>NC_040249.1:8699166-10020000 GCF_001444195.1 Xiphophorus couchianus | reverse complement strand
GTGACACCATAATGTCACCTTAAGTGACATTATGGTGTCACTTAAGGTACAAAAGCTAGAAAAAGAACAGCATTTCTAACGCTGTTCTTTTTTCTGCTTATATAGTAGTTTCTAAAGAGGAATTGGCAGTAACAGGCCATAACTTGGCAATATCCCAAAAATCTGACCAGTCTTTTTTACGTTTACTATTAGTTTATGAAATTGATATGCATATAAAATAAATGTGTCTAAAGTCAACTGAAAAAAAAAGTTAAGATAAGCAATCACTATGTTTTAATGAATTATATAATAGGACAATGGAAATAGAAATGTGTCCAACCTGACCCTAAATTTACTCAGATGTCCTGTTATTTTTCTCAACCCAAATGATGAAATGGTCTTCATTCACTTAAATATGGTGACTTATATGGCTCACTTCACCAGAACAAAGTCTCCAGCAACTTTAGGTATTAACACTCAGCAGTTAAAAAGCTGACTCAGGTCTTTTTTCTAGCAAATCCAAACAAATCTTTAGTCAGTTTTATAATCTGTTTGGAATAAGTTGCCAAACCCCCCTGACAACACCAACAATTGGTGTCGACAAAACTATGAAAGGATTGTCAATCAAAAGTAAGTGGCTATTGAAATTATTCAGAGGAATTTTGATAAACAAACATGGAACAGGTGAGAGGATTGAATTCCACCTCCTTGATTGATACCAGATATTTGTTCCCATAGGGAAAATAAACTTCTTCTTAACCCCCTTCAATTTCTTTTATCTCCCTATTCTTTGGTAGGTTTAGTCATGCACTGAGAAGGTGCTCAGAACTCTCAAAATACACTTAGAGGGATTGGAGAGGAACTCACTCTGTCAGAACCTTTTGTGAAGGGTTTACAGCTTAAACCCATTGCCCTATACACCAGTGACCTCTTTTCTCCTCTAACTCCAGAGTTTCTCAGAACATCAAACTCTGGATTATCTTTTGATTTCCTTTCAGGTGAAAAAAGTTCTTAAGTCCACAGCTGTGAGGAGTCACAGACAAAAGGGGGAAGAGGGGAGCCTGTTAAGTCACCATATTTGTCATGACTGGGTTACCTCTCCTGTCAGAACCTTTCTTCTTCCACATGCTAATTGGTAATATCTTTCACACTCTAAAACTTGCATCAACTCACATATCCTCTTCTACCCAGAAACACACTCCTTAAACCAATCTCTAAAAAAAGAAAGAAAAAGGAAACCTCTCCCTCTCCTTTCCCTGCCTACTCTCCTTACATTACTCTCTCCATGGCATGAGGCTGGCCTTCTCCAGGGGAAAGCAAGGTCTGTCAAATCAAGTCAAAAGCCTATTAGCATGCTAATCCACAACAAAGCTCAGGATATTGTGAGGCATATTTGTCACTCCTCCTTGGTGCGATGAGATGTATAAGGTGTGCTTAAAATATGTTATCAAATTAATGGATTTGCCTTTGTGTTCTGTAAATAAACTTGACTCAGCAAGAAATCCCCCAAAATTTCATACTTCTAAGGAGGCCATGAATGCTGAATTAACTTAAAGATAAATTTAATTCAGTGGTAGGTAGGACAGACCTCCAGTCAGAGCATGAGAGCCAAATAGAAGAAAAAAAATAGAATTCTTATACGCAGTCCATTAAAAAGCTCAGAAAAGATTTCTATTTTGACCGTGGGAGTCTGCCCAGATTGAGCCAAGAAACCATGTGCCACATATTACACTACCATCACTATCAGGAACTGTTGATACAAGACAGGATTCATCCATGCAAATCATTTATGTCCAATTCTGACCCCACCATTTGAATGTTGCAGCTACACACTCCTGTATAGCTGCACTAGTGTGCAGCTATACCCTAGTTATAAGTTTTCCGTTATCAGCAGAGTGGTCTGCTGCTGCAGCCCAATGGCTTTTGCATTACCATGTGCATTCAGAGATGGTGTTACGCAAATTTTGACTGCATGTTAGTGAGCATCACTAGCTCACTAACATGAACTAGTGATGCTTTTCTATCATCACAACTCAAACGGTTATATCCTTTCTCCTCTTATCTCTGATTTCAACAAGGTAATTATCAACACAGTTGTCCTTGGCTTCATATTTTTCCATTAAACACCATTCTGTGTAAACCCAAGAGATGGTTGGAGATAATATTTCCATTAGATTGTTTCTGAAAAGCTCTGGCCGATCCATGTGGCAGCAGCACCTATGCCAAGAGTCTCATCTAGGCAATAAATCGATTTTATCGATTAATCAAATTTGCTGTTTATGTAGATTTAATTTTTGGAAAATCTAGATTTTTCTTTCACCAATGCACTCCCTGGCTTTCCATAGATCAGAGAGATGCCAGCCCAGAGAGAGCCTACCATCTTGTTATGCAAGAATGGTTTATAGCTTGTATTTATTTGAATGCTGAATTCAGGTCAACTCCCAGAAGGAATGACTGAAATAAAAGCAAGTTTTTGAAAAAAGTTTGTAACTTCTCTTTATATATATATATATATATATATACATATATATATATATATACTGTATACAAAGGGAGAAAATTTGATTATAATCCGAATTTGGATCTGGTATGAAAGAATTTGTAAATTGGTCAAGACATTTGTATTTTTATGTTACTTTGATGTCTTGTTGTAATAATTAGAATTCTAAAAACAACTATAACTATTACTATTAGAGCCACAAATTAAAGTTTTCTGAAACACTGTACAGACATGCACAGAACTATATTATGTGTCTGTCATTGTTGGTATTTAATTTTAAAAAAAAGAGGGGGAAAAAAGCTTCTCCCCTTTCACAGAGAGTGCCAAGCTTGGCTTGCACATTGGGAGATCAGAGAACATGGCCGCCATGTTGCTCGCCTGCTACTATCAATCAGACCCCAAATGGCTTCCCTGACATCACCAGTCCTCATTTTGCAGTGCGCCTTATGTGGCCTCCATCTTAAAAAGAGGAGCAGGGGGAGACTGGAAGGAGGAAAGAGTGTTGCACATTGGGCAGAATTACTGCCAAACTCCCAACAATCGGCTTCCAAACACATCATCTGGAAAGGTGCTGCTGTAGATGTAGTCCAGGTGTGCACTAGAACTAAGTGCGTAAGTTCTCTTGTCAGTACTGTGCGTTTAAAATTTCTGACACACTCACCCCTATCTTACCCAACCCTCATTAATAGCATTGCCTCTCTCACTTTCCCCCTCTCTTCAAGCTCCTCTCCATATCTTTACTCGTCTCTCATTTCTACCCCGTCATCTCCTCCTCCCACTCCTTCCATGTGCAGAGGCCGGAGTCAAATTTACAACAACTGTCAAAGTCAGGGATGACAGATAAATTAATCTTCTCTTCATGAGTTTACATCCCAGGCATCTGGGCTGCTGATCTGGCCCCTAACAAGCACGGGGTCTCAGTGAGCTGTCTTTTAAAGCTGATGTTTTCATGGCCAGAGATGAATTACCCTGTCACGAGAATCTATTTATACAGCAGTTAGAGGGTGGGGCTCTGGATGCAGGACAGCGTGATTTCATGGGTTAAGGTCCCCTTGAAGCATCTGTTAAATCTGGTTTTGTCAGACACATGTCAGCACCAGGTCAGTTTTTAAGAGTACTTTTTTTTTATCTTTGCCTCATGCAGACTTCTTTTTTTTTTTTTTTTTTTTTTTTAAAGGTAGATTATGAGATATCTGCTGCTTTCTTACTGCCTCGGCCCTAAAACATTCAATACTTTTTTACATCCAAATCTAAAATCATGTTTGATGGTGTTTTTAAACTACAATACTGTAGTGTAAAAGCCTTGAAAACAAGAGTGAATTGAAATCTATCGTCACAAGATCATGGAACAGCCATCTTATTCAAACAAACCCAGAGGCTGTAAAATCTCTCACAGGTCCCATAAGCTCTGAATGAACTCACACTGACTGACAATTTTTTTCAGATACATATTTGCAGTGCTATAGTAAAAGCAGAAAAATCTATTCCTTTTACCTAAACAATGAAAGAAATAAGAAAATAAATAAATAAACATAGCTTTCTTATTAGGGGTTTTGTTTTACTTTTATTAAATTTAGGTTAAAAAAGGTTAGGTGTTTAGCTCCGACTGAACTGAAAAATACTTTTAATTCTTTACAAAGACACCATTTATCTTACTGAGTTTTCAGTAAGAAATAAAAGTGAAATAAATACAAAAAATGGAATAACTAAATTAGAAACATTTGCAAAACCATTTTGTTTCACAGTTATATAGACAAAAACTCTAAGCATGTGAAAGGGTAAAAATGTGAATTGACCAGCACATTTTTTTTTGCCAATGTTATGTTTTTTTTTTTGTTATTGACTGAAACCAAGATTTTTCATTTGTGTTGTGACTGAACATTTACCTTGAAAACCAATTACAGTAAATGTGATCATAGTAACATTTTAAACATGGCAACTGCTCCATGACTGGTTCTTTTGGGTTAATGTACTTTCCCTCTAGATTAATTTGTTGCAAATAAAACATTTTAGTTTTCAAAGCAGCACCAAGGTTAGTTGCAAGGATGACAAAGCAAGAACCTTTTATTCATTTCTGTCAGCTATTGTGCATTTAATTTACTGCAGCCAGTCACCAGTTACTGATTTGTCTTTGTGCTTCCACAGAAAGTATGGGTTAAATGAGGACAAGCTATGTAAAATTAAAACATTCTGCTCCAAATATGAGAAAGAATGGAAACAAAACCCAGTCAGTGATAAAACACATTGGAGCAATATGTCAACAAATGCCAATCACGTTTTATGTTCAACATTTTCCATTGGCAGACATGACTACAATGCTGTGACGTGAAAGGAGCAACAAACAGAACCTGTATCTGAAAGTGCTGATGACTTTTCTGTTCCAGTCTCTCTGCCTCGACTGCTCTCACATTCATCTTAAAATGGATTGCTCTGTCACCTGGACTAACACTTTACTGAGAGCAGCCATCAATACGTTTTGTCAAAAACTGCAAGTTGTGCCAGACTTGTCATCAATCACCATTTACATAAAACAAAGACTCTTCTTTGACTACCAGTCAGAGGCAGTAAGGCTCTGAGTTTGCTTGTAAGGTCCAAAGAGATGCTGACTGCACTATAAAGGCCCACATATGTTGTCAAGCTGAAAGCAAATAAAAGACTGAGGAGGCAATCAATCATTTAAACTTTGTTTTTTTAAAGATTTAAATCAGAAAGCATAAAAGACCTGAATAAGGAGACTCACATCTTAACAAGTTAGAAAGATAGCTTTACCTGGACAACTACAAACAGATGTAACTTGTAAGAGTCTAACAACCAAATAGAAGGACTTAAAAACAAAATGTGTCTGTACAATGGTTTGGACAGTCTGTGTTCAGATTCAGACTGACTCATGAACTTACCCAAATCCTGGCCCTGGGTAAGATCCAATGTCAAGAGATTTGAGCAGTATCCTGTCTTCTACCTCCACTCCCATGCAGACATAAATGGGCCAGCTTTGATAGAACACACTCCTACAACTGGTTCATCCATTCAACACTTCTGACACTCAGAGGAAAGTAAGATTTCATATCATTTATTTAACGGAGGAAATATGGTAATCATCCTTGTAACTGCTCCCACTTCGAACCATATTTTCCAGATAAATACGGTAAACAGGCCAAAAAATTCTCACATAATCTGTTTAGCAGATGCGCCTTATTATTTCGGAAATAATGTAATGCATGAACACTTATAACTGATTCACAGGAAACTAACAAGATTTTTCTTTTCGCTTTACCTAAAATTTAACAAAGGTGTGCACATGTATACCCTGTGAATGTGCATGGATACATATGCACAAGCACATATAAAAGATTCAATTTGGAAACCATCATTGGAGCGCAGAGGAGAACTGGAAAGTCATATTGCTATAATGCTCAGATTATCAATCATTCTGACATTTTATTGGCTTTATCACTGTACATACCATTAAAACGATGTCTGGCCCAGATTGTCAGGGGGGCAAACATTAAACAGGGCCAGGATTAAAATGCAGATCCTAAACACCTTTCCATCTGCTGCTGAAATTGCACAGGACTCAGAAACTGACTTTGGATGTGCTGTCAGAAGAGACATCGGATCAACACAGAGCTGGGGTGACAAATAGATAGATAGTGTCAGACTGCGGAACACGTTGTAGCTGGTTAATGCATTAAAAGAGTGATAACAAATAAGGAGAAGGAACATCTATTAATCTCTCCTCAGACTCTTAATCAGACATTCTTGGCAAGCTCTTGTACAATAAAATAGCATGCACCCAACCTACAGCTGATAGCATAGCACATTAACTCCAGCAGAACTCCTATTTAAAGTAATTTTGGTGGCTCTGAATCTGCAAGGAAAGAAAATGTATGTATTTCAAAAATGTAAGTTAAAAGGTTGCTAATGGACAATTAAATGCTAGGACAGCTCCCAAGCTGACAAAGAAACCTAAATGCAGAAAAAAAATATGTGTTTCATTTCTAATAACCTTTAATCACATTCATGCTAAACAAATGAGCATTGTGTTAAAAGGAAAAATGAATTCTTCAAAAAACCTATTTCACTTTCATTTACATTGTGATTTGTGTTAGCCAGTGATCAGAGAAGTCATCTTTGAAGTACCATAATTTCAAGTTGTGGGCATCGTTCACAGAAAACAGGAAAAGATCATCACTGATGGCTTTAGATAAAATGAACTTTAAGCAACAGGTAAGGCTTAATTGGGGTAGCAAATACAGACAAAAAAAATCACAGAATTGTTTCTACATTCAACAGTCCGATAATTATCACAAAGAAGTTTTAAATTAGAATGTTGTGAATAACTAATGCAAGTTATTTTGAAAAACTGACTAAAACAAATTTCTTCAGTATTGTTTCACATTATTTAAGAAAAATGCTACCATCTTGAATAACAATATACTGGTATACAAAATGCTAATATGTTTTAGTCTGAGAAACAAATAATGCCTATCAAGTTTACACAAATAGTTCCAATCTCTATTTTATCCATCTTGTAAAAATGCTTTAAAATCTGGGACCCACACACTGCCTGATAGACTGCATCTACAGTCTGTCTGAAGATGAAGAGCAAAGCTGGACTTTACAACTTAGATTGTAATTGTTCTCATGTTGCAAAACTATAGATTCAGTCTTGACTTAAACTTGCACTCTAAAGACGCAATTTATGATTTGGATCCCAGGTCTGAGACTTGTCTCAAACAATCTTCATCTCATACTTTCAGGAGTTAGAAGTACAGATGAGACAGAGATGCACATATACTTCTGTGTAGGCAATTGTTTGAGCTATGAATGGTGGTGGTTCATCATCTGTTCTTTTTTGTAGCATCTACATACTGATGTTAGACATAACTCCATTAAAAGACTCAGTCATATCAAAACAAAGTACACTTAGACTCAACATCCCTTTATCTTGCTGTTAAGCTATTGCAATTGCACAGACACTTCCTGCTCTTCAAAGTAAAAGCCCTTTGAATTTTGAGCAATCAAGAATTTCACAGTGTATCATTCACTCACAATGTGCTGATATCCTATTTACTTTGTCACAACAACCTACTTTGAAACTATTTTTGTTTAGACTTGAGAAAAAAAGCTTTAGAACATATTTAAACCATTGTTTTCTAAGAAATCTTACAAATCTTGTCACTACAATTATACACCCTCAAAATTCTATATAAAATACAATATAGTAAAGGAAGGGACAATTCAAGTATAACTAAGCTGTTAACCACATCAGTACAGAGACACAAATACCTATTCAATATGAAATTACCCTTAATTTATTCCTCAAACTACTAATTGTCAGGTGCTGAATCATTTCTGCTTTCTTTGAACAGTAATGGATATTTGTTTTTTCCAAGAGATGTAAACTGTATTTTTTTTTCCCACAATGATTCAAAGCAAAAAAGCAGTTTTCATATGCTATGTTGAGTATTTCAAGATAGATAAATATTTAAAATGTTTTATGTATTAAATTAGCTTAGGGTGAATCGGTTGAATTAATAATGTTAGTGGTAATTTCAATCAGAAACATGAGGATTAACTTGGACGAGCCCTGCAACACCTCAGACTGGACTAAAACTTGATGAACATCTATCATTTTGATAAGGATTTAATCTTATTTGCTGTGTATGTATTATAAAACTGTAGAATAGTTGTTGCTGCCATGGGAGCTTCTTGTACTTGTATTTATTAAACAGGATGGACTAGCAGCAGTCAGAGAGCATCTGTAGTGTGAAATATTTCCCCCAAAACATTGTGATACATCTGTCATGTTATTTATTTATAAAGAACAAGGTCTGCATAACAGAGAATTGACCAGTTTGTTTGTATAACTTAGTTACTTTTGAATGTGCCATCACGTGGGTTTTCCACACATCATTATATCTAGTAGATCAAAGCAGAACTAATGAACGGGAATCATTATAAATGAAGAATGCTTCACTGTGCAAATAAGGGGCTAATGGTCAAAGCCACAGGTCTTATGACATGGCAAAAGATTTGTTAAGAATGTTATTTCTTCATTAGTGACACCCTCCCACCCAAGTAATAAAGTCTATCTTAAACTTTCGCTCTCTGTGAAGATGTAAAATCTTTGTAAGAAAATAAACTCACAACAAAAAACCTCCTGTCACAATAATATAACCTAAAAAGGTATTGCTGTTGGAGTAGTAAATCATTCAGCATTCAGCTCAGGACAATGTACAACACTGGATTTATGACAAGAAATTTGGGATATATTTAGAAAAACCAACAATCCTATTTTTCTTTGGTTAAGTAAAGATAAGATTTATTTGTCATTGTCATCAACAGATTACAACAAGATTGAGATTTGCTCGACTCGAGTTAAGATGCAGGTTATGTGTATATACATAATATACAAAGATAAAGAAATAAATAGTACAAAATGAGAAATAAATAGACATCAGAAGATGGTTGCATCGCCTGGAGGTGTCGCAACAGAATTTACATTTTTAACAAAGTGGTGTCAAGAGCAGAAGTTCTTATGCCTTTGAATTTAGTGCCAAAGCTCCTACAAATCACAAACTATGTTTAAAGAAACTAACTATTGTTAAGTATTGAACCCCAGGTTTGATTTAAATATAGTGAATTGTCTATAACTGTGTTTCTAATGTCAAAAAGCAAAGAGATACCCAACAGCTTTGCATTTCACATAAAAAATAACAGGTCCATAAATGTTTTAACTTTGAAAGAATATCTGATCAACAAAAAACTATCCAGTTTGGCCAATTTAAGTAGGTGAGGGAAACTATATCAATTTATCAATGCATTGAAATATATACCTTTTTTTCTCCAATTCAATATTGATTAAGAAAACTCAGATTCGATCACCTGGCTAGCTGGTTTGCGCAATGGTGAGCAACACTTTCGAGAGCCATGAGGACGTTTGACATTTCGCAGTTGAATGTACTATGTATATTTCTTACACTTTCAACCTGTTAGATCAAAAAGGGCAGTGGGTGGTAGCAAGTTTGATGTGGTAGATGAGCACCTAGCATCATTTCTTTGCCAGCAGGCACCCATTACAGACCTGTGACTGTGGCGCAGATAGTGGCTATGATGCTGCACGTCCTTGCAACTGCCTGCTCAGAGCAGCATGTTATGTAAGCTCAGTGTTGTATACAATGTGAAGTCGTTGACGTCTTCTTTAGTTTATTGATGCTTGGCTAACAGCTATATCGTGTTCCTTAACACCACCAACTGATGAAGAGGGTGAGTCAGAATATCAATATTGTTGAGATGTGCTTAAAAATTATGATTCACAAATTATGTGAATTATCCGAGTTTCCACAAGAAAATTAGAATTATTCATATTTAAATACATGTTAGGCAGTTCATCTGGGCAGGAAAAAAAAAGTGATACGTAAAATTATTAGGTAATATAGTCAATTATTTGTATACTACATATGACTAAATTAATATCAAAGTATTTCATTCAATATTGAATCAAAATCTAATAAGTATTACCCAAAGAATCGAAACTGATTTGAATAGTGAGGTTTTTTTTTAATAATACCAACCCCAGAATTTAAGTAATTCAAATTGTGAGCAAGAAAAAGAAACAAAGCAGGTTATTAGCTTTGTACTGCAAAGACCTAAAATGTGGATGCTAACTTTAGCATCACTACCATGTAATGCTTAGCCAATGTCTTGTCAGTGCTTACAATATGTTTGTTGTTTGTCACTCAGTCACTGTTTTCAGCGAGGAACAATAAAATGCAGCCACAAAAAACTAATGGAGGTTTCTTCAACAAGTTAAATGAGAAGTTATTAACTGGCCCTGTAAACAACTTTTCAAAATATTTTGTTTTCTGACTACAAATATTTCACTCAACTTCAAAACCTGGCCCCATAAAAGACATATTTTACCAGATGTCACATGCTGATGGCAACTTAATAGCACCTTGCAAAACAAACAAGAATTACTCAGCCATTTCAATATTGCCAGATCTCATTTGTCTGGCAATCACTGAGTATACTTGGGTAAAAGCTGTAAAGGTATTCAGTCATGTTAACCTCCCTAGCTGGTTGCCTTAGCGTAAATGAAAATTAAGATCTTTGTGAACTCTACAGGCAAACAGAAAAGTGTTCTTGTGCAGGTATTCAAAGCCTGTAACAAAAAGCTGAAGACAGCAAGGTTCATCCCATTAATATCCCAGCAGAAGAAATTAATACATTGACTGAGCTAGACATTTTTGTCTTCCTATAAAGAGAAACATGGAGGAGCTTGGAATGAAGCTCCACACATTATGAAAGCCATTATCTTCAGCTGCCAGTCTCGATGACAGAGAGAGAAAGCTGGTAAGCCTAAACTAATAGGCAGAATGAGAGGTGCAAAAAAGTAGGGGACTGGGTCAGATCATCTCTCACTCCCTATCCTCCAATTACTGACAGACAGTTGAGAATATGAAATGAGACCAAGGATTGAGAAATATTCATATCTTTTCTGAATGGTATTAAACCCTGACAGGGAGAAAGAAAATGAATGGTGGTTTCAATTTCTGCCATGTATCAAATCTGACAAGATATTAAACTGATCTCAAATCACAGACTGTCCGTATCATTGCCAAGACAAAATAGGATGTTCTCATTTTGGGCCATAAGATAAGATTTATTACTAAAAAGACACAAATTGACATTCTCAAAATGACTACTCCAATCCCTCCTTTCATCAAATTATGAAGCAAGCTGTGGAGCTTGATGTTTACAGAGACTCAACTGGCAGTTCTCAGCCATCACAGCAGAAAAATAGCGAGCATGTCATAGTTCAGACTATTTCATGACAAACAAAATCCCATAAAAATCAACCAATGCAAGACAATCATCCAAAAAACAAATTGATATTCAATGTTTACTTAGAGTGCTGGAAGGTCATCTTAACATAAACAAAGTGTGTTATAACAAGGACTACTTTTAAGTACAAGATACTTTTAATGGTTATTAATACAACTTTCATCGTTAGTATAAATTTCTCCTCTCCCTGCCAGATTGTTGTTGTAAATAAGAATTTGTTCGTAACTTATAAAGATTAAATATATTCTTTAAAAAATCATTATAATAAACGCATGCAACTCAAATTTGTGATGGCAGCATTTTTTTCCACATGTCCATCAATTTGTCCAGCTTCAGCTAAAATAATTCAGAAAAAATAAAAAATGCTAACACACACTTGCACCCCTTGAGAAATACAAGGCCTTTTTTTATCGCTTCCGGATACTCTTTTCAATTCTGGCCACCTCGAGCATCCAACGCTGGCTCGACCACTTCAAAAAACACATCTCATAAAAAAATCAGGAGGCCTGTCTGACATGTGTCCCCGTGCCCTGATGGCATGCCTACACCAAAGAACAGCATTGATTTTCTGTAACGTGGGGTCGGATTAGCCCTCTACAGGGATTAGCTGCCTGTGCAAGGCCTCAGGGTTCGCTATAAAACTAATAATTAATTTAAACAGCCGGGCCTGTAGAAGGATACACTCACTACATGCTCCCAGTGTGAGAAGGTGAGTTTGAATGATAAACTGTCTTGGATTCAGAGTGGGAAGACGCTATAGGTCTCCTATATGTCTAACGTGATTCTGGCAAATACCCTCCATGTAAATAAATATTATATGGAAATATTTTTTTATGTCTTTGCTATAAAATAACATTTGGTGATACTTTAAGGTAGTCCTACAACATGTAAACTTACTATTCTAGGTAGCCTCTTAAGTACAGTTTGAAAATGGCTCTGGGTTGATCCAACTCATAAAACAACATATTATTCAAATCACTGATTTATAGACGTAATCACAGTGCTCCCCGAGGCTCAATTTTAGGTCACATTCCTAATCTCTACAGGGATTGGTGAGCTCATCTGGAATAATGATTTAATTTTCCACTGTTATGCAGATATGATACAGAGGTTGATATTGCTATGTCTTAATAATTAAGGACTGTAAACTCTTTTTATATGCATTTGATTTAACACACTGATAGCAGAACATTTCCACTTTAAACAGTTTCAGCTCAGATAGTTTCCTTAGTTGCCACACACATCTATGTTTGTGTGATTCCTTGATTGACTGATTTGTCCTTTGTTATACTGTTCAAAATGATCAATGTTCAATACAGAGTAAATGCTTTCAAATAGACTTGGGATATATTTAAATCTCAGCTGCTCAATCTGAATGACATTGTATAAATGTCCAACAGTCAAAACTCAGCAATTCATCATCTAAAAGGTTGTCTGTGTTCACATAGTACATTTTGGGTCAACTTTTGCAACAACTGTGAACAAAGTGAGTGCACAGACTCAAATTTGATCAAGTTTTGCCTCTCATAAATGTAGTGACAGATAATCCAGTGTACTTTGTGCACAAAATCTCAAATGTCACTTTTATGGCAGCAGCTGTCATGCAAATGGATAAAAAAATCATCAGTCAACCAATCACATCTTCTCCAAGCAAGCTTTTACTATCAGTTTCAGAGCCTTATTATGAAACATTCCTGTGTGAAAATGTGCTTTTATAAAGAAAATTGTATTTACCAGTATACCCAGTCCATTAGCATCTTTATTAAAACCCAGATTTTGTGTCATGTATTCATTACAGATTGACATGGGCACCTTTCATTTCCTAAGCACTGCACTCAGTCTTACAAGTCCATCCTACAGAATACTGTTGCCAGCAGTCACAGCAATACCAAACTGGATGGTTGTAACTAGTAGAAAAGTTCAACTGCAGAAACCACCATTCAACCAAAGGAGTTCAGCACTGATTAACAGTTTACGAGCAGAGGAAAGGATGGCTAATTAGCCAGCTAACATTAGCTTTCTGTATATTCCATGAGTAGCAGAACATCAAGAAGTGCTAATAGTCTTAAGCCTTTTACCAATCTTTTTAAAAATTAAAAGAATTTTAAAAAGTCATAGGAACTGTTTTTGCCCTGTAAAATACTCTTTTTTGTTTTAGCAGTAGCAACAGCGCAATGATTGTTGTATTTATTTTATAAGAACTTTGATCATCTTGCTTTTTCCCCCTATAATTCTGAAGATAAATTCAGTATCCCATGCCAATTTAATTCCAACCAATCAAACTATACAAAAGTAGTAAACTAGTAGCTATTATATTAACTATTTATATTTATCAAATATTTATCGGATTTGATAAATATGGCTGTTAAACACACTAGAGTACTCCATGCATATTGTTGGGTATTGTCCAAAACAAAGAGCCAAAACCTGTATAAATAACACTCTCCTTGGGAGGATTTCTGTTCAACTTGAAGTGAAAAAAAACAATGAAAACCAACACAAGCCAAAGCATTTCATGGCAGGTCTCAGTTATTACCCCCTCCTTTTACCTAGCGACCAATAAGGGTTTCCATACTCAGAGACGGGAAAGGGATTTCTCCTGCTCATCTGCAGACTTTGATCTGACTGACACAGAAACGGCCTTCAGATCACAAGTCTGCAGACCCTGTTGGGCCTCTCTGGCTGGTCTGCTTGTACATGTACTCTTCATCCCTGTGAGGATTCCTTACCCTCCTCCCATTTCCTTTCGTCTCTCCTTTATCCCTTCTTCTTCCTCCTCTTCATCTGCCTCCTCCTTTTGCTCTTGCTCTGCTGTTTGGTGCTTTTGAAGCATCTGAGTACAGACATGTTCTGAGCTTTGGAAGACCCAGGGGCCCGTGAACCAGACAGAGGAAAGAAAATAAAGAAACTCTACAGTGCCCCCAATACAAAAAGCTATCTTTCCATTACCACTGGGGATAAACTCTTAAACATCACCAAATGCCTGGGCAGACATGGAAGATCAGAGGGGTATTTGGTGTGTTGCTCTCATAATCATATTGTTAGCTAATAGGGCAGTTAGTAAGAGAGCAAGTATGATGTATTTATCCTGATGAATAAACACTGTTTTAAAAGGGCTCAAAAAAAGAACCTGTTGGGTCTAAAAATGGGTAGGATTGCTCCTTGTAGTTTTTTCCAGCATAGACATGTCAGCAGAATAGACATGAAACATGCCATCACTGGTTCTTATCTCAATATGTCCCTGGGTGGAAAAGTGAGGCAACAGTTTACTGATGTCTTGCAGCCTGCCTGACCATTAAAACATATTTCCATGCTGATGGATGTCAGATGTAGCTGCAAAAGAACTGTAACTTGCCCTTGATTTCTGAACTCATTCTCTTACTCTCGTTTTATAAACTTGCTCTTCATGGTTCGCAAATGGAGTTGGCGAGTGCAAACAGTAAACAAGAAGATGAGAGCGAGTGAGAGCAGAGGGACCGTTATCTCAGGCAAATCTTCCTGTCTGACCAACATCAACCTCTACAGATAGCGGCTTGGATGGACAGTCGGAGGTTTTTATAAGCGAAAGCTGTGAAAGATGTGAGTAAGCTTATCTAAAATGGAAACAGGAAATGAGTTACAGCTGTGCTGAGAATGTGGCGCAGCTGTCCAGGGCTTGACAGTTGGAGGATTTTACAAGAGCATAGGGAAACAAAAAGAGGAATCGCACAATCGAGTGGTTATGTGCAAAACAATGCCACTCAATTTACTGTGAAATAATGATTAAACCTTGTTAGAATATTTTAAAAATGTATTATTATGCTCTCACCTTCACAACTCTGTAAAAGGAAAGACATTAGGAAATAGTGAGACCCTTTTCTCCAGCACAAGCTTCCAACTCCACTTTACTGCGTAGGATTTATTTGTCCTCTGACAGAATTTATCATACGGCCCCTCTTAAAACACAGCAAAAATTGCAATCATCCTCTAAAACTTTGGCATGAATGCATTCATGTATCTGTCTTCACTTTTCACTCCCGGGTGCACAAGGAGAGACTATGGGAGGTTGGAAACCATGAAGCGACCAAAACTGCTGAGACCATACCAAAAGGAAGTTCCTTTGTTCATCGTCCAAAACAGGCTCCAAACCTTTTTTTCCTCCCCGTCTTTATGCCACCTGGGATTCAGCCAAGGAAGTAGAAGTACGGCTGCCCCTCTCCATGCTTTGTTCTAATATGTTCCATGCTTTCCAGTTGCTTATATCATCAATCTAGGAGATGGCTAAATGTGATGGGATGAACATAAACAGTACATGAGTTATGGGCTGAAAGACACACATATTTAGTCTCAAGTGAAAGCCCGGTACCCTTTTTTTAGATGTAAAAAAAAAAGAATGTACATATGGAGAGGTCCTGACAATCCTAAATGATGTGAGCATCTGGTGTACACATTAAAATCTTTGTCACAGCAGAAAAGAGTCAGAATCTGCTTAATGATATGAAAATTCCCCTATAATATCAGTTTCAAGTAGCAAGTCTGTAATTGACAGCTGAGTGCCAGTACTAATCATCCATCCTCTAATGTTCGCTTAAAAATGCACACCCTCATGTCAAAACCTGAGTTCATATTAACTTTCCCCAAATGGTCTACTTAGTATACATGTCACTAATGAATTATACATCTGACTTTATTCCCCCCCTCGCTCATATTTACATGGTGTTTCGGCAGAATTTGTGTAGCGCTTGTAAAGTATTTAATAAATGTTTAAAAATGTACGAGACCAGAGATCTTAGCCAGAGCATGCAACGCGCAATGGATGTTTACACAAAATCAAAAGAATCTGGTACGCCTATCAAAATGACTAAATCACATGAATAGTTTGTTTTTCACATGCCAAAACAGAAAAAAAAGATAGAGTCCACTTGGACCCTGTCAGCTCAAATCATAAAGATCTATCACTGGCTTTGCACTCTGCTAAAACACCAAGGAAACATATTGCAGATTTTAAGACCCATTTTACTCAGCCAGACTGTGTACTAAAACTAATTGGATTTCTGTCAATGAAGGAAAAATATAACCCTGGGACAGCTTTGAGCTCAATAGCTCTGACTGTCCAACTGTGCATGAGGGAGTGGGACCTTACCACATGCCAAACACCAGAGAGCAAAATTAAATCAGTGGTCAACATAAAATATTAAAATAGCATGGTATCGAATTTTTGAGGAATGATGTCAGGGTGGCTCATTATGGCCAGCAAGGCAGAGAATTGAGCTATATTTAGTGGGTGATAATTGAAATCATGGCTGTAGTCATTACCACTGACAAGTTTCTAAATAATACCCAATAAATTCTGCCTTTTTAGCAGGGTTCTCGTGACAGCTGGCTACGCTGAAAAATAAAGTACAGAAACAGAATCGCTTTTCCTTTCTGAGTTTCCTCCTTTTTCCCCTTCCCCCAAACCCAACTCTCCTCTCTTCCTTTCTTTCTCTCTTTTTGAGCCAATAAAATGTCAGCTTTTATTCTCCTCCTCCAAAGTGTTGGCGAGATGTCAGCAGGCCCTTCTAATGTTTAACCACTGTGAGCTGAAGGCCTGTAAATCTTGGGAGTCTGTGGCACGCAATCCATCTTGGGATATACAATACAAAATGTGACGTGGTCATAAAAGGAACAGCATCACTCACTGGTGTATATAATGTGAACAAAAAGAACATAAAGATGTTCTTTTCCATTCAGAATGCTAAGTCACAAGATGGTCTTTGATAGAACAGGAAAGCAGGTTTAGGAAGGCTATGGGAAGCTGATGGCAGCTTTTGACAGTGATGGGTCTAGAGCATTTGTTGTGTTTTAACAATCAGTTAAAGATTTATACCATATGCATTGTATTCACTGTAAAATACATTGTGTAGATGAAGCCCAACATGAACAGCTACTTGACTTTGTTAAACCACAGAAAGCATGGTGTTAGCAAAGCAGCTGTAGCTGTTCATCTATGACAATCTGTGCAGTACACATCAGAGGTTTAGGTACAAGAGACCATCCTTCAATAACCCTGGGGTTATTGTTATATACAGTATATAGGCACGTTTTATGTGTAGTATAATTTCTCTAATTTTTAGCACTTAAATAGAACTTCAGGTAAGGCAGCAACTACTAACAACTACTAACAGAACCCCATTTTGAAAAATCTAAGCTAACCCATCTACTAAATAAACTTAACATTATATATTTCTAAGGAATAAAAGAGTAATCCAATAATTCTTCATTTAACTGAAAAATAATTATACTGATGGTCATGTGTCATTTGGTTTCATGGCTTGCATAATATTCTTCTGTGATTTGAGTAATACTGAGAAAATTTGCAGCTTAACTGAATAGATTGTTGCAATGACCAAACTCAGCATGCTTCAAATTGATCACACCACAACTAACATCAAGAAGCTTAAAAAACACTGAGCAAAGGACTTTGACCTTGTGATTGCACAAAGTCAAGGCACTTAGCAACACTAAGTTTATTACACAAGCCTTTGTAGAAAGATGAGAACTGAGGATGCAAGGCAAAACAAACAACAAAAAAAGTACAATATAAGTCAAAGATCAGTGGTACCAAATCTATTGTTAATGCAATAAGTGTGCTTATGCCTTGAGACAGTGTCTCACCAACAACATTTTCAGAAATAACACTCCTAGAGAACCAGTCTTTGTGACTTGCTCAATAGGAGAGCAAGTAAAACTGGAAATCAGGAACTAAATATACACAACAGGGGGTGTTTGCCAATGTGCTAAAGCAATAGTCAAGAATACTAGAGAAGAGTCAAGAGTGAAAATATTTAGTGAGCGGAGCAATGGAGGGAGAGGTGGGGCAAAATGAATTCATGCATTTATAGATCTCAATGTCAGGCTTAGCTGTTTGTTTATTAAACAACTGTATTCAAACGTTTTTAGTGAGAAAACCAAAAATATGTGGAGAAATGTATAAAGCTATACTTGAATAACAATTGTACAGATGCCAAAATCATTTTCATACAAGAATTAAGAGGGCAACACATACCTTTAGAAAAAAAAAAAAAAAAACTAAGTTCACATGACCATCTTTCTACATTCCTGACTTATGTACCCACCAACTGCCCCCTCATTGTAGGAATATAAATTTAAAAGTTCATAGAGTGCAGATCTTTGTAAATTGTCAACTTCCCGATTTGAACATTTATAGTTTTTAGGTGTAGTGCACACTACTTTTTACATTTGATTATGACATCAAATGTTTCTGAAATCTCACTCACAAAAACACAGTGAAGGATTTTCTGGGCTACTATGAGATGGTCAACTATGCTGTCTCAGATTTAATTAAAACATGACAATTAAAACCATAGTCTTAATGTGCAAAAAGGTTTAGATTTCAAGACTAATAAAGCCAAGAAATATGTGAAAGTCAGCAGCTTCACTGGAAATATGGCCAAACTAATGGAAAACAAACAGATGTAAATAATCTGGCCAAGGCTGAACACCACATTATTCCATAATCGGGATTCTAATTTGCAAATTATGTCACAATAAATATATTATTTAAGACAGTTTTATTACAAATGCTAAATGAATGTAAACTATTTAATGCTCTTTGGCTTGATTTTTTTTCCCCAAAATGTCTAGGTATTAAACTGTGAACATAAATTCATTTGAATTTGTACAGGAATTTCAGCAGTATAAATACTTTTCCAAGAAGTTGTAATCCGTTCCCTTTTACAATGAAATTTAGATTAGCTAAATAATGCCATTCAGAATAAAATATTTTAAATGTTTTAAAAATATTTATCTGGTTTTAAGTCTTTTCTTTTTACTTCCCCACATCTCTGTGGACTCTGTATCTGCACTGTTTTCAACTACCTTTAATAGATGGGGAAAAAGGTTGCAGTGATCCTGCAAATACACACACACACACAATATAATCTCAAATTGTACAAATATATGAACAAGACAAGTTATCCATTAAGCATCCACATCCTCTGTCCTACATCACCCCAATGTGTTCCCAGGGGTAGTACATCATTTAAAGAACATCCCAGTGAAAATTAAAAAGGTAGATTTTTTTCCCCAGTTCCACTGAATGATACAAAATATCACTGTTCTTCATATGAATAAGTTATTTCCTGCCAGACCATGTCCCTTTCATCTATCTGGTTTAAATCTCTTAGGGTTGGGAGAGCTCTGCATACTCCTTAATTGATGAGATACAGATCAGGTTATCCTGGAATATGTGCCTAAACAGGCCTGATAGATGGGATATGGAATACATTTCCTCAGCAGAACAGAGTATGCCACTACTATTACCAGAAATACCCACACTACGCTCCCAGTTAAGTGATTTGAGGACTTCATACTGCCAACGTTTCATATCCGCTCTTGCTAACTGACACTTTATCTGCATACCGGCATCTCTGCAGATTGAACACTTAGGCAAGACAATGACAGGCTCTCTTCCTGTTGTCACTTCTCATATAGGGCCAAGTCTAATGCTGCTTACTGGGCTTCTGCCAATAGAAGACCCCCACCCCTTCGTTCTCCTCCTCCCATCACCATCAAACAACCAAACTCTACCTAGCCTGGTTAGAAAAGGAGCACTTGATGTCTGTGACACTCATTTGTCAATTAGCAGGCCCCTTCCAGTGTTGACATACAGCAACTTGAAAGACAGAGTGCCGTCTGTGACGAATTAAAGGAGACAGAT
Organism: Xiphophorus couchianus; assembly: GCF_001444195.1. NCBI lineage: Eukaryota > Metazoa > Chordata > Actinopteri > Cyprinodontiformes > Poeciliidae > Xiphophorus > Xiphophorus couchianus. The sequence goes on along the minus strand of NC_040249.1, from coordinate 9,999,970 downwards.
GAGTGAGGCTTGAGCGGTGGAGTAATACTATAATGTTCCTCAGATATGAATATAAAACGACACAGTTGACAGGCCATACAAGGTTTTATTTCATTTCTCAGTGTTCCAGGCCTCCCTACTTTGTCTTCTTTGTTCTCTTTTCATCAGACTACTTACATCTCATTTTGACAGCCGGGCGACATTTAGAGCACTTTCGTTTTAAAATGTGAGTTAGCATACTTGATTTGTCATTAAAATGCAAAACTCCTGCCATCACCAACATGGCCTGGGTGAACACAAACCCCGTTAGACACACAGTAAGACAGACATAGACATATACATAGTCAAACGTTTTGCGTGTTTATATCTATTGTATGTCTTTAAAATGTTAAAAAGGGAAATCATCTAGTGAGTTGTGCTGCATAAAAACCAGCTACTGTAGGTTAATAGCTATATTTAAGATCAATGGGATTAGCAATTAAAAGGTTTTGGATGGATTCCTTTGGGTCTTAATGTCCACAATTGATATAGGTGGCCAAGACAGTAAAGCTCACATAAAATGGCAAAGACAACATGATAATTGAAAACACAATGAGCGAAGAGCATGTGGGTTTATCACACACTGCTATGACTGCACAAATCAAAAATACCTTAAGTGAATGTTTTTCTAAGAACTGTGTCAAGGTGGTAGCTTTCAAAGTGAAAAAAATTTAGGAGGTTAAAACTTCTTATCTCTATTTAGTATTTGCACATCTAAGCAAAAGTCAGTGATCTTGATCTGCTGTTGCCTAGATGTAAAACAAATCACCTTGAAAACTGTGTTTTTTGATGTATTTTCAGACTGAAAAACTAATGAATCTGAGGAAGATAAAACAAAAATTTTCAGTATTTGATCTACTAAAAACAGGACAAAAACTACTGGTGTATTAATAACAAAACTGATCCTCCTCTTATACTTCCATGTGGAAGTAGCTTCAGCAAACTACATTCTATACTCGGACAGATTCCTAAACAGATTTTCAGAGACATTACTTTTCTTGCAGTCTGAAAGTTTTTATGCCAACAATGGAGTAAGTGAACAATTAGCAAATTGATAAGTTAGCAAAACAGCGTCTCAAAATTTGCATTCACCTTACAGTACACACTCATTTGACTGTTTTGTTTACTTAGATAAATAAAGCTTTCAAGTGAATGCCTTCAAGAGAGAGACCAATGTCAATAAAACAAACAAAAAAAAGAAGTATAAATTTCCGAGCCAACTTTGCATTTAACAGAATACTTTATTATTCTGCTATTTAGGCCTGGAATAGCTCAGCATGAATATCCATCTAGTTGCACAAACAATAGTCTGTGCATTGTGTGGATCATATATTAAAAAAAGAATAAATTGTGAATGTTTTTAAGGATTTACCAAGGTGATTTGTTTGTAAAGAGACATTGTAAATAAAAGCATCACCGTTAGGATCATGTGTGATAGACACAGACGTGTGTCTTCCTCAATCCGAATGTGTCCAGGGTGATAACACTGAATGTAACAGATGCAGGCACTGAAAGTGCACTCCAGTCACAGGAAGAACTCATGTCAATGCAGCACATGCCACCTCGCTGCAATGTGTACACACCTGACCTGGAACAAAGTGGACAACACAACCCTAACCAAGCCCGTCCCGAAACAGAAATCTCACCGTGAGCCACACTTCTCAACACATTGATGAGACAGGCTGACACCACAGCACACCGAGGCAGAGGTGTGGGTGTGACAGCCCACTGCCATAATTTCATCCTGCCATTACCTGCCCAGCCACTCACAATTGTACTCCCAGAGACAGATCCACACGAGCACAGGTGCACAAGCCTACACAGGAACCAAGCATATGTACAGCACACCAAAACACACAGGACTCTGTTAAAGATGGAGACAGTTCCTTGCTTCCCATTGCGGCTCATTGTCAGCTTGCCGGATGATTGTTGTCAATTGAACTGACAGAAATAAGCGTATTAGCTACAACAAGCTCTGGCAATGTCTCCCTCTCGATTTGACTTGAGCAGCAAGAAGAAGTGCATAATGCTGAAGGCAGTCCACTGAGTTTGCCTAAGATGTGCATCTATTTACACCTGGTGTACTAGAGCTGACAGTGAAATGAAGTCGTGGTGTCAATATGAGAACATCTCCACTGTGACAAGAGTTGTCAGCCCAATTTGAAATGATGCTTAAATAAAGAATTTGATACACTTGTTTGATGTGTCAATGTTCACTCTCTTACCTAGATCAAATGTGAACAGTAGAACTTTATATGCTTGATGAAATTAAAAATGACAAATATAATACAAACAATTGTTCAGTAAATAACGTGCATATGTGTAAGTATATAAATATTAGTATACATAAATAACCCGGATACATTATATTCTTTTCCAAGCTAAACAATTAAAACTCCACAATATGTAATATCCATCTTACAAATAGGCTTAAAACAGATATGAAATATTCTTAATGCTAAAAACAAACCTATTTAGGAGCTTTCTGTTCAATTCCCAAAACAACAATATAAATAAATAAATCAATAAATAAATAAATGGATGTGTAAATGGACTTAAAGGAGTAGTGATCTAGTCGGTAGGATGTCGGTAGGATGTCGGTAGCACTCCGGCCTCAAATCTGGGATATTCAACATGTTGGATTGTCTTGGCCCAACATTCTAATGTATCTGGTGTTTCCCAGAAGACACACGAGCATGCATCCTGTTAAATTTGATGTTTAGATAATCAGAAAGCAAGGTGACTGGAACATGGACGGAAATACAAAATTCAAAACTGTCGCCAAGGCCCACCAAAACGTCTGGAGGACATCATATTGTTGAGTTGTCGTATTGTTTTTTTTCTCTGTTAAAAACAGTCCACAAACTATCACCGTTGCTTCTTCTTCATCGGCCATGTTTATTTACCCTGAACTCACGTTTGATCTCAAGAAGTTTTATGAGTTTTCCCATCTAACACTTGAAGGTTATAGAAAATAAAAAAATAAATAAATAAAAAGCTGTGTCCTCTGGTGTACCTTATAGTGAGCCAGGCATGATAAAAGTTGAACAATGTTTTCATCACCTACTTTCTTCCATTTGAGAGTTAAGCTGTGCAAGTCCTGCTGTTGAAATGGCAGCCTCCTCTGGAGCAGCTCTGATAAGATGCTGCCCCACATCTCAATCGAGGAATCGTACTGTTTGCCCCTTTATCTAACATGTCAATTTAATGCTGGTGATTATTTATTGTACACATTACTTATTTCTACCCCTCATCCATGTCGTTTGTCCGAATCACACTCTGGCCACCTATGGACTAGGTCCAAAACTTTCAACTGCAACTGATGGTGCATTTCTGCTACTAAACACAACAAAGCAGGTAAATACGGTGGATGTGCATGATTTATTCACTCAAACTTTCTTACCTGAGCTGATTGAAGCTCAGATCCAGTCGTCTTGCAAACTTGCCGTACGTCTCTCCAAGAAAGTGGGGGATGTCTTTAGAGTCTTGTCCAATGTATGATATCTTTGAGAGTAATTAAAAATAAAAACAGTAGTAAGTGAGAACTTTCTTTATATTAGTAACATTTCAAAAAAATATAGGCTATATTTCATAAGTTCCATTTTTAAGCTACTTTAAACAATGTATGAATTTTTCCAACAGCTGCTCTTTTGTTAGCGACAGGTGTAGGTTTTTAGTTTTTGTATTGTTCACTTAAAGGTGTGCAGAGTTAAATATGGTGCAAACTATGCACCATATTTTTTGGTGCATGGTTTGGTGCTGAAAGATGCAAGAGGAGGAATAGTTAACTACAGTAACTGTAAGGTGAAAAACAAAGTTCAGTCAATATTCTGAGACAGTCACATAATAGCAGTCGGGATGCCAACAGGACTGACTGGTGTAAATAGAACCAGCTGATGTGTTGGTCACACCAGTCACGGCATTGTTACGTTTCTATTCTGTGACACTTGCTTATCTGTAACGTTAGTGTACTTAACAGCATATTTCACGATTTGTCTGACATAATTATGCCGCCACACTCATGCACTCTGCCCGGTTAAGCTGTAAAACGAACTGAAAACTGAAAGCCATGTGTGTAATGCCAGCAAGTGTGTCACATGACAGCAGAGGGGGCGAAAAACAAACTCACAATCAAATTTTATTCGTAAATTAAACGCTAGTTTACAAGTCGCCGAATAAAGCAGAACTTAGAAGAGGAGGAGCTCGGACGGTGAAAGTTTTCAGTACAGACTTACTTGAGTCCCATTTAAAACGACCGGTGACTCCCTCTGAGCCATGATGTCCTGCTGAGAATGACAGCTCGGAGTTTGTTCGTTTGTATGTTTTTCAAGCAGTGGGCGTCAGAGTATGTATTCTCCCTCACGTTGTTGACATCCAGTATTGATTCCTGTGAATGTGACGCTGTTGCTTTGCAGGTTCCTCTGACGCTTTACAATTGGCTTTTACTGTTTCCGCGTGCCGCTTGAATCAGCTGACCCGCTGTGTTGCGGAAGCACGCGGTCACTGCTCGTTAACTCATAAAACTTCAGTGCTGCTGACTGTCTCCTTACGACTCCATCTATTCTCTCAAGAACATGGCGTTTACTGTCAATTACCACGGCTCGCCTTATGTTGTAGCTGCGCACTCCCAACTGTTCTAAAGAAAAAGAAAAAGGCAATATCATGAAGAAAGTTAAAGACACAAGAAACACCTAAATGGGGGGTCAAAACGCATTCCTAGTGAGCCACGTCTGGTCATTTTACCAACTTTTCAGAGAATGTAGATTACAGTATCAGAGAAAATTTACTTTATTTCAGTAATTATATTTTAAAAGTAAAAATCGAATACTTTATGTATTAAGCGGGTAAGGAGGGTTCTAGTATTTATTTATCATTTTGTATATTCAAAAATATACAAAAATGATATAGTAACGATATATAGTGTATATAGTGATACACTATATATCACTATATAATGATATATAGTGTGATATAGGTGGTTCTGGGTCTCAGGTGTAGAACCAGTTTCCCTGGTCCCCTACCCACACGAGTTTCTTCTACAATAGAATAGAAGTACTTTATTCATCCCAGCAGGGAAATTACTTCTACACATGCAAAGTACAAAAAGTAGACAGTTTGTCCACATAGGCTATTTCCAAATATTTATATTTATACTACAACATTTTGAAAATATCTTCATCCAGAAATGCAAGGTTGTTAATGCTGTTGCTTTGCAGCACGAATTATGTTCTCTTGCATGCATAGGTTTTCTCTGGGTACTGCCAGCTTTATCTTGTTATAAAAAGTAATGCACGCTAGGCTAATTTGTTTCTCTGAATTGTCGTTTGGAGTGTGTGTGTGTGCGCGCCCTCCCCCAAATAATTAATGGAATGATGAACTATAAAATCTTGAAGAACAGACATCAGTCTGTGATTTTGATTTTAAGTATGTTTGGGTTATACAGCAGGCAACACCTGCAAGGCTCCCCCTGAGAGATTTAACACGTATTGAAAAGAAGGGTCTTTGTATGGCCAAATCAAAGTTGAGACTAAAATCCCATTGAACGTGACCTAAAAAAGGCTGTTAATGCTTTAAAAAAGAAAGAGAAAAAAACAATAGCTAAATTAAAACAATTCCTCAAAGAAGAGTGTACTGAAATTTCTGAACAAAGGAGCAGCTGATGTTGCCAGAGGGTAGTACAACAAGTTATTATATTTATTTGTACATCCGCACATTTATCTTTAGTCGTATAGATCACTGCAATAATGTATTCACAGGTCTGCCTAAAAAATCAGACAGTTGCAGTTGACCCAAAACGTTGCTGCTTGCATTGTAACTATAACCAGGAAAGTGCAGTACATCACCCAAGTTTTAAAGAGCATACACTGACTCCTTGCAACTCAGAGCATAATACTTTATAAATCACCGGATGGTTTAGCACCAAAATAGATCAGCTCTACACCCCCAAGAGTTGATATAAGGACAACTGTTGGTGTTAGCTTCTGCTGTAGTGCTGGATGTTGTCCACTGTGAATTAATGTGCACATAAAGGCACACTTTGTATTTGAATTATTAAAATAGACAGTTGGGACCCCTAAAGTAGTCCCAAGTAATCATGTGTTTTAGCTATTTGTGGACTGTTGTGGTCCCTAGTCCTCATAAATACCGTGCATCCACTGCAGCTATAATCCATGGATTAAGTATTCTTGTTCTTAGTACTGTTGCCTTGTTTAGCACCATCTCTCAATGATCAATGACAGTCATTGGTCATTGAGACAACTTCAACTAGGGGCAATGTTATGTAACATCAACTATTTTGAGCTTTACATCGTTTTATGTTGTGTAATGTTATTTCCTCATTCCCTCATCTAAAAATTTACCTTGAGTTTTGCTTTGATTCTTTCATGCATGTTTGAGAAATCCGTTAGTCTCCTGTGGCAACCATTCAGCTGTGCAAAGCACCTGGGTGGACCTAGTGAAGCCTTCCTACTTTGAGCTGCAATTTCCAAGCTTCTAAACTCCCAAGCTTCTGAGCTTCTGCACCACAGAGCACCTCTCCTCCGCAACTGCCTCACTCAGCTCCTTCAGACTAGACAGCAGCAATTAGCAAACGCCTGGTGGAGCTGGCATCTGCTGAGCTCATACATGCTAGTGAAAATGTTGTTAAAGGGTCAATAGAGGAGTGATGTCCTGGTGACTTTCTGAAGGCAAAGTTTCAGAAACAGGATTAGTTTTTAAAGAGACAGAGGCCCAATATTAATTTATTACCTCAAATTTCTTCTAAATCATATTTGGTTTAGCATTTTTATAACAACTGAAGGTAACATAGTTACTTGATAGAGCAATAAAATAATACTATGTTCCAGGAAAACACAGAATACTGCCCCTTTAAGTGTCTGACAGGTATTAAGTATGTGTAGTAGGAACAAAAAACCTGTGAAACAAAGCAGTGTATTCTTTCTATATCAGAACACTACAATCATCCAGTTGGGGGCATATAGGTCTGCATGGCGTAGAAATACACCAAAACAACTGCAAACATAATTAACATCACCAGTAATCTAATGTGAAATCTTTCTGACATTTCGTGCCGTATTTGAACTTGCACCATAAACACAAGGCAGACATAAAGACGTGAGTGAGTAAAATATTACATATGAATGACACATTGGCACATTTATTCTGTTGTTTCGTTGCAGCTATTCTCGAGAAACACCAGAAAGTTTCTGAGCGGACGCTTCTTCTTCTGCTTTTCTGAGTGCCTCGTGACGTCACCTGAAACCTCCCTCCCACTCGCGGAAAAGCTCATTTTCTCCCTCGTCTCTTGCTTCTGCTGGAGCGGAGGGAGTCTGCATGGCTTCAGTCCTCTCTGTCGCTTCTGTCGGCGCGTCATGGGCGACAGAAAGCCGGTTTGACTCATGCATAAAAAGAAAGAAAGGAAAAAAAAAGAAAACACCTCATTTGAATCTAACGGAGTATCTTGTAATGTTATAACGTTGTTGTTTTGTTTATTTTTTGTTATCATTTACCTCTGCGTCGGAGCGTATAGTAAGGTAATGTCATGTCGCGGACTTTAAGTTAATGTCATTTATCTTCGGAGTTTTATTTATAAAAAAGGATATAGAAAATACGTAGCGTAAGCTTTTTGTAGCGCGCTGTTTCATTTTATCTCGTAAGTATAAAGGTACGTGTATAGTTGTATTTCGGTTGCATTGATTTGACGTTTTAAAGTAAATTATTAATTTAGAAAGTGCTAGGAAAACAGCTTTTTAACATTTTCAGTACTCAGCAGCACACAAATTTGACTCAAAACAATTTATGAAAGCTTTAATAAAGTTGTTTTAATAGTGACTCTTGATCGTCGGCCAAACACGCAGCTCCCAGTAATCCTGCAACTCCCAATATATTTCCTCTCGAGATGTAAATAGTTGTATTTGCATGCGAGGTGATTCATAAACATGTCAGTGTGTGGCGAAATATATGGCGGTGGAGGGATATTAAAACTTTCTATTTAAATATGGTGAATTATGGTCGCGAGAAATGTGTTCCCATTTAAGAGGAATGCCGAGCATTTTGGTGTCTGGTGCAGGAGCCCCATTTGTCATGCGGACAATAAAGAGGGTTTTCGCCTGACAGTGAAAATTTATGGTTGCCCTTCTTTGCCCTAATAATTCACATATTGTGTCAGGGACTGACATCCCTCGCAGAAAACAGCAAGGCTGTTATCAATCACACATCTTTGCATATTATGAAACGTTCCTCTGTTTTTTTGTTTTTTTCTTCGCAGAAAGAAACAGAAGTAAAAACATTTTGTGAAGGAACACATCTCTATTTGATTCATACATTATATATATATATATATATATATATATATATATATATATATATATACATACATATATATATATATATATATATATATATATATATATATATATAAAGACATTGTATGCAAAGACGTGCTAATTTGAAACTTTATAATTACGACTCAATGATATTCTTACTTGTGTTATTATTGCAGGCCTTAAATTAAGTATTACGACTCTTATGCAGTAATTTGACGTTTTTCCCATCTCCTTTAAGTTTCACCTATTAGTAAATTTTTTTTTTTACTAACATGTTTGCTTTTGTATTCATTTATTTTTGTTAGCTATTTAAGGAGAATTTATCCTCATTCACTGTCCACTCCAGGTTTTCTTGCTCTCCAAGTCGACCTGTCAAGCAGATTACCACAGAACGAGATTAATGGCAGAGGCGGGTTGCAATAATAATCGTTTTGTTTGATGTGACAACTTTGATAGGCGTTGATTTACTTACAAACTGATAGGCTTTTAATTGAGCGCCTCCATCCCCCGATTGAGATGAAAGGGAAAACCACATTGAAAAGCTGCCCGATTGCCCCGGAGCCTCAATACTGATTAGCCATCTCAGCGGTGAATAGTTCAAGGCATTTTAAACTTCTTCCCCCCCCTTCTTCCTCTCCTTTCTCTGAACGGCCTGACAGACCATCCCTCTTCTTTTCTTTCTCTCCTCTACGCTTTTTTTTTTTTTATAACCCTCTAAAGAAAATAAATCATTTCCATTGTATGCAAATAAAATAGAGCTGGCATCACAATAAAAAATGTCTGGGTGTCTTATTGTTATTATTATGATGATTAATTTATAGCGCTGCGCGTCTGTGTCGTTTCAGCAGATGACAGGTTTCAGCAACACAAAAGATGCGTTTGGTCAAAAATGACAAGGGCGTTTAAAAAAAAAACAAAAAAAAACTTAAGGTTTGTTCCCTCACTTTAGCTAAAACTTATTTGTAGGAAATAACTTAATAATAAGCTTAACCCCACTCACCTTTTTTTTTGCAATCCATCTTTATTGCCCTTTGTTTCATTAACTTTACAACATTGAATGGCTGTAGTGTTATTTCCCCCCCAAAGCTTCTTGTTAACACCATAATCGGCCGATTATAGCAAAAGTATTTTCGCACCTGGAAGCACGAACAGCTTCTGCACAACATGTGAGCGAGGCTGTCTGCAAGTTATTAAAGTTTCATCATGTACATACCACCTTCGAGGTGTTTTTACTGAGAACTCCGAAAGTTACAGGCGCTATTTAATAAAAGCTTTCGAGGTTAAGTCCGTATGCTTTTGTCTCCCTCAAATAAATCTAAAAATGAGGACGCGTGTTTTAACAGATGCGTTTTAAAATTAAACGAGTCGATGCGACTCTGCGGATGATCATGATAATAAGAAAAAACAATACTAACAAAAACTTGGTGTCTTTTGAACGGCGTCTATCCGTTTGTTCTCCTTTCACTTCACCAGCAGCAACACTTGCATGTAATCAGCCACAATAGCTGACATAAATCAAGCGATGGATTGACAGCGCCTGACAAATAACTGATTGATTGCGGCGGAGCAGAATTGACACTTGACGGAGGGGTGGAGATAGAAATAGAAGGGCGGTGTATATTATACTGAAAACATGTGACATTCGCATCCCTCCATCACTGCATTGGTCTATTCCTGTCAACGCTTGTCTGTTTAGGGAATTTAAACCGAAGCGGTTGGTTTGATGGTTGTCGGTGGGTGAGGCGGGAAGTCCGTAAATTGGAAAGACCTCCTGACAAAACTCTTAAGATGCACCACGGTGGGAATAAGAAGTAGTTTCGTGGCTGTTATAGGAGCACAAACAGCTTGGTTGGTAAACTCATCATGAAATCACAAAACTCTATAATTTGTAGAAAACAAAACAAAAAACAACAAAAGCTGAGATGTGCACTGATCATGCTTTCTCTGGCCAAAACCGATTTCTGAGGTCTGGCCTGGTGATTCAGATTTTGACAGCTTCTTTTTAATTATATATATAAATAATCAAAATAGAAGTTGGATGTTTTACTTATTGACTGAATTGGGTATTTAGTTTATAATAATAATTATTATTTTGTGTTAAACTTGAAAATTGATCAATTCCAATCTCTAAAGGATTGAAAGCACTGACATTTTTGAACGTGACTAAAATAACAATTTGAGAAAAAAAAAAGTTTTAAACCTTCAGACCCCCCACCCCAACAGGGGTCTCCCAAGAGCACCATAACTATCACACAAATAGCAATTTACAAATATAAATTATATTACTTAATTCATAAATTAGTGACAAGATTTGGTACTTAAGATGTTAGATGTATAGTGCAGTAATTGTGTTATTTCTGACAATAAATTGTGTAAGATCTGGTTTATCATTCTACGTAAAAATAAAATAAATTTAAAAAAAATTGATTTGTGATAAAAGCCATAAAACGTTTCTGAAATGATGTCAAAACTACATGTATCTTTTTTCCCCTCTGAGAACTATGATTAATAAATATGTAGTTTGTGTCAGTTGAACGTGTTGTTGCTGAACAGGTTAATTTTGAAAAAAAAAAAAAAAAAGTTTCTGTGTTTCTGGCACATTGACCAAACTTCCAGAGTAAGGATGAAATAAATACGTAACACCATGTCAACATCAGGGTATGGGTAATGTAAAAAATTGTTTGGATAATGTTATTTCCCATTTGTACATTTTAACAATAGTCATCTTAGATCTACTTTTAGGTCTGGTAAAGTGAACTATATTTCAGTGGCTGTGTATTGGAATCTCCCTAAGTTAAGTTCTAGGGTTGGACCAGAACTGTAACCCAGTCTACAACACTGTTTGTAAAACTAAATACAACGACATTTATTGTTGCTGTTAGGCCTAGCGTGGCCTTGGATGTTTCTAGAGAGGAACATCATTTCTGGAATTTTACTACAAAAGGTATATGGGGTCAGTGGGAGTGGCCTGCTACCAAGGTCAGGAATTAGCATAAGCATAAATGAATATCTGTCAGTCTTTATTTATAGATATAGATATTCATTCACAACAAAGAGCAAGATAAAGTGTTTTCATTAACATAAATAGGTTGGAAGGCAATAAAAATGTAAACAAGGACGATACAATGAGAAATAAGATGAAGCAGTGAAGCAAAGCTAAGCAAAAAAAAAAAAAAAATATGGAAATTTAAAAAAAAGATTATGAGGAAATACATTTTGAAACTCTTTGACTTGTCATGCTCTAAATTAAAGTGTCCTAAAAATATGTTTTGATTGAAATCAAGAATTAGAAATCCTTTATTTTCATTATGCATCATTTTAGGCAATATTCCCCCCACAGCCCCACCAGACCCCCTCTAGCAGCGGCACTGGGTTTGGTACGAGCCAAGCTCCATGTCTCCTCAACGTCAGGGACAAGCGTTCACAGCAACCATAATATTTTTTTCCCTCTATCTCCTCCCCCGAGCTGTCAAAACAGAGGCGCTTACAAAGAGGAGAACGTCACATCCCCTTGACCCTCCAATCACCTCAGGGTCCCATTTGATTGGAAGGCGGCAAAGGCTTTAATCTCGGACTAATTCAGCTGCTTTTGAAGTGAAAATTCCTACCAGTTCGTGCTTCGGGAGTACAGAGCGAGGACCTGCAGACAGACGCGCACACACTGGGCGCAGTGCTTTCGGTGCAGGACGCAGCTGCGGATCTGCGATAACCTCTCACTGGTCTCCTTCCCTTCCAAGCTGCCGCGCCTTGCAGCCTCCTCTCCTACCAGGGATTACATATTACTGAGGCGTTTTGCGATCCTTTTACTCGTTTCTCTCGACAGAAAAAGACTTTCTAGCTTTTTTTCCCCCCTGTTTGTTTTACTGGTTTGTTATACTGGTGCTGGTTTTTCTTAATGAATCTGATGAATGCATCGCCGTTTCATTTCCTGACTGTTGGGACATGATCAAGTCGCCTTCGGCGTCTGCCCTGAAAAATAGTGAAATTTGTGTCGTGTGGGAAAGCAGCAGCAGCAGCAGCAGAGGCGGCGGCAGCAGTTCTCGGAATAGCAGCATCAACAAGCCCTTTCTTCACTCCGTACCTCCGTCCGACCCACTACGGCAAGCGAACCGACTTCCCATCAAGGTTTTGAAAATGCTTACGGCACGGTCTGGACACATTTTGCATCCGGAGTATCTGCAACCTCTGCCTTCCACCCCAGTTAGTCCGATAGAGGTAAGGCGAGCATTTTAAAAAAAATGCTTTTAAATGTATTTAGACTTGAGATTTGTTTGTGTCTTCTCATATCACCTAAATATTTGGATCATAATTATTATTTTGTTTCTAGTGAAATACACTCATACTCCGTGTAAAATTCAGCAAAGTTCTACATAGAAATGTAAAGGACTATATTTTATATGTTCATTTTAATTTTGCAGCTTGATGCCAAGAAAAGTCCGCTGGCTTTGCTGGCGCAGACCTGCTCTCAGATCGGCAAGCCGGACCCGCCGCCCTCCTCTAAACTCTCCTCCGTAACGCCGAACGGATCGAGCGAGAAGGAATCTAAATCTGGCCCCCTGAAGCTGAGCGACATCGGCGTGGACGACAAATCCAGCTTCAAACCTTACTCCAAGCCGACGGACAAGAAGGACTCGTCCTCTGGCGTCTCGGCTGGGGAGAAGTCCGGTTTCCGAGTGCCGAGCGCCACCTGCCAGCCGTTCACGCCGCGGACTGGCAGCCCCAACTCCAGCACCTCCGCCTCTCCCATGCCGTCGGAGGGGAAATGCGGGGAGAGAGATGAGAAGAAGGAGTCTGACTGTAACAAAAACGGCACGGCGGACGGCTCTGGCACCACCAGCCACAGCAGGATAAGCGTGAGCTGCGGTGGAATTAACGTGGAGGTTAACCAACATCAGGAGGCGACCCCTGGCACCAAAACGTCCTCCTCATCTTCCTCGGAGTCTTCCTCTGTCACCTCCGTGTCCTCCGCGTCCGTTCTCGGGTCAGGACTCGTTGCGCCAGTTTCCCCTTACAAACCGGGACAAACAGTGTTCCCTTTGCCCCCTGCTGGCATGACCTACCCTGGCAGTTTGGCCGGGGCCTATGCCGGTTACCCTCAGCACTTCCTGCCCCACGGAGGAAGCTTGGTAAACGCACAGCTGGCCAGCTCGCTGGGCTGCAGTAAGGCTGGATCCAGCCCCCTGGCCGGAGCTTCTCCCCCGTCCATCATGTCAGCCAGCCTGTGCAGAGATCCTTACTGCCTCAGTTACCATTGTGCCAGTCACTTAGCGGGCGCAGCCGGTGCTACGTGCACACACGACTCTGCGGCCGCAGCCGCCGCCAGCGCCCTCAAGTCCAGCTACCCGCTAATGTACCCCACACACCCCATCCACGGCGTCCACACCACCGCGCCATCATTCAGCGGACACCCCCTGTACCCCTACGGATTCATGCTCCCCAATGACCCTCTCCCACATGTTTGTAATTGGGTGTCGGCAAATGGACCGTGCGACAAGCGCTTCTCCACCTCAGAGGAGCTGCTGAACCACCTAAGGACACACACTGCTTTTACCGGGGCGGAGAAGTTAATATCGGGCTACCCGGGCTCCTCATCACTGGCCAGCGCTGCAGCAGCGGCCATGGCCTGCCATATGCATATGCCACCGTCAGGAGCCCCAGGGAGTCCCGGGACTTTGGCTCTAAGGAGCCCGCATCACGCATTAGGACTTAGCAGCCGCTACCACCCGTACTCTAAAAGTCCCCTGCCGACCCCCGGCGCTCCTGTTCCCGTCCCCGCCGCCACTGGCCCCTACTACTCCCCTTATGCACTGTATGGACAGAGACTCACCACAGCGTCTGCGCTGGGATATCAGTGAGGAAGAAAAAAAAGACTTCGAAAAGTTTATAATACTAAGAATGCAAATATAAAGACTTTTATATTAACTGCGCTAAACTTATGGACGGGATCCGTGGACTTGAACTGTATTTATTTATATGTGGGGCTTAAAGCAGGCGGTAACAGCTGCGTTATGGGGAGAAAAAAAAATATTTGAGCAACTCAAAAAGTGCATTATGTTGAAGCTGAATTCTATAGGTAAAAATGAAAACACGCATATGTTAGAAAACCTAACAAACGTAGGGATCTTCATTTCGATGTTCATTTGAAATTGCTATGATTGTATTTGTTCTTATTTAATGTCTCATCGAGAAGAAAAAAATTTTTACATGCATGTCTGTTTCTTAAAATTTCAAACCATGTCCACATTTAAATTTCCCGTTATTTTTCAGGTGATGGAAAGAGATATTGGTATTTTTTTCTATGTATTCTGGGGAAAAATAAGAAGCAGTTCTGTTCCGTATGTTACTGTGCCTCTTTTTTTTCTTGAACTCATTTCTTCAGCTCCTAAGTTGAATAATATCAAGGATAAACATCAAATTCACTGTAAATTCAATAGAATTTGTTTTACTGGTCTGTTAAATTATTGGCCTTGGGAATATATAATTCCCATTTATACTCACACAGGCCTGTAGTTTCCAAGGCTTTCATAAAACATAAAAAAAACACATTTCTTTCCTTCTTTCTTTGTGTTTTTCTTTCTTTCTCTCTCTCTTTCTTTCTTTTTTTCAAAAATTCAAACTTTAAAAATAGGTCAGACTTTTGGTGTGTGTGTATGCGTGTGTCTACACACACTTAAAATAAAGCGGACTTTTGCTAAGCGGATTTTCATGAATTTTATCAATGCATTGCTTAGAAGAAGCTCGATAGGTGTGTGCTTCATAAAACGAGTGATGCGCCTAAAAATCTTCATCAAGAATGTTGACGTCCCTCCGTCTGACACTTTATGACAACAAAAGCCATGCATTTCTAGATATAAATGGAATAATTATATGTATATGCACTCATAAAAGAGAGCATGTTTTCACGGCGATTTTTAAAAATGCATTAACAATTTAATACAAATTTCACATGCATTTTTTTTTATTTGACTTTATCTTTTTTTTTAAATTTTAATATTTTTTCTTTGCAAATCTGACTGGTGAAAGTTTTATGCAAATGAATCAACTTCTTTTTTCCCCTCTTCTTGGATGCAGTGAATTAGTTTGCCTCTAATCAGTTGTAAATCTAACGTTGACGCAAAGAAGTGAGCGATTAAAGCGATCCAAGTTGCGCAAAATTAGTTTGATTTTCGCGAATGTGCAATCCAGCTCTATGGCCATAGCGGGTCAACTGCATGTTTGCATTGATAATCTCTGATGTAGACGAACATGTTTTCGCAAAGATGAGCAACTAAATCTATTTCTAAATGGCGTTTTGTTGATTGCTTTCGCTGAGATGCTTGAAGTGCTACGGAAAACTTTGCGGACAAAATAGATTTTTGTGTGCGTCTATCCAACGTTGGCAAACCGGGGCGTTTCGTGTGCTGATTCTTCTAATGCTTTACTTTGTTTGGCCTTGCAGTTCCAGTTATCATCATGATCATCAAGAATACCTCCTCAGCCTCTCGTTTTTATCGCGCAGCGGTTAGTCACGCTAAAGAAAAAAAAAAAAAAAACTCCCCTCACCGGTGCGCATATAAGGCCCACACGCGTCCTAAACTGATGTAATGACGGTGAAAAGGGAGCAATTTCCATTTTTACCCACATCATGGTGGCTGTGCTCGGAGGTCCCCGGTGGAAGGCAATTTATCATGTGCCCCTCCTCCTGGCCCCTGTCACTGGAGGAACAGGCAGGCACATGTGTGCATGAATTACCGAGCCTCCCAATAGCCCTCCCTTTCCTCTCCCTCTCAGCTTCAACGGTGGAGATTTTGACACAGAGAGGAGATACAACATGGGGGGATTAGAGTATGCAGGAGGGCTAAAGTACATATTCACTTTGTCCATCAAGGTCTGAAAGTGCTAAGGTGTGCACTGAGCGCAGCTGAACAGGAGGGGGGGGGGGCTACAACAACCCGAAACGCTCGCTGCAGGCAGATTAAATATATTTATGTTAGGGTATAAATTTGATTTTACATAGGCTGAAGCGGACATTTTACAAATTGATTTAATCACATGATTTTGTGGCATTTTTAACTTTTCATTTAACCACATATTTGGAAAGTTTCTTTTAATTATAATTTTTTCCCCACTTACAAATACAGGTTTTATTAATGGTCAAACAAGTTCAAACGCAGAAAAATATTTATTATAAATATATTCTTTTTATTCCAGCAGCAGTATCTTACGCTGAGCCTTGTCTTTTAACATCCAAGCTTTAATATGTCTGCATTAATTTATTGCAAAAAAAAAAAAGAAGAAAAAAAGAAATCTAATATTAAGAAAATATTGTTTTGAACAAAATATCTGGTGCCACATTTTTTGGTATCCACACTTTACATCCATCCATCCATCTTGCTTATCCTAATAACTGATTATCAGAATTTTCAGGAACTGCTAACTTACAACTCATTGCTTTCTTCTTGTCTGTGGTATAAATATGACAAGGCACAAGGGTCAGTTTCTACCAGCCACTGCTCCACTAGGCCGGAGAAGGACCCATGTTTGTCTTTGCGCCATGCAAATTGAGGAGGATCCAAAATCAGGTAATAAATAGAGAGTAACAGCAGCAGTCACATCTCTTGGTCACCAAATTACGCATTTAGATTTCCACTGTTGAGCATGGCAGAGGATGTGGTATGCTGTAGGCCTCCTAGATGCTGGAGAGATGCTGGAAATCTTTGCAGAGTGCATTGTATGACGAACATTTGTAAATAAGAAACATTTAATTAAAACCACTTGACTGTCCATCATGTGGTTATAAGATGTTTCTAGTGTGAGATTATACCACTGCAACAAAATATTTGGCTTTTTCCACATTGTTACTTAGAGGAACAAATTACTTCATATCTATTACTGAAACCTTTGGAAAATACTTTAGATCAGGTGTTCAGTAGAGATAACAGACAGTTTTTCCATTCCTTTAACGCAACTCAATCGTTCATTCTTCCGTCTCACAGTTAAGTTCTTGCGTGCTCAGCTGTCTAAACTGTAGTTGAAATAAAACACAGGCACTAAAACATTTGGAAAACATAGCCATATGGAAATGCACATTTTTTTGCGCATACTGCGACTATTTGTTTGAGACCAGTAGCAGTCCTCTTCAGATTTGTAGGATGTCCACAAATAACGGCACTGGACGAAAACCTGGCAGGACATCTGGCAGCTGAGGAGGGGGAGTTTGGGACGTGACTCACACACACCTAAGCATATATTCAGTCCTGCTGAATTAGCAGCACTAAAACTGTTATTAGTGGGTTTTTGTAACAATATAAAGACAACATGTCACCAACAGTAGTAAATCTATAGCTTTGCTAACAGCTGTGTCAATAAGAAGAAACAGCTTTAATGGTGAACCCCATGCCAAGCATAAGTCAAAAAGGGATTATTATGTCTAATGTACAGTGCCAACAAAAAATGTATATAACTGTGGGCATGGACGTCACAATAATTTTGGGCCTTTTAGGATTGGGATAGGATGAAGGATGAGCTGTCATCCTTCTTTGTCAAAAGATGACAGATCACACAGCAAAAAACTTCAAATGACTTTCCAAAATAGAACTGAGTGTGGAAGTTAGGGTTATAAACATACACTCCAAAAATATTTGGTTTTTAAAGATCTGCAAAAGAAATTGTGTCTCAGCAAACTAGAGTTATTAACAAGCTTCAGGTATAGTATTGACTGAATATTTGTCCAGTCTTTACAAAGTTGGTTGAGTGAATTTTAAATAATTGACTTTTAAAGACCATTATAACATAGCCCTAGCCTGTGTGGAAAACACACTGATCTTCCATTCCAAAACCATTGTGGATGGTTTTGTCCTGTATAAACATCTAATTTTGTCCAGATTTCAGTCACCAAGGTTTTGAGTTGATTAAGAGGTAGTCCTTCTTTCTCATTACACCTGCTTTTATCAAAACAGGCATGATAGTACTACTTCAGTGGGTGACAGTTGGTACAATGCTTGACATAAACAAGCATTGTACCACCACTTTTCAACTCAGTGGTGGTGCTGAGTTGAAAGCCTCTCCATGTCTTCTCCAAAATACTTCTTGTCATTGTAGCAATAATGTTCAATCCTTGTCAGTTTGTGTCATGATGGGTAGTGGTTGATGGTAGACCTAAATGGAGTGGCAACATGTAGATGAGCAATATTCAATATGAAATGATGAACAAAAACTTTCAAAAATCCCAGTGAGCAAAGGGAGAAGACAAAACATAAACCCAATGGACCAAAAAAAAAAAGAACAACAAGGAGACACAGGGTAGAGCAAGAAAGTGATAGAGTATAACAGGAATTACTAGCAAAGAGTGAGAGCAGGAACGGGGTTTAAATACTGTGAGAGTGAGCGCTGGAACAAAAGACCTGGGCTGATGAGCTAATGGGTTGCAGGTGTGAGGGGAGAGAGCAGAAGGCAAGCTGAGGAGAACCTGAAATAAACATAACTAGAAGCAATATGAAGAACTAAACAGTCTGTTCTTTGATTAGAACAAGACTGATCTAATCAAAGAAAGAGACTAAGGAATACAGAATAATAAAACCTCAAAAATAACTCAAAACAATCCGGGATATAAGTTTGAGCATAAAAAGATTTTCCCAGAAGGCTTTTGGTTGATCCATTCAGGTAGCTATAATTTTTTAACCAACCTATAACGTTTCAATTTACAAACAAAAACGGTTGGTACATCCCCATCCCTGGTTGATGTAACCCTAAATTGGACTCCAAAACTAGTATTTCAGGATCTTCAAGGTTATTATAGACTTGAGTTGTTCTGGGATGTTCTTGAACAACCCAAGCAATTTCCTTTATTCTGAGGGTGAAATTCTGTGTCAGGTTTAAACACAAGCAAGAAAAGTTTAATCTTAGAGTAAACTTCCAGCTTTTTACAAATGTTCACAGGTTGGTGATTGTAAAATGGTCAGAAAGGGAGCAAGAAACAAAGCACAGCATCTTTGCTATAAACAGATCAAATGCTTCAGGTAAATTTCCACAAAACTTGCCTTTCATCCATTGGATTGAAAAGAAAACCAATAGCGTCTTTGGTCATATCCATCATCACTAAATAACAGTGTTCTGGTTGAGTGATATTAGGATGCAGTCCCCAAACTGAGCACTGTAATGGAGGCATTTTGGTTCTTCAAAATCTGTGTCAAGGAAGACAGGAATCCCTCCCAGCTCTCCTGCACGTGGTTACCCTCCTCATTGATTTACAAATGTAAAAGTGCTCATCCAGGTGATGTGCAAGAAGTGGTGGTGCTGATCTCTCCGTGCCACTCAGATCTCTATCCAGCGAGACACTTTCTTGTGCTTAGACAGCCTAATTGAGGTCATTTCTGTCCTCTCCAGGATCTCCGGTGCACTGGGGGTGTTTTAGTGTTCAGATAATTTGCCCATTTTCTGATTCTGACAAAGAATATTTTATGGAAATGCACCCTTATTCTAGGCACCTTAATGGAGCACGTTGAAGTAGTGTGCAAGCTGATGAGGTTGTTGCCTGTCACTGATGAACGCGGGAAGCAGAGGAAATGTCAGGAACAGGCTTTACTCCAAAGGGTTCTTTGGCTGTATTCAAAATCAGGAGTGTCTAGGTAGTTTGTCTTTAGTGTGTTACAGCTCAAAACTACAAGATTATTCCGAAGTTGAAGCTGTGTAGACATAGAACAAGGCATTATATAAAAAATTACTCCTCATGTATGTAGTTACTGAGTGGACAGTGAAAGTTAGAGCCCTCTAATTAAGATAAATACTTAGCCTGCATGTGTTTCATTGTTAGTTGTTTTTTTTACTAGTCAGTGTTTCAGTCCACCAAATCATTTCTATCTCCTGCTATTTTCTCCCTTTTTTGAGAAAAACCTAATTGTGTTATATGTCAGCAAGTGTATGTTATTTCAATGGGTGTGGGCCACCAGTTACTGTGGCTGACATGCTCCCATGCTACACAAATATGTGACTTTTGTAGCCGTACAATGAACTTTATCCATTACTGAGTGATTTCTCTTCTGTGCTGTAATAGATCACATTATTAGTAAGCAGTATTCATCTGTTCATGCAAACAAAACACAAAACAATGGACAAAATCACTTAGAACTAAATGCAAAGATAGTCATTCTAGAGACATTGTGTTCTATCAAATTATACAAGGCTGAACAATGATGCTGCTAATGGAAACGTGATGTCTTTAAAGGAAGTAAGTAGTGAACAGTTGATTCTATGACCTTAAATCTGACTTAGTTTGCTTGATCCACATTCAAGTACAAATTTTAAATCAGTAACTATGAGTATACTGTGGGTGGAGTTTAACCCCTGAGATTTTTTTGTGGCAAAAAGCATGGCTGCACATTTTAAAATTCTGTTAGAATTATACACAACAGGTACATAAATTCAGAAGATACAAAAATAATTGAAAAAAAAAACAAAACAGTACACAAACCGTTTTCGTAGCTTGCCTTTCTAATAATAATAATAATAAAAAAAGAACAGTCAAAGGACAGGTTGTTTGGAATCAAACATCAAACCAATGCTTTTGCTTCTGGGCAAGAAAGAAAATGCCATGAGGCTGAAATCTGGAGCTTTCGAATCAACTTGGCTGAGATAAATAAAACACTTGTCTTGCCCATTGACTTGAAATAAACCATGAATAATTCCATTCTGGCCGAAGTAAAAACACTGAATAGAACCAGTTCCCCTTATAGCAAGAAGGAAACAAACTTTTAACTTTTAAAAGGAATTTTAATTTTAAAACAATAGATAAAAACTAAATAATGATCAGGTGACTTGTCCAGGATGAGCCACAGTGCTCAGTCGCTCATTTAAAAAAAGGTGACGCTTGTTTAATCTTTTTTCATAACCACTGAACATGTTTGAAGATTAAGTCAATTCATTGCTTGCTTCAAAATAAGAAAAAAGGAAATAGAACAATGTGTCTTTTTGTAGAAAATCTGTTAATTTAAATAAGGAATACATTGTCATCTTTAGTCTATGCTGCACTTCTGAGCTGAATTTTCCAACTCAGCAGCTGTTTGCAAACCTGTAAAGAATCACGTGGGAACATTAATAGTTCTTTGTGCACCGTTGATACTCCACAGGACCATTATGTAGTTTAAAGAACACCGAAGCCTTAGGACTTATTGTATACAGAGTAGAAGAAAGTGTAGGTTATACTTCACCTTGATATCCTCCAGAGCTTCCTGGTTGGAGCCAAGTGTGAAAACAGCAATATATAACTCCTGTGTGATTTATGAGGGCTATATTTATCATGTTGATATAAACTATTCAACTATTACCAGCTTCCACGCTACACCAGCAATTTATCGATGTCAGTGATACAAACAAACCCTGGTGCCCAATACACAGCCAGCCCAAAACCAAACTGTAGTGTGCTTTCCCTTGTGTTCAGTCATACTGCTTATGATACTCTTATTCAGCTCAACCAAATATTGTAGGTGATGACATACAGAGATGAGACATTTGAAAGGAACTTTAGGATTCACTTTCAAGCAGAACCATTAAATTAATCAGTATTTTCTCTCCTTGGCTTACTTTTAGCCCTGCAGCAAGTGTTAGGAAAATAATACAAATGTAAACTGTCATATGGTAGTGATTTCTTAGTTTTCCTTTTGTGATTTAGATTAGTAAACTAAATTTGTTCATATAAATAATATTGCTTTGTTAATTATAGTTTCTAGCTGTTCTGAATCATTTTTTATATAATTATTGTTCTGACTGTAGACATGGATGAGTAGATATTTTCTTACAGCCACAGCTTCCTTGCAGAGTGGCATGTTCTCTTATCTTTCACATTTCAAAGTGGTGAAAAGACAAATGGGCCTCTGTGGGTGCCAAGTCTTTAGATGGGTGACTTTGTGGAAAAATATATTTTTAAATGGTAAATGGCCTGCTTTTGTATGGAGCTTTATCAAGTCCATAAGACCCCAAAGCACTTATCACTACATTTAGTCATTCACCCATTAATGCACACATTTATATGGCTGGAAGATTCTGGATTGTAGCCACATCTGCCCTAGAGTAGTCTAACAGAGGCCAGGCTGCCATGCATTGGCGCCACTGGGCTATTTCTACTTCTCTTCATTTTCTGACCCATTGTTTTCTTTGTCTGCTGTTGTGCTTGGCTCCCCCCTTTGAATGGGAGTATTGTTATTGCTATCAGCATGCACAAAATTTGGATAGTCCTAACAGACCTAGAGGGCAGGTACAGATGATACAGGCTTTGTTTTTGAACAAATATTAGAGCAAACTGGGAGAAATGAATCAGGCCTTGAATGCAGGTGGGTTTGAAACATCTAGAAATGTTTGAAATGACGTGCACATCTTCTTTGAATCTCCTGAATAAGCTGTTTATTTGTAGGGTACACAACGACTCTAGATGGCCTGTCAAGTACTACATGTGTTGCCTGAGTTGGTAGACAGAGCTATACCTTATGTATAACAATGGGAGCAAGACATTAGCCCAGATATGTCATATTAGAGTAACCTAACGGGAGTATGTAATCATCAAAACTAGAATAAAGATTATAGAATTAAATGCATTAACACGGCCTGTTATTCTGCGTAGCTATAGAGTTAAAATAGACGCATAAAGTCCATTGTATGAACATGCTTTATATCAGGTGTTCACAAGAGTCTGTAAACTGTCTGACGTTAAAATCTGGAACAGTAGATTTTCTGCCTAATGGTAGCTGAAGGAAATTACAAGTTAGTAACCTTCAAGGATTTACATCTTACAGGAGAAGAAGCACACAGCAGTTGCACATGACACACACCTGAGCAGTCAATCAAAAAATAAACAGATAAAATTTACTGAAAATGCAAGGATATAAAAAAAAAAACAAAAAAAAAAAACTGTCACAGCTATGATTCTCTCCATAAACAAAGTAGGAAAGACAACTGAGGGGATCTTTTGAACCCTTGCGCAAATAAGAGGAATCAGGTGTTGAACATCCAGGTAATAACTGATGTTATGACTTGGCATTTGCTCTGACATGCATTTGAGACAGGAACATTAAAAGATATCCACCATTTGACAGGTATCACAGTTCCCTCAGGCAAGAAGGATTCTCATTTTGATGAGTGTGTCAGTCACACTGACGCCTGTCGACAAGCCAGATCTTCGAGCACAGACGTTCAGGAATAACTAACACTTCTCAAGAATTACAAATGGAATATTTGAATAACTGTGTGAAGCAGCAATGAGATTGGATGATAACTCAAAGGTGTTTAGGTTTTTTTTTTTTTTTAAATCTAGAAGGACAAATGTTACTAATATTTTCTCCCGGTCCTAGAAATGCCTTTTAGCACTTTTTTTTGTTCTTTGAAACCTTCAAATTGAGCAGTAAATTTACTATCTACTATTGTGGATGGATTTTCTGCAAGATCCGTGCTTTTAAAATAACAATCCTGTAAAAAAAAACAACTGAGATTTAATCAAAGTAGGATGAGCCACCATTTCCAGTTCACGTGAGCTCCCTGCCATGTGGAGAATAATTGCACAAACTCTTGAAATCGATCACTCATAATCAACTTCTGTGAATTAGTTGTGACTGAAGTTGACAGGGCTGCGCAGAGAATGGTGGACGACATGGGGCTTTAAATCCCACACTCAGCACCGAGCGTGAATAGTCTCTCTGTATGCATTTTACACTGCAGCATGTGCCATGTTCAGTATCTGACACTCGTAATGATTTACGTCCCTCTCCTGGCTAAATAATTTACAGAGATACGGTTCTCGTTGCTTTTAACAGTTGTTGTATGGACCTGACAGCCTTTAAAATGTCTCACAATCAAGGCAGCCATGTGCTTGGATGGATGGCATACCTCTCAGAGCTGATTAATAAGGCTGCTCGCTCTTTCAGTCCAAACAGGGTGTCAGGAAACATGGTGTAAGTACAAGCAGCTGGTTGGACTTGTGTGCTTAGTGTGCATTTCTGAATGCAGCTCAGTCCAGGGCAACACTGGTAATGCGCATGATCTCATAAAGAACAGATCTGTTGTATATTTTGATTTGTGATATATGCACATTTACAATGCCATCCCTATTATGGCATATGAAAGGCCCCGTATATTTGGTAAATGTTTGTGCTTGCCTGCGTAAATACAAGTTCAAAGCCATGCATTGTTGGTTCTTTGTGGAAGGCCAGTCTGTTGGTGTGCAAACAAAGCCAAAGAGCATTATTCATCGCTGTGGCTTTCAAATTTCATTTCACGGATGCTGGCAACTGAAAGGAGTTGGCTTTTTTAACTATTATTCTCAGCGAGTGTTTAATAAATCTGCAAAGTGAATGAAAATAAGTATAAGGGACTTGATGTGCAAACAATCATCTCAGATTTTTACTTGAGATAAATTTTTAATTGGGGGGGAAAAAGTGAAAATGTTGTTTGAAATCACTATGTGCACTGGTTTGTATAATCTAATGTGATAGTTATTTTGTTCACTATCCAAGCAGTGTTTAAGAGGCAAGTGATCTCATGAGGGTTTGACTTGAACTTTTGGATTTTACTTTTTCAGATTGCTAAAGAGAAACTTAACATAAAACAGGCACCTGACCATCTATTAATTTATGTTAAAATGCTAGAAAGTGTTGCAAATTATAAACTTATATTTAAGAAGCATCAATGAGCCCTAAACATTTTTTTACATCTGACAAGTTACATCCATAGGCTTCAATTGATTTTAATTTAATTTTACTAAAAAAAATTCAATTAAAATGGGTTAGGGTTAAAAATGAGAGACCAACACACATTAAAAAGTGTCAGAAAATGAATGAATTTTTCTTTATAAATAAAAATATAAAATAAGTCCTGTGCATTGGTGCTCAGGCTTTCAGAGTCAAAACTTTACGCAGTCACCTTTCAGGATAATTACAGATTCAAGTCTTTGGGGGTATACTGCATATCTTCTAGCTTTGTATAGCTATGCTTTCTGTTTACAAAATAACTCTGGCTCAATCAGACTGGATAGAGAAATCTGTGGATGACAGTATTTAGGTATTATTTGGATTTAGGTCGCCACAGATTCTCAATTGAATTCAGCTCTGGACTTTGACTGGGGCATTTTCACTCATACGTATGTATTTTTGTCTATCAATCTTCCCATCAACTCTCACTAGCTTCAGTCTCCCTGACGAAAACCAAACCATACTGTCAGCATGATGCAGCCACCACAAAGGGTTAGTATTGGGATGATGAGTCAAAGGTGGCATGCAATGTTATTATTATTATTATTATTATTATTTGTCACATGTAGTGTTTGACATGTTGACCAAAAGATTCACTTTTGGTCTCAGAATACTTTTTACCACTACTTTTGTGTCCCCCATCAGAAAACTGCTGAGCCTTTTAATGTTTTTTTTGTTTGATTGTTTTTTTATAACAGCTTTCCTCTTACCATTCTTCCATTGTAGTCAAATTTGTGAAATGCAAAACTAAATTAGTTCTGTTGTCAAAATCTTGCATCTTTGCAGTTTCTCCCAAATATATGTCCAATTAATGTTCTCCATACCAGGGGTGTCGTTAGTCTTCATTACACGTTTGGTTCAGTAATGTTGTCTAAGAAATCCTCAAAGAGTAGATATACTTATACTGAAATTAAATTACAGCCTTTTAATTAACTTCATTTTGAGGCAGGTAGTTGCACTGAATTTTATTACAACTTTTGAGTAAAACTGGGTGAATACAAAAGAAAATAAAATAGAAACCATCTCTTATTTTCCTTCTTCGGAAATATTTGCAACTTTCAATTGGTCTACAATGTAAAATCTCACTCAAATGCAACTATCCCTAAGATGTGTGATTCAAACCGGAGAGGAAAATTTTATACGGCGGGCCTAATGCGAGTCTCCCCAGAATTCAGTGTCAACAAAATGTTTGAGAACCACTGCTTTTGACAGTCCAAAACTGCAGGGAGGTGGCAGGCATTTTCCAGTTCAGAGCTCAGTGAAGCCCAGCATGTCTTCGACAGGTTGAGTGCCTGTGTGCTTTCACTCTGGAGTGAACGAACAATATCCCCTTGTTCCTGGCGAAAAGAAAGGAGAATCAGTGTGACAGCTGTGAACAAATATCAAGATGATGGGGTAGTCAGCCATGTGAGATGCAAAATGCTTTTCCCCCCTTGTATCTTGCGAACTTCAAAGCTGTAACTGCTAATTTCATCTGTGAACTGTGTGCTGCGGTGTCTCATGGTAAAGTGCTCCACTGGCTGTCAGGGAATCGTTTTGGAGTTGGAAATGAACACGTATGAGGTTGAGAGGAAATCACAGTCGTGACAGCTTCTGCAAAATTAGACAAAAATGGTTCCTCATTTTCATTAAACTCAGGAATAGTACAGAGATGCACTTTCCCCCCCCCCCCCCCCCTCAAATATACAGTTTTTCACTCACATATAATCATATATAAAATTCTTGCATAAATAATTAAATCAGTCAATAAATAAATGAATAACTACATAAACATATATTTTACTTTCCTGATTAGTCATCGGTTTTTCTCTCCAGCTCTTCGCCTCCGTTTGACTGAAACACACATTAAAATCCAGATGAATGCTGTAACCTTTCTACACATTGCAAAGCCAGCACACAGCTGCCCTCTGTGTTTCCTGTGCACCATTTAATGGTTCATCCATCTCATCTGTTCAACCAAATGTGCCTGTTGAAAAGTATCTGAACGTGCTTTCTGCCACAGATTTAATTTCCATACACACTGTCTAGTGTGAGCCCCCCTCCTATGTGGTGGCTTGTGTCTCAGTGGAATGAAAACCTGGCTCTTGGCCACTAAAAGTCCATCGTCTGAGTATCACACAGTTAGCGGCGCTTCCTGCAGCTATATTTATGTACTCCAACTGTATACCATTTCATTGAAACCCGACCAGCGGGTGATTTGTCTCCATAAGAGTGTGCCATTTACAAGCAGCCATGCTGGGGCGGGACCCCAACTGAAGGACTTGTTAATAGCACACATCCAATTCGCACCAGATGCTGTCCAGAACAAACCAACATATGCTGAGAAGAGTGTCAAAACCAATTTGCTATGAATGCTGGACCACTGTGTTAAAGAAATGTTTAAGTAGCATACAGAGAGGTTTTTTTTTAAGTTGGCGCCATCATATAGTAAAGCAGAAAGATGCAGAGAGTTGCATGTTTTATTTGGGTGGATTTTAATCTGTATTTTATATTATGAGGAGGGTTTACCGACTAATTCCAATCAAATTTAAAAAATTACTTACTCAGTGTTATTTCATTTCCTTTTCTTCCTTTTAAATAATTTTACTCACTTGATGTAATAAATTACTCTTTAGAAATAAAGCAGGTTCCCATTTTGGGTGTAAAGGACCCGACCATCACAACAGACACCTGGGCTGGATCTTTCTTGGCAGCACATTTCTATTTCTTTCATGTAGTCATCCAATTTGCCCTTGATAGCAAAAGGAAACAGACAAACAAATAAAATATCTGGTTTGTAGCTAGGGCACAAACCGTTTTGGAAATGGTAGTGAACTTTTGAAATCTATTCAACTTTATTTTAGCTGCTATTTTCTCTGACAATTTTTGCTAATTTGTGCTGTGAATGAGATATAACCGCTTTAACTTTGCTTGCAAGTTTGATTTCAATATTATTGTGTCTCTAAATTAGTAAAAAGGTACACAAACTTTTAAAATCTCTACTTACAAGGTGTAATTCAATCATTTCGCTCACAATCACAATGCCGGCCTCAAGGTTTCATCCCTGTCAACAGTCAAGCTTGCTAGCATGAAAACATTAATGTTATAACTGTGATAAGATTAGAGCTTAGCATAAAATTCAAGCTGAATATAAACTTTTAAAATCTTTTCAAAGCAAGTAAACACTTACCATAACAACCACAGATGTGCTATTCATTAGCAACAACTGCTTCAGGGTTCAGTTTTTAGAGCAAGTCTGACTACATCATTAACAATGTTGCTAATCCAGTAAAAGCTAGAGAAAAGTGTCCTCAGAGGGCAGCATATGAACCTTTTTTTTTCTGGCAGACATAGTTAAGATGTCCCATTCATTTTCCACAACTGTGGCAATATGAAGAAGCTCATATTACAGCCACTAAGCTATCTGAAATGAGATACAAACTTAAATTCTTGATCCAAGACAGACTCAATCTCAACCACTTGTAATATTATTGGTCTACTAATTTGATGTATCCAATGTATCCATTCATATTATAACCAATGCAAGCTTACCACCTTACTGAATGAATGAGAATAATGTTTGAATTAAATTTAAATCCAGATGTTAAGGAAGGGTTTGTGTTAAAATTTTAGCCTTTATTGAATGTTACCTGTATAAACAAATGGGTTTAATCGTAACTTCAAGAATTTTAACGAATACTTAATATCCTCCCCAAATTCCTTTCTAAGGTGTCGATTCTGGTTGTTGTTTTACTCGTGCAATTTTGTCCTTCATGATTTCTTTACTCTTTAATTTACATTTATCAGTCTTTAAAAGTTGACTTTCTGACCCATTAAAAACACATACTTACTCAAAGCCTTTTAGAACCCCCAAGGCCGATGAGGGCAACCTTATCAAGACACTATACATGTCACTCTTTCACTTGGATCAATTGGCAAAGTCTATCTCTCTCTCTCTCTCAGTGTAATTGCCTTTCATTCATAAAAAAAGATTGATTGGAAATCAGACCTACGGTTATGGGCCCAGGTGACAGCCAAAGAAAAATGTAAAATTTACCGCCTGCTTTTACAGCCGGATTCCAGGAATAATTGTTGCGGGACATGACGGTGCGTTAGCAGTTATAAACCTGTCCCCCATATAAATTACCTAATCAGGGGATCCCAGTGGTTATATAAATTGAGCCACTCATTCGTCTTCAATGGCCTGTGTGTGCATATAAAACCACAACGACCGTCATATAGTTCACAGGAAAAGGGGGAAGCCATCGCTGTTTACAGAGTTAGGGCAAAATGGATGACTTTTTGCATGCTCAATCAACTGTGAAATGTCCATTTAATCATCCCCAGAAACCCCCTGGTTTATTTGTGCTGCAGCACAGATTTACATTTTCAAACATCCCCCATATTAATCATTACTTCATCACGCCCTTCAACTGACAAGCAGCATAAACTACCTTAGTGTACTGCCTTGTCGACTAACGTATGCATGTTGCTGTTTTGGACTATGTGTGTGTGAATCTTTGTGTGTGTGCAGCAGTCTGAGAGTGTGTATACATGTGTCAATTTGGGTGAGGTGAAAAAGCTGCCCTTTGATTTACTCGCCACTCACTGTGTCCTGCAGAAAAAATTGAGTTTTGGTTGCATGATGGGATTTTGTTTCGTCCACCGAGGTTTTTGGATTGCAGTTTTTCCTGCTGCTGACCAAAATGTGAGTCATTTAAATGTAAAAAACAAAACAAAAACAACAACAACAAAAAAGCTAGCTAAAAATAAATAAATAAAATAAAGGAAGTCATTTATGGTATTTTTTTGTAGTACACTGCAAACTGAGTACAACCGGACATTTGATCATGGTGAAGGAAAGAAGCTTCAAAATTAAGAAGCATATTGATAAAAACTAACATTTTTAGTAATTATTTTTTAAACAAAAAAATGACACCACAATGTACAATATTACCTTGACTAAGTTACATTTACTGTGCTATTTCAGGAGATCCTGAATAAAATGCAGAATGCCTCACCCTCAACAACGAATCCTTCATAAAAGAGTGAAGCATGGGCTTATCACTCAGGATGAGAAGCATGTTACATTTGCCACTTTAAAACAAGACAAATGGGTCACTCAGCCATTTACATTCTCATACATTTTTATGACTGCCTTGAAGTGAATTTGATCTATTGGTAACAAGATAAATGATGGGCATAAAGCTTTGGCAGTTCTGACTTTAAGCAATCTTTCATTTGACTGAAGTCTTTTACTCTTACATGATGTGTTTTCTGTCTTCACAACCTTCAAATAGTTGAAAGGGTAAAAAAGAGAGAAAATGGTATATCTCATTTCTCTTACAATTACACATCAAACACCAAAGGGAAAGTAACAAATAACACAATAGAAAAAATGTAATAATTTGATCTAAATGATTTGGACTGTATGGTGGAGTTACTCTTATCTGGTAGATAGGCAAGTTATCTGTGCCAGCAAAAGTGGAAGTTTGTTGATTTAAAGCACATAACACAAAGTCCACACAACTCATGAATATTTTCACATTTGGTCACATTATAAATAGAAACAACAGTCTATTTTATTAGACTTTCAGACCATAGACTAACACAAAATAGTATATAAAGTGGAAGAAACATGTGCTATCGCCATATTCTCCCACATGAAAATCTATCACTTCTCATGTCTTGATAGCTGATAGCTGAATCATCTATTTATTTTCTGATGATGGATGAAACAATGCTCCTAGAGATGTTGAAAACTCAGAACAATGCTTTTCTACCCTATCCATGTCAGCCCAGACTTGTCATCTATGTTACTTTGTCCGTTTGTGGTGACAAACGTCATGATGACGTTTGTCACCACAAGTGGTGACCTCTGAAGGGAACCAGTTGCACTGGATTCCAAAAAATGGGTAAGAGCAAAGTTTTCTTTCATTTCAAAATTAACCACAACTTTTTTTTTTTTGCTGGACTGTCACATAAAATCCTAGAAAAAAAAAAAAAGAAGAAAAATCTGCGGCTTTCGACAAAATGTTGAAGTGATATGAATACTTTTGTAAAATCTGTTTTTCTGCCACTCATGATTGGAAACTGGTTGGCATCCAAGCCACACAATGGGATGTTATGTTTAACCTCGTCAACAGAAAGACGGTTGCCATACAGCTGCATGAAAAGTAGCTGAAAGCTTCACTTTGCGACTGCCAGATCCTTTTAAAAGGTTTTTTTTCTTTTATTTGGAGCGACGCAGGCATGTGTGCATTAGAACATGCAATTTTAGCGGTGCAGAAACAGACCTGGGTCACGGGAAATATCCCCTGTCAAAGAGTGATGGAGGATGGTGATTGGAGCTGTCTGAGGGATCTGAGTGATGGAATAAGACATTCACCCAACTCTCTCAAGCTCTGTGTCCATATCCTCCTGTCTGCTTTCCTCTTTACTTGCTGTTGGTGACTTCTTGGATTGAACCGCTGAAAATATTTCCCTCTCTCTTTCTCCCTCTCTCTCTGCCTCATTTGGAATTATGAACTAGGAACAGCATGAATGGATTCTTGTGGAGACCTTCATGCTATGCTTTAATAGCAGCCTTGGCACAGTTAGTTGCCGGTGAGTGATGGTGTTACAGCACAGACAGGATGATAAATCACCCGGTCAGTCCAAATGACAATTTTATTTCTCACCTCCACATTCATGAAGAAATATTACCAGAGTGATTTTCTCCATTGCAACTTCTAATTGACCCCTAATGTCAGTTAACTTGACTGGCAAGTGTGTTTTCCACCAAGGTGCCAACATCATCCTTTTGTGATGGCTTGACGATAAAAGAAGGCAGCTATCAAAAAGCATTCATTTTGGAGATTTGTTCAAACATTTCTTGCGCCATCATTTTTCAAGAGATGCAAGGAGAAGGGAAGGGAAATGCTGATGCAGACAGACAGCCTTTGTTTGGAAATCTACAGTCAGGCCTGTAATTTAAACCCTAATAAACGATGCCACTGCCATTAGAGGCATAGCAGCTCTAAAGGGAGACAAGGGGAGTGGGAAAAGAGCTCCATCATGGAATAGGGAGCTCCTGTCTGCAGCAGTGGTCTGGGACAAAGCTGAGAGCTCCCAGACGCCCCGTATGATTAATGACTTATAGCCATGCTGTGTGGAAGCCTGGTAATTAGCTACAGGCTGATTAAAGACAAGTAAACTTCTGCTGATAACCCGATTCTGTTTCTCCCTAGTGCCGACACTGGCATGTGGAAGCTCTTACTGCCAGGGTTGCAAGAAACAGACCAACATTGAGTATGATGAATGTAGTCTCCAACAGGCATATACAGGCTCTAATTTAAAACTATTTAGCGTGTGACATATTGGCATTGTGCTCTCTCTGTCTCCCTCTGTTCACGTTCGCGGTTCGTCGCGGCGTCCAAGTTTTAAAGGGCTGTTGTTTTGAGTCTGCGCCTGGCATATTTATGAATAAAGTTTTGTGCCGGCTCTCTCCCCTCGCTAGACCCCCACAGCGCACAACTTGCTCATAGATTTTCCTTCAAACATTTGCATTCCCCATATTAGTGTACAGAGGAAGTGGCAGACTGCCACAGGGATTCATCAGAAGGCAGGTTTTACAGTTACGGCTGTCCAGAAGCAGACAGGACGTCTGGGGCTGGGCCAGAAAAAGGAAAGCATTACACTGGATTGGAAGAGCCAAAACAACTAAAAAAAAACTGTCCAAATTGTCTGTGTTTCCAGGAGGTTAGACTGTTCCCTGAAGGTAAACAGATGGAGTTAAAGAATAATGGATAGCAATGTTTAGTAAAGCTGATGTCAGTTATTTTGGCATTAAGCTTTGAGAATCTAACACAAACATAAAGCAGTGTTCCTTTTATGTTTATGCGGATCTGAATGCTGTTTCCCATCTCTGGCCTGTGTAAGTTTTTCCTACTAAGAGACGTTTTTGCCAATTCAAACTTTTTTTATAGGACTGTAAGTAGGGCAAAGACTAAAACCCTTCTCCACAACTAATCTGATGCTAGATGAGCTAGCAGAAGCTTTGTGCATTTTTATTTATTTGCAGTCTATACGCAAAGTTAAACAACTCCTGTTTTGACTGAAGTTGGGAAGGTATGCTGCATGAGGAATGGGTTATCTGTGAGCGTTTTGGGATGTAGAGTGGGCAGGCCATTGTCACACCCATTGCCCACTGAGAAAAAAAGGAAAGATACTGCTTTCCTGTCAAAGTCTCCAAAAGTCTCCAGTAACACAATAAAAGTCAGTAGATCTGTTGCTAGATGTTTTATTCTGTAAGAAATTGTTGCTGTATGGGTCTGACGACTTGCTACGTTGGCAACATTGCTGATTGAAGTCAGTTTTGCTGAATCTCATCATGTGCCAACATACAGTATCTGGACATGTAGAAAAAAACAGATTCCTTTTAATTAACTTCATACGTGCATCCTCTGACTCGCTGACAGTTAAAATAGAAAACACTGACTGTCTCCTTCCTCAGTGACAGCTTTCCGAGTCTCGTCAAGGTGACATTGTGCTGCATAATATGGTCCCTTCACTGATCAGAAAATGATAGGATTCATAAAATTTCTGACAGGCTGGTCATCAATCAGGGCTGATCAGCTGAAAACCAACTGACACCTGGGTGCATCTCTAACTTGTTTGCAAATACTGCAGTTTGTAAAACTCTGATAAGAATCTGTCATCAACAGCAACATCAGTCCAACTAGCCGTTGAAACTTAAGCTAAGCATCAAACTGAATTTGTCTGAGAGAAGCAGTATTAGTGAAACCCAGACGTGTGTGTGTATGTGCTTAAATATGTGTGGGGGTCTTTGAGAAAAGGACAATGCCACAGGGTAAGCACGTGTGCTGAGATGAAATGCTTGGCCACCCACCCCTCTGCTTTTATCACCTCTCTCATAATTAGGTTGGTTAACATACTGCAGCGTATTCAGTCATATTGACTGGAAACCTAATCTCATTACTATTGAGCTAGCGCCTCTGCTTGCCCCAGGTGACACTCGTAAGTCCAGA
Source organism: Xiphophorus couchianus (assembly GCF_001444195.1). Classification (NCBI taxonomy): domain Eukaryota; kingdom Metazoa; phylum Chordata; class Actinopteri; order Cyprinodontiformes; family Poeciliidae; genus Xiphophorus; species Xiphophorus couchianus. Next base: position 9,965,911 of record NC_040249.1, on the reverse strand, counting down.
GTTATGGCCCTAACCTATGGGAGGAAATTAGCTGTGAATACAAGTTTGCTCTTGTTCTCTGCCCTCTGTGCAAAAATATTTAGTGAGCTCAGTGGGCGACAACAATGTGAAAAACGGACAGGGAGGGTCGGTGTTCTGCATATAGGTCTTTTTTGAATGAAAAACCCAGAAAGTGTTGCAGGTGCGTGTTAGTTTGGCTGGCAGTCCATTAGGGACTGATAAGACATTTCACTTACTAAAGTCAAATATAACAGCCTAGCATTCATTAACACGAGGAAGGGTCCGGAGAATCAAACCCACCATCTGGTTAAGACGACAGTATAATCTACAACTCATGATTAGGTCTAAGGAGTGGAATTTCACTTTAATCTTTTTCGGGACTTGAAATTTCCATCTGCACTACGCGGCACATCATTTTTCTTCAAGACAAATGTGCTGTTTTTCATGTTCCAAAATTAGATCAGAAGAAAACGATTAATCATGTCATAGCCTGGGAAAGGAAACAAAGATCTGATTTTTCTCTCTTCCTTCTCTCCACCCATGTCCCTCCCCTTTCCTTATTTCCTCCTTTGTCTGCCCCTCTGGCCTCCACTCATTCCCCTCTGTAAGACCTCTCTCCTCTCTTCTTCACCGTCTTTTACCCTGCCTTCATTTTACCCAACTATTTTCCAGGAATGTATGTTCTGAACTTATGCACGCACAGGGAGAAGAACTTATCTCCCTGAACTTGTGCTGCAACTTTAAAAGGAGACATTTGTAGCATCTTTGAATTATTTCAAACTGTGATGAGTTTTGCATTAGCATAGTCTTCTGTGTTCTTCGCCACTTTGACCTGAAGCAGCAAACAACAGATGGCAGCCTGTTTGTATGAGACACCACAACCAAATCTAAACTGGGAAGACTGCAAGTCACCACGACTGCAAATTAGTGAGGCCACACAACAGTCAGGTGCTGGCCTCCACTGACAGTTGTAGCCCATTACGGGAGCATTGATGTTTTCACAGTGTGACAAAAAGGATTCTCTTTTTTTTTCTCCCCCTCTGTACAGAGGACCTGTCTGTCAGCCAGCTCTCAAGTCATAACAAATCACTGGCACTCAGCTGAGGCTGAGCATTGGGAGCGTCAGGGGAAGATAAATGACCTGCAGGCCTTTGAAGTGCTTTGGCAGTTCAGATGGCTCGGCGGCGCTGACAGAGAAATATACACAACAGCGTAACCAATAATGAGAACATTAAACATTCCTGCCTCCTGACAGTCTGACAGGAAAGCCCAGCCTTGCATCAATCATCTTCTCAGGCATAACCTTGACAATAAGTCTCCTCTCTGCCTCCAGCTCTCACCTTGTGCTCTCCAGACTCCAATACCCAGACTGCACTAGCTGCCAAGCTTATGGCGGATATGATGGCAGGGATGACAAAGGAAAGGTGGGGGGATAGGAATAAGGGCGACAATCACAAGGTGACAAGACAGATTGCTGAGATGACATCAAATGTGGGCCAAAGCATCCAGAACTTGCCAGGGCGCCACTTGTGGGTCTGTATGTCACAAGTACTCTGCCTTCTTCTCACCTTTCATTCATCTTGTAGCCCCACTTAGACATTTACATTTAAGATGTTCAAGCTCAACATTGCATAAATGAGCAAAAGTCTAAAGACCAAATTTGTCAAATGTGGACCAACACAAACTTTGAATATGTGTTGGGGCACTTATCTATCATTAAAGTGAGAAAATTAAAGCTGAATAAACTGAATAGGAAAACAATTTGAATGACTAAATCTTTGTACAATATTTGTTTTTTTCCTTTTGTGTTATATAAAAAAGTCTGTAATCCCAAAAAATCCCATGCAGTCTACAAAACTGAAGAGTAGTGTATTTCTAAGGTGAACACAGCACTTTGCAAAATAATCATACCCCATGAAACCCAAATATTGGAACTCAATTTGATAGAGCACCATAAGTAGCACATTATTGTGAAGAGGAAGGAAAAGGATAAAATCTTGTGCGATGTGAGCTCACACACAGCCACACTTTTGCTGCAGTAGATAAGTCTTCAAGGGTTCTGGAATAGATTCCTTAAAGATCTATTCTTTTCAGGTATTCTGTTTCAGAATACAGAATCAGGTATTATGTTTCAGAATACCTGATTCAAATGACTGCATGACCTCCTCTGCACGCCATCAAGTGCTGCCTAGGCCTGTTAATCACCTACTTTTCCAAGCCAGGTGTGTGGCAGAAGGGAAACACCTAAGACATGCAGGGCAATGATATCTGAGGACCAGAACTGAGAAACACTGCCATGAATGGTTAGTGAAAAACTTTAATCAAGACTTTATCTTACTTCTTTTCAGCATTGCTTTTTTTCTTGCCACTCATAAAGGTCATGACTTTATGACCTTTATAATAGTTGTCTTTCCTACATAGGACCACTTTTAGAAAACCGCTGTATTCATTCTGTGATTAAAACACACAGAAGTGGACAACTTATGTATCATGTGGTTATTAACACTTCTTATTTCAAATTCGAAGTGTTAATATATAGCAAAAAAAAAAGAAAAAAGTGTTGCTTTCCTCCATTTCAATGGAATGCACTATTTATGTCAGTCGATCATCTAAAATCCTAATAAAATACATTGATGCATGTGGGTGTAATTTGACCAAAATATGGAAAAGTTCAAAGGGTGTAAAGACTTTTTCAAGGCACTGTGAATCCATTCCTTCTGAGGCCGTCAGTAGAAGCTGACAGAGTCACCCAGCTGTAATGTTGCAAAGTATTTCACTTGTGTGTCCCTCATTAGCCAACCATGTGTAAATCAACACAGACAAGTTGACCCCTAAAATGTTTGTGTGCTCCGGTTTCCATTGCCAGTGTGCTACTCCTGTTGATCATTTTGTTGCTGCTCCAAAGCAGATGATTTATGTGGAATGAAGACATATCCACTTTGACTAGCACATTTGCAAGAAGGCATGTCAAGGATGCGAGTTGCTCGGCACAGGCAGCCTTTCAAGAGAGGATTTCTTTACCCCTTATTCGAAGAGCAATAAATATCTTGGTGACAGGACCTTCTCATGGTTACAAAGCTTACCTGCAACTGAGCTGGATAATTAGCAAGGCCTGAAGATGATGTATGACTTTCATTACCCTTTGGGACAGGCCAAACTAAATGAGGACACAGCTAATTGCCGTGCAAAGCAGTGTAGTATGGGGGTTGGAGTGACTGAGACTACAGTGCCCTGGCTCTCCTTTTTTGTTCCTCCTGTTTTGCCCTGTCCTATCTTCTCGGTTCAAACACGAGGGCTTAAGACTACAATGCCCTTAGAAGTTCCCTCACAGTCCATAAATCAAGAGCTGCTAAAAGTTGAAACCATCCTGAGTCATCAATATGTGAACGGATGAGCGACAACATCCATTCGTGCTCTCATCTGTGCTTCCCTTACTCACACACCCTCGGCTTTTCCAGGAATAGCGATGATGAAAAAGAAAGCTGGCACCTTCATAAGATCTATCTGGCATTTTAGGGAGGTAAAACGGAGAGGCCATAAGCTGACTGAGTATGAAAAGTGTTTCCAGAAGGAGTCCTCTGAGGAGTTCCACTGGTGGAAGCTAAGGTCTAAAATGGTAGGGGTTAAGTATGCTGGCATCCGTGACAGCGACAAAGCCCTGTTCTCCTGCTGACATGTCAATTCAATTCTAGCAAGCCCTTCATTCATTGAAAGCTAGCGGAAAGTTTGGATGTCTGAACTGGGGATTTGGGGTGAGGGGCTTGCACTGTAATGAACTGCAACCCTGATCTTCCTACATCTGCTTATTTCACCGTGTTACCTGTTGGTTCAAGTTAGGACAGCTGGGAATCGAATATGCAAAGGATGGGTTTCAAGTTATAGTCAACTCGCTTCGCAAGAGAGAGAGAAGTTGTTTGCAGTTGCCATGTTACATCACTGCACTGACACATTACCAGTATCAACTTTTTGAGTTTTCGTGGAGAACGTGCTACATGTTTGAGAGTTAGCACATTTGGCGGATATGGAGCAACACTGACATTTACTTAAAGGCATGTCTCTTACCACCTGTCAGAAGTGGATTACTGTCAAAATATTGAGGCGCCTTACATGTTGGATTATTATCTATCATTCAGTACCATCAGGGAAGTATTGGATCAGTTCCAACATCATCCAGTGGTATGAGAAAACAGCTCCAAGCATGCATTCAGGGTAGTCAGAATGACTCGTTTAGCTGCAGTTGTAACTCTCACAGGGTTGTCAACTTAACATCAGGGCTTTGTTGAAAGCAGTCAAACTTTGCATGCTGATAATGTTAACTTGGAACTCCAGGCCTTGTTCCTATAGAAGTGTCAACAAGCATGTGTTGATGATTCATGAAAATGTTATAATTAACATTGTATGTTTAAGGTGGATTTATACCAAACACAAAAACCACAATCTGTGCGGTGATGTGAAATTGAAAACAAGGTTGTCTACTAGAAAACAACATTGTATTAACCTGGTCAGAATCAGAATGTTAAGGTTTTATTTGTTATCACCTGTGGCTACAGGAGTCCCGATTCAAACACGCAGATTTCAGCGGTATGTGTGAAATGACACTCACCGACAACTGGAAGCAGCAGACACACCTTGAGCAGCTGCGTTCAGATGCTTGACAGAAAAAGAACAACTTGTTCATCTGTTTGCAACACAACGAGAACTCTCTTCTCAGCTGTAATGTTTTGAATCAAAAGCCTAAAGACAACCATCTGGAACGTCATCCTAAATGGCAATAGTTAACTGTGTGACTTAATGCTGTCGCTCGCAGAGCGTGCTCTGGCATTCGTTCTCCCCATAAACAGCACGCATGCACCTTTTGTCTCTTTTTGTGCTATGCACTTTGCTTTTTGAAAATTGGTTGTACAAAGTAGCAATGTAGTATGCTTAAGTACTTCTCTTATTCATGTTCAACCTATGACTTCGAGTCTACCCCCTCTCACGTTGTAATGGGAGCAGAGGAGAGGGGGAGGGGGGTCAGCTGACATAGAACAATCGCTGCCCTTTACAGCGCCAGCGCCAAAGATTTATAAAGTACTAAGAAGAATCTCTACCCACCGAATGATTTCTTTTCAGCAATCATCCTCATTTAACTTCACCCTTTTCAGTAGCATGGAGCCTATAAATACCCTCTCTGAGCCATAAACAAGGTCTTCATGAAACTATTTTCCTTCTTGCTAATGAAGCAATTGTTTCTTTGCCATTTGTCAGATTGCAGAGCGTCACTAACCTCCGACAGACAAGAAAAGGCTTTTGTTCTGTCAGGAAGGGTTTTGTTTGTTTCAGTCGGCTGTGCTGATCTGAGACTTGAAAGGTACAGCTGGGTTTAGATCAAGATAAAACAGGGACGGTCCGGCGATACACGAAGGATGATCACACAGGTCAAACAGGCAGGCTGGATCTGCTCACATGTTTACCCAAACTAATGTAGCTCTGGAAAAAAAGTGGGCTCGGGTGAAATATTAATTACTCCTAGGTGCACATCTATTTAAAACACGGTGACTATTAGGGCTTCATCAAATGAATGAAAGTACAACCAAGATGTTTTTTTTGTGGAGTTAAAAGAAAATGTTACTTAAAAAGGAAACTTCTAGCACGTTTGTAATTCACTCTTTCCTTTAATTTTTATTTGATCGTGTTTTATTGACCTTCTCATCTGCACCGACTAACGTCAGATCCCGCACTGCACCTCATTGTCAGAACTCACTAAATCAAGTGTTGTTTTTTTATTTTTATTTGCACTGACAGTTAGTGAACTGTGCTATTGGGTGAATTTCTGCTTGTCTCAGTGGAACTGTTCACCGAGCACAGAAGGAACAGAACGGGCCTCGGTGATGCCTCTTGTTTATCTCAAGGTGAGAATTGTTTTTGTTCTCACCATTCTCGCAACACAACTCCCTTCTTGGCCTGCTGCTCAGAGGTGCACACATGAAGAGGTGAGTGATTCAGTTTCTGTCTACACACAGATATATAAATACGGTAGATAGATAGATAGATAGATAGATAGATAGATAGATAGATAGATAGATAGATAGATAGATAGATAGATAGATAGCTGCTATAGATGTGCATGTGTTTATATAAATGTGTGTGCATTTTGGGACAGCAAGAAAATGAAAGATATGTACAATACCATGCCTGCTATTTTGATTTTCTTTCCCCCCACTAATCCCTTACCCAAGGCTTTAGCTGTAAGCTGTAGTTTTGACCATGCTTGAGTAGGTAAGAACAACCTATGTCATAACACACAGGAGTAAGCTCAACTGTGTTTACTATGTGGATGTTCGGAACACTGCAAAGCTTTTGGGTTTAGATAGAGCGCTTGTGAAATGCAGAAGAAACTGGCTTTTGCTGTTTACAAGTTCCCTCTGAAAGCTGCATAATGTTCACAAAATAAGCTCTTTGGTCATATACAGTGACTCTGAAAAGTATAACCACCTCTGTTAAAATGCAGGCTTTTGAGACTTTAAAATTAGAGACCACAATATGTATTTTTTGAACTTTTTCTATGTAGAAAATGACAATTAATTTATGAATCCTTTATAATCTTTTTGCACACTAGTTTTAGATAAAAAATGCAGATAAACTAATGTCAGAAAACCAGCACTAGGGCAGCTGAAGTTTTTCTCAGGTAATCAGATTCAGATGGCTGGTATAGGCTCAAGCAGACTGAATGGTAAAAATGGGAATAAAACAAGGCACTAAGGTAATATTTTTATGGGTGTGTACGCTTATGCATTAAGGTTAATGCTGTGTTTTATTAATCAATTTTACCTTCTTACAAATCTGTTCTGTAGGTGAATTACACAAGATACGTGTCACAACAAATGCAAAAAAATATATATTTTTGAAAGGATTCATCAAAAATCACCCTTTATAAAATCGTTATTTGTTATTAAATCCATGTCATTTCTAAATAAGTATGCAGTTTTAAAAAAATGTATGAAGCCAGTGATTTAGCTAAATCATAAACACTACATAAAAATAGATAGTTTTTTTTCCAATAACTGTTTTCTTCTTTTTATGTGCAGTTTAATAGTTTTATGATTGGAACATTGATAATAAAGCCATGCCACAAGAGCAAATGTTCGTCTTTGTTCATAAATTGTATTGAAATAAGCAAATAAATAAAAATGGAAATCTGAATCAATGCTTTATTTATGTTCAGATCTTAAGCCCCACTAAGCTTTTATGTTTAGCATTGCCCCTGGGACTAAATATCTGGAATATATGAAAGATGCTGACATTGAGGGCCTCATGTCCATTGTACCCATCTGTGCAAGAAAACACAATGGTGAAGCCATTTTATGTTTTTTTTTTCTCCCACCATCTGTCACGTTTTCTCCAACATCTGCTTCTGTTAAATTTCAAATTTAAACTGAAGATGATAAAGGTAATCTGTCAGAGAAAAGAGTTTTGAGAGCGTGTTAAGCCCAACTTTGTTTTATCCAAACTCAGGATATTACTTTTTCAATTGAAGATGTTGTCAATGTTGGCATTATCACTAAATGCTGGAGTAGTATAGGTATTACAGCTAATTTTTATTTTATTCTTTTGATTGGATTCCCTTCAAACCTTTTACCAATAATGCATAATAAAAAACATTTGGCTAAATATCTGGAGAAATGTTGACTTAAATGATCCAGATCAGTCTAAGAAAAGCATAACTTAATCTTAACTTGTGTCAATGATTTTTTTTTTCTCTCTCTTTCTCATTTTTAAAGTGGCACATATCCCACTAATTTGGCAGTCCCATGCCAGGGAAATTAAAAGTTAAACTATTAGCATGGTTGAATTTACAACAGTAATTATAACAGATTGAGTTGACTCGCCTCAATGTAAGTTTTGATCTTAAAATATTTCTTCCAAATTTGAGCCATATGCCGACTTAACTTAGCAGGCACTGTAAGTGGGAAGATTGAATAATTCTTGCTGCAGAAAATAAACAGCTTCCTGACAAATCCTCCCGGGATGGGAGTATAATGCCTGACTGCTGTTCCTGATCAAGTGTTAATATTATGTTTCTACCTGACCACAACTCAACTCTAAACAGAGTCTAAACTTGGGGCTAGTCTGACATTTTTCCATCAACATTTCCATTACAAGTGCTTCTTGACTAATGCTTCTTTGCAGAGCATTTCATTTTATTGTTGCAGGCAAAAGCAGGAACAAATGAATTACACTGAGGAAACATTTGAATCCAGCCAGGGCTGTTATGTAATGAGGTACAAATGAAACAGTATCCGCATATCCTCCAGTTTTGTTTATACTTTTCATAAAGTTTGAGGCTGCTGCTGAAATGAAAGTAGTGGAATTTAGAATGAAACCTGACAAGACCCAATAAATCATGCTAAATCACGAATCGATAACAAACACATTCTAAATTATGAGTAATGGCCAGGCCGTCATAAACTAACACAAGCGCAACTCAGCAGGCCGTTCATTTCATGGCAGCACAAAATAAACAGACACGTTTCTTTCACAGGACTAATAAATTTTACTGAAAAACTCAAAGACCAGTCCATCTGCTTCAAATAATTTTTAATTTCACTTTCTGTCCTGTCCCCATTAGCTATTCCTCAGAGATAGGCTCAAAATTCTTTCATTTACCTCCTCCCATATGCACCCAATTACATTCCTCCGTGAACTAGATCTCTCTGGAGTATGGTGCAAATATCCCCACCTGTATCTTAAGTAAACTTTATGCTTGTTTTATTATCTGCGAGAGGCTGTGAGTCATTCAGTGTGCGCTCTGGTGGATTTGGCTCAGGCTTTTGGTTGATGTCTTCTGGCTCCAGCCTGGAACACCTGCACGTCCTCTGCTCTCTCTTTCCAGGCTGATCTATTAGCTGGCTAAATAGCCGAGCAGATGTTGACATGCCAGCAAGGGAGCCTGTTCCTGTTCTCATGGCTGCTGTAGGAGCGATGCCAAGAAAATTTATGCATGGAATGCTGGACGACAACAAATTTGTTATCATTTATCTCTAAATCATATTTGGGTAAACAATCCCCCTACGTGTCATCAGTGCTAACTGTATTTAAAGTGACCTCTCTTCCCCCCCCCCCCCCCCCCCCCCCCATGGACAAGAGTAGCTTAGTGCTTGAAAAGAGATCAGTTTTGAGGTCATAGATACTAATGGGATCCAGACACTTGTGTTTTACTGTGTAACAACTTGGAGATTTAAGGCATCATCCAGCTAAAGCATAATGAGGATATCACATAGGGCCTATTCAGACCCACAGAGGATTAGAGTCCTGAATCAGACTTTAATCCATTTGTCTAGAAAGTCTGAGTTTTTGGGGAGGTCTGAATGCAAATTTGAATTCCAAAACGGACTTAAAAACCAAACTCTGATCCGCCTGAAAAACTCGGTCTCGGTCTAGTTGAAGTGGACTCTAAAACGGTAGAAAACCTGTCTGAATGTAACCTGACTAGAGACCGTTTCAAAAGCAGGAAGTTAGCAACAGTGCAGGACATTCTGGTCAACATATTACTCTCTGCTCTGCGAGTTAATTAAGATGTTGTGTCGGTTGTCATATCAACGGGTTTGCGTGCCGACACTAAGCAAGGAAAAGCAGAATATAAATGGTCGGAAGTTGTTTTACAACTTTTCATCAGCTTATTGTCCCATTGTTGTGGCGCTCTGCAGCTGCTAACTGAACTAATTGCCTCATTTGTTTGAACATAATCATCAAATAGGATGGAGGAATTTGCTTAGTCCTCTCTTGCATCTTGATAGAAACCAAACTGTTTATAGTTTTATGTCAAGGGAGAATACTTACAAACATCAGCAATGTCCTCAGCTTTAATTTAAGCCATGTTTATAGAAATTGGGTAAGAAATAAAGGCGCTGCGATCATTTTTGTGATTCCTGTTCATCCCACATTGGAACAGCCTGGTTTAGAGGACCGACTCACCGCGTAGTAATGGCGCCTGCAGGAGCGTTGCTAGCATTAGCGGCTAACAGGCAAAGTCCAAACCAGTAATGTATATCAATGAAGAAATCCTAGAACCACTAAAATCTGACACTACTCCATTTTTGTTTACTCTTTGTGACAAAGAAAGTTGCGCTGGCCTTCTTCAGAGGTTTTGTGTTGATTCCTTCAGTAATTCTTGGTGCACAGTCGACGGGGGGAACAGGTTTTTCAGTTAGTTTTAGTGGTTTGACAGTGTGAATGCGAACTAGAGTTCTGAAAATGTAACAAGTGTTGCAATTTTAGTCCCCAATCGAACTGAGTCTACCGGACTATCGGGTCTGAATGCAACCATAGTTAAGGAAAAAGCTGGCGATCATATTTACAGCATTTAGTCTCTTACAAAATTTTCCCTGTACTTGCCTGTGAAATTAAAAGTGGTTTAGTTGAAAAACTCACATAAAAGATGCATAAGCCCTATCCATATGCCTGGTAGATTTAGATTTAAGTTCAGTCAAGAAATGTGTATCTGACAGAAAATGAGACAGACATTCAAATGATAATTCCAAAAGGTTAACATAGTTTCAGCTAAAATAAATAAATACAATTTCATTAAAAATTCACAATTCAAATGTTTTTTATACTCTACAGTACTCAATAATTAATGGAAAAAGTTATTCACTGAACCCTTCCTATAATTGCTGACCAATTTTTAAAACATGTTTCCTCTTGTCTTTTATCAATTTATCTTGATAAGCTTCAAGTCTTTGAAGTTGGACAGCCTCTTTGCCAGAACCATAATCATAGCTCCCTCCACAGATTTGGTATCAGATTCAAGTCTCTGGTCTGGCCACTCAAAATCTGCAATTTTACTTAAAGTCACAAATAAAATGTTAGTCTTTCTTAGTAATGGATACATTTGAGTTTATCTGCATATCCAAACTCCAATGTAGGATCCTACACCTAATAAGAAATAGACTCTAGAAACATGGTGTGATTGCTCTGCAATTGCTATGAATTGTAGATAATAATGCACTGTGCAAAGGAATGCTGATAAAATTTTATGCCTCGGGATAACTGTTGCTTCCTTTCTGTGTTTAGGTCTAGCTCTGTATAACAGCTCAATAGCTTCTTATCAACAGCCTGAACCATTTAATTTACTCCTGCATCACAAACCTGCTTCTTACAGCAGATCAGGAATAGGAGGCATTTTTTAAAAAATTAGATCCAATAATATAGCAGTGCATTCCTCCTGACAATTAGATTTTGTTCAATTCAGACAATTATGACCGAGGACCTGAGCTTAACTTGGAAAAAAGGACTCCTGTCATTAACCTATGTGACAGATTTATGTTTAGAGCTTACCTGCTTAGTACAGCTCAAAATAATTGGAATATTGCATAAAAGTGCAATATTTGCTGCCAGTCATCTCAGAAACTGAAATTGTCATTATATAGAGATTTAGTACATATTTCAAGCTTTAAGTAATTTTAGTTAATTAATCAATTAATTTATTTATTTTAATGATCATGGCTTTCAAGTAAAGAAAACCTAAATAAATTCAGTGTCTCTAAAGATTAGAATAAATATCACATTAGACCAATAAAAATGGATGTTTTACGCAAATAGTCAGGAAGCCTAAGAAAGGCCAAGCTGGCATGTTTTCAGCTGTTTATGAAATGAATCAACATGTTTCTAACAGTGAACCATTTAATTTGTAGCTGACTTTAATCACTCATCTTGGGATTGGTTAAGCACCACAACTACTGAGTCAAGGAATTGCATTTACAGTTTAGGTATGAAATAGTGAAGAAGACAATGACAGAATACAAATTCCTAATATCATTTGCTTGGTTTAATGCATCCAGATGGAGGTTTACATTATGGTAAAGGTGAAGAAGTGGTCTTTTCTAAATATTTGGAATAACTGTCAATCATTAATGTTGAATTTAACACCAAAAAGGAGCACCATTTTTGCGCAAGGTTACATGTTTCAGATATGCACAAGGCATTTGTAGCACCTGAAAACTTTCAGACAACAAAGCTAACAATCACATGGAGTTAAAAAAAAAAACAAGTTTGTTTTCAAAAAACTAACAGGATGTGCTGCAGTGTGAAAAAAGCAGGTAGCATGTTCCAATAGACAACCAAAGTGACATTGAACACGTTTAAATTATCATATTTTTTTTAAATAAAATTGAAAATGCCTACAGAAGAACTCAGATAGATTTTATGTTGGAGAAATAGCAAAAAAATAAAACATCACATCTCCTCTTTGATTCTTTTGTTTCTTTTTATTGGTGTTTAATTACCACTCTTGGGGAAAGTTCAACACTCCTGACTGTAATCTAAACTATCAGTCAAAATAGCACTTGGTAAGCACCAGTTGACACGGGACTTGAGAGATACCAGGGGCACAGTCATCTTTCAGGGATCCAGTTTCAGTGCTGCATGATTGTAGCTGCCAACCTGACAGGTCCACCTGCCCTGCGACCACTGCCAGCTGGCCAAGACAATGATTAACGGCATGCATAAACTCACTCAGCGGGCCCTCAGACACATTTGTGCATTCACTCACACGTAGAAGTGTTACATGACGCTAAAAGCCATTACAAGGCAGGGGCCCAGACCGAGGCAGGAATGACATCCATAAATGTTGAGTGGGACCGAACTGCACAGTTATCACTTTTCAGAAAGAGGGACTTGCTGTTGTCAATAGGAGCATGATTCCCGGTATCAACAGAGTCGACTTATGCTCTTTGCTATGAGGGAGATTACCCCTAAACTTGTATCGCATATCCATTCTGAGCTTTCACCTGCTGCTTTGTCCATAAAAAGGAAATGACTTCATAAGGAACAAACGGGGCCTGACTGTCTGATTGTAGTCCCTTGTAGCATTTTTGATATCTCTGATTTCCATGTTTCATGAGTGGCATGTCATACATTTTTTTGACTAGGTACAGAACAGTCAAGGAAAAAAAAAAATCGTCAAAGACCAGAAAGCGCTGTGCTTTTTTGAAAGAGTAAAATCTTTGACTTGAGTTTTGACAGTAGGGATGTCACAGTCCATTTTTATTTTCTGATTCTGATCTGATTCATTTAAGAATAGACATCTGACACTTGGGCTGTGCATAGGTCTTCAGAGAGGCAGGTGCTCAAAGTTAAAAACAGGGGCACATAAAACAAGATTTTAAAACATTTTACAACAACATAACTTACAGACTACCACCCTGAATGACAACAACCCATAATCTCTTCATGCTTTATCGTTATCACCACGTGGGAACAATGCAAAGCAAAATCAGCCTATGTTTTACCTGATATATACAATGTTGCTTTTGAGTGGTTGCTACTCCTGGTGCTGCTGATAGAGCTGGAGGGCAGGGCTGAATTCATCTGAGACAGAAGACATAAAAAAGACAACAGGAGATATGGTAGCTGACGGTGGAGCTACTTTTACAGTTAGTAAAGGGACAGGTAGTGTTTTGTTGCACAGAGCATGCTCATTTCACTTTGATAAGACTCTCCCATACTTCATCCAATGTCAGTCGACACATGATAGGGTGTGTGGTGGGATGTTTGTATTTGCACACACCTTTCACATACAGTGCCCACAACCTGGGACCCCCCTCTACCTCTGTATATGTGACACCATGGTCATCACTCCGTCCCTGCATTCTCAGTTTTGCTTCAACGAAAACTAGTCAATTAGTCATTGAGAGAGTGCCAAGTCTTTCTGCAGACAGCCTCCTTCATGAACAATGACTCTATTAACTTTAGTGATTTGACAAAGAATCTTTGAAGGTATTTATTGAAGAATTGCACAAATGTTATGTAATTCCTCTAATAAACGCTCCTCAAGAGTATTTATGTTGCTTGTGGATACAAAAACTGGAGAGATAAGCAGTAGGAAATTACTGTCCAGGCACATTTCTGCATAAAGCACGCCAACAAACGTCTGAGCAATCACGCAGCACATTGCAGAGATCTCTTTGTGAAATAGTTCGACCCGGGCCTGGTGTCAAGAAGCGGAGGAGGACTCATCTCTACAAACAAGAGGATGCAAATTTTGTCATGCAATGTCAGTAGGAGTATGGGAGGGCCAGTAGTTGGTACAAATACACTCACCAACTTGCATATAATAACTTAATTTGCCTGTGGACAATAATGCACATCTTACATATCAGTAGTCTCTCTCCCAAAGCAAAGCATCTGTGGACATGGAGGCAGATGCATATCAAGTATGAGCATTGGTTAATGGTCATCGTGTTACGTCATGGAACTAAACCCAAAGTTAAAGCATAGCAGAACAATTTTGAAAAATTCTTCCAGAGTGGGCAGTGCCAAGAGACACTGAGGGGCACGGCCAAGTCCTGAGCCCTATGATGATGTCTATTATGTGGCTGTGATGTGAGAAGTGCATTTCGGTACAACCAAGCAATCCATAAAAATGCTTACTAGAGTGCAAACTGCATAGAAGCAATGCAAATTCCTTTTAACAACATTATTCAGTTTTATTTCATTAGTCAGATAGTAACCAATGCTTTGTATAATTTAAGTATTTGTCTTACAAATGTTAAACAGTTACAGATACAGTTATATTAACAGTACTTCGATGAAATTGGATTTTTTTTTTTACTAAAATAAAAGGATGCCATTGATCATTTATCAGAAAAATATATGTTTTAACTCCCCATTTCACCTCAGTCATCTGTATTTTTTATGTGGCTTCATTATGGGGAGTTGAAATGCAGCATAATGAATGGTTTCGCAGCAGCCCTATCACAGTACTGCTGATCCATACTGTATGAAGCAAATAAATCTTCAGGCTTGTATGTGTAGCAGTGGCTGTTATCCCATTATTCCTCATCTAATGATCTACTAGAACCACTATAGGTGATGTAAAGTCATACATCAAAGCAGCAATAAAATGAAGTGCTTCACAAGTCTTTTAATTTCAACGTGCAAACCTGCATTTTGAAAAAAAAAAATAGAAGAAGAAGCAGGAGCCCTTCTGCCTCCTAACAAATCACCAGCCTTGTCTTTTAGAGCAGTTATTTGTTAGTTATAGAGATATTGATAAGGAAACTCAGCATGCAGAGGACAGTTAGTATTCTGGAAAGGGCACTTGGAAAAATAGGCTGTTTTTTATTCCTCCCATGGAACACCGCAGGCCACACCATTGCTCCTACTCCAATTAATTTCTACACCCCATTCATATTACTCTTCTATGTAAGTGCGACATTTTCTAATTGTATTCATCACCGAAAGCCTCACTTAAGTTCCCTCAGTATATTTATTATCACGCTAACTGGGTCTAAATTATTAAACCTTAATGATGTGGGCTCTGAAAATATGTTGTCCTTTCTTTTCCCCACTGAGAATCAATGTTATACATTAGCAGTATAAATTAAGTAATACTTTACCTAGGCGTGTTGCCGCCTTCAGTATTCCCTCTCACTAAAATGTATTCTCACAGTCCAATGGCTCGCGGGTGCCTCTGGGGAGGGGATGATATAGTTCATTCTAATGAAAGAGCTAGGTACCGCTAATGGTTTAAATGATGCATTTGTGCGAGACCAGCAGAGAAAATACATCTGAGAGATCTGGCGAAAACAAGATAATTCACGCGCCCATTGGGAGATGATGTCATCAAACCGGAGGAGCATGCTGGAGCTCTTGGGAAGCCCTGAATGCGAGGACTGACTGCATCATTCTGATTTGATTTATACAGGTCAATAATAGAAATGGGAAATACATGGTGAAGTCCATCTCACTTAAAGGTTAATTACAAAGGCCAGAGCAGTGCTACTTTTATTTTATGGCCAAAGTAAAGCACAGCTGATGTTGAAATATTCCTTATATTAAGGCTTTCTAGGATTTGTTGATTCGTTAACTTCAGTTTACTACGTAAGCGAGCATAAAATAACTTTGTCTACTTTTGCACGATCAGTACAGTTAGAAAGTAATCCAACCATTAACATAACTTGAAGTAAGTTATGTCTTCAATTTAAAAGTGTCTGTATTATTATCTTTTCAACAGATCAAATGGATTTCTTCTTTTCCAGGCCAGGAAGTAGCCTCTAGATAAACAGAGATTAGAAAGCATTGTCTCATTGAAATGGCGTCATCCATAACACCTTCTCTCTTGGTAACTTGTTAAATTAACAGGCTAAATGCCACTGGGAGGCAAGACGTTTAGATGTAAAAACACAAAGGGCTACTATAAAGTTAAAGCTGGAGACTGATGACAATCAAGTTGAGGAAATACAGAAGAAAGAACAAACTGGTTTAAGGTAGGCCTTGATATTTGCTGGGAAGAGAAAAGGACTAAAGTCCCCCTGCCTCCTTTTCTCTTGTACTAGGATAAATCTCCACCGATCGCTAATTGTGTGATTCCTCTTGTCTACATCAACTTCAGCCCGACAGCTTATTTCAGCTTGTTATCGGGAAAACATTTATCTGCTTGGAATTATTGCCGTGCAGGGGCCTCTGGTGAAACACAAACAGTAGTGAATCTTTTAGACATATGGTAAGGCCTCTCCTCATTAGATGGCCAATCGACTGGCGGAGCGGAGGGCCCCAATCTCTGCCCTTTATTGAGTGTTAAAAAGACACAGACTGACATTTGCATCTCTTGCTTCTCCATGACTGGCTAGGGAGAAAATGGCCACCATAGATCCTGGTTCAGAAGTTTTACGGCACGTAAGGTCATAGAGGGAGACGCATCTTTATCTTTGAGCAATGCTTCATGGACAATATGGCACATTTGTTCACAGCAGAGATTGAGAGGAAGCATAGAAGAGAACACAGAGGGTGTTTGGAAAGTAATATGTCATTTTGATCAGTTCATAGAAAAAACTCTGCTTGTCCATGCCACAGAACTAAGAAATCACCAAAGAATGTAAATATGACATGTCACCTAATTTCTACTTCTGTGTATTGCCTTATGGAACAGGAACAGAAAACAACAAGGTTGTGGATGCAGCACCCTCATATTCCCTTACAAACCACAACAGTCCCACATATGGAGGTGCTCTTTTCATTCAGTGGCAATTACACCCCACACCTGGCAACAAAGAAGACCTGCCAGAGCCTAACAATGTCGCAGAGGAACTCTCCTCCAAACTACCTGCCCAAATTGGCTGTGTAGCTCCGACCCAATTAGGACTGAAATATGGTAACTGCATCAGCCATTAAAGAGCCGTAGAGGCTGTACGAGGAAAGAACTCTTGAAGGTTAGGAGGCGGGTGTGCTTCAGGAGTGATATGTTGTGCGAGACTTGTGCTTATACAGCAGAAAAAAGGACCATGACAAGGAGATGGAGGAAAGAAGAAAGAGGCAAAGGCGGGCTGATAAATAAACACTGCTGGGTAGATATCCCGTGGACAAACAAAGCAGCAAGGAACACTGGGAAGATTGGTCTTAGCAACATAAACATTTCTTCCTCATTGTATTATGATGTAAGGACACTGCTGTTAAATGCTAATATGGTCTGCTCAGTGCCTAATGTAACAAGTGATAGTCTAAACATAAAGTTGCTGAATTTGCATTGGAGCATGAAACATCTCTCCAATTTTTTTGTGTTTGCAAGTTGGAGACAGACACTACTAGTAAATATTTAAAAGCCCAAGGTGCTAGATATGTTTTTACCATGCAAGAAAGGAAAATCCTGGTTTATACTCTTACAGACTAGGTACACCTTGCTAACATTGGGTTTGATCCAGTTTTGCTTCAGGGGCTGCCTAAGTACTTCATGGTATAGATTCAGCAAGTGACAGACAACTTCCTGTGAGGTTTCAACACATATTGATGTAATAGTATCATGCAATGGTTGCACATTTGTTGACTTCAATAATCCTAGGCTTTTTTTTAAGTGCAGTTGCCAAATGCACATAGAGTCATAGCGCTGTTCAGCCTTCCATCCCTCAGCTGTCAGCAGTGATGATTACTTCATGGGATTCTTTGTAAATAAGTTTGATTCAATTAAAAATTGAACTAAAAATTGATGGGACTATTTTGACCTCAGAAAGTGAGGCAGAATTGCCACTGGGGAACTTGATCTGTGTTTGGACTGTTTTGATCCAGTCGCGTTTTCCAAACCTTCAGCGTGTATGTTATATTTACTGGTAGTCCCACATCTCTACCAAATTATTTAAGAAAAAATTTACTTTAATTACCTCTTCCATTTTAGATATTTTTGATATATCCTTAGTCAACACATACAGGTTTTTTAGTTAGTTGTGGTTAACATTTAAGAAATGTTTTCTCAAGATGATAATAAATTATAACCTATATCTTATGCTCTTTCTTATCTAAAATTATTGATAAAATAGTTGCTGATCAGGTTTGTGAGCAGTTACACATTAATAATATTTAAAGAGTCTTACTATAGCACAAATTCAGTATTGATGAAAGTTACTAACAACATTCTATATCCTTAGATAATGACCTTTTGTTTGTTCTGGTCCTGTTAGCTTTCAGTACTGATATGTTCTGCTGTCTTAGACCTGTCTGCCCTTCCTCCCCTGTCCTCTGGAATCAGAGCACAGGGGACTTAACTTATTGCACTTAGCTGGATAAGTTACTCTTTTCAGACCATTCTCTGTAAATAAAAAAGATGATTGTGTCTATAGGTCAGCAGTTCTAGCACCAACAACCACACAACATTCAAAGTCACTTCAATCTGCTTTCTTGGTCTTTTTGATGCTTGCAGTGAACTTCATCAAGTCATATTTTCCAGTGTTAGAAAGTTTGGTTTAAATGCACTGAGATGTTGCCATGTGACCAGCTGCCTTTTCGTTTGGGTTAACAAGCAATTGAACAGTTATACTTTATAAAATGATTGCTGAGCAAATTTCCTCTTCAATACCTCAAGAACTTGAATTCTGTTCAATGACAATAAATGCTATCTATCTATCTAACTAAACCACTGCACAATAACAAACTACTTACCCCCGTTTTTCTTTCTGCATGCTGGCTGGGACCTATAAATAATCCAGACATGAGAGTAACTAATGTTCTCTGTGTTAGCAAAGGATTCAGATTTGATATAAGAATTCAAACCTGTCTGCCTTGAGATATGTTACATGTCATTCGTCTCTGCGATTGATCATCCCTCTTGCTCTAAAAGGCAACGCTTGCAATGCATGCCAAGGACACTCGCCTGCCTGGTCAAGTAATGACAATCGTCTTTAAGGAATAATGGCCTGAATCCTGCATTTGAAAAGTTACCAGGGTGCATCCCATAATGAATTCCTGGTCGATGACACCTTGATAGATTCCTGTTCCTCAGATGGTCTCGCTGTGGCTGCAGTTTAATTGACAAGAAATTAATTCAGCAGGTCGGTGAAGGAAATGCGGAGACAATACAGCAGTAGGATGAAAGCAAGAGGGGGACTAAATTCTGTGTGATCAGCAAGGTTTCAAACAATCATGGGTGAAGCAAAGTCTCGCCATATCTATAAGTCATCTTGTTTTATAGGCCATTAGGATCTCCAGAGAAGGGCCGTGTGGAGACCATGGCTTTTTGTCGAAATTAAAATGTCAGAGAGAAAAGAAATAGAACAAAACAGAGAATCTGCAATTAATTACCTGGCCATAAAAATTCAATAATCGGGAGGCAATGCTGTTTTCTGCACAGCAGTACCCCTGATCACAGTAAACTGGAAGGGAATACATCCATCTCCTCAAATTACATTTCTAATCTAAAGGAGAATATAAAGAGGGAAATGACTGTACGCTTGTAGATTACTGTCTGCAATAAGCTCTAACATAGACAAACCTGAGCAGACTGCCAAATGTATGTTCTAAATCACTAATGTAAATTATTAGATGTATGGAAATTAAAGGCAGTAATTCAGTAATTACAAAGAAAATGTTTGGATATGTGTTTCTTATTTCCTCCTCTTTTGAGTTGTATGTAAACTATTTTTGCCTGAGGTCTCTTCTGCTAATGATTTTAAGACTTATACATGCCATTATGAACACAACAATGAAAAGGCAATAGTATAAGTGTTGTTAATGTGAGGGAGCAATACAGAGCAATGCAATTTTCACAGATTTGTCGAGCCTGAATGTCAGCCTAGCTTTGGCTACCATAATGCTCACACACAGCATTGTAATAAAAAAGCGTCCGGCTGTTCTTTACAGCATTTTAAAGTAGAGTTACACATAAGAATCTAGTTACTCATATTACATTACTGCTAAACATTGTGACTATTCATATGCTGTAATGAATTAGCAATGCATAGTTCATTACAATATGCAACACATCAATGACCACTTTTTAAATAATAAAAAAAAAATCCTGAGATTTGTTAGATCATAGTTGGGTTATTTAACAAATCTAGATTATCTAACAAAACACCTGAGGGGAGGTGTGGGGGGGGGGGCACCTTCAAGGCGCAGCCCCTCCTCTGAGCTGTAGTTTCCAAGCTTCCAAGTTTCCGAGCTTCGGCCTCGTAGAGCAGCGCTCCCACTTGACTCCCCCACTTGGGTCCTCCTGATGGTGCAGCAGCAATTAGCTAACACCTGGTGGAACTGCGCATCAACTGAGCTCATTATATGAGCTACTTCTTAGAGCAATGCTGGTAAAAACATTGTTAAAAGGTTAATAGAGGAGCCCTGTTGTGATGACTTCCTGAAGCCACAATTTCAGAAAGAGCAAGAGTTTTTAAAGAGATAGAGGCCCAATTTCAAGGCTTTGAATCAAGAAGTAAAATTTGTTTTAAGTCATATTTGATATAGAAAGAATTTTTATAACCACTGATGGTAGCATATTTACTTGATTATACTATAAAATGGCACTATGTGCCTGGAAAACACATATGGTAATACTATCTCTTAAAAAAATGAATGTGTAGAGAAATACTACAGTAGTATGATCAGTGCATTACTAGGTCACTGGCCAGTAATGCAAGGTTTTTCTTTTTGGTATTTTGTTATTCTGCTGGCTGTTTTAGGAAACCTTAAGAGATGAATGTAACTTTGTGATACAGCAATTAGTCATTTTTCCATAATCTGCTCTGACAAGTAATCAGTAGGTCCAAATTCTAACAGTCCAATTTCTTTGTCCCTGGTTATTGAAATACAATAAAAAGAAAAAAAAAAAAACATACTGTATTTAGGGTTTCTAAATGCATAACCCAACAGTATATTCTTTAATGAACATTTTCTTTGTAATTTGTTAAAAATCTGCTCAAGGCTTGGGGCATGTTTGGGTACATGCATTTTCTCTTAACCCTTTTTTCGGGTTCAGAGTACAGCTGCACAGTACATGTTGAATCTCAAGTATCATCACATAATCAGGCGATGCAAATATAGAGTCAGGGGGTGACTGTGGTGGCGCAGGGGGTTAGCACACTCCACGTTTGGAGGCCTTAGTCCTCGACACGGACGTCGAGGGTTCGACTCCCGGTCCCGACGACCTTTGCCGCATGTCTTCCCCCCTCTCCTCAACCTCCTTCCTGTCTGCCTACTGTCAAAAAAATAAAAAAATACGAGCCACTAGCGCCGCAAAAACTCTTCGGAGAAAAAAATGGAAAATAAATAAATAAATATAGAGTCAGATATGTTGAAACTCATTGAGAGCAATAGAAACACTGTGATGAAAAAATAACAACAAAAATAGGTGTAACCCTGCTGCAAATGCCATCATCACGAAGTATAGCTAAAGTAAAAGTAAGTACAAATTATCATCCATATTTTCCCATAAAGTGCAACTATAATTCATGGCTGCTAACTCTATCAAGGAAGCCGCAGCACATTTGAACCTTCATGGTTAATGTTTGTAACATTTACGTGTTGAATTAAAATATAGTTGGATGAATTTAGCTGTGATAAAGATCTTATAAAGATTATAATTTTTGGTTTTGTAGGGCAACTTTGATTTTTAATTTAAGCTGAAGTTTTTGTGACCCAGTAAGAAAACACTTAGAAATGTAATCTACAAGAGATGTTTCAAATCTTCTGTTAGAGGACTTTTTTATTCAAAAAGTTGCACCACAAGGTAAAAGAAGGTTGAGGCCCCAGTCTTCATGACTCATTGTCACAATAACACTCAGCTCCCAGTACGAGGGTGGTCTGTAGGAGAGAGGGAGTGGTTTTAATTTAGACAATGCAATGGTGCTATATTTCACCCTCTGCTGTTGTCTCACATTATCTTGGTAAACATCCCAGGTACTAATATGATATATTTTGGAGCAGGCAGTGTTTCATCCTGCTCTCTGCGTGACTGATGAATGACGAGGGGGGGGGCAACGGGGACAAAGATTTATGGCCTGCTGGCGCATAGAATATGTATGATTATCAGCAGTGTGGAGCAAGCAGCTCGGTGTGAATGATAGGCACACAGTGAGAAATCTACTAAATGACTCCATTTCTCTAAAAAGTAAAAAGAGGCAGGTTTTGTCTCTCTACTGAATTCATTCCCGGATCTGTGTAGGGACTAATTTTAGAACGATGTCCCTGAAAGTACTGCATAAGTACAGTTGTATATAACATGCATTTTTGCAGTTTTATATGTTGAAAATTCACAAGTTTTAAAAAGTAAAAAAAAAAAAAAAAACTAAAAAAATGAATTGCTAAAACAAATAATAGACCTTAAACATCCACACACGGTGTTGTATCCCACAGAGTTTGTGTTCACCTGCCTGTATCAGCCTCAGAATAGGCGGGACAGTAACTGTCATAGCGAAGACTGCAGTTTATACTCCGTTATCCACTAATTCTGTCTGACTTCTGATTTAGCTATAATACCCATTGGCATGTCTGAGTGCTTTAAAGAGTCAGCGCCAACATGATCAATAGGACGTCATCATAAATTCAAAATCCCATGCACTTTATTGATTTCTTTTGAGCACATGCCGCTTCTCTGCCGCTTCTCTGCATATGTGATTGCTTCAGCCCACGCACATGCCAAGTGACAGACATATTTTATCCACAGGAAGCATTATCATATACCGTCTGCATTGTCTTCTGGGTCTGAGAATTACAGCTTGCCAGCCTGACTTGAATGACACCCTTGAGAGGGCTTCATTTCCTTTTCACCTCAATTTATATTTACACAGGGGTCATAAATAACACTAATGCACTGAGGCGATTTGGTCAGTATAATTGTTTATCTCTCTCTAAGTGTAGATTCTAGACAATGCTGCTAGCAAAACAGTCATTTAGTGCTGAACTGTGAGATCTTTCATTCAGACTTACCACTTATTAGATACGGAACGTGTCTGAATAGACCCCAGGATGTTTTTAATCTAAATAAGATATTTTGTTAGTTTGGAGTTGTGCCATCATGACAACTCAATCAAAAATGCATGAATAGCAGGGAGAGTCGTTAGAATAAAAAAGAAGCTACCTATCCCATTGTACTCAGTCATTTATTTGGTGCTCCTGTATCCATTTTTTATATATATATATATATTTTTTTTTTCACAGCAGGATTATTTTGCAGAAAAATCTTACATTTTGAAACACTTATCTGACTTTACATGTACAGCTAACCTCTTGAATAAAGGGACATTTTGGTCATTTGATTGGATGATTTTTTGTTGACGTGTTTGCCTTCTGTTATCAGGTTTCCTCTCTGTTTTAATATGACTCAGCATAATGTGGCACATAACATATTTAAATACTGTTTCAGAAATAAATTTTTCTCCTGCTTTACAAACCTAACTATATGCACAGTCCACAGTCCACGATACAGAGAGAGATGAAGGTGCAACAGCCAATGTGGTCTCTGTTTCACTGTAAACATCATTGCAAATAGTGAAAAATAACTAAGCTAGACTCATTAGATCAATACAGCATTATGCAAGACCTATAATAATGCACTAGAAAATAAGCCACAAATTGATTGAGCGAAGCAAATCATTTAAGCCATTTTAGAAAAACAGGCGAGATAACACATTTGAAGTGATCCTTAAACCTGGTAGCAGGACTCCAAACATTAAGCCAAGCTGCAACATATAACACAGTTTTAGCAATTTTGCAAAGATGAATGAGACACATACCCTAAAAAACTTTCAGCTGTAATCACAGCAAATGGTGACTCTCGAATCAACATATGCTAAATAGAAATGCATTCACTTTTCTTTTTTTGTGTGTGAACATTTTTAAAACCAGTTTTCACACACTGAGTCCTTGTCATAATTAGCTTTGAAGTTTGTGGTTGGCATGTCTGAGTGCTGAGTAATGTCAAAACATCTAGAAAAGTCCAATGCAGTGCACCTTCTATTCCACAAAAAAACTTTCTGGTATTCCCCCCCCCCACTGTTTTCTTTCCCACACTTTCACAGACTGCAATTTTGTTGAAGCCTTATATGATGTGAACAAGTTACACTGTCTTTGCAATATTACGTGCCTGTATCGTTTCATTAAGTTCCAGGGGTGTTTACTGAAACATTGAGAATGACTGCTAAGGTGAAACCAGAAATTCAAACAGCGCAAAGTCATAACACCAGACTTTGAGAAGACAGGGTTGAAAAAGTTGGGGGTTTACATTTCTTATTATGCACCAACTAACAACGACAGTGTCACTATAAACTAGCATGTGGAAATCACACTGACCTAACTAACCTTTAAACTTTGTAAGATCCAGAAGTCTTTGCTGGAAAGGATAAAGACCAAGTCCTAAGAAATGACTTAGTGTTCATGTGACAGTGGCACGTGTCCAAGCACAGTCCACAAGGTTAAACAATGAGAGGATTTGTCATCTCATAATTGTAATTTGATAAAGATCTCACATGGTATCAGTGAAGCCTGGCAGACTGGGAGCTTCAGGGCACTTGTTAATGCAATTGTTCTGGTCAGATGTTGCAGTCACAAATCATGCTGAGAGTTGGATGACAGGTAGCAGAGCTCATTGATATTTCCTGAGAAGGTCAAACAAAGTGTGGACATACCACAGAAAGGGGCTTGAACATATAGTGAAAAGAAACATTGCAGGGTTTTAAAATTAGAAATATGTGAAACAACATAAAGGGAGGTAATTATCAACCAGTGTTCTCGCCACAGAAAACACAAGGTGCAGACATGCTGACTGAACGCATTTCCAAAATGGATACTCTTGAGGACTAAACAATGCTCTCTCTTTACACTGACAGGTCCACCTTCCTTGTGCTGCATGTGTTTCACCTCTCTGTTTCAGTGCTGATGTATGGGTAAGGCGTGACAGGGGGAGCTCCGGCAAAACCCGACATACATGCCAAAATACATTTTACAAGCTCTGCTCTAATCAGCCTCCGGCCAGAGGCTCGTAAATTGCCTCAGTGTGTCTAGACCTGGTGAGCAAACACAGCTTAGCGTTGGGCGAACATCAGGTCACAATCCCTGGGCAGAACCAATACTGAGTGAAGCCGAGATGTTTGAGAGTCAATTCAACAGAGAAAGAAGGGTAAGCCAGTGTCTTTATATAAAAACATGTCAGAGAACAGGAAATGCATGCTCCTGTTTAATCATCTGATTAGATGAAGGCATATGCTTGCATGCTTTAAGTTTAAGTCAATTATAAGTGCTTGAACACACTCTCCTTCATGAGGATAACTTCTAACATCATTAGGATATTGAGGGTCCAGTGGAGGACTCCTGAAGGTTTTTCAACACTCTTGCCTGTCTTGAATTATCTAAATGATTTGGAGCTCTCCCACAGGTTGAACGTGTCACCATTCCAGTTGGGAGGTTGTTTTGTTCTTTTTAATCTCAGCTGTAACCTTCTGTGTCCTCCACTAGCAGGAAGTGCAGTTTATCAAGTGGGGACGACACTGTGGCAGCGGATGATATATGCGGGACTGTGCTTCCCCAGATAATTCTAATAACATGAAGCCCTGTTCCTGCTCCGCTCCTCATTTTTAAACATCAGGGAATTTCCTGAGGTATGTGGAGTGAATCTAGTAAGATAATACTGTAAACTGTGCAGCCAGGATGATGCCAGATCCTCAAATAATATGGTGGATCTGAATAGGCACAGAGGTTGTGCTGTTTTTGTATATATTTTTATTCTTTTATAAAAGAATGTCTTTCTTTACTAAAAGTATGACTACTGCTTTTAGAGACAAAAGGTCCAGTATTATGATGGTCAATACCATCCAGTGCTGAGATTTAACAAGGGGATACAACAAAAAGGCCAATGTAGCACTTACACTGTAAAAGCTGGGACTCATCTGAAGTCATGTTCAACAATTACTGTGGCAGGGGCAAAGTTTATAAGGTGCTTGAGAAGTAAGTATTTTACATAAGTAAGTGTTTTACATAAAATTGAATATCAATTGAGTAATTGGATCAAAAGAATTACAGTACAATTCAGAGTATTGATTTTAATAATTCATATTACTTCCACAGTCAACCTCAACCCTGAGTGTTTTGTGTTTTATGGGCCAGCAGGACAGAGAAAGAGCTGAAGACGACCATCTTTCACAATCAAATATAAATGTTTTTTCATAGTGTCTCATTTCATATTTTGAAATGCTTAACAGGGCAGCATCACACATTTTCCAGGCACATCAGGCCATTTTAAAACACAATAGTTTTAGAAATCCAATTATAATCAAATTCATTGATTAATGCCAATGAATTTGTTTCTCATTCGTTTTCTTTCTCACCCAGGAACAGAATGGTGGTTTGGATAGCTTTCCCTTGATGAATAAGATCATAATATGAAAACTGATTTTATCACTTACTCATTTTATTTTATTATATAATGCTATTTATTTGATGACATCTGTGAACGTCTGTGACAAAAAAACTAAAACAAAAGAAAACCAACAAGAATAATAATTTAAAAAAATCAAACAGACAAAATCTGTCGGATCGCACCAATTTTTCTACTCAAATGTGTGGATTCCTATATATTTTTTTACATTTGGATAAGATTAATTTGTTGTCTTTACATTCCTCTTCAAACATGCATTGATCTAACCAGTATCCATTAGATGGCAGCACTGAGCATGACCTAAAAATTAGCATCAGCTCCACTCACACATCTATATATATATATATATAAATAAAATTTTCTTTTAAATTAATTGTGAAACAAAACTCTAATATTTGAAGTAATCACCGGCTGGCAGTGATAATAAATATAATGTGACATAACCTTATGTCTAGAACTGAACACTGGGGTATTGCAGACCTTTGCTCTTTATTGACACATTTATAGCCATCTATCTCATCCAGCTTTTGCTCCTTTTACAAAGCTGTAATATCAAACTCCTCCAGAGTAATGCTCATAACTGCTTGCAGAGTAAGGCTGGTGTCTATGAAATCCAAGCCGTGTTGCCTTTATTCTGAGAGAGGATAAAGTTGTGTTTATACACCAACACGCACTTATGCACGCCCACAAAGACACTGACTTTTGCTCGGGAAGTCAGTGAGCAGTCTGTGGCTTTGGCAGTGCTCTGTCTTATTTACAGGACGTTTGTTGCACTTGACATTTATCATGGCTCCGGGGCCATGAACTTCATGCAAAAGCCATTGAAGCATTCTATGCCAAGGGCTTTGGGCCTCCTGTCTCAGCGTCATCACAAGTCTTTTCACGCTAAGATAAATCACTTCCACTGGACCCCGAGCACAAGGAATTAGAGGGATGGGGGTCAGAGGATGAGCAAAGTATTGAGCAGGGAAGGAAGCAGAGTAAGGAGTGGCTAGAAGAAGAGGAGCAGTTCAAGGAGAGGGTGTTAACATCCACCAAACACCAGGAGATTAATGTTACTCCAATTTCTCCCTTGTTAATTGTTGGGTACATTCAAACACATATCACTAACCATTAATAAGCATATGGTTTGGCTTTTAGGATCTCAGAGGGTCTAAATACTATCCTCACATGACATGGAGACATCCCTACCCTTTGCTGAAGGACATCAAAACTATGTGGTAAGATAACGGAGGTTGTCTTTCACTTTAGTCAAAGAAGTGAATATAGATTAGGCTGTACCATCTAGGCTCAAGATTTGGTACACCCATACCACACAATAACACATCAGGCAATTTGGGCTTTTCTGATTAATGTTCTCCCTTCCCAGCCTGCTCGTTTGATTGAATGGCCATGTCTTTGTAGGTTTTGCAGTTTTCCATTTTTTGATAATGGATTGAACAGTACTCTGGGAAATGTTCAGGACTTGGGGTAACATTTCTTCAAACATTTCTTCAAACTTAGCCTCTGAACATTCCACCTAAGACACATAAACACGGCTGCAAATTGCAGACCCAAGTTGAATAACCCTTTTTAGCATTTGATCTTTCTGTAAAGACAGAAATTACTGTTGCTTTATGTGTCAAGGCCCTGAATGTGCTTGAACATTTTCATTAACATAGTTACAAGGCAAGATCACCATGTTGTTTTTAGGAGAACATCCTCCCCCCTGAAATAGATGGATGAAAAATATAAAGTGGAAATAGTGTTATTGTTTTATTT
The DNA here is from genome assembly GCF_001444195.1 of Xiphophorus couchianus. Taxonomy (NCBI): domain Eukaryota; kingdom Metazoa; phylum Chordata; class Actinopteri; order Cyprinodontiformes; family Poeciliidae; genus Xiphophorus; species Xiphophorus couchianus. Next base: position 9,937,548 of record NC_040249.1, on the reverse strand, counting down.
ACACGGTTTTTGCACCAGTAAGAAAACAGCATGCTGAACTTGCATCATTGGCAAAGTGTTTAATCTTGTACCCTTGATAGTCGTCATGGTTTCTCCAAACTGGCAATCTGCTCTAATCCAACATTAGTCACCTTTGATTCAATTTATCTTTGAAAATCCACTAACATGGTGAAAGCATTATGACAAGTTCTGACTAGTCTGATCACTCATTGCAATCTACTAAGCGGGTGATAAATATAAAAATAAAAATGTAAAAATAGTTTATGGCTCAGTGTGTATAACATGACATGTTAATCTGTTACATTTCTTTCATACTGTAATGATATCTGCTGCTCATACACTTGCATACTAGCAAAAACCGAAAATTAATGTTTGTAAGTTGTAAGTGTAATTTTCAAATGACATACACATTTTACAGTCATAGATAAAGTGCACCTTCCAATTTTATACCTTTACATAAATATATAACACATGTATTTGACATATACTTACTTTACCACAAACATTTCCATTTTATTGTCATATTTGCTAAAATACATCTTGTACATTTATGGTTAGATTTAAGTAAATTTTTAATATCTAAAGATAGTTAGAAAGTATATTTTCCATGTATCATAACTGTACGCCTTGTTTGCTTCAATAAAAAATATGTGGTTTGTTATTGTTTTATCATCTTCATCCAAAATAGTCAGCTGGAACACAAAAATAAGCTTGAAAAAGACACATAGCATATTCGTCTTCGACAACATTCACTCATGTATTGCCTGCTTTACTACTGGCACATTATGTAAAAGTTGGATCAAATGGAAAAAACAATCATTTTAGCACCTGATGGTAAATCACTTGTTTTATTTGAGTATTATAAAATCTTGAAAGCGTTTATTGTCTTTGCAAAGTACAAATGTCCCTTAAATATTCTTGCAGGAAGTAAGTGTGCGACAGACTGGCGACCTGTCCAGGGTGAACCCCGCCTCCCGCCCGGAACGTAGCTGGAGATAGGCACCAGCAACCCTCCCGACCCCATTAGGGACAAGGGTGAACAGAAAATGGATGGATGGATGGATGGAAGTAAGTGACATAACAATCACTTACTTGCATTTACTTTATTCAAATTGTACGTGACAGACCAACAACAACTGCATAACTGTGAACTTGAAGAAAAAAAAGAGGGTTTTTCACAATTTAAAATCTGAAACGTGTGGTGGGAATTTATTTTCATTCCACTGTACTCTGATACCTCTAAGCACATTCCACTGAAACTATTTGCTATTAAAGGGAACTATATTTTAACATGAAAAATACTGTGGCAGAAAACTAACACTGTGCATTCCTATAAAAGCATCATCTACTGTAGACATTAAAACCTAGTGGCAGCATAATGCTGTGGGCACGCTTTTTTCAGCAGGGAAGGGAAGTAGGACAGTGTTAATGGGATGATGAATAAAGCTAAACATAGGGCAAGCTGTAGGATAACCTGTTAAGAAGTTGCAAAAGGCTTGAGATTGGGGATGGAGCGACACCTTCCAGCAGAAAAAATGACCTTAAAGACAACAACAACTACAAGGCAATGGTTTAGATTGAAACATTAACATGTGTTAGAGTGGCCCAGTCAAAGTCCAGGCCTTAATCAGTTTTGTAGCCTTAAATATTGGTTTCACTCATGCTCCATATCCAACCTTACTTGATTATTTTGCACTGAAGAAACACACAACAATAATCTAAAATGAACTGTACTGAATGTCGAAATGACAATTTTATTTGTTTTATTAAAAAATATAACATCTACAGAATAAAACATGTAGTGGGAACATTTTATATTAAATGATTATATTTTAACTGTTGTGTTTTAAGGTAAGAATGGTGGTTAAAAAAAAAAGGAATGATTATATTAAATGGAATTTTAAAAGAAATAGCTTTGTACATTGTGAATTCACCTTATTTTGTGCAATTTTCATTGTCTTTATCACTGCACGGAGTTTTGCATTTTATGAATTTGGGCACACTGAGGGCTGAGTGACAAATTGTTTCTTAAAAGAAATCTACAAGAACTATCTTAAGATATTTTGCCCCATTAAAAATAAAATTCCTATGAAGAAATAAAACTTGACAATCAGAGACCAGAATGTGATTCTGCCAGACTACAAGCCCTAATAGCAGTACACATTAAAAATGTTTTCAGCACAGAATGATGAATGGCTCCGTGGTGCACAGCAATTCCTCCTTGCAGCTTCAGTGCAATACATCTAAAAAGATTGAGCCCTGAATTATAAATTGCAGTTCCAATTGATTCATTGTAATTTATTGGCAATAACTTACACAAGTGGTTTCAAGACTTTTTCTGGCACTAATTTTCAAACAACAACAATAATAATAATAATAATAATAATAATAATAAAAAGTAGAAGACCTTACTCCTGCATGACTTACAATACAGCAACAAAGTGACACAACAGTTTAAAAAAATAGCTGACAAAAGCTCACTGATTCAACTGCTTGATGTTCTTAGAAAGGCAAGAGGATGACACTGAAGAATTAGCTCCGGGCTGCCTTCGGAGCATCATGCAGAGAGCTTAAAAGGTCTGACTGAGATTCTGTGCAACAAAATGTGATAATTATTTCAACAAAAACACACCCAAGGCAAACAGCTACGAGGGAGTGCAAAACTGATCTTTATTCTGTCTTTACTCAATCTGAAAAGTCTCTATTTTCATTATGCTATGTCAGAAAAGTAGTGCTAATTGTATATCACATACGTTTATTCCACTAACGTCATTGAATGTCACTCGATGTGATATTCGGTTTTCAGATCAACATATACCTTTGTAAGGGATCATTATGCGAGGCTTGACTGAAGCTAATACTGATCCCCTCAGAGGCTATTTCTGGTGCCCAGTGACACTGATCATGTTGACAGCAATCACCTTCCCACATCACAGCAACTGCAAAGGTCAGTACAAATGAGAGAGATGTGTGAGCATGGCCTGTTCCCCCTTCTAGAGCCTGACATGGCCTTTGGCGTTCTGCCTGATGAGGCCTGACCATCAGCATAGAGTCATTACTCCAACCAGAAGAGACTCTTCAGACATTGTCCCTGAAGAGAGAGCTGTACCCAGGTAGGGAGAAAAAAAATGGTGGGACAGTTTTGGACTTTGCTCCCAAACTATGCAGCTTCCCCCCCCAGTCCCCTTCTTCTCTTGTCTCCTGGCGAATGTAATTCCTGCGCACCCTGGGGGAATTAATTAATTACAGAGCTGGCTGGGTATCAAAGGTAAATGATTTAATTACATTCCCACCGTCTTTGTTAAGAAGCCAACTGTCAGGCAGTTGTAAGCAGGGCTGTGGCCCTTTGTGATGCCTGGGGGGCCTGTGTGTGGGTAGGCGGGGGTGTGCATGTGTGTGTGTGTTTGTTACTGTGTGTCACTTCTTTTGCATAATAACAGTGTGCAAAAATGGAACTTGACAGTCAGCACTAATATTGTTGAAAGTCTGAAAATGTTCTCAACAGAAAAGCTACAATATCACCACTTCTCTATAAATACAGACACAATGAAAGCCTACACACAAAAATCAGTGCATATTTACAGCATCATAAAAAGGAAGTTCACACTTTGTAAGTTTTTGAATTTTATGAAACTAGGTAGCATGAATTAGTTATTACATCCAGTCCCATGAAATTTTCTAACTCCAACTGCAACAGAATAATTGAATAAATAAAGATGGATGTGAACGGATGGGAGGTCCTTTCACACATCCTGTTAGAAAAAAACGAGAGTAAAACTTAATTTATTACCTTTACGTTTATTTGTTTCTCCCACCCCTCCCAAAAAAGAAAAAGAAAAAAACTTGGTCTGCATGTCTGACTGAATTGGTGACCTGGATCAGAGAGGACGCTGGAGGGAACAAATATTTAGAATGTGTGGATTTGGGGCTTGTGATATTTTGTACTTAGTAGGTTTCATCACTTCACTGTAATACATTATGAGTATTATGGTTCATCCCCATTATTTGTTGATTGAATCTGTGTTTTACACTTATAGAATCTAAGCCTTTTTATATATACTTCACATTGACGTTCACCATGGAAAGGGACTGTATTGTTGCTGCAGTTTACTTTTAATCTACTCTAAGCTCAGGTGTCAATCAAATAGTTAAAGAGACAGATTTACTCATTTACTCTGATATGGAGCAAAAAAATATATAGTTTCTTTAAGTTTTCTCTATGATTAATGGATCCCAACTGAAATGTGTTCAGAGTCAAATTACTGTATTGTGTCAAAACATGGAGTAAACAAACTAGCATTGGCACAGGGCTAAAGTGAACCTCACTGTATTAAAAGTTGTCATGAGGAGTAAGGTGTGAGTTTATTGAAGGCTGCAGATGTGTGGAGTCGAGGGGGGAAAAAATGGTAACGCTAATTTCCACTGACTCCTTACAACCTCCTCTTGTTTTAATCAGGTTAAACCCTTGTTAGTGCAGATTACGACGACTGACAGAATTTAAAAATAGGAGGAGTACTAAGACAGACTGCAGTGTTTTAAACATCATTAGTGATTTAAAGCTAAAGGGTTTTTAAGGAAATACATTTCAGCACACTGCATTGTGATCTGTACCAGTCAATGCTTATATTTAAATGAATTGAATCAATAAAAAATGTTGAATGGGACTCCTCATATTACAGCTAATATGTTATTAACAACTATTCAATGAGTATGGATATTTTACTGAATGACATAAACCAATTCAGTCCATCCTACAAATCTTCATAATATTTATTTATGTATGCTAATTTCCATTTAAATTCCCTGGCTAGGAATAACAACGGTTAATTCAAACTGATATGTTGAATTTAAATGGCACTTTCTTTACTTCAGAAAGGGGAATTTGTTCAATGTTTTTTCTTCTTCTTCAAAATAATTTATTACAGGAAATTCTGTAATTTCTATTTTATGGATTGTTTGTCATCTAGTCAAATGGTACAATTTTTAGAGAAAAACAAATAATTTACTGAAAAATGAAGTACTGTTATTAAAATACTGTGGATTAACAGTGTGGCAATCCTTCAAGTTACTGAAATCCTTTCAAAAGGAATTGTCACCACACTGTAGAAAGGTATGATCACTGGCTCTACTTGATGGACAATCTAAAAAATTAGAACAGTTGCAGCAAAACAATATTCTAAAGCAAATTTACTTTGCTTTAGAATGCAAAGTCTTCTAAAGCAAATAGAATACTTTAGAATTTTCCAGCTTTCATATGATGGGGATAAACTGTGACATCAGTCTATCTTGATTTGTGCCTGGCAAATATTATTTTATGATGCCCCAAATCAGTGCATTGAGTAAATGACCAAGAAACGTGAGCCTAGTTCCTGATGAAAAAACCTGGGTTACAAAAAAAATCCTTCCCTCCACATGGCTGAATAATTGCTGATGAAGCAGGCCTGAATGCAAGATAAATAGAGCTGTTACCGAGGTTTTGTCACTGCACAAAGAAGCTGTTTATAGCACAGAGGCTTCGGATAAACCATTTTCTGCCCAAACAAGGTAAATGAAGCATAATTGGAAGCCCATTACAAAATTGAAAAACGGGTGTCTTTTGTTTTAACTGTGTTAGAATTGAACCGGGGCGCCTCCTCTACTCTGTAAACCTGCATTAAACTGCAGGACTCAATAATTATAATGTTCAGGATCCTTCTGAGGGGCGAAGAAAATCAATAGACTAAGGACAAAGAACCTATAGCCATCACTTAATTCTCTTATCACTGTGATTTAGGGGAAGAGGAGGATGTTAAATAACTGTAAATCTTTAGCTATGACTTTGAGGGTGCTTTATGGCAGTTCTTACAGCGTCTCCCAGACAGAATGTCCATACCTTCTGCAGACCACACAATTTATAGCTTTATTACCCTTTGTCTTAAAGAGCAGGGAGACACAGCAGAGAGGAAAGAGATAACAGCCCCGCACAGGGGCAGCTGGGAGAAAAAAGAAGTCAGATGCCATCATCGACAGAGACATATCTTTGTGACAGCTTTACGGCTCAGGACCTCGGCTACTATTTGGGGGTGCTAGACAATAAACCATCGGTGTCCCACTCCCCGTATCTAAGTAGTCGTCTCTTCTAATGGCCACCCATGCTTTGCAAGCACACGCCATTTCCCTAAAATGCTGCCCCCAGTGGAGGGAGCAAGATTCAATTAATGGCTTATCCCTTGATGATCAGATTAACTTTGCTATGCAGTTGATTCTGCTACCACCACGCCTTCCTAGCGGTCACAAGGAGGACTGACAAAAGTAGACTGCTAAGGCAAGCAGGGCAGACAGAAGGGGGGGAGCTTTTTTCTCTAGAGTCATGAGTTCCTATGGTTGTGGCAGATGCTTCCTCATATTTTCTTGCAGCGCTGACAAGTGGCTTATTGTTTCCCTTGATAAGGGTACAGTGTTCCCGGTAATGGGAATTAGAAGGAGGCGTAAGTCACCAAGACACAGGGTGAGAGTGAATCAATAGATAATGGGAGATTTCTCTTGGATGCAAAAGGCACGGATATTATCAGAGCTGGGTAAAAGACTGAGGTCTTTTATTTGTCTTCGAGCCGCACTCATGGGTAGTGTGAAACCCAGATATAAAAGTTACACTCTACTTGAACTCTGTGAATGCAGTTTTTCAGCGTATCTCGGCTCATGCCCACAGACTTGTGGTGAACGTTGTCATCCTATCACGAGTGAAGGCTGAACTGCTAAATAAGTAAAGACTGAAAAAGATCTTATGCACTTTTCCCACAACAAGGCTTCCTATTTGCTTGATAGCAGTGCAGCACTTTCATACCACCACTTGCATTTTGAAAAGGAAAACTTAAAGGTTTATTTAGACATGATGACTTTATTGGGAGAGGAGTGGGCACCATTTAAAATTTAGTTGTTGTGAATCAGAATCATACAAATCCAGGACATCAATGTGTGAGCTTTCGCAAATGGTTTGAAGGTATAATGATGCAAACGTCTGCAACAAAAATGTTTATTTTTTTCAATATATCACTCTTTTACAATATGTATCAACTAGAAATAATTTTGTTAATTCAAACTGATCTAGAACTAAAAGCTTTGGTCTGATTTGTAGACTGTAAAAAAAAAAGCATTCTTATACAGCATAAGTATCTGTTTTGAGCTGCATGTACATGTTATCTACTGACAGACTCCATCCTATACTTGTCAGATCTTATCTGCAGTCATGGCAGGCTTAGTGTTTGATGGCTACATGTTCATTAGTATCTTAGTTAACACACCTCATTTGTGGGGTGTGCCTTTGAGGTTATTGTTAGAGGTTTGAGTATTCATGCAAAAAAAAAATCCTGTTGTAGTATGTAAACATGCACACAAATCTGATATCCAATGTGTAGCATGGATTCTAAAAACAACAAATCCAAAAGAAAACAAAACAATAAAAGTGAACCCTTATAGAATAAAACACTGGTCTGATCACAGAAGGCACAATTTCAGCTTTATTGTTAAAATCCTAACTTTCCTAACAGCCACCATTTACATTGTGCTAGGTAAGGTGTCCTGTTCTGCAAAACTGACAAAAAAGCAGTCTGTAGAAAAATCTATGTTGAGCCATGAGTTGAGCAGATCTATTAAAAACTAGATTTGATCATTTGATAACTCCCCTGTCCATAAAATTAAACTGTGGTAGACATTAATGGCTTAATTTCCACCTCTGGGTAGAGGTAGATGTAGAGTTAAAATAATACTACTCTGAGCTCTGGCAGTGATGAGCTGGTAGTTAAATTTAAAAGATGGCTTTCCAGACCTGGAGAGCAACTGAGTGATGAGGTTCCCTGAAATTCTAAGGAATAAAATAAACATTTAATTATAATAAAATGCTTTAGTTTCTTCATATTCTAAAAAATGTTAAGAGCGCTGAATTATAACCATTCATCCATATGGAACACTGCCTGAAATACACACCGTACCTTGCAAAAGGCACTGTATGCATTTACAGTATTTTTTTTTATGCTCCTGTATTTTCTTTCACATATTATTATTCTGCAACTAAAATATTTCATTGTATTTTAATGGAATTTTGTGTAATAAAAGCGCATAATTATGAAATGCAGCAAAAGCAGATGAGAACTGTTTCCAAACAATTGTACTATTCCTCCCAGAGATAATACTTTATTGGCTTTTAGGTGTCAACTTTGGAAATCTATAGTCTCTAACTCAAACTTTCACCAGTTCTTTTCAAATTTGCTCAATTTCAGCCAGACTAGATCGGGAGTATTGCTTTATAATTAGCTTCACCCATCGTCCCATAACCATTCAGCAATTTGCCTCTCTCCCTGTTGATAGAAATAATCCCTACAGCAAAATACTGTCACCATGTTTCACTGTGAGGAAGGTTTGTTCAGGATGATATGACATGATTGTGTTCCACGATGTCAGACGGAACTGATCAGAGCACTGTCTTCCACGTGTTTGCTGCTCCACTTAAATTTCTTGTAAACTGCAAATGGTATATCTATTTGATGTCTTTCAAAAATGGCCTTTGTTTTTCTGCTATTCTGGAAATACCAAATTTTTCAGAGTAAACAATGTCAAATGAACAGATTCTCCCAGAGATTTGTGGATCTCTGTGGTTCCTCCACAGTTACATGTGGTTCTTAGCTGCTTCTCTGATTAATACTTTCATTGCTCAACCTACAATCATTCATTTTGCTTCTTCGTAAGAAAGAAAAGTATTGTCAGCGTGGATGTAGAAATGCATGAAATGACCATTTCTTCAAAAAATAGAAAAGCGTAAAGAGGGACAAAGACAAGTTTCTGTTTTATTTGTGTTTTGGGTTTTTTTGTAGGTTTTTTTACCTCCAAATTGTACACTGTGTTCTTTTTGTAATTTCACTAGGGCGTTTTGCCACCAGAGATTTTTAATATTTATTAATACTACAAACAGGAAGCAAACAAAACAATTGTTGTCCCATCTCTATGGGAACATATAGAGACAGGGAATGTTTCTTGGCGCATCTACCTGCAGAACCCTGCTGTGGCTTCCTCCCCACACCTCGACAAGAAGGATACTTTCAACTGTTTTTCCAACCCACGTACAGGAGGTTCTGCTGAGAACCTCTAGCTGGGAGGCCAGTCAACATTCATACCTGCCTGAAGAGAACAAATTTTTACTTTTCATCTTCCATCAATTTTTGGATTTTTGGATATTGCTTTGATCACATTGATGATCGACACAAATTGAGTCATCTGCGATGAGTTAGAGATTGTTTGATTCCAGAACAACTGAATTCAGCGCTGCTGGAATTCATTGGCTTTCTTTCTGCCAATCTATTCTCTCTGACTCTCCCTGACTGAGTTTCGCTTATGATTTGAGATATTCTGGGTGATGTCCAGATCAAACAAAAGAATATTTAGTTTTATGAATAATTTGAGTAATAATAAATCATTCATTACAGTTAACATAAGCCCAACGTCAACGTGAGTTCTGATTCCCAACAACTTTGATACCATCGTGTAAGATTGGCACAACAATATTGGTTTCCAGAATTCTGATTCCCAGCGCAATGAACTTCTCAAGAAATGAACTCAATTGTTTTCTGGTACAGACTTCAATGATTGCTTCTTATTCTATGCTTCCCCCCCAAAAATGCGTCCACTTTTGCCACTTGTATTATCTCCTCTTGTGAAGCCGCTTGGCGATCATTGTAGAAATCTTTTAAAAGATGTGTCAAAGAAAAATGTCGCCTTTATCTTAATGTCGGTCAAAATCTAGAAATTCAGAACCAGGGACGAGGTTAAAAGGAAAAATTAAAATACGTACCCTCGGAGAATGATTTTCAGATGCATATTATTGAGTCATGAGCCATCCAGCATGGTCAGTGATCAGAGCGGCAGTGAGGGTGTCCTGCTCCCCACCCCCAGGGGCCCTGAATGCATTAACCACTGGGGTCCACAGGGGTGTGGGGAATAATTACTCATTCCCGCCATGTGACATCCCCAATAAATTAAACTCCCCCTATAAGTTTTAAAGGCAAATGCATATTGTGGCCATCACTTACAGGCTGGCCTGTTCGTGCCTGCGCATAATTCCTTGTAAGAATTTGTTACCGCAACTTAGTGAATGGACCCAGCAGCCAACTACAGATGAGTGAGCAATTTGCCAATTGAAGTTGTAACAAGTGTGGAGGAAAAGTCTGTGTATGTGTCTTCATCATTAATAAATCCTACTCCATTAAGCCTTAATCTAATTATAAATCACGCCTTCATCTGCCATGAATCATCTCCGCTCTGTGTTAGCTAAATTGGGGAAAAAGAATTTGGACACATAATTGAGATTTTAATGATTTTTTTTTTTCTCTCTGCCTTTGTGCAAAGAACAGAGAAGTTATCAGCCTTACATAAAATGATTGTTTAAGCCTCAATAACTAATGGCTTTAAAGAAAATATAATTATAATTTAATAATTGACAAATTAAGCCTGGGGAACTTTCAGTTTTTGGCAACGGATTCCTAAAAAATCTCTCTCTTTTTGCAGCCACGTGTCAAAAAGAGGTAATTATAGCCTCTGTACACACATATAAAACTTAGGCAAACACACACAGCAGAGAGCTGAGGATTAGGAACGAGATGGAGATGTCAACCAATCGTCACCATGGCGCACAATGTGGAGAATAGGTTTGAAAAATGCAACTGGTGATAGGTGCTTTCAATAAATAAATTTCCACAGTGCAGGAGTGACTTCAGCAGCGACAGCCCAAAGACAGCTTGTGCCGAGGAACATCAACACCTTTACTCCAAAATCTAATTATGTGTCACATAGAGCTTATATTGAAGCCTATATTGTTTTTCTTAGTTAACACACGAGGAAGTAGCTTAAAGATAATTATAGTAAATAGCTCAAAACAAGTCAAATCACTCCTCTAACAGCAGCTACTCTGACTTGTTTGTTGCTGTGGTTGTTTGCAATAAAATAAAAATGAGTAGGCAACATTTGAGAAGATCTGCAATGTTACCACAGTTGAAAGCCCGCCCTCTCTTCTCCTCTCTGTCTGTCCACAGACATACTTCACAAACCCTGTCTTTCGACACTCCCCTGAGCTAATGTTCTGTCGCAAGGAAGCCACCAGCTTTGAGTTGTAGGTGAAAGTTTTACTTTTCCTTCCTCTGTGCTCTTTTCAGTGCGCTCTAATGATCTCGATGTGCAACACCCGCGGCACAGGCAATGGGGAAGCCATAGGTAATGAGTCAGATGTATAATGTGATTAGTCAAGTCCCCGACCAAGGCCTTCAGTCAAAGGCAGCAACAGCAGAGATCACAAGACGCATTAAGAGACACTCCGTCACGATGCAAAAGAACATGTGAGCTTTCAGCTGCCGCCATTCATTTTCATAATGACAGTAAATGCAGTTGAAAGCAGTGGGATCTCTGAATGGCATTAGGCTCCCTTCTTTCAATTTTGATTAGGTGTCTCGCACTAGATGAAGAGAAATCATTTAGAGCGGAATAAGTGTGTCAGGAGATAATGGCTCCACAGGTTGAACACGGTGAGGAAACACAGGCTGACGAAACACAGCTGCGACCTGAGAAATTCAGGTGCATGTATGCTTATCTGTGTGTCTCCACGCACGCGAGCGTTTGTTTAGGTGCCGGCTCGCTGGCGTGCGCACGCGTGTGCATGTTTGCCTGGCAAAGATCACAGGTTCTTTGTGTTTCATGTCAGACGTTTGGGTCTGGGTGACAGCATTTCACATTGATGTGACAGGTCTTTAGAATAAAACTAAGAAGGATGAGTATCCCTGGTGAATACTTTCTCTTAGCATATTTAGCCTCATTAGGGTCAAATATTAATTTGTGATTAATTGCCCTTGCTTAAAAAACTGTAAGCTTTTGCTGCTTTGCTCCTTCTTGTCGCTACTAATCCTAAAAGATTTTAGCTCAAAATTGTTAAAAAAAAAAAAAACAGTGTACAGGGCAATCCACCTGGAGATTTAAATCGTAGCTGTGAAAGTATTAAATCCTTCCAAATGTCTTTTAAAACTTTACGAATGTTCGTTGCGCCCTGACCAAAACAAAACACGATGACAGGTGCCAGTTTACGACATCCCTCTCTTTATGTCTGACTCTCCTCAATTTCCCCTGACAGATATGGAGGGGGAAAAAACAGATAGAGAGGAGGGGGAGGAAAGAGGCAAGAAGGAAACACAGGGGACCTGAAGAGTGTTTAGGAGGAAGATGGCTGTCAGTAGCTGTCAATCGTTGACTTTTTGATGCCATCGTCTTGGCACAGGCCTGTCTGTCTCGCGGTGCAGCAGCTATCAAAGACTCACTCACAGCAGACAGACGCTGGGATGGAAACACAGGAAGATCTGCACATTCTCTCATTTCCACCTGGCACACAAACTCCGTCAAATCTGTGAATTGTGATGAAGCCCGTCCCTTCACCTGGTCTTGAAACTCAAAAAGCAGGTAACACATAAAGAAAGACTTGATCGGAAGCAACTTAACAGAAAAGGTGATTAGAGTCCAGTTGCACTGATGTTTGCATTTATTACTTATTTATCATTAAACTGTTGCAATGATCAAGGTAGACACACTTCCTTATGTAAACAATGCTGAACCATCATCTTATTACACATCTGATACGTAATTTGATTATAAACTAAGCCCAGGCTGACACATTTTTTAGCATATAAAAAATTATGCATTGTCTACTTTACTAAATCATTTCCATTTAGACAACATTGTGAAAGTGCTTGAAAATGTAAAACGTGTTGAAGAATAACGACTAGCCTTGTCAACTTGTCAGTGAATGGTTGTCAATTTTTGTGTGGATGTCTATGATTTGTACATTTTATGCAAATGTAAGAGCAGAATTAAACTTAAGTCTATTGTCAACTGCTGTTCATTCATAGTGTCTATTCGGTTTGCTTTGTATGAGTAAAAAGATTTGATTTCTTTTATTTTCTATATTGATGCTTTGAGCATAATAATTTCACAGTCTGAGTTTGATTAATTACTCATGCAGTTCAAGTTCTATAAAGAGGCAGAAATGTCAACAGAAAAAGGCAGAATTATGCATATTGAAGAGTCAATATGTATGATACTGCAGGTATCAATTAATATAAAATACCATGACTTAACATTTCTAGTGTGCTTTCGTAATGAAATTCAATGGTCCCATTTGAGATCCCCTCTCTGCATCATCTCATTGGTCAAGATGACCAAACCACAACTGAACACAACATGTTGAGTAGATCAACTCTCCTTTCCCTTCCGAACATTTACGACCTATCTTGTTCATTCCTTCGCCCTCCCTATTTAGCAACCGAACATAAAAGCCAGAGAAATAAACTAACGACAGGATCTCTATTCAAACACACAGCTCAATATCCTAGGTCTCAAGCAGCCTACGGGAAGTCCTGTCAGCGCTCATCATTTGGCCTTGTACCTCCGCTAAACTATTGAATTCATCATGCATAAAACATCAAAGATGCACATCTGAAAGAGAGTGTCCGCCTGTTTATTGGCTCTCACTGCTCCATAAACCATTTTCATCCTCTGTGGGATGAGACACACATGCTCCTCAGTCCTATTGATGGCATTTAACACAGGAATATAAACTATAAAACACAATAATAAACATAAGCGGAGCAAATAAATCAGATTCATAATAACCCTGAGGTGGGATTTATGTAAGCAAAGATAGAGGCTTTGTGCAAATTGACGGTGCAAACTCTATCAAAGTGGCGGTGAGACACTAATATAGTCTTATAAACACACCCAGCAACACTCTAAAGTAGCTTCATCTCTCCTCTTTGGCCAGCATAAGTGCTTAAGTAATGTATTGCTTTCATAAGTGTAGAACTTAGTGGTACTTTCTTTGGTGTAAATGTGTCTCCATCCTCTGGGTTGTATGATTAAGTATAAAATACAAAGGCTATTGCTGTGGAATAAATTCAAACTCAGAGCTGAGCAGCAGCAGTTCTTTTTTGGAAAGGCCCATGTGACAGTGGCAGAGAGCCCCAGAGAAATCCATCAGCAGCACACACACTGTCCCCCTGGCACCCAGGCTAATGTATCACCTCTGGATTGCAGTAATATCTGTCTGATGGATGTTTTTGGAGCACAGAGGGCCATATGAACCCCAGACAGGAGCCACAATTGCAGGGTGTAGCGCTGAAGAGATGGGGCTCCAGCTCCTGGAGGTCCATTATACTTCTTTTCTCCTTTCCTCTCCCGAGTCCTGGACCCTATACCTCCTCCCAGTTCATTCATCCTGCCTTCTTCCCTCATTCTTCAACTATTTGTGTGCATGCACGCCTGCTTGCATGTGTTAATCACAGGTCTCTGCTGAGAGGCCGACAGCCATCCTGGGGCGATGCCTGGGTTCCTCCAGTCAACTATACTGCCTTCATCTGGCCTGATGAATGGCTAGCTGCCTTATCAGTCCCTCTGCATGCAATCTCAAGTGGTCCCCCGGAGCCTCACACCGCCTGCAGGTTCGGTCGCTCTCTTCTCCAAGCGGTTCCATCCGCCTCACGCAGCACACCCAGAGACACAGCAAACAGGGGCACACAATTACTTACAGATAATATTATTCCGCTGGATGTACAGTTCACAAAAGACACGCACACAAGCGGGAAAAAATAACAACAACAAAAAAAAAACAACAACACACCAATGGTAGCAGCCAAGAAAACCTTCACACAGCCTCTTCCACAAAGGCACACGCACGTCAACAAGCAAATCCATCATCTTTATTTCCTCCCCAATGTGCTCATATTTTCTCGTGGCTGCAGCAAGCTCACAAAAATATTTATTTTTGCTGATTTCTTCTTTTTTTTTTTCTTGAGAAAACACAAAAGAAATCACACCTCTCGTTCTCCCTGGCTCATGCCAAAATAATCAATGCTTTCCAGAGAGGGACTTGTGGTGCGACATGCGTGGAGGGAAGGCAGAAGGATGCAGACATAGCTCCAGGGCTCTGGTTGGAGATAATAAGTGAGGAGAAGTCCTTGGGTATGTTTTACAGCTATCAAGACTCATCATATTTGACATGCATTCTGGTGTTTACACAGACTCTTCCGTAAAATCCTCTGCAGCTATAGAAGCAAACCGGGTGCATGGAGCAAACACAATGCAAGCGCAGGCAGAGCACACACTCTTACACACACAAGTGCTTCAGAAAGGAGGAACCGGTTGTTGCCTCTGCTTTTTTTTTTTTTTTATTTCTCCCTGCCTCTTTTCTCCACGTCCCATCTCTTATCCACGGCACAATTGGCGGCGTTAGCACCTGTCAGCTGACTGACTTCTTGTTCCCGGCGGCTTATGAAAAAATCATGGCTGCTGGGCTTCAGAGGCTGCTCTCCCATCAATATGAATTCACCATGGTCTTCATGCAACATTAGGCCAGGTCCTGTTTTCTTACAGCAAGCCGCACGCCGCTCCGTCTGTTATACACAAGAGGAAATGAAAAGAGTAAATAGTCCTTTTAGAATGTTGCATTCAATCATGGGTGGAACCAAGTCGCCTATGAAAGGGACCAGTATACTTGGCTCTCTAAAGCACATTTGCTTTCTACCCCCAGATATAACGGCGCACTGCTCCATGTCTTTTATTAGTGTGTCCAGTTCTCCTGTAAATAAAACAGTGCAATTCTCCGTGCGGCCCCAGTAGATTGTCCCCCGTCCTTATATTCCAAACAGGCTCTCGCAGATTTATGTACTTTTAGTTTTACTGCTAAAGCAGGAGCACTAAAGGTGGCAAAATATATGGGGATTATACTTATATATTACAAAACTAAAAAGCCAGAGTACATTCAGGAAAAACAAATAAGTTGAATTCTATTATTATTATTACTCATATAGAAAAAAATATATATATATCTGGCAGGGAATTTTGTTTTGTCTGCTTGTGCCCCAGGCTTTGCAACTGAGTATTAGGACTTAAAAAAAGAGGTTGATTTAGCAACATTTTTTATAATTATGCTGACTGTAAACATTCTAATGGCTCTTCGTCAATTCAAACAGAGAAACTACAGTGGCTATAAGTAGTTTTTAACCCCTGAATGGTTTGAACTTTCTATTGCTTTTACAAATCATCCACAACCAGTAAAAAACACAATTACAAAAACCCTTTAATGTCAATGCAAAAACTGATTCCCATGAAGTAATGGCAATTAAACAAAAATATTTAACATAAAATAAGTGATTGCATAAATATTTAACCCCTTTAAAGCGAATTATCTAATTCAACGGAGTTCCAGCCAATTGATACTGCTAGTCTCACAATGAGTGGAATGAAGATCACCTGAATTCAGTGAGTGTGTCTCAAATTACTGTTGTATAAAGACACTTGTGTCTAGAAGGTCCATCGATTGGTTAATCAGAATCCCTGCAGATCATTACAACATGAAGACAAAAAAACAAAAGAAAAGGAAATGCTCCAAGCAAAACACAGGAAAAATAATTGAAAAGTATCAGTCAGGGGGTGGATAAAAAAAAATCTCTAAGGCATTGAACATTCCGTGGGCAGATGTGTAAATTGGCCTGGATCAGGTAAAAGGATAAATATAGAGAAGTCCAGGAGGACAACTTGTTTTTATTCTGAAGCATCCAGCTAAATCTACACAAAAATAGTTTGAAGACAACAAGGTGGATGTTCCAGAGTGGGCTAGTCAAAGCCCAGACCTCAATCCTAAAATTCCTAAAAGGACTTGGGTTAATCACAGCACAGATAATTGTATTCATCTAGTACATGTCAGTTTTCACTTCAACATTAAAAAAAACCCTTCAATGTCAATGTGGAAATTGATTTTCTTTGGTAATTTATTTTGCCAAAAGAGTTAAATGCTGTTACTTGAGTTGTAAAAGCAATACAAAGTGAAAAATATCCAATTGGCAGCTACTTTTTATAGGTATTTTAGATGATGTTCAGAATTTGGAAAAATGTATTTTTCTACAGTCCTCCACTTAGAAGAAACTACATCAGGACTTGTAGATGTCCAGAATTCGTTTTCCCTCCACTCTTTGCATAATTATCTGAGTTCAGCCACATTTGAAAGATATGAATTTCCTTTTGAGGATCAGACCACAACATTTGACTAGGCCATTTCAAAATTTCCTTCTTTTTTTTAATTTTGTAGCTTCTTTTTTCATTTTCTGAGTCGTTCAGAGGTGAACCTGTGTTTGTGTTCCATTTACATCTGAGTGCTTTTAAACCTAAAGTCATGACCTGATCACTGGAAATTTTCCTTTAGGAGTTTATGGTAGAGAGCAGAGTTTATTATCCTATCAATTAATTCATCCTGAATGACTAAAACAGCCCCTAATCTTACCACTACTACCAATATGTTTAACCTTCTTATTCTCAGTATGCTGTAACATATTACTACAAAGGTTTTGAGAGGACAGACACCTCCTGAAAAGTTTCATAGTAGTCTCATTGGTCCACAGAGTGTTTTTACTAAAGGTCTGGGAGATCATTACATCCGCAAGTGAGGTTAAGTGATTTCTTGATTCTACATGTCTGGTATTAATCGATGAAATCGAACCTAGCTTTTCAAATTACATGGCTAGTCACAATTACTTCAAGATTTAGCAAGAGGGTACAAAATACTATTTTTACACATAGTCAGCTTCTTGTGAATAGCTTTCCTTTCACAACATTTCTGAGATTAACTTTGTTTGTTTGTAATGTGTTTGGTGATTAACACTAAGGAGCAACAAAGACACCGGAACGTTTTTATCATGCATGAATGAAACTCTTCTATAAAAGACGGAAATTGTCAAATTAGCAAGTAAGGCTCAGTCTACAGTTGTGAAATCTATAAGAGCTCAGCAATAATAGTCTCTCACTGACATCAACCTGCTGATAATGCATTGAGTCATTCAGCTTTCCCGTTGCATTTGCTTGGGCGGACCAGCTGCAGGAATCTCTGCTTTCCTCCTACTTCCCTGCCTCTCTCCCAGCCCTTTAAACATGCCGACAGTCAATTATCTACACCACTTCTTCCTGACATCATCGCTCTAATACAAGCTGCTCCTGACCTTATGTTTGTGTGTCTTGAGCGGATGAAAGTGCTGTGTTTCTCCCTGATTGGATTAACTTCAGATGTGTTGTGTGTCCGGGTCTATTACACGAGCCCTGTTGAGATTTCGAACCCCAAGCCTGGACTCCCTCCCAGCCCCCCTCTAATCCTTATCTCCACATCCAAACCGTTGTGATCCTCTTCCTTACAGCCACAGTTCCACCCTTCTCCTCCTTTTACACCTCCCCAAAGGCCCGTTCTCCCTGCACGCCAACTCCTGCTGGCACACACACATGCAACACAGTCGCACATGCACATATGCCCCAGATCAGGCCTCTAAACAGTCATAGTCCATGTGTCCATTGCTCACTGATGGAATGCCTGGGGGAGCCCTGTTTCTTCATCCGCACCCTCCTTCTCTCCCTGCTCAGTTTTTCCAAGTCCAGAGGGGTCATCTCAGATGGGGAGCTCATAATCAACTCAATTAAGTGAATCTGATTGCGATGGCAAATTGGTCCGAGTTACAACATTATCATTAATGCCTCAAGTGCAGTCACAACGGGACACAGCAATCAGATGTGAATGAGACTAATAGGAAGGGAGGGAGCAGGGACTCTGCTCTGGAACTTAGGGAAAGACTGACTTTACTTTAGTAGAGAAGAGCGAATACAAATGTAACTTTTTGTGAAAAGCATAGGAGTAGATTGCAGAAGTGGAAACGGGCAGTTAAGGTATTATTTCTTCTGCAGAGAGCAATTCTCCCTCTGACAATGAGGACTGACAATAACTGCGAGATGTTATTGGAGAAGCTCTACTGCATTTGAAATGAGGCTGGGAGAACTAGCTTTAAACCTGGGGTTCACCCAGTAATTGTTTCTCAGGATGTGACATTTGCCTCTTTTTTGGTGGGTTGCTCAAGGTGTCAACACCTTTCACATAGCCAAGATTTTTTTTTTTTCTTTTACTGTGGTTCACGTGCCCTGGAGCAGCCTGTTTGATCTTCTTGAGGACTGTCAACTTATTGCGTGACTGCATGGAAATTGAATTCTGTATTTATTTACACGGTAGGTTAATAGAATAGATGCCTTAGTGATTTGAAAGTCAAACAACCACACCTGCCATTCATTCCATTTCATTTTTTTTTCTCAGTAGAGGCAGATCCACTCCTTTGTTCTGTTTGGCTTGAACACACAAAGAGAGGATGATAATGAACTGAATGGCTTACCCTGTGCATTCTAACTGAAGAATGCACTGTAGCTCAGACACAAATGTAGTAAATCCAGATTTTTATGATTGGCAAAACAGTTCTTGGGAAGATTTTTTTTTGTTGTTACATCCTCATCTACATTCTGCAACCCTTGCAATAGCCTGTATACAGCTCCTTGCACAAATATTCATTGAACAACCACTGGAAGGTAAACCTTTGTCCCGTTCTCAAGTCCTTTGCAGCCTTTAACAGATTTTCCCTCAGAGGTTCCCTGTATTTTCAATCTTTCCATCAGCATTCCCACAGCATGTTTCTGCCAACAGCACATTGTCCAAGGTGACTCGCGGTGTTATTTATTTACTTATTTTCACACTCTTGATGTTTTGAAATTAGAAAGTTCAATTTTGGCATCAGCGTAGGCTCTTTTCTTATCAGTCATCCTTAAAGGCTATATTTGAGGAGAGTCCAACTGATATTTGTTCTATCAATAAATTTGAATCTCTGCAGCTCCTTCAGAGTTCTCTGATTAATGTGCTCCTTCATGTTCTTCTATGTTAGGATAAATTGAAAAGAGCTTTGTGAGAGCTCTGAAACGCTAGGAATGTCATTTTACAACCTAGCCATGATTCTCCTGATGAGGTTCTTTGTGTTGATGATGCTGTTTATTCATAAACAGTACCTATAAAATCTCTCCAGCTTCCCAAACAGATGAATTTATACTCAAATTATTATATACTGATGGACTCTATATACTAATTAGGCAACTTCTAAAGATAACTAGTCAAAATGAATTGTTTCAAGGGTATTAGAATAACATGGAAGAATAAAATGCATGTCATACTTTTTTTTCTAATAAAAAAAATTAATAGCCCTATACAACAGACTACAGAGTTTGCCATGGCTGTGTGACAAAATTTTAAAAAGTTTAAGCAGTGGGAATACTTTCACAAGGCACTTTACTAAACGCTTTTTATCTGTGATGTGCATTGACTAACAATACCTAACCGGGCCTTTTTTCTGGGGAATAAAAAAAAAATAAAAAAGGAAAAACATACGATGGCCCAGTTTGAGTAAACTCTGCCTCAGTGCAGCTTAGCTATCTGCTCATACTGGAGCTTTAAACAGACTTGTCATGCTGGAGGATGCTGTCGTCAAACAGAGGACAAATCCAAGGATGTCAATTGAATGCTGAGAACTGTCTGTCATCTGTCCTGATGTTGGTCTTTCCATTGTGATTAGCATCACTTAATATTCATGCATGCCTATCTGACTGTGGAGATGATGCCAAGCTGACTCCCGTTGTTCGTGTACAGAAGAGGCTGTCTCCCTATGATGAATACACGGATGATGTAAGAGCCTTGTGGTGTTACGAGCGCATCAATATGTTGCGCCAGTGTAGGCTCTGATGGTGTCACAGGTCAATTCAATAAGAGGAAAGTGATATTGCAACACAGACAAGGAAGTGAAGGCCTTGGTCTCTGAGAGTTGCTTGATTGTGCATTTGCTAAGCAACACTGCCACTCGGTGGTCAAAGTTAGGTACTGTACAGCAAAATATATGGAGGTGAAACCGATTTGAAGACATCCTAAATGAAAATCTGACACAAATCCCTGCCTAGAATAATATAGAGCTGGTTTTAAACTGACAAAATACCTCAGCTTAGCTTCTATATGCCCCAAAATTTAAAAGGCTGTTTTTTTTTTTAGTTGTACACAATTCTCCTTCCTACATCAAACCAGGAACATCCTGAATTATTTTATTTCATATTAACAGTTGTATGTGTCAGGTTTGTTTTCTTGCTTCTCCAGTAGTTTAGACTTTTTTTTTTTTTTTTTTACCTCAGAGAGACTTCGTGAACGTGTATCATTGTGGCACAGTGACAGTCAAGGCCGGGAGGGGAAACGGTGGTGCGCTCGCCGCAGATGGCAGTGCACATTTTTTCATTCCTTAAACAGACACAAAAAGCAGCCGAGGGACCAGGGCCTGTCTGTAGAATGTGCTGGGGAAGAGTAGGTACTTGGCACAAGTAGCAGAAACAATTAGCATCACATAAGCAGGGGCCCGGAGCAGCAGGAGGCAGAGGGAGAGGATGGCGGAGAAGAAACACGGCATCTCGTTTTCACCAAGAGGACTTTAACCGATCTGCATGCACACTTTGAGACATCCTCTTCCTTTCCTTTGCCACAGCTCAAACATTTTTTTAAGAGACAGTTTGTGTCATCGCTCATTTAAGTGACGTGTTCTTGTTCCCGGCGTGTTTTTGTTTGGATCTATGAATTCTTAATTGGGGAACAGGCAGAGGAAGTGCAGTGTCCTTGGAGAGGCGTTGCATCCCACTCACATCCCGAAATTCCTTTTTGAACAATCCTGGCTATTCCCATTCCAGTTCTGAAGTTGTGAGAAGAGATGATATTCTTGCTGTAGATCGAAAAAAACAAGATTTTATATACGTATATATATATATATATATATATATATATATATATATATATATATATATATATATATATATATATATATATATTCTTTTTTTTATTTTTTATTTTGCTAAATGGTGTCTCACTAAGTGCCAGCCTAATATGCAAACTAGATCTGTTGTTTAAACTAGCCTCCAGACCAGCAGAGGGCCCCAAGAGCACTAAAGTTGTCATGCATGTCAGGCAATTAATTGCAAATCTTTTTTTCTTTTTTTTGATAAAAGAGACGTCAGTAGTAATAATCATTCAACAACAGCAGGAATTAAGAACCTTGATTCTTAATGTGTAATTTTCAGTTGCAAACCAATCGTCCTTTCATATAGATTTTTTTCAAAATTGCATATTGTTGCATGAATACATTTAATCTTGGTAATTTGGGGTTGAGCAGTGAAACTAATAAAGTTTTGATGCTCATATGTAGCTTTTGGCAGTGTTTTGCAGTAAGGTCAAGATATACGGCTTTAATTATGGCAGGATGGTTGGAAAGCCCCAGAATCAAATTTTGTATAAGATCCCCTCTAATCCCAAAAAGGCACTAACATTACCTAAACACTCTCCGTTTTACTTTAAGCAGCTTTATTTTTTCACATCATCCCCAACAATTCAGCCTTCCCTCCAAATTTTATTTAAAATGTCTACATGAGTGAATGAACTTCACTTTACCATCTACACATTTTTAGTTGCTTAACACAGATAGCAACCAAAGCTGGTCCCTTCATATCATCTCCATGTGACAAAGACATCTGTCCAGTCAACTAAGGAGACTAAGCTGAGGCTCCAATTTCAGTAACTTACATAATGCTTTAAAGATCCATTTGGATCAAAATCTCTGTAGAAGTTCCTGACACCTAAACATATGGTCCAACCCTAGTGGCAAGGTGTACCCATTAAAAGGCTGGTGAGGTTAGTGTTACTGTGTGTGCCCTACTTGGAAATTCTGCAATACTTGTTTTGTCAAAATGTACTTTTCAAAGTAATCAGGCCCCCTTCATGCAGTTTAATTTTTTTGCCCCATAAATTTCACTAACATCAACAGTTTGAAGCTATTCTGACAGTGTTCAAGAAATTGTTACAACATAATAACAGCAATAATCTGCACTCTGTAAAAGTCAATGAAGCTGTGTAAGTACAATTTTACTCTGCAAGGCCGAACGCAGAATCAGTTGGTCGCTCTCATCATTTCAAGCAGTATGCAAAATATATTATGTCAAACCGTTTTTATGGACTTTTTGTATTTCACTTTATTTACGTGAGTGTGGAGGTCTAAAGAACAATTAAATAAAATTAAACTGTTAGAAAAACAAAAAGTTATCATTAGTTGTAAATTATGATCATATGCCACTTGATAAACAGACTTTGTTTATTTCTTTCAGTGAAGACGTTTAAACAAATAAGTGGCAAGAGTGAGATAAATGAAATGAAAACATAGCTTCAAAGACTCCTCCACAAAATGTAGAAATATAAAGTTTTTTACAGTGAAATGTGACAATAAAACAAAAATATAATGTGACGTATAGAAAAGCATTTATATATTTGATTCTTTCATTGTCCATCCTCTAAATGTGACATGAATAGAAAAAATAGCTATTTCACTTTTCTACCACTAGACGGCAGCATTATTATCTAATAAGCAACGACAAAATTCCTCACCGTGTAAACCTCTAGGATCAATTCTAAAATGTCAGAGAACATGAAATATTTTTCATTAAAATACTTTCCTCCACATAAATGTTGAAAATAACCCTTAGATATTCAAATTCACCCACACATAATGTGCTGCAATGTTACCCTTCAAAAGACCGTAGTAGTTACGTATTTTTCTTCTCTAATTTTACCTTTCATATGCCCAATTGAAGATTTGAAAGAAATGTACCAAAAACGTTTTTGTTTTTTTGTTTTTTTCAAATTAAATAAATGTATACAGGGTTTATTTTAAAACAATAAAACAAAAACAGGAGCAGTAATTTCTGTTGGACTGTTTTACAATATCTTCCAAATATTTATCCAATTTTGTTTTGCTGTTGCCTTTGGATTTTGCAAAATGCTATATTTTACACCTTAGGAATAAGCATATTTCTCAAAAATGATTTGTCATACCTTCTGTGTTGTGAAGTAGATTCATTTTAGGCCTTCAATTGTGGGATAACAAACAAAAAACTGAACATGTCATTCTGTTTTGTAGGATTTGTGTAGTACTTCGCAACTTGTGACTTGAGCAAATAACGTGGATGCAATGATAAATATACTGAATTTTCTTAAATAAGCTGATGTTGCAAAACTTAAAAGAAAAAAAAAAATCATCAAGTTGGGCCTTCCCTTTAAAAGGTTAACCTAAACAAACACAGATTGCAAAGTCCAAAAAGAACAGACAGCGAGTGATTTAGTACAGTCAAACAAGCTGCTTAAAAATTTCCCACAAACAAAATCCCATCCCAAGACAACTGAGCAGAATGGCTGCAAACATCAAGACTCTTGTCTGCATTGGACTTGCTGTTGTTTTAACAGGTAGAAAATGTTTGAGCTGTGAAAAACTGGATCTATTTGAAGTATTACATTAATGTTTATTTCAGGTGTCTTGTTTCTTTCTGTTCAGGTGTGGGAAAGTCTGCCTTTATTGGAAAAAGTCACAGTGGGGGAAAAGATTACCTGGTTCTGCAGTATGTAGTTAACAACTCCCTAAGGGAGCATCCAGTCCTCACCAAACTCAGACTGGTAAGTAAACCCTGAAACCAGTAATATTATTTTATTAATTATGTTTTTGTTTTTTTGTTTTTTTTCTCAGGCAACTGATGACAAAACAGAGCATGAGATCCTGTCTTTATGAATCAAACTAAAGTTTTAGTTTTGTTTTGTTTTTGTTATAACCACTGTATTGTTTTAATTTCTTTTTTAGCATTGCTAAAGGTTAACCTCTGGCTTAACCTGGCCAGAGGTTAAGTGGTGATTGTTCAGTAACCATGGCACCACTTATTAACAGGGAAGATAAACTGGTGTTAGGATTATTGTGAGACAATAACAGATTCCCCACTCTAACATGATTTGTTTCTTGGCAAATAAAGTTTAGGTTGTCAGTAGTTTTGTGTTGAGCAACTCATGGAGCTAATGATCAATCTGACTTCTGAAACCAATGAAATCATAAGTCATTGATAAAGCGTCTTCCATGCTGTTTTGTTTTGTTTTCGTAGCGAACAGTATTCTGTTAAAATTAAGTATGCAAGCACTTTTTCAATTGAGCAATATTAAACTTGATATTGATTTATTTTCTATTTGTATCTCTGTAAATGATTAACTAGCTACTATTCAGGGACATTTGGCCAGAAGCTAATTAATAACTAATGAATCATGTGATCTTTGTTCTTTCTGTCTCCACACTTTTTTTTTTAATGTCAAATGTACTGTACGGAGCTCCATGGTATTGTATGATTCTGTATCCACACTGAAATTTTATTTAGTGAAAAAGAAGTAAAGAACATTATTTATTTGTCACAGAGTGAAAGCAATATTGTTCTCAAACACTAGAGGGCAGACACACACCAGTAAAATGTAGCAACATGCCGTCTGAAGCTGCAGAACCAGTTCTTCTGTGTTTTCATTTCAGAGGACCCTTGAAGATCAATGGAACAGAATGATGGTGGCAGCAGAGCAAGCCCAGTTTATGGCAAATCTCATACGACTGATCAATGCCACAAAAGCAATTGAAATAGGTAAGATAAGATTAGCGTGTGTCACACGCCATGTGGACTTGAAAGTGACAGAACAAATCACAAGTTTATGACAATGCATTACTTTTATTGTGCAGAGCTATTTGTTATCCTCTAATAAACATTTTGCTCAGCATAATATTCTAGGCTAGATTCTTGATTAGTTTGGCTTTATTTCTTTTTCGAGTAAAGCGTGTCTTTGTCTTTACACAGAAATCTAAATTTTATTGTAAAAATAAGGAAATAATCAATTAATTTCAGAAGAAAAGTAACAATAATTGTTATAGTTCAGAGCTTTGATCAAAGCATTTCATTGCAGTCCAGCTTCTAGTCCAGTGATTAATTGTCGTGTTCAAATAGTATAATTCAGATGTTTACAGACTGTTTTCATAAAATATTATGAACTAACCAATATATTTATGATGCAGGGATGTACACTGGATACAACGCTCTGAGCATGGCTTTGGCCATGCCAGAGAATGGACGAGTGGTAGCTTGTGAAATAGACGACACCTACATAGAAATAGCCAAACCCTTTTTTAAAGAGGTGAGAACAGAAAAAAAAAAAGAGAGAGAAAAAATATAACTTGTATCCCTCTATTATGAATGTCCTAATGTTTCAAAGTTTTTAAAATAATCTTATTATTAATCCAGATTATATTACACAAGTGCACAGTCCTTGGTCTACCAACATCAGAATTTGCCATTTAGCTTCTGTCAGAGCTAATTTGTGCAGCAAACAGCAAATTGCACATCTAACAACTGTCAGTGTGTCTCCAGAAATCCTGCCGGCTGGACACTTTCAAGGTGTCTGCTCAGGAAACTGTGTTACAGAAAGCTCCCAAGCCAAGCAGTGAAATCAATTCCTGTGTAAACCCTGACAAAAACATTATTTTGAAGTGGCTGCATAAAACTCAGTTTATAAAATGTTCCTTTTTTTTTGCAGGCTGGAGTGGAAAATAAGATTGATGTTCAGCATCAAATTGCACTTAAAACTCTGGGTAAGTGGTTTTGTTGATATCATAATTGCTCTCATACAGATGGGAGTTTTGTGTTTACTTTTTCCATCTTGTGTTTTGTCAGATGAACTGACAGCAGCTGGGGAAGCTGGAACATACGACTTTGTGTTCATCGATGCTGATAAATCCAACCATGACAGATACTATGAGATGTCTCTGGAGCTCATAAGAAATGGTGGCATAGTTGCAATCGACAATGTGAGTAAAGTTCAAGTATTCAGTTCACGTTTTGACAACAAACATAAAGTGAAGCATATCTGTGATCTTGATACACTGACAGGTGCTGTGGAGTGGAAAGGTTGTGAACCCTGCGCCCAATGACACCACGTCACAGACTCTAGATGCTCTTAATAGGAAGATACACAAGGACCAGAGAGTTGAACTGAGCATGCTCACTGTGGGGGATGGGCTCACCATCGCTATTAAACGCTAATGGGGGAGTTTTTACGACACAAATGTGTTGAACTTATAATAATACTATTCATTATTTGATTAAACCTTTTACTCCCTGTTTACGTTCTTTCTGTAAATTCAACTCTTATTAGTCTCCACAGTTTTAGACATCAGTATCCTCTTCATGAGACTGTATCTACAATGGCAGTGTCTTCAGTCAGGGGCTTATACAGCTCTGCTGTATTACAGACAGCTACTGTCTTCCTACCCACAGCCATCTATAACTCTTTGAGGATTTCCTCACATTTCTGTCTACAAAATTTTGGTTTGCACAGTGGTGGTTTTTGATGTGGCTGACACATCCCACTGTCCAGGGCTCCATTCCACTGAAGGGAGCCATGACAAGAAAGAAAGAGCGAGAGAGGGAAAGAAAAGAAACAAAACATGTCCTACTGTTAATTTACATGTTCAGGCAATTGGGAGTGGTCGTGACAGAATACCTATATTTGATCACTTCATATCTGAAATGTAAAATACTAACAAATGATTGAGAGTACTAGTTGTACTGTCCTGATTTACACTAAACAGAGACACCATTAGAGGAAAATACAACTGTATTCTATTTTTAAATACACAAAATGGAACATGTTCAATGTCTTTTTAGTACCACGACTACCTTAGATTGAGATAAACATTAAAACAAGACAAAACCGACCAATTGGAGCTAGACTGGATTATTCCCCAATGATAAACTGATTGTTAAAACATTGTTTTAATTGTGCAACCTTTTAATCTATGTGTAAAAACAACACAAAGCAAAACAAAAAATATGTGCATCAGCGGTAGGAGTCAGTTCAAACAAGAACTACCAGTGTAAACAAAGGTGACCGAGTTCAAGTCAATTACTGCAAGGTGCCCAGAACCTGCGGCTGCTGAGTGAGTCCACTTCATTAATACTTCACATGGCGCAAAGTGATTTAACAACACAACAACTCTATGACAAACGTGCCAAAACTCTAGCAAAAAATCTTGAAGACGCAAACATTTGACCCGATTAAAGAGCAATTCTAAAAAATTTCATGATATGTCTGAACATTTCTCAGAGGAAAAGTAAAATAAATCAATAAATAAAAAGACAGAAAGACAGAA
Organism: Xiphophorus couchianus; assembly: GCF_001444195.1. Classification (NCBI taxonomy): domain Eukaryota; kingdom Metazoa; phylum Chordata; class Actinopteri; order Cyprinodontiformes; family Poeciliidae; genus Xiphophorus; species Xiphophorus couchianus. Next base: position 9,909,574 of record NC_040249.1, on the reverse strand, counting down.
ATCTGAATAAATATCTCATTCATAATTCTGAGATTTGGCAAACAGAAATACTTTCTTAATGTGTGTGAATATCAAGTTTCGACTGCAAAACAAAGATGCAACTGAACTGAGTGAGAAACACTGCGGCCGACATCTTCGTCTGTTACTTTTGTTGCTTTTAAAAGATATCGGATATATAAAGTTAATTGTTTTTGTACTGACGTCGACGCTGGGGCTTACCGACGTCATCGCTCCCTGCGAAAAAAAAAAATACGTGGAGTAAGGGTCCATTAAAGCACCAGCTGACGCGACACCTTTTCAGCACCACGGACAGCTTCGTTCTGCAAAGTGGGCAGCTGGTGGCGACTATAAAAGCCCGCACGGATGCCTCGCTCTCTGCACCAGAGATCCGCACTGACAACATGAGTCACAGGATGGATGACAGGTTCGGCTTCCCGCGTAGAGCCCTTCACGATACGTACTCACAACCCAAGCCGAGACGGTCGGAATTAGAAACCAGGAGGGCTTCCGCGGACGCGAGCTCCCCACACGCCAGACCTGAAAAGCGCAACGAGAAAGAGCTGATGCGTGGCTTGAACGACCGACTCGCGGGCTTCATAGAAAAGGTGCACCGGCTAGAAAGCCACAACCATCTCCTGGAGAAGGAAATCGAAGACATCAGAGGGAAAGTGAAGCCCGCGTCTTGTTTGGAGGAAGAGTACGGCCCGGAGCTGAGGCGGCTGAGGCAGCTGCTGCAGGAAATCACCCACCAGAAGAACCAGATTGAGATCGAACATCATAACCTGGAGGAAGAGCTTTCCACCTTGAGGAAACGGCATGAGCGGGAGACGGAGAGCAGATCAGAGGCTGAGAGCAGCATAGTGACCCTGAAGAAAGACATGGGCGAAGCGTACCAGGCCAAACTGCTGCTGGACCGGAAAGTGGAGTCCCTCGTGGATGAAATCAACTTTCTGAAGAGAAACCACGAGGCCGAAGTGTCAGAGATGTGTGACCAGATTCAAGATGCGCAGCTTAAATTTAAAGCGCACGAATTCGGCCACCCCGGCGTCACCGCGGCACTCCGGGACATCAGGACGCAGCTGGAAGGTCACACCCGGTCCGACGTCCAGCTGGCCGGGGAAAGTTTCCGAGTTCAGTTCGCTAGACTGACGGAGGCCGCCGAGGCCAAGAGGGAGGCGCTGAAAGCGAGCCAGCGGGAGATTCAGGAGTACAAGAAGCGTCTGCAGGCCAGGAGCGTCGAGCTGGACTGCGCCAAAGGCACCAGAGAAGCTCTGGAGGCGCAGCTTCATGATGTCGAGGATCGCCACAAGGAGGAACTTATTCACTATCAGGTATGACATGCTTCTTCCGCATCCTGTAGCGTTAACACACGCCGAGACACCAGCTTAACGAGGTCATCTTCTCTCTTAACTCAGAACACAATCAAAGAGCTTGAAAATGAGCTCATAAACTGCAAATTCGACATGTCCGGCTACCTGAGGGAGTACCAGGACCTCCTGAACGTCAAGATGGCTTTGGATGTGGAGATATTATCATACAGGTGTAGTAAAATTAGCATGAGAATATTAGTAAAACTTATTGATTAAATAAATTAGTGGAATTTTGTATTATTTCATATATTTTATGCTTTCTATGTCCATATTTCAATTTAAACGTGCAACTGTATTACTTATTAAAGGTAAGCTAAAGAATTTGTGCAATAATGTTACATACCAAATATCATAATATATACCATATAAACTGAAACTGCTGATCCTGTTAACCAGTGGCTCAGATCTCCTGCTTTATTGGTATAGTTGAAGTTAACAATAACTAAGTTTGGATCTTATATTCAAATATACTGTAGATAAACACACAAATTTCATTAATTCATTATTATTAATCAGCTGAGTCTATCAACTTAAGCTGCATTGCAGGAGTTTTTGGGGTTTTTTTACAGTAGAAAAGTGTACTCTCCTTAAACTTTTCATATTTTATCACGCAACAACCACAAACTTGAGCGTATTTTGTTTGAACTTTCTTTGATAGACCAAAAATAAGGCATGTGTAAAGTAACACTGTAAACAGAGGATCCTCAGGGTGAAACATAACATGGGGGGACAGCTTTAAACCATGTCATGATTTCCTTTAACCAGGCCAAGGAAACTGGTAAGAGTTTATAGGAACTAAAAGCAGAGTAATTCCAAAAAGAAAACCTTTTACAGGTTGAATGAAAGGTCAAAATACAAACAGATCTTTTTTTTTTTTTTTGCAAGGCTTTAAAATGTACGTTTACAGGCGCTTCCCATCCAACCTGTCTGAGGAAAATGTCTTTTTCTATGAACTTATATGGTAAAGACATATCCAAAAGATATATGCTTATGAAGTGAAAAAGTATAGATTGATACATTATGTCTTTGACCATGACAAAATATGAAATAGTTTAAGAAACAAGGCAGTGTCTGTCAGATCCTTATATGAATTAACTTGAGGAAAGCTTAGAAGGCAAAGAACTATTAGTGCATCTGTATTAAATGCAAACTCTCTTCCCCATCCTGCAGGAAACTCCTCTGTGGCGAGGAGGCTCGTCTGTCCTCCATCTCCGTCTCCGACCCTCAGATCCCATTGCCCCATATCTACCATCAATCACCTGTTTACACCCTCCCCAGCTTCAGTCGACCAGGAGTCACGCAGCGGCGAGCAGAGCCCAAGTACAAGTTTGTGGAGGAGATCATAACAGAAACCACCAGGGAGATCGAGATGTCAGAGTTTGAGGAGACGGGATCAGAGGAGACGGATGTGGGGAAGGATGAGCAGGAGTGTGGAAAAAGTGAGAAAGGGGGCAGCGAGGAAGAGGGTGATCATCAGGACAGTCGAGAGGATGAAGGAAACCAGATGTCTGACCATCAGCAGAGTCAAGTAGCCTCCGATGAAAAGTTGGAGAGTGAAGATGATAGAAAGGTAGCTGATGATGTGGAGGATAATAAAGAACAAAACCACAGCGAAGAATCAGAGAAGGCAGCAGCTCTGAGCGGTGAAAACATGGACACAGAGGTAGATAACAACAAACCGGTTGAGGACATGAAGGAGAAAGAAACTGCAGAGGTACCTCGTCAAACAGATATCTCTTCAAAACAGCATGATTCAGATGAATCAGATCTAGTTAAATCTGATGAGGATAAACAGGGTTCAACTAAGGCAGAAAGTGTTATCGCGGTACAAAGTGTGAAGCCTTCTAATGAAACTGTGGTTTCAACATATGAGGAAGATAACAAAACTCTACAGCACAGTGGTGTAGAGGTGCAGGAGAAAGCCAAAGAATTGATTGGAGAAGCAGTTGTGTTGGCAAAAATGGAGAAATGTGTAGAAATCGCAAAAGCACCTTCTACTGGACCAGAAAATGAGGAGAAAAAAGTGAGCCCAACAGAACAAAAAGAAACTACTAAGACTGATTCTGCAAAAGGTGAGGAAGAAAACACAAAAAGCACCGTAGATGCCACACGTGAAACAATTAAGGACCAAGATAAATCCCAATCTTCCAAATCTACAGCGAAACCAGAGGGTGAGAAACCAGAAAAAGGTGACAAAACCCAAATCGCTTCAGCTGCTTTGCAAAAGGAAAAAACATCTGTGACTGCAGAAACAAAAGAGTCACAGCAGGCGCTTGCAGACAGCAGCCAGACTCCAATCTAAAATCAGAAGATTAAAAAAAATAAATGAGAGTTTCTGCTGAAGTTAAGAATGGACAATAAAACACTGCATTCAAACAGATGACAGCCACAAATAGAGAAGAGCTCATAATGCAAATGTATAATTTTGGCACCAGCAGTCGAGCGCAAAGAACAATGCAAAGTACTGGAATGTATTGTCAGCATTCTTGTTTCAAAAGAACAGAATAGGCCTTTTTTTTTTTTTTTTTTTTTTTTTGCAGCATGACTGACCTCAAAGTTAAAACTGGATTTCAAATATCTTGAAACAGCAAAATAGAATGTAACTATGAATGTAGCTGGACTTTGGTCATTTGTTTGATTGACAATGATTTTGCTATGGTGTGTGCAAATAAAAGCAATATTAAATAATTTATTGATCCTGGTACATTTTTCTAAAATTATGTTGCATTTCTGAAATAGACAAGTCAACAGATTCACATGCATACGTTGAAACATTGTTTTTCTAAATGTTCACAATTAAATGCTTCATTGGTGATATGAGGTAAAGTTTTTAGGTCAGCACATTTCTGAGTTACTGAACAGCCTCCTGTAATCAGATGTGTATTTTGTAAAAATGCGCTGAAAATAGTAAAAAAATCTGTGTGCGCCCTTGAACTAATGCTTTAGTGACAGCTAAGTTCAAACCGCGTTTGAACTTAGCACGTTTTAGAAGAATAACATTTTCTGTGGGAAATTTTTACAGAATCTCATTTCCTACCGCAAACCAACTTTTTAAAAAATTTTGCAGGATGCTACACTAACGTTCTGCAAAACCTTTAAATAATTTAGCACTGCATTTTTTAAAATACCTCACAAACCCCTAATACTAGGTTTGCACACTTTATAAATGCATTATAATTATCACTCTTGTAGGCATTTATGACTTTAAAGACTTTATTGAAAATCCATACATACACAAAGGGACCTCAAAGACTTCTTTATAGGATTGGTCTCCTCTCGGAACAGAAACATAGCTTTACATGGTGCACATGTGCAACTTTACTCTACTCCTCCAAATAATTTTATAGTTTGGCATCACTTAAAACATAATGTGCTCCACAGTTAATCTGTTGCTGCATAATTAACAAAATATCACTCTGTTCGGGCGAGCCAACGTGCAGGTTTCTCTCCCACTAAAAGTAACCCCAAACATGATCAGTTGAGGGTAAGGTCACATGTGTAGCTTTGCCAAAACATCCCAGCCTCAAACGTCGACAAACAAGACGTGTGCATTATTAGTATTTAAACACAAATCAACATTAATTTTAGTTCTGGATTTGATAACTGCTAAGATGGCAAAGAATACCAAAAGTCATGATTGTAGATATTGGAGGTAAAATATGACAACCCTAAAGTAACTAATGTTTGGACTTATGTTTTCACATAAAAAGGACAACATTGGAGTGTCTGGGATTATTACACTAAAGCCACACACAGTTGTACAGAGGGATTGGATTATTACAATTATCGTGGCAGTATTGAACAGGAACGATGACAAAATGTATAAATAATATGACGATGTCTGTCTTTTGGTTTGATGCAATCACAAAGTAAAAAGCATCAATAAAAATAAAATATTCTGAAGACAAAAGCACCAACATGATGTGGTGCCCGAGACGGTGTTGCAGAAGCCTTTGAACCAATCTCTCTATGATTTCCCTTTGCTGGTTTGAGTTGGACATACTTTTAAGGCCCGATTAGTCTGATATTCCCTTGTCCCTTGCTGCATGATTACAGTTTAAGCTTCCAGTTCCAAGCCCAGACCCAGCTTATGTCCTCCTACATTGATGTTCTTCCCATCGATCAGGCCAGAGAGAGTCAGTTTCACACCTGCAAACACAAGGAAGAAGGTATAGTTGTTATCTATGCACTACAGTTTTCAAGCTGTTACTAACCCAAATTCCACATCTTTCCAAACTATGTAGAAATCATGTTGTAAAGTGGAAGGAAAATTATACTTTATTTTAAAGCTGCAGAAGATAGTTCTGAGAAGCCATGATAGTTCATGGACTTAGCTTGAATTTTTGAAAAAGCACACTTTACAGCTCTCTCCCCGTTGCTCTGTGCTACACTACAACCTTTGATCTACAGCAGTCTGTCGAGAACTCAAAAAGAATTAAAATGTTTCTTTAACATTATTTTTGCTGACATTAGCTGATGGCACACTGATAATCTTTAGCTTGAATGAAGGTAGGCTCTGTGCGGTGAAAGCAGTGCATACATGAGCACAATTGACAATACCAAGACATTCCTCCCAGCTGTTACAAACTATTTTGGATTTGACCATTACAAAGATATCCTGCAACAAAATAAACTGAAGCTTGTGGTGGTTTTATAGCAAAATGTGAAAAAGTTCAACAAGTAATATTTCTGAAACATATACCAAGTGCTCCTGCAAATTACACGGTGGTAAGAAACTCACCTGGTCTAAGAGTTTGGGTGTAGCCGACACCTACTAGGCTACTGTTGTTAACTTTAGCCTGAAACGTCCAAAAACACAAAAGGGAAAACAAAGATGTCAGTGAGCAGTATTAGGTCCAGAGTTTTATGGTGACTTTTGTTGCCTTAGAACTACCACAGATGGTGTGGAGAGAAAAAAAAAAGAAACTTACACTGATAGAGGCATCTTTATCCAGTTGGTATTTGGCAGCAATGCCAAAGCTTGTGCTGTTGTTGCCAGCAGTCCAGGCCAGATTGATTGCAGTCTCCAGCTTGTCACTGGACTTCTGGTAGATGGAGCCACAAAATTCTGCTCCATCATTGCTGTAATGATCGAAAATAAACATTTCCAAATAAAAATGTAGTTAACTCCTTCAAATGGCAAAGAAACCCAAAACTCATAAGAACCATAAGGAGTAAAAACAAACAACAACAAAAAAAACTCTACATACACGTTTGTATGTAGCTGAAAGTCTGCTGTCTTGTAGCCGATGGCGAAGTTGCTCTTGGTCATTCTGGATTTGGCGGAGTCAAAGCTCATCTGGTAACCGCCGAGCCATCCCTCGTAACCAATGACAGCGGCTCCGTGGATTGTGGGGCCAGCGAAGTCAAAGTCAACATCGCAACCCAAGTTGATGTACTCACGCTTGTATGCGGTCTTAACTTTGCCACTCTTCTTGCTGTAGGTAAAAGATGGATTTTGTTAAAGAAAAAAATCTACTTTATGCATAAAACAAGCATCATTTCCCACATTATGTTTGTCTTTTTAGTACCCTTTTTTGGGAACAGATTTTTACGAAATTAACTCAACATCTTGATAACAAACACATAGGCAGAGTTTCAGAAGGGAATTCAATTTAAGATTTGTCTTTATCCCAAACAGGTAAAATACAAAAACAAACATACAATCCCAGTTGATAGGTATTTTCCTTTCGAACCTAAATAAAAGAAAGAACCACAGACAACGTATATGAATTTTATGTAGAGCTTTTGTAAAAGGAGAACACTCTGAGAACTCTTCCTCCGAAGAATCCACAGAGCATTCTGATCGGCTCTCACATGAGCTCCTGTTTTTATTGTCAAAGAAGAACAGGCAAGGGGGGAGTCAGGAAAACAACAGAGGTCGTAAAGCTTCTAACCTAAACATCTAACAACCCAGTTCCAGATGTGATATCTGATCAAAGGTCTGAGCCCGGTTCAAATCTCGGTCAGTACTGTCAAGAAAACAAAATACGACTGTTCACAGGTAGTTACTAAATTAGGAGGTGCGTAAAGTTGAACCGACAGCAGTGACCTCCATACACACGTAAGGAAGAGAACACTTTAAACAGAAAATCACAATGATCTATAGGCTGAATGTGAACTAAAGTAAGAATAAAATGATAATACCAAAAAATCTCTAACACCAGTGAAGTGCTGCAACATACTGGTTCTATACAGGGACTCTGAACACATAGCTGGTAAAGACACTTGTCAGAAGTATTTGAGGCAAAGATCAGGTTTCAATAATTACTTATGGAGTGAAGCAACAGGCTGAGCAACCTCCTCCTGTTGAGTTCTGGATTAAAATACACACAAAATCAAAAACCTCAACCATCATCTTACCCAGTGTTGGGTGAGAAGGTTGTGTCAAATGTCAACTTCAGTCCTTTTGTAATCTGCAAGATGAAAAATTTGGAATTCATTGGAAATAAGAAAGCTTACGCTGTTCTGTCAAAGTGTACACCCTGTTCTTTTTGTAGTAGCTGCTCTTAATGTACAAAAATGTTAAACATCTATGCAAACCTGATCTTCAACAGCGATTTCTGTTCCCAGTGTGTTGTCAGTGTTCCACTTCTCAGTGAAGGTCAAGCCATATTCAGGCCGGTTGTATTTGGTTTCCAGGGAACCGATAACTTTGCTGGTATCAGTGTTGGACGAACCAGATGTTTTGAATTCCTGCAGGAGACATTTTTAGAGAAACTGGGATCACATAACAGGCATGAAATTAATAACATTACCAATTGTAGTAAATTTTGAGAAAATTAGTTATTGTACAGTTTATATGTATTTTTGTTGCTATACTGATTTTTTGTGGGTACTCTAATTAAAAATTAAATTAAAGCTAACCCAACAAGCACTTTTGGAAGGCATCCAAAAGTAGCAAGTATAAAAACACTGGGGTTTTTATAATTAAAAGTGACTTGAATGGAGATTCCAATGAACAGAAGCATTGAGCTTGGGACAAAATAAAGATTTCGAAAGTTCAAGGCTGAGTGCAAACAATACTTTTAGGTGTTTTTGTTGTAAAAGCAACACAGGGATTTAATAACTGCCAACATGATTATTCCAAAATCCAAATGATCTTACAACTCCGCTGGCTGACTTTGTCTTGACATCAAGCTTCACCAGGCCAAAACCTGCATGAAATATGAGTATAAAATTTAAGTTATCAACTACATTTGAAAGAAGAAGCTTCAACATCTTCATGAGTGTACAAGGACCTACCATAGCCTTTGTTGAAGATATCCTTGGCAGACTTGCCCAAATCAGCATAAGCGGGAGGAACGGCCATTATACCTGCATATAAAAAGGGGGGGAAAACAGTTACATCTGTTTAACGCATGACAAATATATATTTTTAAAGTATAGTTTCTTTTTACAATTTGCATATGTGACAGAACAAAAGAATATAAATATACTTCATGTGATTGGAATACACAAACCCCAATGAATGGAACAATTGTGTGTATATACGAAAACCAAACTTACTAGATCCACAAAATATTACAGTTCCATTTGTGTATAAAACTCATTATGTTGCTGAATTTACTGGAGAAGGAAGCTTGCAGTATTTCTTTTGTTTTTACACATTTCTGTATTCCTAAACTATTCTTTTTACATCTTTACACATCATTTGGGGTACAAAATGTTCAACTTAGAACACTTATTTCTTCTCTTTTATTGCACTGTTAATATATTAGTTTCAATCTAATTTTTGTTCTTGTGTTTTTAGTGTGCATTTTAATTTTTTTTCTATTTGCAAATAGAAAAGTAACAGAAAAAGGCTTATCCTTTCAATATAGACTCCAGTGTTTGATGTCCCATTCTGCAACTTTTGGATGGATCCCTACTGAATTATCTTGTTGGCAGTCAGATTTTAGGCCAGGGGTCTCAAACTCCAGTCCTCGAGGGCCGCAGTCCTGCAGTTTTTAGATGTGCCACAGGTACAAAACACTGGAATGAAATGGCTTAATTACCTCCTGCTTGTGTAGATCAGTTCTCCCAGCCTTGCTAATGACCTAATTATTCTTTTCAGGTGTGGTGCAGCAGAGGCACATCTAAAAGTTGCAGGACTGCGGCTCTCGAGGACTGAAGTTTGAGACCCCTGTTTTAGGCTATGTTCACACTGGATGCCTTAATGCTCAATTTCAATTTTTCATGTGAAATCAGCTTTTTTTTTTTTTTTTTACGTGGTCGTTCACATTTGCAAATATATGCGACTTGCATGTGATCTCCTGGAAACCAGCTAAAAGTGTCCCGCATGCGCAGTATAGGATGCAGTCACATCACATGTAGCAAATCATCATTTGTAGTGTTTGCAGAAGTAAACATGGGTGGGAAAGATAGAGACCATCTTGCCATTTTAAATTTGTTGTTCAAACGGAGCCAGCACATTAATAATCCTCATTATCACCTGCCAAGGTTGTTTTTCTTCCCGCTTCTGGGTATCAGGATGCAGAATAGTACAGGTTGGATGAATCAATCAATCAATCAATCAAATTTTATTTGTATAGCACATTTCAGCAGCAAGGCATTTCAAAGTGCTTTACATCATTACAAACACAGAAACACAATGCAACGTAGAATCAATCATTGAGTCAAGTTCCATCAATAAATTTGTAATTGATTACATTTCAAATACAATTCTAAACAGGTGGGTTTTTAGTTGAGATTTAAAAGAAGTCAGTGTTTCAGCTGTTTTACAGTTTTCTGAATGCGACCTGGCCGCACAGACACAGGTCACATTTGAAAAGATTAGACACATATTGCATTTAGGACAACATATCCTAGTCTCCCGAGTCGCATTTGTAAAAATCCAATCTGTTTTTTTCATGACTGTCATGTAGCCTTATACATGCATCTATTCTTCTAGTTTAAGTTGTATTATACAACACTCATGAAGCTGCAAGCGACTGTTGAAATAATTTATTCCAACATTTTGTGGAAACATTTCAAACACACATTTTTATTCAAGGTACTTATGCCTTATTGACAGAAGGACAAGTACAAAGATTTTTTTTTCTGCACTTAAAGAAGTTATTAAGGTAAAGCTTGGTCTTATATCCCTGTTATAAACAACGTATAAGACATTGACAGATTTATCACTTAAAAGTGCATTTAAAATGTAGATGAGCAAACTTTTGTTGCTCCAATATTAATAAAATAATAAGTAAATATTAATAAAAACAATATCAATAGAAGTACATACAATAAAAATATTAATGGGAGCTTTGTAGTCTTGTGGCAAGAGGGATAAAACTGTTGTGGAATCTGGTTGTTCTGCATTTATCCTTATCACTTATTAATGATAAGAATAAATGCACCCGTGCTGCTGAACTGTCTGGGTTAGAATCTAAAGTCTATAACTTTCTTATATAGCTCCAAGTTATACAGTTTTATACTCGCTGAGTACAAACAAACTCACCACCCTTGCCAACAACATAACTGTTTCACTTTTTTGATGAGCACCTCTGGCACAAATGGCATCCTGTGGGCCAGGTAGTAAACTGCCAAGGTTACCGGGAAGAAAAGAAGCCATTTTAACAACAATGGGTATACTATTTAGTCGTGACTCTTAAGGCTTTTTAGTGTAAATCAGTCGCTAAATCCAGTTGGACTGGAGAAGGCTTTGACCGGTGCTAGTTACTGTGATGAGCTAAAATAGCTTATTCACTTTGGATGTGGGTGTCGGCTAGTTTCCGCAATGCTAACAGGCCAAATAGATGTAAAGCAATATCTAAAGAAGATTTGTGGCTGTTTCATTTAAATAATTTTTTAAAATGTGTTTATTTTTGTTTTAGACTACAACTAAAACCTTCCAGTAAGAGCACATGTGTCAGACTTAGCTCGCTGCTACAGCTACTGAAGCTAATTATGTTAGCCTGCAGAGTTCCGCAGCGAGTAAAACTACTCTCTAGTTTATGTCTTAAAGAAAACCTACAATACAAAACTAAATAATACGGAACCTTACCAGTTGAAGACTGTGTTAGTGTTACACAAAAGTGACTCTTTGGAAGGGTTCCTGACAACACACGGCAGAAGCAGGCGTCACCGGTTGGAGGGCGAGCTGAAGGAGACTGTTCTGCAACGAAATGCTGACCTTTCGGTTTCCAGTTTTAGGGCCAAAGGCGCCCAAACGTTTGCCTGAGTAAAAATGGGTTTACATCACAGACGGCATTTTGGTTTGAGTTTTAACTTAGGTTAACCATTTTCTCTATAAACGTAGACGCTTAAAGCTAACGTTCAATTTTTAATTCTTAGAAACGAGTTAAAGCTGTTTACATGTTTTTAGCATATCAAAATACAAAAATATATTTTTTTGCCTTTAAGAGTTATTAAATTACTGCACTATTAGTCATTCTTTTTAAACTTCAAATTACCTTTTTATTTATTTTTTGCTGCTTATTTAATTTTTGCTACTTATTTAGTTATTTAGTTTCGATGTGTGTGTGTGGTGTGTGTGTGTATAGATACATATATCTTTTTCTTTTTTTCCCCTTCTATCTTCTTCTTTAATTTATCTTGGCAGGTGGTATCCAACGTTAGGATGCATTATCGCCATCTACTGTGCTTGATATGGGCCACAATATTTATTTTAATGGTCTCAAGGGCCAGTGTCCTACAACTTTCATGTTTTTGTCCTACACACCTGAATTAGATTGCTAAACTGCCACACTACCTGCAGCCAAGATCTACAGAGCTCTGCTAACGAGCTAATATTAGAGTCAGATGTGACTCTAATGAGGGAGACATTTAAAAGTTGCAGGACACCAGGTATTTTTTTTTTTTTTTTTTACGGAATAATTACATTTAATTTCCACAACAGAATGACACTAAAAGTACCAGTTATTATCGTTAGATCTATTTTTTTTCTTTCTTTATTACGCTGGACACTCTGCACATAGCCCACATATGTGCATATGGGAAAATCACAAAGGATTTTCCCAAAAGGAACATTTTCCCAAAAGGAAAATCACAAAGGACTCCACTCACCCAGCACACACACTCTTTTCCCTCCTGCCCTCTGGGAGGCGTTACAGAAGCCTACCGACCAGAACCACCAGGCACCGGAACAGCTTCTTTCCCACAGCTGTCACGCTTTTGAACGCCTCCTGACATAAAACATAAACTATAAGGACTGTATTCCCCTATCCTCTCATACAATAATAACACATGGACTGTCCTCACACACACACACATCACGGACTGTTTTCTTCACACACACATACAACCTGTAAATTTTATCTGCCATTATTTTTCTATAATCCATTCCCTAACATTCTTGTATATTCTGTATAATCTGTATAATCTGTGCATATAGCTCCCATATTTATATTTATACACAATATCTATATCTCTTGCTATAACCCCTTATAATCCATACATACACAGTCTTGCACATCCGTAAATAAATATTTATATCTCGTAGAGCACTTCTGGATAGATGCAACCTACATCTCGTTGCTTGTACTTGTGGCAGTGCAATGACAATAAAGTTGAATTCTATTCTATTCTAAAAATGCAGCCATCGTCTTTATGAAAAAGGTCTGTTTTTTTCTTTACAACCTAAAAAATAAGAACGAACTGATTGCTCTTTAAAAATCACAACTGATTTACTGTTGTAGATATTTGTCAACAATGACAAGGTGCATATTTTCAAATGATGGGTTAATATTTGTGGCTCTAAGCCCGTTTTAGTCACCTGGACTGAGGCTGCAGACCCTTGAGACATCTGACCGAAACCTTGCTCCGCTCCACTAGGAGGCAGTTATGCAGCTATCCTGTGTTTACCAACGAGTGCGCCATCAAACTGAAGAAACTGAAGGTTTGCCGCTTGCTAACGTGTGGGTAACAATACGAGTATCTAAGCAATTTTCTGTGCTGTTTGGCTATTTGAAGTCACCGTATCTCGGTTTTGTTAGTTTCCCTTCGTTTGATGATCATATTCCGGACGCGCAAAAAGGTAAGTTGGGAATTTTGCCCTGGAATAACAAGGCTGTGAACGTTAGCGTCTGAGAGTTGTGACCGTAATGTTGCAAATGCAAAAGGTACAAATGGATGACCTGAACGACGAGAACCTACAGAAGAAACCAGTGGTGGTTCTGACTCGACTCCCAGACTTTACTTTCAATGCGCTTCAGCCGCCGACGCCGCAGCAGTTCGACAGCGAAGCCGAATCCCCGGACAGCTCCGGCTCCGACATGCTGTGGGAACCGGAGGACGATTCGGGAGACTCGGATTTTGGAGCCAAAAAGAAAAGTCAGCATAGACATAAAATGGTGAATGACGTGAACGTGCCTTCACCGTTAGTGAGCATCAATAACAACAGCACCAGCAACAGCAGCAGCGTCTGCAATAACGACATCAACAGCGGCAGCAAAGACACCAACAAAGGTAAGAACCTTTCCATCCACAAATATAAACTACTAATAACACTGGACTTGCTAGAATGCCTAAGGAGTTCAATCTCCAAACTCCATATTGCAATTGTGTTTCCCCCCCAATCCCCAGCTGCTGAAGCATCCCCCATCATAGTGTCTGCAGCTTTTGCCAGCAGCTCCAATGAAACGAGAAAAGAGCGGCCTGATTTTCCAGAGATAGCCATTGCGTTGGACATGGTAGTCCTGGCCAGGAGGAGAGTCATGAGGTGGCAACAAGGCAAGATAGTCGAGATCATTAACAAGGGTAAGAAAGAGCACTTTAATGTGAGTGTGTGTGTGTGTTGTTTTTTTTTAATAAGTTGAAATAAAATCATTAGTTGAGTGGAAAGACAGGTGTTCTAGTTGACTCTAGTAATCCTTTTTCAGGAACTGAGGTAGTTTTCTGTGACCATTCTTTCTCCTTTCTGTATCAATCAGGGTAAAACTTTTACCTCAGAAAGACCCCAGCATGAAAAGTGAGTCATCCTGTTCAAACTTATTGAGATCACATTAATCAGAGTTCAGAGTAAAGTTGTTAATGTCTTGTGCTTCATGGGAATATGTAACATTGGTCAGTGTTGTGCGTTTCCGTGGAGTTTAAAGGTTCTTCCAGTCAGTTGGTAAATCAAATTTGGGAGTCAGACTCGAGCTGCAAACACAAACACTTCAGGGTTGAAACAGTTAATCAGATTAATTGTGATGAATTGATTAAGGAAATAATCCAGTAATGTAGTAATTGATTAATGGTCAACTGGACTATAGTGACTCTCAGTCACAGTTTCTGACAGAGCAATGTATTTATGCAGATGATGACAGGGGAAGGCAGAGGAGTAATTTTTTTTTTTTCACAGATTATACTGTCATGACAGAGTGGTAGTTGTAAAAAAGACATCATTTTATATATATTTGAATGCACCTTGAGACACAATCTTGGATTATGAGATATTATTGGGTCATTGCAATCCATTCATGGTAGCTGTGTCTTTAAAATTAATTTTAAAAACATTACAGTCACTTTTATTGTGTCTTCTGGAGTAACTTTCCCTCCGAAAGTGAAAGAATCATCATAGTTATCTTGCTTAGGTTTGCTAGTTTTATTTTTGCTAGATTAGCATTTTCTTCTATTACTCATTTTGCATACATATTGCCACAAAGCTTTTTCTGATGTTTTACACTGTAACTGCTCTGATGCAAGCTGAGTTAAAGACTTTGTTTGCCTGGGATTTTTAGCGTTTTCTGTTGCTTTTTGTACCTTCCTTACTTAATGCCAGGATGGTTAGTAGAAGCATTTCTAGAGCAAATTACATTTACAGTAATGACTGTTCAATTGTTGTTTTTAAGCGGTCTTTTAAAAGTATTTTTGTAAATACATTTAAAAGACCATTAACCCCTTTTCCCCTTTAATCCTATGTACTGACTCTTGAATGTGTCTGAAATATCAACGCATTTCATCTTTAAAAACACTTTGCATCCTTTTTATTTTTAATATATGCCATGTTACAGGGCTTGTGCTTTTTGTGCTTCTCTCAGTTTTCCTCGAGTTTCGTGAGCTGCAATAAAATCACGTAGACAAGATTCAGTGGTTTTGTTTGTTTTCTTTTCGTCTTTGCAGACGATGGACGAGTAAAGTACAAAGTGATTTTTGATGAAAAGGGAAAGAGCTTGGTATCAGGACATCACATCGCAAAGAAAACCAACCCAAAGCTGGACCAACTGTACGTCGGAGCCCGGGTTTTAATTCGGTCTCCAGAAGACGAGCAGTGCTTCCTGTCTGGACTTTTGGCTGAGCTTCCCAGCAGAAAGAATCGCTTAAGGTCTTGGATCAAATGACTGCTAAGACATTTATGAACCCCCATTTAGAAAAAAAAAAAGTCTTTTTGAATAACTTTATGCTTTTCAGGTTTCTGGTGTTTTTGGATGATCACACACCAGTTTATGTCAGCTTACCATCACTTTATCTCATTTGCAGACAAAGTAAGTTTGACTGTTTGCTCCTTTTTTATTTATGAATTATATTTTGCATCTTCTGTGAAATTATTATGACGTATGTATCACGTGTTATGTTTTAGAGATAATATTTACCCTGCACCTAGCCAGGATTTTACCTCTTTTTTTTATCCTAGCATTGCAAAAAAACATTTCCTTTTTTGTGCTTATTTGGTTTCATGCTGCATATAGTTGAAGCCAGATATTACATCCACCAAAGTAAAAGACACACACATTTCTTTGTCACTGTCTAGAATTAAATCAGACCAAACTTTTCATGGTTTAGCTTGGTGAGAATTACAGAATATATTTCTATTTTGTAAATGCCTAAAAACCTGGCAAAGACATTTCTTTTGTGACCCAAATTATACATTTTACGACCAAATGTATGTAAACCTTTGAATTTCCTTAAAGTCACAAAAGAAATTCTGAAAAATGTTTTTACCAAGTTTTCTGGCATCTAGCAAATAGAAATAATTCAGGTAATTCTAACTAAGCTAAAACAGTAAAGGTTTTGTCGAATGTGTCTTTTTATTCGGTGTATGTCAATATCTGGCTTCAACTGTAATTGCTCATGTTTTGTCAGGACTGAATGATAGTAGTTATGCTACATGAAGATAATATGTTTGTAATCAATTTAGTGGAGTTCTCTTAAACAAGTTTGTACTTAACATTTCTGTATTTTATTTGGTACTTTTTGCTGTTTTGTCCAGAAGAGGGCACTGTGAAACAAAAAGTGCTACAAACTGTGGACTGCTGTGGAAAGAATTTTTTTATTTTTCTTTAATACTTGGTGATTCATTTCTTCTTCTTTTTTTTTTTTTACAGTGGCTGATCCTTTAGAGGACCTTGTAGATGGTCCACACAAGTGCTTCATGGAACAATACTTGAGGAGTTGGCCGTATCCACACCTAACCCACTACAAAGAGGGACAAACCCTTAAAATAGAACTGAATGGAGTCCATCAGAAGTGTCAAGTTGAGTCGGTTGATTGCAGCTTGATGAAGGTTGTTTTTGAGGTTAGTATCTTTTCTTTTCTGATTTTATTCTATGTTGTAAAATCTAAAACCTAATCCATTTAAGTGCTGTGTTTTAATCCAAACATAGAACAGTTTTGAATGTTTTTTTGTGCTGTTTCAAGGAAATTATCCAGACGTGGGAGATACCAACGTACAGCAATACTATGAGTCTAGAAAATTAATATTGGTAGACTGAAAATTTGGTAGTATTATTTTTATATTTGTTTTATTGATGCTAAAAAAATATCACAACATTTCCCTTTGAAATGAAATCCACAAAGACACTAATTCTATTTTAACAGATAATCTTTATGGTCATCGTTTGACTGATGACATCATACAAATATTCTATTAAACATTATTAAACAAACGTGACAGTCCCAACCATACTTTTCTCTTTTGTTGTTTGCAAATGTTACCAGTTAAAGTTAGTCTATTTTCAGTTGGAAGAGTCGCTTTCATGAACAAGATTGCATTCCTATTTCAGTATTGCATTGACCAAAGGTTCTTTTTGAATGAATTGTTTCCTGTGTGTGTCAAGGCTGAACTCTAATACAGAATTTAAAGTTATTGGGTCAGGCTGAAAGTTAAAGACTTTTTTGTTCATTTGTGTGACTGAGTAGTCTATATGTAAGGCACACTATCCTTGTAATTCAGTGAAATCGTACATTTCAATATACTATTTCAGCATCAAAATGCTTAAAAATAAAAAAAAAAAAAAAACGAGCAAGAAACAGAACATTACTGTGGCAAAATAAAGGAAAGTGATGAAAAGATTAAAAACAGACATACACTAATGATTTAATTATTATTAATCAAAAACTTGTATCTTAGCGTTGATTTTAAAGTAACTCAGAATTTTATCATTCGTCAATTTTTGGAGTCATCTCAATAGGACAAGTAACCGTACTTGTCCTATTGTTTGGCTGAGCTAATGGGAGCATTTATATACTTAATAAGAGGCGCCCCAAGATGGAGCCTTGGGGAACCCTCTATAGGGATTTTGTCAACTTCAATGAAAAGTTACCCATTGACACAGAGATGTCCCTGATCTTTAAGTCAGTCAAGTCTTGTTAGAGAATCCTGCCCAGCTCTCCAGTCGCTTCAGTATTGTCATGGTCAACAGTACAATAATAGAGTAATTAAACACAGACTGAAGTTTTTTACAAGCCTGTTTTTCCTCTTACAGCTGATGTAAACACAACATTAAAAGATAGAATATTACCTCAAACGTTTTAATACACAAAGCTGGGCTTCTTTTCAAAGACTACTTTAATCTGACAAATGTGCCTCATTGGAACCCCTGTTCTAATTTATTGAAAATGTTTGTATATAAACATTTTATATTTTACACAGGAAAATGGGGAGACGGACTGGATCCACCGAGGCTCCTTACGACTGGAGCATATGTCCAAGTTCTTGGAGCTGAAGCAAACTCGAGAACCCAAGGCAGACAATTCTGACTCTAAATGACCTATACATTTTTAGAGAAAGAAGACATTAAAAAAAAAAAAAAAATCATTATGACTGTAAATACATGTTTCTTTCTGGCCGTCGACTTATATTTTGGTTCCTGACAGAGCAGATGTAAGGTTGAAGTATGTCAACTCAAATTGGCAGTTATTTCTTTTGGTCATTCTTTTAGTTTCTGTTGAAAAGTGTAAATACGTTTATTCTCTACTTGTTGCATTTTTCCATTTTAAATGTATTTCCAAATCTTTGTGCATAGAAACCCTGCTAATAGTAACCTGTTTAAACAAGGACAAATAAAAAAATTTAGCCCATTGATGTCTGATAAATATGACAAAAAATATTAAGCAGAACAACGTATGCTTGATTTGAACATAATATTCCTAGATTAATTTTACTCCTATTTTGATCCTGGAACTGCTCTTAATTGATGCCCTCGTGCAAGTAAAGCATTTGTCTATATTAAGAACGTATATTTCTTTTATCCGTTTTTTTATTTTTTTATTTGACACTATTTTCACAATTTGGTGTACCTAACACCAAATTGGTGTTAGGTAACACCAATTACTTCTTCAGCAGTAGTGAACGTATTTTAGTCTGTTATTCTCACCTCTTTTTTTTTTTCCCTAGAAATATTTTTGACATTTAAAGATTTTTTTTTTAAAAATGAGACTTTTCACTCATTTCTGTTTACAACTTGGCAAATGATGTCCATTCTGCCATGTACACTGTGTTGTTTATAAAAGGAAAGAAATAAAATAAAGTTTTACTATGTGTATTTACTTTGACCTTTGTAATTAGCTTTACATGTAATCCAGTCCATCATTGATTGTAACATTGAGATTTAGTTGTGAATTTGACAGTCAATGTTTTTAGTTCTCATCTGTTTGGCTTGAACATAACTGAGGGAATGGTACACCATGATTAAGTTACAATAAAGTAGTTGTTTTGTCTGTATTTAGCGTCACATCGAGTTACAAATGGGAAATAAGACAGTTATCCAATGTATAATTTGATTTGAAACCCGCTGAAAATAATAGGCGAGTAGAAACCTTTTCAGGTCCCAGCCACACATAAAGCTGTCGTACCAGTGTGCATAAACTTGCAAAAGGCATGAATATTACATTTACTTTGTGCTTTCTTTTTAAGCATTTTTGAATATTTTGTTCCATGGTAAAAATGTTAGTCAATCTAGATTTTCAGTTATAGACTGATTACCAGATTTTATTTCCTCTGAAAGTTAAGTTAAGGCCTTCTCCCAGATCTTGGCAAAGGCTGCTCCAAAAGAAATTCTTGTAATACTAGCAAATAGAAGCTATAAAGGTATGCACTATGTCTGCATGTATAAAGAGAGAGAGTTGGTAGTTAGTTATTTTTGCTTTATTAAATCAAAATAAGCATCAGACAAGCCACGTTGATGGAATTGATACCTGTGTCTGTGTGACTTTCCACCACTTATTTGTGTACCGGATAGATGTGAATAAGCACATGTGTAAAAACAAGTGTGTCACATGGGTGTGAAAGGTTAATAGAAAGGTGTGACTGGTAGAAAACTTGCAACACCTCCACCAACAAGTCCCTTGTTGGGACATTTGCCTTGCAACCAGTTGAAAAACGTGTTGCCAAAATAGTAAAGAGCTCTCAGTGGAAGCTAAATATTAATTAAAACCATCGCACTGAAATGACAAAGTAATTACAGCCATCAGCTTAGCAAAATTTCCTGAATAAAAATAAACTTGCAACACCTCCACCCACAAGTCCTTTGTGGAGACATTTGCCATTATTTACAGATGTGTGAATGAGCACGTGTGAATGAGCACATGTGTGAATAATGGCGCATGAACTAAAATGTTTTTACATCTATTAGTCCTTGCTTTGAGCTGTCTGAATCTTATCTGGTATATGGGCTCAAATTCACCATGAAGCCAGTGATGAGGGGAATGAAAAATGTCCTTTGCCTTTCGTGTGTCTCTCTTTAAAAGTATTGGTGTTATATTAAGTAATTTGGTACAAATCGTTTTCCCAGACACTTTTGCTATTATTGGAGACCGGATGCATTTGTATTTATAATTTTGAATGTGTGAATGCCAGAAAATCCAGAGCAAATTTATGCGGGTGCACACAGTTCTTGTTCTGCAAAAATCATATTGTGCTGCATGTTGCACAATCATTTCATCCTCGAACAAGAGTTGTTTAAATAAAAGTTTTAAAAGGCAAAATCTATGTTAATCTCTGTCTGTGTATGTAAACTGTAGAATGTAAAACTGCATCTGAAAATGATCTAATATGTTGAGGTGGATAAAATTCTTTTAGGACTTTGTTCCAGTTTCTTGCCTCGTTGTCGAAAGAGGAACAATAGGGAGATATTTATTAATATGCTGTGAAGGGAAACAAAGTGTCCCAGAGTTCACTGCTTCTCTGTTCTAACTTTAAAAAAAATGTTAATAGCTTTATCCAAAATAGCTTTGGTGTTCGGATATAACTTTATTTACATTTGTATATGAATTACATCCTCATTTCACTTCTCGTTGTTTCCTTCTTTATGCTAACACCTGCTCATAAACACTTTGACAGTGAAAGAACAGCACACAAAGTATGCTGTTTAAAGCGATGTTTTTCTTATTTTCGTCATATGTCAAAAAGTGATTCCTACTAGTGACACGTTAAGTGAATGTTTTGCAACTTCACTAAATGTTACATATTTTCATCTTATCATGCAGTAGTAACACAAAGTTAGCAATATTTGGCTTTCAGGTGAAATTTCAGAATAACCATAAAATGAATTATAGCCAACCCTTTACAAGTGAACTTAATGTGACTTTCTCTAGGCTTTTAAATACACATGTCCAACTGTTCAGGCACAGGCGTCATTGTCTTGCATAGACCAGGGAGTAAATATGCTGGACTACGGACCAGTGGGCCTGAGTTCTGTTCTCTGCTGAGCGACAATTCACTTTGAGCAGAAATGATGGCCGCCAACAACGTTGGAGATGTTAAGCAGAGCGCTGTGCATGAGCCACTTTTGTCACCAGAAAAGTTTATGGTGGTGTTGGTGTGTACGAGGGTGTGTCTAGTCAATGCAGGGCTGCCCTGAATTTTCTGAATTGTTATGAATGTCATCATATGGGGTCCCATCTCAAATACAAACTGTATACAAACAATCAATGATTGCAGAAACAGTCGGGTTCTTGTTCTTGTTTAATTCGATCAGTTATGAGGGTGTTGTCACAATGTGTTGTCACAATGTGTCGTGTCATTATCTCCAGAGTTCTCTTTTAACATGATTTAGGTTATCTCAAAAATTTCCCAATGAGACATACAGAATCGCACCTTGAATAAAACCAGCATTTTGTAATTGAATCCAGCAGAGGATCTTGCATGAATAATGTCCTGGGAGCGCACTGTCTTCTGTAACTTATTTGTAACACATAACAAAACACACACAAATTCACCAGATTAACTTTATTTTGTTACAAATTTTTAAAAAGTTACTATTATCAAACTTATCGGCCAGATTAAGAACTACGGTAAACAATGTTCAGCTATATGATTTGAATAGGGACATATTTGTAGTCATTTATATATACCTATAAAAAAATAATAATTTCATAGACCCACCCAACATTTTTTAATATATTATAATATTATTTTAAAGAAAGTAATGATCAAATGTGGTCCAAAAATGACAGAAAAACAAAACAAACTAAAAACAAAAACGTTAAGGTAGCTCTTTAGTTCAGTTAGGCATAGGGCAGAGCTGTAACAGCAATGCACCTCATCATGGTATAATCTATAGTTCTATATTACTGCCAGTCAGAAGAAACATTTTAGTAAAGCGATTCAGTCTTGATTATTTCAGATTTACATAGATCATAACTTAGCAACAGCTCATGCAAATCATCCTACTAAATGATTATAGATAATAACGATGGTATTTACTAATTTAACTTCTTGTGTAAAAGTAAATTGAAATATTGACAATATTCTCATATTTCTCCATTTTTTGAGAATGGGTTGTTATAAACCCATTCTGTCCTCAACAAGATCATACTTAGAAGCAACAAAAGATGCCTAGTATGATAAAAAGCTAAACTTGCTATTCACCCCTTGAGTATAAGCACATATACATGTATACCCAATGTAAAAAAAACAAACAAAAAAAACAAGGTCAGAGGTTTTCTAAGACAATGAGTCATTGTTTCACACTTGTGGAGACAGACAATATCGGGTAGCGCTTAGTCACAAGAAAAAGAAAAAAAAACAGTTTTGATAGATTTAAACCTTTTACTTGTGATGAATGATTGTGCTGTATGTAACATCCTCAACTTTTCCTTCACTCTGTAAATGAAAAATAATGGTCAGAGGGAAATCCTAAAATGTGAGACGTATTTTCAAACATATATGAAGCATAAACTAGCCGGACTTCAAAACCAAAAACAAGACATTTTTTTATGGTAAGTTATTTTGATCTCTTTTTTTTTTATTTTTCAGACACTGTCATGTTTTTCAGGTGGATATACAAATGAGAGTTTAACAGTATTTGACATTGTACACATATAAACTATGATCAACGATAGCAAGTAGCAACGAATCATGTAGCTGATAAGGTTTTTTTATTTTTAAATGGTGTGTTTACACGTCGGCTCTCTGAATAATTACCATTCTCACATTCTGTTTCTTGACAGGAACAACAGAGCTGTAGGTCATGTCAGCATCACTTGCAGCCTGCGTTTCAAACAGAAATAACACAGTTTTAATTTATTTCCACATTGAACAATTTATTACAACAAACTGTAAAGATTCAAATACTTATTAGTATCAGCTCACCTGGGCTGCCTTGTTTTTCTTGAAAGAGACTTCTGAATATGTTAAATCCCCTTCATTCTGTAAATAGACAAATTAAAATATCATTGGACAAGATCAGCTTTGCTTTATAGAATTTAAAAGGTGCATAACTTTTTAGTGTAAGCAGGCAGTACAAAGCATTTCTGTTCATGACAAATTAACCACAGAAATCAATGCCTTTGATAAGAAACAGAGATGATAAATCATTAACGTTGACACCGTATCCAAGTCGTTTAATTTTACGTACGACTTACTTTTGACGCTGTTGAATCCTTAATTCTGACACGTTCTGTGAAACATTTAATTGTTGTTAATTATTCCTTTTTTACACACTTTTATAAATCAAGTGGCAGCAGATGTCCGGTCAGACTTACTGGTTCTTCTTAGTACAAACAGGATTGATAAGGCAGCAATAACAATGAAGATCAGCACACTCAGAGGAATGGCGAAGCTCATCATAGAAGGAAAAGAGCTGAAACACACATAATTATTCTAATTCCAGATTTGTAAATAATGATAATATCTTAAACTAAGACAATTTTAAAAGGACAGTTTTTGGGCAAGCACATAATAATCAGTGTGCTCAAAAGTGCAGCATTGAAGTGTGCTGACCTGTTTTCCTTATGACCTGTTGTTGTATTGTCTCTTGGTCCTGTGACAGTAGTTGTTGCAGCTACAGTAGTTGTTGCAGCTACAGTACAATGAGAATATCATGTCATGAATATATCATATCAGTAACATGGAAATTATTAACCTGGGTTTTAGTTGGGATGTTACTGCAATGGATACAAGTAGTAATGCATTTACTGTGAAATTCTGCCACACCATCAATGTAAAAAATAATAAGAATAATTATATTATCAACAGCAAATAGTGAATTTAGATGCTATTTTTTTCATGGTAGTGAAACAATGAATCATCTTTTATGAACAATAATTAACACCTATTGATTATGTGAGCTGTTTGCTGTCAGTTACTGAAAAAGTACAGAGGTATGTGTAAATATATAAAGAAAACAACATCAATGACTTCTGATAAAAAAAAAAAAAAAATTTAAAATGACATCAACAGACTGCTAAAGGAACAGCCATTAGAGTTGGCGAAACAGTATGCTTTTTAAACGTTACTTATTTCATTTGAAGAGCTACATTAGTGTGACAACCAGGACACACAAGGTAAAGGTTAACGACTGCCATCAGTAGTTGGTATGACTAAACATGAGAACATAGGAAGCTGAAAATTAGCAGACACAAATATTTAGCTGATATATTCACTCATCTCTATTTAATTACAGTCTGTAAATCACTTACCAGTGGGTTTGACAGTCACAGTCAGGTGAACTGGCATCTGAAAATCTCCTTTGACACAGTAATACCAACCACTGTCCTCTTGCTTCAGTCCACTCATAGTTACACTGAATACATTGTCTACAACCTTGTTGATGGTTACTGCTGTTCCATCTATTTCTCCAGTTTCCTGTGTCACACATGTTCTGCCCAGCTTACACCACTTTATTCCTCCAGAGGGAGGGTAGTTAAAGTTTATGTTTATGTTGTCGCCAATATATCCAGTCACATTCTGGTCTGCCACCCAGAGGATGGGTGTACCTTGATGGGATACAAATAATAATAAACACGTCATTTGACGGCCTAATCTTTAAAAAATTATTTCCTTTGACTAATAACAAAACAAATGTTGTTATTAGTACCTTATGGTTTTACTTTATATCTTTAATTTGTTCTTGTTTACAAGTGTTTGAAATGTGCGTTCAGAAACACAGCTTACCTTTGGTGACTGACAGATGAAAGTGCTGCCCGTCATCACCTCCGTTTTTGATATCCACAATACACCAGTAATAACTGTCAGCTGTTAACTGTTTTATGGTAACAGTGAAAATTCTTTGAGTTTCGTCATCAGAGATTGAATACTTTCCTGTTTCTCGTGGTGAGTCTGTTGTAATTTCATATGAGCAGGAATTCCAATAAAATCCTTTGCATAGATATTTCATATGATCTTTGTATTTTAAATCATAAGAACAGGGGATACTGACTGTAGCTCCCATCTTCACTGACACCTTAGTGATTGTCTTCACATTTTCACTTCCTGGGAGAAAAAGAGAAAAAGTGAAATATGTTTGGCATGTTAAATCACTCATATTTATGAAACACGAAAAAAGAAATAAAACTAGTTGCTGAAGGCAAAACTATTTTGGTAGAGCATCCAGACTGAAGCTACAGTTTTCACTGATAATTTGCTGTTTATTCTTTTAGACTCTGCACAAATTAAACAATTTCAAGTTTGCAGGAACATGTTTCAGTGAAGGAGATGTTCACAGCTTTGGGTCACAGAGATAATAAATGTAATAAGTATAATGCGAAGCCACTGACCTGTTATCAGAGGTAGAATAAGAAGAAAACTCAGAGAAACAGCCATATCGATGTGCTAACAGCAACTGGTTCAGTAACACTGACTCACTACTTCCTTGTTTTTGATGTTTGTTTAAAATGTGATTTACATATTCATTATTATGGATATTTAAGCTACCCTCAGTTTATGCTCTTGTTTAGTTTGTCAGCGGGACACAATGTGCCTATTTTTTAGCATTTTCTTTTTCCTCTATTTTCGTCACACAATATATTTTACAACAGAGTTGGAATTTTAGTTGAGTTTCAAAAGACTTTTAATGAAGCCCTTTCCTGTTACAAATCTGATATTGCGTTTTTAAACTCGTGTGAAGTGTTGAGACATGGGCGGTTCAAATTTAGGTCTACTTACTAATATTCTAATGGGTTGTAAAAATGTAAATGTAGATTTCAGTCTGATGAAGGATAAAAGTAAAGACAATGTGTGAAGCTACACGTTTGATTTGGTTTGCCTGTAAACCTGCAGTTTTGCAAAGCAGAAGTCGATGTTTAATGACAAATACATGTCTTAGGCTGATGATTGATATATATATATATATATATATATAAAGTGTCTTTCTGTTGTAGCACATTAAAATAGCAAAGAAAGACAGACTTAATGAAAAAGCCTGGTCACTTTATTAGCTGCACCTGTTCAGGTCCTTTATGCACAAATAGAAAATCATCCAGCCACATGGTACATGGTAGCAGCTAAATGTACCGTATTCAGATGAAATAAAGATGAGTCACTGTAGTCAAAATTCAGCACCATAATTGGCAACAAATGTGACTTATTTGACATGGGTGTTTTCTTTTTTATTTCAGTCTTGGTCTGGTCAAAATTAATTCCAAATAATTCCATCATCACAATTTATGTAATTCACTGAACTTTACACAAACAGTACAACAAAGTCATATTTGAACAGAAAAGCAACAACAACAACAATAAAAATATGCACATAGTTTACATCATTTCCTTTTGCTCATCTAGGTTTCAGGCAAGTCTTTGGCAGCATGTTTGATGATAAAAACATTCACAAAAGATACATGAGTAAAACAATACTTTACACTCAGAAAATATCCCAATGCACAAAGATAAAATTTCACAAACTCTTCATCTTATAAGAAATAAAGAGAAAAAAGCAGAACATTCTAAATATTTTGGTTATGGTAGACTACTGTGCTGTATGTGACATATTCCTCATTTGCTTCACTCTGTTAAAAGAGAGGTAAACATCGTGGTTAGATAGGAAAAATAGATTTAAGTTCCCAAAATGTAAGAATTGTTTAGAATAACAAATATAAATGATCATTTCTATTTTATTTTAGATTTATCTTTAATATTTGGTTTTCCACACTATCTCACAGTTTGTGCATGCAGTAAGGAATGACTGATACCTAGTTTGTGTGAAATAATGTGACAATATAATGAAATTGACTTTTTTCATGCTTTGTTTCTTAGAAACAGCCAAGGATCACATCAGAGCAACCAATCCATGTTGGAAAAAGAAAACAGATAGGAGAACTGCACATTAAATTAAACAATACAGGTACATTTTATTCTGTTGCATTCTCGCAAACAAGTCGGGTTAAAACATGGGATAGAGCAAAAATATAGAGTTTTATTATGGTACGTTTACCTGTGGTGTGCTTTTTAATTTGAAACTAACAGCAGTGAAAACTATTTCCCATTTATTCTGAAAAAACAAAAACAAACAATAAATAACAGAGATGTGAATGTAAGAGAAATAATGAAGATGAACAATTTGAGGCTGCAACATTTAATAAATTATCAAAGCAATATCTTTTCCTAATCTTAAAGGTTATAATATTTGTGCTACTTACTGATTTGGGGTCAGTTAAATCCTCTTTGGTGTTCTCTGATTAGGAGAAAAAAATGTTAGTAACTTATTTACTCTGAAAACATTCAGTTATTCTACATAAAGGAATGAATAACTGAAACACAACACAGTGATAAACTCATACAGCAAAGAAGTGAAAGTAGAGAACAAGACTTACTGCATCTTTGAATAAACCACATGAGCAAGGCCACCAGAACAACTAGGCTCAGCAGACTCAGAGTGATGATGTGGATATTTTGGTCAACAGAAGATCTAACACATATTTTAAACAGAAAGTGTAGATGATACTTTTTCCACAGTTATGGAAAAACTGTGGAAAAAGTTTCTTTATATTATAGATAATTCATATCTATAATATAAAGTACAGAAAATGGCAGCATACTGAAAGCGTTTAGCTTTTACTTATTGTTAAAATATATATTAGAGAATACCGCGGCTTTGGGATTTCTCCAAGTCCTGGATCAGTGGATCTTGTAGCAGCAGGGCTTTCTGTGACCTTAATTGTTTCTGTTGTTGTTTGCAAATCTACAACTTAAAACAAAGATTTAATTGGTTGAGTCATATAGTAATCCATTCCTAGCTCTGTTTACCCTTCAAACAATTTAAATATGCGATTTTTACAAATGTGCGCATCACAATGTTTTTTGTCCTCAGTATTGATCAGCGGTTAATATTAAATATTACTGATAAAGAGATGCATTTTAATACATTTTATTGTCCAGCACAGACATGCACACAATATGCTACTTGTAAAATGATATTTGACACCACTATCTCTGCAGCACAGTAGTAGTGAGAATAGAGGTCAGCATATATATGATCATTTAGTGTTTTGCAAAGACAGAAACAGTGACAATAGATGATGATAGAGGTGATGTTGAGCCTTTTTATCCTGCTCAGGTTGAACTGTTTTAGCTATATAAGGTCATGAAAAGATGATGTACTTTGGCTCCAGTCATGCTAGAAGGAAATGGAAACCTATATGCTAGCCCTCAGTAAGAATTTGGTCATCTAAAACGATAAATTTAGCCATCTTTTTTTGCTTGTCTATTTGCTTTATCAACGTCTCTAGTGAAATGACCCCATCTTTAGATTTTCTCAACTTGCATTACTCCACCTTACTTCCTTTTAAAGTTTGTTAGGTAAACGTACTGCAATCATCTTTAACCACTGCCTTGCGAAACACTGCCAAACTGCTAGGTTTCAATTGGTGACCGAAACACTTTCCCTTTTCCGCTTTATAATAATTCTAAACTACAGAAACTTGGAATGTCCAGTCAAGATATTTTACACCAACTGCCTTACTAGATATGTTGGAGATAAGCCATGTCATGGAATAGTATTTTAAAAAATCACATAGTATTTGTGTGGGTTACAGAGGAAACTCAGCATGACACCACATTTAAATGTCTCAGCAGATGGTGTAGCTCACAATGCTTGATAAATGAAGGAAAGAAAGAACGCTTAAACATTTCTGCCGTTGTGTAATGTTCAGTTGGGGAAATAATTATTTAAATGTATATGTGCATTCATTTACAAAATATCGATCAGTCCCCCATGCTACGGTAGTTTTCTTTTCATGAAAGAAAACTTTTTCCGTTAATGCAGAAAAAAAAACATGAAAGCTAAAAATGAATTACCATGTCATTGAATTAAATAAATATCAGACCCCTTTCAAATAATTCTGTCTTCCACAAATTAGTTAAATGAGCTCCCTTGTGACATATGGATACCAGACTGCTAGCCAATCATTGGATCACAGAGACTCTTAACTCATTGGGTGTATAAATTACTTGTCCACAGAATCATTTCCCTTTTTTCCCAAACCTTTTTACCACCACCGGTCAAGAACTCTTTGGGACCAATAAGACCACCTGGGTGAAAATAGCCCAAAGAACACAAAACATTTTTTTGTGACATGAAGGTCACCCATTTCTTTTAATGAGTGACGTTCAGGAGAGAACAGTGTGTAGGACAATGACAAGGGGACATCCAGTATTGTGTACTTCCTCATTTGTACATGGAAAATCTATAAATCACTTACCAGTGGGTTTGACAGAGTTGGCGAAACAGTATGCTTTTTAAACCTTACTTCATTTTAAAAGCTACGTAAGTGTGACAACCAGGACACACAAGGTAAAGGTTAACGACTGCCATCAGTAGTTGGTATGACTAAACATGAGAACATAGGAAGCTGAAAATTAGCAGACACAAATATTTAGCTGATGTATTCACACATCTCTATTTAATTACAGTCTGTAAATCACTTACCAGTGGGTTTGACAGTCACAGTCAGGTGAACTGGCATCTGAAAATCTCCTTTGACACAGTAATACCAACCACTGTCCTCTTGCTTCAGTCCACTCATAGTTACACTGAATACATTGTCTACAACCTTGTTGATGGTTACTGCTGTTCCATCTATTTCTCCAGTTTCCTGTGTCACACATGTTCTGCCCAGCTTACACCACTTTATTCCTCCAGAGGGAGGGTAGTTAAAGTTTATGTTTATGTTGTCGCCAATATATCCAGTCACATTCTGGTCTGCCACCCAGAGGATGGGTGTACCTTGATGGGAAACAAATAATAATAAACACGTCATTTGACAGCCTAATCTTTAAAAAATTATTTGCTTTGACTAATAACAAAACAAATGTTGTTATTAGTGCCTTATGGTTTTACTTTATATCTTTAATTTGTTCTTGTTTACAAGTGTTTGAAATGTGCGTTCAGAAACACAGCTTACCTTTGGTGACTGACAGATGAAAGTGCTGCCCGTCATCACCTCCGTTTTTGATATCCACAATACACCAGTAATAACTGTCAGCTGTTAACTGTTTTATGGTAACAGTGAAAATTCTTTGAGTTTTGTCATCAGAGATTGAATACTTTCCTGTTTCTCGTGGTGAGTCTGTTGTAATTTCATATGAGCAGGAATTCCAATAAAATCCTTTGCATAGATATTTCATATGATCTTTGTATTTTAAATCATAAGAACAGGGGATACTGACTGTAGCTCCCATCTTCACTGACACCTTAGTGATTGTCTTCACATTTTCACTTCCTGGGAGAAAAAGAGAAAAAGTGAAATATATTTTGCATGTTATATCACTCATATTTATGAAACACGAAAAAAGAAATAAAACTAGTTGCTGAAGGCAAAACCATTTTTTTAGAGCATCCAGACTGAAGCTACAGTTTTCACTGATAATTTGCTGTTTATTCTTTTAGACTCTGCACAAATTAAACAATTTCAAGTTTGCAGGAACATGTTTCAGTGAAGGAGACGTAGTCATCTGTGAACAGTTGTCAACTGACATGTGAATTTAGATATCTCTAAATCAGCAAAAGGAAAATTGATATAAATACAATCACAGCTTTGGGTCACAGCGATAATAAATGTAATAAGTATAATTCGAAGCCACTGACCTGTTATCAGAGGTAGAATAAGAAGAAAACTCAGAGAAACAGCCATATCGATGTGCGAACAGCAACTGGTTCAGTAACACTGACTCACTACTTCCTTGTTTTTGATGTTTGTTTAAAATGTGATTTACATATTCATTATTATGGCTATTTAAGCTACCCTCAGTTTATGCTCTTGTTTAGTTTGTCAGAGGGACACAGACTAAACAAGAGCAATGCCTATTTTTTAGCATTTTCTTTTTCTTCGATTTTTAGTCACACAATATATTTCACAACAGACAATTACAACAGAGGTGTCAGTTAAATTCTCTTTGGTGTTCTCTGATTAGGAGAAAAAAAATTGTCACTTATTTACTGTGAAAACATTCAATTATACTACATAAAGCAATGAATAACTGAAACACAACACGGTGCCAAACTGATACAGCAAATAAGTGAAAGAAGAGAACAAGACTTACTGCATCTTTGAATAAACCACATGAGCAAGGCCACCAGAACAACAAGGTGACCCAAAGTGATGATGTGGATATTTTGGTCAACAGAAAGTCTAACACATATTTTAAACAGAAAGTGTAGATTCAACTTTACAATATGATACTTTTTCCACAGTTATGATATGCATCTATAATATAAAGTACAGAAAATGGCAGCATACTGAAAGCGTTTAGCTTTTACTTATTGTTAACATATATTGTACAGTAGAATACCGCGGATTTGGGATTTCTCCAAGTCCTGGATCAGTGGATCTTGTAGCAGCAGGGCTTTCTGTGACCTTAATTGTTTCTGTTGTTGTTCGTAACCTTACATTTTAAAACAAAGATTTAATTGGTTGAGTCATATAGTAATCCATTCCTAGCTCTGTTTACCCTTCAAACAATTTAAATATGCGATTTTTACGAATGTGCGCATCACAATGTTTTTTGTCCTCAGTATTGATCAGCGGTTAAGATTAAAAATTACTGATAAAGAGATGCATTTTAATACATTTTATTTTCCAGCACTTTGACAGCTGAAAGCGCTGCCTGTCATCTGCTCTGTTATTAATCTCCACATTACACCAGTAATGAGTGTCAGCTATTAACTGTTTTATGGTAACAGTGAAAATTCTTTGAATTTTGTCGTCAGAGATTGAATACTTTCCTGTTTCCCGTGGTGAGTCTGTTCTAACTTGATATGAGCAGAAATTCCAATAACCTCCTTTGCATAGATATTTCACATGATTTCTGTATTTTAAATCATAAGAACAGGGGATACTGACTGAAGCTCTCACCTTCACTGACACCTTAGTGATTAGGTGTCACTAATCACTGTCACTCTCACACTTCTCACACTTTCACTTCCTGGCAAGAAAAAGATACTGTGAAATATGTTTTGCATGTTATATCACTCATATTTATGAAACATGAAAAAAAGACTAGTTGCTGAAGGCAAAAATATTTTTGGTAGAGCATTCAGACTGAAGCTACAGTTTTCACTGACATTTGCTGTTTTTGCTTTTAAACTCTGCAGAAAAACAGACTATTAAAAGACCTACAGGAACATGTTTCTGTGAAGGAGACACATGTCAATTTATAGGCATCTTTAAAATATAAAAAGTAAAAGTCTGCAAATGTATTCTGAATGAAAACTGAATAATTTCAGAGCTTTGGATAACAAAGAAGATTAAAAAAAAAGTCTGCATATAATACGCAAAGTGTAATGTAAAGGCACTGACCTGTTATCAAAGTTAGAATAAGAAGAAAACTCAGAGGAAGTGAAAAACAGCAGCAGCATCAACTAGTTCAGTAACACTGACTTCCTATTTCCTTGTTTTTATGTTTTTTTTTAAATCAACATTTCATTTGCATGTTAATTACCACATCTTCTATGTGGATATTTAAGCTATCCTCGGTTTATACTCTTGTTCATTTTGTCAGTAGTTAATAATCTGTGACCTTGCATCTGTTTTTTCCCCTTTTTTTCCTCTATTTTTTGAGCACAAAAAGCTTATTTTATAACAGTACATTACAACAAAGAGGACATTTTATTTGTAGTGTCTGAAGAGATTTAAAGAAAGCTTCTACTGTTACAAACATAACATTTTATGTTATATATATTTTTTTAAAACTCATATGACGCGTTCAGACATGAGTGGTTCAAATTGAGCTCCATTTAATAAAATCCTACTTAGTTCTAAAATGTAAAAGTTTATGCCATGCAAACATGTTTAACATGCCCCCATTAAATGCGTCACAGATTACTTCTTACCGCTATGAGTTATTTTAGAATTACCTTATTTTGTTTTACCCAAAGATTAAACCTGCAGTTTACACGCCAGGTGTTAATAAATAAAATTGTATATTGTAGTCAGCAGGTGGCAGTGTGGTCCAACTAAACAAAAACTAGTATAGGGATCATGCTATCATGTAATATTCTGAACTATAAAAGTTTTACCACGGGGGAACAGAAAGACTGAAGCCACGGGTTTTATGTGGCAAAATTCTTGTATTTTAAGCTGATAAAGCAAAGAGTAGTTCTGGTAATTAAAATGTTCCTACATTGTTTGGAAGAAAAAACTATTTTATTTCGGGAATAGACGATGCAAGAGAATCCATCGTCTGTATACTTGTCCTTGTCATAGAGGCGGGGCTGAAATCTGTCTCAGGTGTTATGCCCAGAAATGCATGCCTGCCGAGAATTGCATCCCCTGTCGCGGGAGCGCGCATCGCTCTAAACTCTCGCATTTTAATGAGGAAACGGACTGAAATATGACCGAAGACGAAACTTTTAAAGATATTCGTAACAATATCACGTTTCTTAAACATGTCAGCCTTAAAACGGTGGGTTTTATATCGCAGATTAATTGAAATAAATACGGTTTTTACACATTTATTGAGACAAATGAGTCGAACGTTTTTCAGTCCGTGTCTGAAGAAAATGCTCTCCGCATTTGGTTTGAAATTTCCCGATTTTTCTTTTAACATCATATTAGCTTAAAGTATTACAAAACAGAGGCCCATTATGTAGAACATTTTATATCATGCTTAACTGTCTAGCATATTAATGTAGAGGGGATGCATTTTAATGACTGAGCCTGCCAATATTTGTATCCCCTGTCTATTGTTGATATGAAACGTATAGCAGTTGCACAGAGAATAAGTGTCATTACGTAGAAAAGGTGAAGTCCCTCTTAACTCTTCATTTCTTCAAGTTAGCAGAGGGATGCATTTTCTGGCATAGCAAATTATTACCTTGCCAATACATGTAGGCCTTATATATTTTCCACAAATATAATTCTACTGATACAAAATGTATACCAGCAGTTCATAAAACAAGTGTGATTGTATAGAAAAAGTAATTTCACTCTTGACTCTTTATTTCTCCATGTAAGCAGGGGATGCATGTACAGCAAAGCCTATTATTAGCCTGCCAAAATATGCATGGCCTCTCCATGTTCTTCAAATATTATCCTATCGATATAAAACCCATACCAGTAATTCATAGAACATCTCTGATTATGTAGAAAAGGTGAAATCCCTCTTTAATTCTTTATTTCTCCATGTTACCAGGGGAAGCATTTTTTTGGCAATATGGATGTCGAGCCTGCCAAAATATGCATGCCCTACCTATTTTCCTCAAATTTTATCCTATTGCTATGAAATTCATACCAGCAGTTCATACAACTACTCTGATTATGTAGAAAAAGTTATTTCACTCTAAACTCTTTATTTATCCAAGTTAGCAGGGGATGCATTTTTTGGCAATATGGATGTTGAGCCTGCCAAAATATGCATGCCCTATCTATTTTCCTCAAATATTATCTTATTGATTTAAAACTTATATCAGCAGTTCATAGAACAAGTGTGATTTTGTAGAAAAAGTTATTTCACTCTAAACTCTTTATTTATCCAAGTTAGCAGGGGATGCATTTTTTGGCAATATGGATGTCGAGCCTGCCAAAATATGCATGCCCTATCTATTTTCCTCAAATATTATCCTATTGCTATGAAATTCATACCAGCAGTTCATACAACTACTCTGATTATGTAGAAAAAGTTATTTCACTCTAAACTCTTTATTTATCCAAGTTAGCAGGGGATGCATTTTGTGGCAATATGGATGTTGAGCCTGCCAAAATATGCATGCCCTATCTATTTTCCTCAAATATTATCCTACTGATATGAAACTTATACCAGCAATTCATAGAACAAGTGTGATTTTGTAGAAAAAGTTATTCCACTCTTAACTCTTTATTTCTCCATTTAACCAGGGGATGCATTTTACGGCAAGGCCTATCATTAGCCTGCCAAAATATGCATGCCCCCTCTATTTTCCTCAAATATTATCTTATTGATTTAACACTTATATCAGCAGTTCATAGAACAAGTGTGATTTTGTAGAAAAAGTTATTTCACTCTAAACTCTTTATTTATCCAAGTTAGCAGGGGATGCATTTTTTGGCAATATGGATGTCGAGCCTGCCAAAATATGCATGCCCTATCTATTTTCCTCAAATTTTATCTATTGCTATGAAATTCATACCAGCAGTTCATACAACTACTCTGATTATGTAGAAAAAGTTATTTCACTCTAAACTCTTTATTTATCCAAGTTAGCAGGGGATGCATTTTGTGGCAATATGGATGTTGAGCCTGCCAAAATATGCATGCCCTATCTATTTTCCTCAAATATTATCCTACTGATATGAAACTTATACCAGCAATTCATAGAACAAGTGTGATTTTGTAGAAAAAGTTATTCCACTCTTAACTCTTTATTTCTCCATTTAACCAGGGGATGCATTTTACGGCAAGGCCTATCATTAGCCTGCCAAAATATGCATGCCCCCTCTATTTTCCTCAAATATTATCTTATTGATTTAACACTTATATCAGCAGTTCATAGAACAAGTGTGATTTTGTAGAAAAAGTTATTTCACTCTAAACTCTTTATTTATCCAAGTTAGCAGGGGATGCATTTTTTGGCAATATGGATGTCGAGCCTGCCAAAATATGCATGCCCTATCTATTTTCCTCAAATTTTATCCTATTGCTATGAAATTCATACCAGCAGTTCATACAACTACTCTGATTATGTAGAAAAAGTTATTTCACTCTAAACTCTTTATTTATCCAAGTTAGCAGGGGATGCATTTTGTGGCAATATGGATGTTGAGCCTGCCAAAATATGCATGCCCTATCTATTTTCCTCAAATATTATCCTACTGATATGAAACTTATACCAGCAATTCATAGAACAAGTGTGATTTTGTAGAAAAAGTTATTCCACTCTTAACTCTTTATTTCTCCATTTAACCAGGGGATGCATTTTACGGCAAGGCCTATCATTAGCCTGCCAAAATATGCATGCCCCCTCTATTTTCCTCAAATGTCATCCTATTGATATGACATTCATACCAGTAGCTAAGAGGATAAGTGTAATTATGTAGAAAAGGTAAAATCCCTCTTGACTCTTTATTTTTTCAAGCTAGGAGGGGGATGCATTTTTTGGCAATATCGAATTTGAGCCTGCCGATATTTGCATGCCATACCTATTTTCCCCAAATATCATCCTATTGATATAAAACTCATACCAGCAGTTAAGGGAACAAATGTGATTATGTAGAAAATGTTATTTCTTTATTATCGCTATTGCAAGGATACTGAAGGAAATAAATCTGACAATGCATCTTTGCTAAATGTAAAGCATACACAAACCATTTTTATTTTGGTTTAACATAAAAATTAAATCACTTTTTTTCATTAATTTCAACAAAAGAATATTCATAACAATAGGTTTCCTTAACTCACTTGGAGAGTCCCAAAAAGATGTGAAGAGGTGCTTGGAAGTAACAAGGTGAGAAAAACAAGAACAATTATTGTTTATTATAATAAAAAATGTCATAATTGGATAACTAGAATGTTAATTTAACATTTTATCCTCTCAACAAGGACATTTATGAGAAGCAAAGGGATGAAAGTGTCAATGTGGAAATGTGAAACAGTATAACATGCCATCCAGCAAGATGTGGTTTCATGTGGTGTGTTTGCGCTTAAAGTAAGTGCTGTTTAAATATATATATATATATATATATATATACCAGTATATATATACTGCTCAAAAATAAAGGGAACACTTAAACAACACAATATAACTCCAAGTAAATCAAACTTCTGTGAAATCAAACTGTCCACTTAGGAAGCAACACTGATTGACAATCAATTTCACCTGCTGTTGTGCAAATGGAACTTTGTACAGAACAAAGTATTCAATGAGAATATTTCTTTCATTCAGATCTAGGATGTGTTATTTGAGTGTTCCCTTTATTTCTTTGAGCAGTGTATATATATACATGGATGCACATGGTCCTCCAGAATGGTTCGGTAGTCCTTGGCAGTGACGCGCCCATCTAGCACAAGTATGGGGCCAAGGGAATGCCATGATATGGCAGCCCAAACCATCACTGATCCACCCCCATGCTTCACTCTGGGCATGCAACAGTCTGGGTGGTACGCTTCTTTGGGGCTTCTCCACACTGTAACTCTCCCGGATGTGGGGAAAACAGTAAAGGTGGACTCATCAGAGAACAATACATGTTTCATATTGTCCACAGCCCAAGATTTGCGCTTCTTGCACCATTGAAACCGACGTTTGGCATTGGCACGAGTGACCAAAGGTTTGGCTATAGCAGCCCGGCCGTGTATATTGACCCTGTGGTGCTCCCGACGGACAGTTTTGGTGGAAACAGGAGAGTTGAGGTGCACATTTAATTCTGCCGTGATTTGGGCAGCCGTGGTTTTATGTTTTTATATACAG
The DNA here is from genome assembly GCF_001444195.1 of Xiphophorus couchianus. Lineage (NCBI taxonomy): Eukaryota > Metazoa > Chordata > Actinopteri > Cyprinodontiformes > Poeciliidae > Xiphophorus > Xiphophorus couchianus. Next base: position 9,871,959 of record NC_040249.1, on the reverse strand, counting down.
TATATATATATATATATATATACAGTACAGACCAAAAGTTTGGACACAACTGTGTGTCCAAACTTTTGGTTTGTACTGTATATACTTGACTATGATTACTTATATTTCTTATGTAATGTAGAACATTGTCTGTTTACAAATCAATTTATATAACCTTTATGTGTACTGTTCTGTCTCTTTCCACATACATGTATATCTATCTATGTCTGAAGATAGATAGAATTATATATCAATATATTGGTATACATGCTTGTTTACGTTTTTGATGTTGTGAAAAAAAGATTAATATGAAAGTGGTTTTCTAATAATCACATTGCCATTAATCTAATGCTATTTTGTAGGAGTAGAACTTTTAAGATGATGAACAGCTTTGGCTTAACAACTTAAACTGTGCATTTCTGCCTGAAATATAATGTAGTTTATGAATTATATTGCTTTATTACATGGTTGATTTATTTTAATGACAATGGAAAGAGTCTGAAATAAGTATAGCAAAAATGTTAAATTATTCATAAATGTCATGACCTCTATATGACAATCTAATACTTTGACAAATATTTTGTATTTGTAATGAGTCCGCTGTTACTGTTCTTTCTTTTTTGAAAAAAATATATTTGCCTTTACAGTTTGCAGAGTGCATACTGGAAAACAAGGACCTGAACTTTCCATCAGCAGCAGAAGCTGTTAATACCATGAGACTCAACATGTCTTCCACACTTCTCTCAGAATCAGATATCTTTTGACATATTTTTTATTCAGTTCCTATGTGTGTGGGATACTATGTTGTGTGTAAAATCATGCACGCACAAAAAAATTGTGTTAGGTCAGCTATTTTATCTAATTAGAAATATTAAAATATTGAACTTTGCAGATGTGTGAAGTACAATCATGTTAGTGTTTATGTCAAATTCAATTAGTGAAGAACATTTCAATACACCTGGCCTTGATCTCTAATAAATAAATTACACATAACACAGCCCAATAACTATTGAGGCAAAAAACATAATCAACAAACTTAAAATTGTTCTAGGATACAATTACACTTTTCTTGAGTAGCTTTAATGTAACTTAATAAGCAAAAGGACTTGCAGTTTGTGAAAGTACAAAACTGGAATGAGATGTATTATGTGAACCATTATATTCATTACTGTATTTTCATAAAATTAACATTTACAAAATGACAAATTTCACAAGATGTATACACATATATATGTAGACATATTAAAATTTTCTGAATGCCATTTTTATACTTTCAGTGGCTTAAGTTGGAGAAAATTATAAAAAGGTAAACACTAAGTGATGCTTTCTTTTACCATAAATCCCAGAAATACCTTAAATACATGTGTGTTTCAATTCATGAATAGACAGACACCATGTGCGCCTGCCTAATATGCCAATATGATGTACAGTTTCTATTACTTGTATTTGTTTATGAGACCAGACATTATCAAAAAGGGATGATTAGACGACTGAGATCTACACAGAGGATTATTGTTCCACTTTCAAAAGAACACTAACAAATGGAATTATTTAAAAGAAAAAAAAATACCATTAAGATTATTTTATAACATTGATTTAAAGATGCGGTTTGTTTTTCTGTAGAGTCAGTGGAGACTCTGCAGACACTGTGGCAGTGAGGACACAGAAGATCACATGTGGGTAAGACAACAATGTAATGCAGTGAAAAATCAATTCAAGCAAACCATATACCATCCTTAAAATAGTTGCAAAGTATGTAGATATACAAAAATAAATCATAATAAAATAAATAAACACCCAAGGCAGGTAAGTGGGAAGTAGCTTAAGTTTTTTTTTTTTTTAAGTACAGTCGTAAAACATTAAACACAGATGCTTGTGGTCCTAGAATTTTTTTTACCTCCATACATGTCAGGAACATGCTGTCATCTCCTCAAATAAAGTTCTACCAATCATATATTGATAATTAAGAAGAAGCTTTATGTTGGCAAAACCCAATATCACCTTCAGTAAACAGATAAGGAACTAAAAAAAACATTCTTTATGTTGTTATTTGACCATTTTGTATTATTTATTTACAGATCACATGTGACAGATGCAACTGGTGGTACCATCAAGGCTGCATTAAGGTCCCACAAACCGACACAGACTACTGCTGTGCAATGTGTTTATAGATTTTATGTTTGTACCAATCTAATTCGTTAATGACTGCAGTTCAGTGGATTTTCAGTTTAAACATGTGACATAATTTTTGTTGACTTAATTGGTTTTCCAAAAATTTTTGTTATGAATATTCTTTTGTTGAAATTAATGAAAAAAAGTGATTTAATTTTTATGTTAAACCAAAATAAAAATGGTTTGTGTATGCTTTACATTTAGCAAAGATGCATTGTCAGATTTATTTCCTTCAGTATCCTTGCAATAGCGATAATAAAGAAATAACATTTTCTACATAATCACATTTGTTCCCTTAACTGCTGGTATGAGTTTTATATCAATAGGATGATATTTGGGGAAAATAGGTATGGCATGCAAATATCGGCAGGCTCAAATTCGATATTGCCAAAAAATGCATCCCCCTCCTAGCTTGAAAAAATAAAGAGTCAAGAGGGATTTTACCTTTTCTACATAATTACACTTATCCTCTTAGCTACTGGTATGAATGTCATATCAATAGGATGACATTTGAGGAAAATAGAGGGGGCATGCATATTTTGGCAGGCTAATGATAGGCCTTGCCGTAAAATGCATCCCCTGGTTAAATGGAGAAATAAAGAGTTAAGAGTGGAATAACTTTTTCTACAAAATCACACTTGTTCTATGAATTGCTGGTATAAGTTTCATATCAGTAGGATAATATTTGAGGAAAATAGATAGGGCATGCATATTTTGGCAGGCTCAACATCCATATTGCCACAAAATGCATCCCCTGCTAACTTGGATAAATAAAGAGTTTAGAGTGAAATAACTTTTTCTACATAATCAGAGTAGTTGTATGAACTGCTGGTATGAATTTCATAGCAATAGGATAAAATTTGAGGAAAATAGATAGGGCATGCATATTTTGGCAGGCTCGACATCCATATTGCCAAAAAATGCATCCCCTGCTAACTTGGATAAATAAAGAGTTTAGAGTGAAATAACTTTTTCTACAAAATCACACTTGTTCTATGAACTGCTGATATAAGTGTTAAATCAATAAGATAATATTTGAGGAAAATAGAGGGGGCATGCATATTTTGGCAGGCTAATGATAGGCCTTGCCGTAAAATGCATCCCCTGGTTAAATGGAGAAATAAAGAGTTAAGAGTGGAATAACTTTTTCTACAAAATCACACTTGTTCTATGAATTGCTGGTATAAGTTTCATATCAGTAGGATAATATTTGAGGAAAATAGATAGGGCATGCATATTTTGGCAGGCTCAACATCCATATTGCCACAAAATGCATCCCCTGCTAACTTGGATAAATAAAGAGTTTAGAGTGAAATAACTTTTTCTACAAAATCACACTTGTTCTATGAACTGCTGATATAAGTTTTAAATCAATAAGATAATATTTGAGGAAAATAGATAGGGCATGCATATTTTGGCAGGCTCAACATCCATATTGCCAAAAAATGCATCCCCTGCTAACTTGGATAAATAAAGAGTTTAGAGTGAAATAACTTTTTCTACATAATCAGAGTAGTTGTATGAACTGCTGGTATGAATTTCATAGCAATAGGATAAAATTTGAGGAAAATAGGTAGGGCATGCATATTTTGGCAGGCTCGACATCCATATTGCCAAAAAAATGCTTCCCCTGGTAACATGGAGAAATAAAGAATTAAAGAGGGATTTCACCTTTTCTACATAATCAGAGATGTTCTATGAATTACTGGTATGGGTTTTATATCGATAGGATAATATTTGAAGAACATGGAGAGGCCATGCATATTTTGGCAGGCTAATAATAGGCTTTGCTGTACATGCATCCCCTGCTTACATGGAGAAATAAAGAGTCAAGAGTGAAATTACTTTTTCTATACAATCACACTTGTTTTATGAACTGCTGGTATACATTTTGTATCAGTAGAATTATATTTGTGGAAAATATATAAGGCCTACATGTATTGGCAAGGTAATAATTTGCTATGCCAGAAAATGCATCCCTCTGCTAACTTGAAGAAATGAAGAGTTAAGAGGGACTTCACCTTTTCTACGTAATGACACTTATTCTCTGTGCAACTGCTATACGTTTCATATCAACAATAGACAGGGGATACAAATATTGGCAGGCTCAGTCATTAAAATGCATCCCCTCTACATTAATATGCTAGACAGTTAAGCATGATATAAAATGTTCTACATAATGGGCCTCTGTTTTGTAATACTTTAAGCTAATATGATGTTAAAAGAAAAATCGGGAAATTTCAAACCAAATGCGGAGAGCATTTTCTTCAGACACGGACTGAAAAACGTTCGACTCATTTGTCTCAATAAATGTGTAAAAACCGTATTTATTTCAATTAATCTGCGATATAAAACCCACCGTTTTAAGGCTGACATGTTTAAGAAACGTGATATTGTTACGAATATCTTTAAAAGTTTCGTCTTCGGTCATATTTCAGTCCGTTTCCTCATTAAAATGCGAGAGTTTAGAGCGATGCGCGCTCCCGCGACAGGGGATGCAATTCTCGGCAGGCATGCATTTCTGGGCATAACACCGGCACCGGTGTTAAGTCGCCAGTCCATCACAGGCCAACAGACAAGCAACTTTGCACCCACACCCTTAACTAAGGGCAATTTGGAGGAAATAATTTATCTGTCATGTTTTTGATGACAGTGAGAGGAAGCCCCCTATGGAAGCCCGTTTCCATACTCAAGCTATAGGGCCAACTCAAGTTATCTCATTATAATGATATCTCATTATTTTGAGATACTATCTCATTATTTTGAGATAATATCTCATTATAATGAGATAATTTTTTTTTTTACAGAGTGGCGGAAACGGGCTTCCATAGTAAGCCATAGTAAATTGAGATAACTAATAGTTTATTTATTTATCTTACCGTTTTTAAAAAAAAAATATATATATATTATTTACCGTATTTGTAGTCCAGTTGGTCAACGTGACATCTCTGTCGCCACTTGATGACGTTATTATGTAACTGCAATTTTCTGCGCGAAATACAAAGCGACACACCTTTTATTCGGGCGCCTTGTTTAGTTTCAGTTCACAGGAAGCTCCTCGTAGATCCTCGTACCCTCCTCAGTCAGCAGACTCCTGTCTTTGTTTTCAGGTGGCGATCTCTCCCGGTTCTGGATGGACTACGGGAAAGAGAGAGTGGTGGCGTTAGTGGACATGGACTGTTTTTACGTGCAGGTGGAGCAGCGTCTGAATCCTGCTCTGAAAAACACTCCTTGCGTGGTGGCTCAGTACAAGACGTGGAAAGGAGGCGGGTGAGTTTCTGAGACAGAGGAGCAGCTGAGGCGATCAACGCATTTGTAACTTATCCAAAACGGAAGTCATCATAACACCTGCTAGCTAACTGGGGCTGTCATTATTTACTGAGAGAACAAGAAGCAAACACCCAACAGGTTACCGCATCAAAGTAAATTACTCTACATTGTATTAGATAAAATACTCTAGATAAACTGCACTAAATATAAATGTAGTGTCACATACTGTACATTTTATGTACCACAGCAGCCACCTCAGCTTCATTATTTACCAGTAATGAACTCCAATGTAGAGTTTGTAGAATCCTTCTTACCCACTATGGCATAAAGGGTTGTGTTTGGATTAGATTAGGAAGAACTTCCTTCATTTAATCTGGTCATCCACACATGTATAGTTTAGATCTTCCATCCATCAAAAGACAATGATGTGGATGAACTTCTGTGACATTAGTTTCAACATGTCTTACTGAGTTGCACTGGTCATTGAAAAAGTTGTCTCTGTGTTGGAAACTTTCCCACAAATACATCACTTGATTTTAAATCTCTCATATTTAACTCTCTACTATTGAAGGGGATGTGCAGTAAACATGGTTCTGAGTGACATGTCCCTATCTGTTAGTATCATAGCTGTGAGTTATGAGGCGAGGGCCCACGGTGTCACCAGGAACATGTGGGTGGATGATGCAAAAAAGCTGTGCCCAGATCTCCAGGTGGCCAGAGTGCGCGAGTCTCACGGGAAGGCAGATCTAACTCAGTAAGTGCTGTTAGTTTTGCTCGGCAAACGTCCACATTGTGGTGCTTGCGCTGCTAACATCTGTTTGTAGTTACAGAGAGGCGAGTGTGGAAGTGATTGAGGTGATGTCTCGTTTTGCTGTGATTGAGAGGGCCAGCATCGACGAGGCCTACATGGATCTGACGGCAGCTGTCCAGCAGCGGTGCAAAAACATAGCCGATCAACAGATCGACCAACGGCTTCTCAGGACTACTCACATTCAAGGCTATCCATTTCCGGATGACTGGTCCAACCAAGTTGATGGTTCAGCTTTGGGTAAAGGTAGTCTAGTTAGAGATTACTCAGTCATTGTACTGTAACAAGTCAGCATTAGGAGGCTAACATTGAAAGCGGCAAGTCTTAAATTTCTAAAACCCCCAAAAATGTTATGTCCGTTAACGTTTTTATTTTGTTCTTATTCTTAGAACAGAGAAGATCCAGAGGAGTCCAGCAGTGGTTGGAGTCCTTACCTGTCCCAACCCTGGGAGAGCAGAACTCTGCAGAGCTGCAGCTAACTGTCGGTGCGCTCATTGTTGAAGAAATGAGAGCAGCTGTAGAAAAACACACAGGCTTCCGCTGCTCAGCAGGGATATCTCACAACAAGGTGGGATAAAACGTCACATAATTCTGATGTAAGATTTACTGTTGCTGTTCTCACATTTACCTCTGTGCTGTTGAAGGTGCTGGCTAAACTGGCCTGCGGTCTGAACAAACCTAACAGACAAACTATCCTACCTTTGGACTCTGTGACTGAACTGTTCAGCACTCTGCCAATCAGTAAGATGTGAGTTTAATTGTCACTGTCCCACAAAAATTTCACTGATGTTCCGATGCAGAAGTGCAACAGACGACTAATAGAACTATTTGCGCTTGTTTGACTTTTGTGTTATGCAGTCGTAACCTTGGGGGCAAAATGGGTGCATCGATAACAGAAACTCTGGGAGTTGAGAACATGGGAGATCTCACTCAGTTCTCTCAGGTACAGCTGGGGCAGCACTTTGGAGAAAAAACAGGGTAAGGAAATACAGTGCCATAAAATGACTGTTCACAAAAAACAGCTTACAGAATCGTTATTTTTTTTATATTGTCCCTAGTTTACAATCCTCTTCTTGTATAATAATACTACCAGGAATTCAGTTAATCTTCATTTTGCACTAGAAGTGCACATATAATTCTTTGACATAGATTGATTTCCTTTGTTGCATCATCCTGTTATAAACTTGGATACACAATTTGGAAACCAATGTGGAATTTCAGCATATTTTTTGGTCGTATAAAATCATATAAATGAGTATACACTCATTTTTCCATTGTGCACAGTGGGAAGATAGGCAAGTTTTTTTAAATGTAACAAATGCTAGAGCTTTTAAAAGAGCCCCGTTTAAATATTTTATGGAATAAAGTGTTATAATTGTATGTGTCTGAATTAGTGTTTAATTAATGTGTTGCATCGACCATTTTGTATAATGTGTATGTAACTGTTTTGTAGGAAATGTGGTTTTAGGATGTGGACCCTAGAAAAAGTTACTGTTGTCCCTGCAATGGCTAATAGGGATCCAAATAAACAAACATATGTTTGACAAAAAATGGTTGTTGTGTTTAGTATCAGCTCTCAGCTACTATACACTACCACATTATTCTGTTGTAGTAGGTTTAATATTTCTGTTTTAGTTTTAGGAGAGAGAATTGTATGTTTGCTTAGTTTTATGAGGAAAAATGCAAATGTGTTTCTGAGTTTTATGTTTTATATTTTTCTTGTTGCTGTGTTCTTGCTCATTATGAGACCAAGTCCTGAAAAGTATATTAGGAATATATATATATATATATATATATATATATATATTGACATTAACACAGACAATTTCCTTGGACTTGAGTTGTGAGATAAGAACAACGACAACTTGAAATTGTCTTTATTCCTCATTGACGACGGGAGTTACATAATATTTCTGCTCTGCAGCCAGTGGCTGTATGACTTGTGTCGGGGGATTGAGTTTGAAGCTGTGAAACCCAGGCAGCTTCCCAAATCCATTGGCTGCAGTAAGAACTTCCCTGGGAAAACATCACTGGCCACAAAACAGCAGGTACAGACCACGAGTTGCAGAAGCATGCTTTATACATATTTCTGAATCCAATTTCTGTTTCTTTTAAGACTTTTATCTGAAATGTTTTTCTCTGCAGGTCTTTATTTGTTTATGCTTTCCAAATGTATGTTCATGTTAAATCCAAACCTCTGTGCAGGTGCAGTACTGGCTTCATCAACTGGCCCTGGAGCTGGAGGAGAGGTTGACCAAAGACAGAGAAGTGGTAAGAGAAACCACTATCATTTTTTTTGTTTTGTTTTGTATTGAAATTTTGATGTTTAACCATTTCTATTCCATAGCCGCCTGCTCATTTCACATCTGCGTTTTCTCACTGTCATACAGAACGGTCGAGTGGCAAAGTTGTTGACGGTCGGAGTGCGTCAGCTTGGTGACAAGAGGCAGAGCAGCTTCTCTCGATGCTGTGCCTTGGTGCGCTACGAGGCGACCAAAATATCCAGTGACAGCTTTGCCATTATCAAGAGTCTCAACACAGCAGGAAACCAGCAAGCCGCATGGTAATTAAAGAGCAGCGGTGCTGTGTATTTATAGTGCCACTTTGAATAAATGCTCTGCGATTTAGACCTTCTGTCTTCCATGTCTCCAGGACTCCGCCTCTGACCCTGCTACACCTTTCAGCCAGCAAATTCAGCGACGCTCCGTCCACAGGGGGGATCACTGGCTTTCTGTCCAATGATCCCACTTCGACTCAGAGTTCCTTCTCTGTGACTCAGACCCCATCCAATACACAGTCAGACTTAAAAAATGTGTCTCCATGCAGTCATCCTGGAACTATACAATCCTTCTTTCAAAAAGCATCTGGGAAACAAAAACAAGTCAGGAAGGACAAAGAGGAGGAAGATGACTGTGGAAGCTCAAAAGAAGTCTCTTCATCTGTCATTTTAGATGAACCATTTTCCACTGATAGGCGTTCTAGCACCAAAATCATCTCAGAAAGGCCCCGCTCTGGCATCTCCTCTTTCTTTCAAAAGAAAAGCCTTGAAAGAAACTTTAGGCCTTCAGCCTTACCGATCCCCACGTCTGAATCTGAACCTGAAATCATAGATGGAGATCACTGTGAAGATTCTGATGCCGTTGCCGAGCACGAACCTCATCAGCCACGATTTAAAGATGTAGGGACGAAACCGGAGACTGAACCAGAAGACCGCCAACCTCCAAGCGTGCTTGTGGAAGACCTGATAATCTGCGAACGCTGCGGTAAAGAAGTGCTGGTCTGGGAAATGCCTGAACACAACGACTTTCACTTTGCACTGGACCTCCAGAATTCTCTGTCTTCATCTATTAATTCAGCAGCCAACACTTCCAGTTCCACCACCTCTCCTTCCTCTATTGCTTCTCCGGTTCCTCTTGGAGCAGGAGGCACAACACAATCAACCCGGAGCAAAACAAAAACAAGAGGCCCGTCAGGCCCTGCTCCAAAAAGACAGAGATCCCAAGGAGGAAGTCTGGGTACCTTGGATTCATTTTTCAAAAAGAGCTGATGACATGAATATATCTGACTACAGTATAAACAGTAATCTGTTTTTTATTCTAACTGTACACATGTATCAAAAAGCCACCCAGTATAACATTTTTTTTGTTAATTTTTCATTCAAAGCAATCACTGCAGAGTAAATAAATTATTTATTTTGAACCAGGTTTTTGTTTTATTAAGCTTATTTTCTAAACTTGTAACAATTAAAGTTGCTTCTAATACATCAAAGCAGTACACTGCCTTGTGTTTTAATACTGTCACATACAATAAAAGCAGAAACCTGTTTAACTTAAAAGTTTCTCACATTTATAAGGCAATTAAAATTGAAACGCAAATGAAACTGCTGGTAAGGTAGTCAGACAGTAAATAAGCCAGAGTGCAAGCCAAACTAATCAGGCCTGTACAGAGGGCTAGTTATTAGTGATAAGAGCTGCAAATGCAACTTGCTGTTATGACCTGCTTTTAGCCACAACATTCACTAGAGCACCACTTAACCTTTCATCAACTTTTAGAAAATAACATTTTTATTGGAGGTCGTAGTCATTTTAAAGCTAAGTATAATTATAAAATATGTAAGCTAAATGTAAACTCGATTTTTTTTTTTTCATGCAATGTACAACTGAAATCTTTACTTGGAAATATTTCCTTAATGTTTAGCAGCCCAGAAAGCAATGATTATGAGCTAAACACACACTGGAGGGTGAGTAAACACTGAAAGGAGGCCCACTCAAAGACCTGGAAGACTCAATATGAACAGACCTCCTGGAAAGATAACAAAAAGGCATTTCTATCATTTATATCGATCTTAATGACAAACATGACTACTTAAGGTAGAACACTGTTGAGTCTCTAGAAAATGAGGAAATACACAACAAAAACCTGAGTCATCCTTCTAACATGTTCTTTAGTTGTAACATTTTCCTCTAGTTAGTTTACAAACATTTATGCGTCTTAAATTTTGTTAGATTATAATCACAGTATTGTAATTTTTGAGAATTTTATGTGACAGACCAACTGAGTGGTGTGTAATTACGAAGTGAAAAAAAAATTGACAAATATGTGTATTCAAGCTTCTTTGAATCATGAATACTTTTCATGTCCATCATCTCTGACCAGTTTCCCCATCCCGGCTGAAGAAAAGAGTTCCCATAACACGCCACCACCAACATGTTTCACCGTGGGAACAGATTTGTTTTACATTTATTCTGAAAACCACATATCCTTTCACTTTTACTTTGTAAATATGTGCAACTCAATGAATACCTTTACAGGAAACCCCAAAATAATACATTCAAATTTATGTTTGTAGTGTAAAAAAGTGGAAAATGATCAAGTGGGGAGATTTTTTGCAAGTCACTCTAAACAAAGTACAGCTCCTGAGGAATTTTATCAAAACGTTGCCTGCAATTCACATTTCCAATAACTCGTAGATTTATAAAAGACATAAACAAAGCTTATGGTGTGTAATGACAACTGAAAAGGAGAAAACTTTAGTTCTAATTAAAGAAAAAAAAACACATTCAGGAGGTAACATAGGTTTTATTTATGAACACAGACCAAATTGGATCTGTACATAAAAATTGCATTTCACCCATATAATTATCAAAATATTTTAAACTTGATTAAAACAGATCTTGCACTTGATTTTAAAAGAGAAAACAAATGTGCCATATTAGAAACGATTAAAAACAGTAAAATCTCAAACTACTCAGAAATCTAAAATATCCAACTGTAATGCATTAAAACATACTAATACTTTTTATTAAATGCTATAAATGATTTGGTTGAACTTTATAATCACATGTTCTCGACTTTGCAGGTAAATTGTACATTAACAACGTGGGTGCTACGGAACAAAAACGCAAGTAGAAATATCAGAACCTGTTTCTAGCAGTAGCACCAACCAAAGCGTGTTTGTCCCTCAGCTGTAAAACGTTGGGATGTGATGGAAGGCTACCCTGGCAGTAGCTCCACTAGGCACTGTGTTTGAATCCCTTCCAAGCATGTGACATCAGTAACTTAAGAGATGACATCAAGTACCTCGAATATCGTTGCTTTGAAAGAAAGTTGCATCAGAAGCCATTTTCACACACTAATAAACAAAACACAAATCTTTGGGAAAAAAATATATATTATTCTCTGGCTTTCCTCAAAATCACCAACTCTCAAAACAGCAACAGAAACCTCAGAGTGGCTCTGTGAAAAGGGAACGCCGTCACTAATATGCTGCCCTGAGTAACTAAAGCACTTGTGATAGTTGGGAGGATTCTAACAATCTCGCCATACTATTGTGAGGCATTACTTGTGAATAAAAAACAGATTCCAACAGGTGTGACAGGAAAACTTTTGCAATCTTGACAGACTGACACATAACCTCAACAAGGTTTATACATAAACTCCCATTTACATTCTCCAAATGCCCTCTTCAGCAGCACCAACAGCATTCTGCTTCACTCTAATAAGCTGTGCCCGACTCTCACAAATGCGTCTTTTATCCTTAAATAAGTCCACCAAAAGGATATGGTGTGAGTAGAAAGTAGTGGGAAAAAGAAATTGGTTGTTTGTAGATGTTTAGACCGAGTGTCTACAGAAAGTGTGCCTGTCATGCTTTCGCAAAACAGTTTTAGCTGTCGACTTTCCTCCAACCCTGAATGCTTTTTTTCCCCCACCCGCCAGGTCAACATGCCATTGCTGGTGATTCAGATCCATCTGACTGTTTGTCCAGCGTAGCACATGACTTTTAAAGTATGCAAATTTTGTACTATGCAAATGCAAAGTTTCCTGGGTTTACTGTCTTTTTGTAAACTCTGATATAGAAATGGTGAAGCAAAGGCAACAATTTAAAAAATAATGCTAATTTCAACTGTGATACGTTTGAGTTTTAAACTCTTTAAAGTGTTTCCTTTGACTGATTTTTTTTTTTTATTTAACATTTTTCTCTCGATTTGCAATGATCGTTAAATGACACCTGAAATGATAACTTTAAATGACTAATTTAAAGTTACTCCATCTCCCATTGCACAGGTTATAGATTGTATGTTAGAGTCGGCAGTGTGAAGCTATATTTGCAGTCTAAATACAATTTACGAAAAAGCTGAATTCTCATGGCAATTTGAGTGAATAAAACGCTTTACATATACTTAAATACTAAGATCCTTGGTTTATCAGGCACTGTGCTCGTAGCAGATCAGATTCTGTTGTTCACTGATAATGGTGACTTATTTCACAACAGTGATGCCATTTACACCATGTCAAAATATCTCATTCTTTGCAAAACAGAAAAATTGTTCTTCCACAGAGAAACCATCGCTGGCAGTGCTCAGTGCAGATCAGTGTGTGTGTGTGTGTGAGGAGTGCATTTAGGAGTCCAGTTTATTAGCAGCTCTTCAACACCGATGTAAAATGATTCGATTGATTTATTTTTTCCCCTTAAAATTGACGTTTCAGTGGGATGTGATGTTTCAGTGCCAAGAATTGCAACTAATTTAAACCTGAAAACCGGGACGGGAACTAAAATATCAGTACTGTCAAAGTCTAAAGAAGATAAAACAAGCAAGAGGAGGTAAGGAGGGTTTGGAGGAAAAAATAACAAAAGTTGACAAAAACAACAAGATCCGGCAGCAGATATTTACTTTGCTAGCAGAGGTCCAAAAGGCCTTTGAGAGGTGTGATGCAGTCCGTAAAGCACCTTGGGTTTTGTTTTTAGGGCTGGGACGGAGTTTTCAAAGCTGCGATGGTCTAAACAAAAAACTTCAGGCTTTCTCATCCTGCCCTTGAAAATGTTGGTAGTGATAGGAAATGGGTTGCAAGTTGGTGACATGACCAATACCTTTGGTCACGCCCTCCCTGAAGAGCATCTTAGCCCCCACCTTCAAATATTCAGGGTGTTTGATGAACTTGAAGAGAACCACTGCTTTTTCGCCTGTTCTCAGCTCCTCCTGTAGCATAGCAATATAGTAGGAAGAAGTAATGAAAGCAAAGAGCATTATTAACAGAGGCAATTGTTCATTACAGTATGAATTGATAGATTTTTTTCTCCTATGGATAAATAAGAGTCAAAGAAGAAGTCAAAGAAACCATTTTCATTACCCCCCCTCCTTTTTTTACAATTTATAATAATACTTTATCAGTACAAACATGTATTATTTACATATTATGAATTTATTTACATTTGATGCACAACTCAGCTCCACACCTTCGTCCCTCCTGGATTACTATATAAAATATTATTTTTTGCCAACTTTTACCATAATCGCCCCTTCCTCCACCATGCATTTTCCAACAGTTCTTTTGTTTTGTGAAATTTCTGCAAATTTGCTTATATTTGTGCTTTGCCTTACTAATGTGATTCCACAAATCAAACCCACAAAAGTTGGTATAAACAAATTATATGTAGAAAAGGGTTTTTAAAATTGAGTTGACCTCAAATTTGACCCCCCTACTCTGTCAGTTAACGTTTGTTGAATGTTTCCTGGAAGTAAACGGTTTCTTCTTCCTTTGAAGATAATGTTAGCTGTTTTATATTTAACCAGATGTCATAATTTTAGTGAATTGATTGCTTTTTAAACACTTCTCAAAATAGCTTAGTGGATTAACTAACCTTGCCATAAACAGCTTCCACTGTGGCGGTCTGTCTCACATTTCCAATGTGCACAGTAACCTGGAAGCCTTTGTGGAAGGTCTTGGCATGAAAAAGCAGGACAATCTCAGCCTCAAACATCCAGCAGATAGTAGGATCCATCTCTGGGCTCACCATTACCATACCCTGTCAGTGGCAAATCAGAATAATCTTCAAAAATACCATTGTGTTTATTGAGGCGATTGACACAAATCTATGTAAACTAACTAAATGATGTATTTTTACAGTACAAAGTACAGAAAAATCAAACACGAAAGATGCCTTTCAAACAAATTGCACAATAGAAACCATATGTAGGGTCCCACCTTGCGTAATAGTGAGCGGTCGAAGTTTCCCAGAGCAAGCGTTGCAGCCTGGCCCGCCCTGAGTACCCTGCAAGCCGAGCGGTTTCTTTGGATGCTGCCAACGGTCAGCTTGTGGAACTGGCCCAACTCTGTGGGTCCTACTACAAGATGATCCCCCTCGCGACATATTCCACTGAACGACCAGACACGAAAAATAGGGTTAAGGTATTGTAGTCGGGACGTTTTGCTTACTTAAAAAAAGCATCTTCCCAGACTGACCTGTACAGAGTGCCTCCTACCACTGTCCCCACTTCTGGAACTGTGTAGATCTCATCCACCTGAAGAGAAGCCCACAGTCATGAATCAAATCAAATATATATGCACCAGAGGGAGTGTGTGTATCGCAGCCAGCTGGTTACACATTTGCAACAACGTTGGACTTACTTGAAACTCTGTGAGCTGTTGCATAAGCTCTTCCTGCTCTTTGCTGTTGCTGAGAGGAGGGATGATGTTGAAGAAGACCTTGAGCATGTCTAAGCTTTCACCAGTCACACTGGATAAGGTGAAGATGGGTGTGATGCTGCCAAGGACAAGACAAACATCAAAGTTGATTCCTATTTTCCAACATCCATTGTAGTTATTAGCATGAACTACAGATGAAACACAGATGTGACAGCAAAGGAAAAATAATCAAATAGGGTTTGTGCATCTGGAGTCACACCTGGGCGACTGGGCGAACTGCTGTGCTGCTGTGACTGCGTCGTCGGTGCTGCCAACAACCATGGGCACTTTGTTGCAGCCTGGCTGTTTCAGGACCCGCTCTAGCTGCCGCACCGTGCGCTCCACAGTGGCTCGGGTGCAGAGGTCTACTTTGCTGATAACAATGAAGATGGGGACCTTCAAGGCCATGGCGAGACCCAGATGTTCTCTTGTCGTACCGGCTGAAACATAATGAGGAGAAGCGGGACACGGTAGTTAAGTAGTAGTTTGTTTTTCACTACCTTCGGCTAGTTAAGGTGCTCTTCTGTTTAGCAAACAAGCAGAAATTGAGTGAAGGCATCTGTAAGGTTAGGAAGAATTTCCTTTCCTGTCCAAAATATCTAATTACCCAGAATAAAAAGTTTAAATTCCTATATGTAAAGTAACTTCTAACTAAGATGGCAGTGGTTTGTCAATGATGGCGAGTTGTGTTTATTTATAAACAAAGTTGAAACCTGTACCAACGTCATATACGTTGGTCAAGGTATTTCACGGGTCTGATATCGCTCCAGACTTGATCCATGATACCAAAACACTCCAGAGTGCTGATACAAACCCAACAGCCACTTAAAATACCCAGATCTCTTGTCAGTTCTGCAGCAGTGAATCCATTTGTAGTACATGCTGGGCAAACACAGACAGTTATTTATTCCTCAATTCAATTCTGACTGCAGCTAATATTTATAAGCAAAACAAGTAAATCATTCCTGAAAGCAAAGATGACTTTGACTTTCAGGCTTGCCACCCACGACCCAATGCGATCCCAATGCTTTACAAGGATCCATTACTCTGTTTCATAATTAAAGCTGGAGCTCATGTCCTGTCCCATCTACGGCGTTGTTAAGATGGTGTTCGTTCTTGACCTCATTTTAGCTGGAGTTTCTCGTTTCAGAGCAGACTTAAAGACAACGACAGCTACAGTGCAACAATTTAGAAAAGTGCACTGCATGTAAATATGGTTAGATGATAAGGGATGCACATAAATGTGTTGTTGCTATAACCAACAACAGTGGACAGTTAATTGGATGTAGGTATTAAATTTACATCCAGAGCAAATAAAAAAAGAAAACCAACTCACTTAAATCCAGAAGAGTTGAACCCTAACCGTTTCACTCATATGCTCAGCTCTTAAATATGATCTCTGCTTTGCAATAGGAACACTCTGCAGGTGTACCAACAACTTCATGTGATTTTTACTTTTGAATTCTACTTCTGTAACTGGATAAACAGAGTGTCAGTGAAATCTGCTTATGGCAATCTCACATGGAACTGCATTTCTAGCAAAATTCACGCCTTCAACTAAGCAGGGATACTGTGCCAGCTTCCCTGTCTGTGTAATTAGCATGCCAGCTCAGGTTACACAGTGCTTCTTTCCTGGATGCATATTCTTGCTCCAAGTCTAATTGCTTAGCAAAAGTTTAACAATATACTAATACATAATTTACAGATATTGATGCTGTGCTAAAGTTTTATGGACATCGGATTATTTTATGGCTTCTAAAGCTGAATCTGTATTTTTTATTCTTCTTCTTTTATCGGTTTGTTTGCAGGAACCTGATTTGGAGTCAGACCAGACACATAACTATGTTCTGTGTGTCAAATAGCTTTTTTTAAAATGGATGCTGCTGGAGATATTTTGGGACCAGTGGAGGGTGGAAGCAGAGATGGGTGTTGGAAGGTGGATATGTTATGTAAGCTCAGATCCTACATATCTGCAGTGTCATACGTAACAACTCTGTATGTGCGAGTCGAGTTATTTTTAACTGCGTCACAGAAATATGTGTTAACCATGTAGCAGAGCTACTCCTTACTTGTGTTACCCGAAACAAGTCCTGCAAGCTCAGCGTACATTTTTAAATGTACAAGAATCAAATGATTGTAAAGTTTAGTGAACATAAACGTACCAATGCCAGTGTTTGCGCTAACGACCAGCATAGCAAAGTCTGGACAGTAGCTGGTGAGGCCAAAAATGGTGGTTTTCAGGTACTTGTGGTGACCAGCCAGATCTATGAACGTGATCATTTTAGAGGCACTCTCACAGATCTCCTCTGCAGTGCGAGACTCGCTGTAATTTACAACCTAGGAAAAAGCAAAGGGAGATATGATTATATTTCATGATTCTGCAGCCTATTACATTTTGGTTTGATCAGCGAGCTAAAGTAGACATTAATAATACCCTTGACATTGGTTGTTTCTCACCTCTCCTTTGCTGTTGAAGCCGAGGATCTCAAAGCTGATGCTTGATGTGCGCCCAGTCTGGATTTCATGCAGGTGCCTGAAGAGGTTGAGTCTCGCTCTTCCCCGACCGTTGTCCAGCTCGCCTTGTGTTAAAACACCCAACAGAGTGGACTTACCAGAGTCCACGTTACCCAGGACTGCCACTCGTAGGTCTAAGAACTACAGAGGAGGAAGAGCAAGGAATACAAGTTAAAAAGAAACGGTCAGATAATAATAAAATGAACAAAAAGTTGATAAAAACAGAATGCATTTCTAGAAGCTGGACTAACCTGCTGATCATCGGGCACCTTTCGTATGAGAACTTCAGCAATCTTCCGAGGAATATCAGAGTCGTATTCTACCTCTCGTTCTCTTAGAACTGCAATGTCAGCTCCCACTCTATTAAAAACAGTTGTAGAAAAAAAACTATAGAACTTAAATTCTATCGAATTGTGTCATAAAAATATTACATATATTTTATTCTGGAAAGCAAAATTTTGTTTGTGTTAAGGGCAGCAGAGGATTAAATGACGCACTCATCATTCCAAGTACCGACTGTACAGTCCTGCGGGGATAAAATTACAATCTGGATACGCTTCAATGGATCAGCTGTAGCCTCCGTAAGTCTACATGCCCAAATATAAAGTAAGCAGGCTATACTAATATACTAAATGTTCAGATTATTATCATAGCACATTACATGGACACATTTCAAGGTGTAAATGCAAGGAAACACTAGGCTGTGAAAGAGTGAATAAGATAGTATGGAGAGATCCTTCTTACACCTCGTCCACTTCCAACCATAAATACAAGATCTTGCTGAAAATGAATGCTTTATGGACTGACATTCAATATTTAACATTCACACGATGCCCCAGTAAACAAGTTTAGGGCCAAAGGTTGCACAACAGCATATTATTGCCTGTCTGGTTATGCAAGCACAATAAAAGCACAGAATAAAACAGGCATCCAGGACTCACTTCTCAGCCAGCCTATGGAGTGTTTTCAGCGATGCCCTCATGTCCTCCTCTGACAGTCCCACCAGCATGCCATTGTCCTCGACACCTATTTGATAGACGGCTTCGCCCCGACCCTCCTGCAGTCGCCATTTCATTTGTGTTGCCAGGTGCTCAAAGCGGTTTTGTGTGGGGTTCACCAGCTTTAGCTAAAAATGACAAAAGCTTTAGAAATTATTGCTGGACTTAAAGCCAATCTGTAAAAGTTCACAAATCGAACGAGCTGTTGAACATTAGTAACAGACAAACTAATATATGAAACTTAGGTTTAGTGTAGGACTAGAGCAAATGTTGAGTTACTAAAAATAATCCTGCTAATCCACTTGGCTGTTGTGTTTCCACACAGAGGCTGCACCTATGATTCTTCTGAAATATTTCTCTGTTAGACTTCTAGCTACGTGATTATGAAACAACAAAAAACAAGTACTGCCAATTACATGGCTGACGTACATCAGTCATTTTTGAAGTATTCAGTGACCGGCTCCAGTTTCTTTAAAGAAAACCAAAACATAAAACAAGGTTCTTGCTTACCTTGTATTCTATGTTTCCCTCTTCAGCCTGAGAGATAGGATAGTCAAACAAAGAGAGACAGAAGAGGAACAAATGCTGTCAAACAGAGAATTGCAACATTTGTTCAAAGATAAAGAGACAACCAATCTGACTGAGCAGTAAACACCGGGCTGTGAATAGTCTGGCAATGACTGCTAAGCCATAGCTGCCCTTATTATACATGTCTCTTCTATACCACTAGAAGCTATTGTTTAAAACCAATGGTAATTAAAGTCAAGTGCAATTACTTTAAGGGACAAACAATTTATGATTACTGCAATACAGCTGGTTATATTCAGCGGATCTGAAGCTGATGCCAATAAAATAGGTGTTAAAAAAGAAAGGGAGATGGGCGCAAATACAGATTAATTTAAAGTGCAACCTGTTTGCCAACAACTTTTAGTAATGCCTAGAAGTTTAAGACAAGTCCCCCTGTGTTTATTAACTCCGTGTTACTACACATAGATACCTCAATATTTATTAGTTGTTTTTAATTTGTTTCAATAAAGTCACTGGGAGCTGTACGAGTTGAGGTATTTGTCCCAACGAGTGAATGTCGGTCAAGCTGTGACCGCCTCCATTATTTACAAACACAGCTGTTCCTCTGCTAGGCTAGCTAGCCCACTGCTAGAATAAATAGTAATAATAATAAAAAAAAAAGATGATAAAACCATTAATTGTACAACACAACTCTATTATATAATAAATAATGAGTGAAAATTTGACCCAACACAGACCGCTCACATGTTCTCTTTAGTTCACTACGTGTCACCAGTTTCAGAAAGAAAAGTTAGCCACACAGGAAATAACAGAAAACATTCGCGTTTCTATGCAGTGGAAGCCAGAAGGCATACAGTATATTTCCTGTTTGTTCCTTGTTTTTCTAAACTTCTTTTGTGTTTCTCGTATGACTTCATTTCGACTCGTTTAATTAATTGTACTTTATGGATTAACATCAGCCTTACCTCTGGGGGTAGATATGGGGTGTTATTGCTCGGTTTGAAGTTGCGAGGAAATCGCGTTCTTGCTTTCTTGCTCTTTGCACCAGTCTTTTTCGAGACAACCCCGTTGCCATTTCCTGGCTTGTGGTTAGACGCGGATCCCTGAGGTCCACCGGAGCTGTGCCCGCTTGCTGACCCAAATAACTCCGATACCCGCGCATCCATCGGCTTCTGTAGGACCGAGCTTGCTAGCTTACCTCAGCCTGTCTGAATATGCTGCTGTAATATGGAGAAAAAAAGCATCTAGGCCAGGTATGTGTGCGCCTAGATTTTAATAAGGTCACACTTCTGATTATCGATTACATTCTCCACAATATTAGCAAAGTCTCGGCTTCCCCCACAATCTTCAAATCGAACAATAACACTACCTCCAACCCTGAAGGGCTGTATCGTTTTAAGTTTTCAGCTACCTACGTCACAATACGAAAAGCGCTTAGGTGCGCTTGATATAATACACCGTAAAGCGCGTGTGAGCGGTTCGTTTTGTTTCGGCTTCCACAGCACTTTGTGTAGGTTAAACTCCGCCCGGCTAACTGGAAAGATGCGCAAAACATTCTCAGATAGGGAAACCGTGTTGCGAGGCTTTGCATCAGACGAAACCGGAAAGTATCTTTTGTTTACAAAAGATTATGAAAGTTACAAATGATTTTTTTTTTTTTTTTTTACCAATAAATGGTAAAGAGATGACAAATGGCAAACCACATTAGTGACCATAGCAAAAAGTAAATTTGAAAACGCTGAACATTATGCCTCATTTTTTAATTTGTGCTTTATAAGGGTATGATGACATGGTAATATGTTATGAATTTTTAATAAAATGCTTTACTTATGTAAATAAAAAATGACTATTTCTCACTTGAAGAATAAAGAATAAGAACAATTTATATTTAAAGTATGCAAATAGTATTTTAGTTAATATGTTTATAGGATTATTTGAATTAAACTCCCCTGTTGAGTGTCAAAACTATTGAACAATACTTTTGTTCTAAAGCAGTGTCTTTGTGTGAGGAGCAGCTCAGGTCCTATATATCTGAAACTGATCCATAGTAGACACGGTGTTGTTGAGGATGACTGGGGAGGAAGTGAGGTGGGTGTTCTTTGGATGTCCACCTCATCTCCACTGTATAATGAGCACCCGCTTCGGATGTTATCATCCCATAGAATGGCGATTATTAGTGGTTATCAGCCCCATTGAATGGCCTCAGTTGGTCCCTGCTCTACCTGCTAGCAGGCTGTTATCAACAAGCGGATGTAATGAGAGGCATCAGGTTTATAAGACAAGCAAAAATTCACAATGACAGGTGAGTTAAGGTCACTGCTAGGACTGTCAAGGTCAGATTATTCAGTGACCCAACCCTCGTAGGAAGTCTTGACTCGTCTCCCCTGGTCGCTTCTATATCCATTAATTCCCTGAAACTAAAGCAAACCTACATGTCAGAGTCAAGAGAAAGAATTTCAGAGACGATGACATTTGACCAAATGACAGGTTGTGTTAATGACTCGTGCTGCCTTACAGGATGAGTCACTAATGTGGAAGCCAGTCATATTTTGAAAACAACCTTTGGATTTCAGAGAGGAGTGTTTATGGCTATAATGTGAAAGTCTAGGAGGTGGAATTTCATGGTAATTCTGAGTGTTTTAATTTACACTCTCAGATAACAATTGATAGGTAAAACAACAAAAGTTTTTCATGGCTATATAAGTCAGAAGTTGTAGGAGAGCCAACAATGTAATAATATTCAAATAACTAAAGCTGTAAAAAGTAAAAGCCTTGCACTATCTGAGAAATTTGCCACCAATTTGTATGTTCATTATATGATAGTTACTGTTTACACAGTGGAGTAAGTTATATCTGGTTGTTTGCTCTTTTGATGTGTTTAAATTTAATATAATGTGTGGTATCGATGATCATGTGTCTTTCCTGTTGTTTACAGATTGATGGTTTCATTTTTTTATATTGTTTTACTGTATATATTGTGTACATTAATATTTTTTCAAAAGTAGTTTTTTTTTAACTGCCACTCCTTGTTAGAGCAGAATGTATGAAATTTGAGAGAGGGCCAGCCCACTCCCTTGAGTGAGATGAATTCTGGCATTTTGTGAAACTCAATTCTGATTGGTCACAAATCCTGTGATGTCGGGGCTCAACCCATTCCATCTTGGCTGAGAGAAGTGTTTGGAGATTTCTAAGTCTTTTTTTTCTGTAGCTTTCCCCAGCTCTGCATTCCAACTAAAAGCTTCTCTGTAGCTGTTCCCTTTCGCCCACCATGAGTTGTCCCTTGGTAAGCTTGCTCCTTGTTGGACTGCTTCACCACACCACGATGGCAGTCCGAATGGACAAACTAGCAGATCGCAAGACGTGCGGAGATGCAGAATGTTCATGTAAGTCAGAATATTACTTGCAGAGCTGTTAAATATATAGAATTGTAATGTTGAAGCTACACTTAAATCAACAATCAACTGACACATAGTTTATGTAAGTTGTGTTTTGTCTTTGCTTCATAAGATGTTCTTTCAATGGCCACAGCTGTGGATGACTTCATTGCTCCTGACTGCAGATTCATCAACATTAAAAAGGGTCAGATGGTTTATGTGTATTCTAAACTCATACCACCAGATGGCGCTGGAGTATTCTGGTATGGAAGTGTAGGTCCATATTTATTGAAATCCACATATTAGAAAGTTACACAATTAAATCCTCTTGTCGCCAAAGACATTATAACTATTTAGTTATTTTTGTTTCAGTTTAAATGTACAAGTGTTTTACTGTACAGTAAAATATTTGTTACTGTACATTTAGACTACAACGTTGTGTTTTCTGCCAGGTGTACAGTGAGCGGTATGTGGACCAGATGGGTAGAACGGGATATTTCCCTGCAACTGTGGTGAAAGAGACCAGGACGTTTACAGACAACACAGTTCGGAAGCAGACCACTGTGAGTGTCTGTCTTTCATTTAAATATTTCCTGTTTGTTTTTGTGAATAAATTGTGCCTTTAACCTAATATTTTGTGTCATTTTTAGGATATGGACTTCTATTGTGATTAGTGGACAAGAGACTGAATATTTTTTAGTTTCCCTTTCATTATCCTGTTTTTTTTATAAAGAGCATTCATCTCTGTCAAATTTATACATCATGTATAAAAATAATTTGATGTATTGCGTTTAGGAAGACAATTTCAGATTCTTCTCTCTTTGTAACACTTCTTTCTACCTTTGCTGTTTACATAAAATTTTAAGTTCAAGTGATTTTTTTAAATAAGAAAAAATATATGTAACTTCAAATGAAAAACAATAAAGGAACAGATTTCTTTTCTGTGATGGGAATTGGGTAATTTTCTATTTCTGTCAGAGTGTAGATATATTATAAAATTCAAAATGCCATAATTAGCATTAGCCATAATTAGTAGTCTTCATGCTGAATAAATCAGATTCTTTTCTTTTACTTGAGATGTGTGTTGATAAATATACAACCTTGCTATGTATCCACATGTGAATGTTAAAGTTTATAGTTATCCAGTACAAAGATGTCATGACTGTTGTGGACAACAAAGGAAATGCCCCAAATCCTAGCACAGACAATCAGAGAGACACAAATGTTAACTCAAAAATTAAACCTAATAATAAGCGTATAGACATTTGTTCCAAAAGTTATTTTGTTACATAGGAGAACTACACACAGGCAACAACTGGAGCAAAATGGCAAAGAAAACTAAAGACTGGCAGATGGGAGATTCAGAAAACAGAAAATAAAGTAATAATATTAATTTATTCATCACATTGTTAATCCATATCCAACATTACTTCAGTTTGTTGACAAGAATTCAATGGTTTGTTAGAAGTCATTAATGACTAAGCAGCATCCATCACCTGAAAGGGAGAAAGAGGATACCACAACTACTACCATGACAAATCTACCAAGACATGACAATCTACCTAAATGAACAGGCTGTGGAAAGAGCATTAATCAGAGAAGCAGTCAAGAGTCCCATGATGAGTCTTGAGGGGCTGCAGAGATCCAAACAAGAGGTATAATCAGGGAACAGAACATCTGCTGCTTCTCCGCTCTACATATATAGTCTAAGATTGGTAAGAAGAAAATCAGTTTTAAGCCAAAATCATAAATTGTGATTATGTCATAAAATGTTGGTGACATGACAAACCTATGAAAGAAGGCGCTCTGAGTCTGAACCTTTTGGGCTACAAGCAACTGAAATTCATCTTGGAAATTATGTTCAAAGAAGTTGTCCTTTTAGTCTGATTGAAACTGAGCTATTTTGCAAATAAGATTTTGTGAAAACGTTTGATTTATGGATGTGCAAAGCTCACAAAGATATACCCAAAAGAGAGACCAACTGCTATAATAGCAGTGTAAGATGGTGCAACAAAGCATTGACTTAATGTGATGAAATACATATTTACGTCACATTTTTAAAATATATTTGTTTAAAGAAAAGAAACAAAAACTAGTAGAATTTGCCTTCCAATGCTCCCATTTGTGTTTTTGAATAAAGTATAGCCAGAATTAATTAAATTGAAGCATCTGTTTTTACAGTGTTGAAATGTATAAAAGTTCAGAGAGGAAGGAATATCTTCAGAAGGCACTGTAACACAAACTGTATACTAGAAATAAAACAGCCTCCCTGCAGAAATATTTAAAAGCTGCTTCTCATTTTGTGACTAATTTTATTTTCCTTTAAAACATTTTGTATGATTTTTTAAAAATGTTAGAAGGTTTTAAGATGTATAATTATCCTTTTCCCAAGATAATTGCTTATCAACTTGCTTGAGTGTACACATGAACCAGTCTACCCACACATGCGGCTCAAAAACAATCACCCTGATTAAACACAGCCTGACTAATGTTCAGGTTGCAGGTTGTTCCCGAATAATGATTAAATCTCTCTTTTTATTGGTATCTCATTTTTGTGTGTAACAGCACCAAGCCAAATATGATCCTGAATATAATACATTAATAAAACCTCCCTTAGCTGCATCTCTTAGTGGGTGTTAAAAAGACAATCTTATTTCTATGTCATATCACAAAACTTTATGTGACAACTGCTTATTCTCCTTAGTTTCTACCAGCGTGGCTTCAGGCACTCTTGGAAGTGACAGCTTATAGGTTTAGGAAACAGGGCTGTCACATGCAGTATCGACCTTCTCCTGTTCCCCTTCTGTTGAAATCAATAAACTGCATTAAACGTCCTCCCACAAAATGTCACTCTGCAGAAACACACCTGAGGCATGCATGTCTATGGAATATGCGGTAAAAACAAAACAAAACAAAAAAAAACAAGGTAACAAAAACAGCATACCTCACAATGCAAGACTTTTGAAACAAATTGGGATCATTAAACAGTATTCAAAGAAAAGTGATTGCTTCGAGTCGTCCAAAAGAGGTAGAAAGCTCAGCATCTTTTCCGCTGATTGCAAATTGAGGTTGAGTGTGTATGTGTGTGCGGGGGGAGTCTCTTCATGAAAAACAGACACATCACAGTAAGTTAAGTCAATCTTTCAGGAGACAGCTGTAGCTTTTGGCTGTTGCCATCATTATGGGCAGGGGTACTGTGACACAGGAGATTGATGCATGTCCACGCTCATAAGTGTATGTGTGTGGATTTACTGTGTGAGCTCAAAGGAGCAGCTGCAACACACAAGCTATGGTGGATTTTGCCCTTTCTCTTCCTTTCCATCCAGTGTCACACTCACACCCACAACTCTACTGCCAGCAGCAGAGACCTGCCAGTCTGCAGCATTTCAGAGGGAAATTTTAGGCAAACGGAACATCAGTCCTTTGCTTCATAATCCCAAAATCTCTTTCCGTTTATGATAATTAACAGAGGATCATTTCACAAACAAATAAAATACTCCAGGGAACTGAAAAAGAACCCCACTCTGTCTAGGTTGATTTTGAAACAACATCACCTATCTCAGATTTAACTGTGAATATATCTGAATTAAAGGGAATGAAAGGAAGATCATTTAAAGTGCAAACATCTTGTGAATCTCCCCAGACAGAGGATGAATCAGGATAAGTATTTTTTTTTTGTTTGAAGCAGCTCATTTCTTTTAATGAGCAAACAAGCAGCATTGTTTCCCCGAGAAAGAGAGAGAGAGAGAGAAAAAACACATATTTACTCAGGACAATGACAGAGCTTATTTGCTTTTCTGAAATGTGATGGGAGAGTTTCTATTTTGTGCACCTATTCTTGACTTTCAACGAAACTGGTTTTGTCTTCAAGGTGCCTTAACAATGGAATTTGTAGGCTCAAATTATCCTCATGAATGTCAAGAAATGCCAGCTCTCTGCCTGTGTGATTTAATCAGTCAATCAGTCAGCATAAATCTGCTGCTAAAGCTTGATGTGGGCTGGCACCTTTTAACCTGATTGATGGTGTCAACTCTTCAAAATGTATTTGTCAATCTAAATTTGCTCTAAAGGTGTGGGCCCAAGAAAAAAGCATGTTAAATTACCTTGCAAATGAATCTATGATCTTGAATGTATTCAGTGTATATTTGAAATGTGGGAGGAAAATGATTTATGTTTTCTTTCTTTTCTGCAAATAAAAATCTGGTAAGTGTGGCATTTATTTGAATGTATCTCCATTACATAATAGTAAGGTGGACCAATAGTAAGTACATTTACTCTTCATACAAAGCTGCAAAGCTCTTTTAGTACATCTATGTAAAGTTTGCAAATCTATAGAATTATTTTTCTTCCTTATTTGCAAAAATGCTCAAGCTTATTCAAATTGTAAAGCATTCGTAGACATCGATGTTTTTTACTACATGTGTGAAGCCGATATTGGATTAATTAATTCTTTTTTCTTTGTTCCACATCTGATCACTATTTAAGGCAAGGCAAATCAAGGCAGGGCAACTTTATATAGCACGTTTCAGCCAGAGACAATTCAAAGTGCTTGTACAAAAAAGTTAAAAACAACATACAAGAAGATCGAAAAAAACAGATCTTTATTAAATATATTTTTCAGTATCCATGTGGATAAAATGTGGACTACAATATATAAATGACCTCTACTAATAACTTATATTGCCATTAATTATTAGTTTTTACTTTGGTTAACTACCTGTTTGAGTTGCGATGCTTTTGCTCTGAAGTTCCGGTAGTCGCGTAACAAAATGTGAGAGAAAGGTCAGAGAACTGTGCATACTTTGTCAAGCACCGTATGTGCACTGTTGCCATATTTAAGTGACAGGTGTTGGCATAGCTTGAACAAGTTCATTTTCTATCAGTATCTTTCTATCACTGGTGTTTTCTCTCTGTGTCTGTATTTTATCTCTGACTCATATAATTGCTTAAGTAAATGTAATTTTCCCATTTTCTCAGTCACACAACCACACAAGCTTTTATTTCTTGTGAGCTCAGCCGTCCAAACAGATCAGTATTGCCCCATTCAGCATTTGACTGAACTTCCCATACTGTTGTAAAGAAGATGTTTTAGATCCTTCAACCGTTACAAAATGTAAAGGATGTACACACCTTTGAAGTTGAAATAGGTTCACACAACCTGCATTAAATCCTTCTAGATAAATGATGTAGCAGAAACAAAATTGCTGTGGGAACAATGTGGATAATTTACAGACAGACTGGATATCGACAACCTTTTCTCCTCATCTCAACTGCCACTAATGTTTCTGTCACACTTGAATAAACCCGTTCCCCTCCTAGAACTGTGTTCTCACCTTCTCAATCAGAAAAAACAAAAACAAAAACAAAACAATTCTTCGCTCCTTTTGTTTTTCCAGTCACCATGGTAACACAAAGATTCAGGCTGAGGTTGGGGTGGGCATTTGTCAAACAACAGGTCCTGTGTAAGGCGGCCTTCAGCTACAAGCCAAAAGAAAATTAATTTAGAAAGTTTTAGCATGCCTATTCAGGTCTTTTAAATTAGAAATTTATTTGGCCAGAAGATTATTTGGTTTTCAAAAGAAATCATCCAGTCCCCAGTGAATAATAATGAGGTCTATGTTGTTTGGTATTAAAATGCCCTATGTAGTCTATTCAATTGAATATTTTGTTGATTAACTTTTTTTTTATCCAAATTGTCAAAATAAATGTAGGCACTACATAGTCTGTTTCACTAGTCCATTGCAGGATTTGAATTGAATTAAATTCAGTTAATTTATATAGTACTTTGTTACAGAAAATGTCATCTTAAGGTACCTAAGCAAATAAGCGATCCTATTTATATGCAGTGTTTTACACAATTCATATCTGAATGTTAGCGTCTAACACCCCCACTGCATTATGCACTGATGTAGCCACTAACTCAGCCAGGTTTATCTTGCAAATGAGAATTGAGCATGACCTGCTAACAGCATATTAAGCTTCCCTAATTACTTGAAGAAGTCATGGTGATTTTATGTTTGTCTATCAAGGTAGCCTATGGTTGCTACAGTAATAAGATGTGCTATGCATGGTTAACCTTGCTGCACGCTTCCTACATCGTTTATTTTCCAACATTATGCAAATATGTTCAATGCTCAAATCTAAGTAAGTTTTTTTGTTGTTTTTATTCCAACCCAAATCTGATACACTTGAAATAATTGAACAAAAAGTACCCAAAGCAATGTTGTTTAAAAGTGATGGCTCAAAGTTTGTGTTCTTTCTAACAAAGTCATTGTCAGTCACTCATAGGTTTTGTGGCTTTTTTTCTTTTCCAACATGTGTAGTTTGCTCACTGTATTTTATGTAGTGGTTATTTAACTTATTTTTGCAAACACAGATTTCTAATGCATACATATTTACTAAACATGTGACTAAACATGTTTAACATTTCACAAAAGGAGAACAAATATTGTAATTGAAACTTACGTTTATGCTCCTTTTGACAAACATCTGATGAAAGTCATACTTCTTTTCACGAACATCGTAACCTAGCATTACTCCCTTTACTTCCATTTAGAGTATTCATATAGCACAGTTTATACTTTCTAGGAAAGCTTACAATGGAAAACTTCTAAATTGTGTCGTCAAATGTAAATCCTGGGGCTCTTTTTCCACTAAGGCTGGTGAGCTATGAATAGACAGAGTGTTTGTCATGACAACCAATTACCCATTACAAAAGCAACAAGGCTAAGTAAGGCAATTAAGTGGTGAAATAAAACTGTGTTGCTGTGCATTGCTGCCTGCAAATGCATGTGTGAGGACAGTAAAATATATTTTCATATAGTTTAAGCAAATATTTATGCTGTGCATATTTTCTGTGCTTTCCTAACAACCTAAACCACAATGATGCATACAATAATAGTCTTCTGCTTTTCTGTTGTGTAATTTGTTTTTTTAACATAATTTTTCACCCACACGCATTATTTGGTGGGTTCATTTGTTAAGCGAGTAATTCAATTAAAGGGGGAAAAAGCATTACATGGATAACAAGTGGGAGGAATGGGCTTCAGTAGCTTTTAGATAAGGGGCTGTTCACACAAAACAAAGGAGCTAAGAATAACAAAATCCTCCCAGTAACCAGATATTGAATACATATTTAGCTTTTAAACTTCATAGTTCTGCCATCACTGTGGATTGATGTGACATTTGATCTTCAAACTTGATAGTTTCCGTTTTAAATAATAAACTTTAATGTGTGGTGTTGGCATGCTGTGAAAACCTGCAGTGTATTTATTAGTTTTAGTCATGTTTCATCTTTTGCTTAATGTCAAATTGTCGCATTTAGAACAGCAGAAGGATCTTCATCCAAACGCTATTAGTCCTCAGCTGGCAAGTTATGTACAGTACATTACAAACCGAGGAAATGTGTTTTCACCACATCAACATGTTTCTCAATAGCTTTTCTAATAGGCCGAATTGTTATAGCCAGATTTGTTATAAAATGCAACACTTATTTCTTGTGTTAATCAAAGGTATTACACTGCTTTATTGTTGGACTCATTTGTTTTAATTTCTTAGCGTGTGTACTATTACTTAGATTGTTTCCAGTAACTAATGTGAACTTCAATAAGACCATAAGAAGCATGTTACCAGGAAAAAGACAAACAAACAAAAAAAACATTGATATGTTTATTACTTATTTTTCCTGCTGTATATTACCATGTCCATACTTTTACGGCATTTTAAATACTTTTATGGGCCCAAAAAGTATCAGAGGAAAAAGCGTCATAACCCAGGTCAATCCTGTTGTTTAAAACCATCTGCCATTAAGTATTTCCTGGTTGGCAGGATATCCTAGAGAGGTAGCAAGCGGTTTAAAGACAAACGGAGTTTGTTAAGCCTAATGGTCCTTGTATTGATTGCACGGGCTATCCTGACAAATCGTACAGTCGTACAAGAGCAGAATGCCCAATGAGATGCTCATTCAGGAGATCTAAATGCATTTGAGCCTGCACTTTTATTGACCCTTGCAGAGCAGCCTGTGCAAGGTTTATTGCACACTCTGCTTCGCAACCAGTTTTTATAATGACATGATGGATGTTTGGTGAAGAGGGAAACAGTGTTCATCATTCACAGCAACACATGACTGGTAATAACAGAGGTGAACTGCTTCTGCATTTCTCAATATTATATTCTGGTTTGCAGGATTGGACAATAAAAACAATCAAACTTTATTAAAACCTCTTACTTTTACTATATTACTAGCTTGAGTATGTGTCGCTGTACTGGGTAAATGCATCAGCATAGAACAAAAAGTCCTCTTCAATTAACACATCATAAGACTTTACAGTATATCACTTGGACAAGGGCGTAAAAAAATGGATAACTTGGATGCTTTTAAGACAACATGGTTACTGATCTACAGAAGGAAACTGTGACCTTCACTAATCACTTGGTGGATTAACTGAGGCTGCATCTCATGTCTTTGCTAAGAGCCTGAGCAGAAGTGATGATCTCCATGTTTCCATGAGAGTCACTGCTGCAGCTTACATGTACTTACATATTAACAACATAGAAAAAATGGCTGTCTAAATCTATACCCATTATAATATTCATGACACCTTGAGATGATTTTTTTACTTGACACACTATCTTTGTGTAGTCATTAAGAATGCTTTTCCAGATTCATGGAAATGTTGACGGCAAATCTTTAAGTACCCCTTTCAAAGAAATTCTCCTGTATTAGTCATTGTTTCTAGGGTATTTGTTTGAAAAACTAAAGGTTAATAACAGAACTTTGAACATTAAAACATGTAAAGGATGTCAAATTGGCCTTACTTCTTTGGAAATTGCCATGTTTACCCTGTATGGCCCCAAAAAATAGGCGTTGTTTACTTTCCTAATGGACTATGAAATTGTATAGTATTGTACTAGAGAGAAGCTTGGAAACCTCTGGTATACTATTACCATTATCACTAATGTGCTTTTAAAATGGAAAGAACATCAGAGCCCACTCACAAAGAGACTGATGCGTATGCTGCTTGCGTGATACAACCTCTTTGTCATCACATCCCTCCAAGGTCATTTGGTCTGCAGTGACATAGACATAGACATGACCAATTAGTCTCAAAAAGGCCCACTTCAAGTGGTGATCAACAGATTCATGCATTTTTAAATGTATTTTAAGTAGCCCAATTTGTTTTCTTTTATGGGTTGATTTTTATTCTTTAGTAATGACAGAAAACATTTATATTTCTAGTAGGGCTTGATTTTCATGTTTTATTCTTTGCTTATTTACAGTTTTGGGCAAACATTGATAAACAATCAGGAGTGTAAATGTAATAATACATTTGGGCTTTAAAGAGTTTATTTTGGTGATTTAAATCATCTTAGAACCAAAACCTTGGGGGGAAAAAAGGAAACTCAGATTTTAATGTATTGTTGATATTTGTCTAATCCACACAGGTAAAGATATAAACACATGCTCATATACTGTTGATATATACACTTGAAAAAAGATACGAAGCCTCTTTTTGACTGATATTAAATCATGGTAAACTTGGCCAATTGTGGGTCAATCAGGAGTATTATGCTAGCTAAAATGCTGGAATACCAAGAGACATGATGTTTTGTTGTTGAATTATTTATTTTTTCTTTTAAGTTGGAGGCTTGTATAAGAGTATTATGCATTAAAATATTTTGAGAAAGCTATGTTTTTATGTGAATTAGACAAAACACATGATGAATGAAAAATGTTGCACCAATTTCTTGTTTAAGAAAAAGCATAATACATTACATAAGTTCTTTTTTATATGCTGAAAAATTAGAGGTCTTTTTCCATGAAGAAAATTCTGAGTATCACATCTGACGGGAATTGATGCATGTCAGATCAGCGGTGTTTCTTTGCTCTGCTTACAAAGCAAATTAAATAAAATAGAACATTTGGCAATGCTATGGAAAACTGAGGAACAAATTCTGCTCAGACATATTAATTTGAAGAAAATTAAATTTCAGGTAATGGTTTTTTTTTTCATCAAAATTCTGAACAGGAAATGGGTTTGAGCTGTTTGCCTTTGGCAGTTTGGAGGCTTTCAGCATGATATCCTGCTGATGGCCATTAACCACTATATTCATGAGATTAAAAGCATTTCTGAATTCATGATGGGCACCATGGCTTGTCTCAGTGCTTAAAATTGCTCAAAAGCAAAGAAACCCCCCCCCCCAGAAATGTTGTAAATACCATTGTGACAGTGTACACTGGTTCATTTCTAATTGGAAACCAGACATTTTAACTGTACAGTAGCAGCAGAAACATCATTGTAGTTTGGTTTGCGATATTGCATCATTGTGGGAATTCAAATACATTTGGAGTGAATTAGCTGTGAGATGCCAAAAGTATGATGAGATCAAAATGTTTCTTTACTTTTCAAATGAGTTTATTTGGAAGAATGGCATTTATTGAGCTAAGCATTATTTTAAACATGTGTAGTTTAAACATTTAAAAAGCCTCAAAGAGGTCAAAACTACTTTATTTTGTATTTAAGCAGAAGTTATGTTGCTACAGTAGAATGGCTACGTTCTTGAAGTTGAACCTTTCCACAGTTTTCTAAGTTCACAGCAAAAAAAGAACACTGAAGTGGTGTAGCAATCAGTTAGTGGATGGCACACAAGATAAAATCATACTGCAATTTATTCAGCAAATCAGACTGAAAAATGTGCCACCACAGGTCAATTTGTTTCTGAGATTTATTCAATTTATTGAAGCTGTGATTGAGAGCATTTCTTTATAAGTGATTCTCTCTCTATATTGCTTCATTTTGGCTCTCCAAGTAAAAAAGGTCCTGCCTCGATCTAAAAGCATCATGGTAGAATTAATAGAAAATTTGAAATACTAGACACCATAGTGATGTACCAGTTGATGCTGTTTCTTTTACCTTCTAGCAGATGGTGCCGGTTTAGTGGCTATCATATAAATTTGCTAGATACTTCACTGGTCCCTACTGGGCTGATAATATTTTTTCATGCAAGAATTTAAGAGAGGATAGACTGCAAAATGTCTTTTATTTACCTGTTCTATGTCTAGATATTCCTATTTTCTTCCATGGTGCTGCTCTCTTTTGAGTGTATTGTTGCAGAAAGTGCCTCCACTGTATGAGGTGATAGCTCAGTAAGTGGTGTGTACAGTATGTTGAGTGTAGGTGAGTGAGATGTGTGGCAGCCGTCCTCCGGTCAGAAGGGGGGCGCTGTGAGGAAGGAAAGGTTAACAGTATGTTACTCCCTCCTAACCCCACACTGAAATGACACCAGGATTAAATGTTGAGAAAGAAAGTTAGGAGAGTTATTGTACAGTAAATACACACACATTCCTTTTTGTGGAGGCTTAACAGGCACGTTCAAACGTAAAATGACCAGACTTATTTACATATGGATGGCTTGAAAATATTAACTTAAATACTATATAGTTGGCCAGTTCCTGTAAACACAAATATGTCTACAGGGCATAATAAAAAAATATTATGCCCTGGAGTATCAAAAGGTAAGGCATGTGTGTCAATATAATCGAACATAAATAAACAAAAGCATTTTAATGAGCTGAAGTTTAAGGCTAAATTTGATGAATTACTCCACAAACCCCCACCTCAAAATACAGTATTATATATGTAAGGGTTGATAACATGAAACATTAAAAACATTGACATTTTCTGGCAAACTAAATGCTGCTAATTCCTTTCAACATCGTGGTGAGTTTGGTAATTAATTGAATCAGTGTGAATATATTTTTTTCTCTTTCGGTTTTCTCTCCCCCAATATGATTCATCTCTAAGGCTAATTTACATGTCCTTTTGTTCCCTCCAAGGTGATGCATTAATTAGGAAGTGCTGAATACTCACCTCAAAGCAAGTAATACACAGAGGGGAATAATTATTGTGATTATGCTTAATCTGTGCTCGCTCTGTTGTTTTTCTTTTCCAATTAAACCAAATTTAAATTCAGAATAGGCTTTGAATATCAAAGCAGGTGGCCGTTCTCTCTGCACCTTTGTTGCTGTTTCTGCAAGAGACGCACAAGCCTTGCTCTGCTTCAGGCCGTAGCGTGCATTGTGTTTCAGTGTCTGGTTAAAAAGAACACCCTGCTCTTATCGTAGTGGACAGTTTCTTTCATATTGATGATACACTTTTGTAGTTTAGCAATAAATGATCGAATATGCAGGGACAGCTTTCTCAAAGCAACTAGTGCAAACTGCAAAGACAACCTCCAAATGGTAGTTAATTCCTCCATTCTTCCATGACAATTAAAGTGTCAGTGTCATTACAATGAAAAGATACTCAAATGGCTTTGTTGTGTTTTCATTTTGACCGTTTACTGTGCTTTCCAATGAAACGACTTGAAATCCTTGCGACATTATGCACCTTGTTCACAGCTAGTTGAAATATTCAGTTATGTTACACTTTATTGTGTTTAGTCAGGTAAATGAGTACAAGACATTGAACACTTGTGTTTCACATTTTTACCCCGTATGTTCCTTGCAATTCCAATTTGATCACAGTAGTGTGCAAACGTAATGAACAGACTTCTTTACGTCAAACACACCTTGAATAATGCTGTGCACAAATTTCAACAATATCATCGCTGAAAGATAGGTTTCACATGACAGAAATTGTTCAAATTTATTATCAACATATATAATTAATTTAATCTAGAGTTTGTGAAGAAAGAAAAGCTTTTGAGTGTTGTTTCACACACAGAATGATCCTTCCTTGGGCCTCCATCAGAACTACAGGAACATATAACACTTACATGAACAGAGGATAGGATGGAGCTGGAGCCTGAGAAAATTGTAAACCAATATGGCAGCTAGAGAGAACAGAGTGGTACAAAATACTGGGATGAGAGTAAGAGACACAGAGAGTTGAGCTAAATTTAATCTTTCTCAATGCTGCAATGTGCTTTATAACAAATGGATACCCACAGAAGCCGGCCATGCTCTCTGCTACATCTCACACCACATTAAGCCAAACATGACCTCCCATTGCCCCTCATCTCCCTTCCAATAACAATGATGGGTGTAATAGACCTGCAGAAATCAGTGTTTCTGAGTTTGCTGCATTTAAATGTATGTACACTGCATATAAAAAGTCTAAGCAGACTTGTAAAATGCCATGTCTTTGTGATGTAAAAATAATAGGCAATGATAAATCACTTTAAACTGTTTTTTTTTATCTTTAACGTCTTATATACTGTATGTACAATACAACTGAAAAAAAAGCAAAAACAAATCTGATAGAAAAAAAAAATATAAATAATAAAAAGAAGCTGCAAAATTCTGGTGCATAAAATATGCCCCACTTTAAATTGATACTTTGTTGATGCACCTTTTGATAGAATTTCAGCATTCAGTCTTCTTTTGTTGTAATCTTCCCAGGTCAGGTCATTCCACATATTGACAATGTTGCTCAATTTACCCGGTGAAAGTTTTCTAAACTTAATCAACTCTATGAATCTGACAGCAAATCTGCCAGATTTGCTGTCAGATTTAGTTCTGAACTCTTGCTACTCCTATCCAAAAATGTCTAGTTTTTTAAACTTTACATGTTACACACTTGCAGTTAGGCAAGCATTGTTCCCTGGGCAACTGCCAAAACCAGACTCATACATAGATCATCAGACAGAGAGGCATGACTTGCTGTTTTAGATAAAAACAGATCTCAACCAGGTCGAGTATGAAGGCTTATTGACTCAGCAGGAACTTTGTGACCTGTGGTCATTATGCGCCTCGCCATCTGCTATAACCCCACACTGTCGCTTTCATTCCCAATCACTTCCACTCTCTTACAATACAAATACGAGTTGATTGGAATATTTACCAGTATGAAAATTTCAAGATTGGATTAATGACACAAGTGCCGTCCTGTTAATGTACCACGCTGGAATTAGATGAGCTCCACCAACCATTCACAAACTTCGCTTGTGTGTTGGATTTTACAGCTAAGCCCAATATTATTCATTATCCTGGAAAATTTAGCTTCAAACTTATTCTCATTCAATGAACTGAGAAGTTTGCTTCAGCTGGTAAAAATGTAGGTAAAACTGAAAACCTATTTTAACTTCTACTTAAAAGGCACATCAGCATTTTAGCCATACTTATTAATTGAATGTGCAATTCGAATTAGTGAGTTAAATGTAAGGCTCTTTATTTATGCCACATTTTCTTTATGCAAGTGGCAGCTAACACAGAACCTCCAGATCCTAGCAGTCTGTTCTTGTGTCTAAATGCCCACAGGGATAATATAAAGCAAGAGACACTGTGGTAACGATATGTCATCGTATGTCAGCCCTTTGCCGTAATGAACACCGGTGTTATCACATGGTTTGGAAATCAGTCTACCTGTAAATGTCGGCATCTTATCTCTCAGAGCCAGATGCAGGCAGCAGCTTCCTCAGATATAGGCAGTGAACAGCACAGTGGCACAAAGAATGAGACACTAAAAAAAGGAGTGAATGAAACCATCAGATGAAAAGCTGGTACATACAAAGCAATCAATATTGCTGTAAGCACAATCCTTGCACTCAAAGAAATGTCGTCACGCAGCACTAGAGCAGTAGAGTTTAGAACTGCCTCTGAAATGTAGCTTCATTGCAGGGAAAGATGGGGAAAGACTGTCTTTTTGTGTCTTCATCTTTTTGTGACACAAACAGAATGTGTCTGAGTCTCATCTTTTGTTTTGCAGATTTCTATTTGTTATGTGCCTTCTAAGTGCACATGCTCCTGTTAATGCTCTCAAAGACGCATTTGAAATATGACAAAGTAGGTGCCGATGAGTTATATCCATTTGCAATCCTAAACTATTCAGGAAAATGTAACAGCCATAACAGTCCTCTTGACTGTTTAACTTTTTATTTTATTCTAACAATGGAAACCCACTACAGCGGACTGGATGGAAGATCAATATCCTTCTCTCTCTTGTCTAGTTGAAAGGTTCATGGCAAGGGTTCGAAAGGCTTTGTTATCTGTATGTTTTGTGTGTGTGTTTGTGTGTATGTGTTTGTCCATTTATTACTATCTCTTGAGTATCAGGTTGTAGCTGCAGGTCTAATCTCACACTCTGACTAAAACACTGACAAGCAGCCTGCATCCACTCCTGCCTCAGGCAACTATACAAAAAATTCAAGATCTGTTTGTCTGTATTCGTCCTTACCTCGCAGCAGATGCATGTTCATGTAGCCGAGTAACTTCTTTGAACCTCTGCACCCTGAGACCATAACAGTCAGGGCATCATTTTACAATATAAAATCCCATAAAATTTGAAGGCTTAAGATGAATAATTGCCTAATTTATACTGATTACGGCAATCTAACTGTGATCTGTTTGAAAGAAAACATCATCAAAACGTGTGTTTGAATAAAAGTGGGATGCTTGGTAGTCATTTACTTAAAACAGTAAACATAATAAACATGCTATTTCCCAAACGAATAAGCTAAGGCTGCTAAATATTAATGAGCTAAAATGTGTTTGTTGTTTGTTTGTTTTGCAATAGAGATACATAGGGGAATTATTTAACAACAAAGGTTTGTAATGTACATAAAGGGGAATTATGTACCTTGTGGGCTTTATGCATTTTAAAAATGCCAGTTTTGGGACTTGAGATATTCTGTCATCATACTAAATGTTTTTCACATTTGTCATTGCAAAATTTGAGATGTCAATTTTTCGCTTTGTTTGTGTTTCTTTATTTGGGCAAAACACAGCTGCTGCAATTTAAAGTCATGTGAAATCAATATTAATTTAGTCCCAATCGCATATTGCTCTGTTCTAACAATAACCATGTTAGCATCATTATGCAACACCAGTTAACTGCAACTCTGACAAAAGTAAATATTTTCTCCTTAATCCTCCTCTACTAGTTCACCTGGGTAGTTTTCAACCTTCGACATGCACGGTCCCAGATTTTAAGTGGCTTCTTGTCAGATCTTTGTCCTAGTTATGTTGTGCTCCCTTCATGTCAAGATGAGTTTTGTATCCTTATCCCTCTCAGCATGCCTGTTTGCATATATTTTTTTGGACACTCTGCCTTACAGGCACCTTTGGTCTTGGTTTAAATATAATCATCTTTTTTTTTTGTTCTGGCCCTCCGTATCTTGCTTGCATATGGGTACCACACTGCAACTATTCATCAAGTTCCCTTAATGGTTTAATGTTCTTTGTCGTACCTGTGAAAGAACACTATTGTGCAAATTTAATATATGAAATGTACCCGTGTTATAATTCATTAGAAAACACATCTGTCTATCTGCTTGTCTGTCTACAGCACAAAGCACTACTGCTAAAACAGCTGGATCCTTACCATAACATTGGTTTGTGCAGTCCATCTTTGAACCTGGATTTTATTATGTTTTTCTCCCTGTTTAATAACTAGTTATATTATATTTTCATTTCTAAACAATGACATATGACTTAGTTACTTTGCAAATTAACTGACATTTCACTGCGTCAAATCAGACAGTCAGGGTCTCGCTGTGAAAGCGGCAGAGAAATGTGTCTTATCCTTCAGCATTTCTTTACACAGCAGGAGAGCTTTTACTGCTTTCCTGCTTCCCTCTCTGCTAAACAGTCGGTTTATGAAAAGGAAAATCTCACTGGCTCAAAGCTGTAGATATCCTTTGCATACTTTTCATACCTACTTGCCCTGCGACAGACTGGCGACCTGTCCAGGGTGAACCCCGCCTCCCGCCTGGAACGTAGCTGGAGATAGGCACCGGCAACCCTCCCGACCCCATTAGGGACAAAGGGTGAACAGAAAATGGATGGATGGATGGATCATACCTACTTATTCATATCATGAAGATGATGATTAATAAAACACCCAGATGTGAGTGTTGACTTGTGATATTTTCTATAAAGGAGTACTGTTCAGGTAGAGTAGAGTAGAGAAGAAAAGAGAAGAGCGCTGTTCTACTCGGAATAATAAAAACAACAACAAAACAACATAATCCTGGGTCTGCAGAAAGGCAGGAGTGTGGGAGGAACTCTGGAAGGAGTTTGGAAACCGTAATTAGTATCCGCTTATAGAAAATGTACCTTTATCAAGACTATTCCATACACTATTGTGCTCCTTCATGAGCACACATTTGACATATTGTTTGTGACCATTACATGATGGTAATAGATTAGCATCACTTATGCATGGTCACAAAAAAATCATGGTAATGAAAGCTTTAAGCACAAAGAACAAAACTTTAATATAGGGATACTCTATAAAACTTCACTAATATTAAATGGTTCTCTTATTGAATATGTGAATATTAGGAATTTGTTCATTAAATTTTATATGTGATATTTGTGTGCTAAATAACTGAAATGCGGATTAATAGGATGATAAAATTGAATTCTGTTAAACTTGGTTTTGATACTGATAAAATGAGAAAAACAAGGAAGGGATTTTTAGGGCTGACTTAGTACTCCTAATTATTCAAGATTATGTGTAAATTTTTTTTTTCCCATTTTAGTGTCATGGTTTTTATATGCCCTTGTGTTTTTGTGGTCTTTTGTAACAGTTATGAATAAATATTTTTTAAAAATATATTGAAACGAGATTTTACAATCACATTTCTCCTCAGCAATCCACAACCCATCAGTTGTGGATTGCACAGTTGTGGACCTTAATTTACAAATGAAATATAAAATGCACTTTCATCATAGGAATATGGTTGACCGAGGAACACTGCACATGATTTTCTTCTAAGCCCAGGTA
Source organism: Xiphophorus couchianus (assembly GCF_001444195.1). Classification (NCBI taxonomy): domain Eukaryota; kingdom Metazoa; phylum Chordata; class Actinopteri; order Cyprinodontiformes; family Poeciliidae; genus Xiphophorus; species Xiphophorus couchianus. The sequence goes on along the minus strand of NC_040249.1, from coordinate 9,831,623 downwards.
AAATGCTTCTGCTCTTTGCTTTAAGAGTGACTTTACACAATTAATGTGACACTTGTCGATCATGTCCTGTACATGTGGTGCATTTATTTCAGCTCCAGTCCACACCCTGTGAATCTCCCAAGAAAACTCAAAACAGGGTTTTACTAATATGTCTTCTTGAAGTTGCAATACTTCCTTTTTGTACCACTCTTTTCCTTCCACTCAATTTTCCTTTGATATGGATGAATCTATAATTATACAACAGTCAGCTTTTGTGCATTACCATCCCTGTATAGGGGTCAGTTATTGCCTGTTGGACAAACTCCAACATAACATAACATTTCTGAATTGAAAATTGTCTTTTGTTAGTCTAATGTAACATCACTGTCTCTGATGTTCTTATATCTTATCATTTCCAATAAAATGTATTGACTAGATTAATTTTTTAAAGCCCCTTCTTCTTTGAGATACAACACAATGTAAGTGCACTTTAAAAAAAACCCTTTCGAAGAGTTGTAGTCTCCTATTTGTCTGCCGTCTGCTCACTTACAAATTACAGTCAGTTTTTAAGATGCACATGAATATTGTGTCATGATTCGGAAAAGATAATCGATTAGAACATATCAGTTTTCAATACGTTATCATCTGGACACGTATCAAAACTCCATGGCCTATTAATCAGTGGAATTCCAATCATCCCCGAGGAATTCTCCAAGGTGCCAAAAAGTAAAGGAAACAATGGCGCGCACCCGTCAGAGCCCATTGGTACAACGTCACACGCGCGAGACTGCCCGAGCAAAAAGAAGGTAAATGAATTACTGGGGAGATAAGGAGGAGGAAGAGAGACAGAAAGCTGAGGATGCAGCCTGCCTGGATCCACAGCACACAACGCAAGAGCAGCTAGAGCATCTCAGTGAAACACAACTTCAGTGGTCTCACCATCAGCTTCACGACGAAGGAAGAGATGCGTTGATCCAACAGCACCCCCCACGGGTCCCCCCACCCCGCTCTACATTCTCGTCCTCCTCTACCTTTTTTTTTTTGTTTTCTCCGCCCATCTCCAACGAGGAGCATCCCGCGCACTGATATTTTTATTTATTTATTTATTTTTGTTACTCCGACCGACGGCCAGGCAATTTCAAAGAGAACTGACAAAAAGCCAGACACGATGTGTGGAAATTCCCGCTGTGGGACAGCCGTGGGATTTATGGTACTGCTGAACGCGTTGCTGATATTTGCGACGCAGGCTACAGAAGGAGTCCTGACGGACCACCTTTTGGTTCAGTTGCATGAGGACGCGCAGGATGAGGCGCACCAAGTTGCAACACAACATGGGCTCCAGAGTGCACGGAAGGTATGAGGGATGCTCGGACTAAACAAAAGTGACGCGCATGCATGTGCATTAGGTTCCGTAAATAAATAAATTATTATGACCAAAAACGTTCAGAGAAAACATGTACATGTTTGGGACATTAAATCATTTCCTATCCTCGCAATAGTTACGAGCTGTCCATTATACAACCCAGTAGGAAGCATCTTTTTGTTTTCTTTTGGTTTTTACTTCGCTCCACTTTGTAAATTTGATGACGTCATTTCCACTGAAATACAGGCTGAGGTTTGTGGTTTGCCCACTGGCCTATGGACCAAATTTATTTAGCATTAATGTCCTTTGACGGATGAGGCCCTTAAAGGTATCTTTATGGATAGCACAACAGATAATGCATTCTGTAACCACAAACAACCAGGTATGCTCTAATAAGCTGAACTTAAATTTCTGCTGTCATTTTATGTCACCTGCTTTCTTATTTTTAGGATGGTGTTTTGTAAATTAATACAAAAACACAGTGTTATCGCCTTCAATCTCACCAGAAAACTGTACATCTTTATAAATATTCTGAAAAAAATTGGCAAGGCTTCAGGTGTAACATATCAAAGGGCATGACAAGCCTCCTCCTGCAGACCAGTGGAAATAATTCCCTAGGAGTATGTTCCTTGTCACATGTCAAAATAAACGTTTGTGTGAAATTGGCTGTAGCCTCAGTCACTGAGGCGTAGCATTGGGCAAAGCCGTGTCTGCATGAAAATCACACTTTTGCCCTCGTCGTTTCTGTTCATTTCACTCATTTCAGTATCATCTATCTTGTAACTGTGCAGCATCGCCACCTCTGAGATGTTACAGGGACTTGTTTATCTCCTGACATGTACTGCCACCCAGGTTATGTAATCTGTGGCTTTATTGGTTCTAATGGGAGTCGCACCATTAAACAATGTTTGTGTTATTTGACTTATCCTTGTTCATTGCCTAATTAACTAGATCAGGCCACCAAACTGGCAATGATCAACCCACTGAGATCATTAAGATTCCTAATTACAAAAAATAAGTGCAGCGTTTGCTTTGAGGCCGGTTTTTCTCATTACATTTGTTTCAGGCAATTTCCAACTAATGGCCAGTGGGAGACAAGAGTAATATTCATGCAAATGTTCATTGTATTTCAACATTGCATCTGACAGGCACATCGGAAAGCATTTATTTTGAGGATTGACCTGCTCCTTGGCTGTCACCAAAGCATAGGGAGGTCTTTAATTTGTGTACAGTGCTGGAGGGGAAACTCTGAATGATGCATCTCATTTCCCTGCCTATGTGATTTATCATGGTTGATTCCGCTTCTTCAGTGCCTTAAAATAGACCCTTTGTTAAACCTAGGGAACCATTGGTCCTGCGACCCCACCGTCTTTTTCCTGCATTTTTCATGCAATGTTTTTTTGGGTGCAATGTGTTTGTTTTTTGGGATTGCTGTACTTGATTGTTCTCATATCTGTTTCGGTTAATAACATGCTTATCTCTCGCTCTCTCTCTCTGTTTTTGTGTGTTGTTTTATTTTAAATGCAGCTTCCCTTTGGAGATGGCCTGTTTCACTTCTATCCTCAGGAGACTTCAAAGAGGCGAAGCAAACGCAGCACTCGTATCAAACAGAGCCTCCAAAAAGACAGAAGGGTGAGCGTTAATTATATCTACTCGTGTCTGAAACAGTGTGACTTTTCACTCAGTCTGTGTTTTTTGGGGGTTGTGTTTGAGATGAAACCCATTACCGAAGTTGAGAAGAAAAATCATTAAAAGTTCATGATATGGGCACAACTTCAGTGATCTCAAGGAGGTGGAGAGCAATGAGCACTAAACAGATAAAACTGAAATAAATGTTGAAAGGAAGCAGAAAAGCCTTTTGTTTTCTAGAAAATAAGATAAGTTCTACATTCTTATGTCCTTCAAAAAAACCACATCTCAATTATTAGAGCTGCTTAAATGGCGAAATCATCTTTCGTTGTCTAGTTGTGCTGTATTGTGTGTGCAATTACAGCAGTTACAGCAGAAGCTGTCACTTTATGATGAAGACGACAAGAATTAAAATGGGAAAGGTGTGCAGTAATACTTTAAGCTCAGCTTAACTGTAATATATTTGGTCTTTCCTCACTTCCTTTTTGCTGATTTCAGAAAATCTGTGCATCTCAAAGTGCCTTGGATTGATTCTTAAATCTCTATGAATGATCAAATTTCTCCAGGAAATAAAGCACTGTATTTTAGATATGTTTCTACTACAGAAGCCTTTTCTTGGAAGCCTTTCTGTGTGCCCTTCTTCCCAGTGTATGCAGCTTTTCCACTGCAACGGTGCCAGTTAAAAAGCAACAACATACCTTAACATTAATATATTGCGACATTATTAAAACTATGGTTGTATAAGTATATTGAGAAATTGTGGAAGCATTTTGACAGAATCAGCTTTTCTGTCTTAGTAACATAAAAATAAAAAGAAAAAAGAAAATCACAACAAGTTTCTCAAAGCTCGTGGTTCTAAAGGCAAAGTAAAGTAAAGCAATCAAAAAGTTATCTCACATTTATGCATCTATGCATGTTTCTCTAAACATTTATCAGACTTTATTAACTCTAAAAGCATGCTGTAAGTCGATGTGTTTGACTTGCCAATTAAGGGGAAAATTCTCTTAATTTGACTGTGGATTATTTATTGTAGCATCTGTAGTAACATGATAATAAATGCATCATGTACACCATTTCAGGTAAATTATTTTAAAAAGCACACAGTTCAATCAATAAACCTTTTTTCAGTTAAAATATGTGAGGGGAGTTAAATCAGTTTTATTTATATAATCCCATTCATACACATAGTGTACACACACAAAGTGTTTTACAGAAATGAAGACAAGCTTTAAAAAATACATTAGAGTAACTCTTAAAACAAAATTATATATTTATAGGGGTTTTCTTATATTGGTATGTCCAATGTAATAAGTCCTCCTATAGACACATCACAATAGTCATCAAATTGAACCCTGCATAAATAAATAAACCAAAAAAAATGCAACAAATGACATTAATAACATCCTAATCAACAAAGATGCATATAGCAGTAGCCATGTTAGATTTGCAAACTCATCAGCAGGATACTGAATTCAACAGAGGTATGACAGAAAAACACATTAATTCTTGTGTTAATTCTTGTCTTTGCAACATCATGTTTTGAACATAGAAAAATTCAATTTTATACATAAAATATTTGTAAGACATCTAAATACATGTATTAGATGTAGGGATAAGTTCATATCACTGGATGCCAGTTTGTTATAACTCTGGGAACAAACTTGCTGATAATGCCTGAACTCACTCTAATGAAAAACTAAATGTGAATAGCGTTAACTTCTCCACAAAAACTGAGAAACCACATATTTAACTGAGAAAATATAAACAAACAGAAATCTTGATTCCTTATATCAAGAAAATCAAGAAATCAATATTTTGGTTTTAGGTTTTTGATGTCTTTGCAGTGTTTGCCACAGGAAATGCTTAACTTCCATCTAAGCATTTATCGTAGCATGTGTAGTGTGGCAACAGCAGGCTTTGGGTAACAACTAAGTACATACAGTAAGCCAGAAAAGCTTTGTTAGGTAATAAGCGGCACGACAAAGCGGTTACCACATTTAGATTTTCACACTGTTCATAGGAAACCAAGTAGTAAATACTGTGCAACAACTATTCAGATTTTAAATTCACTAAGACTGCTTAGCTCACAGCTCTGCCCGCTCTGAGTCTGTTGAAGGCACCGTCGCACAAAGGCAATAGCCTGTTTGAACGATGAAAGGCTGTGAATGAATCTGTTTGTTCCAGTGCAATTTGTCTTGTGTAACTCCACGTGTTTAGCTTGGTCTATTGTCGGAGGCGGTAAGAGCGTAGGTCCTGCTGCAGACAATCAACTGACCTCTCTAATTACGGTTGTGAAAGGTGCTAATGAAAATAAATGTGAGCCGCTTCACCGAGCTAATGCAGCTAATGGAAGTGAGACAACATGGACATGGACAGGTCTACATTCCAGATGCTGAGGTTTAATCAGATGCTTGGTGTGCTTACGTGGATTTCTATGAATCTCTGGACCATGTGAGGACGGACTCATCAGTGGTAGTTCCTGTGACTTTATAACATTCACAGTCAGCTCCGTAGGTTCACATTTACAGTCGAAGTAGCCTTAAAATGTTAGTATTTTAGCATGTTGTTCATTTTTGTTTTAAAATAATTTGAATTTGAGTTATTTCTGCTGTTATCGAGAATTTACACCTCGTCATGACATTTTTAAAGGCGTTTGTACAAAAACAGCAAGCCTGCTGCCAGGGACAGTTTGATAAAGTAGCCGGCATCTCTGCTGTTCATGTGTAAGCGGCAAAGTATCCCCAAATGGCACTCTGACATTTTCTATCCTGATTCCAGCTTCAGATACTTGTAAGTGAAATATAACCAGCAATAGTTTCAGTTTCATGTACAATTTCTTCAAAGACACCTATGTTTTGATTTCACATATTCCAAATAGTTCTAATTTCAGATTTTTGGGGGTTTTTTTTGCATTTATTGGAAGTTGAGGGAATAATGTTAAATACTGCAGTAGTGGTTCTCGCTGAAGATATAAGAAAAAAAACTCAGATACTTTTTCAGTAAACTATTCAACCCCAGTAGCCTTCTGCTGTCGGTCTGTGTTGATATATTTGCTCCAAATTTACTAATACATAGGAGTACACTACAAAAGTTGAATAGTTGAAAAATTGCAAATTTAAAAAATAATCATAATCTCTTGATTCGTGTGTGATTTTTGAAAGGTGGCAAGAGTATCAGAGTTAGATACCCTGAAACCAGTATGGGGTTGTTTGGAGTAACAACAGTCCCATAAAATTCAAATTATGAAAGGGTTAGCTGGCTTTACAGCTCCAGGTTGTGATACTGCAAATACAGGCTGTTTGTTCAGCCAAACAGCCACAGGATTTCAAGTTAAAACACCTGGAACACTCAGTGCAGGTTCTCACTAGTTACACATTGGACAGGTTGCACTTAAAATAAAATACATCACAGGACTTTGGCCAATGGTAGTTGTTAGTTCCTTCATTAGAGGTGATAATGGCTGAAAATCATTTTAAAAAGTGTTGGTCAGGGGCCAAATGCTTTCCTCTGAGTTTCAAAATGAAAATACTGGAATCATATTAGTGCTTCTGATGTGTTCAGACCTCTTAGAGTGAAAGATGTCCGATGCACATTTTAGTCACTACACTCTATATCAACCCAGATGAGACACACTTTACGCCTCTTGTAATTCTGCATTGATAGCAGCTTCATGAGTTATAGTGTTCATTTGTATCATGCATGGCTGACTCGATTTGTGATTTATAGATTCAGAGATTCAACAAAAAATGTAGAATACAAAGACAATTTAGAGACAATTTAGCATGTGAACAGGAGAGACTAGTCAAACTATTTCAACTGCTCAAATGAAGTAAATTGAATTAACACATAAATATGAGTCTTCATTTAAAATTAAGCTAGATTTACAAAAAGGGTGATATTGCTTTAGCTTTTATAAATTTACAGGGAATATTAAATGGCAGTCTACCTTTAACATATGCTGAGCAGCGACAACAAGAGCATAATATGTACACCGTGACCAGGATTCCTGTTCTTTCATTTATTAGAATATGTTTACCCACTCCTTTTCCCACAGGAACTTTTTTTTCTTGTCTCTCCTTTTCATCCTTTCTTGTGATTCCTGTCTTCTCTGCTCAATTATGCAGCTCTGTTTTTAAAAAAATCATTGTTATTTTATTTGTAAATGTAGATATACTAATAAACAGGAGTAAGATGTACAAGCTGGTGAGTTGGAGACATTCATATTTAAATCATGGTCAAGATCTTTCAACTCCTGTACAAGCAAAGAAACAAAGCACAAAAAAAATAAAAAAATCATGGGGGAACTAGAACAGTAAAGTATCAAAGCACTGTATTTCAAAGTGAAACGAAGCGTTGTGAGCTGGCAGTTGGCAAGGGCGGACAGTGACAGTGGTGCATGGGCACTGTTTGATGTCGTGAGTGGGAAGTATGACATGCCGTCCAAGGGAAATACCCACTCTTCCGCTCAGTGGAGGAATAAATTGCTGCTGGATGGAGAGAAATGTTGAAAAATAAGGAAAATAGTGGTATATTTTAAAAATGTAACAATTGGCAAAACGAAGAGAACTGAGGATTGACCTGCCTTTTAAAGGATTTCCTGTCTGGCTGATTTACAGCACGTATGTTTGTTCCTCCTGATTGATTATAGTGTGACTTAAATGAGACTCGCAAATGAATACACTTTGGTCATTTGAGAAAGGAGCCTTAAGTGCTGCTCTGCCTTCTTATCTGAGGTGGTAAATACACTTGAAATTGCCTGTTTTCTGAGTCACATTATGGTGAATTTGCAAGAGTAATCATAAAAGGTACACTTATCAGTGACCCATTTTTCAAGCGTGGTTTTGTAACTGTGAAAACTTACAGTCCCTGAAAATTACAAGAATAACTATAAAATTGACATTTCTTACCAAGCATTTATGAAACATTGATTTACGGGGTTGAAAGATTGCAGGAATGTTTCATTTTGTTTTCAGTGCAGCTGTACGCACAAAGCATTCATAAATTGAGCGACCAGCAGAAACCTTTATTATCCATTGTTAAAGACAATTAGCCATTTTTTGTATTTTCTTATTTATTTATTTTTTTGCATATGGTTGCGTACGTCCTGAAATGTCACATGCCTGAAAGCTGAGTCGGTCAAACACATTGTTCTTTTCTTCAGACTGCTAATAACAGTGTATTTCTTTTAATGTTATATATTTAAATAGTAAATAGACGTAACTAAATGTAACAGAAACTAAAGTTATACAGTGTAATGGCTGAGAAATAATTACCATAATAAGGAACCAACTGTCATAACTGCAGGCTTTCAGTTTTATCAACAAATTTGAAACATTCTGCAGACATTTGACCTCTGACTTTTCTACTTGTAATACCAACTCTTATTTTTCCTATCTCATAAATTGCAAACAAAAAAAAACAAACAAAAAAAACATTTCATAGTAAAAAAGTAATGCAAAGTAAATTGTCTCCTTGAATGTAGTGATGATGGATAGGAGCTCTGTTTTTCCTTTTTTATTGTCTGTATGTATCTATAGAGTGAATGTTTTCAACTGTGTTTAGTTGAAAACTAAACACAGTTGTTTTCACTCCTTATGTGTTAGATTCCAGTGCTTTAAGTTGGTATGGTGATAACATTTCTAATAACAAAAAAGAAAAACGAACAAAAAACAAAAACTAATGCAGAGCGCAGCTGTTCATCCACCTGGGTTTCTTTGATAACTCAGGAAAGCCGTGGAGTGTTTGTGAACATAATTGCGATGGTTTGTAAGGTTGTCTGGAGAGAAAAGAAGCAGTGGCCTTGTGGCAGGTGAGTCTGGCAGCCTCGGCTATACCTGCAAAGACTCTTATTAGATGAAGGGGAAAAAAACAGTTATTTGGATTGACAAGAAGCTCTTCCTTCATGGTGAGAACAGCACAATTGAGTTTTGTGATTTTCTGTGTACAAATCAACACACAATGCAACATCTTTAGAGTTACAGGAAATTCTCTTTTTGTTTCTGCTTCAATTTCCCAGCACATTTATTTCATTCTGCTACTGTTTTGTTTTAACATTTTTTTTTTCCCTTTGAGCTCACTGCTTTCTTCTGTGTCATTTCTCTGCTTCTTGTACCCAGGTAAAGAAAGTCTTCGAACAGGAAGGTTTCAGTCGTCAGAAGCGAGGCTACAGAAATATCAATGATATTGAAGTGAACATGAGTGACCCTCTGTTCACCAAGCAGTGGTACCTGGTGAGTAATCAGCCGAGTAGCTGTATCCGTGCTTGCTTGACCTTTCTCACCAGCCCACATTGTTCCACGCTAATTACTTGGAATCCAGGCGTTTTCCACTCTGCTTGCAGAATCAACATTGTTACTCATTCTTAGATTAGTTTGGCCAAAACAGAGATGCGTAATTTCTGCACTTGTTCATGCCAGTGCACCCCCCCCCCCCCCTTTCGTGCTCATCCTTAATGGCAAACATGACTTTTATGCAGCAGCAAGCTTGCCTTCATTCATTTGAGGCAAACGAGGCACATGCTGTATCGCTGACATTTATGCCCTTTCCTGCCTTTAACCTTCATCCTCTCAGCACCAAACCAGCCATATCCAATGTTAATATTCCTTCCGGTGCATGCAAGCATCCTCTACCATAGCTAATATCCTAATGGTGGCTCACCTGGGTGCCATGACTCATGAATGTTCTCCATATTGTCCAGATAAACACAGGGCAGGCAGATGGGACCCCCGGGTTGGATCTAAATGTGGCTGAAGCTTGGGCACTGGGGTACACAGGCAAAGGAGTCACCATCGCAATCATGGATGATGGTGAGCTTTAAGCTGGTCTTTATTGAACGGTCTGTAGCAATTGCTAAGCTTGTGCAGAGGCCTCCATTGGTTTGATAAATACAATAACTGTTTACGACTCAGACAATATTTTGCTATGATATTTTGGGACAAATTTTATGCAGTTGATAGAATACATAAATGAGATTTCTTTTTTCAGAAGAATAAAACCATTTCTGTTGGATGAAATTTTACTATGTCAGAAACATAATGATAATCAGTGATTTTATTTAACACTGCAGTTATTTCAACCTTTACCTCTTGAGCCAAATTGTTTTAACTGTGTAATTAAAACAAAATTTTAAGTTAATAACATTTATATTTGAGGTGTTTTGTATGGAGAGCTCTTTCATTAAAAATGTATTAAATAAATGCTGTTTATACTGTTAAATTTATTTTATATTAAATAATTCTGAGAGACAGCAAACATCAGCGCAATAAAACTTTTAAGCTTAATGTTCTGCCTTGACATAATAAATATTTGCATAACAGGATAATCAGAAACTTTACTTTTTGCTCCTTGAGTAAATGTACATGTCTGCATTTATATGTTAATGAGTATGAGTAAATTGTTTTGAAGACATCTTTGCCTTTGACCCAGTTTTCTTATCTTTATGGCCTTTGGTAAAAACATTTTTTAGCTCTCTATTATAAAAAATTTTAACACGTTCATTTAAGTGTTAAAATAAATAAAAAAAGGCCATCATGGTCTTTTTGTTCAAAAAAAGTTCAAAACCTTTTCTGACAGACTTACTGATACATTTTGTTTGCACATTTAAGTAATAATTGTCTTGACAGAACCTAGTTTACAATTTTCATGGCAATTAAGAACAAATACAATTGACAAAAAGTACACTATCATCTTTTATTTATTTACTTAGGCTCTATTGCATCACTGATTAATGTCTTATTCCAGGTATCGACTACCTACATCCAGATCTGGCATCAAATTATGTGAGTAGCTTCGTGTTGTTGAATGTTCTTAATTTTCTTTCATTCCTTTGAAGGGCTGTTAATAAGTGAAGCAAGGGTTGAGGATTTCACGGGCCTTGTGTGACTTCTCATTGGCACTGACAGATGCTCTCTGAATTGCCTTCATGGCTGCCGAGTCTCCTTGTATCCCTGGAGGACGCAGAGACAGGCAGCCGGCCAGCCAAGCTGTTTAATGTTAATGCACAGCACACTGTGGCAGACACAGTGGCAGGCCGATCTGTCACTAGCTGAGATAATGCCAGGGTAGTTGGTGCTGCATAATGTGATGTTTTATCTCTGGAATACTGATAAAACGTTAAAGGACAAGAAGGATTGTGAAAAAGAACATAGTGATGAAGGTTTCATCTGACTTCTACAGTGACTGCAGTTCTGCGCATCTGGCGAGTTTTGTTATCTTGACTTGTTGGTTTCTCTTGTTTTAATTTACAGTTTACTCACTTTTCTCAGACTTGAGCATAATGTTGTATTGACAACCCTGGAGCCTCTAGTTTTTCCTTCCACCTATTGGTTCTTGCTAAAATGCACTCTGTGCTAGATTTACTGTGCCTTGCAAAAGCATTCACACCCCATCACCTTTTGCATTACATTATACCCACAAACTTCAATGTATATTATTTGGGTTTTATGTGGAAAACCAACACAAAGTAGTGCATAACTCTGAAGGGGAGGCAATATGAGACATGGAATTAAATTTCTTCACTTAAGAAATTAGAAATCTTTATTTACCCCAGTTTAATCTGACACCACAAAATATAATCTGGTGCAACCGAATGCCTTCAGAAGTTATTATCAAATACTTAGGACTTAGTTCTCAAACAACATTCCAACTTTGAACATCTCATGGCGCATTTTTCAATTTATTGGTTAAAAACAGAAAGTGCAGGCCACTACTACATTCCTACCAAGACAAGGTCATCTACCAAACTTGACAAGTCTCAAGAGAGGAGGGTTAATAAAGCGACCTGTGGTGACTCTGACTCTCACTATTGACAGGACTGTGATTTGGTATGCCTTCACAAATCTGACCTTGATGGAAGAGATTCGTGAAGCACGCATTGTTGACATGAAGCCATTAGAAATCTTGAGTTCAGCCACAAGACATGTGGTGACACAGTAAGGTGTTTCATTCAAATTACGTCAAAACTAAATTTTTTAGCCCTCATGCAAACTACTACGTATCGCAGAACACTGAGTAAAACATTTCATGTCAGCCATAACAACACAAAATCTACACTGTAGTATAGCGATACTTTTCTTCAGCAAGAGTAAAGAAGCTGCTATAGAGAAGTGATGGCGAAATGGGTGCCACTACATGACAAGGCAATCCTTAAAAAAACTGTCAAAAACTAAGTCCTTCAGATCAGAGTGGAGGTTCACCTACAAATATACGCTACAACAATTTTTTTTGTGTAAGATTGTTTTCTCTCTGTGTGCATATATCACTCATCACCATGTTTGCCTGGCTTTGCATGCACCCGCCTGTGAACAAAGATGAGCTGTGGCCCAAAAATAACATGCAGACTCAGCCGTGGAGATGCAGGAGCATGCTTCACTAGATTGATGCATCACGCTGTGCCGTAGATGTCTTTTGTAGGCGTGTGTGTGTGCGTGTGGGGGGGGCTGTTCATGTGTGTGTGTGTGTGTGTGTTTCTTTGAGTTAGATGTTGCCCAGAAAAAAAAAAAATAGCACAGCATGACAGATCCGGTTTTGTTAACGTTGTCATGGTGTTTTTTAAACCTCCTACTATCAGCTGAAAGAGAAATTTCATAAAATATCATTTGAGCTCATCACATCTTTTAGTTCAGTTTTAATTGAACGCATTTGGGTGTTTCTACATTACATTTTGTGCTTTGGTGTAACAATCATTCAGGAAATGCTCATATTGCTTGCAATAAGCAATTCCTAACATGGTGGTTTTAATTTCATGGCACATTTACCAGTAGATGTCAGCAGGCAAAACACTGTGATGAGTTTTGGATAAAATAGATCTTCATGGGAATTTATAACAAATTGATACAACTTCCAGTATGCTCATTTTCTGCTTTTGCTTATTTTCTACTTTTATTAAGTTCAATTATTTTAATGGGTGCTAGAGTTAGATCTGTTTTCTGAATGCGGTTCTGTTATTTATTTATTTATTTCATCTCTCCACTTCCCACACATGATCAATAAATCTACTGGCTACAGAGGGGGATTTCTCAGTACCAGTAGGATTGATAGGTGACCTTCTTCTCCCTCTGCCTGCTAAATAAAACATGTGTAAGAGGAGAAAAGGAGAAATGTGGAGTGTTGGGTCACCTAGCGGGACTCTTACTGCGCAGATGGGAAGTTACCATTTGAACATACTGATCAATGAAAATAACTGAACATTAGAGGAAGTTAAAACGAGCAATGTTATTCATACAACTCGTCAGCTTTCCCAGCTTCAAGATTAAGCTATCAGTCGAATGGAATTTTTAATTGCTGTGATAAAATAAAGATATTAAGCCCATTCCTGATTGTGAAATCTGTCTATTAAATAGAGCAGCATATTACCCGATTACCCTGAACACCCGTAGATATTTATGTATTATAAACCCAGAATGTTATGTATAAGCCAAGGGACTAACATGTAGTATAACTGTACACACTTAAAGAAATTGTATAATTTTATATGTAGGTTAGATAAATGTGGATGAAAAAATTAAGAAAAATAAAAAAATATATTATACTAATTGTAATAGCATTACATTTCATCAGAAAAAGAACGAATTAATGATTTTTACCCTTTAAAAAAATGATCAATTGTCAACATGGCTTTACAATCATTTTTGTACATCTATTCTGTGACCCTTAATTTTATCTTACATAACTTTTGACCCTATTTAATCATAACAGCTATGGTGACCCTGAAGAGAAAACGCTGAAAGAGAATAAGATGAATACCACTAATCTTAGCTGTCTTATTTAAGAAAACACAGATAATTCAGAATAAGTTTTAATCATTTACAAATGACAACCTATGTGCATTATTCAGCTACAAGAGATGCAAACTATCACAGATAAAAGCATCAAGCTTAGCGTAATTTGAACCAGTGTGCAAAAAGAGAGAAATCAGTTCTGCCATGTTCAGAAATAACTCTGAATGGTTTGGAGAAGTCAAATCACAAATCCAAATATTGCATGTGATTAGTATTAAGATTATTCTCTAATAAAGATGGAGATTACTCAGTAAAGTTTATGATTAGTCTCAATCTAAAGCTGACTCACTGGTTTCTGAGTGGTATTGTTTATTGGTTATCCTGGCAGAGAGGTTAGGCATTACTGTCACATTCATTATGGGTTTGGTTAGAATTATGGACCACAAATCTAAATGTTTTTATATAATTAAGTTCAGACATCCCTGGTAATATGCTGAAAGATGGCAGTGCATTAGTCTGCTTCAATTTGTAGGCATTAGAAACAGCTGAAACAGAATCTTGATGATAGGACCAAGATAATCAAGATGATTGGAGGAAAACTGCACTCCCTTTCTTCTCTTTCAGTAATATCTACGAATTACCTTGTCATGCCTTCTGAAGCAATGAAGAACTTTTGATGTATTTTTCTTAGATTACCATGCCTTAATCTTTGAAGATGAATCTTAGTGGCAGTACCCTTGGTGTACTTATAACTGCATTTAGACATAAAAGAAGAAAATAGCAGCCTTATTATGGTGTGTCTGTGTGATTTTCTTTTAGCAGCCGGGGGTTGCCAGGAACAGATGAGGTGACTAAGGCTTTAATAATTCTGTACCTGGCTGCACTCATAACAGCAAGGAAAGAGAGTCTGATTGATAGCAAAAGATATGAGTTTGAGGTTCAGTAAGTGATCCATGGACATAGTCCCATGTTATTTATTGCCATGGCTCGAAACTTTTTACCTGGTTTATTGAAACAAAAAGAAAGTGTTTTTTTCTCTTCAAAAATGTTGTTCTCCACACAATGGCAATGTTTTAAGCATTTTTCTAAGTCTTTTGTAGTTGAACTTCTTAAACATTTTAGCCTACTTTTGTTTTTTAAAATTTTTTTATTGTCTTAGAAAAGAAACGAATCAAAGAAAGAAAATGTTAAACACAATAAATAAATAAAAAAAATGTTTAGTTGATATTTAGCTCTAATACAAACAACTATTGACAGACGCTTTTTACCTTGTCCTTGTTACCCTCTTCACATTTTCATAATATGGCAATAATAAAAAAAAATTACAAATACAAAACTTATCACAAACATTAAAAAGCATTACAGACGCCTCACAATTACACAAACAAAAATAAGAATGTATGTCAAAATAAATGTAGCAATCTAGCTATATGTCAGTATAAAAATAATTAATATGTGATTCCCATTGGTTCAAACCAGAAGATTCTGCTCCCTTCCCGTTGTGCTACTGGCTGACTTGTCTTCTCTAATCATCAGCCAGTTGTCTGGCAGAAGCAGCAGTGACAAACCAGTCTCCTAAAACTGATCTGATATGGTTGAGTCTGCTGCCGATGGACCGAGCTGCAGATCCTCTGTTCTCATGTCCGGAAAGAATATGTGTTACATGTAGCACTAGTACAGAACCAAACACAAGTATGTGAGTGAAAGTCTGAATGAGATTTCAAAATGTCTGGTAATTACATTCACTGGATAAATGAGCATTTAACAGATGGGCATATTTTCTGTCTACTTTTTCTTTCTGCTGCTGTTTATTTTGATCCTTTGACTGTGAAATTAAATTCTGAGTCATTGTCATCTCAGCTTGAAGTACATGCTGTGGCCAGACATCAATGTTGCCCAATGAAGATTTTTAATAAAAGGAAGACAAAGTAGGTGAATTTGCTGTAATTTCTATGTTTACTAAAAACAAAATGTTAAAACAAATGTCATCTGACATGCAAATTGTCCTCCAATAACTCATACCGCATCAAAGTTATAATACTGGGAGCAACCTGAATCAGTTACAAGATTTAATTTATGTTTTGGAATAAATATTAAAAAAATCAGTGGTTAGGCTCAGGTTTCAACTAAAATCTGACATCAAAGGCACTTAAATGAGGAGATGTAAAAAGAACATCAACAGTAGAAAAGAGAAAATATTATAAGAGGTAATGCTTTCGCAATTTGATGCCACCTATAATAGTATTATGTTTTGTAGTATAGTATTTCAGAGGGAGTAGATTAAAAATAATCTTGACTTAGAAATAAGTGACTTGAAGAAGTTTCTTGATCTTTAGCACAGCATTAAAACATAACACAAAATGACCATAATTGTTGATAAAATGTCTGCAGAAAACACAAAATTACCTCAAGGAATATGAAAATGAATGTTCACAGCCTTCACATTATAGCTCTGTAACTGAATAAAGAACTAACTTTATTAAAAGTAATATCAGTATTTGTTTCTGAAGGGCAAATTCAAGGGTTTCAGTCGTATCTTTGTTTTTTTTTTTATCTGACCAAACATATCAAAGGATTAGAATAATAGAGAAATAAAGGAACAATCTCTAAGTAAGAAACACAGGGACTAACCACTTCATAATAAAACTCTTTCCTTCAATGTGTGAGTATTGTCTTAATGCTGGTGTTGGTATTGTCCGACCTTGGTATTGTGTCAGCTTTGGGTTAGTTGTACATATGGCACTAATTAAAATAAGTCTGTTTTGTGCTTATGTTGGGACAAAACTTACAGAAGGAGATTTTCTTTTTCATACACTGTGATTCACTTTGAGATCATTATCTTAGTGATCTGTGTTATGGCAACTTGCTGTGCAGTTTGGACTTTGAGAGAAAACTGTTGTTTATAAAGAACTTAAAATGGCTGCCAAAGAAAGAGTAACAGTTCACATTGAACAGTACTAACAACTATACTAAAAAAAGAAGAAGCTTGTACCTGTTGTTTGTAAGGTTAGGACTATACAATGTAATATTTCTCACTGCCCATTTCCTGTTCATTTATTGCTTGTTTGTTTGTTTTGTCTTAGCATTTCTATTTTCATAAATGCATCACTTTGGTAATTTCAGAATGCCGATGCCAGCTACGATTTTAGCAGCAACGACCCGTTCCCATTTCCACGATACACAGATGACTGGTTCAACAGGTAATGCCCGTCCAGACAACCCTCCTGTTTATATACACATACCGAGTGTGTTTTTTATGTGCAAACATGTGCTCTCTATCTGGAGTCTGCTTGCTCTGCCCTATTGATTTTCTCTCCACATAGTTCTATTAAGACATAATGCAGCAAAATAAACAGCGACATTGTCCAGCAGCGAGACAAAAGAAAACCACATTGCTTATTTTTAGTCACACAAATGGCTGCATGGAGTATGTAAAAAAGAAAGCTCCTAAGTCAATTTACTCCTCAAAAGAAATTGCGTATACTAGTAACCTTCTGTTACTAAAACCTGATCAGACTCCTATTTCCTAGCATAAATATGCAAAAAAAAAAAAAAAAACATGTAGATAACATATAACAAATACTGTTGTATTTGCACATCTGCTTCCATTTGCCTTGATGTATATGTGTCTGCACCTCTGTGTCAAATTTAGCAGGCAGTGCTTTGGTTTAATAGCAGTTGCTGACTGCAATTCTCGCTGGCTAGTCAGCTGGTTGTTATAAATAGCTGCCTGTCTGGTGCAAGGCATGCTGGGAAAGAGGGGTTGACTCTGCAGTGTCCTTGTGGGGGTGCAAAGAGATGGCAACATTACACGGTGAACACAAAACACAGATGTGCACAGGCTATTCTGTTAGACATCAAATATTGTAGTTTGTTGCAGGACAAATGTGAGTTAAATTTCAGGATTAGAGGGTTTATGGCAACAAGATTCTTTAACTTGATCATTTTGCTATAAGCAGTCTTGTTAAAGTCCGACGTAGAGTCTGCAGCAACCAAGGTTACAGCTGATCTGTGAAATCTTAGCTCAGACTTTTCCAAGAAGATATCATTTGCAAATTTATGCAAATTCATGCAAATGCTCACAAGTCATTTCTTTCCTCTTTTTTTTTTTTTTCCTGTCACCAGTCATGGCACACGATGTGCTGGGGAGGTCTCTGCGGCAGCCAACAATAACATCTGTGGTGTGGGAGTCGCCTACAACTCCAAGGTGGCAGGTGTGTGTCATGTAGAAACCTGCACATTGAAGAGAGAGGAGGGCGACCATGAAAAGATTACAACGTTAAATAATAGCTCTGATAACAGTATGATGACAGCCTCAGAGGTCTGATGCAGGTGATTTACAGAGACAGGGAAAGCACAAAATATAGGCTGTTGTGGGGAAAATTGTGCCGAGGGGTGTTTATATGGTTCATATAAATACACAGAGGTGAAAATTATTCACATCGTCATGGTGGAAAACAAAATTGATGCATAAAATTGAGATATGAAATAAGCAGGTTGAAATTTGATTTGAATGTTGCCGTGATGGTGACTGTTTTTATCTTCTTTTATTAAGGTATGCACATATCATGTTTTTTTTTGTTTCTTTTGTTTTTTTTGTGCAAATCAAATGGTGAAAACAGAACCGTCCGTTTTCCTCAAGTCCTTATTTTATATTTCACTGCTGTCTTCTTCCGCCAGCAAAAATGACAAACTAATAAAAACAAGATTCTTGTCCTTTTAGGCATCAGGATGCTGGACCAACCTTTTATGACTGATATAATTGAAGCATCATCTATCAGCCACATGCCTCAAGAAATTGACATATACAGTGCCAGCTGGGGACCGACTGATGATGGCAAGACTGTGGATGGACCGCGAGAACTTACATTGCAGGCTATAGCTGATGGTGTCAATAAGGTATAAAGGAATCAACCAGATGCTGAGTAGCAGCTTTCTTCAGGCTTATACAGCCTAAGACACCGGCATAGGACATGTTAATAAATAGATTGAAAATATGTTGATCTGGTCTTCTTATAAGACATTTGGGACCTATGGATATTGACCTACTGGGCAATATATCATGAAGATTTGTCTTTATTAATCTTATCTCCTGTTTGTAACACATACTGTATGTCACAGACTTTTTCAAACTGTCTCAAAAGCTGTACCTGCCAGGGTTGGCTGACAATCAATTAGTGTATGCCACAATATCAGATGCAATGAAGGTGAAGCTGCAACACTGAGATAAACCTTGTGTCTTTGTCCACAAACTTCATACATCAAGGCAGCTAATAGGACAAGGGCATACATTTTCAGAAACTCATCAAATAGCCGGATAACTATTCTTGCGGAAGACATTTAACATTTATATCATATTATAGTATGAAATTTGAATTGAAAGATGAAGAAAGTGTCACTAATTCAGCTCATCTTTTTATTTTAGCGTTAAAGCCGCCATGAATTTTTAATGCACTAGCATGCTGGTGTAGAAACGTTTCCACTGAACTCTGTGTTGCTTGTTAATGCTCGGGACATTATTACATCAATTTTTCATTTAGCAATGCTCTTATTGAAATGATGAATACAGATAGGAAGTTGTGCAGATACACAAATGCCTTGCTCGTATGACAGAAAGATTAAAATATGCACACTAAATACATTTTCTCTGCACAGTCATCATGCTGAGAACAAAGAACACCTATTTTAGATAAACGGTAGTAACATCAACATTATTAGAGGCAGTAGCACTTGATAGTACCTTAATCTAGCCCAGTACAATAATTTTTGTAGAGTCTTTACATGGACTTCAATTCATTTTTACATCCTAACCCTGTGCCTTATCCTAAACCAGTAACCAGTTACCAGTAACTGCAAACTTAATTTAATTCACACCTTAGTCCTAAACCTAAGCCCTAACACAAAAACAACACCTCTCAGTCAGTCCCCACAATGTAGGATGTGTTAGGAAAATGGTCCCTACCGTGTATCAAATACAAGACCACACACACAGTTGTAAAGCTAACAGCTACACTGCCAATTACTTGCTTGATTAATCTTCCTGCACCATGTGCAGGCAGGTGCAAGCTGGTCTGAAACAACTCCATCTCAGGCAGAGTGGCTGAACAGAAGCACAACTCAATGAAGCAAACATCACTTATCGTGTAGGCCCTCTGCAATCTGCTGCTTACAGAAGATTCTAATGATCACTTACATAAGTTTCTGTGTTGGCTGTACATAATATGCCCTGTGCAGACGAGGGAAATTAGGAAGTACATTATGTTCTAGAAGCACCCAAACGAGACTGTGTGGTTTTAATCAAAAATAAATAACTGTCCTGGGCAAAAATTAAAACTCTTTATCAGAATTGGAGCCGAAAACAGAACAGTAAAATCCTAAAGCACAGCATTTAACTCAGTGTTGCTCAAACCTCTCTTTTTATGCTAACAGGACACTATGATAAGGGAGGGAAAAAGCACTTAATCGTCGGTCTTGTTGCGAAACCATCAGCCTTTTGTAGTCACAGGTGCAGCAGAGGGAAAAAAAAAGGGATACTCTCTGCCTGGAGGGACTGTTTGTTGTTTCCTTTTTTAAGACACTGACATTAAAAAATAGTTACAGTTTCTTTTCTACAATAGGTCATATGCCCTTTTCACCTTGCCAAGAACAATTGACAATTACAGTGCTTTGAAAGACGGTTCCGCAATAAGATTTCTACTGCTTTTTAAAATCACATTTAGAAGTTTTAGCTTATCAAACTAACTGTATTGTTAAATATTACCTGAGCAATTTCATGAGGATTTCTTTTGCAAAGAATTAGAGCTACCCTAATTAATCTGATCCTTTGTAAAAATATAATTATTTGCACAAAGCACAGTCAAAATGTTAATAATTGTTTTTTTTTTTGTTTTTGTTTGTTTTTACTTGTTTAAAGTGAGTCACACATTACATACAACTCTTTCGTCCTTCATGGTGCTGCTGTGTTTTGGAGTCACTACATTTGTGACAGATCTCATTAGGTAGCTGTATGATTAGGCAGTTTGTTCCGCAATGTTGGACCAGAGAGGCTACAGGCAATTTTTCCAGGAACAATTAACCAACCACCACCTGGCGACAAGAGAGTTTTGATTGGATTGTAGTGTATGAGTAATTTAGAAAAAAATGCACCAAAGAGGCCAGTTTTAGGCACTTTAATAAACACAAGAAGTTTAAAAATGCTGATACTGGTTGTATAATTACAGTAAGATTAAATTCCCTTTTTCTTGGTCATCACTTTAACTTCAAGAACCCCATGAGAAATAAGGAGTAAATTTGATGTATTTCTGCTTCTCTGCGTGATGTTGTTTTAGGGGCGTGGAGGAAAAGGAAGCATCTATGTATGGGCGTCAGGCGATGGCGGTAGCTATGACGACTGCAACTGTGATGGCTACGCCTCCAGCATGTGGACCATCTCCATCAACTCTGCGATCAACGATGGCCGCACCGCTCTGTATGATGAAAGCTGCTCCTCCACGCTGGCGTCCACATTCAGTAACGGGCGAAAACGCAACCCGGAGGCTGGTGTTGTGAGTGCGCTCAGATTTAATTGTGGGCATTTCACAAGAGTGACAATAAACAAGCCAGATTAATAAGCAGGAATTCCAGATAATACTTCTAACATTTAAAGATGATTCAGCTTTATTTCTCCGAAGTTCTTCACATGACTGTCTCTAAGGATCCTCTCACATTTTCTAAAAGATATTACTGCATTTAAGGACTGAACAGTTATTTGCACATTTTCTGTGAGCACAGCATATCTGTATTCCAGATCCTTCAGGAGATTGAATGAGTTCAGAAAATTGCTAGATGACTGAGAAAAATAGTGGAGGCTTAGCTGGAGGTATAGCTCTTTCCAAGAAATAAGCCTGACATTCAGATTTCTATTTTTGTTTTGATGCTCAAAATGATGCTCATATCCATCATTTTGCATCATGATGCATATGTGCACAAATCTTTCGGCATCAAAATGCTCCGCTTCTATTGTTTCTCTCAGTTATTTTTAAGGGACACTTTTTTAATGAAACTGTCTTTTTGCTTGGGTATTTTGGACACATGTGCTTAACAGTTTGTGAATTTACCACACATTGGACAATTCAAAATTGGCCCTTCTTTTTGGGTTGCCATATACAGTATATATACGCATATGTATATACAGTATAAATATTTTTTTTTTTTGGGGGGGGGGGGGATTTAGGCACAGAAAATAAATGTTAACTTTAATACTTTATAACATTTTTCACTCACAATGTCTACCTACCATCTTTTACAGCTGTATCATTCAGGTACCTCCATTGGCAAACAAAGCACACAACATAAGAATCTGTTCCCAATACCAGAGGAAATGAGTAGTTTGCAAAATGGTCCTCAGAAATATATATCAGACTTTGATCCTTTCTATTTAGATACTAATTTGTAATAGTATTACATCTAAGTCCACACATTACGAAGCGTTATAAACCAAGATTTTTTAATACGCCTGTTTACAGAGGCTGCTGTGTTTGAATGATTATGCAAATCACCTTTGGCTGTTGACAAAGCGCAATCTTCCCAAGGGGTTTTTCTCATAATTGCAGTTAATCTGCTATCATTTTTTATTAAGTACCATATTTAGTAAATAAATAATTCTTCAGTCTGATTGTGCAATTTAGTCTACTCTCACTCATCATACTTTGAATTATACAATTTAGTAGCCACAAACAAAATGGTCTCCAGTCAACAGCTGAGGATTACACTTTACTTCTGGTCAAAATAAAAGTTGAAGCTCATAGAAATACCATCTAATGTGTCTTGCTAATTTATTAAAATCTCTTGAAGTCTTTTTTAAAAATTTTTTGTCCTTCCACAACTACAAAATTCATTGCATTGTAGTGTTAAGGACTTCATTTCTATTCAGCACCGTGGAAACAATCCTTGTAGAGTTGTGACCTACATCAGCTTTATACATATGAAGTATAACATTTTGCCCAATGTTTTTGCAGATTAGGTAAAAATCTGGGACTGGGGCCAAGATTAATTGTCTGAGCTTCAAAGCAATCATTGATTATTGGTTATTATTTGTTGAGATGCATCTACGAAGAAACTGAGCTCCAATATATAGAAAATATTAAATTCATAGCCTCAGATTATATCTATGTTAACACAAAAATCTAATTATTCTTTGCACTTTAACAAAGTATGCTTCTTTAAGCTTTAACTTTTAAACAACCAGCTTTGCAAGTCACTACATGCATAACATTTTTAAAACTGACTTTTATTTTTTCTGCTACTATGATTTGATTATTTCAGGCTACTACAGATCTGTATGGAAACTGCACTCTGCGTCACTCTGGAACATCAGCAGCAGCACCGGAGGCAGCAGGTGTCTTTGCTCTGGCTCTTGAAGCTAAGTATGTGCTCCACACTCCCTTTTCACATGCCTATCATAATTGCACATATTGATTTAGATGGACTGTCTGCATGAAAGAGCATTAAGTTGCCTCATTGAATGATGCTTAGCTTGAGAAGGTGGCAGCCAGAATGTACAATCTCTGTATATGATATTTGGTTATGTTTCCCTTTATCCCCATCTCCCTTCATCTTCACATTCTATATTCCTGAGTGACCAAACTCTTTAATGGTAAAATATATCCCTCCTTCTTTACCAGTTGTACATCACTTGTTACAGAATTCCTTATTTTTCGCAATTGCAACTTAAATAAACCTTCTGTGTGACGGAAACTAATAATCCTTGGATCAGTTAACAGATCACAGTAGAAGATTGAAAAAAAAGGACTTACTGCATGGTTGAAGAAGAGAGACTTTGTCTCATTATGTCACAGACAATAGGGATTCATCACAATCCGCATATGGCAAAAATGTTATCTAAGAGCTAACAGTGATACCAAACACAAGGACAGTGGAGATTTGTTATTTGATGTCAAATCTATAATCTGAACAATCACAGCATTTCAAATCCTGAGAGAGACCCAGTCATTCTTTCCCCTCTCTCTCTCAGGACTTTGCTTCTCACATTAAAGGCTGACACAATTCTCTAGGCATTAACTAACACCAGCTGATGGAGCTGTGTAAAGACGCACTGTTTGCTCAGCACACACAATAATGATGTTGCTGTCTGAAGACCGGATGCCCAGCTGCAAATAGCTCACAAGCCTTTTTACTGCCCAAACACACTTGAACCGTAGAACAACACGAGTCTGCCAGAGTAAAGCTGTCACTAAAAACAGCCGCAAAATTGACAGAGACACAGACAAAGGCAACCATCCACGCCTAAAACACAAAACTGACATTGAATGCTTTTAGCTATTCTATTTTTATATTCAAAATGTTGTTTTGTTTTTTTTTCCTGGAGGAATCTCTCTGTAAGAACACTCTGCTCTAAATCTTCCTCTGGGTTTTTTTTTTTTTATCTTAGCCCTAACCTGACATGGAGAGACATGCAGCACCTGTCAGTCCTGACATCGAAGCGAAACCAGCTCCATGACGAAGTCCACCAGTGGAGAAGGAACGGTGTGGGTTTGGAGTTCAACCACCTGTTTGGGTATGGCGTGCTGGATGCTGGGGGGATGGTGAAAATGGCCAACGAATGGAAAACGGTTCCAGAGCGTTTCCACTGTGTAGCTGGGTCCATCCAGGAAGTCCAGTAAGTTACTTCTTTTAAATTACTATTTAGATGACAGGTTATCATAAAATGCTATTTCATTCTGCACATCTTCAGCTTGCAACCAACCTTCCAAGATTTTAGAGAGGAAAACCCTGCAGACTGCAGGAGAGTCATTCTCATCTCATTACTGGGTAATCCCCAGTACGACCTAATTGAATAAAACATTCATAATTAGAGTATCCACTTAATAACCCTGTAATATTTATATCAGCTGCTCAGTCTGTTTTGTCCTGTAAACAGGGTAATTTAGAAATTCTACATTTGTTTGTCACGATAAAGTATTTTAGCATCTTGAAGATATTCAATGACATCTGGTACATTTTTTCTTATCACACTCAGTCATACTCACATAACACTAAAGCCCCCCAAAATATTCAGTTGTCCAGAATACATTTTACGTCCTAACTTTAGGAATTTTTTGAAATAAAGGTAATGCCGATCACAAACTGATTTGAATCAAAGCACTTTTATGCTGATTTGACTTATTTTTTCATCTCCAACGTGCCTGTACAGTGTGGTCACAATGCATGAATAGAAAACTGATTTTTAGTGTAGACATGCTGATCGCCCAGGGAGAAAAATTGCCCACTTCCAATCTCTGCCTGATTTACTGGTGAGTCTCTAAATTGAAGGATCTGTATTTAATTTAGGACAATCCAGTCCAGATTTCTTAAAGTATCATAGGTCATAGATTGAATGATTCAACATTTTCTGTAAGAAACTGTTAGCCCTTTAATCCTGTGCTGTTTGGAAGCAAACTTCAGCATTGTTTTGTTTCATGACATAGCCAAACTGAAAGCTGAGGAAAGAGTCCATTTAGCTTCATTAGCTGATCAATTAGTGTTTCACAAACAATGGATTGTGATTCAATTAATTAATTGTTTAAAGTGTTTAGGAATAATCATGACAGGCAGATGCATTAGATGGAATGTAACATCAAGAGCAAGGAATTTTATTCATCTCTTTTGTTTTTTTTTAACGTCTTTTTTAAAGCACTTACAGTAACCAATGGGGGTGCATTCTGGGCTTTATGATATTACAAGACAATATGGAACATAAACAACAGAAAGACGGGGAACAAATCCAATTTTGATCGTTTTTGTCAGCATGCATGGATCTGCTGAAATGTCTGAGTTCTTTTATTTTTCAGTTTGTGCCTCTCCACAATGTGTTTATAAAACATATTGTAAATTTATGCTCTGCAATAAACTAGTCAACAATATTTCTTCTTGAACAAATTCTGAATTACCTTATAAACAAAAGTATTATTTCAGTTCTACATTTGACATAGCGCTGAAGAGAATGTTGATCTGAACATTTGAAGTTCCTGTTTCTAAGACACTTACCATCTTATGATAATGGTGGAGAGGATTTAAATTTTTGAACTCAAACATTTATAAAAATGTTCTTTATATGGCAAAGTTTACTGGGAAGGAATACCAGAAATAACAAGTCTCGTTTTAAGCCTTTCAATTGTGTCTTAAAAGCTGATTCACTGGCACTTTTTTTTAAATTTTTTTATCAGTTCTCTGTTTCTACAGCAGCACTGCAGGGCTTCTACTGCCTGTATTGTGGTGGATCTATAATTACAACAATCCCACCTCTGTTGATAGCATATTATCAGAGAAGAGCAATAAACACTGGTGTAGCCATGCTCACAAACGCTGCTCAGCAGTGATCTGATAGCTTCCCTGGCTGTTTATGGCTTACTTAGTTAGAGGAAAACTTCTCATTATCAGCTGTGCTGGCACACAGAGCACCGTAGAGCAGTGTGGTTGTTTTTAATCTGGAAAGATTCAGCCCTTCAGAGGCACCCCTGTCTTCACTTTGCGGCTTTGCAATTACTCTTGCTTATTGTCCAACGGTACATGTGAAAATGCTCATCTAAAAATTATTCACATGTAATTTTACTATTAAAGTAAAAGCATATGTTTGAATGGCATTTTTATGAAAAATCACAGACAGAAAAGGTGATTTTGGCAAATTGGAGGTTAGTAAAACAGATAAATATCCACAGTTTTCAACTTAAATACAGTTGCTTGTTGAAACACCAACATAAACATTCTAACTTTCACTGTCCACCACAAGAATTGGTTTGAGGGTAATTAAAACAATATATCAATAAAATGTTTTCTTAGTCTTTACATTGTGAGCTGTCAATAAAATATAAATTAACAACAGAGATAATCTCATGCTGCTGTGTGAAAGAGCAACTGCAGAAAATTATAATTCTGCAATTATTTTAACCTATAATTTAGCCTATATTTAAAAAGCAGTCTGTTAATATGAGGGATTAGCATTGTTTACTTGACTAGTAATACTAAATCAGCTATTGTTTTGTGTTTATTCTTGAGAATATAGATCCTTGCATTAACTCTGAGATTTTATAAGGACTCCCAACATATCCAGAGCCAATATCTGCCATTACAGACAAAGGCTGAAAGCTTGAAATTTTTTAAATCATCTTCTGTCAGTAACAGCATCCACACCAAAGAGTGTTGACATCAATGTGGCCTCATATATAGCACTCAAAATTGTGCTAAAACTTAAGGTTATCTTTTAGTCCTGAAAAGTTGTTGTTTGCTGTGTAGCACCTTGGCCTGAGACTTTAGTTTTCATACATATTTTCTTTTCTCTGTCAGCTCAGCTCAGTTTTGTGCTCAGTTAATAATTTTTCTTTGTGGTTTCCAACACTTCTCCTTCACTTTCCTTTTCTTGTCACTTTTTGTCTGTTTCTCACTACCTGGGATGAGGCCTCAGCCTCTAATAATGGTATTAAACCTCTTCACAGCCTTTGGCCACCATCTTCCCTGCTGTGCTCTTACCCTGTCTTTCCGTCACCCAAAGAGATGGGAAAGCAGTGTGTTTTCTTAATCAAAATCACAGACACAAGCTGAAAGTAGGATCCTTTTTAGACTTATTGTAGTTTCTGTATACATATAGTCTTAGCTATATGAATTTAGCCCATTGTCTGTCTTGTTTCTTTTGGTTCTGCTTAATTTCTGAATCTCTTTCTCAAAAATTGCCTTTAACCATTTATTTCTGTTTCTTGTTTTTAAGTAAATTCCAGTCTGGCAATAAGCTGGTGCTAGCCATTACCACTGAGGCCTGTCAGGGGAAGGACAACTTTGTCCGCTACCTGGAGCATGTCCAGGCTGTAGTCACTGTCAACGCCACCCGCCGTGGAGACCTCAACATCAACATGACCTCACCGATGGGCACAAAGTCCATACTGTTGAGTCGAAGGCCCCGGGATGACGACTCCAAGGTCGGCTTTGACAAGTGGCCCTTCATGACCACCCATACCTGGGGGGAGGACCCCCGTGGCACCTGGGTCCTGGAGGTGGGTTTTCGGGGCGATCAGCCTCAGCGGGGGGTCCTCAAGGAGTGGACTCTCATGCTGCATGGAACACAAAGTGCCCCTTACATAGACCAGATTGTTCGTGATTATCAGTCCAAACTTGCCATGTCCAAAAAGGAGGAGCTGGAGGAGGAGCTAGATGAGGCCGTAGAGAGAAGTCTGAAGAGCTTGATGAGTAAAAACAACTGAAATCAAAATGTCATCTGCATGTTGCCAATTGCTTCACTTTTCCCTGTATTTTCAGTCTCGCTCTCTGCCCACAGTATCACTACATCACTTTGTTTTGTTCAGTGTTTCCTCTCTTTTGTCTCCTGCTCTGCCTCTCTCCTTTCTGCTTTTTTGTTACCAAGAGTTTCCCTCAGACACCTTTGATGAATGTTTCTCCTAACAATCATGACAAAAGTATATCCCTCCATTAACTGTTGTAGAGAAAGCAAAACTATATCGGCAGAATTTGACATTGCAATGAATTGTACATATACCAGATAGACGCCAGCGTTTCATGCTATCGCTTTCATGCCCTGCACCTTTCTTCTGCCAAATGTTGTACAGTTTTTTTTTCTGTGACTGTAAATGATTTTCTGTCTCATTCTACTTAAACTTTAATTTCATCGCAAACATAGCAGTGATACTTCTTTCCGTCTGTATTTTTGTGGTTTTTTTGTAATCAAGGAAAGGAATGTGTAATTTATTTTGCAGAGTGCGGTCATGAGTTCATATTTCATAACCTTTGACGTATATGCTATAATAAACCTATTCAGCTATTTATTAAAGTATTTGAGTGTTTTGGAGCACATCAACCAACATTTATTCTTCTAAATAAAGATTTCTACTCTATCAATTCAGTGCCCCAAACTGCACAAATAAATAAATAAATCAAATGATGAATGCCAAAAACAAAATAAGAACATGGAAAAATGTGGGAAACAATTCTCATTCAAAATTACATATGGTGCCTTTCAAACGTTTCCAGGTTTCTTTGACTCTTTAATATATTGAACCTAAAAGGTACTCTGCATTTTATTTTAATTCTACAAGAATGTAGCACACCACTGTTAAGGGAAAATTTTCCACAATTCCCCCATAGATATTTTGTCCCCATCTACCCCAACAACTAAGAAATATATATAAATACAAGTTCTTAGAAACCATCTAATTAGAAAACAGAGTCTTCAATTGTATATTTTTGTTATTTTAGTATAAATGCAATACTATTTGAAGTGTTGAAAATAGAGTACAAAAGCAGCAGGTCTGTTAAATAAGAGTTTGAATTAAAGGGACAGTTTATCACAACTTGGCATTTATTGCCTGTGGGTAGGAAGCTCTAATTAAGGCTCCTACGCTGCAGTACAGAGAATAGCAACAAATAACCAGGCTTCTGTTTGTGGAATAGTGAGACAGACGTAGAACGGTAAATGTTTTGATCTACATAGGTCTTTCTGGAGTCATCCTTGCCTTTTTCTATACCTTTTCCATTTCCCATGTTTTACATTTTTCAAGGACATTATTTGTAAAAATCCACATACGTTTGTGAGCTATTTAAGGATATCAAAATTTAAACTTTGTAAAATGTAAACATTTTTCTTTATGAAAAAACTAATTGCCCCTAAACCTAATAATTGTCTATACCACCTTTGGTGGCACCAGCTGTAATTAAATATTGTCACTCCACTCCACTTTTTTAATTCAGCCACACTGGGAGGTTTTCAAGCTTGAACAGTCTATGTAAGATCACATCACAACATCCCAATTAAATTCCAGAATTTAAACAGGTTAGTTCAAAACTGTCTTTTTTTTTTTACCATTCAGATGTGGGCTTGCTGGTGTGCTTCTGATCATTTACATGTTGCATAACCCAACTATGACTGAGCTTTTAGTCATGAACTGATGTTCTGTGTTTTCTGAACTTGTAATGACTCTTGCAGTCAATCACTCGACTCCCTATCTTAGAAATGGCTTGGTGGGTTCGGTGATGATGCACACACCATATGGTGGCTTGAGTCATCGAGGTGGTTGTCACAGGTTCGAGTCCTGCTCCGTTGACCCTTTCTGCATGTCTTCCCCCACTGTCATAACCCTCTTTCCTGCCAGATCACTATCAAATCAAGGTCACTAGTTTAAAAACCTTTAAAGAAAAAAATAATTGGTTTTGGTAACCGTTTCATCTTCAAATGAACAAAACAAAGCTTTAGCTGTTTGAGTCTTTTATTATTCAACATATCAAATCCAATTGATACACAGCAAAATAGTGCTGAGGGCAGAAAGTGGAATCCAATTAAACAATTAAGCTAAGAGGGTAAAGCCGGAGTTCTAAAAGAGAACATCAAATAGGTGGCACAACTTCTTACTCTTTTTGAGAGAATTTTTTTATTATTTTTTTTTTAGGTGGCATAGAGCTTTTAATCTTGTCCCAAGTTTTCAGACAGTAAAGGACTTATTGCATGAGTCCTGGCTGAACACAACTAAAATGCAATCAGGACTCAGGAGCAGAGACATCAAGCAAATAGATGCAAGCAAGAGGACTATCAGGGTTTAGTTGGTGTTCATGCAGGATGCATGTCCCAAAGAGACTGAAACATAGGTGTTAGTCATTTTGCATTTAGTTATTCTGTTACTGCAACACTGTGTTCTCAGTTAAGGGCCTGGACCACTTTGCAGCCAACAGCTGATGTGTTTTCAGTGTTTCTTCTTGCTCGACTTTTCAATCATGGTCTCCACCACCATGGAGGTTTCCTTGTAACCTTTGACTTTGCGATCATTGGAGAACTTTTCCACAGATTCCACCACCTCCACCTTTTCATAGCTCATGGTGTCTGGGCTGAAACTACTCGAGCTGGTGGTGCTGGTGCTGGTGCTGGTGCTGGTGCTGGAACCGGTACTAGAACTGCTGCCACCACGGGCTGCAGGTTTTTTCTTGGGCCTGTCGTTCCCAGGCACAGGATCTTGGGAGTTTGAGTCCGACGGTGGAGACAAGGGATTTGGATCTTTTGAGAAAGGCTCTCCATTATTAGATTTACCTCTTCCTCCGCCGTCTTTGGCCTTTCCACCAGTGTTATCTTCTCCTGCATTGGGAGGCAGTGTGGGACTGAGAGGCCTGGGGTCCACTATGGGCTGAGGGGGTGGAGGAGAGGGCGTGCCACGTCCATGAGGGTCATAAGGATACATCATCCCATCTCTTATTGTGACAAAGATGCGACCAGCTGATGGAGTGGAAGTGTAGAAGCAGGGATCCAAGTAGCTGCCATCACCAGTAACTAGGACATAGCGACCTTTAGTATAGAAATCAGCGATTGGCTCAGGCCTCTGGTACTTTTTCATTCTGTCTCTGACAATGTTGCAAAGAGTGTCGAAGGCTTTGCTAATCTGCGCTCCATCTGGGACATCCTGTCGAGAAACTCCAGTGAGCACAGCACCTTGATCTTCTTGTTTTACCCTTTTAGCCTGCAACTCCCCAGAAGAGATCACACTAGATTCTTCATCGTCACCCTCTCCTGTATTTCTCTCCTCCTGGCTGCTGTCTATGACATCTTTTGGGGTCAGTTCTTTCTTCTTCAAGACCTTTTTAGCCAGTATCTTCTGTCTGGGCTTTATGCTTGTGATATCTTGGATAGCTTGGGTGATATCTGGGCATAAATAAAGACAAATCAAGTGACTAAACCTCATGAACTGATAAATATTTAAAATGACTTAAGTGGCAGCTACTGATTTTTTTCTCATGCCGCTAAGGGTATTACTTTATTAGCTTTGTAAATTTCAATAGTATTTGCTACTCTCTAATATGATGGTAACTGATGATACCCTTCAGGGTGACTTTGAAAACAAACCAGCTGTGATTTGCTCATCATGTCCTTACCTCTCCCCCTGCTTGATGCACTGGGTGTGTGAGTGTAGCGGGAACTAGTGGTAAACAGGGTAATGGGAGTGCCAATTATGGCAGAATTCAACCTGCAGGTTAAGAAAAGAGAGGAAGATAATAAAAAAATGTCACCCAGGCAACAGCGATGTGCTCAAAAGCTTTTACAACCTGGAAAACACACAGTTGAAATTTCTTTTTGTAAGTGAGAAAAGAAAGACATTGCAATGTGGAAGAGGTAAAGATCTGTTATGTCACAGAGCCACCTACTGGTGGATGCAATGTAATCCAAAAACTTGTTAAGTTATCTTCTAAAAAAAAAAAAAATGCTTTACTAAAAATTTATTGTACTTACTATTCACTTAGGTGATTTACAGTAAGAGATTTACTGTACCAGAAAATCACCAAAATGATCTGGGGATATCAGCAGCCAGAATGTTGTTTTTAAACTATGAAAATAAGAGCAATGCTTCTTTTTGGACAAAAAAAAATGTCAAGAGGCACAGCAAGTACTTCATTATGCCAGAAAGTTTGACATATTTGAATAGAAATAACATTTTGTTAATATACCTGAAGAGAAAATGTATAGGTAAAATTTGACAAATAAATAAATAAAAACAACATTTCCCCCTAAATGTAATGGTGCTACAAGCACTTAACTTAACAAACCCTAGGATACATCATCCCATCTCTTAATGTGACAAAGATGCGACCAGCTGATGGAGTGGAAGTGTAGAAGCAGGGACCTACACTTAAATCAGAGTTAAATCTGACTTAAATCACTCTGGATGAATTTGAGCTCATTCTTGCTTGCATGATTATTTTTAATTTGATTTCCACATCGAAGATTTTCACATTTTAGAATAAACTGTCAATCATATTTAAGTGTAGACTTTAAATTGACTACTCCAAAACCCCCATTACAAATGTTTAACTATTTCAAAGTGCAATGCTCTGGACACTAATCAAAAGCATCTCTGCATGACCCGATTAATTTGAGCTTTTTGATATGAACAGAACAACGTTTCGGTTCGAGAGGAGAATATACGTTTCTATCAGCTACGGCAATTTATTCAGTTACTGAAGCAGCAAAACAACCCCACACCATTTCACTTCCACCACTATATTTGACTGTTGGTGTGATTAAAACTAATATAATAAACTGTTACTAAAAAAAAAAATCAAAAGCAGAATAAACTCTTTCTTACACCATTGCAGTTTCTTTGGGTGATGGGGAACGTTATAACATATGTTTGATAAACTGTATTTGTGTGATCCAGAAATCATAAGAAAGAAGTCTACCTGTTATCTTCATTCTCGATTATCCTCTTGTACCGCTCCAGCTCGTTCTCAAGGGATGTCTGATACATGGCCAGGTGGCGACAATCACTGATATATTTTTCCAGTGATTTCTCTGCTTCCTCAATCTCCTTCCGTAAAGATTCAATGTTCTCATTGTACAGCTGGATCTCATTGTCATAATTCTCTTGTGTGCTTTTGATGGTTTGCTCCAACATTGCAGACTGAGAGAATACAATATCAACAGTGTTAAAGAAAATACAATGTACAATCTTGATAATAATTATTAAGAACTGAAATTTTTACCCATATCATTATAATTGTTATTTTACACATGTATGTAGTAAAATAATGATTAAAATTACAGTTCAGACTATTAAATTAAACATTGGAGAAAGTAAAAATAGGTGATAGCTGTATTTATACAAAGATTGTTTCCACAAATATATGGTACATCGCAAATAAAAAAATAAAAATGGAATATGGAACATGTTACAAAAGTCACACTCAGGTAAATAAATAAAGTGATTCTTGCTCACATCTACTGGCTAAAAGTTTTAACTAAATATTTAATATTTAAGTAAAAAATATTACTTGTGGCATCTTACACCATATCTGCCATAAACACATTATTTTTAGAATTCAACACCCCATAAAAACTACTTATCACCTTCATCCTTTAACTGATTTAATTAGAATAAAATACATTTAGAAACACTCAACCCTTAAGCAAATGTTGAGCTAAACACTGATCTAATATTTTGATCTGGTGTTTTGATATTCCAAATGGTTTATATCTTTGGTGTAATATAATTAAAAATAAAAACAGCTGCCTGATTTACATTACTATAAAATTATATTGATGTTAACTGGATTCATTCAACCTTTTGAATATGAAAGACATTCTTTAATGGTATGCATGACACAAACTGTGGAGCTGGAATTTTGACTAAACAAAGCAATTGTTTTTAAAATGGCATGATAAGTTTAGGGGCATTCCAGTGTTTTAAAAACATGATTCACACATTCTATTATTAAAGGGCATAAAAGTAATTACTATAAGAATTTATTAATTAAAAAGGGAAAAAAGAGAATCCAGCTATACAAAAGCGATACTGTGATTTTTTTTTTCTGTCTTGATTTTTTTATTATTATGTTGGGAAGTCCTCAAAAATCCCTCTTTGGGTACCTGTGATGGACACAAAATGTCACGTTGCCGTGGCAACTTACCTCACTCTGTAAACGTTGCTTCTGAATCTGCAGCTGACAGAGGGCGCTCTTGTACTCTTCCAGCTGCGTCTGCAGCCCTGGTATTTTCTTTTGGGCCAGCAACTTCTCCTGCTCCTTCACACATGTAGCACAATTCAATAGCAAGTCAAAAACATTGGATGCATATTCCAGCTTTCATTCACTTGTAGATGAAATTTTGGATAGAAAAAAAGAGGATCTACCATGATGGGTTCAAAATTTATTTGAAATAAATTTTGGAGA
Source organism: Xiphophorus couchianus (assembly GCF_001444195.1). Classification (NCBI taxonomy): domain Eukaryota; kingdom Metazoa; phylum Chordata; class Actinopteri; order Cyprinodontiformes; family Poeciliidae; genus Xiphophorus; species Xiphophorus couchianus. The sequence goes on along the minus strand of NC_040249.1, from coordinate 9,797,252 downwards.
GTGGCCAGAAAGACTTGATTTAAACAAGTTCAAGTACATTTTCTTCTCAAACAGCGTTTTTCATATTTTTATTTATTTATTGGATTGTTTAGCACAAAGAAATCAATTTGCATGCAATTCTATAGAAAATGATTCTGCTTCTAACTTAATTTGTGACCTTCAACGCCTTTTCTCAGGCGTTGAAGGTCTGAGTAAAGTATTTATTGATCTCAATAAATACTTTAACTTCTATATTACTAATTAATATTGCTTTAATTTTTTTTAAATGCATCCCTGATCAGGAGTGCAGCATTTGAGCAGTAGTCATGAAACATGCTACTGTTTTCTTGGTGACTATATGAGTCTTTCACCTATTGCAGTAAGAAAAAACTGTGACTCTCACCCCGTTGTCCATGGAGACAGAACCAATTAAACATTAGGAAGCAGCACTGCTTCTAAGACCCATTTAAACAAATAAATCTCCAACCTACTACATTCAAACAGCAGGCACGGTGGCACAGTTACTCAAAAATTAGAATGCACTGTCATTCTCCTCGGTATTTATCCAATTATGTGTCCTGACACTTTTAAAATGGCTAATCTTTAGAGGAGTCTTGATGAAAGGATCAGTTCATGTCCATCCCAACAAAACATGCACAAGGACACACTAAACAGACAAATGGACAGACAAGGAGCCAATTGGACAGAGGAGCCAGGGACCTCATCAGCTGCTTACACGTAGCAGGGCTGACACACATGCTAACACCAGCCTCTTCCCCCGGGGAGTGTTGAACAAAACACGCATGCACGCACACGATGACAACATTGGTGACCTTACCTCGGAGATGCCAGCTGACACATTGGGAGCAAAGGGAAGTGTCTGGTTAATTTGCTGCAAAATATTTACGTAGGTTTCGATCTCTGCAAGGTCCTGTTAAAAAAATACGTCAAAGAAAGAAAAATATATATATGTATACAGTATATATATAAGGCATACGGTTCAGTGAGAAATAGAAAATTCATCTGATCATCTTCTAAAAGTTAACTGCAAATCTACCTCAACCTTACTGGGGATTTGAGGAGTTAAATTTAAATTTGTTTAAGACTTTCATTTAGCCCAGCTGTATAACCGAATATTTCCGCAGACAAAAGGGATTTTCTACCTATAAGCATCAATACTGTCGTGATAAACAGTGGCTTATATTTCTTCACTCCAGAGGAATACTTCAAAGCTGAGCAGCATAAGCCTCGTATTCACAAGAAATGACTCTCCTTACTCTATTCTGCTATGCAAAAAGAGCAGTGCCCTTTGATATGCTGCGTAAACCCTGTAGAGTTGTGGAATAATTCATCATCAAGCTGCCTCAATTGAAACAAAAACTAGAATGAAATTGTGAATGCAGGAAAGTCTTTTGAATTTACACATGATGCATGTAACATTTTAGCCTTTATGTGCCTCAGCATTTTTTTTCTTTTGCCTTTGTTTTGGAGCTTACGGCTTTTACTGCAACACAAAGGCAATTTTTCTTCTTTTTTTTTTCTGTGTACAGGTTTCTCTGTAAGTGCCTGTGATGGCCACTGCATTTTCTCTTCCTTTTTTTTCCTCTGCTGTCTTTTCCCACCTACATCACAAAAAAACAAATGCTTGCTAAAGCCCCAGAAAATTCATAACACATGCCCTGGCATCTGTTTGGGTGTTTAATACAATACTCATTTACAGTAGTTAGTAAGTTGAGATCAAATGTGTTTCTGACAGAGACACAATATCAACTCTACAGTTGTTTAAATGAATAGCATTTGACTAAATATACATTTCTGGACAGACTATGAGTTAACCAATGCATTTCTGCTGAAATAATAGGTTTGAACAACACACAAATTAAGATAAAGATAATGATTGTGATGCATTTGGCTTATTTGACTTTTACTAAATTCCTTTCACTTCAAGTCATTTGTACAATATGGATAACTATAAAGGCCCCTATTCACCTTATACTTGATGGTGTTCCTTCAGTATCAATTCTGGGTGATATTTCCTTTACGATAGAAGATGTTAAGTATAAGTGAAGCTACTTTGGATAGATAACCATATGTTGTGAGTTGTAACTTCTAAGAAACTTGTTTGCGATACAGTTAAATTTCCTATTACTGGTGGTTTAGTTTCCACTTATTGCCACGAAGAATCTAAATTTGAACTGATCATCAAAAACCCTGTATGTTTGTAACAACAAGCCCAAATGGTTAGGCTACAACCACCTAAAAATAAAGAAATGTTGGCTTCTGAAAAGGACTAAAAATAATGAAATAATATAAGGTTTAAGAAATAACCAGTAATCTAGTTTAGCCTCTTATAATAAGTAATAAGCTAATAGTGCATAATAATCTATTGTTTCCAACCCTCTAAAGAAACATTACCCCTTATAAATGATCAAATGCACATCTGAGGTCTTGGTGTGAGCTTCTGCTGCTGTGCGACTCTGTCCAACTGGCTAGATGTAACATCAGCATTTAAAATGCAAGTTCAGAACACCTGGAACATATTAGCAATTATTTTTACTCCAAACAGTCCCATGGAGTATGAACTTTACACACGGTCGCAAAATATTTGCGTTATATCGTGCAAATTTACTGGACATAATGAAATATGCATGTCTGTTAGTGTATTGTAAATTTACAGCTTTCTAGTGTCAGAGCAGATTGCAATACATTTAACGTCTTGATTTATTTATCTTTTCTATCCTATTTTTTATGATTGTCTGACGCTGGGGTGTCTGACGCCCTTGTTCTATATACATGTGCAAAGAGCCTTGGTCTGCTCCACACTGGTCCAAAATGATTAGCTAAATTAATATGAAAATAGGTCAGACTGTACTCCTATAGAGACACCTCAAGCATTCAACATGTGAGCCGCATGTGGATAGCACAGCATGAGAAAAAATCGTGCTACTTTATGAACATTGTGCGTCATTTGAACAGCATTTGCCTAAATCCCAAAGCAGTGGTAAGCAGTCAGTTAGTCTGACCTTCTTATTTCTATCTCTGGTGGAATTGATGTCATCCTGCAGGAACTGAGACTGGATCTGATACTCCAGATTCTTCAGCAGAGCACTGTCAGCTTCCTGTAGGGAGAAAAGAGAACAAAGTGAAAGAAAGAAGAAACAAATATGAAATGAGAAAAAGGGAACATTAATCTATTTAACATGTACACAGTGCAACAAAATAAAACTTCCCTTTTAACAGTCTTGGTTATATTTTTCACATTGCAGTTGCAAAAATGATTGTTTTCATATTTTCTGTAAACAAGCTGATAGGTTTATTTTAATTCCTATCTAGCAAAGATTCAGACCAAGGCAATTGTCTTTTCTGCAGAAAATGAGGGAAGATCCGAGACGCGACAAATCGCTGTAAAAAACTGTCTTGGATCAACTCTGCTAGATCTTTCTCTGCATTTCTCTTTATTGTATAGAAAAAGGAGGTTGGGCTTCTTCACACAGAGAATTGACCAACCATCTTTACATTCTGGCACCGCCTGTGGACATGCCCTTACAAGGGCATGCAACTGACCACAACTAATCAATTACAGATGGAAGCTGATACCACAGGAATGTCAAAGTCTCTAGCCTCCAGGCAAACATCCTACAAATGGTTAATAGTATTTCACAGAAGAAAAGAAGTCAACTAAACTACACACAAAATAATAATATGAAAACATAACCTTTCAAATAAACTCACAAGTAAATGAACTTAGATAATTATTCTAACACAAGCATAGGTTCTTCCATGCAGTACCTTGTTTAAATGTTCCAGAGTGCCCCGCAGCCGCTCTTGGTAATCACATTCACTTTTGTATCTGAAAAAAACAAACAAACAATAAACATGTCATACTTAGCGAAGGTCAGCTTATTTTATCCAGCTTCCAAAAAGTGTCACCAAAAAAAAGTTTCTATTCAAAGATCAATTTGGTGACAAGGTAAGCGTTTGTTTGTTTGTTTTTATTTGTACAGAAAGGACCTCACACTTTAAAAGTGGTGTCTGTGTGAATATAAATGCATTATATTAGCCTGCAAAGATGCAGTACTTCACAAGTTACTAGTTAACTTAGCCAATGTTGTTCCTATCAATAAACAGTTAAGCCCAAAATTATCCATACCTCTCACAGATTTAGGTTTCGGACTATTTCCATTCAGCAAGAAAGCTGGTTTCTGACAGGAAATGACCTCAACATCTATTGTGATATAATATAACAAAAAAGAACTATTGCCTAACAGTTTTCTTGAACTAATATTAAACTTTTTAGTAAATTCTCAAAAATCAGCATGCCTGAACAGATAAGACTTATGCTTTTTTTATGAGAGCCTGCTTTAATCGACTGTGTATTTATTCTAATTTGTGCAATTGTATAGCCCTGAATCATAATTGCCCTCAAGTCTTGAGCTGCAGAGGATCGAGTTTGTCTGTCTTCTCCCAGTGCAAACTAGAAATAGCCAATCGGGGCCCAGAGTCTTAGTGCTGTCAGTCACAATCTCATCTTGCTCTGCCAACTATTCCCTGTCAGTAAATCCTATGGTGAATGCTTAGGTTAGTTAGCATAGCCAGCGATGATGGTGGATGAACGGTTTCTCTGTAACAGCATGTTGTTTCTCTGCCTTTAGCACATTTAGCAGTGGGTAAATGAGATTGAGTGGCAGCAGTAAGACCTTCCTCCTGGCTGTGATTGGTTGTTTTTGATCAGGAGCGTTGCCTTTTTTTCAGACCGCAGTAATAGCTGAGGGAGGAGGTGGAGGAGATCAATCTTTTCACAGATTATCTATCTCATAACAAACTGTCAAGACATGGTGACAGTTTTAACAAATATATTAAAAAAAACATATTTTTTATAAAAGTTACGTACTGTACCTTTAACAGAGCCACTGCAAAATATTAACATCAATTGCTGATAGAAAAAAGGTGGTAAATTAAAATATTCCTTTAAACCTAAATCTGCCAGGTAATTTGAGTAATTTTGAGCTTTACTGTAATACTAAGTACATTTTATGTACTGTTGTTTATTAGGCTAATATGTTTTTAGTTTATTGGTCAGATCTTTAGTTATTTCTTTTGATTATTTCTGTCATATGGACAGAAGCCTAACCTGTTTAAAGAGCGGTCCATAAAAACACAGAATGTTTTGTAGCAGTCAATAACAGTTTGTAAAAAAATAATGTGCTTTCATGACTGATCACATACAAAAAGATTGAACTTTTACCAAGACTAAAACAGTAAATATTTGAACAATTTTTCATGATTTGAAACATAAGCAGTCAGCTAGAATAATGGCATGATCACTATCCAGATTTTGTGATGGTGAAGAGTTTTTTAACTTTAGGTTTCTTATATTTTCTGACAAGCAAAAGAAAAAGATTAAAAAAAACAACTACCCAGCAGCTTCTGCTGTTGATCACTCTCTAAATTCTGATATGATTTACTTAATTATGCTCCACCTTTGACCTTTGACCAACAGATCAACAAATGTCTGCCATCCTCCTTACTTGTTGGTATAGTCATCCAGCATGCGGCAAGCTTCCCGCAACTCCCGCTCCAGCTTGCCGTGCTCGGAGCTCAGCTCTCTGATTCGCTGCCTGTTGATTTCAATCTGCTCTGTGAAGGCCTCCTCGAGGCCACTGGCCTCCTCCATCCGCTGCAGCGTCTCCAGCTGCTTGCGGAACACGGCATTCCGCTGCTCCAGCACTCGAGCCCGGTTGATGTACCGGGCAAAGCGGCTGTTGAGCTCCTGAAGGCTCTCCCAGCCCTGGATGGCTGAGATGCCTGCAGGGGTTTCAGAGTCCTCGGTTTCTTCATCAAAGACATCGGAGCGCTCATACTTCTCCTTGCGCACCTCGCGCTGGAAGCTGGTCTTGAACATTTTGGCCTGGTTCCTCTGGGCTGATGGTAACCCTGGAGTAGTGCTTCAGCACCTTTAATGTGAGAAAACTTGGGTGCTCACCCTTAGCAGTCTCATGCTAGACTGAACAGTGTAAAGCAATGTCTATAGTCGAAATAGCTGTCCCCGCCCCGGGCCCCTCGCCCTGCCTATCATATCAGCCTGGGGCCTTCCAGAATTTATTGTTGCTTTTGTGGCACAGATGTGAAAAGCGTTGCTCTTGATGACGAAGCAGAAACACAAAAGCAAACAATTGGCCTTCCAGTAAAAGAACTAGGTCGTCCCTTGCTATTATTTTGGTTCTTAGTCAGCTGCTTTCTGTATCCCTGTTTGGACCTCTGGATGTTGGCCCACTGCAGCACAGAGGGGAAATTTAATGCAGGACAACGAATCAGAACGACAAAAACATTTCCAGGCAAAGAAGGTCTATTAAGGTAAAGTCTAGTTGGAGTGTGGTTGATTTTGGGTGTTTTCACACATGATAGTCTAGTTAACTCGATTTTATTGATGACCAAAGTTGCAACATTTGTTACACTTTCAGGTGGTATGGTCTGCTTTCTCACTGCACTGTCTAATGAACCAAACCCTATGAAAAACTGTTTACACCCTTTCTTGTGGTGGTGCTACACCAAAGACTACAAAAGGAAGCAACACAAAAATCTCTCTAAGCATAGAAAAGAGGGTCATATGCCCAGACTTTGATCATAAACTCCATGTTAGTCTGCCCAGGAATGCAAGATAACCAAATTTGGAACTTCTTGGCGTTGATTACTTGGTCTGTCAGAGGTCAGAAAATCTTGGTGGTTTCCAATCTTAGGTATTATAAAAGATTATTATATCCACTGTATAAAAAGACATGGCCCATAATAAATACTACCAAAATACAGAATGAAACGATTAACAATCTTTACTAAAAAGCAATACTGCAGTCAGATATAGGGACTGTCTGTAAATCTTTCTGGAGTTAGTCCAGATTTGAAGAAGAAAACTCAAGAGCAACATGGGGAAAAAAACTGTCAAGGTCTACTACATGGGGTCCACTGTTTGAAAGTGTAAGGGACCAGACGTGAAATAAGGACAAGGTTGTTCAAAACTTTAAAAAAAATAAAAATAAAAAGATTTTAAAAAATAATAATTCCAAAAAATAGCTAGCAAAACATCAAACTTCAATGCAAATTAAGTCAAATGATGAATGACAGAATTGGGCCCATCTCAACTGAGGTCAACTGAACACAAACAAAACTGACCTGCAGACAAAGAACAAAAAGCTGCTTAAATAGAGGTAGAGTTACCTAAACTTGCCACATGAGGGAGGCACAGCATAACATAGGAACCAAAAATTACAAAATTAACTAAAGCAACATATGAAACAAAATAAAGTAAAACTAACTTTAACTTAGCACAAATAAAGTGGAAAAATTAAATAACTGAGGTCAACTTTAACAAATAAATTTCCCCCTTTGGTCTTTTGTAAAAAAAGAAAAAAAATTAAAAATGGTACCACAACTTGTACCATGTGGTGGTAGAAGCAAACACCATGGTTATAACATCTGGCAGGCAGAGAAGAATCAGTTAACAAGCGAATAACCAAAAACCATAAAATCTGTCATTATAACCATGCATGTTATTATGACAACATAGATAAGAGCAGGGGTTAATAATGCATTAACATTCTTACTTGCTCTCTTACATAAAATTATTTCAAGGTTTAATCTTCAACTCCATAATTCCTTCTCCTTTATCTCCTTTAATTTCCACAATTACTGGTTACTGCAACCTTTACCAGAAATGAGAGACAGGATGATGGAAGAACGAGAGCCAAAACAGCTCATTTCATAGCTTCGTCTCCAGGCTATAAAACAAGGTGAGCAAAGTGTCTCTCTCTCTCTCAACAAATCTCTCCAGCTTTGTGGAACACAGCTGAATGAAAAAAGCTTTGCAGTGTCTGCAGAAAAAGAACGACAGGTGCTTATGTTGTGTGGGAAGCTGTTCACCAGGACATTTGGTTCCCTTTTTATTAATTGTTCTGCTTTTTTACACATACGAACAACTTCACATTTTGGTTTGTTTTCTATAGCAGCTGCCTGTCTCCTAATTACCAGTTATCTTATCTTTTTTTCTACTTGGTAGCAGCTAACAGCGAAATCTCCAAAGTGTGGATGCACTCCTTCACAGCAAAGAAAAAAAGGTTACACCATCTATTGCTCACAAACACAGCAAATGGCCTCTTCTGCCTGGGTCAGAGGCAATCGCTGACAGTTCCTTTCACCACTGCGTGGGTTCCACTTTAGCTGTTATGCCTCTGACCTGAAGTGTGTTTAGCCCCCAGGGTATTCTTTAGAGATGTGCTGACTGAGTCCTCAGACATGGGACTGGACGCCCGAGGAGTCCAATCTTCCCGCTCTGGTGCTGATTGTGTCGTCTGCCAAGACCTTAAAACCATCTGCTCTAAGTTGCTCTAGCATTATTTTTTTTTTTTGAAGCCCCAACTGTCCCCCATGTTTGTCTGCCTGTGTGCTACAAATCTTAAAATTCTGAATAGAAAGTCATGTTCCTTTCCTCCTTTAACTTTAGTCAATGTGCAAATTAAACACCTAGATCCTAGTGGAACTGACTTGATATTTTTCTTCAAAGGTAAAGGATTTCTCCTGGGATTAGCAAGCAAAGTTCATATGCAATTGTAACTAATTATACATGCAGAGTTTTAAATTATGGTGGAAAAAAATGCACATTTGTAATTGTAGTAAATGTCAGCTGTCTTTCATGTTACCTTATTACAAGAACAGACTAACAACTAAGTCTCTGAGGATGGCTTAGTTTGTTTCTGGTGTTAAAAGGAGATTTTATGTTTTTAGAATGACCACCAATTGTATTCCTTTGATAATTAGTTGTCTTTAATGGTTTAACCTTCAATTAACATTTGAATAAATAAAGTATTCTTTCACTCTAATATAATAATCAATCTCATAGAACCAGAATTTTGAAAAGCCATACCTTGTCAATTTCTTCTAGCTCTTTTTGGTTAGGATGGCCCAATAAATATAACTACAATATATTATCTTTGAAAATTGTGTTCACACATGTGCACACTCAGTTCAGAACAAAATCAACTCTCTTACACTGTGTTAAACATTATTTATTGCTACAGTTGCATATATAACGAAGCATGGACATGTAAAATCCTAACAAGCTAAAGGACATGGAACATTTCCAAAAATACAGTTCAGATGTGTTTTATTTTGGTTTTGACGCCAACAGCTGTGTGTGTAGCATCAACTTATGTGTCGAGTGGTTACTCGGTTCTACAGGATGACCAAACAAATTAGCTTAATCACATTTTTGGTTTTGTAAATACATATTAAAATATTGCAAGATAATTATCAAATGTTTATGTAATAACTTAGGTGTATGGACAAACAGTCCAGATTTTATACCCAACCTGCAACTACCCATCCATCCATCCATCCATCCATTTTCTGTTCTCCCTTTGTCCCTAATGGGGTCGGGAGGGTTGCTGGTGCCCATCTCCAGCTACGTTGCAGGCGAGAGGCGGGGTACACCCTGGACAGGTCGCCAGTCTGTCGCAGACCTGCAACTATACAGATACTTTTCCATTCCAGACTTGATGATTAACCCAGAAACCAGCCCAATCTGGCAACACTGCAGCGCCTCCTATTGGTCGCAAATATCTACTACACCATTTTCTGTGGTGCGGCATCCTGTTATGTGGATGCACATAATTCTCAATCGTTTACAAAATAAACGACTACGTTCACCGCGCTGAACTTAGTTTCAGCTCGGTGGACTCCGACATTTTTAAAAGGGCAGTCATGTAAAATCAACTTTTTTTTTTTAGCTTAACATCATGTTATGATGTTATTCCTACATCAAAAACGTACCTGGTGTGTTGCCTTGATTCTTTAATTCGTGGTTGAGAAATCCTTTAATCTCCCGTGGCAACCATTCAGCTGCGCAACGCCTGGGGGAACTAAAGATGCGCCTCCTCCGCTTTCGGAAGTGCAGCTTCTTCCTCTGAGATCAAACCTTCTGAGCTTCCGTCTCACAGATCTCCCCTCCCCTGTTACACCTTCACAAACTAGCGACAGCAGCAATTAGCAAACACCTGGTGTGCTAATTACCTCTGACAGTCTGGCAAGCAACAAAGCAATGTCTTTGTATGTTAGCACAAACTGGGAAAAAAAGCTGAATTATATCACATTTTTTAATTTCAGTAAACACAGCAAGTCCAAAATAATCTCAAAGGCGCCTTGAGTTTTCTGGAGTACACTAGTAAGTTTATTTCACTTATTAAATGTAATCATTGAAGTTTATTTTACTTCAAAAGCCCCTTTAGGGGTTTGTGTAAAAATCTTAGGTAACCAAGAGTTTAAAACTGAAGCACAGAAAGAACCATTACATTTGTCTTCCATTACACTCCTGTTAAATACCTTTTATGTACCTTTTTACTAAACAAGGCCACACACAGAAACTACTAAACAAGTTCTGAAAAATATAGAGAAATTCTCCTTTGTGACTTAGAAGGGAGAAACAAAATTGAGTATTTCTGTTCAAATTTAAATTTCCAGTTTGATCCTGACTCCTCCATGGGCTGCCACCTTATCGTGGTGGAGGGGTTTGAGTGCCCCAATGATCCTAGGAGCTATGCTGTCTGGGGCTTCATGCCCCTGGTAGGGTCACCCAAGGCAGACAGGTCCTAGGTGAGGGACCAGACAAAGTGCAGCCTGAAGACCCCAATGATGAGTAAAAACATTGGACTTGGTGTTCCCTCGCCCGGACGCGGGTCACCAGGGCCCCACTCTGGAGCCAGGCCTGGAGGGGGGCACGATGGCGAGCGTCTGGTGGCCGGGCTTTTACCCATGGAGCCCGGCCGGGCTCAGCCCGAAGAGGAAACATGGGCCCCCCCTCCCATGGGCCCACCACCCGTGGGAGGGGCCAAAGGGGTCGGGTGTACTGTGTGATGGGTGGCGGCCAAGGGAGGGGACCCTGGCGGTCCGATCCTCGGTTGCAGAAACTGGCTCTTGGGACGTGGAATGTCACCTCTCTGGTGGGGAAGGAGCCGGAGCTAGTGCGTGAGGTCGAGAGGTTCCGGCTAGAAATAGTCGGTCTCACCTCGACGCATGGCTCTGGTTCTGGAACCAGTCTCCTTGAGAGGGGCTGGACATACTTCCACTCTGGAGTTGCCCAGGGAGAGAGACGTCGGGCAGGAGTGGGCATACTTGTTGCTCCCCATCTCGGCGCCTGTACGTTGGGGTTCACCCCGGTGAGCGAGAGGGTAGCATCCCTCCGCCTACGGGTGGGGGGACGGGTTCTGACTGTCGTTTGTGCTTACGGGCCGAACGACAGTTCAGATTACCCACCCTTTTTGGAGTCCTTAGAGGGGGTACTGGAGAGTGCTCCTCCTGGGGACTCCCTTGTTCTGCTGGGGGACTTCAACGCTCACGTGGGCAACGACAGTGAGACCTGGAGGGGCGTGGTTGGGAGGAACGGCCCGCCCGACCTGAACTCGAGCGGTGTTCTGTTGCTGGACTTCTGTGCTCGCCATGGATTGTCCATAACGAACACCATGTTCAAGCATAAGGGTGTCCATATGTGCACTTGGCACCAGGACACCCTAGGCCGCAGTTCGATGATCGACTTTGTCATCGTTTCATCGGATCTGCGGCCGTATGTCTTGGACACTCGGGTGAAGAGAGGTGCGGAGCTGTCCACTGACCACTACCTGGTGGTGAGTTGGCTCCGGTGGTGGGGGCGAAAGCCGGTCAGACCTGGCAGGCCCAAACGTGTTGTGAGGGTCTGCTGGGAACGTCTGGCAGAATCCCCTGTGAGACGGAGCTTTAACTCCCATCTCCGGCAAAACTTCGAACACGTCCCGGGGGAGGTGGGGAACATGGAGTCTGAGTGGACCGTGTTCCGTGCCTCCATTGTCGAGGCGGCCGATCGGAGCTGTGGCCGCAAGGTTGTCGGTGCCTGTCGCGGCGGCAACCCTCGAACCCGTTGGTGGACACCTTCGGTGAGGGATGCCGTCAGGCTGAAGAAGGAGTCCTATCGGGCCTTTTTGGCCTGTGGGACTCCGGAAGCAGCTGATGGGTACCGGCGGGCGAAGCGACATGCGGCTCGGGCGGTTGCTGAGGCAAAAACTCGGACGTGGGAGGAGTTTGGAGAGGCCATGGAGAAAGACTTCCGCACGGCTTCGAGGCGATTCTGGTCCACCATCCGGCGTCTCAGGGGGGGGAAGCGGTGCAGCACAAACACTGTTTATAGTGGGGATGGTGTGCTGCTGACCTCTACTCGGGACGTTGTGGGTCGGTGGGCAGAGTACTTCGAAGACCTCCTCAATCCCACCAACATGCCTTCCACTGAGGAAGCGGAGCCTGGGGACTCTGGGTTGGGCTCTCCAATCTCTGGGGACGAGGTCGCCGAGGTGGTTAAAAAGCTCCTCGGTGGCAAGGCCCCGGGGGTGGATGAGATCCGCCCGGAGTTCCTTAAGGCTCTGGATGTTGTAGGGTTGTGTTGGTTGACGCGACTCTGCAATATCGCATGGACATCGGGGGCAGTTCCCCTGGATTGGCAGACTGGGGTGGTGGTCCCCCTGTTCAAAAAGGGGGACCGGAGGGTGTGCTCCAATTATAGAGGGGTCACACTCTTAAGCCTCCCTGGCAAGGTCTATTCAGGGGTCCTGGAGAGGAGGGTCCGTCGGATAGTCGAACCTCGGATTCAGGAAGAGCAGTGTGGTTTTCGTCCTGGTCGTGGAACACTGGACCAGCTCTACACCCTCGGCAGGGTCCTGGAGGGTGCATGGGAGTTTGCCCAACCAGTCTACATGTGTTTTGTGGACTTGGAGAAGGCGTTCGACCGTGTCCCTCGGGGAGCCCTGTGGGGGGTTCTCCGGGAGTATGGGGTACCGGGCCCTTTGATACGGGCTGTCAGGTCCCTGTATGACCGGTGTCAGAGTCTGGTCCGCATTGCCGGCAGTAAGTCGGGCTCGTTTCCGGTGAGAGTTGGACTCCGCCAGGGCTGCCCTTTGTCACCGATTCTGTTCATCACTTTTATGGACAGAATTTCTAGGCGCAGCCAAGGTGTTGAGGGGATCCGATTTGGTGGCCTTAGGATCTCATCTCTGCTTTTCGCAGACGATGTGGTCCTTTTGGCTTCATCAGATCGTGATCTGCAGCTCTCGCTGGAGCGGTTCGCAGCCGAGTGTGAAGCGGCCGGGATGGGGATCAGTGCCTCCAAATCCGAGGCCATGGTCTTGAGCCGGAAAAGGGTAGAGTGCCTTCTCCGGGTCAGGGGGGGTGTCCTGCCCCAAGTGGAGGAGTTTAAGTATCTCGGGATCTTGTTCACGAATGGGGGAAGAAGGGAGCGGGAGATCGACAGGCGGATTGGCGCAGCGTCTGCTGTCAAGCGGGCGCTGTACCGGTCCGTCGTGGTGAAGAGAGAGCTGAGCCAAAAAGCGAAGCTCTCGATTTACCGGTCGATCTACGTTCCCACCCTCATCTATGGTCATGAGCTTTGGGTCATGACCGAAAGAACGAGATCGCGGATACAAGCGGCCGAAATGGGTTTTCTCCGTAGGGTGGCTGGGCTCTCCCTTAGAGATAGGGTGAGAAGCTCAGTCATCCGGGAGGGACTCAGAGTAGAGCCGCTGCTCCTTCACATCGAGAGGAGCCAGTTGAGGTGGCTTGGGCATCTGGTCAGGATGCCTCCTGGACGCCTCCCTGGTGAGGTGTTCCGGGCACGTCCCACCGGGAGGAGGCCCCGGGGAAGACCCAGGACACGCTGGAGAGACTATGTCTCTCGGCTGGCCTGGGAACGCCTCGGGATTCCCCCGGAAGAGCTGGAAGAAGTGGCCGGGGAGAGGGAAGTCTGGGCCTCCCTTCTGAAGCTGCTACCCCCGCGACCCGACCTCGGATAAGCGGAAGAAGATGGATGGATGGATGGATGGATGGATGGATGGATGGATGGATGGATGGATGGATGGAGTTTGATCCTGAAGTTTTCTGCTCTTGTTTCATTTTATCACTGTTACCAATAAAACACTTCCTATCTGTCTGTCTTCATGCAGACGGTAGATTAAAGGTCTTGTGCATTTTCTCCATGGATAAGGGGAATGCCTGAATGGCGTATGAGTGTCACTCTCCTTCTCAATTGTAGCTGCAGTTATAAATCTGTGGGTTCAGTGAGTCCAGAGACCTGTCCATAGCTGGGAATTAAAGTATTTTGTTTATCCTGCTATCAGAAATTAAACTTTAATTCCATGTGTGTTAAGCTTTGAGGTTGGCTGAAGAAAATTGCTCATTAGTTAACACAGGAAGTTGTCTGATGGCTTACCTCTGTGTCTTGTATTTCAGAGCTGTCTGTAAAACCCATTGTGGGGGAGGATAGAAAAAGGCATCCTGCTGTAATTGACTGATGATTGTTGGAGGTAATGCACAAAGCAGCAGTGCTGTGTCTTCATCACAATGAGAAATTGATCCTACCAAGTCATCATTGCTGCTCTCTGTTGATTGGTTTTTCCTGTTCAGGATGGCTGGCCACGGAGAGATGGTCCTAAAAGTTTTTCACTGTTGTGTTAAGATAAAACAAGAGGACAAAAATGGATCCATTTCAAAGTCTTGTTAGTTTAAGAAACACAGGCGCTGCCAGTTGTTTGACGTTCACCAAGAGCCACTAATTTTGTAGAGTAGTGTAAAATTACATGAGCTATATCAACAAGGCAATATGACATCGATAAAAAAAACAATCAAATAAAGACTGTTTTTCGTAGTATACAGAAAATAATTTTTTTATGGTAATATAATTTTGAACAATGGACTAATAATTTGTTACAAACTAAGAAAAAGAAAACATCTTTCACTTATACGACCACTTTGTTTAGTAAACATCACATGTATACTATAACTTAAACACCAGCAGCAAACTGTGTCAATTGTACTGAGATCAAGTCAAAACAAGACCTATCACTATTAGGATGTATATCAGTCAAATCACCAAAGCCCTTCAAGACCATAGCACCCACAAATTTATTACATTTTGAGTGTTATTGTCTTTATTCCTAATAAATAAACTAATTAAATTTAGGTCATGGGAGTTTATGTTTGAAATAACAAAGGCTGACATGGTGGACACTGTACTGTAGAGACAATGTGTCAGATTACATAACTAGAATAATTTTACATCCCACGTGGTCAGTGGCAACCCTGACTTGTTATGTTCGCCTGGGCTGCTTCATGCAAAGGCCCTGCACTGACACTTATGAACTAAAGTGGGTGCGGAAAGTATTAAGACTCCTGTAAATTAATTACTCTTTGTTTCATTGCAGCCATTTTCTAAAATCAAAAAAAGTTCATATTATTTCTCATGAATGTACACACAGCATCCCACCTTGACAGAAAAAAAAAAACAGAAATGTAGATTTTTATTTTTAGCAAATGTATTAAAAAAGAGAAACTGAAATATCACATGGTCAACTAATTGAACTGTTTATATGATGTGTTAAAGCTTTGATCCTCAGATTTCCTGACATTTTGCTATGTTTTATTTTCAAAACCATTGGGATTTGCTAAAAGTGACAAAGATGTTTTCTATTCACAACACATGCTGTTAACCTGTTTCTTAATATTCTGTATCTATAAACAGTACATAGCCTGTTTGCAAATGGAGTAAGTGTGAGCATTCAGCAGAAGTGCAAATAATAACTTTTATTGATTTATATGCGACAGCCACAATCAAGGAATTCTATTTGATTTCTTGTCTTGGTATTTCAAATTTATAATCCTGCCTCGAGAATTAAACTATTATGTAATTATTTATACATCCATTATAAATAATGTCAGGTGCTGTAAATAGTCAGCTGTCTCCTCCGTGTGAGCACGTCCCTTCTTGAAAGACGGTTTGCGGTCTCGGCAGCTTCTCTTTTCATCTTATTTATCACTTTAGGCGGTGGAGAGACAAGCGCAAGTTTTCTTTTTGGAAAAAAAACAACAGCATAGCAGAAGAGCGGAGAGGAGTGCTCTGACAGCAGATGCGGTCTTTGCGCGGTCATGCTGATGGAGAGACTATGTCTACTACTCGTTCAATCGCTCATTTGCGGAAGATTTAAAGAGCTTTTTAACTTATAGATGCATTTTTTTTATCGGACTGAAAAGGCTCGAAAATGGTTGGACTCCAATTTCAGCGTACGCAGGTAATTTCTACTGAATACTTAACAGTTGAAAATCCATTTTATATCTTCTAGTGTTCTTACATGTGTATCAGATTTCATTTAAACCAGCTATCAGACTTTGTTGCTCATTGGAAATATCTTTATTTCTTTGATTTTATGCCTAAATTGAAGGGTGTCTTTATCATCATGCTTGTCACTGAAGTGGCATTTCTCATGCACTGACGTCACTCTCTATATGAGACTGAGCCACTGGCATTCTATAAAAACACAGTGAATTATGCAAAAGCATCTCCAAGAAGTAATCACTCCACCCTCAATTAGGCTCCGTTAGGAATAAGTGACACATTCCACATGCTGCCATAATGACTTGTTTGCTCCAGTAACTGGCTGTTTATGAGTGAAATTGCAACTCTCTGTTCCAGGTGGAAATCTGTCTCTGCTTCCAAAGAAGATTGGTGGATTGAGATTTTCAAGATTTTCATTTTCACACATGCAAATTATTTGAAGGAGGGGAAAGACTGGCCACACGTACCACCAAGTGCAACATAAAATGTTGGGCCAAATCTGTTTAATTTCCCCCAGAATAAGAGTGTGTGTTTTAAGACATGGGAGACTCAAACATCAGCCACTTGATAGCATCTTCTGCAGATATCCAGGATGGCAACATGGAGGGTGTCTTGGATCAGCTCCCCAGTGACTTGACCTCTACTGTAGCGTCTATTCTATGCGCATTATAATGCGGTGCGTCTTGTATATGAGAAAAGTTTTAAAATAGGCCATTCATTGAAGGTGCTCCTTATACTGTGGTGCGCCTTATAGTGTGGAAAATACGGTATTACAAAGAGTGCGCTGAGTCAAACTGTATCATCGTTGATTGATTCAGGACCAACAAACTCCCAGCGTGGGCTTCATTATAATAATCAGCGTCACCCGGACTACCCAAGCCTGACGCTCTTTTATGATGTCATCACAGGTGGCCATTTGTAGTTTTTAACCATGCGTAACATTAACGCCACAATTCTCTGTATTCTATTTTAGTTTGGAGTTTTAGGACAGACATTTTAGGCTTTTCCCCCTCCCAAATAAAGTTGTTCATCATTTTGTCCAGGGTTTTAAATATAGAGTGTTACAAAGAACATAAGATTGTCGTTGTTAATTTTATTGCCGAGTGCTTTTACACGGACATGCCGGGTAAACTGTAAATAAAGTGAAAACAAAACGTTAATGCTTAATAAACACAAACTTAAACATAGATTTAGGAGCTAGGCTTGACTTGACTAACCGGTTATAAGGCGAAGTTCTGCCGGAGATGGGAGTTAAAGCTCCGCCTCACAGGGGATTCTGCCAGACGTTCCCAGCAGACTCTCACAACACGTTTGGGCCTGCCAGGTTTGACCGGCATCCTCCCCCTCCACCGGAGCCAACTCACCACCAGATAGTGGTCAGTGGACAGCTTCGCACCTCTCTTCACCCGAGTGTCCAAGACATGCGGCCGCAGATCCGATGAACGACGACAAAGTCTATCATCGAACTGCGGCCTAGGGTGTCCTGGTGCCAAGTGCACATATGGACACCCTTATGCCTGAACATGGTGTTCGTTATGGACAATCCGTGATGAGCACGGAAGTCCAGCAACAGAACACCGCTCGAGTTCAGATCGGGGGGACCGTTCCTCCCAACCACGCCCCTCCAGGTCTCGCTGTCATTGCCCACGTGAGACAATGACGTGCTCAATGACGTCATTGTGATAGCCCAGAGACAGTCAAGCACATCCTTTTACATTTTTGCCCTTCCAAATGAACTGATTTGAAGAGGCGGTAGATAAACAATGTTTTGGCGTTTCTTCATAGACTTTGGGTCTGAGTCCTCAGATTTCAGTTTGATATTTTTTGACTGAATGGGTGGGAGTCTGTTTTTCTTTGAAAATGAGATGTCTTTAAGCTTATTTTTCAACTCTTCGTTGGTGGCATCTTGCAGTTTTATTCTTACTACATATGCACTTATCTCTGCTTCTTGGGCTTTTATCTGTCTTCTGAGAGCTTTAACTTTGGTCTGACTCACATGCACTTCATGCAATGCATCTTCTGGCAGATAGTCTAACTTAGACTTGAGATTATTCACCACATGCTGCTGCTTCTGCTCCTCAAGCTTGAGATCCTTAATTTCTGTCTCTTTCTCTTCCAGTTTTTTGGACAATCTGCGGTTCTCAATGCGATACATTTTGAGTTTTTCCGTTTTTCTGTCGGTGTCTGGGAGAAGTATAATATCTCCTCTCTCTTCATCTAGCCCTAACCTTTGCACCTTAGAATAAGTTGCTCTAACCATTTTAAATTTCTGAGCATTCTCATGGTGTCGCAGAACTTCCTTAGTTAATTCTGTAATTTTACATTCCTGTTCGCGAATTATATCAGCCTGAATTCCAATTTTTCGCTCATTACAGTAACATGCTTCTGTGGCTCTTCTGTTTTTTGTCAGCGCGTCTTCTCTCTGCATCTTCAGTTTCGTAAAATCTTCCTGTGTACACTGGA
The DNA here is from genome assembly GCF_001444195.1 of Xiphophorus couchianus. Classification (NCBI taxonomy): domain Eukaryota; kingdom Metazoa; phylum Chordata; class Actinopteri; order Cyprinodontiformes; family Poeciliidae; genus Xiphophorus; species Xiphophorus couchianus. Next base: position 9,778,642 of record NC_040249.1, on the reverse strand, counting down.
GGTCTTTTTCAAATTTGATCTTACTTTCCTTGGCGATCTGAATCGTTTCAGCCAACCTTATCTTCATCTGCTCCACTTGATTCTTAAGAAACTGATTCTCTTGGTGGGACTTTTCCAGGAGTGTCTGGGTTTCAACAACCTCTTTCTCAAGACTCGCTGTAGAAATTTCCAGTTTTTGGTTTTTTTTCTGCAGGATTGCTCTTTCTGTGTTTGCATTTTCAAATTTCCCCTGGAGGTTTTGGTATTGCAAATCTTGTTTTGACAACTTCATCTCAAAATCATACAAAGACTTGTGTAGTGACCTGACTTCTTTTCTTAAGCTCAAATTTTCTTCATCCATGTGCTTTACCCGCTTCAGTGATGTTTCTTCATTCTGTCGATTTCTTTTCGCTACAAGTTCTATCTCTTGGGCAACTTTGCGTTGTTTTTGAATCTCTTCTTTTAGAGCATCGATTGCCTTTTGCTTTGCATCCAATCCAATCTTAAGATTGCCAATCGTGTTCAATTTTGTTCTCAGAAGATCTAACTGCTTTTTAAGCTCGACTTTAAGGGCCTCTGACTCTTTTCTAAATGTGGTTGCTTTCAGGTTAGACATGTCTAGCTGTATTTTCACTCTTTGGTTATCATCTGTAAGCTCCTTCACCTGTTTTTCTGCGTCCAGAGCTCGTTCTTTGTACACCTTCAGTGTTGCCACTGTGTCAGCCAGGTCGCGCCTCCGTCCGGTTTCAGCCATGAGAGCATATGTCTTCTCTGCAAGACATCGTTCCGTGTATTTTACCTGACCTTCGAGTTCCTGAATTCTAGTTGCACTTTCCTGAAGTTTAGTCAAAATCCCTTTATGTTTGTTAGAAAGTTTAAAATGTTTAACCTCTAACTGTTTCATTTCCTTTTTCTGCTTACATACATTCTCCATCTGTGTCTGTAAATCTTTCTCAATACTTTGAATTCTCTCCCTGGACACAGAACTTTCTCTTCGCTCGATCTCTTCCAGTATGGATGGCCGCGTTGTCTCTCTAGCTCTTCCACAATCATTTTTCAGGACTTTCTTATGGGACCGTCGATGATCCGAACTGGCCTTGGTCCGCGAATCTTGTGATGAACGTTTCATTTTATTCTTGTTTTTGGATAGCAATCGCTTTACGTCTCCTACTCACAGAAAGTAACCTTACCTTGGAACTCTTGGTACACAATGACTGTGACCGGGACTTTGACAGAGTCAAAGCCTCTCACTATGACATCACTATGTCATGATCTTTGTGCTCATGACATCACAGCAGTACCCTAAACAATGAGAGTCTATCTCACTTGAAAAGTCCATAAAAAAAAAAAAAAAGAAAACCCTGACAAAAGTCCACTTGGCCTGATTTGTCCCCAAATGCAGGAAGCCCAACCAAACACTGTGCACAGCAAAAAGCCCAGTGTTGATTTAACGCCCACAGAGGTGATTTTTACGGAGCCCTCTGGGGGACATGGGGAAAAAAATGTTCTTTTACGTTCGCTCGCAGTACTGTACTGATCAGATAATGCGGCATAATTGAATACTGTAAGCCTTTCTTACAGTGGCCGCCGTACTTTCTGCTTTAATATAAGGTTATCATCAGGTTTTTCCATGAATGTTAATATCTCTTTGTGAAATATCTGAAGTTTTATATATTTTTCTTTAGGATAGAAAGGCACCTCAAACCTATGATATAAACAGAAACTTTCCATAAGTAGGAAAGAAGTAAAAATGCATCCTAATTTGGACTATTTCTGAGTTATTAAGTCATCTGACAGTTTTAATTGTGTCTCTGTTGTGTTCGTAGTCTGAATGGTTTAAAGCACTTTGAAATGCCTTGCTGCTGAAATGTGCTATACAAATAAAATTTGATTTGACTTGATTTGATTTAAAGGGCCGTTTTCATGTTCAGTTCCATCTCAACCTTAACAGACATAAACATGCAGTAAATAAATCGACTTTCAATCAGTTTTTTGCAGCAGAGTTAATAATAATAAACACGTTTTCACTGAGGTTCTGTAAGAACCATATGAATGAAATAAGTAATTATTGATATGACAGGAGTAGCGACTTTGACACCTGGGTGGTATTTTTTACATGGAGAAAAAATAGGGACAAGTACAGCCTTATAACCAGTTAGTCAAGTCAAGCCTAGCTCCTAAATCTATGTTTAAGTTTGTGTTTATTGAATATTGCGATACTAAGCATTGACGTTTTGTTTTCACTTTATTTACAGTTTACCCGGCATGTCCGTGTAAAAGCACTCGGCAATAAAATTAACAACGACAATCTTATTCTAATTGATATAATGCCACATTTTTTTCATTTTTCTTTTTGTTATCCAGTCGCTTTGACAGGATGTCATCTGAGTCATTTTTTTTTTTAATTGTTGAAAATCTCAAAGGATTATCTATGAATAAATGTTTTCTTTGATAACAGCCCCTGAAGCCCCTGTACTTTTTTGCAGTAAGAGCTGGCATTGTTTAAACAACAATAGGAATATAAACCTCTGCTGTCAGTTTTTTAGTTGCAGAAATTGTCTTTAATTATTACACAGCTACTATAAAGGTTATGGCGTAATAAACCATGTAGGATACATGGTGCCTGCTACAACCTCCTTTCACAACCAATTTGATTAACTGCAGTGAATGGAAGGAAATTGGACCAAACTTTGCTGTGGGTCTAACTAGACTACTCTTTTGACTTCTGTGACCCAGTTAGTAACACTTTATGAGAAGTGGGGCCTTATGGCATGAGTCATAACTTGAAAAGCGGAACGATTATGACATGCATCACTGTCTGACCACAAAAAAGTTTGAAAGTGAAACTGAGCACAAGAATAAAAGCAAGAACCTTTTTTATTATATATATATATATATATATATATATATATATATATATATATATAATTTTTTTTACAGGGTACGAGTGAAGAGCATACAGCACTATGAAACATTCACTATTCAGATCAAAAGTTATACTAAAAGAGCACAACATTTTTTTGAAACAGACAAAAAATGCTTTTTAAGTGAGGACCAGTTATACAACTTGTCATTATTGCAATTGTTTTCTTTGAAACTTAACAACTGACACCACAAACGCCTTCATTCATGTGCTACATCATGATCCAGTTAAAAGTTGAATGTAAAAACAGCCTGAACTTTTCAGAGACATCAAGTAGCTTCACCATGTCAAAACTGGCTGCTTTTAAATTCTGTTTGCATTGAGCCCCCCCTGCAGGCTTAGAGCAAGAAAGAGCTTGTCATTTCATATCTGTCTATATTGAGTTATTGTTATGGAGACTGTAATTTATTTCATTATAAAAAATAAAGGTTTTGCCATGTAGCAAGTAATTACATTTCAATCATCTTTTAATATATAAACCTAACCACTACCAAAATAATATTGTGAATATTATACTAAAAGTGAACACACAGTTTTTGTAACACTGAAGGTTCTAAGTCTTTTGTTTCTTAGAAAAGCTAAATTATGTTCTATTGTGAGGAAGAAATGTTTGACATATAAAAATCAATGCCAGCTTGGCTTCTTCATTAATCAAACAGCATCATATTGTTCAAAATGCTTAGCAAGATCATTTAAGAGCATTACTTACCCATGGTGGGATGTCTTGCTATGGCAAATGAAATATAGAAGGCAGATGCCAAGGGTGCCACAACAGTGTGCCAAGGGTGTTGGAAATATTTTTGTGTTAATATGTACACTGTAGTTTTACACATGAACTTAGGTGTCCATATGGATACTAACAATCTTAGCTGACGCACACATGTAGCAAGTGTTTCAGCAAAGGTTCACCAGGCTTTTTATTTTCTTAGACACCTCTGATTGTTTGGTGTTTCTAAAACTATTATGATATTTTTTACAGGTCCATTTTCAGGTACGGTATAAACTTCCCAGTTTAGTCTGGTATCAATGGCAGGCAAGATTATTATTACTCCTGACCTACTCTCCCAGCAACATCTCTTTGAGCAGACGACCATCAGGCAAGCTGAGAACATTTTGTCCGACTCAACACGTGTTTGCATCAGCCATTTCAATATGTTCTTAGAAACTCAGGGAGGAGGTTGATAGCATCTTCCTGATTAGATTTATTTGTAAATACAAGGGAAATGTTTTTACATATTTCATTTGTGTGAATACAACCACCTTAAACACTCATTTGTAACCACTCTCCATCCATCAGGCTGATTAGTGGACAATTGGCTGCGACTGGTGCTTTTGTTTTGAAGGGACAACTTCCTGTTTAACTGCAAAGGCTGCTTAATGGTAATCAAAAGAACAATAGAATTGCAATAGAATGCAGTGAGCTTGGACAAGTGCCTTCATAACAGAGTATGAAGGCAGAACATGCATCTTTACAGAACAGCGGATTGTACAATCAGGGGATTGTACTGCCTGAGTGATATGCAGTAGATATTGTTAGAGATTTCCCCTGTACCTGCCTGACCTCTTGTCTAATGCATTGAGCGCTTTGGCAACTCTACACTAGAGCATGAAAGATTATGAGCATAAGTAAACAAGACGACACATTCTCATCACATAGCAATGCCCTACCAAGGCCATCAATAACAATTTCACCAACTAAGACAGCAGCGGGATTTGAATCTTTGTCAATCACGTCTTTCAATTACTGCTTGGGCCTGAAAGCTCATTGGTAAACATGAAGAGACTGCAGTGATATAGAAAATGGATTACTTAAGGCATGCAGAGAGAAATGTCTAATTCACATCAGGGAAGCCTTCCGGAAATAACAAAAGATCAAAGCAGTACCTCTCTGAAAGTCATTGTAATGAGCCAAGAAACTTCATTTTATTATGGCTGTAATAATTACTGCTTTTTTCACTACACTCTTTACATGCTGTACAAATTGTGTGTGTATATAGACATTTTACTTTCATGGACATCAAAAACAATCGTATATCAGTTCAGCTGTTTCATTCTGTTATACTTGCCACTTATGAAGCAAGTTCTGCTGGAGGTCTCTTCCTGTTAAAGGGTAGTTTTTCCTCTCCACTTTCGGTACATGCATGGTCAGTATGAGGGATTACTCTATAGACTAAATGACACAATGCAAGCAATTGTTGCTATGTGCTGGTCCAGGAGGAATGGATTCTGCGAGTCATTGACTTGATTCTGGTGGGCTTTCTTTTGATGTAAACTTTTGAAATTACTTTGAATAATTAATTGAGCAAACTGTACTGTTTGATAACTACTGTTAATTGCAATGTACATGTGATTGAAATTAAATGACTTTTGTAAAGTGCTTTGAGATTACATTTGTTGTGAATTGGTGCTATATATATATATATAAATAAATAAATTAAAAATGAATTGAATGCCGTGAACCCTCAAGCTAGTCAGTGTGGCCACTGATGATGGCGGATTAACAGTTTTTTCTGTTATGGTGTATTGTTTTTCTGCCATTAGCACAGCTGAAGCGTATATAAGTGGATGACTGACAGTGCTAATGTCATGCATCTAAAAATGTCACCGCATTATTTTGGTTGTTTTATAATTTTGAAGTATTTTCATGTAGAGTTTATCCTTCTTTTTTTTTAAATGAACAAATTATATATATATATTTTGCAGTACGGCATGTTAATCTGCCTACATTTATAGTGCTTTCCTGAGGTTGGGATGGGAGACGTAGTGGCGAGGCGGAACCTTTGTTTGGGGGGTGTTGCTTCCGGGTTGGTTTTGGGGCGGAGTTCCGGTTTGCGTCAAACGCAATCTGGATGCTAAAGGCAGCGTTTTTCTGCCGTCATTGCTGACTTATATTTTATTATCCTTCAGATTGTCCTCAACACTGTTATAGTATAGCTTTAACCTGGTGATTTGTAATATATTTATTTACTTTTTTCATATAGATTTCTGCATCGAGTTTCATATGTTTTTCTTTAGGATACAAATGCACCACAAACGTTTGTGCAAATTGCTGGAAACAGAACGGGTTACACACAGGGTTTCTATGAAACAAAGAAACAAGGAGTCACAGAAAGGACCTTATAACTACTTTGAGTAATCATCATGGGGTAATACTGCCATCTGCTGACAGTTTTGGTGAAGTCTTCTTTGTGTTCGTAGACTGGTTTATAAGTGATCCGTTTTCATGTACAGTCCTGTCTCCTGCTAGCAGATATTACACAAACATGCATACCTGGTTAATAGAACAATTTTAACCAGTTTTCTGCATCAAATAGTTAAGAAATAAATATGTTTTTATTTTCTTTATTATAGATCGTTGAAGCTGTAGATATGTGCAATTCTAAACGGACTTTGAACTGTGACGATCTAAATAATAGACCAGGGAGTTCTTGCAAACCTATTGTAAGCATTAGATTTAAAAATCCTCTGTAAGTTACCATAGTGCATTTGCAGTAAGCGCAACACAACTGTGTAATGATTTACTGCCTGAAATAAAAAAATTACTGGATTCAAAGTTTTTCAAGATAATATGAAACTTATACAAGCATGTGAGCATGAGCTTTGCATCATTATTGTACTAATTTGTTTTATTGTATTAAAAACAAAGCCCGTAATAGTATAAAATAATGATGTGCACAGTTTTCCTTAATTTGATTTTTTTTTTAGTAATTTTCATACAGAAAACAATAAATTTGAATGAGCAATAAAATTACAGCGTTAGTAGTTGTCATTGCAGCCTCCAAGATGCTCACAGAGATGCATTACTTTTGTTTTCGTTCTGTTTTGTACAGCCAAATGTTGCAAAAATCTTTGCAAACCACTCAATCCCAGGGTTCCAATTATATGATATATCAGACTTCTGTATCGTTATTTGCTTACTGTCAGCGGTCTGATACACAGCCTGCGCTGTGTGCTTTAGCAGTCTGTAATCAAGAGCATTTTGACACAAAGCTGAAACGTTATCTGAGAACGTCAGTGGGTGTTAGGTGTCAGCGAGTCTGGCTGCATAGACGTGACAATGTTATTCAAGACATTTGACATGCCTCATTGAACCACCATGAATTCTTCACAAAAGATGTTGTGGTTAAAACTAATGCCAGCAAAAGAAATCGATCACCTCTAACAGAAATTATATGTGGATTTAATTCAAATAAATATTGCCACTTTATCATGTATCAAAGCATTTAGTCACTCGCTTCAAAAAGAATAGCACAAATAAGCAAACAGTTGTATTTTAAACTAAGTACACCCCTGATGTACTTAGTTTGATGTGGGATTACTTGTGTCTGATGTGGGATTACTGTTCACAAAATAGGCTAGGTTCACACAATTAATAATGCCCCCAATATGTTTCAATCTTACAGGACAGGCAAACAGATGTGTACTGCTTATTTTTCATATTCTATACTTACATTTAAAGCAAACCAGAAGTCAAACAAGTAGTATTGTCTGAAGCTACTGCTTTGCAAGCGAACAACTTTGAGCTGTCCTTAAACCTACTGTTGAAATAAGTGGTCATCTCTGCTGTGGTTTTTTTCCCCATCTAGTCATGCTCCAGCTCAAACTAGTCATTTTTGTGGCTGATAAACTGTCACACAAATGCAGCAGGCATTGCACTGCTAAAAAGTGGCAGTGCAACGGTGAAGACACAATGCAACTCTGACTTTGTTCACACGCAGAAGCTAAGCATTTGCGTGATGACAGCAACTATCTCAGACTATTGAAACTGAACAAAGAGGAAGTAAAACTAGTGTGAATTAAGAATAGATCTAAATAGATTAAAACAGTTTGTTGTTCCAAGGAAGTACCCTTTACGGTAATTGCATGCAAATTTAAATTGAGACAATTGTAGGTGTGAAACTAGTTTAGAAAAAAAAAAAACAACTGTTGCTACGCTGCTCTGCAAACCGGCTTATTTAAGTAGTTCATGTAAAGGACAGAGATATGCATCTCCACAAATAAAAGCATGTGTCCATTTAACTTGTAGTTCTAAGTTATGCAAACACATACAGTGCTTTTCAAAAATATTCGTCTGGTATTAATAGATAGTACTTCTGCAGGAATTTTTTTTTCTCCTATATAAATTGCCATTAATTTAGCATAAAGAAGCATAAATGTAACGTGTGTATAAAAGCAAAATTCACTACTTGCTTAACAATGAAAGACAAGAGCATAAAGGTTTTATAGTACATCAGTGTCGGTGCAGTTGTGGTTGACAGATATTCCCCTGTTGCTTCACTGCTTTCATTACTTTCCACTTTTTGACACCGTCTGTATTGCTTTGATCCACTCCTTTCTTTCTTCAGATGTTGCAGCTTGCAGGAAATAGTGAGTCTCATCTGAAGTGATAATCTCAAAGAGGTTGCCATCAACGTCATACTTCTTGGCTGAAACCAGGAAACGATAGAAACAAAAGAGGAGTTAAAATGGATAACAAAAATAAATATATACTATACTGACAGCACACTTGAGTTCTGTTTTTTTTGTCTCATTTGAAAAGCTATATTTACATCCCAACACTAAAATACATCACCCACCGTCAGGCACGTACTCTACAGCTGTAACCACAGCTCCTCGGAGATGTATTGAGCCTAGAGGGTCATCGCCCTGACAATAAGGAAGGAGAAAACAATAGTGTCATGCTGTGCAAAATTTGAGTTTACGCAGCATAGACCGAACCAAGACATTTACCTTTGAAGGATCATAATAGTGCATATAAGCGGGGTCATCTCGAAGTATGAACTTTCGTACCTTCCAGTTCTTTCTTCTGTGTCCCTATGATAAAATAAATAGTGATCAGACAATGAAGTTTATAATACATAATATCAAAATGCTAAATTTAACCCTGAGAAATTTGAATGCAAAACTAAGTTCCTCTTTCAGTAACTGGAATTGATTTTATGTGTTTGAGATGTGTATGAAAGGTGTTTTCCACCAAGGGAATATTGAACAGTGGCAGTCAAGTTTTGTTGTGCCAACAGTTCACCTGTTTGAGCAAGCAGCCTTGTTTTATAATGTTTCCCCTGAATTCATCCTTCAGCAGAACATCTTCGTCACTGGAGTAGCCTTCACAGAAGAACCCACTGTCTGTCTGAAAGGACAAAGATGGACATAAATATTACCCACAATGTGAGCAGTCCCTGGCAAAGGTATTGACACTGCTTCAGTTTTTATTTATTGATTTTTTTTCTCCACATTTTTTCAAGTTATTACCAAAAGTGCAAATAACTCTCATTGTGACTTAATGTGAGACTGTCAGTCAGCAATTTTGGTGTGTTTGGATTGTGGTCAGGGCCATTAGCTATAAGCTGTTCCCATAGTAACTCTGACTGTAGTTTTACTGTCCTGCTGAAAAGGGAACATCCATTATAATCTTTTAGAATCTCTAACAGATTTTCTTTCAGGACTTCCCTTCTGGCAAAGTCTATATTTGCAGTGTTTGACTAAGAGTTGTACCTGTTAACAGATTCTTCCACCTGAGCTCTGCAGCTTTACCAGAGTTACCGTAGACCTCTTGGTTTCTCTGACTATCAGTTGCTCCACGTTCTTTCCATTTTTGGAAGATGGATTGGACACCATAAGATGTGTGAAAGCTTTGGATATTAGTTTATGACACAACCCTGCTTTATGCTTCTGCACAATTTTATTCCTTTGTATATCTGGTGTGTTCCTTAGTCGTCCTGATCGGGGCGGGTGGGGACTTTCAAAATAAGAGGTGCTGAATACAAGTGCATGCTACGATTTTTGAATAATTATTTATAGATAATAAATTTTGAAAACCATACATCATTTTCTTCCTATTTCAATGTCATGCTATACGGTATGTTGTGTTTATCTGTCACACACACACACAAAAAACAAATCATAGAATCCATACATTGTTTAAATCAAGACATGTTTTTGTTAGTATGTTTTCCAGAACTGAACTCACAAAGTAGTAGAGAGCTGTTGTCTGATCTAAGAAGGTTGTATTTTCTCCGCCTTCTGCCCCCTCCTTTGACAGGTCATCTGCAGGCTGGAGAAAGCCCTCAGTCAGAAGCCCCGTTGCTAACATGAGTGCCTCCGGCCTATTTCTTGCCTTCTCTTTCGAAATCAGCCACTCTACTACCGTCGCACCTGTGCCAAAAATAAAGAAGCGGTGAAAAAGGGTCAAGAAAAGAAATGCACCTTCCTGCACACCTATGGTAACATCCAAAGAACTTAGAATTCAATACCAGTGAAGCAGTGGTTGAAAACTTGATTATCTTGCTCAAGTTTTAACTCCTTCACTCCGTCGTCCTGGTCTTTCATCAGTGCATACAGCTCACTAGGAAAACACAACCAGGACTGTTATTACATTTTCTGTCAATACCCACGAGCACTTAGCAGCTCAGTAACCTTCACCTTCAATTCTCATAATCTAAAACATTTAAGCATCAAACGATTAAGCAGTGAAGCTAAGCCAGTCAGGCTGCAGGCATTATTATATTTGAATAATTTAAGAGCCTATATTGTTCTAACAGTGCCTTGAAAAGTGATATAATCCTCATTGACCTTTTCCAAAACTTTTTCTTATGTTTCAGCTGCAAACTTAAGATATTTTATACATTAGATCAACACAAAGTAGAGTATAATTGGAAAGTGAAAGAAAAGGCAAGAATATTTTTTACATTAATATTTTTACAAATGTTTGTTTCTTTGCACAAACTAGCTCAAATGATTTATGATTCAGAGGATAGCATCTGTGATATGTGTTTTCGTACAAACAATTCCACTGTGACTCTTACCGAACGTTAAAGTGAATTTTTCTGCTAGAAAGTGAATTTTCTTCCCAGTCTCATTTTATTTAATTATTTCGTTTTTGCAGTCTGTAAAAGATATTCTTCCCAGGTTACATTATGTAGTAAAACCAGAAACAAAAGTAGACCTCTTGGCTTATTTCTTGATGACCTTTCACCTCTCTTCCAAAAGACTTCTTCACTTTTGACCATGGGTTTAAGGTTTAAGGCTATATTTTTCTAGCCTTATAAATTCATAGGCTATTATAGACACTAATGGGGCAGGTCTTTGGCTCCCCCCTTCATTCGGTTTGATGTCATGTCATCTTGTGACTTTCTTTCAAAAATGTCTTCTTTTTAACCACTCTCTTAGAAAGGCACAACTAATAACTATTGTGTCAACCAATTCTCCCCCCTGAGCTGTTCTGATCTTTGCAGGTCTTTCAGAGTTACAATTAACCCCTTCTAGTAGCTAAAACAGGCTGAATACAAATATAACTCTTATATCTATTTGTAGAAATTGTTAAAAATATTTTCATCACATCGATGCTCTACTTTCTTTTGCCCTACCACATGAAATCCAAAATAAATACAATAAGGCTAGAGGTTACAACAACTAAAGCATTCAAGCAATATGAATACTTTTCAAGGCACTGTATCAAATTAGCAACTTAGCTTTATTTACTGACGTCAAGTGCTTTGACTGCAGTAAATATTTCGTCTTTTTCCAACCACTCATTTTGTCATTCTGATTAATTATTCTGAAAGCGATAAGATTTGATTTAACTTACGCAAGATTGACTGTCTCTGGCAGGCGAATGGAGCGTCTGGTGGACTTTCTAGCAAACTTTTTCCCATCTTTCAAGCAGGATAAGGTTCTCCTAATGTCCTTGACCCAAAGTTCTCTCTCCTCCACATGCGAGGCTTGAAAGAAGTGATCTTGTTTCCTCTCTGTAGTGATCTTGAATACCAGCTAAATCAAGCAAGTTCGGTTAGCTGCACTTTTCAAGATTCAGGATTCTCTTGATTGAACATTTTATTCTACACAAAGAGAAATAATCAGCTAATGCAAATAGTAGTTCAGAAGAAAATTACTAAATGTCTCAATTTTGACAGTGCTAAACAGTGATAATGATTATTCTCACAGGTCTAATCCTGCAGCCCTTGTTTTACATTGTAGCTGATGATATTATCTGACAATTTCTTACCGTTCTCTTGTTAAAATCTTGACAGGGACTGATGAGGGTTGCTCCTTTCAGTGGGATCATCCCTTTCGGTGAGTGATCTGTTTTCTTTTTATAGTAATCCAAACCATCTTCTGACAACACCACCCACACTGCACTCCAGGAGTTCAGCACTGTACCCTGAGGATTGTTTAATACAACAGGAAGCCTTGAGCAAAAAGTGCAAAAGCACTGACAAAGGATGGAGCTGTTCGTGAGGTGTGGCGTGTTTGAAGTAAATGCTTTAATGTCTGTTTTAGCACAACTTTTGTTGGCATGCGTCTTGCTTCCTATTCTGCCCGTCGACTCACAAAAGTTTGTGGATCGTACTTTTTGCTTTTGACAGAATTGTTTAGTTTTTCAACGCAGTGCATAGACTTACAGGTTCAGATAAAGTGTCCAGGGAGAGTCTTGGAATGATAGCGTTGTTTATAAATGTTATGTTGTTTATTTTCAGTTTGGTTTTAGACTAATCATTTGAGGTGTGCAGCTTTCTCTTTTCCCTATTCTCTAATAGAACAAAAATGTTTTTTTTTACAAGCAGATATTTATTTATTTTTTCTAAAAAGCATATTGCTTAGAAAATACTTAAACAATAGTGATATTTAACACATGTAAAATAGATCCTTCGCTGTCACAATGACACTTGGAAGCATTCCTGTACTTTCATAAAAATTTGTACTTCTGTTAATTAAATTAAGTTAATTTAATACGTGTGAATACGAATTTCACACGTATTCTTGCTAAATCAAGTGCACAGGAATACGTGGTCAGTTTTGCATTCTAGACACACAGCACTCTTATCATTAATCGACTGTATTAATCATTCTCTTGGAACACAACTCTAGACAACAAAGAAGAGAAAAAAGAGAGAAAAAGAAAATAAATATATTTGATAAAGTTTGCAATATTTTTAGCCCGTTCGGGACATTTGTGTATTTAATTTGACTGTCAGTTGAGGATGTAAGACTCTTTGCACAGACTGTTCATATATCAGGCAAGACTTATCAGACTTCCTCCTGACACTTTGATACTAATTCTTAGTTGTTTAGCACTGCTACCTCACAGCAAGTAGACCTTAAGTTCACATCTTGCACAAAAGCGTCTCTGGAGGTAGTTTGGGTAATCTTCACATGTATGTGAGACTTCCTGTCTCTGTCACACAGTTACATGTTTATTTGGTTCTCATATGCACTCCCAAGTCATGCTGGCTTAACAAACCATTTTAAATTGCCTTAAAATCTGACAGGGTACATGCTTGGTTGTCTGTGTGTTGCTCTGACAGGCTGTGTATCCCACCTCTCACCTGCTGACTGATGGAGATAGGCTCCAGCCTCACAGACCCTGCATGAATTAAACAGGTATAGAAGATGGATGGTGTAATGCAACTTTTCTGTATTGCTTGAACATTTTCAATTAGAGCTGAAGGATTTTATTTGTTTGAGCAAGCACCAGAATTTTATGTAACACCCTTTTATGACGCTGATTTTTAAACCTGCCTTAATTTCTATGACTAAATAAAGACTCATGCTTTAATCACCTGCTTGCACAATAGGTTTTTTCATGAAGGGAGACGTTTTCTAATCCGTATACTTTCAGTTAAACAATAAGTGACACCGGTCAATAATTTACATTTCAGATAAAAGTTTTCAAACAAATGTTGAATTGAAATTAATCTGGCACAGCTTTAAATTACTGAAAGAAACACATGCTGATGAAAACAGGGAAATAATATTTTTCTGACTCCATGCAAGCAAAAAGCTCAAAGTGAAAACTCCACCACTGTTTGACATTTTAGTTGGGTCGAGAGCAAAATTCACACCTTGCTCAAAGTGAAGAAAAGCATATGAGCGTAGGTAGTGTTAAAAAAAAAAGTGTCAATGTGTTTACTGAAAATGGCTTAAGAATTGTGTGTACACACACATCTAGTCCCAGAAGTCAAACTTAACTCTGCTGTGTTATTGTGGATTTTACTCGACTGGTACATATTGCATAGTTTGACTATGAAGTTCTTCTCTCTGGATGCAACATTGCTGAATAAACCTAAAAAAACGAGAGGGGAATTTCATGTTTTACTTTCAGCTCTAATAGGAACTTGAGCTTCTGTTTTGACTACAGAACAGAAGTGTGCATTTCTGTGTTGCGCTGGGACTTTGTGACATCTGTTCCTCTATTCAAATGTTGGTCTAAGCAAAGCTACAACATTCAGTATGCATTCCCAGTGCTTATGTGTACACACCCATGTCCTCAATATATTGGTCGTTTGGTTTGTCAGAGTTGCTGTTGTCATTTCTTAATATGAAAGTCCATATTAGTACGTTAGCGATATATGCATAAAGCGTACAACTCACGTGTTGTTTTTCTTTCTCTGAAACAACAGTGCACTGTTTGAATCTCAAGGCTAAACATTTGTATTTACATTTAATGGGACCAAAATGAAGCTTGAAGTTTTAGTGTTACGAATCCTGTCTGAAAATAATTCTTAAAAGAAGTTTATGTTAGTGGTAGATCGAAGTGTACAACATATTAGGAGGTGAAGTGTATTTTTATGTCGATGTTCTTACCTTTTTAACAAGGTATCCCTCTCTGATCTCTTGTGGCTCCATTATTGGGCTCTCTGCTGCTGTCTGCTGCAACTTGTCACTTTTTAGTGACTGTCAAAAGCATTTCACGTCCATTTAACCTACTCCCACTGCCACCCTCCTCTCTCTCTCTTTGTCTGTCTATATCACTCTCTTTCTTTCTCTCTCACCCCCTCTCTATCTCCATGTGTGTGTCTGTGAAAGCCACAGACACTGAAACCCAGAAGCAGGAAATGTGAGCATTGGGTGTGATAAGGATGACACAGCTCCTTGTGGTCAAATATATTATTAGTCATAGCTGAAGATTGGTGGGTATCTGAGAATGTTTCTGTTCAATTGAATTCAAAAATGGGACTCAACAGTTTGGATGTCTTAGTACGTTTTACTGTGGTCACATTAAAATGAGAAAAAACGCAGTGGGAGACAAATGTGTTCATCTTCCAGTAAAGTCCGCTGATGTAGAAACATTCACGTCTAAAATAGCTTTATGAGACCTTATTACCAACATTAAGTTAACATTTTTTCCTTATAGTTCTGTCTTTCTATTTGTAGCTAGTTTCATTTTTGTTACTTCCAATTCTAAAATTTCATATAGAAAGAACAAGCTGCAGAGGTTTTGGATATGTCTTAAAATCTTGTTTATTTCTTTGATCATTTACATTATATAGAACAGTTTAATAGTCTTCTGTACTGAGATCAACCTAAGGGATTCATCTTGATGCTATTTACCACCACATGTTTTAAGCAATTAAAACTTGGAAATTTTTAAAAAGCAAGTAAAAATACGCATTTCTTTAGTCAAAGGGTGTGACTGTTTCAATTTAGATAGAGGTGGATGAATTCTAGTACCTACCCTTAGTCAGACCCCATGTATTTCTGGAAACAAGGAGTTCCTCTTTTTCTAATTTCTCAATGTTCCCTTGTCATTTCAAAGTTTCAAAGTTCAGCTGGAAGCAGAAACACTTCATGTAAGACTTAAAAATAGAATGCATGACAGGAATTTAAAAAGGCTGAATAATTCATGCAAACTTGTTTGTGGGAAAAAAACGTCATAGGGGAAAAAAAAACCCAAACATCATATATAGTGGATTGTCTATCACGTGGAAGCAGTTGCTGCTCAAAGTTTCCGTTTACACCATACTAGGAAATGATATCTGTTATGTAAGCTGCTGTCATCATGGTCACCAACCACTTCCAGTATGGGCCCAATCACCCCACAGAAAATGCTGGGTGACTAAATGACGTGTCAGTTTACATGAAAGAACATAAGGAACATTTTGTTAAACAAGGCTTTGCCACAGTTTTTTCTGCCTATGAGATGTCTTGAGTGACATAAATCCAAAATGTGTCAGAACGCATGGTTTCAGTTTCTAATTCATTTTTATACAGCAATTTTCTTGTTAGATGTTGTAATGATACCTCTAGAGGGCGCTGTTAATTCATTGAAATCTGATCAAACTGATTTCATCAGAGGTACATTATATTAGGTAACAAAATAAGCAATCAGAAAGAAGAGTAAACAAGCAAGAGTTTAATTCAATTCAAAAAAAGAAACGCCTGTACATTCATCACACACATGGATTTCAACCATTTCTTTTCCAACCATTTATTTCTGTTGATTTTGGCATACAGCATATAATGCCATAATGCCATGACGCCATGCTAGGTGTTTGGGTTTAACTCAAATTTGTTTTGTAAATATGTTAACTGAGAGTCTTTTAGTCCTGCATAGTCAGCATATTTTGTCTATTTCAACTTTCTTTTCTCTCAATAACCTACATAAAAATAAGTTTGCATAGTTCTTGTAAAGACGTTGTGTCTGCTAATGCTTAGACAGTGGCCACCACTAGGTCTGAAGTGTTTACAATATAGTTTGTTCTGTGCAGGCTGCCATAGGCCAGAAGGCGCTGCAAGCACTCATCCAAACATTAACAATTGAATTTTTTCACTTCAAGCTCCATGTCTACTTTCAAGCTGGTGTTTTATAAATACTTTTTTTCCAACCAGTTAATTTACCTTAAAGCCATCATACAGGCCAAGGTGACACTAGTAACTGTTGAGTGCCTAAAGTCACCTTCATAGTCATTTTGGGGAAGAAGAAAAAAACCAAACACCATCTGTTTCTTTCCATAAAATGTTTTCGGCAGAAAGAAAAATCTTTTTTTGGCAAAACAAAAAAAGACTTAGGCCCTTATTGTGGAAAGGTGACTATCATATATGAGCAGGAAACGTGCACTATATATTGCTACTTTTTAAAATATATCATCAGTTGTTGTTTAAAAAGAATACTCCCAAGTTCAGTTTTTTTATTTAAGTTTTTTTTTCATTGATTAACCATGGTAACCACTGATAGCTGTTTGCCCTATAAACACTGATGGAAAAGTTCTCTTGCCACCTACATCAGCTCCTCAAAGCGATTGCTTCCTTTTTATTAAAGGGGCTAAAAGCTGTGTGCCTGTGCGCGTTGCTGTTGTCAACACGGCACAGAAATGAAAACAGCGTTTCAGAAGGTCATGTTAGGAAGTGTGGGAGTACTTCCTCTCTCCACCTCCCTCGCTCCTCACTGTGAGGGAGGTGGAGAGAGATTGAGTGTCTCAGGGAAAAGCCATCAACTGGCCCCACCACCACCCACCCCTCCCATTTTCAGCTCAGTGCACTCTTTAGCAGAATAATTGATAGTGCCTGTGAGATACAGGGAGACTGGGATGAAGATGTCTCAATCCCTGGGCTGCAAAACAAGAGCTATGAGAAAGGCTGGGCCAGCAGAGAGAACAACACATGAAGTATTTAATGTTATGTTCAAATAAAAATAAAGAGATTGATAAATGGCTGTAAAGCAAATCAGATATTTCTTCTTTTTTGTCAGCAGTGTTGGATGTAGCAAATTCTAAACCAAGCAGATAAAATTATGTAGACCTTCTGAAATATATTAGTGCCACTTTAACTGTCCCACTTTTTTTCTTCTGTAGTGCCATAGACCAACAGAGAGAAATGCAAAATTGTAGTGGAGGATATCAATTCTTTATTAGAAATGTTCTGGAAATTGTGGCGTATTTACGTCAAAATTTAGTGCAACCAAATGCTGTAAGAAGGTATCTAACTAATCAAGTCCACTTGTATGTAACTGAATTTCAAATAAATCCAGAAGTTATATAAAGGCCTCAAAAATTCATTGGAGAACAGTCTTTATAAGGAACAAACAGCTTCATAAAAATCAAGAAACCCAGCAGACAGGTCAGGGATAAAGCTAGGAAGAAGTTTTAAGGGGAGTTTGGTTAGAAAGTAATGTTTTAAGACTTGAACATATCACAGAGCACTACTCATGCCATATTCTGAATGTTGAAAGGTTATGGCACAACTGCATGCCTAAAGACATCACCATGTACCTAAACCTACAGGCAAGACAAGGAGAGCAACACTCTCAAGCGGGCTATGGTAACAGTTTAGGAGCTGAAGAGCTTTTCAACTTAGGCGATAGAATTTGTGGACAGGACAAATGACCTTTTCCAAATAATCAGAACCAATTTAAAAACTCAATGGTTTTGTATTATTGTTGAGATTGCAACATTTAAAACGACTGAACAATGGGTTTTTAAATAAAACATCATTTTAAGTGGAGTGGAGAGAGGCAGAACACTGAAGAGTTTGTTGTATGATTTCAAGGCAGTGGCTGCCTTGTTTCCTCAGTTTCATCATGCTTACAGTACCTTGTGTTTCCCCTTCTAGTGCTACTGGATCTGCTTCATCTCGCTATACTGAGGAAGTGCAGCACTAAGTAAGACTTCTTTTTTGGTTTTGTTTGAAACGGCCTATTTTTCCTCTGGGTTTGGTGTTTCGCTTCTTAACATCTCATATATAGAAGGCTAGCTGTCAAACGTGTTTTTCCTTCAAAAGCGCATCTTGATTAGCATAAAATATTTTTAAAAGGTTCATTTTGTCTTCTTTTCTTCCAGCATCTTCTTAAATATTTCTACTGCTAACAGTAATAACAACACATGAAGAAATTGCTGACCTAAAGTTTATTCATAGAACAGACAGGACAAGAGTGTGAGGCAAAGGAAAAAGACATGACGGCTGTTTCTTTTGATTAATACCACGATAATAAAGAATGTGCCCAGTAATTTCTTTTTCTAAAAGTGACTTTCTATTTTATGATATTGTCACAGAATGCAAAGGGTAGTAGAGTGGGAACCAGTTCATGGATATAACAAGAGATACCATTCATTCTTTTGGAATAAATATAATTCTTTCAGACGTCAAAGGCTACAGGAGCTCAAACAGACAGTTTCAGTAGGAAAGTTATATTTTTGGCTAGGGTTACAGTCCCAAATACACAAATAACATACTCCACTTTGGATTCAAGGATTCCTCAAAGATGCAACCTTTTTATTTGTCCACTTGCGTGATCATAATAATTCTATATTATTATGAACGTGCAAAATTAATGAAGATAGAAAGTTGCTAAAGGCCAAAATTTATTTGTCTTTGGGTCTCTGTACATAACTAAAAATATCTTTCGTCAATAATATACACTCTTTTTAAAAAGCTATTTCTTCACTCAAAGTACCCCAGTAAAGGGCAAAGACATCCAGTTCTCAACTCGAACTGACAGCAAAGAGAAACAAATGAGATGCTGGAAAACAAGGCCCCACTGTGGTGGGACTGATAAACCTCCAGGCTAACTCAAGAGAGGGATGAGAGGGGGGAGCTCCACCATCTGCCAATTAAATGAGGAGAAAATTAATGGGTAAACAGTTTAATTTAGGATCAAATAAGGAGGATAGGGTTGAGAGCCCTGCAGGGATACATCATAACATTGCAACCATGACCACCACCCTGTTGCTTTTAACAGACTTCACCAACATAAAAAATATATATTAACACCAAATATTCCTTTTAGCATACTGCTCTTTATCATTTCCACTAATTCTATATAATTCAAAGACATTTAGAAAACAAAGTACAAAGCAGATACTGTAAGTATGTTTTTCTTTTGCTTTCCAGTAGTGTTGCTACCAGCTATTTGTGTTTGTTTTTGGGGGAGTGAAAAGTGACTGGCATTGTTGACCTCTCTTTGCGGATGGTTGAATGCTCCAACGGAGCTATAATGGCTGTGCATTGATTTTTGTTCATCTGTGTATATTGTGCTTCTACATAGTGAAACAGCCATGTGCATTAAGCCAGCAGAAAGCTTCTGAGCGTTGCCTCGTCAAAAAACCTTTAAAACGGAATTCACTTTAGAGTAAGAGCCCAGCAGCTCTGAGGTGATTTCCTTTCATCACTGGACTTAAGCACTGATGAGCTCTGTCTGCACCGAACCTCTCTGTCTGAGTGTGCCCTCAAGACAGCTTTTACATAAAGTGTATTTGAAATGTAGTACTTAGGGAACGCCTGTGAAAAGAACCATCTGTATATATCCCCATAGTTCCAAAAAATAAATAAAATAAAATGACTGAATTAATGCTTTTTTTTATGGCCACAGTTTCCATCTGATCTAATGTGCTAACATTACTGATGCATAAATGTTCATTCCCAAAAGTATGCATGAAACATTGCTCTAGATGTGCAATTTCTGCCCCAAAGTTGGCATATTTTTTGAGTAAAGCCATAGAAACCAGCCTTCCTTTGATTTAAGTAAGATGTGACAAAAGTATTAATTTTGCTTCATTTATTTTATTTAAAATACCATCCAAAGAGGAAAATGGTGACCATTTGCTTTTTCTTTGCTCTGAAATGTTCTGACTCAACAAATTCTAAAAATAATCTTTAAGTTAATTTACATAATCTCTTCTATGAGTTATGCAATTTGAATCTAACATAGGTATATGAGGCTGAATGAGAGCAATGATAAGGAAATAATATGTTTTGATGGGAAGGCCTGGTTTGCTGCATCTCTGGGGGACAAAGGCTAGCAGGGAGTGTGAAGATGCCAAACAACAGACTGAGGCAGGACATAAATCAAATCTCCCTGGAGATAATAAGGCTTGCAGCAATACACACACATCCACACTGCATTTCCAGGGGTCTGCAGAGGCTTCAGCACCTCAGTCAGCAGGTTAATGACTTTCAAACTCTGCTTGAGCCGAAGGACACTGCAGTAATTACAGGATTTGACTTTAATTTAGATAGCGATGTAGAATGTTTAAGATTTTGGGAAATTTTCTGTCACATACAGTATTGTGAAAATGTTTTTCTTTACTCCTAATTTACACTTTTCTAAGGCAAAGCATGTAAATTTGTATGTGAACGGGTAAATGGCTGAATGTAATGTAAAGTGCTTTGGGATCCTCTGTACTAGATGAAGCGCTATACAAATATAGGCCATTTACCACTTACCACTGGCCCCATACGTTTTTGTAATGTTTTAAAGTATACTTAATTAAGACTGACATATAAGACCATATTGTGGTCTGGGGGCCTCAACAGAAGTTGTACCACAAAACATGTAAAAAAAAAAACACACAACACCATGCCTCATTCAGATCATAGTTCCACAATAAATACTCAACAACAAATTCCAATTACAGATCACTTTGTCCTTTCACATCATTCAAGTCAAACCACAGAGATCACAGGCTGTGCTTACACAGCCTTCACTGTGATTACAGTTCCATAGACAGAGATTTACAACTCGGTATTCACCTCAGCAGTGCATAGGACATATGGGGTTATTCCCAAAAGGCTGAGTTTATGTCACAGTCTTCATTCAAGCTGTGGATGACAGAGCAAAATTCTGACCTGATCAGAGGTTTAGGGAAGACCTTCATAGATTGAAAGTGAAGTCAACAGTATCATCATTGTCTAATCATTTCTGCTGCTTGTGTCATAGATGGGAAACCATTTTTGTACACTCTTACTGGTCTTTGTGCATCAGGGAGTGTCCCCTTTTCCTATGGTAACTTGTAAATACAACAGTAAATGTGGCGGTTCCTCCCTGATTCTACTCATCTGAATTCTGAAGTTCACTTGCTTCCACTTTTATGTCAGTTAACAAATATTTTCAATAGATTGTTTAATAATACAAATAAAACATTTTTGTCAAGCATGTTTATAAATTTTAACGTACAAATAAAAGTTGAAATGTGCTTAGTCCAGAGTTAAATCATAATAATAAGATCAACCATGAAAATATAAATTGGGAGGTCAGTGTTGCTCTGCTGGCTAATGGGTTTAACTGCACATTGGCCCCCTAATGAAATTCTGCTTGGGAGACGGACATTTTGTTCCTGTTATTGATGATGACAAATCATATTATGCCATAAATAATACAGGAGATTAACACCACAAATGCAGTCTGACAGCTAATCGTTGTATTTTGGAGATTTATCAAAATAATTGTTTTCTGCAAATAACACTTTAAATACCCGGATGGAATGAGGTTGACCTGTCATTTTTGAATCAGCTTTTTTTTTTTTTAAAGAAGGCAGCCTTTGATCTAAGGCAAAGCATAAGCATTTTCATCTCTGCACATTTCCTTATATCCCTCCAATTATGAAGGGCTGCTTTTCATCCACTGCCTTCCACTCCAGTTTATCCTTTGGAATCCAAAAAGGTTCTGGGGCCAGATGGGGTAATCCCTTCACTGTGTCTGGTTTGCCATGAGGTTTTATCCAGTTAAACTTGCCTGGAAAATCCCCTCCCTATCAAATATCGTAAGAAAGCTGTTTACCTGCCTTTCTCTATTCTGATCACGTGATTCAGAACATGCAAAGATGGCTCATCCACACTAAGCCCTGGGGTCAATTCCTTGCCTGTAGCATAAAGTCTTTTAGTACAGTGCATTCTGCTTCTGCTTTAAAGAAGTATTGATTAAGTTTAGAATAGAGTTGTTTTTCTCTGTTTCTCATGGCTAACAGAGCTTTTTTCCTTCCTTTCACTAAGCAAGAGAAAGGAGGAAAAATGAAGTGCAAAAACAACCAATTTCACTCCAAAACAAAACAAACAAAAACAGTAGACGCAGTCAAGGATTCAAATGCACATTGGATGCTTTTGAACAAAGGAGGATTTCTGATATACATAGAAGTCTTTAGTTCTAAATTAAATTGAACAAATTGAGATTTAGTGTGAGGTGATGACAAGAATCAAAGGACAAGAAGGTACATACACAACAAATACCTTGTGACAAACTATGACAATTAGCAATATAAGATTGCAAAAAATACTATGAATTGAAATGCAAAATATACAAATGTAAAAAAAAATTAGCATTAAGCAAACATTTGTCCTTTCGATACAATTCTGTCAAGTTTTTCAAGCACCTGTTTTTTTTAAATAACCAGGACTGTGGGTCAAAATGTCTGTAAATGAATAAAAATGTCTTCTTTTGATTCTTATTGGGTGGCTGGACTTTTTATTCAAATATTCATATTTTGTTATGTAGATTAATAGCGACAAAATTGAGATGTTTTTTATAATAATGGTTGAAATCGTGAGTTGTTTGAGAATAATGTTAGAATTTTTTCTATCATTTTTGTTGATACAATACAATTTTTCAACACAAACTATATATCCTACTTTCACAAAATAGAACCAAAAAATAGGACACACATCACACAAGACAAGCTTAATATAATGTGCAGAAAGTCTACCACTTTTACAAAATGAGAGCAAGAGTAATATTCTTTATGCAAATTAGGACAGCGTTTTTAATGTGAGATAGCTGTTCAGCTCTAGCAGGGTGTAATGAATCATTCAAAGCACCACTGAACCTTTCTGCATTATAAAAAAAAATACCCATATCTGACATTTCTATCTACATAACAAAAAGAGGGACAGTGACTTGTCAGAGAAAGAGAAATGTGTTTTATTAATTAAGAACTAACTGAAAGATTTGTGGTTTGACAAAGTGCAGCATGTTGACCCATTAAGCATGAAATTCTCTCTGGGTAATTGCTGTTGTTTCCCCCTAAATAGCAATGCTTCATCCTTTACATTTGTTGCCCACTGGATATGTTACAAAAGCAAAATGGGTTTTAATTTTAGTAAACACTTGTCTAAAGTCACGACCAAAGCCATGATTTAACCAGACAGAATGAGTTTTTTATAATTCATCTCAGTGTTTATGGACAGTTTAATAACTCGCATGAAAATCAATAAATGACTCTGCAAGTTTTACTTTATTTTAGTTTTCTTTTTACATCAGAATAAGCTTGTGTTTTTGCATAATAAAGTTTTATCCTCTTCCAGACAGTGATTAATCATGTTCAATATTGTTAAGGAGCACAGTCATTTAGCTTATGAAGAAAAACACAAACCTCTTATTGACTGTTTTACATTCAAATATCCATTGTTACTATGTGGTCATGCATCAAGCTGAATGTCACACATCTTTTTGATGTAGTACAACACCGAGCTTGCCCTTGAGCCACACCTTCTCAGTGTGTAGTGTCCTTTTGCTGCTGGCTCTTACTATTGTTCATGAGAATTTTCTGGCACCCAAGGGTATACAGATGGGAAACACCTCACATAGCCCATTTGTTAACTTCAGCTTTTATTAGTCAGCTTTGTGGCACTTGTACTCAGTGTTTTTTCTTAGGTCAGAGGCTATGAGCCATATTTTTTTGTAGGGAATATGAAACATCTCCAAATGTGCAATTTATTACAGACATGCCATTTTTTCCCTACTTTTAATCACCACTTGTGTACTTTACAGCATGAGTTGCATTCATTGATCTTGCAGGGCACATTTTCCTTTGTACACATATTATGTCCTGAATTCCTCCCTCTTGAATAATACACAGGGGGGTTTTGTGTAGAGTTCAGCATCCTTGCCAAGGACACTTTCATGTGTGGAACAGAGTAGCCAGGAATCAAAAACTGACTTTCTAATTATTGTGAAAACCTGCTCATCCTCATAACCCCCAAATTCTCCACCACCCGCAAGCCCTCCATGT
The DNA here is from genome assembly GCF_001444195.1 of Xiphophorus couchianus. NCBI lineage: Eukaryota > Metazoa > Chordata > Actinopteri > Cyprinodontiformes > Poeciliidae > Xiphophorus > Xiphophorus couchianus. The sequence continues at coordinate 9,754,246 of NC_040249.1, read as the reverse complement.
TCCCAACACCACCTGCTTCCCAAGCAAAATTGCACAAACTTTGCTTTATTTTTCCTACTTTTTTCTTTTACTTTTCTTCCTACAACCTCAGCTTAACTTGACAGATTGTTTTGTGTGTACCTGTGTTTAACACAATCAAGAATAAACATAGAATAAAATGAAATAAACCTAGATTTGATGAGTTGACCTAATGGGACAGAATTTTCCTTAGAGTAAATAATGAGGACCCTTTTTTCTAAACATCTGTATTCCTTTATCTTTTTAATATTTCTCCAGTTTTTCAGTTACAAATGACAAACTTATAATCTTGCGTGCAGTAATTCTAGATTCATCTTTTATTCAAGGCATTCAGTTTTGATACATGTACATGTATTACTGCATTTTATCAAGCAAAATTAAAAATAAAATTTAAAAAATCTTACTTTAAGGTTGTCTCGTGATGGTATATTTGCTAACTCAATTGATTTTTATTTACGCCACAGTTTTAATTTTATCCTCCCACAGTTCTCTAAATCATCTCAGTCCTTAAACACGGGGACGGATCCGGATTTCAGAATAATTTTGCAGAGTTGAGGGGAAAAACAAACAACACATATTAATTCCTAAAAAGCAAGTTGATAAGATTTGAAGTTTACAGATAAGAGCTTATTGTTGGAGAACATGGTCCAGGAAGACTCTACAAGTAATAACACAGCCCTACATATAGATTTGGAATTTATATTTAATGGATATTTTGTTTAGCACGATTTACAGTGAACAACAAGTGATCGATTTTACCTGATATGTGCTTTGGTAAGCACTCTGAGGAATTTGCAAAATCTGCATAAAAACAAGGTTCAGTAATCTCAATAATGCTCTTTTTTTTTTACATTTTCTTATGGAAAAGGGCTCTGAGGTGCTGAACTATTGAACCAACTTAAATTTAGTCGCAGACACGTCTGGGACCTGATATTCGGCACAAAATGGAAATGTGACACAGTAAATAGATTTCTGGCAGCTGCCTGCATGAACTATATGTCGATCACTAATATATCGGAGACAATGTAAAGTCAGTCAGTTCAATAGAGGGGTGCTAAGTTGTTAAAAAATACTATTTGATTTAAAATAGGGTAAAACCATCATTTTTACAGAAGAAAAAACAAGATTCTTCTTCTTCTTGCTTAGGTGGAGAAAAATCCCTGCACTGATAATACAGTGCCTTATAAAAGTATTGATCAGTTTCATTTTTTTTAAAAATTGCAAACAGAATTTATTTATTATTTCATTTTGTGGGGATTTCAGTGAACAAAAAGCATCACGAAGAGTCATGAACACAGTACAGGGATGAAGCTGCAGAGAAGTATAAAGCAAATATTGATTATAAACCCAGTTTTGAAGGACTTAAATAATACCCTCTGCTCCTTTAGCAGAAAATCCAAAGAGTATGGCACAACTTCAAACCTAACAAAACAGGACCATCCAACTAACAGCCTGGGCAATAAGAGAAATTATCAAAGAACTATGGTAAGACTAACTCTGAAGGAACTCAAGAAATTCACAGCTCAGATGGGATAATCTGTCACAACAACAACTATTAGTCATGATCTCCTCAAATGTGGCCTTTACGCAAGAGTGGAATGAAGAAAGCCACAAGTCATGCGTGGGACATGGAACCAGGTCCTCTTGTCACATGAGACCAGAATTGTACAATTGTAGTTAAGCTACATGCAAATTAGTATGTGTGTTGTTTGAAATTCACACTGCACATCGCACCAAATACAAAATCCCCAATGTGAAACATGATGGTGGCAGAATCATGCCCTGGGGTTGCTTCTCTTCAGTAATGAAAGAAAAGGCAATCCAAGTCCAAGTATACATTTGCCATTGACAGGCCATTTGCTAAATACAGGGCAATTCTGGAAGAAAGTTTGTTAGAGGCTATCAAAGTCTATTAGAGTGGGACGGAAGTTTGCCAAAGACTAAACATACAGCCTTGATCTACAATAGCATGGTTAACATCAAAGTATATTCATCTGTCAGAATGGCCCAGTTCTGACTCAGTTCCAATTGAGACTTTAAAATTATTTATGTATTATTTACTATTTTGCATAGAAAAGTATGATAAAAATTCAGTCTGTACTATAAATGTGCTAAGCTAGTAAAATATATCCTAGAATAGTAGCAGATATAATTAAACAAACAGGCAATTCTGCAAAGTTTTAAGGAAAAATGAAAATAAATGCAACCCACTGTTTTCAGACATTTTCCATCCATCCATCCATCCATTTTCTGTTCACCCTTGTCCCTAATGGGGTCGGGAGGGTTGCTGGTGCCTATCTCCAGCTACGTTCCGGGCGGGAGGCGGGGTTCACCCTGGACAGGTCGCCAGTCTGTCGCAGGGCAACACAAAGACATACAGGACAAACAACCATTCACACACACACTCACACCTAGGGAGAATTTAGATAGACCAATTAACCTGACGTTTTCAGACATTTTCTCTTATAAAATTTGAACACCATGTGCTGTTTTCCTTCCACTTCACAATTCAGCATTTAAATCTATTGTTGTAACATGACCAAATCAAAGCAATCAATCTCATTTGTATAGCACAGTTCAGCAACAAGGCAGTTCAAAGTGCTTTACATCATAAAAACACAAGAACAGGTAGTCATTAAAACAACATGCGGCCAACAAATGTGAAGTGCCACCATCAAAATCATCAATACACAAATAAGCTGGTCAATGCTTCATTTATCATGGTTTAAAAGACACTCCTAAACAGGTGGAGTTTTAGCCTTGACTTAAAGGAATTCAGTGTTTCAGCTGTTTTGCAGTTTTCTGAAAGTTTGTTCCAGATTTGTGGTGCATAGAAGCTGAATGTGTCTTCTTCATATTAAGTTCTTGGGATGCAGAGCAGGCCATAACCAGAAGACCTGAGTGGTCTGGAAGGATGGTACAACAACATCAGATCTTCAGCAAAACGTTCAATGGATATAAATAATTTTGCATTGCAATGCATTATGTTAAAACACATTGCACTAACATCAAAATAAATGAAATGGCACAGTTTGATGAAAGGGTAACACACAAATTAGAGCTACATCATGGTGTTTTCAATCCAGGTCAGGAAACATGTAAACTACATGATCAAGGTGACACTATTATCACCTCAAAGAAAGACAACAGGGACGAACAATTCTGAATAAATGTTTCTCAATAGAGCAAATTTCAGGTCTTATTTGTCCAAATAAGAAGAAGCTGCTTCTAGGTCAGTCGAGCAAAAAACACAAGAACAACAAAAAAAGAGAGAAAAACAAAGTATTTTGTTGGTGGTCAGTTCATAAAATATACATTTAGCACAAAGCTTGTTAACTTACCAGGAGAAGAGAAAACCGGACTTCACTTTTAAGCTGAAGTGAAAATTGTAAATTGGAGTAACAAATGGTCTGTAGAAGAAGATCTGAAGTCTGAAGATGACAAAAGGACTTTGCAGAACGAAACACACACAAAAAAAGGGCGAGGAAACAGCTGTGGGGTGGCATAAAAGCAAAGTTCAATTGCATTTGTCCTGTTGAGAGGAAAATGTCAGAGTAAAAATTATAACATTTCTACAGAACTTAATTCAAAATAAAACTGCCATAATGTAATGTTGACCTGTAACTTGAAATGAAACCCCAGACATATATATATATATATATATATATATATATAGAGAGAGAGAGAGAGAGAGAGAGAGAGAGAGAGAGAGAGAGACAAATTTATCAATTGGGAGGTGATAAATTTAGCATAAATCATGATGAAAATCCCAAGCTTCAGTTTAACTTTGGGTGGCGCCAAAGCACAAGAAATGAGGTGGTGGGTGTCCAGCCAGCCCAAGCTGTCGATAAATACACCGGGAGATTTCGCTTTACGTCTCTGACCGTCTCCACATCGCGGCTGGATGATGTATGGATCCATTTAGCGGGTAGTCGGATTTGCCACCCATCAGCAACGGGGAGTGGGCAATAGATATAAGGACAGATATCTCAGTAGTTTATTGTTATTTTCATTTGCACTGGAAAACGTTAACATTTGGTCACTGGGCTCCTCTGCTTTTAAAAAGAGAAAAGAAAAAGAAAAACATGAACATGGACAACTTTGTCATCTGCGGAGGAGAAAGTGAACTGCACGCTTAAAGTGGGGGGAGATCACAGTTTGTGAGAGCCAGAGCTGCGATCCCCTCGGATTGAAGATTATGTTGGGTTGACGACGTCTGAAGGACACCGAGAACGGGATTAGGTCGTGTGCAGTCAAACATACTTCTCATTATTACTGCGTGTTGTCCTCTGAAAATTTGCGCAATAACCTTTGATGACTTGGAATATAGCGGCTGCGCCCGTAAGGTAAGAGAGGATCATTTAAGTCACTGATTAGTTTTCTTAAAGCTGTGTAAATTTGTTATATGAAAATGTGCTGGATAGAGAAATTAAGTAAAAAAAAAAAAAAAAAGCCAATGTGGTTGTTGTTTTTTTCGCTCTTCCAAGCTACACATTTGTCCTATTGCATTTATGTGCAAAACTTGCAGATGCAACAGTGGAGCTCACCCTTAAAAAGCATAGAGCAACTTTAGCCAGGGAAGCTGAACGCATTCTAGATTCTGCACGTCCATATCTGTATAATTTGCAGAATGTATGAATGTTCAGAGTGGCTATGCAGTTGATGTTTTGTCCTGCCTCTTCTCTGAGCTGGGTTACCAACTCATATGAAAATTCACCTTCTCCACTAACAAATGTGATTTGGACGTGGCATCATTTTCAACTGTCCACACTGCAATAGATGTCATGTTTTCAGAAAATTGTAAACGGAGACATCATGCTGCAAAGAAAATGTGACATTAGCCAGATTAATTAGCAGGCTACGTTCCTTTTATACTTTAAAAAACAAGAGTTGATACGCTTTCATAATTAGTGCCAAAATATTATTACAAGTATAAATTCAGTAGACTGCTGATTTTTCATGTGGTTCATATTGCAAAAATTTTTGCATTCAGATTAACTGTGTCTTAGCGGGAAGAATAGTGATCTCACAGTTGCTGGTTTGATTCCATCTTCCTCCTGCCACATCTTCATGCCCCTCTGGAGACCCAAGTTACCTACCGATCTGAGTATCAGTGTATGAATTTGTGTGTATTTGGGTGAATGCGTAAAACTTCTTTGAGTAGCAGCATGACGAGAAAAAAAAAAAAAACTACATAAATTCACCTAACTTACCTGCAAGATTTTGTGAATGTAAACCCACAACCAGCTCCGACTGATAAGATCAGCTCTGTTTGAGCTTTTTAGAGCCCCTTATATTTATTATTATTTCCCCAGTGTGCCACATGTTCTAATTTGACTTTATTTGTGTTAGGGCAAGCTGTTGGAGGTTGGCAAGCTTTCATCTGGCTGGACACAGTCATGCTGATGTTGTCTCCTGGAGCATGTGCACAGTGCTTCTAACAGTGAGTGAATCAGGGAAAAGCCACATGATCCAATTAGATAATATTTGAGGGATCTGTTTAAAATTCTTTCCTCTTGTTTTCTCCCATATCGTCTGGCTTGCTCTGCTCTGCTCTCACTTACGATATATTTATTTATTTATTTATTTATATACGTGTGCGTATGTGTGTGTGTACTACCGCTTCCAACGTTTGGGCAACGGTTTAGAAGTGTGTGGGGAATATTTAAAAAGCCCTGCTGCAGGATGTCTTCCTCAATCTAGGGTTGGCCTGTTCTTTCCAGAGGCACACATTTGGGAAATGAGAGATGAAGAGCAGCGTGGCTCAGGCCAGTCAGAGTCCATTTATATTCTGCCTGAGTCCCGCTCCATAGGCAGCCCATTGTCGTGGCTCACTCAGTGGGGTAGTCTTTAGAAAGAGGTTAAAAGCCAGCATGTAAATAAATAAACGTGAAAACTAATAAATAAATGAATTTTGATTCGTTGTTTGCCCACGTAAAATTACGTACATGAATCAAAACAGCGGAAAACAGCATTGCAGTATTACTAAAAGTGTAGTTTTCTATTTCATTCTATCTAAGTTATACATGTATTTAGTAGCATAAAATGAAGATGTGATCTGTGCAGTCCTTGTGTTTGTTGATTGTGATTTGTACGGCTATTTTGAGTGATAGAGCCATTTTTTGGGGTTTTAAAAAGTAGATTGAAAGCTGAGGTTGAATCCTAAACACAGTTTGACCTTTACAGATTTCGTAATTATATGAAATGCTCAAATGTCACCACTTGGATTTCACTAAAGCCACTAAGCCTCTTATTTGACAATTACCACATGATTGATTATGTTTTAGCTGGCATAAAGTTATTTATCAACAGCTAACGCAGAGTATTCTCTCATTTATTTTTATATTGAGAGACACATTCTGTGGAGGAGGAAAAAATTTTAGTCTGTTTAAGAAGGGTCAAATCATTGGCTACTTGTTGCAGACGTTCTTTTGTTGTTGTTTTTTTTTTTGCCTCTGACAAAACAACATGTCCACTTTTGTCCTCTGTTCGGTTTGCCTTTAATTTTATTTCTATATTTAAAATAGCACTAAAATGTTGTCAGTGTGCACGACACATTATTTTTCTTATACTTTGGAGTTTATGAAAGTACACATGCTATATATGGAGCTGTGTGGGGGAGGAGCGGGGAGTGGTGCTTTCTGGGGCAGAAGGTCGGCTGGGAACTGACAGAGCTTTGGGTAAATAGGTGGAGCGTTGTATGAGCAGGTGTTTAGGCTTCCCTGAATGACTGCCACTGAAGATTTCTTCAAATATGCATCAAAGACTCAAAGCAACTCTCTGGGTATGATTTTGATGAAGGAATAGTATTATAACATCATATAAAGCTCAAAAAGTTGATTTTACTTAGTACCACCTCCCCGCCTCCCGTTAAAGAAAATGACTAAACCATACCTCAGGGGAAATTTAACACTTTTTCCATCTGTAATTGTTTATAATTGACAGAGGGAGCTTGACAGATGGGCTTAAATTTGCTATATATTTTCTTATTTCTGTCATGAATCTGAAAACCTTTTAGCAGTTTAGTCTGAGGTAGATTCATTTGGTGCATGTTCTTGTCATTGCATGGCTTGTGAGTTTTCTTGTGCTGCAGCACAGCGAAGACCGAGATAAAAGTATTGTAGAAGCCGCCGTATCCGATTATTTAATTTTTTTTTCTAATGGCTCCTGTGGTTCCTAGTCCATGCAGTTTTTTTTCTTTACTTTGACCTTTTATGTGAAAATATTTAATGAATCAAGTCTAACGGAGAACACTGAACATGTCAAGTGCAAGGGGATGTGTAGGGAGGAACCTTTAATCAACAGAATAAGGTTAACTTTGAAAAATGAATAAACCAACAGTGAAAATTACTTCCCTGATGCTTTGAAGTTTATGGGAAAACCTCAGTTAATCCGAAATAAAAATTTTAAAAGCGCTCCATTCACCCAGTACTTTGCGTTGCTTCACATAAATCCCAAACCTTTTTAATTGTCTCCTTTGTCCCCTTTTAGCCGTCAGCATCTCCGTCTGCCGTACTCTCCACAAGATGAGAAATGTAGTGTTTTTGGTGCATGTTGAACAAAGTTGGTCGACAGAAGTGTGTAAATGCAGACAGTCACGGCCCATTACTTCACCACTGAGAGGTAGTAGCTTTACCACTGAAAATGAGTTTTTGGTCCAGTGAAAGAAATGATTTTTCCCTCCCTATATGTAATAGGATAAACACTTTTACTATAAGTGAAACAAAATGGTACAAAATAATGTGTTTTTACAATTCATAAAACTCTGTGTACAGTACAATAAAATGCTTAAAAATAAATAGACTTTTTCGCTAGAATCATTGCGAAACAATTTAAAGTCTGGCTAAAGTGTTTTCCACTTAGAAAGAGGCCTTGTTTTGGGAACACCATGGAATGTTTTGATATTGAATAAGATATCATAAATAACTCAAATGTGTTTCTTTGAAACAAGTGGAGTACATAGGGTAAACAGAATTTGTGTTGTATTTTTTTTTTACATATTAGAGTAAACATTAAAAACAGGTGGGCTTTAAATAACCCACAGGAACGATCCATCTTGAGTGCAATGTGGACCGGTCCAGCTTTGGGTTAATTTAACACAGCAGTGCTGAGTTGTGGGTTTGACCCACTGTTGAAGTCTATTAATTATTTGACAGTTTAATCATTTGCAAAATGATACATGTTGTTAATGACCTAAAGTGATGCTAATGATTAGAGATGGTAGATGAGCTTTTATTTATGTTTTTGTTCAGGTCCTCCTCCCAGAGAGGCCGGCCTCATGCTTTGATTAACGGGGGGAAAAAAACGCACACAAAAACAAGTGTCGTTTTTAGTTTGATCGTTTGCATTGAAGGAGGGAGGAATTGATCAGTTCTCCTACCACGAAAGGATCAACCCGGACAATATTTCTGCTATTTTTTATATAAGTCAAAACCATTTTTAAAAAAAAAAAATATCTGAAACCTCTCCGCAAGCTTTCTATTTTTAGATTATCGAGAACCACCTCCTCGGAAACTACTCTGGCAGTCTTTTTTTTTTAGCTAAATATGATGCAAGAGTAGCCATGACTCCGACCAAACCAGACTTTCAACCAAAGCAATGTATTATAGTTCCTACTTCGTAAAACCCCCCCCCAAAAAAAACCCTACCAGAATGGGTTTAAATGAATATTCCCTATTTAGGATTACTAAAGCAATACTAATAACGAATCTTTATTATTATTTCAATTCAGCATTGACAATTATCAGATGAATATCAAACATAAACTCCTGTTGTCTCTAAGACTTATTTGCAGACAACAGGAATTGAATAACAGAAGACAAAAAAGTGTAACTTTGGCTATATCTTTAACACATGAAATAATTAAAACAGATAGAATAATAATGATATAGAATTGCTAGAAGCAGAAAGCAGAAATAAGTAAAACAAGAAATGCATATATATTAACTATGTCATGATTATTTACACTGCTAAAGTTCAGTCCCTTCATCATGAACGTATAATTAGGGAAAAAAATTGCAGATTTTTGAAATGTATTGCTTACATTAAAAGGCGATACATTGCTTTTTAATGTGTCTGTGTGTTTATGTTTGGCATAAATACACAGGGTTTTATGTCAGACATAAAACCCTGTGTATTTGATTTAATTCTTGCTATTGTTAAAGTTATTCTCCGCATTCCGCAAGTTCTCAATCAGTATGAAGTATAATTTCTTTTTGTAAGAAATCACAAGCCCAGATGTGCAAAAATACAGGAGGAAAGATAAAAGATGGGACTACCTTCCTGTTATTCAGCATGATCTCATGAAATTCATTTGAACTGAATTACAAGTTTATGCTAAAACATGCAGTTTATTGTCTTGGCTGTGTGTTTAATTTGTTTTTGATGGCTATAGTCTTCTCGAAGTGGAATATTAAAGACATGAGCTGTGCACAATAAGCGTGCAGGTCACAGCTTCCCACTTTGCAGAAGTGATGTCAGATCTCGTTTTTTGTTTCCTGTTTTTATTTCTTGAAGGTTGTTGCCAGATGTTTGGGTAGAAAATTCTCATTGGAACAGAGAAAACACAGTTTCACAATGTGAGTTTAATCTGAGCAAGAGTAGAAAATTCAGAACATTTATCTAGTTAGTAAGCTAAAGTACAAAAAAAAAAGTATCCTAACAGCTCTTTGAAAAGGTCATCAACTTTAATATGATGCAAGAATCTCACAGCTGCTGTGACAGATCTACTGCAAATTCATTTCATTCTATTAATTGCTTTGCAATATTTCTCTCTCTGTTCATCTTAAGAAAGAGCAGAACTTGGACACAGTCATGTTCACTTGGTATGCGATGCAGGGCAGCGCATATAAAGACTTGTCTAAACATTTCATTACTTAAGGTGATGAATGTTTGTGAAATATCTATTCAAAATATAGTTTGCTGTTTTTGATGATTGCTGTTTGGTTGTGTATATATTTGGATTCAAACTCCTGGACAGGATCTCTGCTGATGGATGTGGCGAGAAAAGGGATTGCAGAGTCAGTGCAGTCCTCACGCTCACAGACTGTCAACCTGCCAACACTCAACTGAAACCCCCAAGTGATTGCATACAGACTTTAACGCACTCAAACATGAAGCATTGAGGCTGGGAAAGAAAAAAAAAAAGTATTCTGCCAAAGGCACTGCATATTTTAAAGCAGGGGCAATATTTTTAGTTTTAATCTGCAATTATTAATCCTACTATTAAAAAGCAGGCAGACGCACAGCATTTGATTATATTATGCAGGTAATTTGTTGGTGTGCTGCACCATGCTGATCATTTAAGCCCTTAAGGATTTCATATCCAGATGTTTAGGATGTGGAATGGTGCCAATTTACCCAAATGTTTCTTGTGTCAGTTTGTACCTACCCTGGCCATTGCCTTTCTGTGCAATTCCTCTTGAAAAAAAAAAAAAAGTCTTGCTCATAAGCACAAACTGGGCTTTTTCCACCTGAATTAGATTGTCTCCAGCAGAGTTTTGACCAGGCCAATCAGCAAACAGAAGGAGAAGTTGTGAATGATGATTTTGATTTACTGCACTGTTTTAGAACTATAATCTGCCTGTGGTTTTAACAGGGCTCAAGAACATATCATTTGGAATCCTTTAAGATTAAGCCCTAAGCATGTGCTATCTGGATGGCAATGTGGGATAAGGATTTGCAGTCGCAATCACTTTAATTTGTGTCAGAACATAAACTATGAAAACTATTTTAATTTTACCATTTAAACACTCTTAAAAAAGGCTATGATGAGAGCATCTCTCTTTCCTCCAAATTTGAGGAGATGCTAAAGCAAAAGCCCTTGCCTCCGCGAATTAAATATTTCCAAAAACGTTCTTACATTTGAATGTAAACTCTGTATAACCCTTTCACGTTCAGCATGGACGGCTGGCTTTAAATGTTTTGTTTGCAAAGGAAAATGCAGAACTCCTGCCATGTATTTCAAAGTTAACAGAAATATGACAAGCAGGAGGAGATGAGTGAAATAACATTTCTGGGGATTTTTAGCATCCTCTCATCAATGCTCCAGCTATAGTTCAGGGTTGACCCAAACTGTCCTGTCTCCCTAGCAGAGCCATTATCAGCAGAGAAAAACTAATGCAGAAACGCCCCATAAAACCTCTTCATCTTAGCTTTATCTCTGCAGCCAAAGGGATATAGCCATAGGAAGGAGAAAGTAGAAGGACTGAATCTGAACTGGCTTGTTTGCTTGGTTGAACAACTTTGTTGGCAGACATCCATTGAAAAAATGAAAGAGTCAAAATGACCTTTTCAGAAGTTTATTTATGCAACGCTGATCCAAAACACCATCCACATCATCATCGCACGCCTTCATCAATGAAAAAAAAAAAACAGGTTTAAATAACCTCCGAGTCCCAGTAACACAACACAGTAACAGCATTACAAAAACTGTGGCATAATAACAGATAACGCAATTCACCATGGCAACGGGAGTGAAAAAAAAAAGAAGCCTGAAAGTATGCATTTCTTACCAATGGAATTAGAAATTTTAATGACGGCATCAGGAGAATATCCAAACATATTTAACAAGAAAGGCAGTAATGTTGCTGTGGTACTATAACGAGTTAGCATGGTAGAGAGCAAGTTAATTGCGTGAGTATGATTTAGCAGAAAATTAGTTATATTTTTCACGCAAAACGTATTAACGTGAGAAAAGGAAGATAATTTTATTTGCCTGAACAAAATATCTATCTACTGTAGTTTGGACACCCAAAAATATATGAATAGATTTTTCTTGACAGCTAAAAATGTGATACCGATTACATTATTGCTTTCACTAATACCTGCAATTCTGTGGAGATCTATGAGTCAATAGGGAACCCCACTAACGTACCACAGGACTGTCCATGATTTTCATATAGCAAATATTCAAGCCACAATGATCTACTCTGCAACAGTGGCAGGGCTCTTGTCTACAAAGCTCCCTTGTAAAATAAAATTGTCCTAATACTAAGATAGTTGTGCTTGATACCAATAAGATAATAGAGGAACAGAATAGCTTTTATCAAAAGTAAGTTGCGAGAGTAAATTTACTCAGCATAATGGCTATCTGGCTTTCCGAAACCAAAAACTTCAGAACGTACGTAGGATTTTCACTTATCCCACTTTCTGACACTTGGCCCAGGTGTATTCCAAAACATGTTGTCACAATGGGAGGGATAATGAGACACAAAATAATCCTTTTTGAAATTAATAATGACTTCATGTAACACAAAACCTAATTGTGGAATCCCAGAAGCCCAAATTAGCATCAAAAAGGTCATAATCATATAAAGCATATCAATTCAGTAATGTACTGAAGCTTTTGGATGGCTTGTTACAGGTGCCACCCAAAATTTCTTCAGTCACAAAATGTGTTTGTTTTATGCACAACTGCTTAGACAATTTGGTTTAAGATGAATGTCTTCTCATTCTTACCTTCCACTGTGGTTACACTACCTCCGACTCTAAATCTAATTAAAACTTTAAAACCTTGTAAAGTTAAAGCAAGGTTGTTAAAGGTTAAATGTTGTTGCAAACATGTTTATCTGGATCCATTTGCTTTCCATTGTTGCATACAAATGCATTTTCCCTTCTAAGTGTATGTTATGTATAGGATCCATGTATTCAAATGGATAATTACATGATTTTTTTCTAGATTAAAATGTTGACCTCTCATATTATGGAGGCTGTATCTTTTAGATGGATTTGTTAATAAAACCCTGAACGTGTGGGAGGTTTTATTACAACTCAGTAAAGCTGTACAGCAGCCATACAAACCTTGCAATTCAAGCAAATTCACTGAAACGTACAGTGGTGCTCATGTCAGTTTTTAATTACAGAATTTTATTTTTCTCTATTTTTCCACCATTACCAAACAGAGCATGGAAAAACCATCCAATTAAAAAGTAAATCATTGATCATATTTGACAGTTTATCCAGTGAGCAGATTCGTCTGCTTGTCTCTGTGGATGAGCCCTTGTTCATGGCTGCTGAAGGTGTCCTCATATACTGACAGGCTAGTCCTCTACAAATACACTGCACAGCAAACTTGTATCAGAAAAAAACTGTTCATTTTCTTGATATCGGTTAAATGTGCTCCGCTTTTACAGTTTTAGTTATAAGCCACAGTGCTAAAGTGAATCTTGTACTCCAGAAGGTTCCTGTTGGAGCCTAAGGTGAAACATGCTCTCATGTTGCTTTTATGTTTCCAATTCTAGCTTTAATCTGATTGATTGTCTTTTTGCATAACCGTTCCGTTGCAATTCATTTAACTCTTTTTTTTACCCAAGGCTTTTAAGTACAAATATAGAAATTTTACATCACACGATATGTTAAATAAAAATATGTACTTTGCTGTAATTGAACATCTAAGAGCTGTTCGTGAAATTTACTAGCAGGTCAGTGTCAGGTTTTGTTTCCAGATTTTTTTTAGACAATTGTGGAATTCCTCTGTCTTGTCCCTTTAGCTCTCTGTTTTATTCTGCTTAGTGATGGCTTATCATACAGAAGTCTAAATAGGTAAGTTAAAAAGCAATTAAAAGATTATTTATATAGCACCCTTCAAGATAAAAATCAAAAATGCTTCAGCTGAAAGATAAAGAAGATAAAATATATTAAAATTTGTAGTTGATATGAGACAAAATGTACAAAAAGGCAAAGAGGTATGAATGTTTTTCTAAGACCCTGTACAAACCTATGCATGCATACAGACTCTTTGTTGCAGTTTTGCTTTTGTGTGACCGATCATTACTTCCAGACAAGATTTGCCATAATACATCCTCTCCATTGCAGTCTCTTCATTGAACACTGTAAAAACCCTAATACAAGTTAATAATCTGTTATTATCTGATGAAATGGAAATAACCTCACCATCAACAGCTGCTAAAACATATGAAAGACTTTAGATTTTTGAAAGATGGCCACTAACTAAAACGCCTTATAGTCCTCTCTACACTGATAGAATGTGGTTTATCATGGTTCACCTAAAGAAAAGCTTATTTAGCATATAAGCACCTTGAACATCATAAAGAAAGCTTATCAACACGTATTCTGCGTTATTCAAACCTTGCCAAAGGAGTAATTTTATGAAAATGTATACACTTCAACACTTGAATGAAACTAGCAACATTAAAAGCAAAGTTTTTTTTGCAGTAAACAGATCTATTATTTATTCACTGTGTGCAATTTGATTAATTAAGCGGAGGATGGTTAGACATTTACAGAAGATGAATCAGTATTTAAAGTGGATATAGATGCAAAAAGTTGTTCATCAATGATTTATTATGTTTTTTTTCTATACCTTTTATCCAAGCCTTCTAAAATGTTTGAGAGAGCTCTCTGTTCTTTAGCAGACAGTATGTTCATAAATCAGAACTGTCAAATTGTCAGATATGAACCTTGTAGTAATTAAAACTAATTGATAGATATGTTGTTATAGGTAATGTTTTGTTGGTATTTTCAGAAAGTTAACGTTCAAAATGAATGGGGAAAGTGTTATGTGTAGCTATAATACCACAAAAATCCAATAGTTCCCGAATACCAGATGACCTATTACTTGACCTCTACTGCAGGGTTTCAAAGTGAGCTTTTCACCCTGACCACCAACCCCTATACGTTTCTCATTTCACAAAAGCTCCCCACGCACTGACAACCCTCCTCTCTTTAGACCTCTGCCTTGACATAAGATCTCTGAGGAAGATGCATATTGGATTTTTCAGAATCACAACACCGTTGTTTATGTCCAGCTTCATCCGGATTCTTCTAGTGCAGAATTATGATGCATTGCTTACATCACTTAAGTAAAAATCAAATAAAATGTTCAGACTGTAGACACTTTGAAAACTACTTGTTATGAATTTGACTTATTACCACACATAGAACAGACACAAATCAGATGGGTTAAAAAAGTAATAATTGGGCCATTCAGACTGCCATAAAAAAAGTGTTGGCAATGGTTTGGATTCGGGCAAAAATAAATAAATAAATTAAATCAAATTTGGGTTTCATTTACCTGCTGTGGGAGTAGTGTTAGACAATGTTTGGAAAAAGGCCCAAACGGGACTCTAATCCCTGCCCTACTACGCTACTCCCAATTATTCAGTCTGTCTTGTGTTTGTCTATCACTATATTGCTTGGCTCGTCCACAAAACAAGACAGGACTAGACTGTAACTAATAATTTGATCTGCAGGGCCGACCTTCCCTTCATGTTAATCTTCTACAGGTCTGCGGTCAGAAAAAGGGCACCGAAAGTCTCTGCAGACCCTACGCGCCCTGTAGACGAACTATTTAGACTTTTACACTTTTGCTACAGAGCACTTTGCAAAAACAAGCCACCACAGAGATAGTTTCTCCCCCCAAGTTGTTTCTCTGAAGACCACTTAAGTCAGAGTCCTCAGATCGACACCGTATTTTCCCACACAGAAAACTTATAAACAGAACTAAGTGAGAAACTTAGCATAAGATTCATGAGGTTTCATCATAACTACACTAGTTCATTTGAAATAATATTACTTCTATAGAACATGGCTTGAAGAAGAAACTCTTGTAATTTCTTTAAACGACAAAGTAATCATTTCACAAAAGCTTTATGTTTTATGAAACTTTAATTCTCCCTTCATTTATGGTCAAAGGACTCCTGTTTCTCACCATAACTTACTTATATGGGTCACTCATTAGTCTCAAGAAAGTTTTAGACGTTGGAGTGACATTTTCACAAGCTTGTTCACTTTCTTTAAGTAAGGTATCGCATCTTTTGCTGATGCTACAGATGATTACTGTAACTGCGGTGTCTGAGTCACTTCCAGGCAGCATAGATAGCTGTGTATTTAGACAGCTAACGTGAAATTGTTTCTCAAAAGTGCAGACGGGAAAATGGAGTCTCGATAGTCACTGAGGCCTGAAAAAAAGGCTGGCTCAGAAATGTTATGTACAGCGCTGACTACACCAACCTAAAGCAGCAAAGTGAGGACACGATTTAGATTAGTGTTGAGTTTTACTAGTACAAAGATTGTTCAAATAATATTTATTAATCAAGGATTTAATAGTTAGTTTGCGATAAAGTATTATATATTTTGTTGCATACTGAGATATTATGGTTATGTTGCTATGTTATGGGCAGAAACGTGGGTGGGCTGTGGGCTTGCAGGAGCTGCGGTTGCAGTGATACTTGGCAATGGAGAACCTCAAGGTTGTGGTTTTAATAGACTCAGATAAACTCAGATATTTCACTTTGTCCTTACGACGAACAGCCTAAGGTGTCAAATAATCAAGATTAAGGATCAAGATCACGAATCTATCTGTGTTGTGACAGTTTATTTTATTTTATGTTTTCAACATAGCAGCCTTTGGATTTAAAGTGTTCCTGACACAATAAAACAGCTGACATGATTTAAACAAATGAACTATCGTGCTTTCATTCTGTGTACACTAAAACTTTTAATAATAAACATTTCTCGCCGAATACTATAAATTCAGAGTGTTTTCGTCTTTAGTAATTGGGTCAAACAACGGCGCCATCTTGTGACATAATGAGGGTAAGTTATCCCGTTTAATCCCAAATTTTTTCTTGCAAAATAAGTGTATGCATTTCCATCCTTGGACCTCCCTAACACATGGTATTTATGAATTATTACATATTACGTTATGTATGTTAGTGAAAATGTGGGTTTTATACTCGGCATCAATTGTTGCCGGTGGGATTAACAAACAACTAAGCCAGAGTACACAGAAGCAAGGAAGTTGTGAGCGATTTCAACAAAAATTTGATTTATCTGAAGCTTTTGGTCACAATTAGTATTCATTTTGACCGTAGGAAATTTCACTCTCTTCTAGTTCCATGCCATGCTCAGAACATGTTGGAACGCAACCAGAACTTGAACCATTTATTTCACTAAATGGATTGTTTGAATTAAACTAAAAGTAACTATGAATAATTATTATGTTCACAGATCAGTTCATTACCATTCAGTGCTTTGGAGGTGACAGATGTCCAGCTCCAGCCCTTCACTGCTGGACCCTTCGTCCCCAGAAATGCCAGAGTCGTTGTTGCTTCCTGAACTACATGACTCAGAGAAACAGGATTGCGGTCCTTCAGTAGAACTAGCCTCCTCTTCTTCATCTCTACATAGCTTTTTCATCCAAAACTTCCTCAATGACACTTTAAGCAATGTAGTCAAAATATATTCACCAATATTCACACATGAACTTTAATGAAAAAAAATAACCCCCAAAAAAGGAAAATATGCATATCACCGCAAATCAATGTTGTTCCGGTGTTTTTCATCAGCCGGCAAAGATCTGAAACTCCTGCAGAGTGTTGACCAGAGCTGTTTCTCGTTTGCGTGTGCGTTTTTCAGAGAGGTGTGCTGCTTGCATAGCTGCAAAATCATGGTCATTTTGCTCTTAAAGTTGATGCATGTGCTCCCTGTGCTGCTCATACTACACTTCTCCACACTGAGCAGCTCTTTGATAGCAGACTCCATGTCCATCAGTCCACTGCAGTGGTTGAAATGTTGTTTGGAGTTCACGAGGTCCAGCCTTCACTCATTCATGAAATTGTAAATCACAGGCCAATCAAAGAATTCAGTCAGCTGTCAATCAAATTCCTTAGCACAGCTTGCATTACCAATGGAGTGGTAACAAAAAATGGCAAAGAATGGCACAAGCTCTGATAATGGAGACAAATCTATCTGGTTAAAGAAGAGGTTAAAGTCATGCTCTGTGGATAATTGACTTAGGGGCCATATGCCCAGCACCAGTGCACTAACACAACCAGCTTGGACCAGTGGTGATCAATGTTCCCATGTTGTTTATACCAAATTCTGATCACGCTATTGGTTAAGTTAAAAAGTTGTACATAAACTGGCTTGTAAGTGTATATTCTTGTGAAATCTGCAGGGTGATGGGCAAAATGGTGAGGTGATGTCATGAGTTTTTCTTTGTTCACTTCTGATAATTGTTCATCTACATCGCTTCATTAATTTAAAATGTGTCTTCTTAACCCTCCCGTGGTCTTAAAATAAAATGTCACGGTCAGACAGCAAGGAAGCGGTGGGGTTGTCCTGTCAGACCATCAATTTAAAAAACCACACAAAGAAAAACTTGTTAAAGTGCACATGGGCTCAGTATAACCCCACTGGGCCGCACACAGAGTAAAAAGGAGGGGTAAGTAGACATTGCAAACTTTCACAGAAACTCCCCTCCCTAAAATCCAAGTTAATCCAGTATAATATGGGTAAAAACTTGACCGTGAATCAAAATAACATTCTATGCTCTACTATAAAATATTCACACAGAGAAAATACATCTGTCCTTTAGTAACACTTTACTCTTTAGATTACTATTTCTTTTCCAATTCACTCCTGCCAGGGTCCCAAACAACAAACAATTAAGCCACTTAGGCCAAATTGTGACACAATTATTAACTTGGAAACAGCAAATTGAAGGCTCATAAAGCTGCTGATAATTGGATTGGTCCTTCTTTGACAATGTCTATCTTAAATAGCCATCTTGAAAAGGGCACCAATTCTGCAGCAATATTACATTGATCTGCTGGCATTTTCATTGTTGCTGCCTGAGGACTGCTGATCAGCACTAGGTAGTCCTCTGCAAAAAATATTTTTTTTTAATTAAATGTATTTCTTAAGGTGCATTTTAAGCCTTTAATGAGGTCTTAGGGTTTCGTGAGGTAGATTCTGGTGAAAGTGAAATAATTAATTTAGAGGAAAGTATTTTAAACGAAAATAGTAATAAACTGCTAAAACACTCTTATGTATTAGGTTTGTTGTCCACAATTGTTTTCAATCTTTTTTTCACCACCCTCTCTCCATTATGCCATATGTTATTTAGCAAATAACACATTAGCTCAAACAGAAAATTAATTTTAGAAATGAAACATTCAGTTGCTAGGTTTATGGTGATAAACAAGAAATCTGACTCAATTAGTATCTCAGTTCAAATCATAAGACGTGCATTTCCGTTTATTTTGATGATTATATAATGTAAAATAAAATATACAAGTCTGACGTTCTGAATTAAAAACTGAAATAAACCAGTTTTAAATTCAATTCAATTCAAAGTTAATTTCAGGTACAATTAACTTTTGAGGTGTAAAAACAGAAAAATTGACTTTTTGGACACTGCGTTAGCAATATGCATTGTTATAATTGTTATTGTTATATTGCAGCACCTCTAATCTGAACCTTCTGCTTTGAGAAAAGTTGTGGTAGAGCTTACTTATGGTAAATGTGCTGCTTTAAAGTAATACAAAATGTCACACTTGATGATGATGTTACAATATTCTCAAAATTACAACCACTGGATAAACAAGGGCATAGATCTTTTTTTATGATTTTATTGATGTCTTTATTAAGCTGTGTCTGCTTGGCGCTGCTTTGTCAGTGTGACAACACTAATAAATTACCTTGTAATGCAGCTGCAGCTGCATGAGAATCACAAGATATTATCCATGATAAACTATGTCTTGCTTTGCGTCAAGCTGTGTTTTTGGCCAAGGCACAGCTGTTCAGGCCAACTAGTCCCTTGTACTGCCAGTTTTGGCCAGCTTAAGGTGTGTTGATTGAAAACATTATTCGTAGCTTTGAATAGAAGCTGTGCAGATTTTGTCTTAGTTTTCACAGCCAGATGAAATGTCTGTACTAAACCAAGAACAGACTGTGGAATTTTCACAATTTTAAAATGTTTTTATTTGCTTAAGCTTGACTTTGCTATGGTTCCTAATGGCCCTACTGGTGGTGATTTTTAGTGTAGTGTTTGAGCTTTGCTCTTAACACAGTAAATGTTAGAAAAACGGAATCTATTCAAACTCTGGCCAGGGATTTATTTTGTGTGTGTGTATTTTTAATAATCAAGTGCATCTCCATGGCTCGTTATCTTGGTGTAGGTAGTGACTGGCGTAATGAGCCACCATTAGTAATCAGCAGAATATAACAAGCCAAATCTCATGAGGAACTCTTAGGTAAGGGGGAAGATGGAAAATTAACTTTTTCTGTCAATTGGAATCAGTTTTGCTTATTCTGACTAAAGTCAGAGTAATTCTGACCTTAGTGTGTATGGGTTATCTTGTGGATTGTACATATAACACAAAACAAACACATTAAATAAATAATGTCACCTTTCAGAACTATCCTAAATAAAAATATAGAAGAGTAACTATTAGGAGAGGGGTAACAGAACTTCAGCAAAAGGATCTGTGTTTTAATGGGTACTTTTTTTAATCCTATGCACACTTTCAACTCTGTGCATTTGTTAACCCGTGTATGTTATGTTTTATGTTGTCCTACAATTGCTTTGTTTTGTCATATAAATTATAAGATGTGAAAAGAAAAGTTAAGGCTATGTGAATGAGAAACTTACGGTATTTTACAGTTTACAGTTGTTTTATAACTAATGCAATAGGGTGGCAGTTCAGAGTACCGAACTTGGTCTTGCTGTGGCACCTGAAAAGAAAACAAGAGGCAGGCTGACTAGAAACATGTTTTTGAGCAAATAGTGACATAATCTACATATAAAAATTTTGATTGTGTATAGCTATAGTAAAACTAACCTAAACCTTTTTAATTCAAATGTTTTAACTTTTTTTGTGTTCAGGGTTTTTGAGGTGCACTTTATTTTTCAAAAAAACTTTCACTTTTGAATTCTTTGTGAAAATTGTTTAAGATTAGGACCTGGTAAAGACAGCATAATATGTACATTATGAACCTAGAACTGACAGAAGATGTGCTTTGTTTTTTTATGAGGTTATTGCAGTATAAAAAAATTTGAGTAATGATACAAGTTTTATGAAATCCTAACATTTTCCCAGAAATCTAAAGAAAATGTAATTATCTTCAAATGAACAAGAAAACATTTACCATGTACTGCAGAGTTTGTGTTGGATCTAAAAGTTTAAGAAATTATTTGTACCTTTTTCACACAGACTTGACATATATTGGAGAGATATCTGAGAATGAATCTTTTAATGACAGATGCAATTTTTACAGTTTGATGTAGTTTTTCCTTGACCCATCATCAGCACTGCCTGAATGACTTGATGTAGTTTTCACGAGTCCATGTGAGAACGTCAGCTTTAAATGATTTGTCTTGGGTCTGAAAAACAGGCATCACTTGTCTCAACAAAGCTTTAAAAGAGAAAAGCATAAATGTTACCGTCTTACAGTTGCATTTTCCACAACTAAAAGCAAAGATATGGCTTTTTTTGTCTAGACTTTTTAAAACCAAAATAGGTGTTTGAATGAAGGTGTTGGTACTCAAGTGTTTTGTGCTTTCCAGTGTGCCATTAGAAACATTAGCCATGGTAGTTGATGATTATAACAAATCCCTCAACTTAATGGCTAGCAAAACGTGTCCAAGGCGATAAGACTGTGAGCACCACAAGCTAATTAGAGTCTTAAGAAATAAAAGATTTATCAAGAATGCAATGTGTTAATGAATAATCTAATGATGCTTAGCATTATTTTTGTTACACAAAGACCATCTGTTTACTCTTCTTCTCTTTTGGCTTTTTCCTTCTTGGATTACCTCAGTGAATCATCTTCCTTCATTTAGTCCTTTACTCTGCATCCTCAGCCTTCACACCAGCTAACTACAGACCATCTGATTACAAGAGCAGGTTAACAAAAAATATTGGTTTGCAAACTCTGGAAAGTTAGCTGGTCAGTCATAAGTATGAATTATTATGTGAAATTAACTTAATTTCATAGATATTTACATTTTCCTGCTGAGACTTACACATTAAAACTGTCATTTCCTTCCTATGCCCTCCTTTGCTATTTTGTAGTTTTCATCAATTGATAGCTTGGTATATTTGTTAAAGAAAGCCAAAACAGAACACAGATGGTTAATGGAAAATTTAAAAAACTGCCTGTCTGCAGATGTACTTAACAATCCATCAGTAACAGCATTTAGCAAGTAAAATGAATTTCCTACATTATAAATAATAAAACATAAGTTTATTTTATGGTTGCTTTTTGAAGAACTGTTGCTGTAACCTAACACATACCAGTATTACTACATAGCTGTAATGATAATGGATAGTTCACCTCCAAGTTATCAGTAGGTAATGAAATCCCTGTTCTAACACTTTAAGTCTAGATATCTCAACAAATTAATAAGACTAAGGCATTTGTTTTTGTCTATGAACAATATTAGTGTTTAGTGCAGAGGTCAATGCAATAAATAAATAAATAATTAAATGTTCTGCTTGCTTTGGAGTTCCTGAGTCAAAACAAATCCAAACCTGAGGCAAGTAAAAATGGGGCACAGCTGAACCTTTCCATTCACCGGATGTCCCTGTTTCAGTTGTGAAATTAGGTTAGTTGTCATAATTTAAATTAAAGATAGGGTGTGTATTTTTACCTTAATCTACAACTTGTGTTTGTTGTTGGTTGTGACATACACCGCAGCAGAGCTTTCTGACAAAAAGTACAGTATATGTCGGCAAGAAGAATAACCCCACATAACTTCAACAACTGGGTGGATTATGTTTCTAAACAAAAGCATGGCACATGTTAGTTTTAAAACGGTCCAAATTCATTAACACAACGACATGAAAACTGATGAAACTTCCTACAAATGTTTTTTTTGTTCAGTTGCTTTACTGATTCACTTACATCTTATGTGTCTGTGTCCATGTATGGGTGTGAATTAGTTCATCCTGTTATTCCCAGTGTGCACCCTACCGACCGACCGACCGACCTACCTACGTCTGTCTGTCTGTCTGTCAACAATTTATTTCAGTATGAAAATACTAGCTCTTGGCAGTTCAACTGTTGCGAAAGCAAGTTCTTGCATTCACCCACCATCTCTCTCTTTAGATTTCTTTCATATTTCCTCACCTACTCCCCTCCTTTGTTTCTTTGCAGATCCAGTCTTCCTGCTTCTAAATTTTTATGCTCCCTTTCCCGAGATGTCTATCATTTTCTTTTTTTCTCTCTCAAACTTTCTTGCTCTCTTGCTTCCTTCTCATTTCTCATGTTTTCTTTTGAAGTGTTAAACCGTAAGATGGCTTCTCTCCCAAGCAATCTTGTAGGGAAATCCAATCTGAAGCTGCAGTACACAGTGCAGCACAGCAGCATCAAGTCTTTGTGATCACAGGAGGGTGGGAAGGAAGTAGCAGCATCAGACGTATCGTCAACATGCAGCGACAATGACAGTGGATGCTCAGAACCTTGATCCTCCAAATCTTAACCAAGCTGTATCAGTGCAGCTTAGCTGATAAAACCTGTGACTCGTGTCCAGAAGAAGAAAAAAATTATCCGTCTGCTTTTGTTGTTCCAGCTGCTGGACCTTGACTTATGTCCATTTTAAGGCATAATTAAAAAAAAAAAGAAACACCATGAGGGTATAATTATGGAGAACGTATTGACTGTGATGATTAAGGTAGTGAATTTCATCAGGCCAGCCTGTCACTGCAGTGGAGAAGCACAATTAGTTTTCCTTCCATTTTCTTTTGCCTTCTCCCTGCTGTCCTTTTCTCATGTATGCACCTGACACTTCTTTGCAGTGATAAATGCTACTCATTACGAAAGGCTGGAATTGGAAAAAAAAAGGCAAAATTAGTACTGTGGGAGGTTAGGCCATGACTGGGTCATATACTATCATCTGTGAAGACATCCAAGATATGTTTATGCATTCCCACATTCTTCCTAACAGCTATATGTCGTACTTAGAGACTTTATAATGTATGCAGTTCTGTCGTAAACATGTATCATTTCTCTCCTGGGCAGACTCTTCATTTCTGTTTATGTCTAATGTTGATAGGTATCGATGCAAACGGTGCAGCATGCTCCTTGATGTTGCTCTTTGAGCATATACGCTTCTGTTTCAGACGGAGCTCCAAAATTTCACTACACAGAGAAGCTTATTGGAATCAGAGTCATATAGCTAATATCAAATTGCGAATAATTATGACAGTTTGACTTTCAAATGCATTTTCATTAATTTTTATGACTTTGTGCATGCATGGAGGAGAAAGATCAATCAGATTTTTTCTTTGCTCAAAAATATCTGCTCGTTTAACAATTCTGACGGCTCCAAACAAACTGGAAGACTGTCAGATGAATGCGCGGATGTAAATTACATTGCACTGTAAGGAAGATTTAAAAGTGGTAGACCACAATCCCCTAACAACTTGCAGCCGACTGAAGTGCGATTTGAGAAGTGATAATAAATCCTTGATGGCTGAATTTTACAGACTGATGGACAATTATGCAAAATGCCTGGAGAAGCTGCACATGGTTATTTTTGCAAACAGAGCAATATTATTGCTGTTGAGCTTACATTTTTTTGGAAGAAAATAGTCTAATTGTTTTTTATGGTAATGTTAGAGTGCAGCCTTTTTCAAACAGACCATTTTTGAAACAGTTGAAACAAGATCATCTGGAAATACTGAGAACGATTTGAAAAGCTGTTTCTAACTACATTCCTGGTTCTTAGAGGATGGGAGAAAAGCAAACGGGTCAGAGTGATGTTTGACTTTTATTCCTCCTCTAATAGTTTCCATTTCCACATATCAGAGAATTGATCTTTATGTCACACATTTATTATTTGTGAATTTTATAATGAATGTTGTATTGAATGAGACTGACCTTGCTCCATTTGGACTAGCAAGCCTAACCAGTTGCATGAAAACTAAAATATGTTGCTCTCTCCCAGGTTAAGCAGTACAGATTTCTTCACAAATTTGTCCTGTGATTTCCAAACTGAGCTGTATGGCAATTTACTCTTATTTGCACAAATAAGTATATGTAAGTGCAGAAACTTTCAAAGTGAATTATACCACTTTTCATTATTGTCAATAATGACATTATTATTTTTTGTTATACAGATTAAATTCCATTCTACATCTGCCTCTGTGATAGTCTATCAACAATGCAGCTTCCCTGTGTAATGAGCAGCTGTCCCACAGTGTGCTCTGTCAAAGTTCTGCTTTAAATAAAAAAAAAAATTAATTTTTAAATTTAAAATTTAAATTTAATTAGCTTAAAAATGTTGAATAAAATGAACCCGTCTTTGAATTTCAGTTTATAGATTCTGGCACTTTTGCTTTGTTTACCATCTTGTTTGTTTAAGATATTAAGGTTCAAACTTTTAGACCAGGGAGTTTTGGTTGGTCTAAGCCTTGACAAAACAAATAGGTCCAAGTTAAAGTTACAAATATTAATTGACTTGGCTAAACTAGGTCTTCCGACAAATTTAAAATTGATTAAAATTGACTATTTCTCCCTGAGATTAACAGACCTTTCTTTGGAATAAACATTCCAAAGAAAGGAAAATACTGGATATTGCTGCTCCATCATTTTGTTGTTTATTGTTATATCCTGTTATATAAGTTCTGTATTGTTATTATAAACAACACTTGTACCTGACGCACCATGACTATGCCAACTCACACATAGCTATTTAAGCATTTCCCCTCAGTAAAATATAATTTAAGCAATATGCAGGGAACTCTGCATTGGAATTTCTCTTTGTGCCATCTTCTGTCTGAAAAATTACATATTTGATCAAATCCAGGAAAATATCCCCATTCATGCAAAAAATCTTTCATAGAACAAGCCTGCTCTCCATTTTTTCAACATCCCAACCCCAGGTGTTTGTAAGCTGTTTAAAGTATGCATCAATGAATAATATAATGGAAACTGACAGACAGTGTGAGGAAAATAAAAAAGGTAATGAGAAAAAGAAGAACTAAATTACATTCATTCATTTAGAGGCTGATAGACTATTGTGCTGCTGATGAAAAGACGGTAGGCAGGATTCTGTTCTTATAAAACAAAGTCCTTTGGATATTATTAGGGCATTACTGTCCATAATTTGTTGAAAGGGTGGTATAATGCACAGTCAACAGAATTTTCAATAGGTGCTTTTACCTCAAGATCTTCATATTTTCTGTTGTTTGCTTCTGTTACGCTAAAACACGTACCCATTACTGTCTTTTTCAGTTCTTTATTCATTTACAGTGACTTTGGTCAGACATACTACAGTGGGGCATTTTGCAGACATACTGAATCAGACAGGGAAGACCACTGAGGGTTTTCAGGCAATGCTTTCTTATGTTTTATTTATGTTTGAAAGATGATTCACCTTGACATTTGCTGATGCTTTTGGTCCTAAGTGAATCTCTTGCCATCGTGAAATAGCTTGTCCAGGGTTGACCTGCTAAATTTTTAAGGGGTTCCTTGTCAGTATTAGCCATTCCCTAGATAGTGAGCATCCATTCGGGATGTGACTGTTGTCATAAGAGGATGGGTTTTAGGCATTGCAATAACTTTTATGCTCGAGTTGGCTCAAAAGCAAAACTCACTGCAGCAATTGTGCTGTAAACCCTGCAGTGAAGGATAAAAAAAGGATGTGGTGAACTGATGTCAAGTAGCAGCACCTGTACGAGTAGCAGTTAACAATGCCCACTCATTAGGATGCGTGTCTCACTGTGATAAATCAAGTGGACTCTACAGAATTGGACAAATTCAAAAAGTTATTTGCAGATGCCAAATGCATGCAAATTTTGAGTTTGCACATCCTATTTCTGAAACTAGACAAAAGCCCACATCTGCTGCTAAAACAGCTATATTAAGCCAATAGTCTATATTGGTGTTAATGCAGTTGACCCTAATATAGATAAGATTTATGCAAGCATTTAGGGCAAAGTTCACCCATATTTATGTATAATTATGTTAATTTTAGTCAGTGCTAATGGCAATTTATTATTTTTCTAAAGACTGGAGTTGTTTGTTCTGTGCAGATTAGATGAAAAGGGTCCTGTCTGCTAACGGTGATTGTAATTTTATACCATGGAGCAAAAAAAAGAAAGAAAAATGTGACTTACATGACATAATAGGGTGTGCTGTGGTGGCGTAGGGGGTTAGCATGCCCCACATTTGGAGGCCCTAGACCCGCAGACGTTGCGGGTTCGACTCCCGACGACCTTTGCCGCATTCCTTCAAAAATGGCGCCGGCTCAGCTGGCTGCCTGCAGACGCAGCTCCTGTCGTGTGTGTTAATCTGTGTATAAAAATTCTTTCTGTAACTGCGAAATAATTTCCCTGCTGGGATGAATAAAGTAATTCTTCTTCTAAACGAGTATGTGTCACAACCATTACAGAAAGTAGAATTCATCATCTCCTACAATGAAATCTACTTGATGTTTTTTGGGGGGGAATTTACTTTTAATCAAGTAAATTGTTATATACAGTAATACTCAATTCCTCTTTAAAAGTACACCCCTTATGAATATGAAACAGACCAACTAATAGGACTTCACAAACATGGATTGATAAACAGAACTTAAATAAATTAGTTCTGTCAAAAAAGATCCAGCTATTTTGTGCAACATGACTGAGGTTCAAAGTGGAATCACTTATATGCTGGGTTGTTGTGTCGACATGAGGGAGAGATCAGAAAAACAAGAAGGTGGTGAGTGATCAAGCAAAAAGAGGCAATTGTTTCACTTATTTTTATAAAAGCATTTTAAAAACCATCAAGGTAATGTCTGTATTGTTTTTATTTTGTCACTGATACATTTACCTGACATCTGCTTCATGATTTCTCAACCTTACCTCCTTTAGGAATTTAATAGGGTCGTATACAGTCATTTTCAGTAAATTAGAATATGAGTTCCATTGAGGCTCATTTGTCAGATTAAAAGTACATTTTCAAAATAATTTTCACCTCTCA
This sequence comes from Xiphophorus couchianus, assembly GCF_001444195.1. NCBI lineage: Eukaryota > Metazoa > Chordata > Actinopteri > Cyprinodontiformes > Poeciliidae > Xiphophorus > Xiphophorus couchianus. The sequence goes on along the minus strand of NC_040249.1, from coordinate 9,726,511 downwards.
TAAGTTCTTTTTTTAGACATTTCCCCAGGTTCTGTTAACATATTAGATAAATACGTTCTAAGCATAAAAAAAATAAAATCAACCCAATGCCAAGATAATAGAGTTGTTCTCTAAAGCGAACAATGGCTCCTGGTGTGCAGAGAGGTGCAGTATTCAAGGTCTTTTGCTTAACAAAGGACAGTCGCAGGTAAGCAAAATCCAGTTTCTGACCTTGATAAAGTTACCACATACATAATACACCAAGTTTTATTGTATTTGATCCAACATGAATTCTTTCAATTGTCATGGTAAGAAGTTTTCTTTCTTTATTGGTAATAAAAGTTTGAATGTCATCTCAGAGTGTTAAATTATACATATTTTAGTGCTATTAATCAATTACATGTTTTTTATCAGATTAATCACACTTTAGTGCTGTAATTAATCACAATTTATCACTGTGTTTAACTTTGTAAGCTTGAAATCTAATTATGAATGTATTCAAAAATGCTTAAAAGGTCTTAACATGTCAAAGGATTCTACATTTTCCAGGTTTTTATATCATATCCAAACCTTCATATCCAGGAAGGTTTAAAAGAATTAATTTTGTTTCCAAAGTTAATTTAAACATAAACTGGTTGTGCTTTGGTTGAAGAATAAGTCATCAATGTAATATGTACATACTAGCTTGGTTTTATCCAAACTTCCATCAGTGTGTTTCTTAAAGCGAAATTTGCAGCTGAACGCACCAGTTTAGCAAAAAAATAAAAATAGTCTATGTACGTTTCACTTTTAGTGTTTTATTCATCTCTCCTTTTTTTGATTTTTTTTTTTTTACTTTTGAGACAAAGTCAGTAGGCAAAGGTGACGATGTCAAATACTCAACATGATTTATTTTATTTAATCAGATATGTCACAAAGATAAAAAAAAACAAAAAAACATCTATCACTGAATTTAAGTCAACCCGTAAGAGCTCAGGTGATACAATAAATAAATTTTAAAAAGATGTATTAGAATTATATTATTATCTTTCTAATTTTGTCCTGTAAAAAATGGTAAGATCTTCCCAGCATGTGAAAAAATCAATAAATATAAATAGAAGTAATAATAAATATAGGAGATATAGTAAGTGAAAAGTGAAGTTTGTTTCGATGTGTGTGGCAGAGTGCAGTGGGATTGATGGAGGTCGTGGCTCCGAGGAAGAACTTGTGAGTGTGGATGTTTGATTTCTTATACATCTAAATCTCTGTCATGAATGCAGGGGGACCAACTGTCTGTTCCCTGAGTGGGAGCGCTGCTGGGCTTCTTCAGACATTGATCAACACACACTGAGTCAAGTTCTGGGAGTTGTCTTCCAAAGTCTTTTGGACTGTTTTTCAGCACCTGTGCCAAGTACTTCCCGCCTTGTGCTGTGGCTGCTGGTATACCTCAAAATCATACACAGACTTGGAAACTTTCAATGATGCCTCGATGGAAGTTTTGCCCTCCTGAAAATACTCAGGAAGGAGAGACTGAACCTTTCTCATGAAGTGTGAGGTCTTCAGGTCCTGGGTTAATGCAATTCCCCATGAACTCATCAAGTGTTCTTCAACATTGTTGCATAAGCATTGCTGTTATTAGTGAACAACAGCCTGGTGTTTGAGGTATAAATGGGGATGTAATCATGAGTGACCGCAAGTCTCACAAACAATACGCGGCCTCTCTGGTAAGGTCCATTGGGGGGTCAACCCAACAGGGTTGTTGTCACAGGTGACAGCTGGCTTTTTCTCTTCATACATAATAGAGACATGGGAGACTCAGTAATCTGTAGTGAGAGGTTAAAAATAAAAATATTCTTTTGAATTGGTCAGCACAAGATTTTATTGTCCATCCTAACAACTCATCTGGGCATGTGGCCTTGATAGTGTTGCTATTCCTCACCAGAGATTTCACTAGATCATGGTGCTGAGTGAAAGTCTGCTGGGCTGGAGCAGCAGGTTCAGCTCTTCACTGTCTTCCACTTGTCTGTCAAAGTGTGAAAACAACTGTTTCAGGGTGTTAGCTTGTACTTTTCACAGCTGATCTACTGTGTGTTGTGCATGAACCTTAATGCTTATCCACATGTTCTTAAGGCATTTTTCCAAGTGATGTTCTGTGTGTCACAATATCTTGCAGTTTGCCGCTCTTTGGGTTCACTTTCTACCAGACCCTGTTAGGAACAATTATGCTGGGGAAGGTTTTAATTTTGAGACAGTGCAGCTTAGCATTATTACATCCGTAAAGTGACAATTAATACATGCTTCCCCAAAAGCTGTGGAAATGTTCTCACATATTGTAGGTCCACCACAGAGTGTCCACTTTTCATACCAAGTGGATCAAACTGCTGCATGATGATTGTTGTTACACTACAACACATTTTGAGTCAGATTTCAGACAGGAGTAGGAGGAGGTAGTGCTGTCTCACAGGTTACCTTTTTCGTCAGTGGGATGCTGGCTCTAGCCAATTAAGGTAGCAGCAAATAGGAGCAGAATATATTTATAAAAAGACATAGTGACATTAAATTGCCTGGAACAAGTTCACTGTGCTATTTAATGGGCAGCCAGGCTATACAACTATGAAAATGCTGGGCTCTAGTGTTTTATCTTTATTTAATTGTAATCAAATTATACTAGAACTTTGAGTGTTTGCTATCAATGTCCATGTATTAAACACTGGACAGGAACCTTTTCCTGTCAAGAACAGAGGATTCGCCCACGCAGAACCAAACTTTCTCCACATCACTGAGGAGATCTTTGCACAGGATATCATTAAAAGGTGGATGCTGAGCAGAAGTGCAACTCTTTTCTCAGCATTCTACCAACAAAAGGACAAATCCACAGTGACAAAAAAAAAATCCATCTGCTCTTTAAAATCATGGTTTGAGGGCTGGACAGGCTTCCAGTGAGCATAAATCAGCACCAATTTTTCTCTTGGTTTTAGCAAAATGATTTGAAAATCCAAAAATGTCTGTATTATTTTATACAATTGTTTGCGCATAATTAGAGCAACAACGTCGCAAGATAGGTTCTAGTTCGTGTCCATCAGACATATTAACTTGACATAATTATGTCTCTAAAACTATGATTTGATGGCAATAAATATGTGAATAAATATGCTAATAAATAAACATATCAAAGAATAGTTGACTCCCTTTCATAAAATCCATGGTTTTGGATGGAGATAAGGCTAATCTTCAGTGATATAAAAACTTATTAGATGGCTTGATATTTAGGAATAGCTGCCTGGGAAACAGCTGAGGAGCACTCATTGTGCGACGTGCTTGAAGGTGGAAGCTGAGAAGCAGAACCATTAGCTGAGTACAACTTAAAGAACCATGATGCCACTGCATTTTATCTCTAATGTTTGTACCAGGCTGTGTTTCTGACCAGCTGCATAACAACACTTTGAATCCAGCTGGATTTAAATATGTTTCAGTATAAGTAGAAGTAGACCATCACCTGGTAACCAAGGAGACAAACGTTTTTTTCAGCAAGTCATCCTACTGCTAGGGTCCAAGAAATGTGGCTGGTGCTGCTCACATCCCAACTTGAAAGATATTACTTAATAAATACATATTTTGCTTCAGTATGTGTTCTAATATGTGAAATGACAACTAAATTACTTGTTACTTACTACTTGGCAACAAGACCGAGCAAGGCAGGGGATTTTTCTTTGTGTGGTAAAGAAGGCAGTGCTTTGACACCAAACATCTAAGCACATCAGTTTACAGAATGTATGAAAAAAGGGACAAGATCAAAATCTTCTGAATGATATCTAAATCCCTAAGAGTGTTATTACAGATACAAATTGATGTGATTTCACCCTCCAAATATGAGAGAAAAAAATGTTTTCTATGCAGAAACAGTTGTATTATTCAACTAAATTGCCATGAAGCTTAAGGTCTGAGTGTGTAAACCTTGGATGTCCATGACATTTATTTTATTTTGTTTTTTCAAAAGTAGCCAGTCATTTGTCCATCTTTAGTCCAAAAAACAAGAACAGAAAATGTGACAGGAGGAAGATGTTGATTTGAACATTTAAGATTATCATCTGACCAGCATGCTTCACAATATTCACAAAACGTGAAATTGGATAAATAACGAACAATATATGCAATACCCTTAAGAGACAAACAAATGAAAAGCAAAATGCAAACACACACACAAATCATGCTGGTGTAGTTTTGAATCAAAATTGTTTAAAATCTTGTTTAAGTACACAGACTTAATTTTATTAAATGTTGGAATTATGTTTTGCCATAGGTGTATCAAACATAAAGAAATAATGCATACAACATCTTATTTTCAATCCATGGTGAAATTGCTTTTTCAGGAGACACAGCATCTGACGTGCTTCAAAATGGAATCGTAATTGCTAAGCCTAAACCGTTGATTTGGGCTTGCCTATTTGCCATTTTCCTGACATCTGTCTTGCTGCTCCTCTTGTTCCCCATGTATTCTACATTGTGTCGTAATGGAGTTCTTGAAAATTGGTCCACTGTGCCTCCTTCAACTCCAGTCTTTGTCAAGTCACCTTTGTCTGATTGCCCATATTGAACGGCGTTTGTGAATGTCTTGCAATAGATATTCATCACATACGAGCATGCACGTCCACAGGTGCAGAGGCCCTCTAACTGCAGGACACAGGAAAGAACTTTGTTCACAAAGTACTTGCAGCTGTGGCAGTGTGTGCTTCTATGAAACACAGCCAGTATTATATTGGAAATAAAATAGCTTGACTCAATTCTAGCCAAAGAATATGAAAGCCAAGCATAATTAACCAAATTCAGCTAATATGGACTCCGAGCCTACAGAGCACTGAGATTTCTGTCATTTTTTAATAAAAAAGTAACGTGTGTAGCCTCTGCTGCTTATTCCTCCATCCCAATATGATTTCTTTCTTATTTATTATAGAATCATCTCAGTTTTATATCCTTACAGCATCTTCACTGCAGTGCCAAAAACGAGGACCGGCGGTCTACAGCATAGTGTTAAAAAAACAAACAAACAAAAAAAAAACAAGCCTGAAAGAATTTTGCGGCGGGACATAGAAAATAAAAAAGTCCAAGAGTGAAAAAAGTTTTTTTCTGTACAAGCCTTAAGCTTGAAACTCTCAGTAAACAAGAAAAGAGAAGTTTTGTGAGTAAACTGCCACCTAAAATTTCTCTTTAACAACTCTAAATTTTTTCAAGGGGTTTCTTTCAACCAAGTAAGGAGAATTGTGGTTGTGTCTTTTTTCTTTTGAGCATTGATTTTCCTGAGTGATAAAAGACACTATCCCATCACAGTCCACAGACTTTGACACCAATTAGGGTCCACAGAAATTACTCAGTCTGCCACTTAATTGACTGCAGTTCTCAAACTTGCTCATCAGTTTTTGATGGATTATTAGCACTTGATGCCATTCAGTTTGAAAGTTTAATGTCTTTCTGGGCTAGTTGAAGAGGTCAACAGCTCTTCTAGGTGCTAATGGACTCCCTAGAGGTCTGGTTGTCTGTGATTGTAAAAGTAATAACCTGTGGTAGGATGTCAAAAGAGCTCTCTATTCCACGGTGCTAAGATGAACTTTGCAGAGAAAAAAGAGGGGAGACTATGCTTTAAAAAAAAGAAAAAAGAAAGGGGGAACATTTTTATTAAATCCTGTTAGTTTCTTTAGCCTCTGGGACTCCCTGTAACAGATCTGGTGGCAGTGCTTTAGTCCCCATGTGATCCAATTATCAAACCCCTTTAGCTTTTATGTCCAAGTGAGGCATGTCTCATGAGAATTTGCTGTCACCGAACTGCATGGGTAACCAGAAGAAAGAACTACAAGTACAGAAAAATACCCATGCAGTTGTCTGCTTCTGTCCCACAGATGTCTCACAGTTTACCTATTACTAGAAGCATGAGAAGTTACGGCTTTTATGACTAACATAATTAAAAGCTTTAAGAGACCAGAAATAATTTTAATGTCTTTTGGTGTGCTGTTTTTGTTTTTTGTCACTCAGTAATTTTACAGTCTCTCTTGTCTTTTGGTCAAGAGGGGCTCCAGCACAGTAAAAGCTATTATAAGCCCACTGAGTGTTACCTGTCCCATTAGACACAAAGTGGTTAAAGCAGCAGAGCTGTTCTTGGCTAAAGAGGCGTCAAACATTTTCCTCAAGAGTAGCTGGAGACTAAAAAACCTGTTAAAAGGTTCTGGAAAATTAGAAGCGCAACCATCAGATGTAAAGATACCCCTGAGGATCTTTGCTGTTTGTTTCTTGTTCTCTGATTGATAAATGTGCCAAAATAGAAATGCTAGCCAGTAATTAGACCATGTTAATTTTGTCATGTTTAATTTAGATGTCAAGATTCTATTTCTGCTACTTACACAAAGATAGTGTAGATTTAAAATCTGAATGTATTCCCTGATTTTCTTCATTTAAAAATGACTAAAAGAACACTCATTGTATACTCCAATATTACAGAACAGCATTACTGACATTATTTGAATTACTTTTTTTTTATTAGTTGCTGAATGTTGCTTATTTATTTAATTACTTTTAAATAAAAATAATAATTGAAAAATTAGCTGACTGAGAAATCAATAAAATGTTGGACAATTTGGTCTTAATATTGCATTAATTATCCATCAAAATCATTGACTGACAGAGCGTAATATCATGACATGACGCCACCTGTCCATCATTCTATGGGTTTGACAGAAATCGACCAATCGGCTGTGGCAATTTGTTCCCAGTCTACTTCTGAATCCGGCCTTATGTCAATTAGCAGCTCAGATTAAGGTTATCATATTGTGAGAGCTTTATGCTGGCCCATGTTTAGCAATGAGTAACCTAATGCATCTTTACATGTCTGTGTTTACAGGTTACTTTTTTAAGACCCCTATTAAACCAAGAATTGTATTATTTTAATGTCAACCCAAAGCAGAAATAAATAAGTTTCACACCAAACGCTAACAATAAATGTTTGCACAATGACTGAAACTGGTCACAGCTTGAGAGATTGTATAATCATTCTTTTGCCACTTACATTGATATCACATTGTTGATCAGTACATTGATTTAAATTCACATTCTCTAGACAACTTGATACACAGCAGGCAAAAGCTATATAGGCAAAAAAAGAAGAAGTATTTTTCTGCAAGCAAGTCATTTTTGAAATCCTTAGACTCATGCATATTCTCACTTCATTGGTTTGTCAGTTGTGTTGCTTCAGTTAACTCTGCAAGTTTCTTACTGATTTGAATATTTTAATTGTAATGACAATATATGATATTACGTAACAAGCCACCAATACTTCTTATAATACAATATGCTCATTTTTAAGTGGAGGATAAGCCTCGCTGTAACAGCCGCTTTCATAACATTGTGGGTTAAGAGGCAGAAGATTAGGAAGTGCTGTTTATGACGACTATAGAGACATTGTTTCTGGGGATAATCAGATTTAAGACTCTTTGGCTCTCCATATCACTTCATTTCTTAATTTCTCTTCTGCTTGCACACATACAAACCCACATGTTGTCTTGGTGGCTTCTCTCTCCCTCCACCCACTTTTTCTACTGTCCTCTTCCCCTCCCAGTTACTTGCCTGCTGTCTCAGTCGCTCTGACCTCTCAATATCACACAAGCTGTCAGTGCCGAACTACTGATGTCCCCTGACACTTAAACGACTCAGACACCCCAGCATTGCCATTTGCACAGAGATAATTTTAATCTTTTATAGTGGGGCCGAGGGGAAGCAGGGGAGCTCTGTGCAGTCCAACCAGGTCAAAGCTGAAAACACTGGAGCCCTAAACACAGCTCTGTGTGCTGATATATGTCACTGTTAGACTTTGCACTTTTAAATGGGTAGTTTATTTAACAAAGGAGGCAATCGGAAGACCACTCCTACAGTTTGCTGGTAGATAGAAAGTTGGCTAATTAAAAATTCCGAAACAATCACTGACTTGCAAAGGTTTTAATGTTTGCACAAATATTTAGATTATTATGGTGAGAAGAATTGTACACATTTGAGGATTTATTTGTTCTTTGGGAACAAATGCTGAAGTTTAGTTCACATGACCCAGAGAGTTACTGATGGAAAATTATTTGTCGTTATGCCTGTCTGTGCTCAAAAATCAAGTGATTTTTTCCAAAATTTTCACAGATATCGTGTCCTATATTTTCAGTTGTGTTCTTATCAGTAAACCTATACTATTTATTATTCTTAAATATGGTGGGACAATTAGAAACATGCAGTATTTTCTTTTATCACTTAATTAAATGAATGAGTAATGAAATTATCTTTAACTGCATATAGCCCTTAAAGTGCTACAGTGCAATTTTTGCCTCTGCTTTTGCAGCTTTCAGCTCTTTCGGTTTTTGTGTATGAAGGTGTTGGTTTGCCCTTCCATGTGTGTGTGTGCACACACTCCCGTTGGGTAGCCTGAAGGGAGCTCGCAGGCAGTGAGTTTGGGGACTAAATGGCTGAGTGCATACATTCAGTCCAGGAAAATGAAGCTTCAGAAAGAAGAATTGCTCCATTTGTCCAGAAAGAAAATTCAAGATAAAACTTGGATTTATGGTATTGCTCGTATCTTTTTTGGCTCCAGGTTTTCTTGTGTGGGAATTTGCGGCATTTGTTGCTAGTGCTTTGATGAGGATGTCCTTAAGAATAGGGTTGCATTTGAAAGAGAAATGCTATGGTAGCAGAAAATGAGGTTTCGATTTAAAGTGGAAGTATTATGTATTTTCCACAGAGTGCCACTTAGCACAATAGAATCACTATGTTATCTTGAGTAGTTATAAAAACGCTGTATTTATCAAACATCCTTTAATTCTCCTGCCATCCTAAGAGGGTTTGAGTGGACCCTCTGTGCGTTTTGCAATTTTTTTTTTTAAAACTTTTTGTTGTTTTGGGGACTAACAGCTGATAGGACACCTGCATTACATCCCCGTTGTCTGACCGTGACATTTACCTCACTCTTGACAGGTATGGGTCTTTTTCCATCATTGTCCAACATTTGGCTCCATCCAGTTCCTCACCACTTTGGGTCCTCTCTGACCAAAACACACTGTCCCTTATTACCAGTTTGTTGTGTCAACTATGTAGCTTGTGTCAAACTCCATGCAACATATGGCTTTCATTCAACAGTTGAGAAACTTTTTTTTCAGGATGTACGGGAGTAAAGGGTATGCTTTTGACTTTCAACAACTGAAAAGTATTTTTTTCTATTCAATTAAATTTTTCTATTAAATTGAATATGCATTGAGATGAGGATTTCTTTCTCTCTTATCTCAGAAGCAGATTTTAAAGAGAAAAACAAATGGAATAAAGTTTATTGTTTGCATTTAGCTGTTTATATAAACATTATTAGCCTTGGCGCATAGACTGCAGCTATTTGAAAAGCAATATCATGAATATTAATACACATATCAGTTGCTTGTTAGGAAACTAAATTAGACGAATGGTAGAAGTTATTAACACACATTCTCCACTCTACTTATTAGATGATAAAGCTTTGCTTGCAGGTATATACATTCTAATGTACATTATCAGTCAAGACTCAAAATACAACACACATTATGCATCAAAATCAGGTTACATATGGGAATTTGATAATTTTTTAATAAAAAAAAGGATTAGATATGTATCTGCTTCTCTGTGGAGTGTTAACCTCCACCTAGAAACTCATTTACTATGTATCTTAAGAAATAAAGGTGAGATAGAGAGTTAAGGGTTGTAGAATGGGTTTGAGTGTGTTATTAGGAAGTTTTTTGCAGTAAAGCTTTTTCTTTCCACCCTGAATGAGTGATGACAAGCAAAGGTAAATGATTTAACCTGGTCTGGCCTAAGATCTGAACTTGTATGATTTTGAAATATTTATGTGAAAAAAATAATACTAAGGAAATAGTAGAGCAAATATGCAACCTATATACAATAAACAAAACACCTTGCTTTTTTGGACAAAAGTAGACACTACTCCTGCTGCTGTTCTTAAACAGAAACGATACTCTCAACAAGCCCATGGTCTTGAATAATACATGGGAATTGAAGCACATTAATTCAATGAAGATGCAGTTTAAACCTCCAAATGCTTGTAAGCGAGGCTGTTTGTTAAGATTCTCGCTGTTCCCAATGGACAGGAAGGAGCGTTCATTACAAATTATTCATGTTTTATTTGGAACAGCTTTTAACACCTCGCAACAGTTTGACACAAAGGCTGCCTTCTTTCAAATTCACTGTCAAAGTTTAGGCTTGTTTTTCTTCTTTCTTTTGATGATATTGATGATATGTAGAATGACTGTTTCACCAGTTTGTAGTGAAAACCCAGTTGCTTTTACAATCGTAGTTATGCCCATCTGTTCACAACAATTACAACTGTACACTGTGTCATGACTCTTCGTGGCAATTTAATTTCCATGAATCGGATGGCTGTGACGCTCTGTCCTTGTGTTAAATTTCATTGTCCTCTCTGTGTCTCTTTTTATTTAGCCTTTTAAATGGATGCAGGTGAGTTAATCGGATGAAATAAACCCCCATTTTGGGATTAGTAGTTATTTAACTGTCAGAGGAATTCTCTAAAAATTGCATTGGTGTTTCCAACAGCTTTGAGAACAAGACCTCCATCTGTTTCTCTTATGTAGGAGCTGTTCTATTAAATTGGACTATTTTGCAATCATTAGTCGAGACTTAATTAGCACGGCAGCTAATTATACCATATTGATGTATAGAGTTTTCTCTCCCCCCCAACCGCTCACCTCCCATCCTGGTTAAGCTGTAGGGAATAAAGGCCTAGGCTTTGTTGTAAAGTGACAGGTGAATTATAGCAAACTGCCTCCAGTGGTATTATATCTAAGCTCCGCTCCAGCTGGTGCGGGCAGGCTCGACTAATGGATTTAACTCTGAAATAATTGACAGCTGTCGGTGAAACGCTCTTATTCTTGACCCTCAGAAATTCTGTAGCAGTTTGGGGAGAAAGTTGCGAATTTCGACTGTCAAGAGTGGATTTCGATGACTTTTCACACTGAGCCGCTCGGCGAGACATTCTGTCGAATTATAATCTTTCTCTACACGAGGTGGGCTGAAGCATATCAGGCGGATACGGTGGAAGGAGGGGCTGCGGAGCTTTAACCGGGCTCACCTTTCCTGACCGCTGTAATAAGATTACCTGACGCACACGTCATGACAACAGAGACGGACAGACGCAGGGAGCGGGTTACTCCATCCGTGCTATTAGAGACCGTCTACATCAGCCTGGTGGATTGTTACTGAGTCTCCGCGTGTTGGACTGAGGACGCTGGTAGCGAAACGCTGATGAGCTCCTGTGCGGAGGCTGTGGCTCTATCGCCAGCAGTTACTTGTACCTCCTTTGCCAGTTTTTTGTTGAGCATACTTCTGAAGTTAAACATGGTAAGACACCTATTTTTCCCCCCCTGCTTTTTGAGTAGCCGTCGCGGTCTGCAGTAAGCGTTTCACGACACTATTGGTGCTTGTCTCTTCCATCATTACCAGTGCTTGCAGTGTATCTCCGGCTGTGTAATGATGAACCCATTTGTCAGGTTTCCCATAAGTCTCTCCCTGGTCTATGCCGTTCATTTCTGGAGGCAGAAGTATCCAAACACTAATTAAAAGCATCAGCACTCTCTGGATTATCTAAAGATGATACAGGCTATTATGATACCGAGAGGAAAGTGTTTGGATCCACACACTGTATATGATTTTTTTTAAATATTTGTGTTAGAAAAAGCTGTATGAATGTGCTTTTTCTTATTTGAAAGTTTAAAGAAAAAAAGTGTACGGTGAAGCATCATGCAAAATAACTTATTCTGGAAGTAGTCCAGTGACGGAGAAAAATGCAGGTAATTATACAGTGAGGGACCTCTACAAAGTTTTCTAAGGGGCGGCCAGATGGTGTCCGCTGATATTGTCGGAGTGGCACACTAATAGCATAAGCCAGAAAAAAAAAGTAGCTATGGCAAGTTGGCAACACAGCATATGCAGTCATGTTGGTGAATATCACAATAATGATATGACGAGAATACATAAATAAATACTTAACTGAGCAGTGTTAATGTATTTTTGCTTGGGATTTATTGCAAATACAGGCTCAAGATTGTGTGTATTCTATTCAGCTAGTGGAATAAAATTAAATATTTCTGTCTCAACAACATGGTTTTATTGGGAAAGTTGTATCTTCCTACATTAATTATTTTAGCAAGGAAAGCGCTTACACATAGTTCCAAAATGACTTTATCAGGAAACTTAATTTCCTTAAAATGCCTGATTTTCTGGTGCATAAATAACAAACATGTGTTGCTGGCATATAGCTGAAAAACGTATCATGATATAAAGCACTTAGGCTACACTCTGAATAGTAGAAAAACATAGCGTGAAATGAAGTTAAAACTTTGTGCAAATTTAAAGGCCGTTCCATGAGGTAAAGATAAGTTTTGACACCTCACATTCTTCATTAAAATCGATGCTGCTGAGCCAGCTGAATTTAATTCCCTTCTATAATGTAATCTATTGCTTTATTTTGAAATTATTAGTGATATAACAAAGACTTTTAGAGGCTTATTTTGAGACGCAACTCTAAAAACAGGGATTTGCTGTTGTGGGAGTTTCACTGTAATGAGAATTGGTAAAAATACAAATTTTGCATATTTAACATGCCTTTTTTGTTTTATAGAGTGATGCACCTACCTGTAGCTAGCTGATATTAATTGATTAGTTAGTCAGACTGTCTGCTCTTGTAGCTAAATTTCAGTCAGCTAATTTACAGCCATACTAAAAAAAATAACTCTGCAAAAAACAGACATGCAACTCAAAGTTTGCCAACTTCACTTTCAATAGAGTTGTCTTACAAAAGTGATAGTTTCCAGACCTCGTCAATAGTCATTGGACTGTAAAATCTTCTGAATGTTCAAATTTCTCTTTGATTTATGGAAGGGAAATTTGGAATAGGTAACAAACTCAAAACACCCAGAGGAAACTGGTCACAAGTTTTGACAATAAGTAAAATAACTTGGGTCAGTATGATGTAAAATGTATGTAGCTTTGAAGCCGTGATTATTTTAAACTATGGCATACATATTTACCAGAAACTGGATTTTGCCTCATGGACAGTTAATTATAATATTGAAAACTGTAAATGGCTAACAGTGAAACTTATGGATATCATTTAGTCTAACACTATTCTTGCAATAGCATGATGAAAGGTTTTCTGTAAGGATGCTGTTCAGCGTATGACCTTTAGACCTCAAAAGGTATAAAAGCAAGAGGAAAGACTATCAAGTGAACCTTGAGCTACTGTTACCTCAGTGTTTCTTTTCAGAAGCGTCTTACAAGTTAGATTAATCAATAAACACATATTCATTAAAAGAATTGAAGTAAGATCTTGTATGAAAACTAAAGATTCACTTTTAATTAAGACTGAACTGAGCCGGCAGCTGAAATAGCTGAAATATTTGTAAAAGTGTACAGTGAAATATACGTACAATATCTATGTTGTTAATTAACATTTCAGTTCAAAATGATTTGCATGTTTTAATTACTTATAAAGTGTTTCTAAATATCCTCAAGGCAGAGAGTTGTGTATTCTAACTGAGTTTGAATGTAAATTTTTTAGATTTCAATTAAGTGCTAGTTTGCAAAATTTGACAGTATTGTAAATGGGCTTGTGCTTTTGTTGGTTTACAATATTACTTAAAGTTACCTTAACCGCAGTTAAACTGCTATTACAGAAGCTGTTTTAGGTCATGCATGTTTTTGAATTACATTTTCAAAAATGTAATTCAAAACATTTTGAATTACATTTCAAAATGTTGTTGAATTACATTTCAAACAATTATTAAACTACCACTGCAGTCAAAGGTTCCTACTTGTGTTTGTGTTGTTAACACTGTAAGGTGTGTAAGATGCTGTATGAGCTGGATGATCAGCTCAGTTCTGGTGTATAGCCTGAACAAAACCCAACGCATGCATAAATTGTGACAAGATTTAAATCAGAATCTTACACTTTGCTTTTTTTCTGCATGGCAGTGTTTATTTATATGAATATTTTTCAACAAGATTCAGAATTTTTACTTTTAGGCATTCCTGCAAACAAAACACCATTACTGCTGATAAGTACTTTAGGAAAGATAACACTAATATAAGATCCTTATTGCTATGATGAACTGCAGGCAACTCAAATGGCTTCTGTTTAAGTATTAATAGAGTTCACAGGAGGGATTATGAAATACTCGCATAACTCAAGTGAACCTGAGTGGAATAGATGTTAAATTATCTTTCAACGGAAGAGTGCTTTGTTATACTCATCAATGAAAGATGAGCAAAGACTGCAATGTGTTTGACAATATAGATGACTGTGAAAAAGAGACAAATCACCTTGTGGCACTTGCTGGCTAAACCTGATGTACAGTTGTACATCATTTTCAAATATAAGCCATATTTTAAAAGTGTAACACTGCTGCTTGATATTAGACATTTGCAAGCTGTAGCAGTCATCAGTTTTAGGGAGTTTACTTACATTCAGGTTCTACCACTCTGAAATGTATGCTTCAAAGTGGTGGATGCAAGTGTGTGTAGGGGGGATCATGAGATTCTAATGATCCGATCTTTATTATTGCTTGAGGGATAGAGCTGGAATGTAAACAATGAAGTTGGGAGTTGCACATTCCTACTATCTAACTTTTATATCAATTATCCCCAGGTATCATTAGATAAATAATTTCAGAATAAATATAGTGACTGTAAATTGCACACACATTTGCATCATGAAGAATACAGTTCACTCTGAAGAGGCACTGATCAGATCTTCTTGGCTGGAATGTTTGTCAAATTTGATTTGCGTATTCCAAATTTAGCAGAAGACTAAATTCTGAATTTTGTTTTCCTTCCTTTTCTGTCTGGAGAGCTTCTTAGTTATTCATGTTAGGAGTAGAGGTGATTTCATGCCACATGTGTGAGAAAAAGTTACCATAATACTAGGTTTTAACAATTATATTAAAACAATAGCCAGACTATTTTGGAGCTGATCTCTTTAAACTACCTTTAATGTAGTTCGCTTGACTGAAACAGTCTGTGTGAATTCCATGGAGCTGTTAATCTTAAGTAGCACTGGTGTCCTTGAGCATCATTTAATTATACCCTCTGATAGAAGATGTTTTGGTATTGACTATTAATAGAAACATATAATGCAAATTAATCATCATAAATTAAACTCTGATATAAAGCGATTACTATCATTGATTTTTGCTTCAATCTAAGTCTATTTTAAAGAGAGGTGTTGTGCGAAACATTTAAAGAATCCCCAGTAGAAACTTAAGTGGATGACAGTGAACAATAGAACAAGTGCTGGTGGATACTTGCACTGCATTCTGTTTCCTTCCAATTTGCAATCTAGATCTAGAAATGACATCTCTGTCAGTAGTTCTCACTGACCAGACTAACTGCCAAAAGCAATAGATGGGGGAAAAAACTGAATTTTTTATCATAGCAACTCTTAATCAAACAGAAGTTATACAGTGCTATGGGAAGTAACATTTCAATGCACTTTTACAGCTATCACAATGTTTCAAATCCACTGCATTCAGGTCTAATTGTGAGGTGTTTGTTGGAGAGAATAGTCTAACATTTCCACTTGGAACTGAGAAGACCTTCCTATTTGTGTTTTCAATTTATAGCTTGGAAAATGTGACTTTTGGAACAATATGAAATACATAAGTAAAACCCATCCTTTAATCAAACATGTAATGAATATCAACTATTCTTTTATTTTGTTATTTTTTGAAACTTTAATGATTTAAAAAAAATAACTGTATGAAATGCATCAAGCTGGAAAAAAAAAAAGGTTTTGTTTTCTCGTTATCTGTTCACTTGTTTTTCTGTAAAGAACATTAATAACTATATGAAGGGTTCCAGAGCTGCAGGGTGTCAGTTGTTATGATTGTTGCCTTGCAGTAAGAAGATAGTGGGTTTGAATCACAACTGGAGTTCTTCTGCATGAATTTTGAATCTTCTTTCTCTGCATGCATGGGGTCTTTACAGGTACTCTGGTTTTTCCCAAAATCTAACTACGTTTTGGAGTGCATGCCTGTATGATTTATTTTTTATTTTTTTGTCAAACATGTCTCTTTATCTCTTCCTATGATGGACCTGTCCAAACCTGTCCAAGGTGTGTACACTGCCTCATGCCCTATGACCGGCACCCTAATCATTGCAACCCCCAGCATACTTTGGCATGTCTTAGGAAATATAATTTCCTTTAAGATTGCTCTTGCATTCCTGTGCTTTGCTTGACTTCATTTTCAACATCTCATACATCCTAAAAACAACTAATTTTGAGTCTTCCCCAATCTGTACCAGCATCCACACTAAAGCATGCCGTTTGTGAGTGCAACATGGTAGCACTTATGTATAGTGTGTCTGCTGATTTTTTTGGTGTATCTCAAACTCACCCTTGAAAACTAGAAATATTTTCACCTTTGAAAGAAGTAAAGAACCAAGATGAATTATTAAAATGGGATTTCATCAAAAGAAAAAGATTTTTTTTTTTTTTCCCAGGACATCCCTGTCATAACTTAATAATCACTCGGAAAATATGATTTCATTCACACGCACAACGGAAACTTTTGGACAGCTTCTCAGTATTATTTGATAAGAGACTCGTGGGTAGTGATGCCTGAAATGATTTGGACCCAAGTGCATAGTGAGAAGCTGAGGAGACAGGCACAACTGCAGTGTGCTTTCTCTCTTTTTTTCCCCTTCCACCTCATTCGTGGTGTTTCAGTTTCCACTGATGGTATTTCACACATTAAGAAGAGATGCTGTGGGTTGTAAGCTTGCTTTGTGATTTACTGCCAACCTCTCTGTTTTCCCATGTGGGGAAGGGCAGATACTGCACAGCAAGACCACCATTATCAGATCAGCGTCTCAGTGTCAGATATCAGAGGTAGTAAACTCTCCATTTCATCTCCACCACCTGTAGAGGAGTGAAATGGATGAAATCCAAATGGTAACTATTTGCAGGAAACTAGTATATCATGCTGCTCTGATAATGAAAATGACAATGTGGTCATATCACCAGAAAGTGACAATAATGTTTGAAAACTTCTACCTTAATCTAATGCAGCAACTTCTTGGTTAGGATATATTTTCCTTTGTTGGTTTAAATTTAGTTTGCTTCTCTTGTTCTTCTATTGATGTGTGTCACTTTCACACTACAGTTGTCCTCATACATATTAGTCATAGTTTTCATTCTGTGCCAGTAAAAATATAGTATAATAACTAATCAAATAATGAAGTTAATTTTCTCCTTGATCATGAGATTTAATTAATTAAATGTAAACCAGATTGAGTTTAATGGTCTTGTCACTTTAATCGCTATGTGGGACTTGGTATTAAAGGACATAATCCCAACTGGGCATGGGCCGGTTACTAATTTCAACGTACACCATGATGTGAAAAAGTCACAGTTTCAAGACCACTAAAATGTTCCACCATATGGTTTCTGCTGTGTAAGCTGTTTTTGTGTGCGGGGGTGCGTGTGTGATTGTGTGTCTGGTCAAAGATAAGGTGTAGGTCAAGTCCCATCGGTCGGATGCAGCTAGACATTACAGTAATAAAAAGATGACTGGGGTTGTGCACTGTAACCTGATTTGTCCTAGCTATTATAGCAGTGGAAATGCAGTTAGATGTAAACTTTATCAGTATATCCTGATTGTGTTATGTGCCACAAGTCAAGCAATCAAGTATGAACACAACCACAGGAGAAGAAAGAAATTTCAGCATTATACCTCTGATCTAAAAACAGCTTCCAAAGATGGTAAAAGTTGGCTACGACTATGGAGAGTTTGGTGATCAATGACTATAAAGTTCCAGTTAAATTCACCTAATTTTTTTTAGAACAGCAGTGGCTTTGACAGGAACTAGTCATGTCAAAGTGTTCAGATCAGCCATCAAAGCATGGTAAAGAAAATGCAAAAAACACATTTTACAGCTGCAATCGTGATACCTCAAAACCATGAACTTTTTACTGAAGGTTATCATACCGTCATAATTTCTTACCAGTCCATGCCTGATCCATTTCTTTTTTTATATTTGTTTTAAGTTGATATCAGTGTTTGATCTCTTGATTAACCTTTAGGAAGTATTGATCTTGAACAAAGCCAAGTTCTAGAAACAAAGAATTCCAGGGGAAATGCATCAAATGTCACAAGACTGTGTTGAAGAACAAATAGTGTTGACTGTGGCCAATTATTAGTTTACTCAATATTGAGTGTATTTCTTTACACCAAAAGAAGCTGAGCAATAAAAACTGTAATTGAAAGTTGAGCTGAGGCCATTTGCATTATTTATTTGTTTGTTGTGACTTTATTCAAGCTGAGTGTTCCAGCTGTGTTGACTGGAGGCCTGCTGGCTTTACATCTGTGGTTTCTGTCACCACTGCAGAAATTATTTTTGATCAAATGCTTCAAATTTTGTAGCGTACATCAGCATCAGCTAAGCTTTTTCGAAGGTGTGCGTCACCATTATATTCAAATGTGAGCAAATGTGACGCAGTAATCAACACCGTGCCATTAAATATGTTTGTACAACCAAGAGATTATTAATTGCTTATGAATGCAATTAGTTACATGAGTGCAGCTCCAGTTATGCTTAAGTCAAGTTGACTGGACATATTTCAAGATGGACACAATAGAAGGCCACCTAGGAATAAAGAGCAAAACTCAACTCAAAGACATCAGTAAATAAAGCTTTCTAGAAAGGTTTGAAATCTTTTCATCATTTCTATGCTGTTTGATTTCTAAAACAAAAAAATCTCATACCCAGAGAAAATAAATTACTTACAGGACATTAATCCTATAAGCTCATGCTCCCCAATGATAGCACAAAAAGATGTGCTGATGATTAATTGCAAAATTGTTTAGGCTATTACTATGTATCAAACCTTCTACTTTCGATAATCTTAACTGAATGTTGCTAAGCACAGATGCGATGAGTTGTTTGAATAGATATTCAACTCATTTAAAAGCCTTGTGTAGTGAGAATTACAGGCCTTAACCTCTCAACTTAAATTCCTTTCTTTTTAGTGTTTTAACTAAAAAACATAAAGCATGCCCCCGTGATTCATTTTGTGTTGGTGCCCAAAGGTATATCAAATAAAACAATAGATCAATAAATGTAAGTACATTTGAAATGTAAGTAAATGGATCAATAGATTGTAAATTATGACTGATTGCCTTTAGTATGAGTTTAATAATGGGGAGCTTATTTTTAATAGTAGCATTTATGTTTGCAGGACTGAGTGAGCCATATTTATTTAGCTGCCTTTTGTTGTCCCCTTCATACTAATCGCAACAACAACCACAAAATATTGCAATGAAATTTTAAGTCCACATCAGAGATCCCTGGAATAGACAAACAACATAGATGGGTTTGGTCAGAAACTCCTAATATCAATCAGTTAGAAATGTTGTATTCACAAACCTGTGCCAATACTTGGAGTCATTACAACATAAGATTACATTTCTAAATCTCAATTAAAATAAAGAAGCGAGTACATATGAGCTGTTTGTCATGATTAACGTGGTATGATTTTCAAACTGCAACATCTGTAAAACAACCATAGTGTAAATACCTGATGGCATCTTCTGTTGTCTTGGTCTTGTTTGAACTTGGTTGAACTAAAAGAGAGAGGTACTAAGAAAGATTCAGCTAACACAATTCTCATTTACATTTAATTCACGTGAAATTCAGATGGGAAGCTTTTTTTTTAATGCTTTTAGAACCTTTTCTAAAAGCATTAAACCTTTTCTAAAAGGTTCTAAAAGCTTTTTAGAATAGTCTAAATAGTCACTGACTATTTTAGAGTAGTCTAAAATAGTCAGTGACTCCTCTGGATATTACTCACAAGCTGCACTGGCATAATGGACACATTTCAGTATGTGTTTTTTTTTTTTTTAACGTTACAGGAAAGTGTGGACTGTACTGCAGTGTGTCTGACTTGCCATTTAAACATGGTTTTAATTCCTGGCAGGTTCTCAGTATTGAAAAGACTTTACAATAAAATAAATTGAGTTCTGTGAACGTTCAGGCTATGCTACAAATCTATATGGCACAATGCAGCTGCCAGATAAAGATTTTTATTTGAAAAAGATTGCTTGTGTACAGTTGTGCTGACCTTGGAAAACAGTGTAAAAAAAATATTTTTTCATTTCTTTGTAATTGTGATTTTCTGAAGCGTTTTTTTTTTTTTGACAAAACATTTTATGTCTGTCTGCCTGTGCTTTTGGAATTACCATACCTTTATGTGCTAAACCCCCAGACAGAACCTTGTGACAGTCACGGCTGTGCTGTGATTAAATGGGGTGAAAGTCAGCTTATTGGAGCGACAGATTACTAAAAGTCAAAAGAAATCCTTTGTATTGTATCAGCTGCATGTGTTTAAAACCATGTGGTTAAGTGGTTTCTATTGTGCAAAGCGGCGCGCCTTGTGACATGGATAGGTCATTGTTGATGCTAAGCAGATGCAGTCCGGTCATGGACTTGGCTCAGTGAGGGTTTAGGGAATTATGGTGTAGTCATGAGATGACTAAGGCTGCAGGATTAGAGCCTTTTAGATCTGGGTCTGATTTTCCCGTCCGAGAAAGTGGGAGATTTAAAGCACTACCAAGTTCTGTTGACATTGGATGCAGTAGCTGAACAAATTGACTTATTCAGTGTTTGTTTAAACATGCCTCTGACCTCGGTACCATATGAATGTATTTTCTTATGTGTACAGCATATAATCTATAAGTGTTATCTTAGATGTTCAACCTAATCTCACTCCTTTGTTTTACTAATGTCACAATTGTGTTTTGTCAGTCTTAACTAGTTGTGATTTTTCTGTTCTGTTTCTCTGACTCCCGTAAGTTTAATATGCTGTGCTTGATTTGTGGGGATTGTCATGGCTCTAATTTCATCCCTGTTTTAACTAATCAACTTCATTCATTCTTTATCATGTAGTCTGACCAACTGCTTCAAAGTAAACCGTCAAATGAAATACACTTCCCCTCCCTGTAATTGAGAACATAATTGACACCTTAGCAACAACTGTGATTCTACTTTAATTTGGCTTTTGTCTATTCAGTTTTTACACAAACTGCTTTTACACAAGAGATTAAGATGAGACTTTTCAAACACATTCATCGCTACAAGTTAGGATATACTACAGGTTAAAAAAAATGTGCTGCGACAATTAGCTCTAATTTAAGCTACAACATGGTAAAGCTAAGACATATGGATCTGCATAAACCTCTTAAGGAAAAATTCAGCCTTTAGTAATTAGATTAGACAGTCTTACCTAACAGACCATCAAATTTAGGTAATTTCATTTAGTGTCATTATGAAGATGTGGGTATTCCATTTTGTCTATAATTTTAAGAAATGGAAGATGATCAACAGAAGTACTTCAATTCATCATATAAATGGGTCAGATTTAAGCAGTTAGGCAAGTTTTAATCTGTAGATTTTGGCGGGATGATGATTGAGTAGATAAACTAAAAAGCACATGATTGATTGATCTTATGATCTTGAATTAAAAGGCTCTACTTAAGAAAAAAAGTGTGTAACATTTTTTTATATAGCATGCTTCTCAGACAGTGCTTTATTTACAAAGGCAGAGCATAAAAATGAAATATCAAGTACTAGTGAATAACAACTCCCTAACTATGATTACAAACTTGATTTGTTTCCAGGCATTGCTTTGTAGATTCATAGAGAAGTTTTAATGTTCTGCGGGAACAAGGGGTGTGATAACACATCCAGCTCACAAGATGAGATGATGCACAATATTAGGATGAGCCAAGAATGTTGTAATCCTTTTCTGAAATCTTAGAATCCCTTTTTTAAGTAAATAGGGTACATATTTTATGCATTACAAATTCTTTTAAACAACGTGTACTCAATAATTTAATCAATTTCTAATCCTTGTTTTATTCTATGTAATCCTGTGGCGCTAATACACAGCCCTACTGGGTACATACTGTTATTCTATGTATGAAAAGGGGGTACAGACTGGTACTCCTTATGTGTGGGGTCTTACCATTTGGTCATAACTTTCATAGTCAGTATTGACAAATGTCTTTTAAAAACTGTTTTTGTTCACCATAATTTTACATATTTGTCGCACAGCAAAGAACATCCTAAAATTTGTTTCTCTTTTTGCTATTGGAACAAGTGTACATTTCTCTGTGAAACAGCAATCCATAAATAAATGCTCGGGATTTGTCATATTCACACTACTCCAGCCTATGACATGACAACACTCAGAGCTCTCTCTCTTATTTTTTATTTTTTTTGTTGCTGCAGGCAAAAATAAAAATAATTGCATAATGGTGTACTTCCATTTCCCACGGTTTTTGCAGTTAAAGTGACCAACCTTAACTTCCTGCATCATAGAGAAGCTAGTAAAGCACACTTTGACACAGGTTGAAAAGTAATAAAAATGTTACGTAATCATACCAACAGAATGAACATGGCATGCATAATGGCTTTTCATTTTTGTGTCAAGTGCACTGAGATTACTGTTTCCACTCAAGGCCACTCTCTCCCATTTCCACAACAGTGTGGTGAACTTACACTCAGGACTCACTCATCTCATAATAGGAATTATATCATCCTGCAGTAGGGAGCACCTGTGGTGTTAGTGACTGAAGACAAACAAGTTGAATTACATTTTAGAGTTGTGTAATTGGGATTTATTAAAGCCAATTACCAAATCTTCAGATGCATATACCATCGATAATTATATGAATATTGATTGCACCTGGCATTTTAGCATGACTTTCATGTTAATATGTATTTAAGTAGAAACGTTTTCCCCGAAACATAATTTAATCAAAATAAGGGCAGCAAAGCATGTCACAGTTGTGCTTTGAACATTTTAAGCTTAATTGGTTGTGATACTTTTGTTGTTCATGCAGTTAAATAAGCACTTTGGATAAAATACTGCAGATTATGTATCAAACAGAACAATGTTTTTAATTATTTTATCAAAGAAGGATCATCACAACAGAAAATGAAAAGCATTTATAGCAAGGCTGTTTAGAGTGTTTTTATTAATGCTACAGTTTTTTTCTTTTATGCTGGTATATATTTTATACAAGTATGAAATACTTTCTTACATATGCACCTAAGAAAGAAATAACAAAAATTAAATTTTCATCAGTATTTACTCATGATGTGAAATTCATATATTTTGTAGATTTAACAGATAATGTTTGATTTATTCCAAGCATTTATTTTGGTATTTTGATTAATTGTGGGTTTAACTGTTGAAAGACAAAATATGTAGAATGTATTTAGTTTTACTCTGCTTGATTAGCCAGCAAACCAGCCTGGTCTAAAACCCAAATAGAATCTGTGGAGTATTGTCAAGAGGAGGAGATACCAAAGTCAATAATACAGACAAATTGAAGGCTATTAAAGGAACCTGAGCTTCCCTAGCATATCAGCACTACCACAGGCTGATCACCTTTATGCCGCCTGCATTGACTCAGTAATTAATTCAAAAGCATCCCTGACCAAGTACTAAGTGCTTCAACTGTACATCACAATAACCTGCACATATTTTTCAGTTGGTTGACACTCCTTTTGGAAAATCTTTTGCTGGTTTTTTGCAATGCTACAAGGCTTAAATCGAGGACAGATGGACACTTGCTTATATACTGTATATACAGTATATATTTTGTTTGTTTGTTTTTGAAGACATTTCACATATCCAGAGGTCTGTCATTTCTGCAAGCTTGCATTTGAGCATCTTGAAGTTGATGAATTACTGTCTAAGCACAGGGAGGCACATTCGTAAATTAGCGATCAGCTCGTTCCCCACCTCGCTGTTTCTGTCTTTTGTTTGGAGTGGGTTGTGCATTTGGTCACATGAAACATGATGGGACTGCTTGTAGAGTTTCTTTGGGATTAGTTACTAAACAGGGTTATATATTCTTGAAAATTGAAACTCCAACCCTCCTCATCGGTTCAGTGTTGGTTTTTTGATTTCGACAAAGACGGCTTTCTTCAGCCCTCTTTCAAACCATCTGTTCTCCCCATCTAGAACATGGACATCATTGCTGCTAAAGGTGTGCAATTTGCTCTTGAGGTGCAAATGTATGGCCAAATCTTGCCCTGAGTTGCTGGCTCTTCTTTGTTGTGCCATGCATTGTTGCAGTTATCTGGTTTCACCAGTTCAAACTTTGTTGCACTGGCCACCGTAACACAAATCCTCTCAGCTTGAGGTTTGGGGTTTTGTCCCTGGATTGAATCAGCCTTTGCCTGAGGGTGTTGGCTCATTTGGGTCTTTTGAACATGCTCCAAGGAGGATGAGGAAAATTGGTAAAGACTCCTGGATAGTTGACTAAATATAATAGCCACCTATCCAGGTGGATTAGGTGCAAGCCCAGTTGCCTTCAATCTAAACCTGTTGTAGTAGGTATGACCTAGATGAGAAAATTTACAGGCCTGTTTCCTGCAATATTGTCATTTTTTGAGAAACTTTTTTTTTTTTGCAGTTTTATGAGTTGATTAAAATAAATACATCAATCTCTTTAATATGACTATCCCTTTGTGAATTGAATGACTGAAATAAATGACATTTTCAGGCATTTTCTAAGCTATTGTAATGCACCTCTAATTACAATGACATGGCCGTAGGTTTGACTGGTTGACTGTTTAGAGGAACCTGCTACTGTTAAAGATCACATGCTTTTCTGTCATTTTGTGATTGTAGTTAACTGAATGTATGTTCCTCCCCCTTTGGGTCAAAGAAGTCATTAAAAATATTCAGTTTAGGGGGAGGTTGTGTCATAAGATGGGGAAAAAAAAAATCTAGTGTGCGATATCTATGTCTCATTTCGTGGTAAACTTTAAGAAGAAAAAAGTATGTTTTCAAAAGACCTGGGCCAGAGGTACGGCACACAAGTTACAGTGTCCTCTCAATCGTCTCTTTGTCTCTGTGACCAAATTGTCTCAGTTAATAGATTGTCTCTCTATCTTTAAACTACAGGTGGGTTGTGGAGATAAACACTGAGGCAGAGAGAGATAAGGCTGTATCAGCAGCGGCTTGTCAGGGAGTTTAGCCTGATCTCTTCTGTTTTTATATTTGAATGCAATCTCCCACTGAATGAAAGCCTTCTGAACTCTCACCCAGCACTAATCAATTCCATCATTAGACTATTGATGTTACTAATTACGTTTATGAGTTGATATGGCTCTTCTGTCCCACACATAATGATGAAAAATGTCTGCCTCCGTAATGTGTATTGTAATTATTTTTCTTGCTTTTTATGGATTTTCTAAACATGAATGCATTTGTTCTAAAGAAGTATCACCTTTTTTCACCAAGTCTTGAGTTACACACCAGAACTAAGGAGACTCAATCATATCGCTGTGATAGATATGTTACGTATTCGATTGTAAGACTGCTGCCAACCTGAGATTGTCTTGCAGTTTGAGGTACGTCGTGGAGTTGAGACACGCTGATTTGTTTCTCTCTTCTACTACCCCACAATAACATCCTACAGTCACTATACCTTTTTGATTGCCTACTTTATGTATAGCACAAGCTCTTGATAATGGATGGCTGTTGTGTAGAGGGCAAAGCACGGCTGTCCACATGCTGAAGTGTTTTAGAGCACTGAACCTTGAACATTAGGGCCAGTGATGTGTAACATGCTGCTGTAGCTGCATGAGTAAGAGGGTGAGGAGGATGCAAATTGAAAGCTGCATAAATGCACTTACAGTATGTACTATTTCTATTCTCAAGTTGGGCTAAAACCTGTAGGTTGTGGTTGGATTGAATTTTTGTGTTTTTATAAACTGTTTACCTACTGTTTTGGTGTACTGTAACAAGGTACAAGGTTAAAAGTCAAAAGTTCTTATGCTAATTAAAATATTAGAGGCTGATTAATTAATTCAACTACAACATGTATTGAGAAATAACCCTTACTATTTCGTAACTATTTGCTTCCACAAGAAGTAACTTGTTTTACGCTTTTGTAAAAGCGTAAAACAAGTTCCGTAAACACACCTTAGGGGAGAACATCGAAGGACTTGACATTAGAAAACCAATTACAATAAAAATGTGTAGCAGCAGGAGCAACCTGATAAAAGCTTGTTTCTGAAATGTTTGTGCGCATATTTTCTGCAGCCATACATACAGTAGATATAAATTGCTAAAATGTAAATGATGGATGTCTGTTTTATATTTTAGCATTTCATCTCAAGATAGACTTTACATTTACAAACCAGAGGACATATTCAAAATCTCTCTTTAATGCTTATTCATATAATATCTAAGATTTTTTTTTTTCATACCATTAGTTAATTTTTTTTATATCTCTAACAGTAACCTTTACATCAACCCTTTAATCAACAAAGAAGGTGATGTCCTGAATACATGAATATATTGTACAGTTTTCTTAATTAAGAAAGACAGAGTTTAATTAATGGATTTTTTGAGTATTACACAGGAAAGTTTAATTCAGACAAAGAAATTGTTTAATTAATGTTGATCCTTGAAATTTACATTAAATATCTGACTAACTGGTCATTTTTAATAAAGAGATCAGTAAAATACACAGGTTAAAGAATCAACTTTATAAGAATTTCATATCAAAGACCATCTCTGTCTGGTAAATTGAAGATGTCAACAAGTCGTCATTACATCACTAATTAAATTATGTGATATTTTCTGTCTGTCACAGTAATTTGCAGCAGTGGCCATGCATCATTACATTAAAATGTTTATATATGTTTATAATTGTTTGCATATATATATATATATATATATATAAGCAAACAATTTACAAAGATCAAGCTTCACCACACTTGTAAACACACGCAAACTAAAAGGAAGTTGAACTCTACGTTGTTGACCTAGGTCTTACAGACCTTTACTAGGCCATTTAGCTTTGAAGATGTACACTATTTCTCTGCTTTCCACATCATGTTTTTCATTGTGATGAAACAGATGGCTGAGTACTTTAAAAAACTTGCTTCTTTTTGCTTCTGTTCTCTTTCTCAAACAACTGCCTTTGAAGTGAAGGAGCACTGCAAAAATGCTCACCTTTGTATTTTTATAAAGTAGAGTAATTTTGTGTGAATACTTTAAAATTGATGGCTTCTTTTTGTAACTAAAAAATACTGTGGCATTATTAGAAGTAGATATGTTGTACTTGTAATCCAAGGGATTTGCTACAGAGTAGAACAACTTTCTTGAAATGTACAGAATTGTGTATTGAACTTTAAACACACAACAGGGTATTTACAACACAGGATATCGGTGCAGAAAAACTCCATCCATCCATTTTCTTACACCCTTGTCCCTAGTGGGGTCAGGAGGTGTGCTGGTGTCTATCTCCAGCTAACGTTCCGGGCGAGAGGCAGGGTTCACCCTGGACAGGTTGCCAGTCTGTCGCAGGGCAACATGGAGACAGACAGGACAAACAACCATGCACACACACACTCACACCTAGGGAGAATTTAGAGAGACCAATTTAAAACATTCATGTTTTTGGACTGTGGGAGGAAGCTGGAGTATGCACACCGAGAACATGCAAACTCTATGCAGAAAGACCCAGGCCGAGAATGGAACCCAAGACCTTCTTGCTGCAAGGCAACAGCTCTACCAATAGCCCCACTGTGCAGTCGTGCAGAAAAACTGATAAATAAAAAGCAGAAATGTTATTAACGATGAGTAAAAAACAGTGCAATCGTTCGTAGAAGAAGGCAACACTTTATTAATGCGGAATGTAGGTTTCATAGTCTCTGCCACAGTCGGCCTCATCACAAGTGAGGATGACTTGGAGCAGAGTACAGACTCCACATTAACAGAGCGTTAACAGATAACGTGAAAAACTGTTTTTTTTTTCATTATTATTGCACTTGTGTTCAAAAACAACTGATAGAAAGAGATTAACACATTTTCATGTCAAATTTCTAAACATTATTGAACCAAAGTGATCTTAATATTGTCTTTGTAGTGTTTTATTTAATACCTCTTGTGTTTATATTGTAAACTTGTTAAATGTTCAGTGTGATGATTTATTTAACTCACAATGAACCAGAAAACTTTTATGATAAGGACAAGATGTCTAAAGGTACATGCAAAGCTCTTCAGTCTCTGCAGCAAGCACGTTATAAACTACAACATAATTATAGAGGCTCAATCTGGTGAGTAATTGAAAGGATATGTCTGAATAAACAGAACTTGTTTATTGTGATAAGCCAGAAGTGCTCTTATAATGATGACTTAAAGCAAGATGATATGATGTTGGAGCGAAGTTAATTTTTTTTTTGTTCTGAAAAGACACAAGAGTTATTTAATAGCGTGTTTACTGTTTATTCAGTATTATGAACCTACAGCTAACATGACCAGATTGTTATGAGCCATTAATAGCCCACGGTTGACAAATATTACTAGCTAATAATTAAAGTGCACCCTTGCACAGAAAAATGTGTACATGAGGTGCTGTTCCTCTCAGAACTGTGGCTTCTTTCAGAAGGGTTTTTAGCCATTTCATAAGACAAAGATGGCTTAAGCATTCAGTGATTGGCGTAACAAATTTTATGTCAACTTGGTCTCAAAATTTCTTGGACCTCAATCCATTTGAGCGTCTTTACTTGATTTGTCACTTTCACTATGCTGTTAATATTTCATGAAATGACTGCAGAGGAAACTTTTCAATTAAGTTTTTATTCAGGAGAAGCTAGGTTCAGTGTGGAAAGGTTTTTCTCTACATCTATTTTGGGATGTTATGCATTAAGGTAGAACAGAGTGGCACAACTTAACTGTTGATGTTGGAGATTTAAAGTGAGCGTTGCTTGTTTTCAGACAGAATCCGTGACAGTCGTTGAAAATTGATTTCCATCCATTATGTGACTCACAAAACGACTCTTGAAAACCTCAGCCATTTTTTGGTTATGTATCTCTTTGAGCACTCTTGAGTTTTCCACTTCATGAAGTTTGCAGGAGGATTCCTGCTGGCCAATGCAAATTGTATACAGTGTTCCCATGTCAACCAGGAGAAGATTTGCAGTAAGCTGCTAGAGGAAATTACTTCTCTCTTCAGGGTGGCTGGTTGTTCTAGGTCTGACTTTTCTCTAGTGAAAGGGATCAAAGCAATCATGGTTGGCCCTCTTAAGAAAGATAGATGTACAAATGTGAAGAATCAAATCTGCTTCAAAAGAGAACACCACTGGGAGACTGAGAGATGAGAGGGCAGCGAGTGAATGGGAAACCAGTGTGAAATCGCTCTTGTTGCCACACCACAAGAGAAGAGAACATAGCAGTCTCCTGCTGTTCAGAGTTCTCACAGAGTATATCAGTTCATAATGTGCTTGGGTGTATGTCAGGCAAGAGTTTGAAGCAAATAAGCACTTATTGGGACAAAACAATATCTGATTTTTTTTATTTTATTAGTATTTTTACAGTAAAAACATCTGTTGTTATGATAAAGACAGAATATTAACAGTGAGAATGTTCCTACTTTCAAACAGATGTTTGGTTTCTATTTATGATTTTAAAACGATTAAATATTAACTTAATGCAGACTTTGACATTTTCTTTTCTTTTCTTTTCTGAGATATCATAAGAATAAGCTGTGCACAAATGAACATCCGTCTGATCTTTCTGACAGACAAACAGAAATCAAACATGTTATCTGAGTTTGTATATTGACTTTTTTTCCTGAATATACACTGAGGCCTGTGTGTGCCCACAACTGTCTCCAGCTTTTGCTTCAGTTTACTCTCACTGGTCTTAGGATGTGCAGCTTGATCTGAAGGTTTTCAGCTTGACTGGACATGACTAGGAAATGTCTAATTAACTACAGATAATGCAGACGCTGCTTCTTATTTTCATTTGCAGTGACTTTCAAGACGCACTTAATACGTTTCCAAGTTTATCTTATTTATAGGCCTGTTCAGCTTTTTTCTGAATATTTCAATTTTGCTTGAAAAAATCACCACCTCCTAAAATAAAAATAACAATCAGAACAATAGCTTTGACAGTTTAAGAAACAATTATTTCTGGTTCTGCTAATGTAATTGTGTATAATGAGAACAGTTGTAATAAAGCTATCTATAAGTTCTTTTGCAGTTTTTGATTTGACAGCCCGGCTTTCGCTAAAACATCTAACACTAAATGTTGTAAAAGTGTTTGTTGTGAAGAATATTATACTTTTTTTCTGTTCTGATTTTTCATAGACTAGTACAAGCATAACCAGTGCAAGTAATTTTGCTTTTCTGGCCAGCTTGATTTAAATTTACTGAAAGGCTGTGGCAGCAAAATAACAGTTTCTCACAATATTAAAATACAATGAGCTCCAGGCTAATTTTCTACTTTAGTCTTTGAGCTACACAAAAAGTTCCAATGTAGGATCTACACATGCATCTTGCTAATCTTTGGAATGATGCCAACCTGAAACACTTGCAGTAGAGCAAAACTTTTTTGTCTGTTACATAAAGTTGGATATATGACCTCTACTTTATTTTCAGTATATTAGGCTGTATTGATTTTCAATAGCAAAAAAAAAAGGCCAACAGCAGATATGTCTCATCCTGTTTGCGTTTCTGTATCAGCCAAGAACTCTATTTTCAGAAGTAGAGGCACATTTCCTTCAGATAATCTTCCATAAAGCTTTCTCACTTGATTCCTGAGTGTCCTGGTGGGATTTTCCAGACATTGTTCAGTGTTTGTATAAAAATATGGCTGAAGTGAAACAAAGAAGTAAATTTTCATTTGAAATGAAGTGCTGATAGCCCTCAAAGCATCTTTGATTTTGTCAAGTCTGGTTTGATATGAAGGCAGTGATGCTTGTGAGTGGCCTGTGGTTCTCATCCAATCGGAATGTGGCGTGAAAGCTGATTTCTTACCTTATCGCCTGCTTACAAAAGAAATCTCGTGAGAAAGTGTGACATCAAACACTATAGACAGATAGAAACGCCTTCATTCCTCATAAAGTGGCCTTCCTCCATAGCTCATAGAATCAGATGCACTATGCTATTCTACATTCTGTTTTTTTTTTTTTTCTTAATCCTCTGCATGTGTCTTTACTTTCAATCTAGTTTTGCAGTGTGGTTCATCACAATGTGCAGAAAAAAACATGGCATCAGTGCTGCATGTCCTTCTTTCAAATACAGGTTTGTTGCCTCGTATGTGCAGTTTTTGCTTGGGATTTTGAGCACTAGTAAGAATGTTATTCTTCAAATGTATTCTTCTGATCAATAAATAATACTTTTATCTTTTTGACTTACAAGAAAGATAGGTAGATTTTTCATGTGGAATTACCTCTTCTACAAATAATTACAAGTTGCACACAATCTTCCAAAATGGTGTTTTTAATCTTAGTGTATTCTGCATGTATTTTTACATATTTCTATGAAGTTTTTGTTTGCCACTCTTTCTCTTTCTGACACGTTTGTCCAAATTTGTTTAATTATTAATACTCTGAGTCCTTTCAGAAGTCTGATCTTAGATCTGGTATTTTCTTCAAACTCTGGTTGAGTCTGTTCTATGTTAAACACAAAAAACAGTCATATTTACTACGTTTTCTGCTAAGTGGTAATTGTTTGCTAATTGGAGCAAGCAATGCCAGGCTGTGATGCCTTGTAGCAAACCTATTGCTCTTGTTAAGCATCAGCTAACTGTAGCCATCAGTAGCAAACTGTTATATAATGATAATAAGAATACGCATTTTATTTTGGTGTCCTTCAAGACCTCTAATTACACATTACAAGAAAAACACACAAAACAAGAATACAAGTTCATCTAAAAATTAGACTTACTATGCACTTGATTAAGTTTGTCTTGGCACCACAGTATTTATGCAAAACATGGTTGAATTTTTAGCTGAATTTGTTTCTCTTGAAGCATCCTAAAATGACTGTTTTGTGATTTTCTGCTTGTATAAAAACAATTTGAAATTAACTGATGTGAAGTAAATTAAAGTAAAGTAAAAGGTTGTGCTGAATGTGCACTACGTGAGATCAATCATGTTTTCCGTTTGTCAAAGAGACGTGAAAAAATTGGCCATTTGCTCACCGAAGGGGAAATTGTTTTCCATAATGGAAAAAGCAAGATGATCATAATACCAACAAAATGTACAAACTGTGAACTTTAGATAAACTTCCCTACCTGTGGAACAGTAATGAAGAAATGACTGCATTTTTTTAAGTGAATAATTTGAAAATGAAAACAATCGTGGGCTGCACAGTGGCGCAGTTGGTAGCACTGTTGCCTTGCAGCAAGAAGGTCCTGGGTTCGATTCCCGGCCGGGGTCTTTCTGCATGGAGTTTGCATGTTCTCCCTGTGCATGCGTGGGTTCTCTCCGGGTACTCCGGCTTCCTCCCACAGTCCAAAAACATGTCTGTTAGGTTAATTGGTCTATCTAAATTCTCCCTAGGGGTGTGTGATGTGTGTGAATGGTTGTTTGTCCTGTATGTCTCTGTGTTGCCCTGCGACAGACTGGCGACCTGTCCAGGGTGTACCCTGCCTCCCGCCTGGAACGTAGCTGGAGATGGGCACCAGCAACCCTCCCGACCCCATTAGGGACAAGGGTGAACAGACAATGGATGGATGGATGGATGGAAAACAATCATTGGGTTTATTCTTTTAGTAAGTATTTTAGACGCAAGTTCTTTCTCAGAAAACATAAAAAATCAATGTATAAACATCAGTGAAATTGGCGAAGGAGATTAATCTCTTTTAGAGAAAATATTGACCCAATGAAAATGCTTTTTTGGTAAGATCTGCACCAGGGTTCTATCTTGTGTATTAGTCACATCTGTGCAAGCGAAAAGCCTTCAGGGTGTGCTGATACATGAATGGTGTAAAATGTTTTCTCTTTTTTTTTCATTTTCATTTTTTTCTCTCTTTGCTCCATCCAGGTGGGCAGGCAATAAGGCTTGACAGAAGATGCGACGGGGGCGGTGGCTTGTCAGATGGCTGGGGACCGGAATGGCAATCCTCGCTTTGCTTACCCACAGCTGGGGCCAGAATACAGAAGGTATGAGCGGCCTGTACCTACTCCATCATTCTCTGGCTTCTCATTTTTCCACATTGCAAAGAGGAAACACGCAGAATGTGTAAAGTAATTCTTATTTTCTCTGTAATATGACCTGTTTTTATCTCCCACTGGCACAATCTGTTGTTTTTGGAAAATGATTCGCCAGAAACTGGTGCTGTTCTTTGTGGATACGTTTGGAAAATCGTTCTAAAATTTTGGGAGGTAGAAGTCGCTACTTACAAATTCTGAGAAATAAATACAGCATAAATTATGCTATTAATATAGAATACGCTGCAGATAAAGCCAGTTATTTTATTTCACTTGTTGAAGTTGAAGAGGTTCACAAAATTTGATGTAGAGACCACTGAGAAGTCAAACAATCCCCCAACACTGTACAAAGTTGTGCTATGAAAAGTACATCACTCGTACAAAATCCTCACCATCGTCTTATCCAAAACTTTAAAAAGTCATTATTTAAAGGATGAGTTTGAATTCAGCTTTTTTTGCTTCAAGGTTCACTGATCACAGAGGATTCTCTTTGAATATTTTAGGTTTTCATGCTGAGACTGCAATTTTTAATCTTCCAGTCTCAGCTCAGTGAGTTTGTGGCAAGTGCCAGTTAAAAGCAAACTCCAACTGGATGAGATTGACATTTTTTGCTTAAACACAGGGGCGGCCCAAAGCTGCACACAGAGTGAGATATGCCAGAATCTCTTACGTGAATGGCAATATTGTCACTTATCTACTCTCTCAAAACCTTATGCTCTTTTGTTTTAAAACTGTTTCATTTAGTCTTTCCTTGCTTGGCTTCTTTGAATGTTTCACAGGTTGAAAACACTTAGATTAGAGCTATACTTGCTGAATAGTTTATAAGATAGGGTTTAGACAGCACTTAATATCCACATTACACTATTTTGCCTCAGTCTTGCTGTCTCTCTCAGTATTGTGGCTGAGACACAATTTTTCCACGTGTCTTATTTTTTCAAATAGCATCATTTTCCCATGTGTCTTGTTATATTTTTCAAATACAGTCTGGTGACAAGTTAAACCTCCCTCCTACAGATTTTTGTGGACATTAAAAAATATTGTAACTGAGATACCAGACATGGACAACTGATAAAGAACAGCTGCAAGTGCTAGTTTAAATGATATAGCAATGACCTAATATATTTCTATGCTTTGCAGAGGCTCTTAATGCACTGATAAAGTTAAACTCACTTCGACATACTAAATGCTTGAAGCAGGTGACAGCTGTCTGATCTACAACCTACATGATTCAGCTCATAAACATTTGATAACTTACGGGTGCTCACTGACCACGTATAAAATATTGAACTTTGATCACCTGTAGCAGGTCATTGAGTACGGAAAAAGAATAAAGGATATGGTGATGTCACTGCAAAAAGTAAGTGACTTTGTCCTCATGTCACTTACAAAATGTGAAACATCTCCTTAATGCAGGGTTGCCCAAAATCGGTACTCGAGGGCCGGCATCCTGCACGTTTTAGTTCTCTCCCTGGTAGTACCAACAACCTTTTCAACATGTCAGTGTTCTTCTTAGGCCATCTAACGAGCCATCATTGGATCCAGGTGTGCTAAACCAGGGAGAGAACTAAAAAACGCAGGATGCCGGCCCTCGAGGACCAACTTTGGGCACCCCTGCCTTAATGTCTCAACATTTTAACTTATGTCAAATGTGTGTTCAGGTATTCCATTATTCATAGAAAGGCATGAGTGTGACCATGACTTAATAATCATTTACAGTGATTTACCATTTCTTAATACTGGTTTAAGTTTCTGAGTATATGTCTTTAAAAGGAGGACAAAAGAGGAGTAAAAAGTGTGTGGAAGAAAAAAAACTGTTCAAGCACTGCTGTATTTTATTTTATTTTTTTCATTTTTCAGGCCATTTATTGGTTGATAATTGGTGTCCTCACACATTTCGATCTTTAATCTGGAAGCCCAAATTACCCACAATTCCATAGTCAGACTATGAAGAGTGTGGGTCTCTGATGGTGAATTTTCCACTCAACATCAGCTGGGGCTGGCTGAAAAGCGTTGCACGGCAACAGATCCTCACACAGGACACAAGTGATGCTGATCCAAAATGCTAAAGATCACAGACTGACAAAAGCACAGATGAGAAAGAGAAGAAAGAATAAAATAGGCATATATCACAACTGACATAATCACTGCAATGTTTACCAATATAGTGAAGGAAAAATTATACTTGTTCTTTTGGATAAAAAAAACCGTAAAGCTGTGAAACGGATATTTGTGTTAATTTCCTTCCGGTCTGATACATTTAAATAAAACATAACCACCCATCTTCATTAGTGACCAAACAAGTAAACAGGATTCACCTGTGTTTAATTTTACCTCAGAATAAACACAGCTGTTCTGTGAAGCCCTAAGAGGTTTGAACAGCGTTGTAGTCGTCACTAAATACAGGACAATACTGGAGGAAAACCTTTTAGAGGATGACTTGAAACAGGCGTAAAAGCTTGACCCTCAGGAGGACAGTGATGCCAAATGGTCAGATCTGCAGAGTAATGATTTGAATTGTATCCATGTGTCCAAATGACCCAGTCAATCTTTAGAACATAAATCAGATCAAGTACCTGTGTTACGACTTGGAAATTAGTATCTACTGATACCATCCATCTGACTGAGCTTAACCAATTTTGCTAAAAAGAACAGGGACATCTTTTAGCCTCACCAGTATAAAACTGGTGGAGACACACTCCACAGCAACAGCTGTAATTGGAGCAATTGGTAGCTCTTCAAAGTGTTGAATTCTTTGTGATAGTGTCACATTACATCACACTAAAACGCATAAGTCTTTGATTGTAAGTTAAAATAATTATGAATGCTTTTTATAAAGAACTATACTTAGGCCAGTGTTTCTCAACTCTGGTCCTCAGGGACCACTGCTCTGTTTGGAGTTTCCCTTCTGCCAAACACCTGGCCTGAATAAGTGGGTGATTAACAGGCTTCTGCAGCACTTAATGGTATGCAGCAGCTAATGCTATCATTTGAGTCGGATGTGCAGGAGCAGAGACACATCTAAAATATGCAGGGCACTGATCCCTGAGGACCACTGGCCTGACTTGGTCTCTCATAGATCTAATCGGTGTGAATAATCAGAAGTAATGTATTCATGCTTATTAGAATAAATCAGTGGGAATCTGATTGTCCAGGACAATCTGGACAAGTCACGTTTGCAGAATTACAGGCCGATTTCCAACATTTCATTAATCTGCAAAATTATTGCAAAAGTTGCTAATGTTTAATTTCAAATGAATCACCTTTTTCTCTGAGTAACATTTTGATTATGCATCAATATCTAACTATTTCCCAATAAGCAATGAAATAGACAAATCCTAATCTTTTTTTTGTGACTTTAAGTCCAGTGTTTTATAGCACTTCATCAGTGACTAATGAAATATTTAAATCCATCCCAATGCTTGACAGAGGGACACACTGTATCTATACATGCAAATCTCCCACTCCACAAATCCAGATGTCACCCAAATCCACGTACACTCACAGGTGCTTAACTCCGCTTAGCAGTATCTGGGATTGTGCATTAGTTAATGTGGTTGTGGACACTTCTGCCATCAGCCTTCCCTTTCAGTCTTCCTCCATCTCGAGCCAATCCTTCCCAGCCTTTCACATCTGCACTTCTATTCTGACCCACAATAGTTTGTCTATTTTTGGGATTGTCTGATCAGGAGCCAGATGTGCAGACTGTGTCTGACAGCAGCTGTTGCAGTCTGTGGGGTGGGGGATGCAGTGGAGAAATGAGGGGAGGAGGAGGGGTTTTTAATCTGTTTGCCACCAGGCTGTAATCAGGCTCTGGGCTTTACAAAAAAGGAGGGGGAGAGGGAGGACACTGTTGTGAAGTGTGACCCGCCTGTGGTGTGTTCCAACAGGCCCATCCTGGAACACAGTGTGTGCGTGCTGATCTGTGCACTTAAACTGTGATTGCAATATTTGCCCTGCGCTCTGTGTGGTTTCCCTATAGGGGAATAAAGGGAGCGGGGCAATGAGGGGGTAATCTTAACTGGGAAAGTGGAATCTGCCCAGGAGAAATGTAAAGTATACCCTCTGTACATTATTTGCCACTAATAATTTACATCACATCATTTTATCATTTCCACCTTGGTCTCTGAACCAATATCAATTCAATAATTATCTACAAGAACATATAGTTGGAGTCAGAGAAGTAATGCATCTTCTTTTTCCTCTATATAAAGACCCAGTTTAAAAATCAGGAGTGACCCAGGCTGTCTCCATAGCCTCATTATTAACTGTCTTTTATTAAAAAATTGGAACTATTTAGAGAGGTTATTTCGACTTTGAGAAGAACAATGCATAAATACTTCAAAAACTCACATTTTGCAAACACTGGTTGGGTTTTAGCATTAGCTGCATTATGTAGGCGTTAAGCAAGCTGGATGATGTTTCCCTTGAATAAATCCCTGAACTCTGTCACCAGAGCCGCATGACTGAATTCACACAACTGTCATTTATGCTACAGTACTGCTGCGGTACAACTGAGGATGACTATCAATCAATCAATCAAATTTTATTTGTATAGCACATTTCAGCAGCAAGGCATTTCAAAGTGCTTTACATCATTACAAACACAGAAACAATGCAACATAGAATCAATAATCAAAACACGACATTAAGTCAAGTTCCATCAATAAATTTGTAATTGATTACATTTCAAATACAATTCTAAACATGTGGGTTTTTAGTTGAGATTTAAAGGAAGTCAGTGTTTCAGCTGTTTTACAGTTTTCTGGAAGTTTGTTCCAAATTTGTGGTGCATAGATGCTGAAAGCTGCTTCTCCTCGTTTGGTTCTGGTTCTGGGGATACAGAGCAGACCAGAACCGGAAGACCTGAGAGGTCTGGAAGGTTAATACAACAACAGCAGATCTTTAATGTATTGTGGTGCTAAGCCGTTCAGTGATTTGTAAACTAACAGTATTTTAAAGTCTATTCTTTGAGCTACAGGAAGCCAGTGTAGGGACTTTAAAACTGGTGTTATGTGCTCTATCTTCCTGGTTTTAGTGAGAACGCGAGCAGCAGCATTCTGGATCAGCTGCAGCTGTTTGATTGATTTGTTGGACAGACCTGTGAAGACGCTGTTGCAATAATCAATACAACTGAAGATGAACGCATGGATGAGTTTCTCTAGATCTGGCTGACTAATGATCACTGTCTAAGCTATGCATGTTGAACGTTTGTTCAGAAAATAGAATATTGTTAATATTCTTAACTTAATTGATATAGGACAAGTCTGATGCAATGTCAAAAAGTAAGGATAAAACGTTGTCTGTTTATGCAGCAGAAGAGTGTCTGGCTTAAGAACAGTCTTCAGTCGTACATTTGACTGCATATCTACCGTTTAAAGTTTTTCTTGAAATGGTGACTAGCCAGCCAGATTAGCAAGGCAATGACCTTTTGATGCTTTTCCTCATTGTTGATGATGTCGGTGGCCATTTTATGAACAGCTTTCATCAATAGACAGTAAACAAACTTTTCAATGACTTCTTAATTGTCTGTGCTGAACCTGTGAGAAAGACAAATACACTCCACTTTGCTCTATTGACTTGGAAATAACTTTGCATTTTCTAAAGATAAGCTTTTTTTCATTGCTAGATTAAACTGACAGATATTATTTGACAGTAGAGCCTTCAGTCTTTTTTTCAAACCTGTGCCATCGTATTAGTGAATTACATGGCACATCTTTATTTAACATCTTAGAAAATTCTCAGTTACAAAAATGGTCAAACTTTGTTTAGATAAATATACAGAAACTCTGTTCAGAGAAATAAAGTGACTAGATCCAGAAAAATATGATTTGTATCCAAATAGGCAGGTAGAAATTATCATTAAGTATGAATAATTCAAAAATATTTTTGAACTGTTGAACTTTCCATAAACAATATTGTATGCCTAAAGCATTTCTGCATATTTAAAGTAGTCAAAGGTGTTTATGGAAGCTGCAAAACACCTGAACCTGCCTTTTTATTCATGGGACCATGAAGTCCAGTGAATGGTGGACTCGAGAGATGCACTGTTTACAAACAAATCTAGCTACCTTCCACGATGTAAGCCTGGCTAATAAGTTACCTTGTTGAAAATCTACAGACCTCAGTGAGTGGCGATGCAGTACTGCTAGAGTTTTGCTATTATAATATTCAGATTTTTATTATTTCCAATTTGTTACACCAGCACTGGCACATTTTTGAAGAATGCATTTTTTCTAAGAGTAAATGTCATGTACATTTTGTGATAATTGTTTCTGTGTGTAACTTTGATATTTTGTTGAATGGTTTTTGCAAAAAAAGAATTTTTTTTACAAATTCCTTCAGACTCGGTACAGTGATTATTTTTTCTTTTGATAATGTTTAGCAATCCCCAGCAGTGGTGAAGTTTGCAGTAAAAATTCTACTGAAGGTTTTCCAAGATTGACTGTTCTCCATCCCATAGAGCATATACTTCACACTTGGTTTCCCTTCCATAGAAGGCAACCAGCTTTATCCTGGCGTTTCACCATCTCTCACAAAGACATACACAGACAGGCTTGATTGATGTGAACTCGATTGAGTTGTAAGGCCTGAAATAGGAGAGCTGTAGTCCCACCGTGCTTCACACAAGTTGGATACTTCTCACCTTCTGGCACTATCGACTGTTAATGCGCAGCACAAATGTATTTGTACAGCACAGGTGGGATAAAGAGCACAGTCAGGTTGGTCCTTGTTAGCGCTTGGTGGCTGCTTTCAAATGTGCTGGGGATTAAAAGGTGCAAGTCAGGCTAGATGAGGTCAAGCTGTCTCCTGTTGCTGCAGCACTGAATGAGACATGAGACGGCTTCTGTTTTATTTGCAGTTCAGAGAAACCTTCAAGTTAAAAAGTAGCATGCAGTCTAAGCTCAGAACACGATCAAGATGAGCTTTGTAGATTGTCACAGGTGTTGTTACTCTATCTATTTCCATAATTCTAAGTTTTTTACTCCC
Source organism: Xiphophorus couchianus (assembly GCF_001444195.1). Lineage (NCBI taxonomy): Eukaryota > Metazoa > Chordata > Actinopteri > Cyprinodontiformes > Poeciliidae > Xiphophorus > Xiphophorus couchianus. Next base: position 9,686,468 of record NC_040249.1, on the reverse strand, counting down.
ATTTTACCATCAATCCATTTGTTTGTTCACTTATTCATTCATTCACCTTATCCTATCAAACAATAGATGGTTTCATCAGTCAGTGTGTGATGAGCAGGGCACGTCTTGTTCAGATGACCAGTCCATCACACAGGAACATAAAATCTCCATGCAGAAAGTTAACATAACAAGGAATTAAGGACTTAAGGGGCTAAGAAAGGAATGAATGAAGGACAAAAGGAAATGTGGACAAAGAAATTTGTAACTACAAATATTTTTCTATACTCTTGATGCTTTTTTAAATTTTTTTATTTTTTACAATTATCCAGCAGAAATCCAACTCCATATGTTTCCAATCTCTATGCAGACCTAAGTATATACGATACAATGGCAAACATCAAATATAACGTCCCATTATGCTGAAAAGCATCTTAAATAGAATACATCACTTGTTGTTAAAAGCTTTAAATATGTCAAGCAGTGGGAATGTGAGCATCAGTTTTTGCTTTGAGTTTTTGTGTATGTATTCACATGCAGTGCTCTGATCATAGTATACGCCTGCTGTCACTGCAAATGGAGGTGCTATTCTTTATCTCTGCTTGGTTCTTCCTCTTTTCTTGGAACCTGACTCCTCAGATATCTCTCCCCTACTGCCACGACTATCACTTAAAATCTACACACACCTTTGCGCACATCCAAAACAGATCATATGATCCTCTAAAAAGATGTGAGTGCAGGAAACTCTTATGCCCTGTACACTCACATACACATGCATGCTCTTGGGTTCGCAAAGATTTTTTTCAGATCAGACTTGCAGAGTTCTTTTTTTTTTTTTTTCTATTTTGCTTGTTTGTGACTCAGATTTCAAGGTGTGACCCACTTCCTCTGTTCATCATGTTGCTAATGTGGGAGACTCCATTTCCTTAGCAAAGAGGTATGGATTTTCTAATTGCTCCAAAATTGTTGACTGAAAATTAACAGTGCACATGTCCTAAGGAGCTTTTAAAGATGGATGTATACATATGGAAAACAACTGTATGTCTCATTTCATTGCAAATATTTAGCACAACAGCATCCTAACATACAATCATATAAAATGTAAATTTTTCAATAAATTTGTTTCAAATAATCTACAAATTTGAACATTTCTTAAGGCTGTCACATCCAAAACCTTTCCTCTGAGCATTATGTGCTTCTAAAACATGGCTCATGGGTATGTATATTTAATGAGAAAACTATCCTGTTATGCACCTACTAACAGGTGCACTGTTGCACAACTAAGGTCTGCGACAGAAGGTGGGTGTGAAATACTAGACCGGTGGTTGTTGATGTGTTGTCCTGCCCATCTCTGATAACATGTAATCTAAGATGACCCAACTTGGTAACAAGCCTCACAAAGTTCAAAATGTTTGAAAGAGCATTTTAGGAAAAGAGACAATTTGTGTATAATAACAATTACTTTATTGACAAAATGTGTGTTTCTTGATTGAATGTTTTAATGAACGTCTGCTGTAGAATCTATTTCAAACAAAAGGAAATAGCAATGTCAAGACACCCGTTGACCAAATCTTTGAGCTACTATCACACAGTTTCTTATCATGCCACATGTTTTTGTGCATCTAAAAATGTATTTGATTTTTGTCTGCTTTGACCTCGTTAATTATAGTGAATATATATTGTAAAAAGATGTGTAAAATTTACACTGTAATGCTGAACAGGTCATGATCCCTTTGGCATAATCCTAATTCTATTATCCGATCATTTTGGATTGGAAATTGTTTATACATAGTCTGAGGGCCCCCAAGGGATCAAATAATTATTAGTAAAAATAATCTTAAAATAGGCTTCCTTCTTTGGGGTGAGCAGTATATGACTTTTATATATATATATGAAATAACTAAATAAACAGTTTGTTAAATCTGTCAGTATGTAGTGACAGTATGGCCTACCAATTTATTCTGTTTTTCCTCTTTTGTCACACATGTAGAAAACCTCACATTTGGACACTTCCTAATAAAGATTTATTCAACTCTGTATGCTGAATGGTGAAAGTGGCTTTTCCAGCAGGACAGTCGGACCTAATGTAGCGTATTCAACTGGTACTCACTGATACATCTTGGGGGCCCTTATAGATTTACCTTTCAACTTTAAGTGGTCAAGACATCATTAGGTATAAAAAATTAACAAACAAATAAGCAAGATAAAATATAACACATTTTATCTTCATATTGTAGCACAGTGTGAAGGTAACAACCTTCTTCCAATATATGTGGCTTCTACCACAGATGGGTGTGTTAACAGAGTCACATCATTCATATATGTGACGGGACTTTATCTTTAACAAACTACTAAGATAAATGCTGTAACAGCATCTTAAAAGCTACCATTTTTGGATTGCTTAATATTTTTCCTCTAAAATCTCAATCCCTGTTTAACATTTTCTCTGCTTATAACATCTCTCCTTCTCTTTTCCTTAATATCACTGTATTCTTGCAAGGACTTTTTTCTCTTTTTTTTTCCTAACTTCAAAGCTGTTTCTTAAATGTTTGATGTTTGTTTTTTTATTTTATTTTCCTTTTTTCCTTCCTGCTCTCCTTCCCTCTGGCTAAACTGTGCTCTGACTCCTTCAGACTGGCAGTATGAGGGTAAGAGGGCAAGATTATTTTGTCTGTTTTCCCTTTGTTTTATTAACTTGGGTATTTTGCTGTTTTCTTCTTGCGTTTCCCCCCCATGCTGAAAGACATGTAATCCCAAGCATTCCTTACATCAGCAAAGTTACCTTTCAGTGCTTGTTTATATAGAATGACATGTCCCACCCCCTTCACTGCCCCATCTGGTGCCGTTTGTCAAGCTGCCATCACCTGTGTCCCAGGTGCTTATACCATCTAGCTGTTGTGACCTCCATCTGCAAAGCTTTTCACCCTCTTGTTCTGTTCACAATGTTGCCTTGTGCTTTTCACCGCCCTTTGTCTAGTTACCCGAGTTGTACAGTCAGTTACTCTTGATGATGCAGCTACAGGACTTATTGATTGCACTTGCTGTAAGAGGATCCATCTGTGTGACAGGAAGATGCTCAAACAGTTCTTCGAGGTGTGCAGTGTGAATCATGAGCTGTTATGCAGATTACATGACACTTTAAAATGACTTGATAACAATACTACATCACATTAACATATAAAAAATATATTTTTACTTGAATTTGGGAGTTATCTCTCCCGTAATACTCAAACGCTAATTGAATACCATTTTTATGGACTACAGCTGTATTTGCTTAACCCTCCTGAAATATAAATCAACGTGCAGAAAACAAAAACAGATGCTCGTTTTACAAGTTTACAAGTTATAAAACCTTCCTTGTTAATTATTGTTTTGTGGGAAACTGTGCATAAACACCTATTAAATTGCCTTCACTGTCTGTAGTATCCGAAAATAAACAGAAACTGCTTGCAATTCTCACAACTCTGTGAATCTCCAAATGCTATGTTACATTTCTTAGAAATACATCTGTCTGTGATCTTATTATATGTTAATATTTACAAGATGATTCTTGTTTGTACAAGTGGTGCTTATTGCAAATCTCAAAATGGGCAGAAGAAAAATATATACATTTGAAAATTACCCAGTGCCAAGTTCCAGGCTGTTACTCCACGTGATTTATTGAAATCTATGCCGTTTACATTCTTTAACACACTGTGACCTTTCATTGCAGCATACACTACATGTTGACAGTTTGGGTTGCTTCAGTTCCTTCACTCTCACAGATATTTTAACCCTGAGCAGAGCTTCTATGAGATAGCAGTAATATGTTTCTCCCAAACAGGTTTAGCTCAGTTTACAAAGCTACCGTGGTGATCTGACAGCATGTCACCTAAAGTACTCATAGATGTATCCTTTGATTCTAAAGATTCTGCATATTTGTCTTGACACATACTCGCCTTGCTCCTGCTGATAGTGTTTACAACCACAGCTCTATTTTGATATGAATCTTTCACAATGTTGTTCTTATCATCTTTAGGGTGATTCTAGGTAATTATTTGCAGATAGGACACAAAAACCCTCTATTTTTAAATTGATAAAGTTTAATATGTTGATTTTAAGATGCACTAACCAGAGCTCCCTCTGGTGCACATTTGGCGTTGGTAAATAATACAGTGGACACAGCTGGTCACATGATACAGACAGATAGTCCAGGGAGTGTCTCAGTTACTGCTATTGTCAGTGACTTTTAAAAAGTTGAAAAGGTCTTAGAGCGTCTTCTTAGCAGGAAATCAAGGTGTAATCATTAATATAATGCCCAAGAACAATAATTCAGATATGGAAGCCCCTTACATAAAAGGCCATGTTTTATAAAACAGATCTTACCAGCTGTATCTTTTGCAGGTATCACTGGAGTTGAGTTTGTCAGGGACTACCAGTACAGCTTGTTTAAAAATTGTAGGGATTAGATTGGGGCACCCTAAAAGTACATCAGTGCATTTTCTGATTATGTGAACTGATCTAAACTGTGGGTTGATCATCACAGTTCCACTATATTTGATGATGTTTTGTTATCAAGCTTTTGATAAAATATCTTCAAAACTATATTTTTTTTATCCAGAAAAGGTGTATTTGTTTCATAGATAGACAAATACACCTAGTTTGTAGTACCGTTGCATTACAGCAAGGAGGTCCTGGGTTCAAATCCCTGCCTGCGGTCTTTCTGTGTGATATTTGCATGTACTCACTATGCATGCGTGGGCTCTCTAGGTACACTGGCTTCCTCCCACAGACCAAAAACATGACTGTTAGATTAATTTCTCTCTCTAAATTGTCCTTAGGTGTGAGTATGAGTGTGTTCGTGGTTGTTTGTCCTGTATGTCTCTGTCTTGCCCCCCGGTGGACTTGTACCCCATCCAAGGTTTGTCCCACCTCTCCCCCAATGACTGCTGGAGATAGGCACCCCTGCAACTCTGCAAGGATAAGCAGGTGTAGAGAATGGCTGGATAGATGTTTCATTGATAAATTTATTATAACATGTTATAAACTGAAAGGACATTTCATTACTCAGCTGTACATCAAATATTCTCAATATATATTCTAGTATAATGTGCGTTCTCATATTTAAAAATGAGCTGTCTTATCAAAGTGCACAATAACTGTGCTCCTGGTAAAGCTGTGGGCAAAAGTCTTAAAATAAATACTTGTTATAGACACTTGGCAACTCCAAAATGTCACTCTCTGCTGCACTGTTTTACTGACTATCTCCTTACTGTGTGCGGTGACATGATAAACCTGACGGTTCATTCACCCTTAGTTTGTTACAGTTCCAGTTTGGAAAATACCTAGGAACAAATTGAATCTGTGTCTCTTTAGCAAAAAAGATACTGATACCCAATTAAGATACTAAACACTCCGATCAACTTAAAAAGAAGAGCATAAATGTACACAAGAAAACCACTTCAGCTACAATATTTCATAGAAATTAAGAGGAAAAAAAAATTGTGGCAATTGTGGAAGATTAATCTCTTAAGATATTTTACACACCTTTATGAAGGGTGTCATCTTTATGTGGAAGCTATGCCAGCTATGCCGACCTCACGCATCATATTAAAATTAATATTTTACTGGAATGTTTCTTGTGGAAAAAAAAGCGGGTTGAGTTTTATGTTTGTCTTCTGATATTTCTTTCTCTCCTTCTGTATTCAGAGTGTAAGCTGTCTCGGCCGGGCCCTCCTGCAACCATAGTGACCATTGATGAGGAGAGTCCCAATGGTATGTATTTATCCACCGATGATTCACACGTATTTCTTCTTATTCATAGTTTATCAGATTACAGTAACTGCTGCTGCACTCAAGTGGAGTGGTGTGCTCTGTGAAATTGTTTCTGTGCTGCAGGGAATGTTGTTCACCTAATGTAATGCATATTAATACATGTTGTAACCAATAAACTCTGCAGGATGAATGGTGTGCACTGGCTTATAGGTGGTGACTCTTCTTAGAGGGATGTTTTTTCAGACATTGACATGTACTTGTGCTCTTCTTTTAGGCTGAAGATAAATAGGTTCTAATTCCACTAGATTCACTTACTAGGGAAACTGAGTTTGTATTTATATATGAGGACATACAGATGGTGTTTGGCATATTGAAATTTTTAGGGCTCCAGTAATGAGTTGTCTGCTCCCTCTGCAGATTGTACTTACTGTGGTGTACCTGTGCTACTTCAGTACAGGAGGCAATGAAGCACACTTCAGACATGCAGCACTTGAGTGGGTCAGATGAAACTCCTCCATTTTAGTTTTGCTCCTTCCCTTCCTTCATCTTCTTTCAGATATTTCCATTGCCTGCACCTACTTTTTACCTCCTTCTGATTTTTCTCATCTTTATTTTCCTTACATTTCTCACTCAGATTTATTTCTCCCTTTTTTTCTTTGGGTTTCAAGTGTTTACCATCAATAATTTAGGGAGCAGTAGGTGTGCACATGCAGACATGTCCTGTGGAGAGGAAGGGGAATGAGACTTCTACTTGGGGAGGAGTTATATGTTCGCTAGGGGAATAAGAAATGATTTCCCTCTAAATGGAGCAGGTGTGTGTTTGTGTCACTCAGTTCTCCCTGCAGATATTAGTACAGCAGGTTAACAGAGCTTAATGATCAGCTCTTAGTAAAGATGGCAACCGCAGCTTACAGGCAGAGTAGTTTCCACAGATGTTCAGCTTACCTGCTGTACTGTCGTTGTGAGAGCCTCTCTGTCTGGAGACAAAATTGCACACGTATGCTTTATCTATGTGTTGTTTTTATTATGAGAATTCAGATAAATCCACCCATTAGTTATTGCAGTTGCTCACTGCTCTTTGGGTCTCAGCTCCTCCTTCCCCCTCTGTGACCAAGGCTGTGATTTTTGTATTTTGATCGATCACTAAGGGAATTCGCTGGATGGAGGTAGCCAAGTCTGTATCCGAAAGCCTCTCACCCCACATGTCCAAGTGCTTTTTGAGAGGGATTTGCACTAATCTTTTTCATAAAGCTCTCATTTACCTGGGATGTGGGTCTCCTCTGGCTCCACCATGGTTTGTTTATCTTTTTGTAATGAAATGTGCCTCAGCTCGCCCACCCAGTACAGGAATGTAAAAAGAGGCAACCTGCCTTTATTGACCAAAGCAATTATGCTGTGTAATGTGTTGTGCCTTTTTTTTGTTCTGTTAAATTGACACTGTGCAAGACTGTGTATATGTATAAGTCTGTTTGACTTAATTCTCCAAGTCAGAATAGAAAGACTTACAGTTAAGCATGTGCAGGTGCATCTCAAGAAATTTGAATATATTGAATTTATTTTATCAAGTCAATTTAAAACTTGAAACAAGATGATCCTCTACAGCCTTTGGGGCCTATGCTAATCAGTACAATATAATGTTGAAAACATGAGGATGAAGCACAACAATTAGCTGGATTTTGACTTGAGATTCAACTTAGACAGTTGTGTCTAAGTTGTATGTTATATTTGAAAGCGCGTTGTGATCTTGGCGGACCGACTTGTATTATGCAAAAGGACCAAGGTATCGATTTTTTTTCCCTATATTTCCAACCAGGTTGTAAGGGGTCAATTAGAAATTTCATATATTTGGAAAAAAATGTTTCTTAGAAAATTAAACATAATACATAATACATAATACATTACACTGATGTTGGCCAACGGAAATAATGTATATGCATTGTAAAGTGCTTGTGCTTCAGACTTGTTTGGACTCATTTTGCTTACAGTCGATGCAGAACTGTTGAATGGGGTTTGCTTCACATTTACCTGTAGGCTGCAGTTATCTCTGCTGCTTCTTAGCCTTTTTTTTAAACAAATTTTTTCTTCCATTTAGCTTTCTATTAACATCTTCATGAGAACTCTTGTGAATAGCCATGTTCTTTTTACTTTGTGTCTTACCCTTCTTGTGGAAAGTGATCATGGCTGGATGCTGGACAATGTCAAGAATTTGGTTGATTTTTGCACTTATGTTGTATATTAACTAAATGTTAAGTTTTCATTACCTGAGTCATCAAAACTAACAAAAATGAATCATATCTCTGTTATTAATGAATCTATATTAATTTCACTTTTTTAAATTTAATTACTGACACAAATTCAGTTGTAATTTACTGAGATACAACTGTACAGGAATAATCGTGTAGTAGCCAGGGAAATTGGCATATACTCATAAATTATCTATTGTGCAGACAGAAATATGTATTTCATACCATGATAACAGCTTTGACATAGACAAAATAATAAGGAACAAACGAGCAAAGCTGATGATTACCAACTTTTAATTCATCAGCAATACAGGCACAGCTTTTTCTTGTCGCATCAACATGACCGATCTAAGCAAGTGGTGATGTTGTGGTATTTATGATCAGCTGTGGCTTACATCCAAAAACACATTTTACAGTGTTTACTTAGATGGGACGTTTTTAAGACTTCACATTTCATTTTTTCAAAAGTGTTTCTGTCTTTTTTCTGATCCAATATTGGATAGTTTAAATAAGCAAAATAAAGTCATTAAGAGCCACAAAGCTAAAAAAAACAAACAGTGACAGCAGAGGCCAGGGCTTAGCAACCCTTACAACTCCGAGAACCATTTTTCCCTCAGTAAGCTAAATTTGTTTGGAGTCACTAAAGCTACATGAAGCTTACTTTTACAATATATACTGTATAACCATGATGGCAGCTTTGACATAGACAAAATAAGAATGTTCTTCTTTATTTTAGGTTTTAACATATTGTAAGTCATCAAACTTTGTTGATTGAAAGTAGTGAAATAGTGTTCTTTTTTTTTTCTTTTACAAAAATGCTGACAAAAAAGTAGATTTCCACCAAGGGAGTCATTTGTGTTATTCTTTGCATAAATGTTATACATACGTATGTTCCATCAAAATGCCTTGGAAATACCGCTAAAGCCAGCATTATATTTTAAAACATTGATCAATTTGTCATTATTTTTGTTCAAAGTTATTAAGTCGTATATTCTCTGAATAAATATTCACATTTTTACTCTAAAACATCAATTTCCAACTGCAGTACCACACGTACATTTGGATTTGAAGCAAACAAGCCCACAAAGTGTTGGGTTTGTGTTCATGAAAATTCAATACCTGTGTCACTAATCTTTGTTAGCTGCTATGTATTTATTAATTGTCTGGACAGAGATATGTCTGACTGTGTTAAGGGAATTGTTCTGCCTTTAGAGATTGAAAAATCAATACCACCTTCTTTTTTATTTCAGCTTGCTGTTTTTTTTTTTATTCTGGGAAGTTTTCACTTTAGAAAAAGCAAAACCACAAGGGCACTGCAAGTCTGTTGCTCAAATCAAGCGTAACATGTTTAATTTATCTTAACCGGTACATCTGCAGACCCGCTGATAGGTGCCATACACCACATATGAAGTCTCACTCCCTTCAGGAGTTGGGATAAAAAGAACATCATTTGTATATACTCCTTTGGTGTCTTAAAGCATTTAATTGGATTCAGAAGGTTTTTTTTATCCCATTGTGATGTGGGAGTTACATATATATGGAGTGAGAGGGGGAAAATAAAGAGGGTAGGTGTATATCCTTTTATTGACAGAGAGCTTGTTACGGGAGCAAAGGGAAATCATTGTGACCATAAATTAGGATGCTGAGTTCTTGCTTTTATCTTGTCAGGGTAAATTTATGATTTGCATCAAGTGTTGTGTGAAGCATACACACATCCTCCTAGTCCTTTTCAAATTACCCAGCACCAGTTCACATAAAATCAGAACTATGCCTACCCAAGGGGCTGCAGTAAAAAGGAGGTTGATATAGCATATTTGTAGTGAGTATGCTGATAAGGGAGAACCTCTTTTAAAAAAAAACTAATATTGAAGTTAGTCTGATGAGAAAAGAATATTCATTGTCAATGACTGATGAAGGAGTTGCTATTTTGTTTTATCACTGTTGAAAAGTCCATGTAACAGATTCACATTTACTAATGCAATGACTTGCATCATCTGCCATCCATCCACCCATCAATCTGTCCATCCATGTTCTGGGTCTCCTCCTGGTGCAACTGCATTTACCACATAATGTTAGTATTTTGAATTTCACTTTGAAGCAAGTGACATCCTTCATAAATATTTAGTTATTCATCAACTTTCAAAGCTGCAGTCTGTAACTTTTACAAAAAAAAAATATTGTTTTTACATATTTGTTGAAACTGTCACTATGTCATGAATGAATGAATGAATGGTATAAGATGGACAATCTGAAAAAAATTGAGCTCCTCTGCTGTCTCCCATGCTAACTAGAAACAACCAATCAGAGCCAGGAGGAGAGTCTCGACACTGTCAATCGCCCTCCGTGTGGAGTTGACAATCATAAACCTTGATCAGCAAAGTTAGAGCTAAGCTTGTGAAAAAATCTTGATACATTTTTAGCATGGTGTCATTAAATAAGCTCTTTTGTAATAAACCAAAACTGCCAGCATAAGTTTTTAGATGCACTTTAAAAAGATTTACGTGAGCTACTATCTCAAAGTTCTCTACAACAAGACGGTAAACTGCATATAAACATGTGGTAGTTAATGAGATTGGCAAGACTCAGGATTTATACATGCGCTTTGTTCATTATTATCCGATTAACCCATAAAGACCTACAATGCCTTCTAAGCATATGTTGCAGTTTGTCTTAATGTCTTGCATTCTGTAGCGGGGATAATATTTCGACAACTCACTCCTAGCATATCAAATGCTCTTTCTTCTTGTAAGGCTAGTAGAATGCTATAAACTATTATTGTCAAAACATGCCAATGTCATTCAAGTAAGAGAGATATGTTTTGATCTTTATATGTATCGAAATGGCTTAAAGAAAATAGCTACTCAAAGAAAAACCTCAAAATATCTACAATCAGAACAAAAACTAAAACTTAAACAAATGAACAACAAGCCTGTTCAAGGACTTAGAGTTATGTTGCCACCACACATAGTGCATAGTACATGCAGGGGATAAATATAGCACTAATTTATCTGGACTAATTTATGTTGCTTTGCAGTGAAGGACTTCAAATTGCTTTCCAAGGCTGATATCTAGCAAAAGTTGCTTCAGAGCTGATGGCATTTTTATTAAGTCCTGATGCGTAAAACTGTCAACTTGGCAGACAGTCAACTTTCTTTTTCCATGACTGTAGATGCACCTGTACTGAGCTAAGTCTGGATCCTATTCAGAGAGAGAATATCCAACAAATAAAGAGTTCTCATAAGCTTTAGATAAAATCTTCAGTTTAATAAATCATTGATCATTAAAATATATATTAATCTGTTACCTACAGAGTAAGTAGTACTGCCTGGACTGCAGGCCTGTCTGATGTAGCCTGAGTCTGTGCTTGTTTATGTTCAACTGTGGTTTCATTGAGTTAAAGACTGATGCGTCACCAGGAATTTGCTGTAGTATATGGATTTTACTTTTTTTAAAAACTTTTCTGCAGATGTCTGATTGAAGTTGCAACACTTTCTCAGTGGTCTTTGGTCTGTTTTAAACTTATAAATCTACAATTTGCCGGCTTATTAGTCATCAATATATAAGTTGGATTAGTGTATACATGCTTCTTGTGAATTAGAGACAAAAGACTGGTTTATTGCTCAGTTTGATATAACGGGAGAGTACATGTTTTACATGTACAACAATACATTTTTTAATCTAAAAAACACGGAACTTACCATAACCGCTATTACTTATATTTCTGCATGTTTTAAATAGGATTCCATGAAGTGTTGGGGCTGTTTCTTTCTCTGGATGTGAACAGCATGTTTTACATCTTAATGTGCATTTATAGGCAGCAATTACAGTATATTGTGGAGATCAACAGAGAGCATAATTACCTCTGTTTATGTTGTAAATCACTTGTTGTTTATCCTCATTATCCCTTTAAAACAGGCCGTCCATGTGTTACAATGCACTGCATTATTATCTGCATGAGAATACTTGGATTTTTGGGAGTATAAATAGGAATGCAAAAAAGTGGCTTTTCAGATGTAAATCTTATCCGTCTCAAAATGCTTAATCTAATTTAATGTTTATGTGTGATCAAGGATTCAGAAAATCACAATATGCTACATAAATGGTCTGCACTATGTTCACTGGGCAATATTGTTGTTCTCTTAGCAGATTTTTCTTGTATCATTGGCAGGAGATGGCAATGGATATTTTATGAGTGGTGCTGCCAGTGTGAGCTCACCGCTCTTACTATCTTATTCAATTGGTTTCTCCCAGAATATAGTAGGACTGTCATGTTAGATTAATAGTGTCATAATAGCGTATGCTTTTTTTATTCACGTCTCTCTTAGGGAATCCTGGTTTTGTTTTACTGGAGCCTCCCTTTCCTTGTACGTGAAGAGACTGCAGAGCAGAAAGATGGCTCAGGCTTTCTCTACTCTGCACTGTGTCACAGACCAACTGAAAAACTGAAATCCTTCCTCACTCAGCTTTTAACCTTGAAAGAAGAATCAGAAAACAAGTTAATATCCTCGAAACATACAGTTTGTTAGATTTTTGATTTACTACTGATTTGTTGTAGAAATATTAGTTAAATTCTCAATGAATGCATGTATTGTGTGTGAAATTCAGGCATCATTTGTATTTCAAAACTATTTTTTTTATTTAACTGGTATTCCATTGCTAATCAAAACACATTCAATTGTATTAGTTTATAGAAATCGCAGCTTGCTTTGTTTTGGTTCTGGTTCTCTGAAGTCCTGACGGCCAGTTTGTACTTAACATGCAACTCAAAAATGTATTTTGGTTTATAAAACATGTGTTTTATAAATAATTTATAGACCAATTACAATATTTTTAAATATATTCTCTGATACACATGGATAAATACTGATACTATTTAGGGAGTGGCATGATGTAATCCATTTTCATGGTGTTTTTTTGGAATCTAAAGAGTCTGGCTGAAATGTATATAATTCTATTCTACACAGGTTGCATGACTTGACTCAGGGTCAACTGGATCACTCCTGATTTATCTGTCACTCTTCGTTAGATGCTTCCTTCACAAAAATCTATCCATTGCCCAAATCTGTCTAATGATGTTCAAGGACTAATGATGCTTATCTCCAGTGGAGGTTAGGGTTAGAGAGGGCTATGTCTTTCACACCAGAAAACATACAAACAAAATATATATTTTTGCTCTCAATTTAATTGCCATTGTGGTGAGATACTTATGAAGGTTTTAGGTATGTTGTAAAAATACTTAGAACTTTGTGGCACACACGAAGCTCAAAAAAGTAGATTTTACAAGACAACCTCTTTAAAACATGAGTCTGATGTAATTTAAATTTTACCTTTAATTGTCTGCACGTACAGAACAAGCCATATACAGCCGTCTTAAAAGCTGTGGCACTTCGATCCGACAGAGTGAAAACTTTTTCCCATATCAGTGGTATTGAAGATGTAGTAGTTCTAGTGTACATTAGCTCTCAACTATGATGTGTCAAAGATGTCATGCAACTTGATTAAGTAAATAAGTATGTCTGACATTTGGAAATCAAGTGTGTAGTCTTGTCAAATTTACCAGCAGATGGTATAACCACCTTCTTACATTGATTCAGTTGCAGGTAAAAATGGCGGTGATTCATAAATAGGATTTATTCATAGAATCCTGGTTGGTGGTTCACTGGTTAGGGGCTTATTGTTGTGTGCATTCATCTTTCTTCATCTCTGTGTTCTCCCTTTTTTTAATCTAGTTACAAATGAGGGCGGAAGGCGCAGGCAGGTGATGCCTTCTGTTCGTGAGTGAGGGTTTTCCACAAAGCAGATTACACTTGTGTTTGGATTGCGGTTGTGGTTAAGGTCGTAAATTAGATTCTGCATGCACAGCAGTAACCCCGTTGCCACAAAATCAGTGTTTTGTAACTGATTCACTCGCCACCCGCCCATGGTGTCTTTTGCCATATATCCGGATTAAGTCTGAAATACTCATAAGTATACCATGACACGGTGTCACCTAAGCGCAAAGAGAGTGATTCTTTGGATATTTGAGCACAAGTAGCAGTGTTATCTCTTATGTCTTCATAAAGCTCGCTTTGCTCAACAAGTTTCTATTAATGTCTTGGCAATATTAAGAATATTTTAAATTAAGCTGTGCCTTTTTTTCCTCTTTGAGCAAGCTGTGTTTTTGAATTTTTTGTATTATTACTCTTGCTGTATAACTGCAAATATACAGCTATTTTGTTGAAAAAATATTTTTCATTTTGTCCACACTGAACCGTGACTATATAGGTTTAGACAGAATCTTTTGTCATATATTTTATAGTAGTTACAGACTGGAAATTAATTGAGCCAGATCTTTAAAAGCCAATTCTTTTTGTTGCAATAAAAATAAAATGGCATTTCTTTACTCTGTAGTAGTTTTGCTATTCCCAGGAATATTTGTTGCTTGATAACATGCAAAAACACATTTAAAACAATTTTTTTTTCTGGGGGTCTCATATTATTTGCACAAGTATGTGCTTAAAAAATATGACCGCTGTATCACTCTTTTGCTATCCGTCTTAGCAAAACCTTATTTATTATTAATGAAACCTCAGTTGATTATAAATTAGAACCTTAAATAAGATATGAAGGTTTATTCTTGAAATCTGAGCTTTGGAGAAATATTATTTCTTATGCAGATATTCATTAACAGATGCTGATTCAAGATGAACTATTTTTTTAATAGTAATTTGCTCAGTTCTCAAGAAACAAAACAAACAAAAAAATATTGCACCAGTTCCAAACAGCTGGGTTAGTATTTTAGAAATAGCAATTAAAACAACTTTTCAGTTCATCCCAGTACTCTCCTAAACTAGGTCTGTATTAAGTCTGGACAAAATGAATGTTTTCTCTTCCAAGACTACATGTTTACTGGTTGAGGGTTTTGGCCTGTTTAAATGGCTTTAAGATTTTAGGGTAAATTTGCTGATCTACCAAAAGTGTCTGTAAACCTTGGATACTTTGCATGTAGATGACTTGCTTTTCTTTTCTCTCTTTCTCTCTTGAAACTCTCATACAGTAGCTTGCAGAAGTATTCATACCCCTTGAACTTTTCCATATTTTGTCACATTACAACCACAAACGTGCACATATTCCATTGGAAGGTAATGTGAAAAAAAGTGGTATTGTGGAGTGGAAAGAAAATGATTCAAAACATTTTATGCAAATAAAAAAACTGAAAAGTGCAGTGTGCAAAAGTATTCAGTCCCTGTGAGACTATCCTTTGTGTAACCACCTTTTGCTGCAATTACAGTTGCAAGTCCTTTGGTGTGTGTCTCTTCAGCAATGACTTTTTGTAACTTACACTCCTTGTGGAGAGTTTCATTAAAATGTCAAGTCTGCACTTTTCCCCGTGATTTAGGCCACACCATGCCTCTCTGTATTAAGATTTAGTGATGGTACATCCTTAAAGAAATACCAAATTAATAAGTGTTTGTCATTAATTAATCTTGACTATTCATATTTATTTTCATCAAACATCAATTTGACACAATAAGTACATGCGATGCTTCTGAAGGCTCATAAACCAGCAGCTTTACACTTTGCACTCTCCTAAATCAGTACCTACTGTATGTCTGGAAAAACTGAAAAAAAGGAAAGTTATTTCACAGAATAGGATTTCTGTCATTTAGTCCTATATTTAGAAGTATTCTGGCTCTCTTTGTGCCACACGTTTTAGTCATTTTACACCATCTACACTTGGTGTATTTTATGGAGATCTACCATTCAGTCTTAATCAAAGCCAGTAACAAAAAAGTGAAAAACTAGTAGAGTAACATTTTGAGATAACCTTCACCTTTGAGGATTTAAAAGTTAGGCCTCTATTTTTCACAATCAGAGGTGACGTTTACTCACCAAAGCAGAGTTCAATGTACTTCCACCCTGTTATCAGCGCTGTTTAATCACATAACCCATTCCTTTAATGCTCCTCACCTGCTCCCCTCCATTGACACGTGAGCACTACTAGTCCGCAGATCATTATGTACTTCATTTACTTGCAATTGGACATTTAACATTTACTAATTAAAATACACAAATGCATGTAGATTTGCATTCCACAGTGTGTTTAAATGCATTATTTTTGAACATGTCATTTTGTCTGTGATTAAATAATCAATATCAGCATTTTAAAAAACCCAATCTTTTAAAAAAAAAGTAAATGCTTGTAAAGTATGACTACATGTGCAACGAATATAAATCTTGTCCAAAAAGTAAAGCGATTTCTGCTTGGTCAGTTTCACTTTTCTTCTATCTAAGCTTTTTAGAATTAGATCTGGTGCTGTTGGAAGACCAGTTTATTTCCCCTTACACTGAGCAGTTTTGTAATATCAACACATCCCTGAGATGAGCAGTAGAGTTGAATCTGTGACTTGTGGGTTTGCCTAATCCTCTCTGCCAATGCCTCACAGCTTTTTGTGAAAGTAGTTTGCTGGCGTGGGATAGATTCTCCCTCAGTAAAAGCAAGACCTGTTAGTGTTGAAGGCAGACTCTATGCATTAAGATATCAAGATCACATTCTGCATCTAGTGCCAACCTTTTATCTTCACAGTCTTTGACTAAACTTAACAGGATTTCCAACAGTAAAAGACTTAATGTCAAGGAGCATTTTTGTCTTAAAAATAAATAAATAAATGAATTAACCAAACACAATTTTAACCTTGAGATTTTACCCTAACTTTGGCAGTTTATATTCATATTTGTATAAATATATATTTTATTTTTAATTTAAAATATTCATAAAAAGTGTTTTGACATTTTTCTGATTATCTATGTCATAAGTACAGCAGCTATACCTTCAAATATTGCTGACTGACAGCTTTTTCAATGTTGCATGATCAGTATTGGAATACTGAAATAAGTATGCAATTACATGTGACAATATGGCAAGTGGTAAGATGGCAACAATATTACATCTTTCCTCATTTGGTTAAACAGAATTCAAAATTCCTATTTTAGTATTGCTTCCCAGGTCCCTTGGCAGCTGGTGCAAGTTTGTATTGTTAATGTTTGTTTGAGTGCATGCCTGAGGAACAGCAGTCACACATGACTTAGAGAAAGGGAACTTAATTAAATGTGTCTTAAGTAAAATTAAGCAATTAAACACAAACTTTTCTGAGTCATTTGCCCTCTCGACTGACGAACAAACTTACATTTCCATACCTGCAGGTCGAACAGCACATTAAGTGAGTACACAGATTTTCCTTCAAGTATGTCATGTGTACTTCATTAATTTGTTCTTTCTTATTCATTTTAGTCTTATTGGTTCATTTATACAGTGAAGCAAGACCTTCACTGAAATTACCTTATATTTTTTTAGTGTAAAGGTATTATTTTTTTCCTGTTTTTTCTTTTCTTTATCTCTACTTTTATATTTTTATAACTGTTTAATTCTAGAATTATTGAACAATAAGCCCAATAACATGCGTCTGACTAGTGGCAGACTGAGAGAAAACACATTTGATGTTCTTTCTTGTGACACAGAGACCCTTTCATGTATTCGATTTAAACCTCTTTTAAACAAAACTCCATCCTACGTACTGATTTTTTAATTATAATTATTCTTTCATTGCTCTGAAACTGAAAGTGGTTCTCCATTTTTTTTTCTTTTTCTGGTGCAGTTATGGGTGGATGCCGCAAATAATAATATTTGGATATATGTAAGCCATCTGTGCTGTCTTTTTGGGTTGTAGACTCTGTGAAATCCAGATCAGAGAATTGCTCTAACTATTAATGGAACTGGCTGGGTATCAGGCAACTAAAAGGGTTTTACTTATTTACAAGTACAATAAAAGCAGCACATAGGACGGAGCCATGTTTGACAAGAGAACGCCTAACAACAGACTAGGATGAGGACAACAGAGATAGGATGTAGCCAAACTGTGGTAGAATTGCCTGTCAAAGCAGGTAAACTGTTGTTCAATTAACTTGAGAAATAAGAGGTTCTCTCCCTTCCTTTGTAATAGCAACCTTCTAAATTACAACCTTAGACTTTGGGAGAAAAAAAGATGTAGTTTTGCTCTTGAGCTACTGAGGCAGTCATATTTATGTAAAGCTGCGTTTCAGATTAATGAACTTGCAACATGGGGCGCTTTTGACTTTTAAATTAAATTTTCAGAAGAACCATTTTTCAGATACAGTTGAGTCCAAGTGATAAAGATAATTACTGGTTCTTGCAATCACAACATGCAGAGATGCATCACATCTTGACTACTTGAAACAAGGAGCTCTGTCATTAATAAAAGCATAAAAATGCAGTCGTGGGATTTTAAATTACAATGTGGGAGCGTCCATCACACCACCATCTGTGCTCCTTCTTGAGGATCTGAGTCAGAGTGACTAATGACTTGATGGTTAGACCTGCTTTATGAAATTATGAAGCACAAGATGTTAAAGTCTGTAATTAAAAAAACACATTAAAACAACAGCATCCTCTGTTTTACATGCAATAGATTAGTTCAGCCTGTGGGGCCTTAGTTTGTGTTTTTTTTAAGGTTCCGATTGTAAGCTTAAACATAATTTTAGATCTTAGTGCATATATCCAAGTGTTTGTTCGCACAAATAGCAAATCAGCCAATCATATGGTAGTAACTCAATATATTTAAGCATTTGAGTATGGTGGATGTGACTTGATGATGATCAAACCGAGCTAGAGCATGGTCAAAAGAATCACTAAAATGATTTGGAATGTGGTTTTGTTGCTGGTGCCAGCTGGGTAGACTAAATATTTCAAAAACTGCTGATCTACTGGGATTCTCATGCACAACCATCTCTGAGAATGTTCGTAAAAGTATGCAGAATATCATCTTTGAGCTCACAAAAACTTGAACTGTGAAGGATTACCACAAATTGAATTTTCAAAGTGTTACCTGGTCCAGTGGGTCAATTTTATCCATTTTCAGATGGTAGTGTTATAATTTGGTATAAAAGTATTAACATGCTCTGACTTGAATTGACGTTTTATGGTGTTATAGCTTTTTCCTTGTGGCCATTAGTACCATACAAACTGATTTTTTAAACACCATACCAGACGCTATGGCCTGTCTGAGTATTACTGCAGAATATGCCCATCCTTTTGACAAGAGTGAGTCCATCATCTGATGTCTACTTCTAGCAAAATAATACATTATAAAATGGGGCTTTTGCAATTCCTTAAAGGATTTGACTACCTTGATTATAAAAATTTCTCAGGGCAAATTCTCTGCCTCAAAGCTTCATTGAATAATGTTTTACTACTTAGCACACTGTGTTTCACCCAGGTGATCATTTATGTTGTGCAATGTTCTCACTTCCACCTGAGTTATTGACAAATGCTAGGTGCTAATAGCATTGCGTCCGACTTTTAAGTTCGGTCTGGTCCGATTTTATTAATTGATGATAATGTCCGGGATTTCATTGTTTGCAGTGGACAAATGGGCATTCTTAAAATGACTGGATGCTTAGCATATGTGATCAGTGCATGTTGAGGACTCAAACAGCAACAAGACAAATTATATTTTTTATTTAGCCCGACTGAAATGACCTCAACAAAAAGAGAATTGATTGATGCACAATGTACTGTAGAATGATAATTTTAATAACAAAGAAGTTAGAGACACATCAAAAAACCACTGGGGAAGCAGGACAGGAGTAAAAGTTGAATCCAGCAGTGAGAGAAAGAAACCAAGAAAGTTAAATACTGTGGGGATGTGATGAGTAACATAAAAATCAGTCATGAAAGTAGTGAACTGAGGAAAGGATGAAGAGTGAATACAGGAGAAACTTAATGGAAATTTAGAGGGTCTTACTAACAAAACGCTATAAGGACAAATAGAAGCCGAAGAGTCTAAACCACAATATGAAGAACAGGAAACAAAAAAGAACTAAGAAACCGAGAGATAATCAAAACACAAACAGCTGTGGACAAGCTTTTTATATTTAAGTTATACTGAAAGAAGACTTTCGCTATACCATCCCTCTGTTTACACATGCCATTAAATTTTCATTGAGGTACTGCTGGAAGTCAGTTGGAATATAACTTCTAAATTTGGTATTTTCAGTTGCACTTTATTAACCTGAATTCAGTGTGTAAATAAAATAACTCACGACTTGAATGAGAAGAGCCAGGGAAAATTTACTGTAAGCTGATAAAGTTTTGAGTTTTTCCTATGTAAACAAAAAAGCCTACAAACATTGGTAATTAATTAATTCTAAGTGTATAATGTAAAAACAAAAAATTGCAACGTCTTCTAGTACTTGAAAGACATATGATCTTCATATGATTGGCCAATCGCTGAACGATCACATGAGATAAATCTTAATATTCGTCCTCAAGGTTTTCTTTGCAAAGTTTACCAAAAGGTTGTACAATCGGTTGTTTTCATTTTTGGAAATGTTACAGTGATAAAATATAACACATAAAATGCTGCCACTTTTCTAGTTAAAAATGGTTGTACATGCACACTTAAAAGCACCTGACAGAAGTGTTGTTAAATTTTCCAGTGTTGCCACATACTTGTCTTTAAGGAGTGATTTCTCCAAAGAGTGGAACTATGTTATTATATAATACTAATTATGATTGAATTTGATTTTGTTGTATTGGTTTGATTATATGTATTTGGCTTTTTTGTGTTGTAAAGAGCATTGAGATGACATTTGTTGTGACTTCGGGCTATATAAATAAACTGAAATGAACTGCATTGTCATTAGTGTCCTGCTGACATATTCACTGATCAACAGGTCCTCAAATAAAATGACAAAAGTAAAGTGTCTTGCATTAAATGGATACATTTCTGTGTGAACAGGTACGGTTTTGGTGGAAAACATGCAAATCAATGGCAGGGCCCAGGACCCAGGCAGAACCATCTCTCTGACTCTACTTGACAACTATGATTACTGGGTTATACTGGAACCATCACGGCAGAGACTTTACCTCAACAGCACCGGGCGCATTCTGGACAGAGATGTGAGTACAGGAGAGGTTAAAATTTGTCAAGACACTTTTAAGCAAAAACATTTCATTTCTGAGACGTACACGTTTTCATTTACCTTTTTAATCTGCTTAGAACAATAATAGTCATTTTCAGTTCTTAAATTGGACAGTTTATTATTTATTATTGGTCTTTATTGCATTTCGCTGCTGTTTATTTTTGCAGTAAGTCATAAATTATTTTACAACAGAATTAGGAGTAATTGAGAGCATTTTCTGCCTAGAATTAGATAATTACTGTAATAGGTTTACAGTCATTTGACGACTCCATGCAGACCAATATCCATACCTGCATCTTGGATAATATGCTTGGTTAATCTTTCGTTGGTGCACATAAAAAAATGCTGTTCACATAGATCAGGCTGAATGGTGCAGTTTAGAATGTGAGAGATGGAAGCAAAGCAGTTAGCACATTAAAGACCATTTTAAGGCTAGTGGTTAGATTAAATGCACTAAGTGCAGTGAGGTGGATTTTATGTTATGCTATTGATGGGAACGCTCAGAAAGATCAATTGGAGAAATTACAACACACACTACACTACAAATGAAGAGGTTAGGTTGAGATATAACTTGATGCTTTAATTAAAGGGCACATTAACCTCTGTTGCTAAGTTTACATTATGACTGACAAATACTGTTGTTAATATAACAGGCTAGTGCTTTCTATTTACATCCTAACAGAACATCATTTTTACCAGAAATATTTTAAAATAATTTGGGACTCTCAGTGGTCTCTTCTGCATTCTAGAGATGTGCTTTGTGTTTAGACAGTTAACAATCTAAGAAAATATGATAATATTTTCTCATGAAATAAATTTTCTTGCCAAGAACAACAAATTAGATCAGTGCAACGACTAAATTTTTTTTTTTTTGTCTTTCTTTCCTGTCTTGCAGCCACCTAATTACATCACAACGATTGTGGTTCAGGTCCAATGCACCAATGAGCTGGTTGGTACGGTTATTTTACACGAAGTTCGAATTGTTGTGAGGGACAAGAATGACAACAGCCCCCAGTTTCAGCAGCCACGCTACTATGTTTCAATAAATGAGGTAACGGAGCAGTTCTTGCTCTGCATGCATAGACATATTTCAATAAACCTAAATAAATAAACAAAACAATATGCACAAATATAGTGAACCAATTTTGCTTTAACATCTGTCCAATAAATTTGTTTCAGCTCAGTCATGGAGTTCTTGAAAAGGATCCAGGAATATACTACTGTCATTTATATTGCCGTTGGCCAGAATTTTCTTTTTCATTTTTTTGAGTTTGTCAGAGAATTTTAAATTCCAACATACACTGAGTGCTTCTTACCTTAACCCGCTGGTGTCAATTGATTATTGAATAGAGAGATGTCAAGTATGAAGAAACAAAATTCTACATAAAAATCCAACAACAGACTCAAATCCTTTTGGTTTCCTTTAAAATATAAACATTTTATTAATCTGCATGGATACAGATGGATCCCAATGAACTGGGTAGCCATTCGAAAGTTGATTTATTTCTATATACACTTACTATATACAAAGTGTAAATTGTTTATATTGTATGGACCAATAAGATAATCATGGTACACATCTCATCAAAAATACAAAATACAGTTTCTCACAAATTGTCAGTGTTATGCAAGACAAACGAAAACAAATATCCGTATATACGGAAATATCACGTTGTGGCCACGTTATGGCTTACACTGCTATGGGGAAGACTGCTGGCTCAACAATTGTCCAGCAAACTGTCATTGAAACCCTCCAAGAAAAGTAAGGTAGAAAAGGTGGTTGCTAAAATGTTCACAGAGTTATATGTAAAGAGAAAGTTAAATGGAAGAAAGAAACTGTGGTTTAAAAAAAAGAGTTTTTGTTTCAAGATGATTGTGGCGCCCACACTAACAAAAAAAAAATTCAACCAAATTTTGAGTCTTTAACACTTACAGTAGTAGTATGGAATTTTCTTCACAAAATTTTGTTTCCTTTGGACCTCAAGTAATTTTTTTAACTTAACATGGGGTTTTATTAGAAATAAAAACAATAATAATAATAATAATAATAATAATAATAATAATAATAATAATAATAATAATTATTATTATTATTATTATTATTTCTTTTTAAATTGAGAAATAAATTAACTTCTGATAATATTCTAATTCATGGAGATGCACCTGTGTTCATATGATTTTTTTTAGCTCATTTCCTTTCATGCAAATAATTGTATTTTTTTTCTAGTTTTGGTTATGGACAAGTTGCTATTAGCAAATAATTTTGCACATTAGCGACGTGCACTACAGGAGCTTCTTCTCATATTGTAAATATGTATGTTCTACTAGCAGTACTTTTTCAGTACATTTTGACCTGCTGATATAACTAGTAGTTAGAAAGTGAATCTTTAGTCTTTGAAGTTATGTTTTTGAGATCAAATATAGCTCCCTGCAGAGCTCTGCAGTTGTTACTCCTCACAGTGCTTTCAGTGCTTTTGTGCATTGCAAGTTCAAAATTTCTGTCACACTTTGTTAATGTTGCCATCTGCAGCTACCCCAACAGTATAGTGAGTCATTCTACATTGCTGTCAACTTCCCTGAACAACATTTCTTGCCTGCTGCCTGGTCCTGTGGACTTTGCTCAGGGCTCTGGGGAACAGCAGTGGTTCTCATACTTAGGTTTTGTTATTCTGTCAGTGGCGCACGAAAGCCTTCAGACTGCTGCTGACTGCTACATTTCCCTTTTTTATTTTTATTTTTCTGTATTAATGGGATAGAGTGGCAATAGTGCTGGTTGAATAAGATAGCTCTCTCCTGTAAGCTCATGTTCTGCCCAGAGGAAGCTTCATGAGGTGATTTTTATTCTTTTCCTTCTCTCCCACTTTTTTTTATTTTTTTTTTCAGCTCACGCCAGTTGGAACTACCATTTTCAGCGGCTTTTCAGGAAATAATGGTGCGACAGACATTGATGACGGGCCCAATGGACAAATAGAATACAGCATCCTTTACAATCCCAATGATCCGGTATATGGACAAGTTAGAGCAGATTAAGGACCTTTTAAGCTGCTGTAATTTCATCAGAATTTCTGATTTATCACCCTACTTTGCTTTCTTTTTTTCATTTTAAGGTATCTAACAACACAGTAAGGGTTGGGAACACACTTTCAGGAATTATTCTCCTGGCTGGGAGGCTAAACTACGAGGACAAAACTCGCTACCTGGTATTGGTCCGAGCCAGTGTAAGTGAACTAACCTTTATGCTTACAGGTATTTTTGAATACAATTGTTTTATAATATTCAAGATGTCTTCCTCAGCTTTGGCTGACTGGTGCATCTCAATAAATTAGAATATATTCAAAAAGTGCATTTCAATTGTTTAGCTCAAGTTTTTGAGCAGTGATTGACATTCTTCATAAGAAGGGTGAGCTGCAAAAGACCATCGCTAATGAAGCTGGCTATTGGTGTAGCAGAGATATTAATTGGTGGAAGAAAAAAGTGTGGTCATGATGTTTTCTCTTACTTTATTTTTATGCACTTCTTTGTTTGACTTCAAAGAAATGTAGAAATGTTTGCGGCTGCAAAACCAAGATGCAACCTGAAAAGTTATTTTTGTATCCCGTTATCCCCATATTGATAATATTCAACAGCTCTTTTCAGTTTTCACCTCATTAAATCACTCAGAAACAAGCGATGAAGAGGATGATACACTATGTGTGAAAACATTATGCAGTAATTGTGTTACGGTCAATCAATACACCCATTGTGCAACATTGTGGTCATCTTATATTCTCATAGTAATAGTAACAAGCCCGGTCATTTAGTTCAGCAACAAACTGAACACATTGGTTTCTGTCTTGCAGCTGGAACAATATCTATTGGAATGGGACCTTATTCCCATCTTTGACTTCTGAGGGAGACAGAAAGCATCATTATACTTTCCTTACGCTTTATGCTCATCAATATTTTCAGAAGAATGGATAGCTGCTCAGCCCCACTGATATTAATTTAGCATTCAGCCACTTTTACATGTCTCTCTTCTTAGCTGGCAATGGTTACCTGACTAAACTGTTGAATTTGACATGTACTTGTCAAATTACAGAATGCAAGGAAGTAATATGATCAATCTTTGCTCCACTTGTGTCAAGGGTTCATTTATAGTGAAAAGGTAAATCTTTGAAAAGCTGTGCTGATTAGTCTTTTTTTTTAACTCCTGCTGCAAAGCAGATTTATTTCAACAGGGAAGCTTCCTTGAGAACAGCTCTGTTCCTGGATGTTTTCTCTGAGTTGTTTTCCTCAACAAAATGTTTGACAGACTATGAGCAATGATATCATTGTTGAAATGTAAGTTTTACATAATAACATCACTCAACCACGCCAAGCTTGGCACCATTTGACCTCACATTTCTTCACAAACGACCCCCATAGAGCAAAGCAGAACACGGCATTAGCTTGAAGTGGATTGGGCAGAAGATGATGAACAATGGATTATTTTTGTATGTTAAAGGATTGTTTGGATCAATGTCGAGGAGTTAATTTCTATTTTTTCCCCACCAGGACCGTGCTCCTTACCCACCAAACAGACTCACCGCTACCACAACTCTGACTGTGGATATCTTAGATGGAGATGACCTGGGTCCCATGTTTCTGCCTTGCATTTTGGTGAACAACACCCGTGACTGCAACCCACTCACCTATCGTGCTGCTATCCCTGAATTTACTGAACCGGTGAGAAGAAGACAGAGACACAACTGTCATCACCTTCAAATTTAGTCTACTTGGGTATCTCTCATTATGCACCTTTCAGGTTCCCTAATTGTCAACACATATCCTCTTGTGTCACCTCAGTTGGAGTGGAGGATTGGTTTATTGGTTTTGGCCACAGAATTTCTATTTAAGGGAGAATTTTTGGACAGTTTTACCAAGGCAAGGAAGCTAAAACCCTAGAAACACGGTAGACTAAATTAGAAGACATTTTCAAGTGAGAAAGAAGAGAAGGAATAGATGTTAAATAAAATTACCCCTAATATTGAAGAATATTGATCAATGAACCCCTGTTCCACTTTTTTATTATTATTGTCGATTTTAAGAATGTTGACATTTCCTCCCATGTAATGTTATTTTTACTTCAAATCTATATAGGAGTTGTAGGTTCATGCTGATAGATGTTAAAGACACTGTTACCTTTTGACATACATACAGTATTCATATGCATGCTGGAATATACTCCCTAGCTAACTGGTCCATCAGTGTATTGAAGCCAATCATCTTTGTTAAGCACCCAGAACAGGTTCTTGATTTCTTTGGAGCATGTAAGATGAGTGACCAACGCAAGCTTTGCAGTTCTCATTCAAATTTTATTTCAGTCTCCTCTCCGTTCTGTTGTAATCGTTATACTAACATGTCTGTCCACTGGGGGATTTGTCTTCTCGTAATTGATGAGTGAATACAATTAATCACAATGGGGAGACAGGCAATATTAAGTTGATCCGTATTTATTTTTTGTCCTGGGGGGATACAGTGTGGGCTGTGGAGTCCCCTGGATAATGACTGCTGGAGGAGGGTATTATAGCTAATCATCATTGTGCAGAGCTAGGGGGATTTGATTTAGTACACCTCCATACATTGTAAAAGCGAGAGGGCTGATTGGTGAGGGGTGTAAGGATTACTCCAGAGCTGAAAGATATAAATATACCCCCTCAGGGAGGAGGTCTTTTACCACAGAGCTCCTTGCCTTGTCTCTGTCTGCTAAGGAGGTTCGTCACAGGCTTTTTTTTTTTATGCTTGCACATACTGTAGCAGCAACATGGAGGCATTTCACATGAGGAGAGAAATTCTTTAATGCAGAGTACTCAACATTTTTTCTCTTAACCATATGTTAGTGCATTAGTGCGGAGGTGGAACTGCAGTAAATATGTGCTTAGCTGTATGCAGGAGCAGGGGAAGTAGCCAAAATCATTATAACATAATATCCTTGATGTACATTACTGTTAGGCACATTGAGGAATGTGGTGATGAGAAACTGCTCCAAAAGTGTTGTATGACATTGCAGATAATCAACTTATCTGGTTGATTATTACTGCCAAAAATAAAACCAACATTGACTTATGTTTGAGGTTATCAGAATTTTCTCACCAATTTATTTTCTTTTTGTTTTTTTAATCTCATCTTTTAGATTGATTAATCTGTAAGAGTAATCAACCAAAGAGTAATACATTCAACAACTTCAGTTCTACGCTGGGGCAAAAGTCAGATTCAAAGTGAAACTTTTCTCAGTCACTGTGTCCATACTGAAGAGTGCCACTATCAAGGTTACCTGGTTGTGCTTATGATGTGCCCAATAACCTGGAAAGATTTTTTTCATTTATTTATTTACATGGTACTGCATAGAAATTTTTTTAAGGGCCCAATGATGACAAACTACTTGCAGAGGTATTGTACATTTACTTTTTAATTATCTTTATTTATTTAACGTTTAAGTAAATTGTAGACACATTTAAATGAAAATGTCCATTCAACCAATAATTTATTTCTTTAATAAAAAATTAAAAGGTATCTCAATTTAAAAAAACAAAACAAACAACAGCAAAAAACATATAAAACCTCTACATTTGAATAAAAATGGCACACTTTAACCCCTTTACTGTCATAATAACACCAGTCTGTTTGGTAGTTAATTTATGGATTAACTTTTATTTGCATTATAACAGTCAAGCCCTTTTTATAGTTGCCGAAGAGCTTCTTGCATGCTTCTGCTGGTATTTTAGGATCAACTTTGATTATGAGCCTTCACAGATTCTGTAAAAAATTCTAGTTGGGATTGTTGCCGGGTCACTTCACAGTGTAAATTTTACTTCCAGTTAGATGAAACATGTTGGTTAAATTAACGGATTTCTTTAAATCTATATTTGCCAGGGTTATGGAGGATTTTGTTCCTAACTGTATTTTATTACATCTATTTTTCATCTTGATTCTGACTCCCATCTTCTCCTTTGATGCAGATTAAACTGAACCCACTGAATGTGACCCCACCTATCCGTGCTGTGGACATGGACAGGAACATCCAGCCCCCATCGGAGAGACCTGGCATTCTTTATTACATCTTGGTTGGTAGGTTCCTTAGAAACCTTTATTGAAAAAAAGGGTCCTTCTGGGTCACCTATGTCATGACTTGTACTTTGAATGTTTACTCTGATGTTGCTGGTGTTGCCTTTTTGCTTTTTGCAGGTCAACCAAACACATATTCAGAGTATTTCTCCCTGAACCGGACCACTGCAGAGTTGCGCGTTCTGAAACCAATCAGCAGAGACTTGTATCAGAGGTTCACTCTTATCATAAAGGTAACAGCTGAGATTAAATTTCACTTGCTCAGCATGTCAGTGTTGCATTTTTTAAGATAGTAATAACTTTAAATTTATTTTTAAAATGTGTTCAAAGCAAGTATTTCTTTGGTTGCAATGTATTCGGGCCTTCAAAGTTTGTAAATGCTCAATTTGAAAAAAAATAAATAAATTATATTATAGACTTTAATATTCTTGATCTAGTCAAAGCTAACATATCTGTTGACTCCACAACTATACACCTTAAATATTTTTTATACTATCAATGTATTGCTATCAGAGCAAGTGAAACATACAGTTTATTTTATATTTTGGTGTTCATGTTCACCTGTTCTACCTAGATAACCTGAGTCCCGAAGGTCAGTGAGCTTATCTTTGCCTGCTTAGAAAACATGAGAGCGAAAGATGCTATGATTTATTGACTTAACAGGAGGATAGGCAGCTTCAACGCCCTGAATCGTAATTTTGAGCAGCGAGCGTTCAGTGTTGTTGCGGCAGAGCAGTAGTGCAGATGAACTTTCTATCGCTAACCTCCAGGCACCTCCAAGCACTTTACTACCTGCTATTTAACCAGGATGGCTAGTGATCAAAGAGATGAGCGAACGATTTTATTTCAAGATGAGACATAAAGGCAGGTTGGTCACATATGAACTTTTGCATGTGTGCAGGTTATGGTGTAGATCAGGAAAAGAAGAGAGACAGTTCAAAGAGGAGGCAGGTGGAAACTATGATAGGTGGACGGGGATGTGTATTTAGAATGTAGGAGGCCGTATCTATCTAAGTCATTTAGAGGAGATGGAGAACTCAGAAGATCAGGGAAATGAGAAGTGAGGGTTTACTGATACAGCACATTTGGTGTATGTGGCATACATGCCTAATGCTTCCTGGAAATACATAGTTCAATTAGAGTCCGGGTTGCAGAAAAACACATCTGTTATTCTTTAATGGTCATCGCTGATCTTGATAGAGGCACATCCACCAATATGACTTGTAGGAGATGAAGACAGGTGTGCAAGCCGCATGGAGACGGAGAAACACTGTTTGGGAAAATTAGGGAGGTAAGAAATGAAAAGAGGGAGAGGAAGAGGAGCCGCGTGACACTTAAAGGATGATGGAATCAGGACAGGAAAATCAAGATTGATTGATGAGCGGGGCCTTTTGTTAGCGTTGAATTTTAAATCTGGACTGTGTGTTGCTGCTGTAAAGCGTGGCTCATTGAACAGCGCCTCAGTAAAATAAGGACACCGTTAAAGAGTAAAATCACCAGGGAACGATGTAATAATACGCTCTGTCTTAGCTCTTATAGACAGAAATGTATACATGTCTTTGTGCAAGTGTGTGTAGATGTAGAATGCACGTCAATAAAAGAGCTTTCCCCTCCTCCAATGTTTTTGTGCACAGATCGGATCTCTGGTTCGACATGCTGTGGGTTTTCTGTTTTATCACTGGGAAAAAAGAAAAATGACTGAAGATTGAGAGGCATGGCCTGAAAAAACATTGTGACAGACAATAACAGATGTGATGTTTACCTTAGAAGACGTTTAATTGGATGGGTCAAATGTTGAGGTGCAGGATTCCTTCATGCAGTGCTTTGGTTTTTGCTTTTCTGTCCCATGTAAATGTTTCAAATTATCAAACAAGGTTTCATACTACACAATATAACCCAAATAAATCTAAATTTATTGCATTTTTTAAGGAGAAAAATGATCAAAATTACCTCCAAAATTACTGTCGGGATCAAGCCTGAGTGAGACTGCCTGTACGAACAAAAAATTACTTCTCTAGACTCTGTAGCAAAGAGATAATAAAAATAGACACATTTTCCACTGATCTAAAGAAATTCCAGGTTAGATGAAGAACAGTCATTGGCATCTATCAACCTGGAATAGGTGGCTTTGGATCACCAGCAAACCCCAGTGAGAGAAATTGTTCACAAATAGAGAAAAAGCAGAACAGCAGTGAATCACCCAACCTTAGTAAGTGTAACAAAAAAGTTAAATTTGTAAGTGGACAAAACTGAATTTACAGACAACTAGGATAACACTCTGCTCACTTCTGGAATTCAGATGCACATGTATATCCTTGTGCTGCAATCCACATTCTGAAACACAAGGCCATCAAAATCAAGCTAATTCACAAAATTAGTTCCAGGTCATGACCTAAACTGATGTTGCCTCTCTCTCCCTCTCCATCTGGATTTTCAAAGCCTCGCCATTTGTGTGAAGCTTCCCCAGTGTGGGAGGCAGTTGTGACATTCGTGCTTACAGTGGGGGGAAAGACTTCAACACCAGCTTAACTGGATCACATTCATTTGCTTTAGTCTCTATGTTAGTGTCAGGTGTAATTTGCAGCTTTTAAACAATTTGTAAAGCTGAGAGGGTGCTGTTTCTGATTTGTGCTAATTTATTGCTGCTGAAGCAGCTGTTAGCGGCCAGCTGTGCAGGAAGAAGAGACAACAATGTTTTTAAATATTGGTAATTATTAAGCATAGAAACAGTTTTAGCATTTTCATTTCTGTTTTTTTTTTAAGTAATGAGAGTAAAGAACACTTTGTTATAATTGTTTTCATAATATACAAAATATATTTAAGTCAAATACAATGACTATACACTGCAGAGGAAATTCACATAAACATCTTCTGTAAATTAAACTTACTTTGTAGATTTTGTGGAATAGTTTTATTCCGCTGCCTCTAATTTATTTGAATTTTCTAAAAAGTGGTTTCTAAAATGTAAACCTAACACACTTCAGCAGTAATTTCAGATATGCATTCATAAATTTTATGTGACAGAGCCGCACTTTGTAGTGCATATGTGAAATTTTTTTAAATGTTTTTTGTTTGTTTTAGCAATTCTTGAAGGAGCAGTATGATGTAGGCAGATGGTGCCATTTTATAGCACAATCAAGCAAGTTTGTTAAATTCAACGATAAAAATGCTGTTTATATCAAGCATAACTTAAAAGAAATTTGACTTCACAATAGCCATCTTGAAATTGGTCTCTGTCTCTTTAAGAAGCTCTTTCTCCTTCCAACCCTCTGCCTTCAGCACGTCATTACAACAATGTTCCTCCGTCATGCCTTTTATAATCAAGCATTAAACTGAGAAGAAGTTCAGCTGATGAGATCAGCTGAAGCACACTTCCACCAGGTGTTTGCTATTTCCTGCTGCCGCTAGTCTGAGTGGGGAAGGTGCAGGGACTGGGTGTTCTGTATGGTGGAAACTTGGCTGGAGACTGCAGCTCCAAGAAGGAGCTTTGTGGAAAAGGTGGTGCTTTGTGAGAGCAATCGATTAGGCACCCCCAAATGGCTGACACGGGAGATTCAAGGAGTTGTCAAACATGCAAATCAAAGCAACGCTCCAGGTTTGTTTTTGATGAGGGCATAAGATTAAATAATATAAAGCTAAAAATGTCAATTTTGCATATTACCACCTTTAGCACACAGGATACATTTGTATTCATCCTGCTGGCTCTGATACCCCTAAAATATCCTGCAAAACCAGTTGCCTTCATAGTACCCCCTACAGAGCCCAGCTAGGTCTAATTTTAGCTAGGTACAAATAGAGCTGTTCTGTAAAGGTCTCAGAGGTTTGTTGCAGAACATTAGTGAAATTGCTCTATGAACACAGAGGAAACCACCAGACAGCTAAAGAGAAAGAGCAATACAAGTGTTTAAAACAAATTTAGGTTATAAAACAGCATTACAAGTTTTGAACTTTTAAGCCAACCTCTAAAATGGAAAGAGTAGGGCAGTAGTGTAAACCTAGATCAAGCAGCGAAAAGGCCAATTTTATGAGCAGTAATTTATGAGCAGTAATTAACCACATCTCCGGGGATCCCTTGACAAAGCAACTATTTGACATGCAGACTGCAAATCTAAATTTTATGTAGCTAAAGTTCTTACATAAAAATGACATATAGCCAGAGTTGCTTTGGAAAACTTTTGATGATTCTTTACACATAAAATGTTGGTATCTAATGAAATGGTTATTAACTATAAAACTAATTGAGACATGAAATCTACAGACACAATCCATCCAAACTTATTGAACTGCACTGTGTTGCAAAGAATGATAAAAAATGGATTCCGTAGATGTGCAAAGCTGGTAAGGTACACCTTAAAAGACTTTGAGCTGATTTGCAAGTCTTTTAGGCAAAGGAGCAGCATATATACGCATGCACTTTGCACCTTTTGCTATTATATTTGAATAAATAAAAAAAAAAAGTCTTGTATTTTTTTATTTCAAGTTTGTTCACTACAAGCACGAAATAGTTGGGTAGGAATACTATCTTGTCAAATAACTCTCCTCCTCTGAAACAGAAAACATCTGTGATGTTACACATATTTTCACGTGTGGTTGCATTCAGAGCTGTCCCGTATGACCACAGAGTGGGAGTCTGATCCACTCCACTGGAGTGGGTGAAAATAAAGGCCTAGGATGTCCGCTTTACCTTTGACTGCCCAACAAATAGCTTCTTAAGTTTTATATGAAATGCTGAAATATCGGTCTGTGTTGTGAACTCACCGGAAAATATTAATTGGGTCCCCGAACAATTTAATAGGTTTTTAGTAAAACCCTTTCAGGTATGTGTTATTAAGAAAATTAGACAAAAGGAGATATTAACATTAAGGTTTGTTCTTTAAGGTATCTTCTCGTTCAGTGTGTTTTTTTGCTTTATGTATGTAAAAAGGACGCAGAGTTGCAGAGCCTGAAAACCTTGGCAAAACCAAACTAAAAAAAAAAAAATCTCTCTACTTTCTGGCTAGCATCACCATGAAACACATTTGCAAAATGTTTGGCAAAAATTTAACATTTGGCAGCTGGCTTGCTTCTTCCCTCTTTGCACAACTAAACAACCAGTAAGAGGTAAAGAAAGTTGTCAGTTGCTAAATATTCATTTTCAGAAGACGAGATCAGCAAAATCTGAATTTGTAGATGAAGCTTTATGAAATATATATATATATATATATATATATTTTTTTTTTTTTTTTTTACTTTTACAGATTTTTATACAAAAACATAAAAATATCTGATTAGATATTATTTGTTTTCCCCAACTTTATTGTAGGGTAAAATATTAGAACAACATTGCCAGACAGATGCAGCTATCTAGTTTTTTGGAGAAAGTTAATCAACGTGGTAAGGCGATTAGTAGGGATTTTATTTTATCAGATTGTTGCATGGTTAATCAATCAGGTTTCAGGCAGAATAGAAACACAGCACAGAAACTAAGACTGGAGATTCATAATTGACTTCACACACACCCACCCACCCCTGCACACCAGGGAGACAGAGTTTGATGCAGTAGAAATACATTAAATAGTTAAGAGGTTAATTTTAGCTTCGACTCTGCTAGAATTCTCCTCTCCTTCTATTGGTGATCACTCATTTGACAAAGTCGGAGAGCCAGTAATTATGGGCTCTCTGCCTCAAACATTGGTATTTGCATTAAGTGCCCTGGCAATTAGTAAGTACCAGTCCTTAGTGGGGCACCTGATAAACTTTGTCAATATAGATTCATTTCTAATTGAAATTAAACTAGGTAACATGTCTATCTTTTATCCTGTATTTACCTGCTATAAAAGGTGGAACATAATATCTTTCATTTGGAAGTTTTCCATAATGACATTTTTCTCTTGTACTTCTTTTTTGTTCTGTTTTTTTTTTTCTATGCAGGCAGAACAGGACAATGGACATCCCCTGCCAGCTTATGCTGACCTCATTATTGAAATCCTGGACGAGAACAACCAGGCGCCATATTTCCAGTTTGCCACCTATCAGGGATACGTGAGTGAGGCCTCCCCAGTGGGCACCACCATCTCTGCCAGTGCCAACCTCACGGCTCCGCTAGGAATCATTGCTTTGGATAATGACATTGAAGAGGTAGAAACAGAGAAAAGCCTTTAGCGCGTTAAACGTTCTACAAACTTCAATATTTTATGTACTTATGTATTTAGTCATTAATTTAATTTATTCATTCATTCATTATTTCTTAAATTAGGTGTATTTCTCAGTATTTATTTATGTACATTATGTTCATTTCTTTGCTTGTTTTATTTATTCATTCTCTTTAGTCATTGCTTCTTTTTAATTATTTACTTGTTCATTAATTTCTTTTATTCATTTATTAATCCTTTTAATTTTCACATATTTAGCCATGTATTTATTTATTTTTGTGTTTTTTCACACATAGCTGGCTCCTGGTGATAGACCTGTGGGTAAAAGCGGGTGACGTTCCACGAAATGACACACTGTGTAATGCAAGGATGTCCTGACCCAATTTCTATTGCTCCAAATTTCCCAATGATTTGAGTAATTTTTAAACGTTTTTTAGTGCCGTCTGATTAGTTTTATCCAGTATTTATGGTCTAAAAAGTTATACACATCTGCACTGTGGAGATGTGCACGTAGGAACTTAAAATATGCCAGTAAAGTATATTATATAGTACAATACAGTATGTTAATCAAATTCAAGGAATTTGATGGCATTAGTAACGCTGCATTAATTCAGTGTCACAAACCTGAACTTAGTTTGATTAACAGTGCTCAACAGTTTTTACGTAATTTCTTCAACTTTGAAGAGATATTTTGTAATCAATTTAGAGCAAAATATGTGCAGATTAAAGTAATGATTTATATATATATATTATATTCCCCCATATAATATAATGGGGGGGAAAAAAACCAAAAAAAAAAACGTTTGCATTGCTCAATGAAACAACTTCATTGTTCTCACCATCTGGACACGTGTTGTTCATTTGTCCTGTGTGTTTTTTTTTTTTTTCAAAAACTGATTTTCATGTTCCATACATGAAGCAGAAGTTGCAATAAAAACAAGAACCGAAGGGTAAAAGCTTTACTCAGGCAACCCCAGTCCAATTATATTTCTCAACCAGATCTTTTTCTACGCTCCAACAAATTGACTCAGGACATCCCTGCTGTTAATGCATGCATCACTCTGAGGAAGTTGTAAATAAATTAAAGTCATTCCTCATTGCTGGAGATCTTTAGCACACACATGGAAAATTAAGACTTTTATTAAAAAGGGAAAAGAAAACCCTAACAACTGATGAAGTGTCAAGCAGGTCTCCAGTTGTGATGGATGTTTTTCTTTATCATAATATTTGTAGTTTTAGAGAAGTGTATTCTCATATTGTATATCAATGAGCCTGCGTGTGTTTGAAGTCCTTTATAGTTTTTTTCTTCACTGCTCATTTTATTTAGATTGATATTTCTGTACAAACATATTCAACTATTCTCTTGGAATGTTATCTTTTCTCTGGCATGGTTTTGTGACTTGATATTTGGGTGTGTAATTTGTAAAAAAAACAACAAAACATATATTCATCGTATTTGTTTTTACAAAGTTGACAAATTTAGCAGTTTGGGGTGTGACTGTGTTTACATAAAACTGAGAAGAACTGATCACTACCTTTAATTCAACTTTCAAAATATCCCTTTTCTCTGCCCCTTACTTGGAGAAAATGAACAAATCAAAGCGGAGTCGCAGATAAAATCAATAAGCTACCCAGGCTTAATGTTTACCAACCTTTCTGAGGACGAGTCTTTGTTGGCATGAATCGAAGCTGACCAGCAGCAACGGAGCATAATAAACTCCAGCTTTTTTTCTGAAAATGGACACAAAGATATGTCTTCAGTGAAATAGACTTTCTTAAAATGTTTGAAAGGATTTTACCTTCATCTTCATATGGAGGCTAAAATAAATGACATTTTCATTTGATTCACAGCTTAACTGCTTGCTTTCTTTTTACAGAAACAGAAGCACCATCTTTTATGAACAGAACAATATTTCTGAGTTTAAAGCCAGTTAGCAGTTTATAGACTGTACTATTCATAGACATAAATTTTGGTATTCCAATGATGCGGTGATCTAACTTCAAATGTGTACCCGTCTTAATTTTTTTTTACATCTTTCAATTTATTCTGACATTACAGAATTGTAAAACTAACAAATGAGACAACATAAACAGCATTTTTTTATTATGTTATCATACTTTCACAGAAATGTATTGATGGTGTAACTAATATTATCATTGACCCTTAAAAATGAGTCAAGTGGATCATTAAAAGCACAAAATTAAAAACTACGGCTACGTGGATGTGGTACGTAAACATTTTCGCTGTAACTGTACTTTAACTGACGTAGTTTAATGATTTTGTCCTCTGCTTATGCTTTCTTTTTGTGGAGACACCTGCCAGCAAATGACTTTTTTTCCAACACTTCAGCACATCAAAATATATTTTTGATAGGTTTCCGAGTCCCACAGCTGCAACCTTAGGCGTGAAAAAAGTGATACAGCACAAGTGTCACCATGGTTACATGTCTCTTTTGGTGTCTCTTTCCGTCGGAAAGACCAAAGACCCTATGGTGAAGATTACCCTGGATGACTACACCACAATTTTCAGCCTGACCCCAACTGGTATAATCCGCTACCTGAGGATTCTGAAACCTGTGGACCGGGAGAAGCAGATGACCTATACTTTCACGGTGAGTCTCAAGCTCAGTGCAGGCATCCTCAAAACAGCCCTGAGGTCTAACATCTCTCTGTGTTATCCTGTTACTGTTAAACTAAGAGGTACTTGGAGATGGGTACCAATGGACAAAATTTGGACACTGTTTATTATGACACTGTAAATGTCATGAATTTCTATACTTTGCTTTTAATTTGGTATTGATTTAACAAATAGAAGCATGTCTTGAAGCCTTTAAAATGTGTTCAGGACCCTATTTTATCAGGTATACATTTGGAAAATACTACCATTTAAAGAAAATATTGCTCTCCTTGAAAATAAATAGAATAAAAATTTACATAAAGTCACACTATCTGTGACAATCAAAAAAATTTATTTTTCTTAACCTATTATAAAAATGTAATACATATCAACCGTGACTTTAAAAACATTTGACTTTGCAAATTAACACCTTGGTTTTGTCACTTTAAGAAGCTCTTGCTCTTTCTGACACTCCACCTTCATTACACCATTATAACATTTCTCTGTTAAGTCATTTACAATGTTCTTGGAAGCATTCCACTGAGAAATAATTCCTATGATGAGCTCAGTAGATGTCCAGTTCCACCAGGTGTTTGCTAATGGCTGCTGCCACTGGTCTGAACGAGTTGAGTGGAAGAGGGGTTGCTCTGTGACGCGGAGGCTCAACTAGAGACTGCAGCTCCAAGGAGGAGCTGTGTGGAAAAGGTGGCGCTTGATGAGGGAAAATGTTTATGCACCCAGATTGGCTGCAATAGGAGATTAAATGATTACTTAAACATGCATTAAATAATCATACCATCATAACATGATGTGTAGCTCAAAAATGCACACATAACACCCCCTTTCCCTATTCTAGAAATAGATTACTGTGTTTTGTTTTTCTCATGTAAAGCACTTTGGACTGCCTTGTTGCTGAAATGTGTCTCTGACAGTACAGCAGCTGCACCCATAAAGGATTCCTTTCCTTGGATTAGTGAGCTCATATTCTATATAGAAACTGAAGGAGTTTGAGTTTATTGTGTGTGTGCAAGGTTGACCTTTTTCTGTCACTGTGCTGTGGTCAGGTTTGCTTTTGGCAGTACACTGAAATATGTGGTTTGTTTTGTTTGAAGCCCAGTACTGGTAAGTGACTGACAAGTTCTCAGCTCTAGGCCCTGTCTGACAGTGATAATTGTTGACATTGTAAGCTGACAGCTGAACTTTGCAATTAAAACTTCTATTTTTAGAAGGACAACATTATATGTGAAAAACAACATATAATGTGTTTGTGTTCGATAAATGATCCTCAAAAGCATTCATGTCTCTTGCAGACACAAAGACTGGATACTGAAAGCAGATTAGTAGGAGAGCAAAGAGATGTCAATATATTAAAATAAATCCAATTAAAAGTAAAAAACTACCAAAGAGATGGAATTACTGTGAACATTTTCACTATGGCGTATTCATAACACTTGGTTGTCATAAATAGGTCGCAGTTCAAACAAAGGCTGTCCTTGTGTGAAAGATTTGAATGTTTTAGCACTCAAGACATTGGGAACATTACATGGCAAAACTTTTTATTAAAATGTTCCAGGTAGAATAGGCAGACATAACTAGTGCAAGAAGTTTGTTTACATACCGTTTAGTGTCATGAGAGTAGTTTGTCTTTGCATTCCTAACAAGCTGTATCGGTAATTGTACTTTCGCATTTCTGAAACAATTCCCAGAATCAATACGCTTCTGTTGTAATCCATGCTGCTATCTGTCTAGGCTCTGTAATACTGTAACGAGTAGGCGTAGCATTCAGTGTGTGTTTTTCTGCTTTTACACAAGTGCTTCACAAAGTTATATTAATCAATGCAGCAGAGACACAAACTGAATGGGTTGTTGAAAATGTGACTGTTTTTTTTTTTTTTTTGGCAAAATGTATCTATTACGGCATTTTTTAAAAATGCAAATAATTAGATATCTCATTAAGAGCAATATCTTCAGTTGAAGCAAATATGCCAAAGTAGAAAAAAAATCTTAAGTGGTTGTGCTCTCAAACACTGAATAGAAGGTTTATGAAGGTCTTGTTACAAAGCCTGTTCAATGAAAAGAAGCTTTGCCATCTAAAGAATATGAAGTTGTCACAGTAAAGATATTGATGTTAAGATTAAAAAATGTACCCATAATTGACTTATCTAATATTGTGCTAATTGTGATTCAAGATGTATATTAAAATTGGTGTTGTAAAGGTTAAATCAAGCTTCTACATCCACAATACTGAAAATGTGTGCAATATATTTAAATGCCAGATTTCTACACAACCAGTACAATTAGAGTTATGATAATCTCAGTAGGCTTTATGTAAGACCAAACAAGGCTAACAAAAGTGAAAAGCATAGTTGTTTGATGAATGTCTCTGAAACAGAAGAATATCTTTACTACACATATTTTGCCCTGCAACAAAAAGCTATTAATGTACTGTAAATTTTAAGCTTAGCTGTTCAGTTTTGTGGAGAGATTTCTTGTCTGCATTGAGATATACTGTATATTGTTAGTGTTCCTGACACAGCTATAGGTTCGATCCTCTCTGCTTTCTGCTCTTGATTTGTTGTTCTGCTTAGTCCGTTTCCTTGCTTCTTTCAGAAAAGCTGCAGATCAGAGCTGCCACAAACAAGTAAACATAGATTGCTCAGTTTGAAAAACATCCTTCAGGCAAACTTACTGGTAGCAATCGCCTTTGAAGGCATTTCTTTTACTCTTACAAAGTGGAAAATAAACATATAGAGAGGAGTTTCTTAAACACAGTGACATACCAGAACCATACATCTTTGAAGTTTGAATAAAACAAATAATCTATGATTCCTTTGCATAAGTGTTCTTTGTTTACAGGTCTTCAGTTTTATATGTGTTTCTCTTTTTTGTGTTTTCAGATGGTGGCATCAGATGGTGTCCAACAGAGTAGTCCAGTAACTGTCAACATCCTGGTTATTGATGCCAATGACAATACGCCTACGTTTGCTCAGGTCTCCTACAGCGTTGAAGTCTTTACAGACATGCAGCCAGGGGAGACGGTGCTACAGGTAATCAATCCAGAGCGATCATTCTCTTCCATTCTGCCTTCCGTTTTTTTGTGTTTTTTTTTTTTTTCTTTTTTTCATCTACCGCTGAGACACTGGACTTTGTCCTCATCACACAGAATCTCTCTTTCAAATGCTTTTTCATGCTCAGCAAGAATAACCACAACAGTCTTGGCCATTGTGTTGACAGGCAAAGCCCAGGAGCATATCCCTTTGTCTTATCTGCAGTCGTAATAGACATGGAAGAGAAAATGTTTTTTTCTCTGGCATCAGTAAGTCATAGCGGAAGGATTTTGTGATGTCAATTTATCAACCCCTCTTACAGCATACAACAGGATTTGGAAATAAAGCAGGATTGCTTTTCTATTACTTCAATCATTTTTATTGCTCTGTGGATTTGGGTCATTGTTTTGATTTAATTACTACACTGACTTTAAAGGGTTCCGTGTCTTTATTTTTATTTCTGTCAAACATATTCAAAGACAATCAAACATGTATAGAGAGTATACATACCACTTTAACTGTTTTCAGACTTTTCTCAAACGTCAGTGTATTTTAATACGAAGAATGTGATCGATCAACACAAAGTAGTTCATTCTAGGGAAGTAGAGTACAAATAAAAGTGCAAAAGAGTGCCAAATCTTGAGTTTCAAGATGCTGTTAGTTCAATAACCTTTTCTAATAACATTAGAGGCCTTTGCAGAACAGTTGTACTTATTCATACAGATAGAGTCTATTTACCAGCTCTGCCTGGTTTGATCAATTTAAGGGAGCTGGTTGCAAATGCAACCCAAAGTTTTCAGATTTTTATTTTTAAAAAATAGAAGACCATGTATCATTTTACTTTTACTTTATAATTATGCACTACTTAATCCTGGTCTAGCTCATAAACTTGCAATTAAATAAAAATAAGTTTTAGTGTTTTAGTGTAGCAACTTGTGAAAAGAATCAAAAATTATGGTGGCTTTTGCGAGTCAGTGTACACAAATACAAGCGTGTGCACGCTTTTATAAACCAACTCTACTAAGTGCATTTTGCTTGAGCCTGTTTTTTCTTCTTCTTTCTCTTCTTTAGTTGATCTGTCTTACAGCACAGCCTCTCCAAAACAAAATAAAAGAATAAGACACAGAAAAGGTCAAGTTTAATCTTTATTTTTTTAAGCAGCCAGTTCACCCTGCCTGAAATGAGGCCAGAGGTTACAGAGTGTCTGCTCTGACCGCTTAACCGATTTTATAAGCTGTTTATGTGAGCTGGAGTCCCCCCTGAGCATGCTGAAGCTTATTTGATGCTACAACTTTTACTCCAGTGTCGGTGTCATGGAAAAAGGAGGTCGTGAAAGCTTGGATTAAAGTTTCAAAGCTTTAACGATATGAGGTCAGCTGCAGCACGAAGGCTAATAATCACAAACAGCAGAATGTCCTTATTGCATTTGGAGTTTGAATGTTGGAGAAATGCGCTGTTTGAGTTTACTTATTACCTTTAAAAAAAGAATATTTAATCTATTTCTTTACAAATCTATAATCTACTTAATGTGAAGTGGAATGTGACCATTAATTTATAGTTTTTAACAGTAGAATACACAGCTCTTAATTTTTACATAAATGTCACATGTCCATTAAAAAAATGTTACACAGAAACAAGCCTCACAAACCCCTGTGAAAAAATACATTGGCTGTTTGACTGTTTCACAAGTAATGTTAGCTGTAACCCCCTCCGGTTAAAACTACAAACTGCAGTACAGAAAGCAGAAGAATCGTGCTGATAATGTGTTATCGTACTATTTTTCTTGTTCTGTTTTCTCAGTTAACTGCAGCGGATGCTGATGAGGGGCTGAATGGCCTGGTAACGTATGAGATTCTGGCTGGAGCCCAGGGAGATTTTGTTATTAATAATCGCTCTGGACGCATCACTGTGGTGCCTGGTGTCGTCTTATCTGTGGGACGATCTTATGCACTGACGGTCAAAGCCTCTGATAATGCACCTGATACCCAGAGAAGGTACAGATATACAACAACTTTGTCACATAACAATGATGAAATAAGAACTTTATTTTGTTGTTATTAATCATATGGGTCATTAACACATTAAAAGGGGGCAGATTTTCTCTTTCTCTCAATGTCTTGTTAGTTGGTTTCAGTTTGTTGTGAACTGTGATAGACTAGTCATCCCTTCAATGATTACTGTTTACTAAGTTGTTTTTAACATGCAATATGCTATTCAACTTTGACTCTAAAAGTTTTCTGTAGGTGAACACATTGAAATACGTTTCTGAATAGAGGTTTTGGCGGAATGCAAGAGCTGCTTTGTAGATGATTAAGCAATAGAAGCTGAATACAAGCTATCCATCTCCTGGTTGTCAGAAATTTTTACTTTTGCCAGCATAGTTTTTGGGTTTAAGCAGTATTACCAGGCCATAACGGAGACATATAGTTATTTCAGATTAATAATAAGATTAATAATGATAAAAGAACAGATGTTAAGTTTTTCTTCTCATGAAACTTGCTCTTAATTTTAGCTCATATATCATCAGTCTATTTAATATAATTAAATTGATTGATATTTCTTAATTACTTGTTTTGCTGCATTTTTTAGGAGCTGCAGGATTGCGCAGACTACATAATGTTAGCTTGTGATGTGAATTAAATTTTTTGTATTAAAATATGTATAAAGACCATGAGTGGCTATTCGGTTACATCTTTTGACTGGGTTATATATATATATATATATATATATATATATATATATATATACGGTATATACACAGTACAGACCAAAGGTGTGGACACACCTTCTAATTCAATGGGTTTTCTTTATTTTCATGACTATTTATAAGGCAAGAAATCCCACTTATTAACCTGACAGGGCAGGTTGACCTATGAAGTGAAAACCATTTCAGGTGACTACCTCTTGAAGCTCATCAAGAAAATGCAGAGTGTGTGCAAAGCAGTAATCACAGCAAAAGGTTGCTACTTTGAAGAAACTAGAATATAAGGGGTATTTTCAGTTGTTTTACACTTTTTTGTTTAGTGCATATTTACACATGTGTTATTCATAGTTTTGATGCCTTCAGTGTGAATCTACAATGTCAATAGTCATGAAAATAAAGGAAACTCATTGAATTAAAAGGTGTGTCCAAACTTTTGGTCTGTACTGTGTGTATATACCGTATATATATATATATATATATATATATATATATATATATATATATATATATGATCTGTTTGGGGCAGCGATGAACTTCTATAAAACAAAATGCAATATCTAGATTTATTTGAGTCCATCAGAACCAGAACCTTGAGGTTCTCCATTTCTGAATGTCACTGCAAACATCAGCAGAGACTTGACCAGAGCTGCTGCATGCCTCAATAGTGAGGAACAGACTGTAATGGAGAAACTCACCACCTAGGGTTAATGTGCGACTTGGTTTGGGATCTAAAAGCGCTAATTTAGATCCCGCCAGTTTTTAACTTTGTCCGGTGGGGTCTTACTGACACCATATGCGCTTGTACAAGGTTTTTTTGTGTGTGTGTGGTTTCGGAAACAAACAATCTGCTTCTGTTTCTTTTGTATTTTGAAGTTTTTCTGATCAAGATCCTCTACCACAAAAAAGCAAAGACTTGTAATTTCTTTCCCAGTCTTAAGTCTTCTGGCGTGTATTTCATCAGTTTTAGTGTTCACTGTTTGAAGAAGTGTTTGTGATCTCACTAGAAGATGAACTGTAAGTGAAAGCTTTGAGGGAAAAGGTCTATGCATTCGAGCTCTGATGAGAGCTTTGCCTTTGAGTGAACTAACTTTAAAATTTTCTCTGAGATGTGGGGAAGTGTTGGAAATGAACATCGTCAGTTAGACAAAAAAAAAAAGTTCAAGCAAAAACTGATACCATCGTTGGACACTTCTGTTATTCAGGAGCTCGATCACTACAGTCTATATTGAGGTTTTACCACCCAACAACCAGAGTCCTCCCCGCTTCCCCCTCATCACCTACAACCTGGAGATCAGCGAGGCCATGAGGATTGGAGCTATTCTCCTCAATCTGCAAGTAAGTCACTAATTCAAATCCCCAGTGTATGACGCACATTCCTGCATTATAAGATGCAGAAGTGTTCAAATTTTGCTACAGTTTGTCCAGGTTAGACTTGACTCACAGCATAGATTTCACACGTAGCATGTTTTCCTTTCATATGACAGTTTAATATCAATGTTTATGTTATGCTTATGCATCCTATCTCTCTCCTTGTCATGTTCTTCTGTAGGCTCATAAAATTATCTGGTTCTGGTGTCATTTTATTCTTCCAGGCAACAGACAGAGAAAATGATCCAATCACGTATCAAATTGTGAGCGGAGATTCACAGAATGTCTTCAACCTCTCTCGAACGTGAGTGCAAAAATTTGTCGCCCGGCTTTCTCTACTTGTTTGCATGTTAAGTTGTAGCTTAATCTAGTCTTTTTTTTTTTTTTAAGTATTTGTTGTATCCACACTTTTTCTGAAAACAGTGTGGATGAATGTATGATGAATGATTAAAGAATAATATTCACAATCAAAGATAAAATACTCCACTGCATTTTAATATATTGTTTCTTTTGATTTTGCTTCTTTGATAAGCAAAATGCAACATACAAAGACAACTTATGGTTCCTGTGGTTTTAAAAAAGCCTAATTTTGTGGCGCATGCCTTGTTGATGCTTTCAATTATAAAGATTTGAGAACAAAATAGAAATATGATTCAGAGAAATATTTTCTTTTTTGCTACTGATT
Source organism: Xiphophorus couchianus (assembly GCF_001444195.1). Taxonomy (NCBI): domain Eukaryota; kingdom Metazoa; phylum Chordata; class Actinopteri; order Cyprinodontiformes; family Poeciliidae; genus Xiphophorus; species Xiphophorus couchianus. The sequence continues at coordinate 9,641,879 of NC_040249.1, read as the reverse complement.
AAAGACAGTATCAAAGGGAAGAAAGTCAGATAAATTCAGTTCGTTTTAGAATCTAGCTAATGATACAACAAGCCAATGCAGAAGATCTTGTTTTTTGGGGAAGAAATTAATTTAGTCAGATTTAAAATGTGCTCAAGTACTGTATCTCTACTAAAAGCTAAAGATATTTTTTATTGCAGAAAAGGTTCTGCCAGAGATGTATCATTCTAAATAACTGAAGATGAAACTATAGCTTTCAACTTAGGAATCTCATAAGATGCAGAAGTGTAATTTTAGTACATGCTCGTTTAGCCTTCCCTCTGGCCTTACGCCAACCTCACACACACAGTGTATTAAGGGGGTGGGGGGAGAAATTGTTTTATTTATTTATGTTCTCACAAGGTTTGTGACACACTCAGTGGAAGCAGCTGTACACAGCTCTAAGGCAAAATGTGTCATTGGACCTTCGTACACCATTCCAGATAAAGACAGAGAGGGTGCTTACAAACAGGTCACAGCTGTGCCTCGATATCTCACCTCCTGTAGAAGATCTTCCCCTACAGCTAATCTGAAAACACACATCACTACATGGATGAATGTAGACTTTCTGACAACATATCTTGCTGCTGTTTTAACTGCCCTGTGTACATTTGTACACAATTTCAATCTTAATTTCTTTTATAGTAACACAAAATCTTAAACAGGAATATATAACATAATCTCGTTGCTATTATTTACAACAGAAAAATACTATTATTTGTAGTCTCTGCTAGAATATTATAACATTAATTGCTGCAGTTAAAATTTTACTTCTGACTTTTTTTATTGGTATTTAGATTTTAATGCATAGACAAACAAAGTACGAGAACAAAGCTAAAGCTACGTTTACACAAGGCCCTCTGTCAGGAAACTCCTGGTATTTTTGGATGACCAACAAGACACCTTGAATCTGCTGTAGTTGTCATGACGTTGTTCTTTTAGCAAGACGACAAAACGTGCTTTTGACCCTTAGCTTCCACCTCATTTAGAAAACAACCTTTCTCCGTCTCCACTTATCAACATTGTGTTTAACTGAACAGGTTATGTAGCACCAAACCCACAATGCTATCCGCCACTGACTTTGTCATATGTCCATGCATGTCCATTAATAGATGAGACTTAATACAGCAATACACACTACTAAAATTCAATCACAATTTTATGATTTATGAAAATCTGCTTGTTCTCTTAAATATATGGCACCGTCTTCTGCTGAATGTGAAAACTGAGACTTAGTGAATCTGAAATTGAGTTTCAGTTTTGTGACTTATCTTACTTGTCTTGCCTCAAGTAAAGCATTTTTGCCACTGGGAACTCGCACCTTCTGCATCAAGTCCAATGTAGCATAGAGAGACATGATCTGAGCAGAATGAAAGATCAACTGTTAGTGTGACTGAGGAGGATAGCCTCCGGACCACACTGCCAACACCCCAGACAATGCTGTTAATAGTGTCCCATACATCTGACAACATCTTTTCATTTATGGCGGCTGGGCAGAGAAGGCGGGATGTTATCGCACATGATCAGTGAACCTCTCAGACTCATTCCATTGAGTGTAGTGCAACTATCCAGCTTCAGTGAGGAATAAACTCCCCAGGTTGGCTTTTCTGCATTAATCATTTTGTCTGATGCCATTATCACCCATCAAGATAATCGTTATCATGGTAATGTATAGGATATCTCCACTGAACTCAAAGTGCAGGTTTCTACCCTTTTTTTCATATATTAATACCAGTCTGTAAAATTAATGTACCAGTTTTATTGTGTTTTTGCAAAGCTCTTTTTGCCCTCTTAATTCAAGGATAATTGAGTGTGAGGAATTTAAAATAGTTCTCTCCTTCTAACCTCGTGGCATCTGTTTAGAGGAATAGATAACATTGACAGAATTTCAGTAATTTGCCTGTCAGAGTTTAAAATGAGGCACTGTGGTATAAAGGTCAGGGTCTGCAGAGGAATGGAGTGGTCAGGTTTTGCTTGGACTGCCTCGCCACAAGAGCTTTAAATCAGAAATGGGAAGGAGCGGGGGACAGTGGGGAATTGCTACGGGCATTAATTTAGCACCGGGTTCAGATGCATTCATCTTTCTTTCCGCTTATCCTTCTGGCAGAGGCTCTCTTGAGTGCAGGAACAAAATTGTTGTCTCCGAGTTTGTGTGTGGCTTGACTTGCCCTTGTGTATTCTGTGTGCAAACAGAGATAATTCAGCCTCATGCATAGGACTCCATCTACACTTTTTACTTGGAATGCCAGGGTCAAACTTAGTGGCACGAATGAGCAGGAGGGCTCGTTTGTGCCACACGAACCATATTTCTCTTCCTAAAAGGAAAGGAAGTGTGGCTTCCCATTGGGAAGCCAAGGGAAGTATGGCTTCCCTCCCTGAAGGGAAAGACTAAGAGAGCAGTTAAACTCCCACTTGTTCTTTACCCACCACCAATGTTCTATGATCAAAAACCATGTTTAATAACCTTGATTGATTTAAATACAATGTTTTGAATTCTTCTCTTCTTGACTCTTTGATACTGTATCAAAGGTAAAATATGTAATGAAGTTCTGAACATGACTAAGCTGCTCATGTTTTACATTATAGCAATTGAGGGAAAAAGTAAAATCTGAATGTGCTGTTCTGTAATATCTGCTCTGCCCTCTATCAACAGGATTGGCCTTTTACTTCTGGGCAAGCCTCTGGACAGAGAGATCACAGACCAGTACCGTCTGATTGTCACTGCTTCAGACGGTAACCCTGGAGGGGTGAGGCACAATTCTTTTCACTTATCAACTGGATTCGTTTAGAGAGCTGCTCTCTTGAGAGAAACAAAGATTAATAAAAGTACATGGGAGGGTTGGGAGAGGTTGTATACATGTGTGTTCTAAAATAATAAAAACTTTAATAAAAAAAAAATAATAATAAAATAAAAGTACATGGGTAGGGATTTTGATCCAAGAGACTAAAGTTTGTGATTTTCGTCAAAATGCATTTTGTTGCATTAACTGTCAGGAGAAACCAAATTAGAGCTGAGGTTAAATAACAACATTCTGCTTATTTACCTTATTTTATTTTATTAATTTTATTTAAAGTGTGACCCATTTATGGAAACCCTAGTCCTTGACTTGAAGGTAACATGATCGAGTCCCGGCCTGATGACCTTTGGTGCATGTTCTCTTGGTCTTTCACAACCTACTTTCCTGTCCCACAACTGTCAAACAAAGGCTACTTAAGCCAACAAAACTTTTAAATTAACAAAACAAATCATGTTCTGGATGACTGTGAATCATTGTTTGAGTTTGACAAGTTTATTTTCACAAGCGGAGCATTATGGCTTCCGTTCATTTCTGATGCTCCATGATGGATGGATGGATATACTGTATACAGTACATATGCATATATGTGTATAAAACTATTAGAATTTGTTCTATCTTAAATGTAATGGACATAGAAATGGAGAAGGAGAAAACAACGGTAGAAAGGTGGGGAAAAGATTTAAAGGGAAAAGGAACCAAGAGTAGAGAAGAGAAATGAGCATGAAGAGAATACAAGTTAAGACCCTAGAAGTCTGCCTCTACACCTGCAGAGAGAGGAAAAAAACAAAATTGAGAAACCATAGCAACAACCAACACATTGACACTACTGAAAAGTACACCATTCAATTTTATACAAGATATATTCAGTGGCAACCGCTGCTCAACCTGTGAATGTATCTGGAAAAACACCTCAATCTAAACACCTGTAGGTGTGTGTAGTTGGGAGTGTGTTTGTGTATAGAAGGTTAAATGTGGATGTACGGGCCCACACATAATCGCAGGGCTGATATTAGGAAGAGAGGAGCCACAGACATGCCTCCAGAGTCTTGGTGCCCGTCCACCACAGTCCACTTTGTTGCATTAACGTTTTAAATTTCAAGTTACACATAATTACCACCCCTACTAGATGCAGGTGTGTATCACCAGTGGTACTTGTACCACCATTTGGGTTCAAAAGGTCTATTATTGAAGTGAAAAGTCTGATTTTGTTACTGCACTTGCAGTTAAAAAAAATTGTACTAGATTTTCATTGTCCATGCTGTGTTCATTCAGAGTATCAGATAAGTCTTTTCAATTTATTCAAATTAGAAACACATGACTCACCAAGTTTTTATCTTTACAACTGGTAGAGAACATCAGTTGATTTCCTGTTAACTGTTAGAGCTTAATACTGGCAGATGAAGACAGACATTAAACCACTGAGAGTGTTAGAGCTAAAAAGTTATTTTTTTTCCAAGTTTAATTTCTCAGTGTTTACTTAGTAATGTTTTCTTCACTATTTAACATTTTTGTATATGTTAGATTGTTTTTTTTTATGCCCACCTGCTTTGTTTTTCACTAGTTCATACTTTTAGTCATTCATGGATGAGTTCATTTTATTTGAATTCCCTGTTTCTTTTAAATGATCCTAGTCAAAGTCATATACGGTATTATTTTTCCTAATGTTATCATGAATCTGCATTTTAAAAAGTAGAATCAAAATTAGAATATTCACTTAACCATAGCCATACTGTATAAATTGCAGTGTAAAATTTTCACAAAGTTGAGGCCTGCTCATTTCATAAAAAATAAACAACAAGTAGGCTCTTAACAGGACACCTCAGCCTTGAGAAAGAAAAGACATCAACAAACATTGATGCTGGTTGTGGTTTCTCCCTCTGAGAGCTGATAATAGCGTAAACTGTCTTAATTTAATTAGACTTCACCTCAATTGGCTCACTTTTGAGCAGCTGTCTTCATTCCAGGCAGAGGTGAAAGGCATTTTCCCTTTTAAGATGCAGTGTATGATGGGCAATGAACATTAGCTGATGAGCTGTCACAAGAGTGATGTTGATTGCTGCCCCCTCACCTGCACACTCGTAACTCATTGGCAGGCATAGTGCATCGAACTCTATGTTCCTGCGTTTATGTGATACATCACAGAGTGAGAGAGGCACAGTAGGACGGCGCCTTGGTAAGAGTGAAAATAGGAGGTAATTGAGGTCCATGTAGGTTGAGGCGTCAATTCCCAGTGTGAATTTACAGTCTAGATGTTGTGCACACAGCTATATAAAGAATATTTTTTCTGTTGCACAAAATCTTTCTCATGTATTAACGTTTGATTTGTGTAGGTTCTATGTCACAGCTAGAGAGTAATCCTGTTACAACAGCAAGAAAATTAAATGAGAGAGGAGAAAAGGCTTGTGGGAGTGTGGAGGTGAGGAACTCATTCAGTGCTGCCATTTTGGCCAGAAACACAAAAAGGATCAGAAGTGCAACATTATATTTTTTTTAGACTTTAAGGACCTATGTTTTGCTTTATATACTTTTTGTGCAAATAGACATTGTGAAGTTTAGGTCCCATAAGGAGGTCAAAAGTGAATTATATTTCTTAACATCTCAGATCTTAATTTACATGCAAGCACCATTGCTTCTTCAAAGTAAAGGGTGATGGATCTGAATTCTGATATTTAGTAGCAATTACAGGAGTTTTCGCCACATATCAAAAATCAGCAGCTGTAAACTCCACTAAGCTGTTTCCTTGCTCTCTGAAAGTTTAAATAATTGATGCCCCTGATGCAGGTGGTGTGCAGAAGGCAACGATCAAACGTTCATTGAATACTTTCATGCAGTTTGCCTTATTTGTGTTATAAATATAAAGTGTAGATCAATGAAGAGAAATTTTTGATCACATTAAGAACGCTGCAATCGACTGATAAGAGATCATATTCTGCAAATGTTCTTTTCATTCTGAACATTGATTGGCTGGTCCAATACTGACTCCTACACCAATCTATAAACACATCAACCTTGACCTTGACATGTAGTTTCATGTGCTTTTTGAGTATATTTTTTGATGCATAAATTATGTTATTCTTTTATGTTAAGTTAGATTTGAAACTATTCTATCAAAAGACTTACTGCACATTTGTTTGTGTTATAGTCCTTACAAATTGGGATGTTAGACTGCAAAGAAAAACAGAAGGAGAAGCTAGAGATGAGTGCATCTTTAGTAAAAGATCTTGGTAACCCACCCCGTGGCCTTTTGCTCTGCACATTATTGATTTATTAAAAAGAAAACTTCCCAGTGACTGGGGGTGCGACAAAACTCGTAACTCAGATTATGTTAGTTTTCAAATGAGAATTTCCTTTACAAAGGAAAACAACTATCCAAACTAACCTGGTTCCCTGTAAAAGCATTTCAAATCAGATTTAAGTATTGAATTTCACAAGGCTACACCAATTCCTTTTTGGAGGTGTTGTTAAGTATATACTCACTAACAAATACACTTAAATGATTTTCTGACCACTCCAGTGCCAATAAAGTTAAGAGAACTCATGGTTGGGAACAAACAAAATGACCAAAACTATAAACCTTCATATGTGTGTGGAAAAGTGAAAGAAGAAAGCAAGCATTTGTTTGTGATATTTTTCTTTTCTGTCAGCTAGTTTTGCACAAAACAAATTGTCCTCCACTTTTAACAGATTTCTAAATTTGTATTCTCGCCAGACTTTAGTGAAAACTACCAAGCTGACTTGGATCCCAAGTATTCACCCTGGCAAGTTGGATCCCTCCTGGCGAGAATGAGTACCAGACTTCTAATAGTCTGATCGTATCAGTCGTTGCTAAACGACGTTTCTGGTCAAGATTATCTCTTAAAAGCGAATATGTCAGCAACCACCTCTGTATCTATCAGACATCTGATTTAGAAGGTCAGACATCAAAGAGCCTCATCTATCTAACATTAAATCAAAAATCACATCTCATTAACCAGATTCAAGTCCAATGGGTTGTGATGATTTTGTTTCTTCTTTGTCATATATAAGTCAAACCACAGTTGGGAGTTGACCTTAATTTACCAAATGCTCTTTTGAAATGGAAAATGAGTTGATCTTATTACAACAGCATCCTGCATGCATTCACATTGTCTTTTCCTTTGGAAATGAAGACACTCTTGTAAACAATCTCAACATTCCCTTGGCGCGTCTTTTATAGATGTTACAGTGCCAATGATAATTAACAACAAAGAAAAACAATAACAAAGGATTCCCCAACGATAGTGTGGGGAGGCTCACAATAACTATACCATGTGACAATCGTCCTGTTTGGCAGGGAAGCTTCAAATGGCTGCCTTCTCGCAGGTATTTTCACCCACTGGGGCCACACCACAATCACACATCTTTCCATCCCCAAATAAATGCAGTCCATACCCTTATTTGCAGGCATATTTGCCCTGCAACAATTACAGCTTCTGCACATTGTGCCATTTTCTGTGTTGATTTATCGAAGCACCACAGGGGTTTGAACTTTGTCCCTATATAAAGGTCATAAGCTATACACTTGTCCTCAGAGGCTGTGCTAATGAGTGGTGCAGTGGGGAATTGGTTTAGCCAAGTGAGCTATGGGATCAAAAAACCCACAGAAATACTAATTGAAAACAGATGGCAAGATACAAATGTAATTTGATTCACTGAAATCAATGTGGTGAGAAAAACACAGATTGTTGTTATGCGATTATATAATGTACTAAAAACACAGTTAATAATTTAATCAATATTTTAAAATGTTGCTTTATTCTCAGACTAACTACAGTCTGAGAATAATTATAAAAGCACCTTCCTCTTTTAATCAAAACCCAAAGGTAATTAAATTCTTTCTTTGACACAAGCTAAAATACATCATTAAATTCAATGTTAAGGATGTGCAGTCATTTTTTAAATCAACAAACAGCAGTATTTTGGATGTCTTTTTGCAAATAGTGTTGTTTTTAACATTACAATTCAAACCATGTATTTACATGGACTGTATAAAAATATACATCTTTTTCTCTGACTAATATCATACTAAATATTTAGATGTTTACGTCATTTGAACTATCCAAATTATTTGTACTGGCTTTAAACATTTTTGAATTGCACAGTTGATGAAAGAATAATTTACATCATTTGAGTTCTATCTAGGCACACTTAAAACATAATGTTTTTCTTTTTGTGTGACAGTGTAGAAAAAAACAACAGAAATCAGCCAAACTATCAGATTGTCTGATTTGAATTTTATCCTCATATCTAATAGAGTTTTTGGCAGGAGGAAGAACAGAATAATGATGCTGACATAGCTGAAGTAAACTTTGCAAAATATTCAGAATGAATAATTTTTTCTTTAGAACATGAAATCAAGCAGGAGTGATTCCAAGATTCATTCTTTCAACTAATAAGCAATTTATGGAGGCAGTTAAAATTAATTGATCTTTTACAGCCAGCATTAAAAAAATAGATATCCTAAATGAGACAAAGATGTCAGACAGTTGGACTAATCTGTGAAACAGAATGAGTTTAAAACAATTGATTTGATTTTTTTTTCTTGCTTTTAATGCGGAAAGGCAGAAAACACAGGAGTAATTCGAAATCAGTGAATAAGCAGTCAAAGTGTTTTAACCCTTACAGAGATGCTTTTAGCAACCTTTTTGGTGATAATTTTTTACTAAATATAACCAAATATTCCACAGAACAGTTGCACTCCTCTAATAGGAAGTACTTATTGTGCGATAAAATGTGGATCTGTTTGACTTTGTGTGTTGATATGTTGTATTATTATATCTCACAGTTTTCAATCATCCATCGAGTCATCATCTATACAAACTTATCATCTATACAAACTTATCATCTATACAAACTTATCTTTGCAGGGTTGTGGGAGAAGGGGTAAAGGTGGAGCTGGTGTTTATCTCTAGCAGTGATTGGGCGAGAAGCAGGGTACACCCTGGACAATTTACCAATTCATCACAGGGCAACACATAGACTCTGTCTGTCCTAACTCTACATGAACAATCAAATTAACAGTTTGCAATGCGATCTTTAAATTTATTTCCTACTTTAAAAACATCATCAGTTGACAAAAAATAATAAATAAAAAATCATAAAATGTCTGAAAGGTTTTTTTTTGCTCATACCTTACATGTTTTCACACGTGCAAGGTGTGAAAACCTGCATGTCACAGTTTGTATAGTCTGGATGTAGAAGGATAAAGGATGTACAATTTACACTTTATTATTGTTCTACTGCTGTAGAATGGGGTAGGTTGCTTTTCTAGAAGAAGTAATCCTCTCATTTTAATTTTTATTCCATACCTTTTTTGATTGTTTTCTCTACCTAATCCAGTGCCCAAAAGACAGCCTGTAGTCCAATGTTCAAACTGTTGCTAGCTGCACTAATCCAAAAGTAGTTTAGAATGATTTAGATGGAACCTGAGAGCATTCAGTGTCCAAAAGTGAGTAAATCTTTTTCAGTGTATACAATTTGTGTAGCGTATATGAAATTAAGGTATTGTTTCATTGCTGCACCATCTCAGAGAGCTTTTTCAATAGCAGTGGTGCAAATGGGCTCAGTTGCAACTATCTTGCCACCAAATTGTTTAACATGTCCATAACGAAACAACAAAATAATGCCCCTAATATTTGTGACTGCTTGATTTCATTGTTGCTTCACCTTATGCCAAATGCACAAGGTGATGCTGGAAAATGTTACACAACTGTAATAGAAAGCAGGTGCTCAGAAGTGTGATAGGGTTATTAGTTTCTTTCATTGCCTCTACACTCATTTTTCTTTTAAATCAACATGTGAGAAACTCTTTTTAATCCTGGTGTTTCTTTTCCTTTCTGTTTTAGACGTCCACTGCTACCGTGAGCATAGTGGTGACTGATGTCAATGACAACGACCCAAAATTTAACATCACCCTCGGCACCAATTTTACTGTTCAAGAAGAACAAGGCGATCTATTTGTTGGACAAGTCAGGGTAAGTGAAATGTTACTTAAATATGATAATTGTGTATTTTAAAGTAGTAATATATTTTTTATTTTAACCACTACACAGCTACATTTCTGATACAGATTGCAAAGTAAGCTATGACTTAGTTATTGTTGCTGTCCATTGAGAATTACCTGATTTTATTCAACACAGTTGACTCACAGTTGCCTCCCTGATGGCTGTCTTGGCTGAGCTGTCATGTGTAGTCATATTTTCTTATTTCTCATGTAGATTAAAGGGCCTGAATTCTGTCAGTGGATTAATCAGGGTATTGAGATAGTTGACATTGTCTGCCAGTATATGCAATATGACCCAGAAGAAGAATATAAACCAGCCTGTTATTCTTGTTTTTGTAACCGTTGTTATACGTTTACTCTACAGAATACGCAGACATTCCTGTACTTATTGAAGTCCAGAAAAAGTTGGCAAAGATATTTAGGTTACTATATATCGTTTGACATTGGTTATTTGTTAACTGGTCTCTCTTTTATTGCGTTCTATTACATACAAGTGCAAACAGATGTTCATGTCTGTAAGTTGTTAGTGTCTTCAGTTTGGGTGTACACACTGTTATATGAGAAAGCATTATGAGTTTATGAAGTGTGAAAGAGAACAAAAGGACACATGAAAGAAACTTGGTGTTTGCAAGCAGTAAAGCTTTCTTTAGTCTCCCTTGCAAGTGTTTCCTCACAAATACAGTGAGCAGCTAGAAAGGGGCTTAGTCCAGTGCACAAACTCCCTACGTCTTGCCCTGGTTTGAAAGCCTTTCTGAGCTGGCAACTCACCATCTTGAGCTGAGATTGTCACCAACTAGAAAAGTACATTAAAGTGCTTAACTCAGCGCTAACCTACTCTCTATGTTGCATTGGAAGACTTTAGGATGCAATAGCGGTGCTTGTTTATTTTCGGTACCTTATGATGGATGTCCTGAAGGTTTCACACTTTGGGTCATGTCCGAATCAGATTAACTTAAAAAAAGTGTTTGAAAAAACATTTCCTGAGGTATCAGAGATATATTAAATAAAAAGAGCTCTCCTCAAAAATGAACAACTTACAGTGTTGTGTAATGCACAAAATGTGGTGATCAGTCTTGGTTTTGATTTGATTGGACAACGTTTCTTGCTGAGTCTCTTTAAAATCAGTAGTTTCTTGGCAACCAGAGGCTTTGTGGAGAGAAGTTGTCACGAGAGACTCATTTGCCAATAAGCATGGATTATGGCGTAGCTGCAGGAACAGGTTGATGGAAGAAGACTTATATTATCAAATACGGATGTCTGTTACTGAATCTGATTGATGGAGGTTATTAAAAGTAGCGCCACAGTAATGGTAGTTTTGATGTAAGCAAAAAATATAGATTTATTTTGAGAAACCAGCTTAAAGAGAACTGCTTTAATGGCTAAACTCTAGATTGATTTTGGAAAAAATATATAATCCAGAAAAGCTAACTGAAGTGGGAAAGTCGAAAGTCCTCCTGGAAATGAAAGATCAAAATTAAGTGTTGTGTTGTTCTTTTCATTTTAAATGATTTATACTACAGTAACAAACATCCCGTCACTGAGTTATAGTGCACAAATAGGGAGATTCTCTGTGTCAGTGTTTTAAGACAGGAAAGAAAAGACAAAAAGTGATTTCTGTTACAAGGTCCAACTTGCTTCACTAATCCAACTTAACTGTGATGTTGCAAGGCAGAGTACATACCCTGTGTATGGTTTCCCTCTGCTGAACTGTAATAACTAAAAGTACAGCTGGCTCAAATTTAAGTACTGAAAATACAGAAAATCTTATTTTCATGCATATCTGTGCTTCAGGCAGATAAGAATACATTTTGTAATTCTACAGAACCTTCCCTGAACTTCTTTGAACCTCATGACGGCTTCATTGTCTCACCTCAACCCATCTACAGCAGCATAAACCCTTTCATTTTTTAAATAAAGTCAAATTGGCTTTCTTTAAAGTCCAATATAAATGTGTTCATATAAATAAGAAGCACTCAAAATATCTTTACATGTTGGAAATTGAGCAGTTTTGCAGTACCTGCCTTTAAATTTGTGTTAACTATTATTTCTGTGTCTGCCTTCAGTATATTTTAGTTTCCTTCTGGTTTATCTATCTTGAGGTAATCCTTTCATGGTGGAGAGACATATGTCTTCAGAGAGAGAGAGATGCTATGCTATTTTTCATGCAGGGAGCACAGATTTGCATTTTAAGACATCATGCTCATTGCACAGCATTTGAAGAGACCGTTCCCCTCGGGATGCAGCTTCTAAATAATCTTGACTCGTAGAGTTCATTTGTGAAGTGTGTCATTATGTTGCTAAGTGATCATATTTTGCCCTGAGATAACATATAGAGCGTAAAGACAGTCTGCCCAGATCCCAGGATATGCCATTCATGACATAGCGTTGAACACACCTGAACTGGCCAACATTTGCTAAAAGCTGTGAAGCCTGATAGATTTTTTTGTTAACTGACAGTGTTACATGAATACCAAGCATTGCTCTCAGTTTCATCATTCCTTTCTGATAAGCTGAGAAGTGATCAGTAATTGCTCTGTGCCTTTTCCCAAGCCTGAGTAACTTCTTGAGATGAAGATCCTGTGCCTAGCTGAACACATTTTACTCCTTTCAAAACAGGAGCCTCCAGCTCCCTATTGCATGATATGTTAAATAACTGTCCGAGTGACAGAAGAGCAAGTGGATGAGAAGCAAGAGTGTTGAAAATAAGCTACTATTTGTGTCCATTTAAGCATTTTCTTTTAAAACATGATGTTATAGTAAAATCATCTGCCTTGAATTCACCTGCAGGGTTGGAGACATAATGGAGGCAGCAATGAGGCTCCAGGCAGCTGCCATGGGTTTGGATGACTGGAGTCTAAATACATAATGCTATTAAGTAGCTTAATGCTAGCCTTAAAGTGCTTTGGATTATCGTGACAGTAATTGGAACCAGTTCCCACCTGTTCTTTTTTTACACACACTTGAATAGATTAGCAAAAATTTGGCTACCGCCACTGACAGTCGTTGTTCTGGAACCGATAACTCATGCAACATTTAAACTCATTCTCCCTGCTCTCAGCAGGGGAGCCATAGACTCAGCAGTGCTGACAACTGGTGGACAAATTCATAAGAGCTTGTGTCAAGATCATCATAAAGGCATCATGTAAAATTCTGCAGCAATTTGATTTATGTTTTGTTGTGTTCTGGATAAACTCTGTTTGATGATTGAAACTGTGTCTAATGACCACGAGATGTTTGTGAACTTAACTAACTCCCCCCAAAACAACAAAAAGAAATCTTCGTAAAGCTGAGAAAAAAGTGGCTTTTTCTATATCAGAACAATATCTCCCAGGTGTAGACTCACCATGAACACTTTGAAGGAGAAATGTTGCGTTGGCCTCAGACAGTAAATAAGAAGCTGCTACATGGCTAAATCGAGTCCGCACCTGGGCTGTACCACTTTCATTTATCCACATGAACAACTCCTAAATGTGTCACTTAAACCTTAAAGGACTTATGGCACATTATTTCACACATCTACTCCTTTTGTGGCTTCATTTTTTTTATTTGATCTACGATGCCCCTAACATTCTGTTACAGAAAAGTGCTAAACATGTAGAATCGAATAGGAAACTATGTAAGTTCCTCTACATGTCTGCATTACCACTGAGTAGCCCATTGTTTCTTGTGGTTTTCAGCCACAAATCTCTATTTTTTCTGTGGTCATGTTTGACTCTGTTTCTTTATCGAATGTTTTATTCAGAAATAGATTATTAAAGATTTATTCTTTTATTGCAAAGTTTACAAATCACACATTTGCTTGAGTTTCCATATCAAGAGGAGAAATGAGACTTAAAGGTTGTTGTTTTTGCTCGGCTGCATCACTGAAGCTTCAGGGCTTTGTTGTTGAAAGCTTTGTAAATATGCAAGGCATCGAGACAAAGCCAAGCTCTAACAAATCATGTAATGGATCCAACTCCAACCCAGTTGCTGTTTGCATGAGGTGAAATATGTGTTCAGTGCTGTTTTAAAGCCTGTTAATCATCTGCTAATTCTTTGTGAATATCTATCTTTTTATTATTACTAGTGAATTTAAAAAGATTCAGTGTTTTCCACTGTTTATCATAAATATTTATTTTTGTGATGTTCAATTTTACAGAACGTTTCTTTTCTGTTATTAAGCTTTCCTCTGATTATTTCAGATCTGTTTTCCACCATTTCCTTTCATTTTATTGCTAAGTTGCTAGTGCAATAAACGGAGCTGGTTATGGTCACCTTACTTCAAGAGCACCTTACTACTGCCAGCACTTAAAGTCTGTCTGTTTAAAAAAAACAAACAGCAGTTGCAACTGGTTGGCATGAGGCGAAACAAACTAAAGACACTGACTCATTTTAGTTTTTCTTGTAGAAGTACACTCATTTAAACACCCTGTTTGTTTTTTTTTTTCTCCTTAGGCCACTGACCCTGATGCAGGAGCCAATGGTCAGGTTTACTACCGGATTGTCAATCATCCTGACTTGTTTGTAATCAGTGCCAACGGAAGCATCTACACAAAACGATCTCTAGACAGAGAGTTAAGAGATCAGTATAGCCTCATAGTTGAGGCCTCAGATGGGGCGGTAGACCCTAGAAGAACCACCTTGACGCTCTTAGTCCAGATTTTGGATGTAGATGACAACAGCCCGGTCTTCTCACAGCGAGACTATGTGGTGAATGTACCTGAGAACAGCCCAGTGGGGACTGTGGTTCTGAAACTAAGTGTAAGTTTTTACCATCAAAGTCACCATTTTCCCCTTCCTGTATCAAGAAGTAGTAGTAAGGCTCGTTATTCAGTGAGAAAATTGTCAAAATGGGCAAAATCTGTGGCAACCAAAATACAGTCTTCTTGGAGAGACACACTTTCTCTCTTACCACAGGCACTTTTTGACAGAACAAGACCTGAAGCTTTTCTTTTTTCTTGAGTCATATCCAAACTTCGGTAGATCCATCCTAACTGGCAAACATCAACACACTCCACAAGATAAAATAAATAATAAAAAAAACTGAAGGTGTTTGCATCTGGCCCTAACACTGTTGAATATCAACATAAATATGTGCAGTGAGGTGAGGCATAGAGAAACCGGTCACACGTAGAGCAAACACTAGCAGGGGGTCGAATAATTGCTGGCATATCGTGAATGACATCTCCCAGACAGGGATATAGCAGGAGGTGGGGAGAGTAAGAAGAATAGGGAGGTAAAGAAGGCAAGGTACTTGAGTGACAGTGGCAGTGTGACACCTTCATAAACTATACAACACATCACCCCTGAACTGACACTGGTGGCAGGGTAGATACCCACTGGGCAAAGGGAAAACAAACCAGAGTCAAATATGTACCAGATTTACATTAGCATTGGCAGCATTTTTTTATTTTTATTAATATAAAGATGCCTTCAGGCATTTACAAACTTCCGTAACGCACAGAACTTCATCCGGCCATCCATTATTTTATGCTGAACTGGGATCGGGTCTCAGGGGCAGCAACCTAAGCAGAGAAACCCTGACTTCCTTTTCCCCAGCCACTTGGGCCAGCACCTCCAGGGAACTCCCAAGGTGTTTCCAGGTCAGCTGAGAAACATAATCCCTCCTGCGTGTTCTGGGGTTCCCTCAGGGTCTCCCCTGGGTGGGATGTGCCTGGAACACGTCATCAGGGAGGAATCCAGGAGGCATTCTAACCAGATGTATGAGCCACTTAAATGGGCTCTTCTCAATGTGGAGAAGCAGCGACTTTACACTGAGCCCTTTCTGGATGACCAAGCTTCCCACCCTAAGGGATGTGAATATTTTTGCAAGAAGTTGGACATATTGAATCAGTTACATCAAATCTAAATTCAAGGTTTAGTTTTTTTAAAATGTATATGTTATCCATTAAGGGTTTCTTCTAACTGACTGCATTCTTATGACTTTTATGGTGGCAGTGTAATCTGTTTGCAGATTATTTTATTTATTTATTTTTCTTGAACTCATGGGAATTTACACAGCTCTTTATAGAAGATGTAATTTAAGAACTTTGACACAATACTATTTTGAACTTATTGTTTTCCTGCCTGAAAAAACTTTTTCTGAGTAAACATTTCCAATAAATTGAATTTGGCCTGGGTTTGAATAATTTCAATACCTGCAGGCTTAATCTTATAATATATTGCATTAGCCTTTGGAAATTATATCTGCTTTGTGAGTTGGGATTTCATTCTTATGAACTTTGGCTTTCCTCAGCGGCTTAATTTAATGAGAACCTGATTAATGAATGATTGGGGTAATCCCTGGAGCTGCAAAATTTTAAATTAAAACACAACCCTAGCTTTTTTTGAACATCCTGCTGATTATTTTTTTTTCAACATCTCTCGTCTTCTAGAATCCTCATATCTCTGCTTCTCTTCATTCTTCTTGCAGGCTGTGGACGTAGACCTCTTTTCCAACATCACATACCGCATCAAGACTGAGTCAGCCAGGCAGCTGTTCTCTCTTAACCCTATCACTGGGGAACTAGCTGTGCTGCAGACCCTGGACTTCGAGGGTCTGGCAGTTATAGGCATGGGGGCTTCTTACACTTTCCAGGTAGAAGCTGTCAACCAAGGAGCCCGAATGCCGCCGGGACAAGCTACTGTCACAGTTCGCATCACAGTAAGAGCCCAAAGACTGCCTGTGCAGCGCCTCCTCTCAGTTCTCTGTTCTCTGTACCTCCTACTCTCTCTACACCTTCATTGTTGCTCTGGAGATGTGGCCTTGATAAGCAACTATGCAGTGAGTCATTAGCAAGGTTTCGCAGTCATAATATCTTTCAAAGGGCACAACACAGAGACCATAATGCCAAAGTGAATTGAAAACATTAAAGTAGTGCAGCTGTGCTGTCATTGCGCTATGTCTCTCACTGCAGTGGGTGATTGAATTACCTTTGTAAAACACATTTTAGCCTGCTGACCTACTCACCCACACTGCAACACCACAAAAAAGAGCTTTGATGGATTGGTGTTTCTGCCTCGCATGCACTGCTATTCACGATCTGAATGACTCATTAGCTTTGTGACAGCAATTATGGCAGGCTTTGCAGAAGCTTGTCTTTTCTTTGCAGCCTTTTATAAGCTGAGCGAACAAAAGGATTGTGTTGTGAGACCATGCATCTCTATTTAACAATGTGTGTTTTTTTTGCTCTGATTAGTTCTTCAAAATGTGTGCACATTCACAGTGTCTCTGCTCATGAATCTGGCCTATCTCTTTAAGATTTGCAGAATTAAGCTATGAGAAGGTTTTCTAACATGTCCTGATAAAAATACGCTTTGTGGCATTATGTGCGCCGTCACCAAGGGTAAAGGAATGGCACAGGCATCAACACCAAACCTGTCTCTGCCATTTGAAATGACTACGAATGAGTCTAATGGATTCAGTCTAGCCTCAAGGGGACTAAAGATTGAGTTGATTCCACTGATTTCACTCTGTCTTTTATGTAACACCTCAAGAGAGTTATTTGAAGTAATTTCCGTATCCTTCCTTTTATGCTGTTGATGCTATCTGTTTACTTTGTATTACTAGCTGTGATGGATTTTCTGTTGCACCTGTCTTGCAGCTCTCAATGTTCCTTTTATTACTCTGTGTATCTCAAATGTTTGAGATTATACATTTGCACATGTTTATTACATTAAAGGATTTTCAGTGTAGTACAGGTAAGACAAACTGAATGATCCACTGTAACATCTGTTGCTAAAAAATCAAGCTTTTTTGTTCAAAGCATAACTATGATCCTGCAAAAAAAAAAAATCCCAAAACCTGCAAAAAAGATCAAAGCGCGAGACTACTGCTCATGGCTCTGACTTTTGAGAAGAGGAAAAATCAAGACAAGGAAGAGTTTATTTATTGGATAAGTTTAAATACTAACAAATATTTGATTTTGCTCCTGTCGTTTTTCCTATTTTCACATGGCAAATCACCTAGCAAGATGTTTATTTTCTAACTTTTTATGCAGTGTTTTGCACTGTTTTGTTTTATTTAACCTAAGAAAGCTGATTAAAAGTGTTACATGTGTTATTACAATTTAACAAGACCTGGATACCACCTAAACTACCTTGACCTTTAAGTTTAGTTGCTTTCAACTGAAATCCATAGCTTTTCCTACAAAAAGTGAGAAGAATTTTTTTTTTGTTATTTCAAAGAAGTTTTCCATTTCCAAATGTGAAATTATCTGGATCCCTGAAATATCTCTCTAAACAATAAATAAATCGATATAAAAGTCATAATTGGCTCATAAATGTACCTTTCTAATTATAACTATCTTTTCAAACAGCGAGGGGTTTGAGTGGATGCAGTGCACACAAGTCTGAAACTTTACTATTTACGGTAGAAAATACAAACTAAAATTAATATTTAAACAGGCTTCCTAATCTAATTGGACAGCTGTTCATTTTTCTGGACTGCATGCCTTGATGCAATTTGTGGAATCTCATGTTTGTTGCTACTGCTTTTAACCCTTGATCTTGTTTAAATTGTCTTAACTTTTATGGCTTGACTTTTAGCAAAATACTGTCTTATTGCTGATATTTGAAAATATATTTTCTTACTTGAAAAGCTCCAATCTGCCATTTTAATAACAAGATTGGCTCCTTAGGGTTTTTGTCATAAAACTAAGCCATGAGATTTTGACTCTCTCTTAAACATTGCATCATTTGAACAAGCTGAATAAAACTTGAATAAAAACTTGATCTCCCTTCCATAATATTTAAACACTATAAACTGAGAACACACTGTGTATATTCTTTAAAAGGAATCAGCACACTACTGGTCACTCATCTCTGTTCACAAAAAAATGTCATGCCATGAAATCTAAAAGCGTGTTGCCCATTACTGTTTTTAAGGTAGTGCTGTTGCTGAAAGTACATCTGACTTGATAAAATATGTTTGTTAAGCATCAGACTGTAAGTGAACCAATGTTTTTTTTTTTTTTTTTAGCCAGCTAATATCAGCCTGTTCTAATTCCATTTATAAAACATAAAAAGCAGCAGGACAAGTAGGAATAATATTCTGTTAGACAAGCACATTGAATCAAAACCTATTTCTACATTTATTATGTGGTTGTGCTATATTTAGCTGAAGCTTTTCAGCGTCAGAATTATTTTACACGTTTATTTAAAGCTTTGTGTTGATAATATCTAACCGTATTGTTAACCTTTTTTCACGCAGTGAGATTCTCAAACTCGCTCTTTCCTAGTTGCACTGCTTACAAGCAGTTTATTGATGTTTGTACGAGAGACTAATTCAGAGTTGTGTGCTGAAAAAAGAAATCTTGCTATTCCAGGACATGAATGACTTCTCACCTGTCTTCAGTCAAGATCTGTACAAGGGCTTGGTGGCCCCCAATGCAGAGAAGGGAACAGTCATCACCACCGTTTTTGCTGCGGACCAAGATCCACCAGTGAGTGCAGATTAAAAAATGAGCCACACGACAAACTCACATTTTACACCTCCTCCGTACACATCCATCTATCCATCCATCCATCAATCCATCCATTTTCTTACACCGTTATACCATTGTGGTCGGGAAGGGTGCTAGTGCCTAACTCCAGCTGTCAATAGGCGAGAGGCAGGGTACGCCCTGGACAGGTCGCCAGTCCATTGCAGTCTCTGTATACAGTTTAGGTGAAATTAATAAGAAGCTAAATATTTCCTAGCGACTGCATACTGCTGTCAGAAAATGAATCATTTTCAGCTGCAGTATATTACACAAACCATTTTCATGGTGTGTTCAAGACTGCAATCCTCTCATTGGAGATACAGAGCTGTGTGTGTATTCACTTTGCACTTACTTATATATGTAAGATTATCTTTGTGTGCATCTGTCCTTGTATGAGGCCTCTACTATTTCTGAGATTGCACTTTTCTTTTTTATGTGGCAATGCTACTTCGGATATTTAAGTTTTTCCTTTATTTGCTTTTTTTTAGGCATCCTATGTTAAAAAGTGGAACGGAAAATGTCTTCAGCTCTGAGTTGGTTTTTTTGTAAAGTTGTGCATGGCTGGACTCCTATGCTATTAGTGGCTCTCCTGCTGGTGGGATCTCACCAAGGCTGAATAAGCTTGTATTCTCTCTACTGCACATGGACACTGAGGGAAGCGGATGGCTGTCAATTCTAGCTGTGGGTGGTAGAACATCTTCACAATGTCACCCTGGCTGTTCTACGTCTCACTTTATCTGGGAAGGAGGCTCTCCCTCCTGTTGCTCGCCCTCGCCCAGTTTTTGTAAATCTCAAACTTTTTCTTTTTAAGTTGAACTTTGACATTGTTGCTGTTATCATTCTGAACCTCACAAGGGACGTTTTTCACTACAGTAAATATTCAATAGTGCTAAAACCTGAAAAAACAAAGCCAGAAGCACAGTGACAGTATGAATGGTGTAATAGAGACGAGAGAAAATGGTTTGACAACCCAGGTCCCCAAACTAACCCAGAATTTTCCTGGCCTGGATTTGATATTTAACTGACAGCATGACACACACAGACACCCTTGCTTAAACATTTGCACCAGGCCATAAGCAAACTGCACTCACAAAGAAAAAAGTGTCATAGTAATATGGTGTATAAAAAGCAATAAATACTGACAATTACCTCCTTTCTCATTACCTGTTCCTCGAAAGAGGTGGCATTTATAACTGTCTGTACAAAAGGTTTCCACGGTGATAAATATTTGTTTTTCTTCAGACCATGATGTAAAAAACCTGCTATTTTGTAGCTGAAAATGAAAGTCCTTTTTTTTCTGTCTGTTGCAGAAGTGCAAATTTACTATAATTGATTCTGGCAGCTCTTGTATTCCCTGTAGTTTTTTAGTCACAGATCTGATTAGTCAATAATCCATTTACAAATAAAATAACTAAATTAAGACATTCCACTCGCTCAGCTCTGGCCCTTCAGTTGCTTCAAATAAATACTTGTTTAAAATGTATTGAATTTGCAAGATCAACCTACTGTATATTTTCATTTTCTTCTGGTTATTTGTGGTCGGGATGAAGCATACTATATCTGGGCGGAAACCTACACATCCCTCTCCAGTGTGACATGCCTTGAGTACCTCTGAGAGAGGTGGCCATCATCCTTATACCTGCTTGTCCATTACCAAGTCTTCCTCAAGCTGCTTAATGTCTGGTTCGGTTCTACCCCAGTTTGCAATGTTATACATTATGGACTGTTCCTCACTACTGTGGGCGTGAATGGTTCCTTCTAGGTCTGGATGGATAGGTCTTGAATAAGATTAACTGTGAAATGATTGTTAATCAGGATCCATGATTAATCATAATCAAGGGTCATAGTAAAGTCCATATTGTCGTAGATGAACTGAATTGTGCTAAGCTGGACAAAGGGATACATTTAAATATATTTTTTTCTCTGTTAAGTCGCTGATGAGTAGCATAGTTAAGTGAATCAAAGTGAGGGCATATACAGATGTTTGGTGAGGGGCAGGCTAATGGTGGATATAATGGGCTAAGAGTTTTTTTTTAAAAAGACAAGAATGTAGTTATGCATTATGGCAGCTCCACACAGGACAGGCAAAGAGCAGATCTGCTTTTTTTCTTCAGAATCCGTTTCAGCTCAACAAAAAAGTCAATTAAATAGTTACATGTACGCTCAGAAAAACAATGTTTCTACATTTTTGTGGCTTGAATCATAACATTATTTTTTATGCCGCCTTTTTCCATTTTTTAAACTTGTGAAGGTTATTTTTTGATATTGATAGAATGATCCATTATGAGCTATGTTAACTCTTTTCTTGCTTTTACAGGGCACTCCGGCCAGTTTTGTGCGCTACAGAGTTGACCAGGAAAGGTCTCCTTACAGCGGGAGCATCTTTGATGTAGAGCAGGAAACTGGGAGAATCATCACCAAGGTCAACCTCAATGAAGAGCCTAGCGTTACCTTTAAAGTAAGTTGCTACGTAACATGCATGATAAATATGTATACATGTGTCATTTCATACATTTTACTTATATTGTCCTTGTGGTTGTCATGTTAACTGGAGCCTTCCCAGACATTGACACAGATATTCAGAAGGAGGTGCAGTGATGTATTGAGGAGTGGGAAAAAAATGCGCTACTTAAAAGGGCTCCCGTGGAATCCAAGTTGAGTCATAGTAGCTATATATAGCACAGAAGGAGAAGGCTGGGTTGGTTGTGTCGCAGGAACCCGTGTTGTCTTGATTTTCACAGTGTGATAGTGAAAAGTTAAAGCTTAAAAGAAATTGATTTTCGTTGTTCAGTTGTTGAAAGAGCTTGACTAAAATGTATGAAATTGTACTGATATATTGTAAATGGATAATATCTGCTAATATTGAAACAAGAACTGGGGTTGTTTTCACACCACAATCCCAGGTACTCACATAAATCACTATCACTCCCAGGAGGTGACCTTGCCTTGCCTCTATCATTCCTGATCAGTATTTAGGCACCAGTGGAAACTTGATTACAGGTCTACTACACTCAAGAGGGTCTTACATAAAAAAAAGTATTAAATTCAGTCACTCTAATAAAATTACGTTTTTTGTTTATTTCTTGACATTAGCTATTTAAACCATATGATTTTGTCCCCTTAAAACTATATCATATGTATTCGGAAGCATTCCTTAATCTTATATTTTGCCCTAAGTTTTGTATGTCAATTCATCTTGGTTGAGTTAATTCAAAACAAACTCCATGGACCAGCAAAAAAAAATCTGATTTAAAGCCCAGTATTACTGTCTAGTTCAGCTCAGTTGTTTCTAATTTACTATAAGCAAATCATTCCAAATATAATCAGTACCCTCAATTTCAATAATTTAGCGACCATAAAAGTGCCAATTTGTGAAAATGTTTCTCTAAAATGGCCAAATGAAGGGAACTGACAAACCCCTTTAATTAAATCCCCTGGTCCAAACATGTGCAAGATGGGTGACGACATTGAAAAGAATTTTAATTGGAACAAAGCTCTGGTAGAAATAGTTGATGAGGGCAGCCAAATTCTTCAGCCGGCTGGGTGGTCAGCGGGCAGAAATGAGACACAAAGTAAATGCTACTTTCTATTTTACGTTTGAAAATCCATACACACATTGGATGATTTTATATCAGATTTAAAATATAGTTGTTGTTATTTTAAGAAGGACATAATGAAAGTAATCAGGATAAGCACAAAAACTGATTGTCCAATTAGTAACTATCTATTACTTTAGATAGAACTATTTGAAACATAAGTTTGTCAATCAGCTGTAGTGTTGCAGATTGCTTTTCATTATTAATGTGTCTGTCTTTCTGTTTATTTTTTTCATCTCTTGTTCTTCGTATATTTTTTCAAAGGTTCTGTCTATTTTTTCTACTTATCTCTCTCACTCCGCTGGCTCACTCTCTCAGCCCCTTTGCACAGTCTATGAATGTAGATCAGTGCAATCACACTTTCCCTGTATTAGTTTTGCAAGGTTTTGATATCATGTCTTTATTAAGATGCTGAACATGTCTACCAAAAACACCTGGCAAGAACTTCAAAAGAGGAGTTGGAGAGACGCAGTATGGTTTGGAGTTGTGATAATTGTGTGTTTGCGCTTTCATGAGTATATCGTTCTGATGTCTCTTTGTAGCTGTTTGTGATTGCCTTTGATAACGGGGAGCCGGTGAAGTCAAACAGTACTTTGGTGGAGATCACTGTCCTTCAGCCCTCTCTCATCCCGATCTTCACTGAGGAAGAGTATACGTGAGTATCACTGACATGCCGTTGATGCAGCTGACTGCTCCTGTACACTCTCACACCTTGGAGCAGCTTTAGATGTGCTGCTAGACAAAGGGGGGTAGCTGACAACGATTAGAAAGAATGGGCAAGAACAGCTTATTTGATGTCCTGTCATCTATTCCACTTTTTTGACAATCTGAACCATAATGACCTCATAAATTATATATTTTGATTTGCGCTACAATGATGGCACTTCTCCTCATGCATTCATTATGTTTAAGAAAATTTTAGCTATCTGTATATGGCTTGTTGTTTTCAGCTCTAGTATCTCAAGCTCAGCTTTTATATGGCTCTCTTTTTAGCATGACTGATCAAGTTTTATATGTATTTATATACCGGAGCAGACTGTACATTTCAGCACCACTTTAATCCCCATTTGTTTCCATCATAGCAGATAACTAGGCTACACTCTCAGTCTGTAAAGAGTCACTTTTAAAAAAGATGAACTATTTAGATGGTTAAAATGGCAGAGAGCAGATGAGGAAAATATTCTCCTCACTGCTCTGAAATGCAACACGCAGCTTTACTAGGCCATGGTTGGGTGGAGTTTTTCACTAATGATGGTACTGAAGCTTGGGAGGATGCCAAAAAGAAATGTTTTATTAAATATAAACACATTATTAACAGGCCGGTTTAAGCTGCTTGGAAAAATATTGTATGATGAAGCAATAGAGCTGATTCTTGTCGGCTATTATGTCATGCTGCCGTAGGTACTGTTCTGCAGAGATTTAGAGGATCCTTGCCAGACTTTTAAGCTTCCAAGGTCTCGTGGCAAAGTCATCTGGCATGTAGCTAGTCATTAGGAGCTTAAAGTACAGCTTACTTTAAGTGGATTGATTTAGTATCTTGTATGTTTAGAGTCCTGGCAGACTCTCTTTTGTGTGCGAATTTAACAAGTCTATCTATGCATGGAAGGGGTAATGTAAGTGTGGCCTAAACTGTCAACACGTCACTTGAGATGTTGTATCTTTTTTCACGGCTTTGCTTTCTTGTCCATGTTGCAGGTATTAGTTAAACTATGGCTTGTTGAGAGTTTGTGTATGTCTGAAGTTTGTGTGCTTTTATTGGGGTTTAAAAAGTCATTTTGTGACATCAGAACCACTTTAATGTATTTTAATGTGATTTGATGTGAGATGCCTTTATTGGAAGTGGAAAGAAAATGATACATGGTTCTCAAGAATTGCATAAATAAAACCCCCTTTTCTCTGTCATCCTTATTTAAAATCTAGTGCAGCCAGTTGCCTTAAGACATGGCTTTCTCTGTAAATAGAGTTCATCTGTGTTTAATTTGGTCTCAGTTTAAATACAGCTGTTCTTTCTAGATATCTAAAGTTTGTCTTACGAGATAAGTGAACAGGGGCACTGCATGGTGCAGTGGTTGGAGCAGGCGGAGACTGTTCGAAGCACGGAGGCTGCAGACTCGACGCGGCCATTCCGACTTCAACTTGAATCTGTCGCCACATGTCTTTCCCCCCTTCTCACTCTGCACCCTTAATGTCTGAATACTGTTAAATAAAGAATCTGTGCTCAGTACAACAGGTGGGCACACAGGCTTCAGATCTGACCTTAATGAGGAGCGCCAGGGAGTAAGCTACTACTGGAAAGAAGTCTAAAGAATTATGTTTACATATTTCCACAAGCAAACATGTGGAAGAAAGTTCCACATTTTTATTTCTTTTTCAAAGTGTAGTAAGCTGGTTGAAATAAAGCACAATTAAAACTTTAACATTATTCTTTTAAATTTACAGGTAGTGTACAGCTTTGTGGTGGTCCCAGTAAAAAAAAAAGCTTGTGGTTTTAACTTGACAAAGTTTTGAAAAAAGTGTTAAGTACATATTTATAAGGCAGTGTGCACCTCCACGCAGTTTTATTCAATGATTAATACACCGGGACAGCAATGTAGCCATTGAAAAGCCATTGATTGACATTTTGAATGAGTGGCGAGCCTGAAACGCTTTGCAAACTGGTTGGGATCTTTGGTCACACCTCCAAAGTTACCACACAGTGGGAGGCCTACTGTAAATTATGAGCATGAAATCATTAGCCAGGTGCTCAAGCCTCTCCTGCAGAACTAGCCTCTCTCCAGTGGAGAGTATACAATCTGCTTCCTTTGCGATTAACCATCTACTCATTCCTCTCCTCTCAATCTCTAATGATTGTCTTCTCCCTTAAGAAATCTTTCCAACACAAATCACTTTTTAAATGTTCACAGAAGTTCTTGTCTGCCCCAGTTAGTTATAGCAGGAATCAGGTAAGCTATGCCTATAGCTCTGGGGTACACAATTAAAACATCTCAGCGGGCCTTGGCTGACTTAATGATTTCTTCTCCTGCTTTATGGTTGCTCTTCCCCATCTGTCAAAGGGAAATTAGGTGCTCTAGTCATTGTTAAGTCATTGAAAAGAAATTACTTGTACTGTTGTTGCTTTTTGAGCATTGTGTTGCTACTTGTTTTTTTTTTCTTTTTGTTTTGTTTTTAAATTATGGAACTAAACATCTTGTATATATTTTTTGTAGCATCATATATGCATTAGATGTTTGGCTAACCATCACAACACTGTCTTTTATAGTTTACACAAATCAAACACGATCAACAAAATTTGGCTTTTTTGATATAAAAAAAAAACCAACTTAAAATATCCGTTTGAAATCAAAGTCAAAACTGATGTATACAAAATAAAATACAAACTACATAAAGATATGTAACATCAAATAAGCGATTGGCTGATTTTATTACCAATTGGCTAATAGTATCACAATGAGTTGGATAGAGATCACCTGAGTGTAGTGAGCTTGCCTGAAGTGATTGCATCATAAACTCACCTGTGTCTGGACGGTCCATTCACTGGTTAATCAGAATTCCTAGCTGACATTACAGCATGAAGACAAAAGAACTCTTCAAACAAATCAGAGAATGTTATTGAAAAGTATTAGTCAGGAGATGGATACAAAGAATATCTGAGGTACTTAGCCTCCCTTGGAATTCAGTTAAATTTCTTCATATTCCTTTCATGAAGAAATGAAAGGAATATGGCAGATGCGTAAATCTGCCTGGATCAGGCCGTCCTCCCAAACTGAGAGACTGTGCAAGAAGGAGACTAGTGAGAGAGGCCAAACAGCATTTGCCTTGGTTCTTCAACAGTCAAAGCTTTATGGAAAAGTGGCAATGAGAAAGTCACTGTTAAAGAAAATCCATATCAAACCTTGAAGAAAACCACCCAAAGCATCCAGCAAAAGCTACACAGAAGTGGTTTGAAGACAACAAACAGAACTTCCAATTAAAAAGGTATTTTCTCCAACAATTAAAGTAGCAAAATGAGTATCAACTCACTAATTGGATTCAGCTGCTTAAAGTGAGCTCTTTCAATTAATTACTTTTTATAAGCTATGCAAAAATGGTGGCCTTGTTCTGACCAATAAGTATTTACATACGGGCACAATCATGCATTTAGGATTTAACAGGACCACATTTCCAAATGCATATTCCATGATAATTTTGTTTCTGATAACAGACATTAATTTCATTGTCTACATCATTTTCAGAGAGTAAGTAGTAGAATCCCTAGAAAACTATCTGCCTTCAGCAGTACACACCTCTGTAAAATGTGTAGTAGCTTGGAGAAAGTGAGTTGGTGGTTTCCTCAGCTCACCTTTTTGCTAATCTCTGCCTCTTTCCCCGAGACTGCCTCAAATTAGTATTTGCCCTTCCTACTCCTAGAGAATTTGTCAGGCCAAAGACCCTGACACTCAGACCTACGGCAGGATTGAGGGAGCTCTGGTGGAGTCATTGACATTTCAGTCCAAATTCTGGCCCATATCCACTTACCCAGTAGTTGTTTGGCAGCCATTAATTTTAACCACCCTCATTGATCATGTTGGACATGGAGCATGTATATAATACCTGTCCAACAGGAAACAAATATGATTCGGTGAATATTGGAGCAGAAGCATTTCTTTTTGCTCGGATTGAACCAATCTTCCACATGTCACTCCCCTGGAGCCCTTCTCCTCCTCCATATGCCTGGTGAAGACTGTCCTGGAGCCCCAGGGAGCATCCTGGTGAACTATACTGAAGCCTTTTGCTTTTTTCCAAGTCAGGAGCACAATCCTTAAGGGAAGTCTTAAGTTTTGGTCTTAAAGCAAGCAAATGGACACATATTTCTCCTTCTGTGTAACTGGAGATAGGGGGTTAGCTTGCTGTATAACATAGACCAGATATGCGAGTCCCTCCCTAGCTTCAGTTGCTCTAAGGCTATGTTTTCTGGCCTGGTGTTACAAACCTGCTATCTGAGCAGTTTTTTGTGCTGCTTATCTCCCCTCAGCACTTCCCTTTATATATCTACTCTAAATCGCTTGAGACTTTTGCCTGACTGATTCTGACTATGTCATTTTATGTTTCCTTCTCCTCGTCCCCTCTGTTCACTCGCAGCCAAGCTTCCACGTCCCTTGAGTTTTTCTTCTCAGCCTATTACTATTTCGCTTTTTCTTCCCTTTGTGTTACTCCCCACTTGACAGTCAGAGGACCATCACTTTTCTAAAGGGGTGAATAAACAGGGATTTTTTTATATATATAAAATGTCCTCATCATTGAAGTTAGCTTTGCTTACTTACTTAAATACAAATCAGTTTCAATATTTATTTTTATAGTCATGACAGGGACAGGTTCAGTGAGTAATAAAAACATTGTTACTATAATCCCAGTAGCTAAATGTTCTTTTAATTATCTGCCCCTGTGCTATTTCCCAATTCTGCATTTGAAAACACACACACACACACCCACACGCACGCCAACAACAGATACAGTTGCATCTTAAGGAATTAGAATATAATCAAAAATATAATTAATTAAAAAATCCGTTTTAAAAGCAAAAGAAGATGATATAATTCAATACACAGAGTGATATATTTCAAGTGAGTATATTAGAGATTTTATGAGTTTGGCTTACAGCTTATGTAAACTGACAAGTCCCTTCCAGAGGACTTACAGTTGTGACATCACAATGAAATAAGGTATCCCAAGCAAAAAAAAAAAAAAAATTAACCTCCGAGAATAAAATATAGGTTAATAAAATACACATAATTTTTGTTGTATTGATATGTATACAAGGATGTCTTGTATGTATGTATATATTATTTGTGAAAGTCCACTTAGTAAAAATATATCTGGGTCACAACTTTTACCGGAACTTATAAAAAGGAACGGAGGAGAAAGGGGTGGGGCAACACGCTGGAAGAGACGCCGAGCGACGGTCCGAGGAGCTGGCAAGATTAGCCCGGAGAGAACTGACTGCTGGACTAAAAGCGTGGCCAGAGCAATTCACAAAGGGGTCAAAAGTCTTCTGGAGGCAAGGTAGAGCCACACGTAGCGTTGACCGGACCCGAGGCGCTCGCGATCCAGGCCTGACGAAGGGAACCGCCCGGGCACACAAACGCCGACCCGGTGAGACCCTTCCAATTTTTTTTTTTTTTTTCTTTCTTTCTTGTATTTTTGGTGCACGAAGACGGATTAATATTTTTGGGCCCCAGCGTTGTTTTTTTGTGGCGCAAACGGAACTTTATTTTTTTTGGATTGCCTAATTATGGACTTTTTTGATGGACTATTATTATTGATGAACTATTTCTTTTTCTTTTGATTTATTGGCTGGGTTATGGTCTTAGATTTGACTGTTTCATGGTGTACTTGTAAAAAATTAAAGAATGACGGGTAAAATACTATGATTTCAGGAAAACAATTGATGATTAAATGTAGCGGGCAGCTAGTAGCCGCTTCAGTGCGCTGAGGTGTCCCCTCTTTCTTTTCATTAATGAAATCGTTTTTCTAGCATTGTTTGATGGTCATGCTTATTATCAAATTCGTATAAAAAGAAGTAAAAGGACTCACTTGAGCGTGTACATTTCCTGTTTATTCGAGGATTTTGTTACACAGTACAGAAGCAAAAATCATTTTTAAGACATAAATACAATGTTATGGCCATGTTATGATGTATGTAACCATGTTGAAGGCTACTTATTTGACAGTAGTTGAGCAGAAGTTATTAGGATGAGCTACAAAATGTTAAGAACAAATAATTTACTGTTCACCAAGTATAAGCATATTTTTGGAAATGTGAGTTTATGAAAAACATGCAGGACATAAAGTTGTGCAAATAAGAGGAATAACTAGGATTGGGAAAAGAAAGTCCATTCATGAGTTTGCTGGCAATACACAAGGCAAGAACTCTAAGGACTACAACTATTGGATTCTTGTGTTAAGCAGTATTGATTTTTTTTCTTCATTTCCTTATTCAGCAAGTTCCTAAGCCTGTTATTAAGATGCTTTTTGAATAAAATACATCTAATAATATCAATCCAGGATATTATATTGAAAAATTCCCTGAGAAATATCCATATAACATGAGAAATAGCCCAAATTTTAGCTAGACCGGATCAAACGCTTTGTACTAGTCAATATATTACTTAGTAAAAATATATTCTTAAAAGCATTCCTTGATATTTTGGTAACTAAACTGTAGCTAAGAATCACCTGCCAAATTTCAACACGGCTACGGTTCTTACATAAATTAGCAGATGACATGCTCCCATTCTATGCATCTCTTTTAGTGGCAATTTTAGCGATTTGCCAGCTGTTTATAAAAGTTATAGAGGTTCTCTGAGCCCACATATTTATGCTCACTGCCATGCATTTCAAGGCTGAGCTGTGAAAATTACACTGCATTCTCCCACACATTGGCTTTATGCCTCACTGAAAATCTACATTTAAATAAATCAACTTCTCTGTAATCTGTTTGTCGGTGAACATTTGTTCTTTAGTTCCTTCCTTTCTTTCTTGACTTGTAGTTTTAGGGCGTGGGGCTTCTTAATGTAACTGAAGGGCATGATTGATTTTCAGCTGCAGGTTTGAATCTGTAGCATTGAGCCTTAAACATGTGAACTCCAGAGGTTTGCTGACCTTTTGCTCAAATCTGCTCAATAGACAGGCATCATGCAGCTGTCTAACTGACACAAAGTCATCATTGTACACATCCAAATATCAGATAAAGGTCAATGCAGAAAGACAGAGGAGACAAGCAGCATAACCTATCATTAAGGGCTCACCCTGGCTTTTTAGATAAGTGTTTGTAAATGTAGTGTATGCGCAATCTTGACAAATATAATGCTTATAAGGTCAGTTTTGTCTTATTATTATCCTGTATGAAATGAGCAAGAAAATGCATGGTGGCGCAGTTGGTATCAATGTCGTCTTGCAATAAAAAGGTCTTGGAATTTATTCCCAGCATGTTGTCGTTCCACAAGGAGTTTACATGTTCTCCTTGTGAGTTTTCTCTTTGCACAAATGCCAGCTCTCCAATAGTCTAGAAGCATGTCTGTTTGGTCAATTGGTTACTCTAAGATTCTCTTAGGTACGACTGTATATGGTTGCCTGTTCTGTGTGTCTCTGTGTTGCCCTGTGATGGACTGGTGCCCTGTGCAGGGAATACTCTGCTTCCACTTTCCTCATAATCCCCAGAGATGAACACCAGGTCTCCTGTGACCCTCCAAGGACAAGTGCGTAATGGTTGGATGGCTATTATTTTGTAAAATATTTTTCCCATGGATGGATCTTAACACTGACCGTAGGAAACAAAATAAAAACTGAAATCCAGTTACTGAGTATTGTTTTGATCTTTCTTGTTTCACATTTGTTGGCATTAAATACGGAAGGGGTCCTAGCCTACCCGCAGAACTGCAAAGAGCATTTAAATTTTGTCTTTTGAAGTTATATCACACCTTTAATCCACTGGGAAATCTTAAGTAGGTTGACTTTGAGTTTGTTGTTAAATGTGGTATTGACTGAAAAACTAAGCTCTCAAAGAATTTTTCTTTCCATCAGCTTTTATAGAAACAGAAGCTGAAATGTTTTTCAGATTTGTAATCATCATTCATCATTTGAATATTTGCTTGTAGGCAGAGACACACCAGGGTGGCACATCAGCTTACTAACAAAACTTACAAAACAAGACTTCAATTCATCCATCTCACTCAGTAAATTGAACTGATAAATGCTGAACAAATGGGTAGCAAAATAAACAAAAATTCATGATTTACCCTATGTTTTATGATGAACGTTTTGTGCAATCTTGGAAGTACACTTCATTCACATGATGCACATCTGAATTTAGTGTATTAAAAAAACTCATCAAGCACAGGAAGGTCACATCTGACACTCTCATGTTAGGCTCATTACTTGTTTTTCAGTCTGTTGTGCATTGCAACAAAGGAACCGAGGTATAAAGTGGAGTATGGTAGACACGGCAACAGCTGCCCCTGTGGTGTGTAACAAGGTTTATCCGCCTCTGCCTTGTCTCGTAAGCATCACTCTGCCATTGGCCCTGGGGCAGAGTGCTTGCTGACACATGTGAGCCGCCCGCATCTCTCAGCGGCATGTCATTCACTCTCTCATGTTGACACCGGGACCTTCTGCTGTCTATAGACATGTCAGGTTGCTCTTCTGTCTATGCCACTCTTCTTGCTCTAGATTAGTTGGGGTTTTTTTTCATCTCAATTGAAAAGTAACTTTGGCCCTACTTAGGAAAAAAATAACAGATTGGATGTAATAGAATTCCTCACGAATTGACCTTTGTAAAAAAAATAAATAAATAAATTTCATTGTTTAAGCCAGCTTTCATGCAAATATCTGGATACTAGTAGAGCAACAATCTATCAAAGCAAGATTATTCCACTTGTCTGTCTAAATCACCCAATTTATATGTCCAAGGTCCTGTTTACATGTGGTTCCACTTTTATAATAATTGGCATACTTTAGTCATAATAATATCCACCTTAGCATTCCTCAGCAGTTTTCAACCCTCAGGCAAAGCCACTTTGTAGGAAGGTGATAACAGTGTTGCCTCCTCCTGGAATTCACATTGTGTCTGCTCCAGACTGCCTTCATTTTCTTCTTAAATTGAAAGATAACCCTAAGAAAAATCAGCATATCTCGCTTAGCGATGCTACAGTATGTGTTTTAACAAACCAAACTCATTCTTTAATCTGAGAAGACTGAAAACATTCAATCTTAAAGTAGTATTCCCTCGTTTTGCTATGTGAGAAGCCTCTTTCAGGCAGACATTTTTCAGTAGTCTCACTCCGGGGGTCATTGCACCTCATTATTTTGTGTGGAAAGTGCAGAGACAGACATTTGTTGCACCTCCAAAGCAGCAAAAGTAGTAACTGTGATGAATCAATGTCTTTGATTTGGAACAAGCCACACTGGACACCACTGCTAACATCAAACTGCTGATGCTGTGGTATATTTGTTTGGTCAATCCAAAAAGTATGGAAGGTAAAAAAGTACTTCAGATTAGTCATCTGCATCTACAGTTGCTGTATTCTAGGATTTTTCTTTTTTTCATATTGTGTTCTTGTCCTTTGGCCTGTACTTTGTATTTTGGTGTTTTTTTGTGTGTTTTGTTTTTTACAAACTTTTAAAATATTTTTTTTATTCAATAAATTGTAGCATTGTGATGTACAGTAGGGTTCTATTCACTTAAGGTTAGATATGATCTTAGAAGCGGGGAAAGGTCAGATCATTTACTTATTAACCACAGTACCAAAATAGGTTTCTACATTCAGTAATGATTTGGGGATTCATGTCATCGTCTAGTGTTTGTACAGATGTGCAGAAATCTATTCCGACATTTTAGAGACATTAAAACTTTAAAGGAGAAGAAGATGTTATACTTTCTTCTACTTTCTTTATACTGATTTGACCAAAGTGCTGGACAGCAATGGCTGCCTTACCATTTGTTTGATGTCTTTCCAGGTTTCTGCCAGTGAAAGAGCTGTCTCCAGTTGGCACTGCAGTGGGGACTATTTTAGCTGCTGCTATGAATCAAACCATCTTCTACTCCATTGTTGGAGGAAATGAACTAGGTATGGCCTACAGATCAAATACGGTGCAGGAAATGAAGATTAATTGAATTTCCCCTGGGTACAAGATACAAATAGTCTTTTCCACACACTTCCTAACTAGGATTGTCTGTGACACAGACTATGGCTTTGAAAAAAAAAAGCTTTTTATTTGTTATTTCATTAGAGAGAAACTCCTATCTTAGGTACAAAATTGTCTGTACTACCACATACTGCGAATGAGTATTTTTATTTTTTTTTGTAAAGTGTCCCTGAGAAAAAAAATAGCAACAGGATTTTTTCTTAATATTGAAGGCGACAGAGTTTATGTTAACTCCATCTTTGCATAGATATAGAAAATCAAATTTCTGTTGCACTCAAACTTTAAATGGTTTGCTAAACTTGTTGGCAAAGAGAAACAAAAATTATTTTACATTTGAAAAGTGACAAATCAAATTCAATCAAAAGCAGAAAACAGGCATGTGAGCTAAAATAATAAAAAGGAGGAAAACAAAACTTTACTTAATAGTCACTATGTTGTCTTGTTTTCAGGTCACTTTAAGGTGAACAGCAGCAAAGGTGTCATCTCCATTGCCCAACCTCTGGACTATGAGAATATAACCAGCTACGTTCTCAGGGTGCAAGCAGATTCTTTGAGAGTTGTCATGTCCAACCTGCGTGTGCCTTCTAAAAGTAAGAAAAAACTTTTAAATATAGGTGTTTTACCATGGTTTTGTGACTATTAACAGTAAAATCATATTTGATTCACTGCATTTCTCCATCACAAGCTGCTTTGTGTGATTTGTTTTATTGATGTGTTTTAAAATATGTCAAATACTTTGACATGTTTTTTTTCTCTTTTTACTCAGAACATATTCTGACACAGAAAAGCAACATCTTCACATAACCAGATAGTTTATTTCGTGTGTTTAAGTTTAATCACTAAGTTTAATTTTTATTTTTTTTTACCTATTGTTTAAGATTAATAAAAACATTCCAGTGAGATTTAAAATGGGCAGCAATAGCAGAAACTACTGGAAAAGGTTTGTCTAATACATAATTACTATGACATTTATTCACCTGTCCCTGCTTTAACTGTATTTTAATAATATATTCATCATCATTTGTTTTAATTTATGCTTTTCTTCTCTATATGGGGCATGTGTGAGATTATTCATAGAAAAATAATATTTAATTAATTCATCTTGTGCTTTCTTTTTTTTGTTTTTAAGTGAAATATGCTTAAAAAATGTGCTTGTTGATTTAAGGGTCGTGATTCCCACATTTCTGTTAAAATATAATTACTTAGTTTGGGTTGGTGCAGTTATATGAATTTAGAAATGGCCTTTATAACCTAATCTATTAGCATTTTTATATTATCATTATTATTTAAGGCTATCATTTAAAGAAAACTGTCATATAATTCCCTTGCACAGACAGGGGCATATTTCAAATGGTTAATTTGGGTAGGTTTTTTGATTATGGCTTGGAGCTGCTGAAAACCCAGTTTCTCAGATAAATTAAATGCATCATAAGACCATTAAAAAAGAAGAGATGTTTAATGCATAAATAAAATATCCTACGTTGTTCACCGCAAAATCAGGAGGATAAAAAACTGAAAAATGTCACTATGCTTATATCAAATGTATAAATATAAGGGTTTCTTTCTTTACTTTAAATTGCTGAAATTAATATTTTTTCTTTTCAATATACTCTTTTGTATTGAACTGCATCTGCAAGCTAATGATAGAATTTCATATTTTAGAGTTCTAAATCTTTTCAGTGTCCATGTGAGTTAAATTGTAGGTTTTACAGATTTCTCTATATACTTTGCTGTGTGCCCTCTTCCACAAATACAAGTTTTAAATGCTGTTGTGGATTTATTTTGTTTTGTTTGTAGCTGACAGAGACTTTAGATAACACTTTCTCTGATATCATTACTACATCTAGGTTTTTATTAGGCTTGTTAATGGCCAGTTTACTGACATACAAGTTCCCTACGATGACAAATAATATGCTGCCTCCAAACTTGGTCAAGGAGTAATCAATGGCCTGCTCTTCACGCCTCTCATCTTCTCACTCTGTGTGGCCCTCACATTGTAAATTACAAGTAATTACAAGTAAACAGTAGTCAGGCACACAAACCATAAGAGGGCTCTTGTCTCACACATAAGGGAGAGTTTTTGAGTGGGTAGATGTATTTTTCTTTCCTCACTTGTAACCAATTATGGAGGCTTTACAATAAAGAACAGCTTTTATCTCAGGGTTATGATAATTGAGTTAGGTTGTACACCATTGGTGTACTTTTGGGTCAGTGAAACTATCTCACTTACCCAGAAGGGCGAATACTCTGGGTATGTGATTGCTAGTCTTAGGACTAGTGCAGAGTTTATCTATGTAATACATTCTGTATACACACATTAATTTATTGTAAGGTCAGAGTGTAAGACAGCCATGCTTTGTAGATGGGAACACACCCCTTACTGCTCTCCAGCTTGTTTTGAAGTGATCCTTTCATTTAATGGGCCTGTTTTTTCCTTGCATTTACATTATGAGTGTGTAAAAGAAAGCTAGAGAAGGGCCCTTGCTGTATTTATGTTTTAAAAGTCTGGGAGGAAAATGGGCACTTTTAAAAACAAAGAGGGAGGAGAGATGAACTCATTCCCTTGAGCCCTGTTCATATGTAATTCACACTGTAGCCAGTGTGTATGTAATTCAATGTGATGTGTTTGGGTTTCTTTCCAACTCCCTTGATGCATCCTTAGTTTCACTGCAGGATGATTTTACATTTTTGTGACGAAAAAGAGATTCTTGATATTATATTTGTCCAACAGGCAGACCTGGATGGATTGTATGAGTGCTGACGATTGCTTAAGAAAAATGCAAGCAATGAAATATGTGAACCTTCAGTAAAAGGCAATTGCTAAATTTTAAATTCTGTGTAGAATGTAATTGTTCTAAGTAAGATTATCTAAAGCTTCAAATAAGGGATTGATTTAGGGAGTCTTTCCCACATTTTCTGCCATAAAGCCTAAAACAGTAGGAGGGCTAATAAACTGATAGAGCTACAATAAGGTTTAGATCACAGAATTTCAATGCACTAGAACGGCGCAGTCAAAGACCAAGCCTAAAACCATTGGACAATCTGTATGAATTCTCCATCCAATCAGACTGAGTTTGAGCTATTTTGAAAAGAACATATATAAAATCAGTTCAAATAGTTATCATAGCTAATTAAAAATTACCTAATGAAAAGTTTGCTTTTCATGTTTTGTTTTTACATTTTTACAACAATTTAAAAGCTGATATAAATCGTTTCAGAAGTGACGATCTTTGAAAGTATGAAATAAAAAAAAATCCTAATGTGATGATGTGGGTTTCTTTAAAAAAAATACTTCTGGGTTATTTTCCATGAAGTAATGCATTTCAGAGTAGTCTTGGGAACAGAAGAACTTACTCTGATCTGACATTTTCAAGGCCAGATTATGCAGCATCTGATGATCTACAGGCCACATGACTGAATAAGCTTCTGGCTGTTAAAGAAGAAAGTTTCCTAACAGATATTCTTTTTTTTTCATTTATAAATGTATGAGGGTTCAGCAAACCTGGCTTATTAGACTCTTGAAATACAGTGACTCACTCAAATTGGTGTTTCTCACAGTACATGCCAAAGTCTTTTGGTTTCACATTGCCTAAGAGAAATGAAAATTAGACCTGCATTTTTAGCTCAAGTGAAAGTCTGTCTAGAACTTTATATGTTCATTTATTTATTTACATTTATACTGTTGTTTTTTGCTTTTTGCAGCCAACACTGCCAAGGTGTTTATTTACATAGAGGATGAAAATGATCACCCGCCCGTCTTCTCCAGAAAGCTTTACATTGGTGGTGTGACTGAAGACACCAAGATTTTCAGCTCTGTTCTCAAAATAGTGGTAAGAAAATAGAAAACATAGAAAATAAGTTCGTTCTTTTGGGGGGGGGGTTATGCCATATATGTTGAGGGAATTGGCTGAACCTCCAGTGCCTGATTCCCTTCTCTGGCAGCCTTGGTGTGACAATTCATCCGATCAGCTTTACTCCACACAGTTTGTTCTGTTCCACTATCTCTGGTTACATCTCTTTTTCAGTTTTGCTCTATTTGTTGTCTACTTTCATTCACAAGCAGGTAAAACCTGCACACTGTCTTCAATATACAACATATATACAATAGAAATATGTTGGAATATATTGGTCATATGTTTTGTTACTGAGATCCCCTGTGATATTTAACTTATGAAACTTTGGCCATTCTCTAACATAATGTTGCCATTGATCCTAAGTGCTGCTTTATATGCAGTTGAGGTGATGATTTGGCCCCTCAGATTCTCCAGGTCTCTAGACCGAGCCATAGAAAGTCCACCTTACAACTAACAGGAGGAGTGAAATGAGTTATTGAAGCCAGACTTTCAATATTACTTACCTGAGTTTTCCTGAATAAAAAAAAGAAGTTGACAATGTAAGATAGAGCAAACTGATAAAACCTATTTTTAGTTGATGCTTTCCAACCTTTCTCAAAATGGCATTTCTATTTATTGTACAGATATAATAAAATCTCTCTTGATAGTTACCATTTTAACTAAATATTTGTATTTTTCTCACTTGTATTACTCCAAGGGTCAATACTAGCCTTCCTTTCACAGAAGATGAAATAAACAAAAAGAATACATCATTGATGGTTTTGATGCATTTGAGCTCAACTGACAGAAGTGAAATCTTTGCTGCAAGAAAAATCCAATGTCTATACTCTGACAGGCTGTGACAGTGTTTTTATTGATCCACACATCAATAATATCATTGCTTGGTAACTTCTCCAACAGCAAAACAAGCAGAAAAGTAAAACAATAGTTCATTTTTAAAACCTCTTCACTTATCAAGAATTGTTTGTGATTAGGTAACAGTAAAGCTCCAGACAACTAGTCTGTAAAGTAATCATATATAAACCCAAATGGTAGACATGGTTATTTAAACTTTCTATAACAGTGTTTATTGCAGAACCTTTCAAAGTATTTTGTTGAATGTTTGTATGTATTATTTGAATAAAACAAAAAGGCAACTTCTTTTTGTCTTATTTAACTTGGAATGTGCCAAAGTGTTTATTACCAAGTGTGTCAGTTCGTTATATACCATAGTTACAAAACTGAGAGCTATTTTCCCCTCCACTGGATGATATTTGAAGATAAAGATTATAAAAAGTAAAGTTTACGTCTCACTTTGCTACACAGAAACACACGAGTATTGCAAGTATTTTATAAATACATTTAATTATATTTTTAAGGTTTAATTTTTGTAGTGTGTACTTAAGATAATGAATGTTCAATTAATCAGATAAAGCTGTTCTTTGGTTTAAAAAGTATATTTCCTTGGGAAACGTAATTTTATTCAAAGACTAACCAGACTCATGGCAATGCAAATTACTCTTTTGGGGTTCCCTTGTGACTGCCTGTTCCCATGCCTTTTAAAACTGTGAATAGTTGTACTTAAGCATGAGAAGCTCCCAGGCTTATTTCATAAAAGTTCATTCTTTGCTGCCTTTAAAGAATAACTAAGTGTATGCTAAACCTGAAGCACAGACTTCTAGTGCCCTACTTTAAGCACCTCACTGTGTGTCCATAACAATTTAAGGGATTTCTCTCTATCTGGAATGTTGGCAAATGTAATTCATAAAATCTACACTGGTGAGAATATCTGACTATATTGACTTATGCACTTCAAGACTGCATCCAATGCTATGTATCCCCTCTGTTTCAATTGCAAGACCAAAAAAAAGAGATTGCTGCAATTTATCAGTGTCACCAAACAAAACACGCATGTATCTGAGCTCAGTTTCTGATGAGATTTGCTCAGTCCTTGATGGTGAAAATGTAAATAAAATATGCATTTTAAAGAACATATACATATACCCTCTGCTTTTTGGTGTTTGTTTTAAGCTAAAAATGAGCTCATTGTTAGGCTGCCTGACCAAACATTTTTGTACAGTCCCTACACTCCCATTATCAAGCACACCAGGCTGCTGTTTTCTCTGAAAATATCACTCTTCTCTACCTCATCAAAACCAAGTGTCAGGCACATAGCAATAATTGGATGCACATAATGTCACTGGAGACGAATTTGGATTTGTTGCTTATAAATACCAGCAAGACACTTTTCCACCATGTCAATTTGACTTTTTCACAGTACACATTAAATGTATTCAAGTAGGTAATGGGTAGGTATATTACTCATAGCTCTAGGCCACCTTGGCACATGCTTGGTATTTATTAAAAGGGAATTAGAGCACTTAAAGCAACATTGCCATTTGACCTCTTTTCTAAATATTATGTTGATAGTTTTTAATTTCTTTTCCACTTTGTTACTGCATGCTGCTTTCTTATTACAGGCCACTGATAAGGACACAGGGAACTTCAGCGCCATGGCATACCGCCTAATTATACCTCCCACAGCAGAGGGCCAGAACAGCTTTGTCATCGAGGCCTACACTGGGATCATTAAGTCAGCCATCATGTTTCGAAATATGCGAAGGTCCTACTTCAAGTTTGAAGTCATTGCCACTGATAACTATGGGAAAGGTTTCAGCAACAGTGCTGAAGTGGTGGTGAGTATTCTGTTTTTAGGTTTTTGCAGTCTACACTGTGAGTGTGTACACATTACTAAGCACAATTTTCAAGGTGATTATGTACTCCTAGTTGTTGACTAACATGTTACCAGTATAGTAGCAGCCTATTGATTTATTCTAAGAGCAGCTTACAGAGCAAACCGATGCATACATTGTCAGATTTTTTTCCCTCACAATTCCTGTACAATATATAACATTTGTTTTAGACAGCTGATCTACTTGCCTCATACTTTATATGGGATTTTGATTAAATACTACTTAATTTCCCTATGTTATTAATAACTTGAGTCAAACTCAGACCAAAAACCTTTCATATCTTTATAGGTAGAATTTAAGAAAATGCTATTTTAGCTATCATTGATGCTGTTTTCAATCAGACTGTACGTGACCAGAAATCACAGAACTTTCAGTCATAAATGATGCAGAAGACAAACAATTCTTATTGAATATCAATCCTATTAAGTTTGTATTAAACAATCTTATAGACTTGTTCTACTTGAGGCATCAAAAAATGTTCAGTTGAAAACATTAGAAGGCATCTCAGATTTTTTTCAGGTAAAAGGATGTTTGTTTTTCAGTCGTGAAATCCGAAAACTCCCTGTAAGACTTATTTTCAAAGGCCACATCAATATTACTGAGAAAGTCCACAACTGGTTGCAAAAACAAATACACACAAACAGTTTTACACAAAAAGAAAACATAAATATACATACCTTATTTTTTTACAAGAACACAAACACACAATCCCATGCCCTCACAAGAAAACATGTAACTCAAAACCTTCAGAATTGGTTTGAAGACTTTGACTTTGAGCTATGAACTTTTAAAAAAAAACTATATATTTATTGTGCTTAATTTTGGAATTGCAACATATGATTATATTGACATTTACAGTTTATTTTGGTTTGGTTTAAAGAATAAAGATTTACTTTATTCTTTAACGAGTAGTGGCAAAATATGTTATTCACAACAATCATTAAAAAGATTCTTAAGAATGGGTGCTGGTTATATGTGAAGGTAAAATTGGTTTTACCTTCGCTAAAGCTGCTCTTAGTATTACTGCTAACTTGTTAAAGGACTTTTATCTTTTGCCTTAAAATGCTTATGCGGTGTGTTATAGTTTAGTCAACTGCATCATTCACAGAGGGCAAAAGCTCTCAATGTGTGGCCTTGGCCACTAGCTGATAATCCAATTCAAGTTATTTGTTTCCGTACAGAAATTAACTCAAAATTATATGTGCATCTGCCTTGCTTTATGTTTGCCTATTATTGAAATAATTTGCCCATGCACCCACTGTTTCTTTTCTGCTGTTCCCCAAATGCAGTTTCTTTTTTTCTTTTTTTGTCCTTACTCTGGGGAGGCTGGGTAGTGAAATATGTCTGGCTAACAGGTCTCTAATGAGACAGAAGGAGGGTCTGGGACATTGCCTGAATATGAGAGAGCGGCGAGTGCATAAGCATGGCACTCGTTAATTTTCAAGGGGAAACCTAATTTTCCAAGAGCCACATGGGAGATTTGGCTTCAGAGCACAGAGGCCATTGCCTATGCACTTAACTGTGGCATCAGAATTATAGACCTGCTAGGTTTGCCGCATGGCTCCAATACAAGCAGGCAATTACAGGGTCTGACTTGCTGCATCAAAAGAATCATTTAAATGAGTCGGCCAAACTCACAGTGGGGCATATGAATAACTCCCCTAATCACAATTTATCTTGATTTCCTGTGGTCTTTTTAACTCACGGTCCCATTTTTTTCTGTCCCCCCCACCACCTCTCTCCTCTGTGCTCCACTCACTTTCTTAGGTTTCAGTAGTCAATGCATTAGACATGCAGGTTGTTGTCTCTTCTGTCCCTCCCTACTTAGTAGAAGAGAAGAAGGAAGAGCTCATTAGGTAAGACATGAGTCAATCTTCAAATTTGAAAGTAAATGTCAATTTCACGTAAAAAGAAAAGCATGGTTGAGAGTATGCAAAACTATAAATTATGTCTGTGCTCATTTTCATGTTGTCTGAAGTACAAATATGTTAAATATCTACCCTATGCAATATTATACATATAAATGTGCATCTATGAATACTGTCAAGTGACGTGTAATTGAGCTGCAAAATAGGACTTTTTTTTGACCTGTATTATTTTTCACTCACTCCATGTTTCCTTAATT
This sequence comes from Xiphophorus couchianus, assembly GCF_001444195.1. Lineage (NCBI taxonomy): Eukaryota > Metazoa > Chordata > Actinopteri > Cyprinodontiformes > Poeciliidae > Xiphophorus > Xiphophorus couchianus. Next base: position 9,599,594 of record NC_040249.1, on the reverse strand, counting down.
TGTGAACAAGAGTCCTCAGTTGCTCAATTCAACATTTGAAACCCATACATTTGACACATAGTAATATATTTCCAGCCTGTATTTCTGTTTTCTTTATTATTGTGATTTATAACCTAATGAAAACCCCAAATTCAGTCCCTCTAAAACATTACCACACCAATATATAAACAAATATCTTTTGAAAACTCACTTGTCCACCTTACAGACAGTGATGCTCTTTAAAGAGAGTTAGCCCATTAATAAAGAAGATAATTGTTCAGATTTCTGCCTTTGTTAATATTGATAGAGTTGAAGTTTATGCAACTGGGAGAACATTCCCAGTTGCTTTTCAGTGCTTTTAAGAGCCATCAAGCAGAGTTATCAAAGTGCAAGTGTCTTGACTGCAAAGGTCATAAACAATGTCAAAAAGTTGATGAAACCCAACAGTGCAAATTTTATGTTTCCAACCAAAATCATCTTTATGTTTGTCTAAAATAACAATTTTTTAATAGGTAGGCATTTTTTCCCCTCTGTTCATTAAATTTAAATAAATTTTTGGTTTTAGCATTCTGGAGCGTCATGTGCAGGACCAGATTCCCGGTGCCAAGGTGATCGTTGAGTCTATCGGGCCACGTCGTTATGGCGATGGCTATGAGCTGGAGGACTACACTAAGTCAGATCTAATGGTGTATGCCATCGATCCACTAACAAACAGAGCCATTTCACGACAGGAGCTCTTCAAGTAAGTGGGTGAAATTTGTCACAAGATTTTGAGTAAACCATTTTGTGTATACTAAAGTCCAAATGTTCTTTGTATAAATGAATCCTCAGGAATGTTGGGTTTTGGCTTAAACATAAATGTGTTTTGCCTGTAGCCTCTATTGACCGCTGTCTTTTTTGAACAACAAAAATTTCTTTCTCAAGTTCCTCTAGGCATTTTCTTTACAGGGATTTCCCTCCACTACCTCTTTCTTGTTTCTTCACAGCCTTGATTATCCTGCAGGTGTACAATATCTGTCAATATTGGAAGTCACAGTATGTAGGTGAAGAGGATCGAGTGAGGTCAAAGTAATATTAACTGAGAGTCTAGTGAAGAGTCATTCCCAATCTGTTGAACAACCTATCATTCCAGTACCTCAAAAGCCCTTAAAGGACCTCAGAGCTGGGAAAACATAACAAACAGACCTCAGAATGTCCTAGAATGCAAAAGAAAACAATCATTATAGCCAGATGGGTGCAATATATTTTGCACAACGAGAACATACATAGGTAAAACCCAAAACTATCCTTGCACACACAGTTGCCATGTTCTGTATTCTGCCTGTCAAAGTGATCATATAACAATCTTTCATTTTAGTTTTATAGACAGAATTCCTAACTTACTAAAATACATCTCTTCACTTTTCTGATGGAACAGTACATTAATACTATTGGGACCTATTTTAAATTTCTTATTTTCCATCTAACTCTGCTGAGTTTCTTTAGGCAGTAAACATTTTAAACTAATTGGAATAATAAGATGAGCCTAGTTCACTGATTGATAACCAATATTAATTGTAATGTATGTGGAATTGAATGGAAATTACATTTTTTGTAAAATATCTTGAGATGAAATTTGTTGTTAAATGGTGCTGTAAATAAACTGAGTAGATTTGAATTTGTGCTATTTTACCCATCCTGCACTTACAACCGTGAGCTCCTTCTATATATGTGTGCTATAGCTTTTGATGTTTAGCTTTGTACATATTTTCTTAGCTCTAAAGAAATTCTCATAGGAAAAAAAATTGAGGAGGGTGTCAAATTATTTCTCTGTCTTGTAATCTTTGAAAGCTAACTGCTTCCTTATACTTTCAGGAGATAGTAGAAGGAACAGCATGTAAATGTGTGTGTGAATGACTGACTGTAGTGTGAACTGCTGTGGGGTCCTCCGGATTTGATCAAATGTGATACTTGTATAGGCCATTTACCATTCTACTAGACACACCATTTGAACTGTAAATAGTGGCCTATTTCGTAAATGATTCAGCTTATTAATATCATTCACCTTTTTCTGTAAAAATCATAGTTTAAGTGTGATGACTGATCAAATATTGCATTGTTACATTTAAAAAAGGGTTTGTTTTTTGTTGTTGTTTTTTTTCCCAGATTCCTTGCATATAGGGTCAAATACTGTTTCTTCTTATTTTGATGATTCTGTCTTACAGGCAACAAAACCCCAAATATCAATGTCTCAAAAATAGAATATTGCATAAGATAATTAAAAGATGTATAGTTTAAAGTGAGGTATGATGTAAAATTGACTGTTTTGACTTCATATCATGTTATAATTTCATTCCTTCATCAAAAAGTTCTCTTTTATTCTTTAATGCATGTTTAAGAAATATTGAATCTCCCATGGCAACCACTCAGGGGTGCCTAAACACTTGTTATCACCTACTTTCCAATAGGACTAGTTCCAGGTCCTGCTGGTACAAGAATTCAGGTTCATGTAATCCAGGAATGGTTAAATAAATTTATTGATAATAATAGAAATATGTAAGATGATTAGCAACTTGTCCGCCAAATCTGCTATCTGGTAAAACTTTGTGGAACAAACAATCAGGTGAGTAGTGTAGACAACAAACTTGGCTACACTACAAATTTACAAGCTTTACAAAGTAAAGGTTTTTCAAGAAGAAAACCTTTACTTTGTAAAGATGGTTTCCTGGGCACTCCTCCTTAGAGATTCATTGGAGAAAAATCTGTGAGGCTATAATCAGCTTTCAGGTACATGAAACAAGTTTCAGTGCCAGAATCAATGTCACTCACAGTACCGACGTGGATCAGACACAAGACGGTGATAAAGAGCCTGAAAACAGACTTTCAGAATAAAAAAACATAGGACAGGAATGCTTCAAGGCTTTGACTTGCTTGACTGAGGGGCGACTAAGGAGCAGGTGTTTAAATAGACATCTGCACGGGAAAGAGCAATGAACTAATCAGCAGGAGTGGGACAAGTAGTGAAGCAGTACAAAACATGGCAGAGAACAGAAAAATCATGACAGATACAAGGCTGTGTTGACTGTGGACTTCAGAAAACACCAGCAGATCATGTGGCATCCCAAAACATCACTGATAGTTAAAGTTTCATGCTGGACTTCATAGAATGTGGATTCTGTGCCTTTCCAATATTCCTCCAGAACTTGGGACCTTGATTTTTTTATGAATACAAACTTTATTTTCATCTGAAAAGAGTATTGTGGACCACTGAGAAATGTTTGAGCCCATTTCTTTTTCCCCTCAGCCCACACCTCTGATGATGTCTCTGGTTCAGGAAAGGATTTGTTTCGGTGTATTGGCTCTTGATCTGCTAACTCCTACCTCATTCTCCCTTTATGAAGCTTCCTCAAATTCTTGAATGGATTTTGCGTGACAGATTATCCTCGCTGTGTCTTTTCCTACCCCACTCAGCTCTTTAATATGCTTGGATACAGCATTCTGTGACTGAAGTATAGTTCTTTTGCAATCTTGTGACTTTCCTTCCTAGAGTAGGGCACCAATGCCTGTTTTCTGGACTTGTCACATCAACAGTCTTCTCCATGAGTGTGTAACCAACAGACCCAGACTAAAAGATCATTTAAAGACTCAGAAAATCTTTGCTTGTGCTTCAAGCTAATTAGGTGATCAGGATTGTGACACCTTGAGTTCCAATATTTAACATTTTCAGTTACGTAATAAAACCTTAGTGAAGTTTGTCCGAAGCTTTGTCACTAAGAATGTCAGCGACTAATCTTTCATTCTAAGGTTTAAAGCATTTTGGAATTTTACAATATAATGTATTCATCATGTAGTAGTCACACAGCAATTACACATGAAACAGTTTTTTTAGTTTCCTGCATAGCTCATATTGATCAGTCTATATCCATGTATATTTCTATGAATCCTTGTTGATGGTCATTCCTTTTTTTATGCTGAAAGAAACCCATCTTTCACCTTTGAGACAAAAAAAAACTAAGTTCATTTGAAAAATACATGTGTACTTTTCACAATCTAAGGAGCACTAGAGACAAGACAGGACTTTGAGCCAAGTGAAGGGTATTACTTGTGTTTTGTAAGCTGCTTTTTTGGCATTTACCAAACTATCAGTTGCAATGGTGGTGAAGCCAATAAAAAGAGATTGTAGCTAGTTTTAATACATTAGTGCTGTTTTATAAGCATCTCCTTCCTTTAAATACAGCCAGAAACCCATATAAATTCAAAATGAAAAGCTATTTATGCATGCAACACATGTCTGACAGTGCTGAGGGGTAATTGCATGTTATATGGCTGTGACTTTGTCACAGAAGGAGAAAGACGGTGTTGTTAGCGAGTGTTGTACAGCCTGTCCCTGTTCCACCTTGAATGCAACACTCACAACTATTTCAGCTCTCTAGAGGATTGATTGCCACAAACCAATTAATGACCTTCATCTAGACTTATTTTTCCACCTATGTAAAAAGAGAAATGACAGTAATTGGACGTGGCATCATGTGTGCTTCTTTGTGATGGAGGATGTTTGAAAGCTATTATCTTTTTGCTTCTTTAACAACATAATATTTCTACAATATAGATGCTATTTTAGCTACATGTCTGTTAATAAAACTGAAGTAGTGATTATAACCATGGATGTTAAATATTTTAATATTTTTGTCTGATCAAATTCACAGTTAGCTTTTATGTTATCATAATATTAAATGTCAGTGTTACTGACATTAAAATTTGAAGATAAAAATAGATTTTTTTTCTCAAACTCTAGGGATTTTGAATGTTAATTTCTAGAAGTGCATCAGTCATAATTATTTGCTCAATTTACAATAAAGTAAAAGTAAAATAAAGTCAGACGGATTGTAAATCTTACTCTTTTTTTTTCCTTTTAGACTTGGATTACTGTAAAAATTCTTTTCTGTGGCTCTTTTCTAGAACCTACAGACTCGTCTCTTAGGTCAAAGATTTCCAGAGGCTGCCAACATCTCCAATACATTGTGTTCCAAAACAAACGTGCTGAAAGCTCAAAAGATTAAAACAGAACTGCTTTACTGTCAGGCATCTTCCTGTGATGAGTGAGATCAGGTCTAGATCTCTTCAATCTTTCTACAGCCTGACAAAACATCTCTAAGGGAGGCACAGTTATATGATGGAGGGTCCCTTCTTGAATCCAAAAAGTCTGGGTATGAAACAACCAGAAATGCAAAATTAAAACATGGTGAATGAGTAAAATGTCCAGCACCTGCTGGTCTAGCTCTCTATAGTAACAGCCTAATTTAACACCTGGCATGTCTCCATAACAAACACAGCTTCTTTTACAATAGCATCTCTTCTCCTTCCTCTGAGTTATTACATATCACCAATATTGACCGTAATAACTTCCTCAATTTAAAGGCTGCTGTCAGTAAAGCTTGGTAGTGTTTAGCTATGATCATTGATCGGAAGAAGATTTTACTTTTAAGTTTCTGACCAGCTGTTTTTTCAATCAGGTTTTATGAGTCTTATTTTTTTTCATTCTCACTTCACTATTAATATTGTGCATAATTTGGTTGCACTCCCTGTGATGGACTGACAAGTTGTCAGGGGTGTAACCCATCTCTCGCTCAAGAACTGCTGGAGATGGGCACCTGCCCACCTGAAACGCCACAAGGATAATCTTGTATAGACAACAAATAGATGGTTTTGTTGGATATGACTTTTACAAAATGTGGTTGTAAAAAAAAGCAAGGCACTACCTGCTTGTGTGGAACCTTTGTGCAGAGTAAAAAAAAAAATTAACACTTTTTTTCAAAGAACTATCCCTTCATTTAACTTGACTCTTCTCCATTAATTAAAATGATTATTGTGTGGTTAGTCTGATATGTACTGACATCGGCCAACTAGAAACTTTAAAAGTGGGTATAAAACCAAATGTGTAAGTGTAAGTCTCTTATGTTAACAACTGTGTGAAAGCAAAGAAATAAACAGCATTTGTTTGTGTATAGACTTGAATACACAAAGAAATGCTGTCTATTTGGTTGAGTACAATAAATAATCTTGTTTTCCCTGTCATGATTTCTCTGTTTCCAGGTTTCTTGACGGCAATGTCTTGGAGATCAATAAAGAGGTCCAGCCACATGTGGGCGAGGGTGGCCGCATCCTTGAGATCCGCTCACCAGACATTGTGGCCAGTGTGAAGAAGGCTGCTCAAGCTGTGGGCTACACAGAGGGAGCGCTTCTGGCCCTGGCCATCATCATTATCCTCTGCTGCATTCCTGCCATCCTCATCGTCATGGTCACCTACAAACAGTTAGTGCCTAAATTCGTCAGCCACAATTCTTGATTTTGTGAAATTAATAGACAAACTTTTAGCAGTCTTTTTTGAAGGAATTTCACAAGGAAATTTGTAACAGTTAAGGCTGTAAACTATCTTGGGAGATGCCATTTTGCAGTTTTTGCCAAAGGGTTTGCCTTGTGTAGACAAGTCAGATATTTATAATTGATGTTTCAATGTGTTTTTAACATCCTACACCCTGTAGGCTGTTGAGGGAAAGCCAGGAAAAACACAAACAAATTCATTGAAAAGAGTACTTGTGAAGTGTTGTGGATAAAGGGGAAGCACTTCCCGCTTCAATGCCACCTCTAGCTCTCTTGCTTTCTCTCTCTGATTATATATCTTTCATCTGACATGCTGACTGCGCACTCTGCTGGGCTAATCTCTTGCTCATTCTCTGTGAAAGCTGATTAATTAGCACTCATTTGCGACAAACATCTACAGCCAATTGTTATTGTCGCAGCGCGTCTTTGCTCTACTTAATCAACTCTACCCGATGCACACATACAATGGGCATTGCACCCCTTATTTTCCAGGCTGTGCTGCAATATGCAAGAGTTTGCCGTCTTTGTTTTTTGTTGGGGTTTTTTTAAACGGCATCCACATTGGTGAAGTAGACTTGCTGCAATTTTTGCAAGAGCGACATTCCTTCTCTTTGTAGAAGTTGATGTGCTTCAAAAGGTTATGTGTGGCAAATGTTTATTCACGGCAGATGGGTGGATTGGTTGTCCACATCCAAATGAATGCACCAAACACATCTGAAAGCTGTTGATGGCGACATTAGAGATGAAATGCAAACTGTCATGGCAGATGGCACTTTGTAGGTGATGACATTACAATGTAATTTTCTCATTGATGTTTGTCAACATAATTTGATGCTGCATAAATCTGGAAATCACTATAATACTTACAACATCAATTTGCTTACTCGTGCGGAATAATTGAATTTTGTTTTTAATAAGCAATATGAAGCATACAAGATTCACTTCACAAATGAGCTTTAGCTGGGAGCCCTGCAGTCATCCAAGCAGGGCTAATGGCTTACATCAATTTGGGTCTATTTTTTTTTCTTTAATTGTTGGTCTTTGTTGCTTTTTTTTCTTTTTAAAAGCAAAAAACTACTTAACATGTTAAAAATACCTTTGAAAACATTACCCACATAGGTTCAACATGATTTTATTTGTGATTCAAATGTATATAATTCTATCTAACGTGTCTTTTTGTCTAACTCATCTCTTTTTCTCTGCTTCTTGGAAACTTTCATCAGATTCAAAGAGTAAGTAATATTTCTAATTTCACTGTTCAGTGTGTTATAGAAATTTAGGTTTCTTCTTTCTCCATTCTTCTTCATTTTTTAAGCCTAGACCAAATATTGCAACTGTGTCACGTAAAAAAAATGTTTGCCCATTAATGCCACCTTTCTGTAATGTTGCTGACATGACGACATGGAGCAACACTGACTCAACTTGTGGATTACAGGCTGGATGGGTAATTTGGCAGAACAGTTCTTCTCATGCAGAAAATCCGATAAAATTCAAATGGAAAATGAACCCAAAGCCAACACACGTGATCGTTCTGTTGGAAATAGTTGATCTGACATATCATTTATGCTTAACTGCGTGTACCATAACGTTTTTCTCTTTCGTTCTTTTAAAATAAAAAATTGCTTCTAAAAAGCACACACAGCAGTTATGAATATGGAGGAGATTTTTCACCCAAAAGGTCTGGGAAGAGGTTTATCATCACTGCTTCTTCATGCATTCTAAAGCATTCTAACATTGTATCTATTGTTGTGTTCTCAGACAGAAAGTTCCACTTAGCAATATTTTTCTTGTGACTAAATAAATGCCCTGGAAAATAGTGAAAGGGCTGTCGAACCTATTTAGGTTCAACATATAAACTTATCTGAAAGTGTGAGAAAATAGAAACACTGTAGTTTCTGGGAAAACAAATAGGAAGTTAAAATCATATGAGGCAAAAAAACTATGCTACTGTGGTATTTTTCCAGATGTACCGGTAAGTGAAGAAAATATGCACTCATTCTTCTCAATATATGCTTGTGTCAGTGTCTTTCCTAAAATTCAGTCCAAAGAATTTTAATTTCAAAGCAAGCTTTGCATTGACTTAAAAGAAAATGATAATTAGTTGTCACACTAGGCATTCCAGAAATCTCTCCTAATACAACTATAGGCCTTAAAACCTGTCAATAACATGCATTATTGCTGAAGGGGAAAAAAGTGGATCTCGAAAATGGAAACGGTTTACTTCTGGCAGCTGAGCAACGAACAGGACACCATTGTCTGTAACATCACTGATTCACCAAAACCACATTTGATGTATAAAAGATTTTTGTGTTTTAATTGTTCCAGGTTGTGTCTTTCTGTTCTGCATTGCAATGTGAATTGCTTATCATTTTTTGTGTGGATGTAAACACTTTCCGTAGGCGGCAAGCAGAGTGTGCCAAAACTGCCAGGATCCAGATGGCTTTGCCACCGGGAGGGAAAACAGCTCCAGCCGCTGCCCCTACCGCTAACCTCTATGAGGAGCTGGGCGACAGCAGCATGTGAGTTATGTCCCTTTGGAGTCTGTCATTTGTCCTGCACATCCCACTAACTACAGTGATGTGCAGGTACTTTATCTAGTTGTGCAGATTTTCTTCCACTGAGGTTTGGCTCAGAGGTGTTGCTCTGAAATGAAAGCTTCTGTTGTTGTCTTGGCTTTATCCTTCCTGCTTTATGCAACTACAGTTTCAGATTCTAAGCATTAGTGCATTCTTCTAAATAATGTTGCTGGTTATTCTAGATGTTAACCTGTCGCTGCTACCCATGACATAATAGTAGATGCCTCTTTGCATCACTGAACCCCTGTGCCGTTTGTCTTCTTATCCAAGTTCTATACTTGACACAGAACATCTGGCGATAAAACAAAATAGCTTATGTATGTATTTCTAATATGACAGTGTATGCATTTTTGCAAAACCCTCTCTCAAGGTAAGAGTATCCGAGTTCATAAATTGCTATAAACCTTCCTTTGATTAATACACACAGTGCTTCAACTGCTTACTTAGCTTCCATGTCTGTCCAGAGTACTATGCCATCAGCAAAATTGAATTTCCCACAATAAAACACGGCCGTGAGGGTATAATGCAGTGTTAATACTTGCTGTTCGAGTTCACATGTGTGCTGAATGTAGCTATTTGCATGTGCAGTAGAGTGAAATATTTCTGGCAGTAATGCTACTATTTGTCTTTGAAAAACATAAAGTTTACTTACAGAAAACAAGGCAAGGGTTTTGAGATATCGCAATTCATTTCTGGAGTTTTTTCCTAATATGTTTCAGAAACAAAAGAAAAAACAAAGTCTATATGTCCTTTATGTCTAAGTCAAACAAACCTCACTATTAATGAGTCTCTTTGCAGAGATGTGCTACATTCCCACACCTTTTTTTGAGTACCCTTATTTCATCATCAACACCTCTTACATTTGTGTATTAGTCTTCTTACCATCTGTCTGTTTTTGTATTCCCATCATTTCTTGTCTCTCTGGATTCAGACTGCAGTAAGTAATCCTCCCTTGTGAGCTTTATGAATATTGTGAGTAATTACCACTTAACAGCTGTTCCCTCGTCTCCACTGTCGCCTATAGCTTTAGGTAAAGATATGCATATTGAAAAAATGTAAGAATATGTTTTGGTGCAGAGGTTATCTTAATACCGGGCTTCTTCTTAACATTGAATGATTTCTGCGTCAGTGTTAAATGAGCTTTGTGAAGGAGTGGTAGTTTCATGCACTACCATGTGTTGGTATTTTTTAGACTTATTTTTTTGTGTATGTCAAGAGAATCAGAATGTGCTTTATTAGATGTAGTAGTGCACTTCTAAAGATATCCATCCTCTCTCCCATCCAATTAGGCCACTCTTTTGCTTTATGTCATTTCTTATATTCATATTTCTCCATATATCCTTGTGTTGTGACTGATTTTGAAAATGCAGATGTATGGACTTGTGCTTCATTAGCTATTTCTAGCAAAACCCAGTGTGTTTCAGTCTTAATATTGTCTTGTTTTTTTTAAAGCCATCCAAAGGATGGCGCTCTATTTTGAATATTTTTGAGGATTTTACCTCGTCAGACTAAAACTAAATCACAGGGCAAAAGCATACACAATTTTTCACATTTTGTCACATCACAGTCACAAACTTCATCATACTTTAATGGGATGGCAAAAGTGAACCATGCATTTGTAATACATGGTCTTTACTCTGAAAACCCTATTAAATTTAAACACGGACTTCAGAACTCCCCTAGTTACTAAATTGAACTCACCTGAGTGTCTTTTAATTCCAGTTGAACCAACTACTTTATAAAGATCTCAGAGGTCTGTTTAAGAACATTGGTCAACAAAACCCTCATGAAGGACAAATTTTAGGGTTAAAGCAACATTCAAAATAAAATTGATTAATTCTTCTCACATAGCAATAGCGGCGATGGCAGTAGGAGTTCACCCTGCAATCAGTGTATCAATGGTTTGATTCCTGGTCCACCCAGTCTTGTTGTTTGTGTCCATGGACAGGAGACTTTGCCCACCTTGCCTGTTGGTGTGGGTGAGAAGGGCAAGGTGGACCTACTATCCGCACCTACTTTATATTTCCAACTTTCTAGACAGTAATGATGTCAAAAACTCCCTAATTGTTAAGTCACTAACAAGAAGCACTGCTCTGTTAACCTAGCAACCCAAGCGGATCTCCAGCATGTTAGTTAGTTTTTAATGTCTGCTGGAATAAGAAGCCCTAAAACAGCTCATTATGAAAGGAGTTCAAAATAGGCAGAACTGACCAGACTGAACTCTTATTATCTTAGAATATTTTTTGCAAAGATTCTAATGTAGATGTTTTGTATAGCCCAGACACTGATCCTAACCTGTTCAAGGAAGCATAAGAGGTCATTATGCACAGAAAATCAACCAACCTTGGCAACCTTGGTTATGTAGACAAGTTGCCTTCTTAACTTTGAAGAGGGTGGAAATGGCAATAGCCCAGGTGGGTTGACTAGTTGTATTTGTGAACTTGGACTTTTATAGCACAATGATTTGCTTTTAAAATCTGTCACAATACTAATGAGCTTAGTTTGAATAGCACCGCTGCTTTATTCTTTTCAAACTTTCTCTGCATTCTCACCCCTCCACCACTGTTTTTCACCTCTTTTAAGTTCTTTTTTTCTTTTCACCTTCAACTTCTGCTGGGATAGGGCTAAAAAGTCTGCCACTGAGGAAACCAACCATCAGAGAATTTTTAGCACCCTCACCTATCGCACCATTGCAACCCACAGCAACGGAGCACTCCTTGTCAACTTGCCCAAATCAGAGAGCAACGTAACTTATCTCTCTGATGGAAATCCACTCACCACCCACAACCCTGTGTATGATGACAGCAGCCCACTTAGCAGTCCTGTTCTTTTTGCAAGGGAGGAGAATCCAAATGAAAACTGGTTTGCCTTTTCTCCCTCCCATTCAGCCGGGTCAGGGTGTGCCTGGTCAATGCCTGCTCGCATTCACAGAGGGCTGCAGGGCAACGATGTGTCAAGAAGGCAAGGTCTTATGGACCAAAATGAGTGGGAGCTGCAGCTTCTCCAAGCAGACAGAAGAGCCCAGCAGAATCTCAAGAGTGTGGATAGACCATACCTGAGTGACAGCATGGAGTCTAAGTTATCAGTTCGTCAGCAGGCCAGGCAGTTTGAGCAGCAAGCCTTTCAAGAACATAAGCAAAACAGAGACTCGATTGGCTCCCTTTCTTCCATCCTTATCAGAGATATGGACAGCGATGACGTGCTGGAGCTGACCTCAGAAACTCTGCTCTCCATCATGGATAACCCTCATAGCCCCATGCGTGTCGGCAGAGATGTGCCCCCAAGCATTATCATTACGCAGAAAAATCCTTCATGGTCCCCATCAAACCAGAGACCAACGCCACCTGTTCTGAGAAAGTTCAGCTCAAGCATCTCCAGCTACATGACAGTGCAGCCCTGTCAGATCACTGTCGAAATCATACCGGATCCACCAGAAAATCCACCGCCCCCTCCTCCTCGACATTCGCGGCCACCATCCCCACTCACATCTCCTCCACCCTCTCCACCCTCATCTCCTCCACCATCTCCACCCTCATCTCCTCCACCATCTCTTTACTCCAATCCACCTTCCTTTCCTCGCTTTGATGAACCTCAGAATACCAATCCTTTGTCGCCTCCTTCTTTTAGAAAGCCAGTCGCTCCCCCACCGCCCCCACCGCTTCCTCCTCCCTCACCTACTAGCAACCAGCCACGACCAGTGATCCAGTTTGTCCCGACCTCTCTACCACCTATATCCTCTCTTCGTCCAATGTCGGAGCGAAAATACCCTCCTCCTCTTACCTCATCAGAAAACGATATTGGGAAAAAGGAGCTGAAAGGAATCCTGAAGAACATCCAGAATCTGGCTGACATCGAGCGATCTGTTGCCAACCTTTATAGCCAAGTAGACAAAAACTGCAAGGTGCCCAAGTTTAACAAGAAGCCACAAGCGACTGAGGAATCAGATGGTGCTAACAAATGGCAAAGCTCTGATCCAGGTGATGAGCAGAGCTCGCCAAAACAAATCGACACCAGCTGTGAAATTCAAAGTGATTCAACAAGTTTGAACTGTGCTGAAAATGGACCAAGTAAATCAGACAGTGCAAAGGAGTTTCAGCCAACCAGCCAACTGAACACAAACAGCTCCGATCCTGCAGAACTCGGTGAACTCAATTCTTCTCAGTCCACAGTATTCTAGTTTTTTTATTATTATTATTTTCATATCTTCTTTCACGTCTGCATCTCTATGCCTGTCATTTTTATATTGTTTGTATGGATTATTATGTGCAGTATCTGACTCATGTCTAATATTTTAAACAATTGACAGTTTTTTAGACAAAAATGTTGTTGTTTTATTTACTTATTTTTTGTGTGCTTAACAAATTTTAGCAACTTGCCAAGAACATGTTAACAAACTTGCCGTACTACCTGCGTAATATGCTTGAAAGCTTGCAAGAGACATTCTAAAGGAAAATGAAAATGTTTGATTTTTTTTAAAGGTTTTGATATTAGTGTTAAAAATAAACTGGCATTAACATATTATCTAGGTGTGTGGTCTTAGAAAGGTGTTTGTTTTCATTTAACCATCTTAGTATTAATATTTCACAGCCACATTTTGTTACTTTATATCATATAAGCTCTAGGCTAGGCCCTAGCAAGCCGCTCAAAGCTCCCAGTTCTCATGTATGTTTCTTGATACTGGAATTTTACGTTAGAAATTTAAATAATGCCTCCTATAGAAATGTATAACTAATTTTGTGCTTTACACTATTACTATATTTCATCTGTTTTCTCTTAATTACCCTTAGTGAATGCCAAGTTGTAAAATAGGTCATAGATTCAATAAGGTTCGTCAGATATTTTATACTTAGCCACATTCAGAAAGATGCGGTGGTGTCCCTGAAGACGCTTGGAGTATGTAATTATCTGCAGCTGCTTCAAAATACATACAGGAAGGAATGATTTTAAACTGCAGAGCTGTAGGAATCTCTGAAATAGTGTCTCATGGGCAATATACACAACTGGATAATATACACAAATACACACAAATAATGTGGAAATATGTCTACTTGTGTGGATAAAAAATTTCGTTTCACATTCCCTTGGAGATCTCAGCCTCTCAGCTTGAAAAAGTAGTAACTATTATGTTAGCTCAATGAAAAAAAGGCTAATTGGAGACCTAATCAATTGTTATTCAAAGCCATTGCCTCTGGGACTATCAACAAGTGCTTTCTTCCTTTTTTCCTCTCCTATTCTTGTGACCCTCTGACTGTGTTTTTCTCCTTTACTTACCCTCAACTCTCTTCGCAGTTAGCTCTCTAATGCTTGGCTTCTACTAGGTAATCTTTGTTTTTGGTTTCCAGCACTCCCTACTAGATTTTTAGAATATTTTTTATGCAGTTGAGTTGTTCTAAATTCCATCCTTTTTGCACTTGGCCTCTTTACTTTCTCCACTTTTTATTTTCTCCCACTTACTTTTTGTTGTTTTTGTTTCATCTGTGATGCCCCCAGGCAAATGGACTTAGCATACCTCACATCCAGACCAATGTAATGTTTGATTCATCATATGTTACCCCTGATGGGCAGATCAAAGCCTAGCTAATTCTGTATTCCGTGTTCACTACATGGGGTAATCTCTTTTTTAAAGAGACTATCAGCTCACATGCTGTTTCTGTCAACCTGAAAGTGGAGCGAATCTGAATGGATAGTATGTTTTAGCATTCTGTCGTCATTTTTTAATTCCTTTTGGTTATAATTGATAATTTTTAACTGATCTAGAAAAGTATAGTTTTTTTAAATCCATTCAAAAAATGTTTCAGAATTATGAATTGCAAAGGATCAATTGAAGTTGTGTTTTGTGTGACAACAAAACCAGTATTAGCATGCTATGATAAGGTGTGTTTTGGAGAACAGTGACTATATGATAAAAAATTTACAGATACATCTCCCTCATACATCTCCACCAGATTTGCACCAAATCTTTTGGTGCATCATTAGTTACCATTGCACAACACATTAGTATGGTAGATTGATGGCACCACCTTAACACCACTCCATGGAGCAAAGTTAGATTTCTTTGATAACTCCTCCAGCTTTTTCGCTTTGCATGATATAAACTTAAAACGGTGTCCACTAACAATTCATAACCACACATGATGTGTTCCAAAGCCTACAGAACGTCGTCACCAATCCTTCCCAATGGAACAGGTAGTGACCATAGCTCCTGTTTGGATGGTAGGATTTCAGCAACACTTAAGACTTGCTGCTGTATCCGTGCTGAAGGGTACTGAAAGCACTTTCAAAGGTTTGCTTTATGCGCCACCTAGTGGACACCTGTGGGAATGGCATGTGAGCGTTGGCGATAAGGTGGTGATGGAGTTTTAGTTTTCTCTACACGGCTGTTCAAGTCTGCTTGCAAAAGTTATGCACATCAGGTTTCATTCTTAGCAAAACGAAGAAATCTAATGATCTCAATCTATTTCAGGATAACATTTCTTTGAAAGAACTGGAAGCTCTACTTTTCCCACCAAAGACTGTCCGTGTCTACATGTTTTGTTCTCTGTGTTCCTCGGATATACTATAGGACAAAGAATCCTTTCAGTTCGGCATGTGACTTGAGCTGTCACCATGAAGTTAATAATAATAATAATACTATCAATACTTTTTATTTCTATGTGCCTTTCTTGGCACTCAAGGACACCTAACATCATTTAACACAAAAACAGTTGCAATATTTTGATGCACCTCAACCACTGTGAAGCTGTGAATGCAACCATTGATTTTTCACTTTGCCTAGGGTGTAGGCCAGGCAGCTTTCATGTGTATATTTTGACTCTGCCACCTTTTCTCTCTTCCATTCAGCCAGGAGGGAGGAAAGGTGGCAGCCTGCTGGATGTTCAGCAGGCTCAACAACTGTCCACACAGTCCCATCCTTTATTTTCCACTGCCACCAATAGGCTGATCTTCCCGTTGGCACCATTTATTTGTTCTTAACAGACTACATGTATTCTATTTTTATTCAAATTGACAATTTTTAGGAAAATCCCGGAACCACCAGGCGATTTGTTTTTTTTCACTTTCCCACTAGTGTCATTTTGCAAAACAGTCAAAATGACACCATGCCCATTTCAGTGTTTAAGAGGGCATTTGGTCTTTTCTGAGGGAGCCAGTGGAGCAGCCAGCAATTTTTTAAGGGTGACCACAACCACATTCTCCCCATGTTTGTGGTTTTTTAATCTTTAGTGGTCTGTTATTTGAAACTTGTTTGTCTAATAAACTCATATAGCCAGAGATAAGTCAGCTGTGCCTGGGAGGTGTGGCATATAACCACAGGCAGCTCCACTGCCAGCTAATTTAGCAGTTTACTTAATTTTGCTAAATTATTTACTTTTATAAAGAAACTAACTTAACAAGACTTATTAACTTTCTCATTTGTGAACTCTACAGTAGAATATAATCTAATAATTTCAAATTTATTGTCTTAATGTGGTACTTAGGTCAATATTCTTAACTCGTTGTGCTTTATTATCTTCCACCAAGTCTCTTTGTGTGCAGACCTCCTAAGGCTGTTCACTGGGTTATTTTTCTTCATGTAGTATGAAGCAGCAACGGGTAACAGCCAAGCGAACAGGTCATCAATCAGATCCCATTCCCATCATCAGCTGTGCCTGGGAGGTGTGGCATATGGCTGTGCCCTGTCCCTGCCCCATGGTCCCTGCCCATAACAACAGATTACAGCTCTCCTGAGGAATCTCACATCATTGCCTGGCCATATATCCAAGAGCATAAAAGTGATCATTATTTATTTGCCCTGACAAGCTGGAGGTTTGAATGGAGTGATTTGTTTACTCGCTATTTTTCTGTGACTTTTTATTTAATGCCACTGCAGATGCCCATTGTTCTCAAAAGTAGCATTGAAATATTTATTTTATGTCTGATACACTATTGAAGATCAGCTCACTTCAAGTTAACATGAAAAATTAACAGGTGATGTTTGTGATAAAGAAAGAGTCCAGGAGAGGGATTGCTGTTGCTTTTGGTAGTATCATGATAGAAATCTAAAAATTAATAACTCTGACCACAAACATCTTATTGTATTGTCTCTGTTATGTCTGCCAGCAGCGTCCCCCACTATGACCATTTAAACACCGAGTCTCCCTTTACAATCCTTCTTTCTGTTTTGATGTTTGCATTCACTGCATCTTTCTTTCTCTCTTTTTAATTGAGATAGTGATGTTGGGGAAAAAAAACTGCTTTTATCAGCATCACAACTTTGCAACCTTTTGAAAACAATATCTGCAACTCTCATTAAACAGATGAAAATGCACAGTAAGTAAGGCTGCAGCTTCCTTACCGGTCTGCAGAAAATAAATACACTAGTGATGTAGACTTAGAATTTCATATTTAAAAGCACTTTAAATCTTGCTGTCACCCAATAGTCAGATGTCTTTTTTTTTTTTCTGTGCTGCTCAGGAGGCGTGGCCCTGGCAGAAAGGTAAGCAGTTTTGTTCTAATGGTGTCTGGTGGTGAATTATATCCCAATCGTCTTGCATGCAATTCATTTGATGGTGTTGTTGCTGTATAAAACATGAATAAATTAATTTAAAATACCAGATTTCAATTGTGTTAAACAATTGGTAGTTTTTACCTTTTTCTCTCTTTTTTTACATCTTTTACAGAAACCGGAAAGCATATTTGATTGTAAAAAAGCTAATTAAAAACCTAACAATATATCAGGATTCAAAATGTATATTGATTCTTATTGTTTAAGGTTTTAAATGTTAATTTCTGTCCAATTTCCTAATCATGTTGCTTTGTGACAATATTTCTTTTCATTCCTTTCTATTTTATTAGTGTTTTAACCTTTATCCACAGTGGTTTATAAAATAAGCCTATTTGTAAACAAAGATGAAAAGGGCTTTCTGACTTTTCATTACAAACTGGAAATTCGTCATGCGTTTGTCTCTTTCCTGGCTATGCCTCACTTTCATTGCCTTACCCTTTCTCTGCACTAACCTTTAGCAGCAACAACAACTGCTGAGGCCATCTCTTCTGAGACCAGAGGTAGAAACTCCCCTGCTTTCCCTAATTCATAGGAACTGCATTCCTTCTGTTGTATACGCACTCTTTACTGAGCTCCTCCTGTCTCCCAGCTATCTAGTTAAAGAATGCTGAGTAATTTATGTGTCTTTCTCTCTGAAACACAGGAACTCTCCATGGAGTCGGGCATTGACCCAGGCCAAGACTATTACGCACAGGACTATTATAATTATGACCAAGGGTGAGCATTGACTATACTGTATTAGTTCATTTAACAATGTTCTTAAAGTCTCTTCATGGTAAGGTCTTTCTTGGAGACGCGGGGATGATTTTCACATGTTTTCCAGAAGTATGGTTCATTTCATCCCACTTTTGCATTCCATACCCCCAGAGCTTGCATATCAAACTCTTCTCCAACCAAACAAGATTGTTTAACTGGATGCTGTCTTCACACCTCTGAAAGCATATTTTATTTTATTGTACTCAGGTTGTTTTGGCTTGCGTCTTATATGACCCATAGGGCCTGAAGAGGAAAAGCATGTCAATTGGAGGCGAAGCTGCTGCAGCGAAATTGTTATTCATTAGTCAGCTTGCTCCTGTCGCAGCTGACTTGCACCACTTTGGGAATTACATTGCAGTTTTATCAGAACAGAGAGGAACTTTTGCACATTACAAGCTTAGTTCAAAGAGAGGAGATCGAACTTATGCTTATGGTAATTCTCAATGTCATTACTCTCTAGCTTATTTTACGAGTCACCTTTAGCAATCCTAATTATAGTGTCTAAAGCACACTGACATCCATTTATAAGAAATTGTCACTGCATGTATCCAGTGATATGACCTCATGTTTATTGTAAAAACTACAAATGACAGTAGATGAAAGTGGATCCTTTGATGTTTTTATTTTTGCGATGCAGAGAACACTTACCTACTGGATAAGCTTTTAATCCAGCAATCAGCAGTTTGGGCTTCACAGGGAACATGAAATGTTGAGAGGGTTGTACAAACACAGATAGCCAGTGGCCTGTTTTTCCCGAGCCCTTTCCTTAATTTTGGATATTAAATATCTTACATATCAACTAAACATGGGAAAGTACAGTCATGCATATGTTTATCTGCTGAAAATCTACTAGATTAAATGTAATGTGATGCAGAATGTTCTCAAAGTTAAGCACAGTATAAGCAATATACTCGTATTTTACTTTTTATTTAAAGTATTTACATGTAGATTCCTTAGTGAGATTTGTAGCTGTTTTACCCATTGGGTTGTGCAGATAAAATTCATTAGTTGGGATCTTTAGGAGTGTGGATTTATAGTCATTATATTTTTAATAATCCTGAAAATGTAAACAGAATTTATCGCAGTGCCACTGAAGAAAGCAGTATTTCAACGTTTAGGGTTTGGGTTGAGGCTGACTGTGGAGCTATGTCATAAAACTTTATGTTGTCTTGGATCATGGTTTTCGCAGAGCGAATCCAACAGAAAATAATTTATATAAAGAATCTTTGCACACATTGATGAAATTCTAACAATATATTTAATCTTCTTTTGCTTTTTTTTTTTACATTGCCCTGCATTACAACATTTAGAAGAACACGTGGATAAGTTTATCAATTTATTGCAGTGCAATGCAGATTGTGTATGTCAAGAAACATACTAGTTAAATTAAATGACTATTTCTCATTCACCCCAGTCACTAATTCAATGATGCATTTTAATCTTGCTGTTTAATCACGCATTACTAGATATTATAAAAATGTTATGTAAGAGGGGGGCTTCAATTGAAACACTGTGACCTACCCGCAGTTATTTTGTGTTGTTGTGTCAAATTAGCTAAGCCACTCAGTGCATTAGCTTTATATCATTCTCCCCCTCTGGTGGCTTATTAATATCCTACACCCACACTGAATAAGGAGGCTGAATATATATGCACACTTCCGAATTTTATTTGGGAAATTGTTAAAACTATTCATCACTTCCTTTCTTCATCACAGATACCCATAGGGTACATTGTGTTGTTTCTGTGACATACAAAATAAAATACATTGAAATTTGTGGTTGGTATTTTTGCAAAACACTGCATACGCGTGTCTAGGGGCAATTCCATTTTCAAGTTGTGTACTGATATTTCTGCATATGGTTTATTAAAGGAACGGTTAAATAAACAAGGATTAAATGCAATGCAGAGCATTATTTAATACATATATTTATGTATGTTGTCTGTTTTTCTCAGATATGACTTTCCTCAGTATGGGAGTCGGAGGAGGCTGATAACACCCATGTATGATGAATATGGTGAGGTGATCATGGAGGATGATGGGTATTACTACAGTCCACATGGCCCAGAGGTATTACCGATCCTTGAATTGTATATTGTATATTTTAAGTACTAATGGTATTAGCAAAAACAACCATTAATATGCAGTGAATACGCAATCATTTAAATTGTATTCAGTGTGTGACA
Source organism: Xiphophorus couchianus (assembly GCF_001444195.1). Classification (NCBI taxonomy): domain Eukaryota; kingdom Metazoa; phylum Chordata; class Actinopteri; order Cyprinodontiformes; family Poeciliidae; genus Xiphophorus; species Xiphophorus couchianus. Next base: position 9,579,196 of record NC_040249.1, on the reverse strand, counting down.
CAACAATACCCTGGTTATATTATTACAAAGATTCCTAAATAAAATATGATTGTCTTAGGGCCGTGGCAGAGGCCGGGGTGGCATGAGAGGTAGAGGTCCACCAAAGAGAGTTGCCTTTAGGGACTTGCCACCAGAGGATGAAATAGTGCAACCTCAGGCAGCAGAGGAAGGTGAACCTTCTAAGGCTGCCAAGAGACTGAAGTCTGTCATGAAACTCAGCAAACTCCTGGCAGCCGGCAAGGGAGGAAAGCAACCATCTGATGCCGGCCCTCCTGGCCCATCTCCATGGAAGAAAGCCAAGATGCTCAAGATGTTTGGCGCTGGAAAGAAGGACAAGGATTATGCCAAACTGATGTCAGCCCGCCGTATTGACAGCCAGGATAGTCTTACGGACAGACCGGCAGTTATTGGGCCAATAGATAGCAAGTCGGATGCTCGCAGCCGGCTTAGCAAAGTTTTAAAGAGAATTACCATTGGCAACAAGTTGCAGGTCAGGAGGAAGTCACAGAGTAGTGTGAGTCATGGCTCAGCCACAGGCAGCGAGAAAGATGAGGAGGCTTCGCAGGCAGCCAGCGAGGATGAAAGGAAGTCTAAAGTATCTATTAGTGTGACCGAAAGTGAGCCAGAAGAAGGTGCAAGTGGAAGCAGTAAGGAGAAAGACTCTGATGAAGAATCCTCTGAGAAAAGTAGTGTTGACAGAGATTATCTTAAAGTTGACTTGGATAGAGATGACACAAATGAAAGCACTGTGGACTCAGAGGAAGAGCCTGATGAAGAGCCAGGTGATTCTGATGAGGAAAGCAGGTCCAAATCTGAAGAAGATGAGGAAACAGAGAAGGACTCAGGCAGTGAAAAAGAATCAGAGACTGAGGGAGAGTCAGAGTCAGAAAAGGAATCAGTGTCTGAGAAGTCCTCAGCTACAGAGAAAGAGTCAGAAACAGAGAAAGAGTCAGAGTCTGATGAAGAGTCCAGCTCTGACAAGGAAACAGAATCAGGAACAGCAACAGAAAAGGAAACGAGTACAGAAAGGGATTCAGCAACAGAAAAAGACTCAGATGAAGAGTCTGAGGAAGAAGAGGTGTCTGAAAGCACTAGAGAAAGTGGATCTTCTGCACGCACTTCTATAAGATCTTCAGCTACTGAGGCCAGCAGAAGGAGCAGCGCTTCCGCTACTGTTAGTGGGACTGACAGTAAAGGCAGTGAAAGTGCAAGTGAGAGTGGCAGTGGTAGTGTCAGAAGCGGTAGATCTTCCTCTAGATCAAGTGCGAGATCAACACAGAGAACAAGCTCAACAAGAGCATCCTCAGAGAAGTCCAGCGAAGAACTCAGTGAAGCTGAGTCAGGAACAGGGACAGCTAGTGACGCAGAATCGGGATCAGGGTCAGGTTCAGGGTCAGGAAGTGAACGGTCTTCATCTTGGGGGTCCAGCAAGAAAAAAACATCCGGTTCAGAGCTGAGTAAAAGATCTTCATCTGGCAGCCAGCATTCCCTTGGAAGTGAGGGGAGTTCTGCTGGCTCCCAGTCCACTGGTGGAAGTCGACTTTCTCGAAAGTCTCTCCTGAGCCATGGTTCAGAGGATGCAATCACAGAGGAGAGTGAGGATGAGGATGAGGAAGACTCTGGGACTGCTGATGAGAGCAAAGACTCTGCAAGTGAGGTCAGTGATGAATCATCATCAAGAAGATCTAGTGTAGTTTCTGAAGGCCCAGGACCCTCTGCTCCCTACCGTGGTCAGACTTATAGTCCTGAGATCAGAAGCACCTCTGATGAGACATACGGAGGCTTGTCCCCTATCACTGAAGTGGACGAGGACGCCATCTCATCTGATAAATCTTCAGTCAGTGCATCAAAGGGCTCAGAAGGCACTGAAGAAACATCAGATGGTGTTTCAGAATCTGAAGGGAGCTCAACGGCCTTCTAGCAAGATTTATTGTCCCTGTGAAGTAAGAGTGAATAAAATCAATTACCTTTGCATGCGAGTGAAAAATATTGCTTGCTTCTACAGACTGTTTCAAATGTCTGCTTTTTCTCATTTTCCCTGAGTAGGGGAAAAGCTGGTTTCCTACTGCACATTATCTGAGTCTGACTCTCCTTTTTCTAGCGTTGACTTTTTTCTCTCTTTGATGTTCTCTGTGTGCTTTTCATAATTTTGCTTTTTTTGTACAATATTGTAGTGCTATTTCTACAGTATAATTTTACATGTTCTTTTTTATATCAGTTTTCCCTGAATGTTAATATTATACTTAACTGAAAAATGGTTTCTCACTGTTAACTGACAGATGTTTTCTTAATATGCTCTTTAACTTTTGCTTGATGTCGTATAGTATGAGAAGTTGTTTTTTACTCAGGAAAAAAAAATCTGCTTCAAGAAATATCCAGTCTATGTATTTCACTGCATATAGAAGGGGAGAATGCAAAAACCTCTTCATTATTATGATGCTAAAATTAAAAATCAGTAGTGTGTTTTTTTGTTTTTTAGTTTTTATCCAGATCTCCAATTCACATGAGCACACCAAAACCTGAGCTTTCTTAAAATCCCCATTCTGGCATGTTTTTTTTTTTTTTTACCAAAACCATTGTGTGCATGTGGCACCAGCCTTGTGAATTTTTATTGCACATTACCAATCAGCTGGCTTAAAAAAAACTATTTTTTTCCATGCTTACAGGGTAGACATATTTAGTGATACCATGATTATTTGATGGAAATAATTTAACAATTGCAGGGACATTTGATGATTTTCTGTATTAAAATACGTAAATGAGACTGTTATCCATGTTTTTGTTCTCAGTTTTTGCATAAAACCAAGATCATCCTACCACTCCACGTTTACTTATACTTTCACATACTTTTTGATTTTAATGGAAACATAAAGCCTCAATAAAGAGTCTACAATTTTTGTTTGATTGCTGTGCTGTGAGAACTTGATTTCTATGCCTGCATTTTTATTTATTTTTTTTAACCACAACTTGCTCTATCTTCCAAAAAAAAAAAAAAAAAAAAAAGCAATGCATTGACTTTGACCTTTTAATTTTCTTTTTCACAGCCTGGAAGAAAGAAACGGATCAAACTTGTGGTTGATCGGGAGAACGAGTCCAGCTCTACAGGAGAGGAAAGCACTACAGAGAGTCAACAGAATAGACTGCCCAACAGTCATAGTAACATCAATGGGAATATCTACCTCGCGCAGAATGGCACCATCGTCCGAACCAGGAGGCCAGCCCATCTAAACAACCTAAAAATGGGCTCTCCGTGCCGACTAAGTAAGCATTTCAAAAAACTCGACAAATTAGGTGTGACTCACGAGGAACCCCCTCCTACTGTAGACAACGAGGCTATAGAAAACAACACGGAGGATGGAACGAGCTCGGGTTTACATTCTAACAAAGACGTAAACCTCAACACTCTGTCCTCTTGTGGCTCTTTGGGATCCACCATTACAAATCTAAAAACCTTTGGGTCCAAAGCCAGTATTACCAAGGCCATAACTGACAGCGGGCAGTGTGTCAGCGGGGAGCAAGAGACATCTGTCGACAACCACAACAGTAGTAGGGAAACACTGGAGTCACAACACAGTGACCGCACAATATCAGATGAAGAAGAACTGTGGATGGGACCCTGGAACAATCTGCACATACCTATGACAAAACTATGACTGGTCATTTACAAACTGAAATCCCCTTTTGTTCATCTTCTCTTGTTTTTGCACATATGTTAAGAAAATCAACTTGAAATGTGTGCCTCAGCTAGTAAAGCTTCAATCACTGACAGGTGGTTGCACATATAATCATATTTTATTGAGAGAATTATAAGACAGAGATTACTAGTACCAGATTTTTATTACTGACAGGGCTATAGTAGATAAAGACAATGAATGCCTCCAGCAAATTGAGAATTTTATGCGAGTCATGCTCGACTCTTAATTTCATCTCTTGAAAACACTGAATGGCCCTTTTTGTTAAACAGAGTTGTTTGTTATTATTCTTGTTTTAATCGTTAAACACGAGAGATTCCTGGTCATTCCAAAGTGTTGCTGAAGACATTTACAGATAAATATTGGTGATCAAAGAACCCGTAATTATGTAGTCTATGATAAAAATCAACATATTTTGCTATTTGTGTTTTACTTGCAAAAACTCCAGAATGTTGCTGATTATTTAATGTCGTGATCACTTGGAAAAGTTTTTAGAAATTTCTGAGCAATATAGTAAATTATTTTTGTCTATTTTATATCCAAGAGAGATGAAAAATCTACAATATCATTAAGAATAAATATATAAACATGACTGCCATCGCTGACTTTCAACAGTGAAACGTGGCAGTATGGTCATAGTGTTTTTATATCTGCATTTGTACTTATAGAATGTGGTATTTTCAATCCCTTTACATGATGCAGATTCACTCTGTTCTTGTCATGAGTATGGAACACCAAAATTGGTGTCACATTCCACAATAAATCTCTAATCTGTTTCTTTGTTCAGAGAGTAATAATTGCAAGCATGCATCAGTTCTCCAATTTGGTGCTGCACTTTATGTAAAAATGACCTAAAAAGAAAATGCTAAAAGTTATTCACAAACTAAAGTAGATTTATTTTCTTTATCTTTAGCAGCTGCACGAGCACTATGTTTGAAGTTAAAAAAGACACAAGTGCAGTTTTAATGTTGTTCCCAACAGAATGAAGATTGTTCATTTAAGTGGCTTTTCACCAGAAAGAAAAGCAATGAAAGGTCACCAAGCAATCACATAAAAAATGTGCTATACATCTGAAACGTGTCTGGAAATTCCAATATTACGTTCACTTCCTCACCTCGTAAGCTGACTGAAAGGAAAAAGTTTTTTTCATCATACAATTATCTGAAGAAAAATGCTGAAAGAAATACTTTTGCATTCAGAGACCAACTGTTTCTACTAGTTCTATCAGAACACCATATAAGACACGTGCATAATGACATTCAAATAAAAGTTTCCTGCAGTCAATCAAAATCTTAAAAATACCAGTCAAAATTGCAGACTGCAGAAAGTTTTGTTAATAAAAGGGATCAGGGACTGAATGCCAGAATGAAAAGTCTTGAAAAGAGTCTCCAATTTGTCAGCTGGAATAAGTTTTCACGCTGGAACAGAATTTGACTCATACAGACGCCTCACAAAGTTGGCCTTTCAGGTAAAGTATTTATTGTAAAATCATGTTATTCTTTGAATTATTCATAATCGTTTTTAAATTCAAGTTAAATATAATGGGACATTTTCTATGTGCATCTACCTGGAACATGTTTCCAAGTTTAAAGTGTAACTGCAAATTGAGCTATTAAGTTGTAAAAGCTAATGCACAGATTTTATGCCTCACCAGTTTTAAAAGGTAAATAACCTGTACTTGTATAGTAATTTATCACTTCCAGATGCCCCCAAAGTGCTTCACGCTACATTCAGTCATTCACCCATTCACACACTGATGGTGGCAAGCTGCTGGATTCTAGCCACAGCTGTCCTGGGACAGTCTGACAGAAGCAAGGCTGCCATCCAGCGGTGCCACTGGTACGTCTGACCCACCAGCAGGAAAGGTGGGTGAAGTGGACACTTGCTATTAAGCAAGAACAACCGAGACGTACAGAGTGGGTTCTTGAAGCAGCAACCCACCAATTACCAGGTGAACAACTACCACCGTCGTCACCATTGTTTTACTTAGTAAAGTAGCTAATGTTGTGGTCTCCTCACCAAGGAAAAGGTTGCTCTGTTACTAAATGATGCCACTACTAATTCCCATAATTGGCCATGTGCATTCAACTGAAATGGATGCTATAGGAATTAACATTAAAGTGATAGGACAGACACTGCATACCCCTAAAAATATACCCCTAATTGCCACTAATTAACTTTCTACTGTCAAATTTTGCTTTGCTTTAGGTCAGGGGTCTCAAACTCCAGTCCTCAAGGGCCACTGTCCTGCAGTTTTTAGATGTGCCACAGGTACAAAACACTGGGATGAAATGGCTTAATACCCTCCTCCTTGTGTAGCTCAGTTCTCCAGAACCTTGCTAATGACCTAATTATTCTATTCAGGTGTGGTGCAGCAGAGGCACATCTAAAAGGTGCAGGACACCGGCACTCGAGGACTGGAGTTTGACACCCCTGCTTTAGGTCCTCCTCCTTTATATCTTACAACTGGCATAAGTAGTTTGATTTGTTTATTGTTTTTTTAAATATTATATTATATATTATATTATTATATATTATATTAATATATTATATTATTTATATATTTATATGGTCTGACTGAAAACCTACAGTCATAGTAAAACATGAGTATATTTTATAAATGAAAGTAAGATCAAGATCATCAGTGGTGAATTTGCAAATGCATTAGCTAGAGAACATTGATGACCAAATCTTTTGAATATGTTTTGTGTCCATTTTGAAATCTGAAGAAACGGAAAGCTTTATTTAATTCAGTCCAGATAAAATCGAAGGAAAATTAGATGCAGTGCCTCTTTTTTTCATTGTGATAATGTGGTGCACTCATTAAAAAATCCCTCCTTTTCTTATTTTAAATTGATATTGCCACAAGCAATTTTTAGCTTTACATCATATTTAAAAACTTAAATTATCAACTAATCACGGAAGGGGTAAGCGGTTTCTCTGTACCCTTTCATTATATAATCTTTACCGTAGGGTTGATTTAAATATATTCATGCAACCTTCACAACAACTTCAGTTGCAGTTTGTGTTCATGTGAAACCATCTTCTGCAATATCCCTGTGGAGATAAATCTTGACATAAAAATTCTGCTATGCTTCACAGTAATTCATAAACCTTAAAGATTTTTATGGGTTCACTGGGAGCTTGCTAAGTTAGTAATGGTATGTATCCAATGAGCAAAGCTACACCAGGGTCATGGTCCATATATACATTTCTTATTCTAATTGGACTTTTGAGGACATCTGACTGACCTGCTGTTAAACCAGAAAAGACCCCCAGCATCCATTCAGTCACTTGTCTGATGCCTCTTTGGAGTGGCTTCACGGGAATGTGAATGACAGTGCATAGTCATTTAGCCTCTGATTTGTTAACATACAAACTGGCAATAGCTAGATATTGTTCTTTACAAGAACATTTATCAATATCAAATCACTTGGCAATCAAATATTCATAGTGAAAGTAAAACCAGGACATAGGCTTAATAGCCAGCCTGAATTAGCATTATTCTTTTTTATTTCTCAAATACACAGGAGTCAGATTAGACTGATATGAAACAGCCCAGAAGAATAATGATACCCTACTGGGACTGTAGGTATTTATCTCCCTTTATTACTTTTGATGAGAGAAATTTTAAACTGCAATATTTATCAAATAAAGAGGAAAACATTCTATTCTTTCTCCATCGTGAAAGTTTTGCTAAGGGCATATTTCCTTATATCATCACTAATATTAAATAAGATTCTCCACATGAGGGACTAAGAAGAATCTCATAGTCATGAATCATTTTAGGACACCAAGCAGATCTTAAAATACAAAAATACCTAGACATCGGTTAGTGTGAAGAGAAGATAACTCAATAAATTAACTTATAAACATGTATGTATGTATGCATGTGTACTTAGGATATCCTGACCTACAACAAGTTGTACGGTAATCTACCTATGACTCAGTTTGAAAGAGATTATCACAAATCCCAAAAGGAGGCAGAAGGAAACTCCTCATAATACTTATCCGTCACCATTGCTTTTTGCAAGCTCAGACCTGGAGGTTTTTTTTTTCTTCCTTTTCGTCCAAAGCCTGACTCCGAAATAAGGAAGCTACTTTACTGCGTAAGCATTTAAGAGGAACAATGGCAACCTGAGAAGGTGAAATGAATGATCCCACATGTCTCTGCTACACAAAATTCTGATCAAAAAATTAAGAGACTTTGAGAATACATCAGAGCGGCTGTGCAGGAGAACCACCGTCTATGTCATTGTGGTTTTTTTTCTCTCTCTCTGTCTCTGTGATCTCCGACTTTACCAACTGGATTAGATCCAAACTGCCCTGCAGCCAGCAGACGGGCAGAGGGGTATAGTTTAGTCCTGCAGGGCAGACTGAGGCTGGTATTTCAGAGAAGTGACATTAGAGGGTGCTGTGCTGTGGTGTCATCAAAGACAGGCTGCACCATCTGCTCCAGGTCAATTTTTTTGATAAACAGTAAAAGTGTGAACTGAGGATCTTTGCTGCTAATTTAGCTTTGAAGTTGTCCTCTTTTTCTAAAGTGAGCAAGATTCATTCTGTCACATTTACTTGCGTCAAAAGATGACGGCTAGTTGATAGCAAAATTCTCTCTAGCTAGCTACTTTTGAAATGGTAAATTCCTTTCAAATCTGCAAAATTTGTATAAAATATGTGAAAGCAAACTGTTTTGCATATCTTTAAGTAAAATTATATATCTTTAATTCATAAAATTCTGGTATTTGTTTTTCAAGCAATGAATAAATGCAAATACTTAAGATGTATTTGCATCTTAAGTATTTGATGCAAATTCTTAAGATGCAACAGAGATTTGGTAAAAATATCTTCCATAATACTCATATTTTCTGATAATTGTTTTTTAATTAAAAGTTTTAGCTTTTCATTCTTCATTCTAACTAAAGTAAATAAAAATAGTTTTCAATTGTGCTATTTTCTTTCAGAAACTTTGAGAGCCATTGATCTAATGGGCCAACTTAATGTCATGTTTCTGAAAATATGTCTATATTAATAAAATGTTTGCTTTAGGGTTACATGGTAATACTAGCAAGTCATTGATACTTACCAATGTAAAAGTTGAAAAAATATGGTTTTCTTCAAATTTAAAACAGGGATTATTAAATGATTTTGACTTATTTTATGACATAAATGGTGGAAATCTATTTTTTTTTCTCTACAGTAGAGACATGAAGATGCACTCTGAAATAAGTATTGGTCACAATACGTTAGAAGCATATGCATTGCCAGATTCAATGCATTACTTAATGCACCCTACGATGCAGTTAATGTGCCTCCTTAAAATTTTCCTGTCTAAATTTACACAAAATGCTTCATCCTTAAAACATAAAAATTGAACTCGCAGTCCATGACTGAAGTGAAGCCTTCCAAGGAATTAATGCCGGCCAGACGTTTTTTACAAACTAAGAAACAAGAGCGCCTCATGATGTTCTCAAAGATGCTAACCAGCAGAAGCAAATTGAACGGTTGAACATTTGAAATCTGCAGTGTGTCAAAAACTGTTGTTGCTTTTTTTTTTATGTATAGCATTAAGCTAGTGATAATTATTCTACATTCTGTTGAGATTTCAGGCATTATGTGCCAGTTACTGGGTACTTCTGGCTGTCACTCATGCAGAATACATTAACACAGCATTTGATTGTCACATGAAGGATTTGCAAAGCTGTAAAGAGAGATGATAATGAATACTGAGGTGGCTTAGAAATATGGGGTCATTTGTTTTGAGGAGCATCACTGTGTGCAAGTCTGTCTTATTTTAAGGTTTTTACTCTGCATTACATTTCTGAGATGCAAATAATACAATGAAGGGATTAAAATATACATATCAAGTAAATATTTGAAAAGACCATAAAATAAAACAAAACGTGAAGAAGCAAAAGAAGTCCCATCTGACTGACCTGAAAGTTTTGTTGTTGTTTTTACTAGCTGCAATGCATGCACAACCACAAGATGGCGCCTGATACCAACAACTGAGATGAAGTGTACCTCTGAAATGGGCATTTAAATGAAGTGATGAGGAATCTGAAGATTATGTTCATGCCTGCTGCAGTATATACAATTTAGACATATTGCAGATTGGCTTATGCTTTAGCTAGCTATACTCTGTGAAAACTGAAATTATGCAGACTCGTTTTGGCATTTTGTTGTGTGTGTTGAGGGGTTCTACTGTAGATTTATTGAACCTTTCTTACCCGTTAGTGTATTTACAAAGTTAAACATCAGCATAAAAGTAAAATATTTTATACCCTGTTCCTATAAAAATAACATTGTGAAGGATAGTATTCCGTTCTAATTGGCTTAAACCAATTATTTTCATATTTTTTGCTTACTATGTTGAAAACAACACAACACTCCTCTTTTTATAGAGCCATGCTCCGGCAGTGAGTAGAAGTCCATCATCATCTTCTCATTTCCTGCAGCTATTTAAGACTGCGCCTGTCCCAAAACAGGCGCCCGATGACCGCAGTCGGAGCTATCTGGGGACCAGCTTCCATACTAATTCAAGGATATTAGGATGTCTCCGACTGTTTTGCTTTGACATTGCTAAATCTTCATCGACTGCCGCACGTGCGCTGAGTGTGCGCCCTCTGACTTGCTGCCATCCATGTCTTCTCAGATCCATTTGGGCTTTCTTAACTATATATTGTACATCTTGAGTGCTTTATAATTTCTGTGCTGCACATTGTTATTTTAGAAATGAACTCAAAATCTAAAGTAAGGTTTAACTGACAGAGAGGTCTCACATAAACACACTCCCATATGCACACATGCCATTGCTCGCTGAGCCCAGTTCTCTGACATCTCACCCAAGGGTTATATTCTAGCTGAAATGTTAGGTGTGCTGTAAAGTACACGCTCCACACTGTCTGGCTCTGCTAATGAAGGGGTGTGTGGCTGGTAGTCCGATGTTAGTACCATATATCCTGTGCTGCTTTAATGCTCACATCCAGTCTCATTCTACTCATTCTATATACAGTGGCTTGCAAAAGTATTCATACCTTTTCCTTTACACACTCTGATGTTACAGCTACAAATATTGATGATTTTTTTTTTTTACTTTTTTCATTTTTTGGATCTAATATGACAAACATACACAAAGTAGAGCATCACTGTGAAGAGGAACAACAATTATTATACTCTCAAAATATTTTGCAAAAAAGGGTCAGGCATTTTCTCCAAAAAGAAACAGAATGCTGTATAAATATTGCACCACCATTTTCTGCAACGGTCACAACAAGTATGTTTGGGTATGTTTAAATCAACTTAGCCCTGTTAAGAACTGATTTTTTTTTTGCTCATTCTTTGTAAAATAGCTCACGATTGCCAATGGCTTAGTCAGGCAGCTTTTAAGTTTTACTATAAATTCTCCATTGGATTTAGATCTGTACTGTGTGGCAAATTCTAACACATGAACCTGCTTTCATCTAGCTGAAGCTCTGACTGTATGTATAGGGTCGTTGTTCTGTTGGAGGTGTGGAGGGGGGGACAACCTCCACCCTGCTCTCAAGCCATTTGCAGCCTCTAAACAGTTTTGATCTAGGATTGTTCTGCATTTAGCTCAATCAAACTTTCTATGAACTCTTACTCTATCCCTTTAGAAAAAAACAAAAAAATAAAACACAGACAGCTTCATGCTGCCACCACTGTGTGTCATTCTTGGGGGTGGTAAGGTGATACATTTTGCTACACATAACATTTTGCGTGTTGGTCTCATTCTTTCTCCTACTACTTGCTATGTCTCTCACATGGCTTGTGAAAAACTGCAAATCAGACTTCTTATCACAATTCAACAGTATTGGCACTTTTCCATAAAGTGGATTTTGTGGATTCTTGCAGCTCCTCTAGATGTTCATCTGTTTTCTTCTTAAGTTTAGCCTTTCCATGCTTTCTGATTTAGGTGGGGTTGATAGGTTTGAAGATGTGCAAACTGTTCTTTCTCAGATATTCAAAGTTGAGGTTATGGTTTTATAACCTAACCCTGCTTTAGTCTTCTCCACAACGTCATCACTGACCTTTCTGCTGTGTTTTGCTGTGGTCTGTATGATGCTGTTTTACAATTTTTTGGTCTTCTTATAGCAGTTGTGTTAATGTTGAAATCAAACTCCACCCCAATGAACTCTTCTAGCAAATTAGGAAACTTTTGAAGACTTTTAGTTAATAAATGCACATTTTTGCAACATTTTTTAGATTTTTGTTCTTGAGAAAAATAAAAAAAAAAACATGTATCATTTTCCTTTTACCACATAATTATGCACTACTTTATGTTGTTTCAAACAAATTCCAGTAAGATCTATTGAACTTTGTGGTTTTTAAGTGGCAAAATGTGAGAATTAAACTGTAAACTTAACAATGCTTTTGTGAGGCATGTATATTGACCTGAGTCACTCTGAATGCTGAACAGTTATAGATATTCATTAAGGAGTTGTTTTTAAAACTAATTTCATATAAAATTGGGCATAAAGCTGTTTTGAAACATTGTTTTGCTACATTTCTTATAAATTCTCATAACATCACATCGTGGATTCCTTTTCATTTGCGAAAAGCGTTCCTTTTGTTGTTGTGACTTTGGCACATCAGTACTTGGCCAAACTTGTCAGACTGCGAGCTTTCAGCACCCACAGTGTTAATGTATAATGTCAACGCAGTAGGGAGCCTTGTTAAAAAGCAATTAAGCCAAAATGATTTAAACATTGTGTGGTTTGGACACTGGCAAGCCCTGAGGTACGATGCTGTGTTGTTGTCGTCTTAAACAGAGTATTTCACTGTCTGCTCACACAGCAAACCGCTATTTGTGTGAATGTAGCTGCAACCACACTTTCCCACACCCGCCAAACCATACCAAACCACAGACTTCAGCAATGTGCACCACACACACACTTTTGCACAGACTCATACACAACACACACACATAGAGTATTCACATGAAGAGTAATTGAGGGGTTTGACTAGTTTTTGGTGCATTAAAACAGTAGCTGCTTTAAATGATAGGGGCTGAGACATACTTGCATTGATGCCTGCAAGGCTGGTAAAAATGGCTGATTACTCAAAGAGGACGTGGCATTCAGTAACTCTTATTAAATTCCTTTTATATTTAGTGGAGTTTGACTGAATCACACCATTTAAGCTGTTCCTGACAGTAATGCATTCCTAATCCACGGCTTTCTTTCTCTTTACCCTCATTTCTTTAGCGATTTCAGTCACAAGCCTTTCTGCAAACAGTGTTAGACTCAGTCTTACTTCTGATGATCAAAACATTACTGATGACAGCCGAGAGTCTTCATCAACCAGTTCTGAGGTATTAAGTTGTTCTCCCTGTTTCCAAAGCAACAGCTCATCCTGTAGTCTATGTAATAATTTGCTGTTATATGTGCACGACTCCGAGTAATTCTGCAGGAGTTACGTAAGCAGCTCTAAGTTTAGTTCTAATGGTCGTTGTCTTAGACAAAGATTAGTGCTAGGCCATCGCCAGACACATTTTAGCTGTTGGCAGATTGTTAGCTTACACTCTGTGTGCAAATGTGCTCATCACAGCCAGACTGCTTGGATGTGGTTTGGAACATCTGTGTGGTCCACACTCCATCTGAAGACAGACAGGAGAGAGACAGAGAGGGTGAGGAACAGAGAAGGGGAGGGGAAGAGTGAAGGGACCCCAGCATTGCTCAGAAAGACGCCTTCAGTTTTTCCATCACTTCTGTCTCCACCACCGCAGCGGCGGTGTTGCCTGAGAGCAGAGCCAAAGGACGGTGTGAGGCAGATGTGAGGTCTGTGGCTATGTCTGGGGGAGATGAAGAGGAGAAAGCAAGACTGGGTCATATCAGATGCGTGGGGAGCTGTCATTCTAGCAGATAACTTATGAAGCTGAAGGTTAGGTCTGGTAATCACAGAGATGCCAGCGGTGTAGGGAAGAGGGGAGCTGAAAAGAGTTTTGGTCCAAAACTGTGGTCAGCTATACCCCACCACCAGCGGCAGCAATGCCGCAGCCCAGCTCCCTGCCTGTGCGCCTGTGGTGCTTATTTACGAGCCTGTTTAACCACGATGCAGTCCCTGTGGTGAACTGACACAAGATGACAGCAGCCTAAATGTCTTGCCCTTTAAATCAAGCCTAATGGTCGCTTAGGGCTGTGGAGACAGGCACAGGGATAGGCGCCTGGGGTCTTTTCATTGGGGCCCTCTGAGTAACACATCAGCTAACACATCTATGGGCCACCATCCAGAGCCTTATTACTACCTGCTTCTGTGGCTATGGCGCCACTGATTTAGCCATGGCTGTTTTTCTAGGTAAATTGTTAGCATGGGAATAGACAGTGTCCGCCAATTACAACTGATCTCTCATTATTTATTCAAGTCTGCTGTTTATATCAACATGTTTTTATCATTCATTTAATGTGGTTTTTCAATATGCTTAGATCCCAGTTGCACCTAGGAAAATGAGTTGAATCAACTTGAAATACAGTTCAGTCTTCTTGATGGATTGTTCTTTGCAAAGAACGATTAGCTTAACATGATGCTTCCCAAATTATTTATAACAAGTACCTATTCAGTAAATCCCAACTTTTCCTAGTATCATCACTGACAGACATTTTAAAACAACAGTACAGTTTAAACACAACTTATTTGATGTGATGTTTTAAAATGGAAGAAAAATAAGAATAAAAATGTGCATATTTTCATATTTTGACATATTGCACTGCCTGATTGTTTGAATTATGAATGTCATTTTCACTCAGAAGTTGATACTTCCAAGAATCAAGTTAGAAAAATTGATAGATGTTCTAACATCTAATAAAATCTAATAATGCTACCTTGACATTACATCTACAGTATAAGATATAGTATATAGATACAGTATTCTTTTACACTTTTGATGATTTTTATCTTGTGAAATCGTATTTATCAAACCACTCTAAGTAAACATAACTACAAATTGCAAGACATTGCTTTGTTATTAGCTTGCATTGTTAGACGTTTTTGGCCTGAACACTGAACATATCATAAAGTAAATGCTGCTGCTTTTCAAACTTGGGTTTGATGTCACTCCCAAATCCAAGTTCCAACTTTACAGGTAAAGGTTACACAGCTAAATGAGCCACTAGCATCTTCACCTTTTTCGCTAGTGATGGCTCCAATTTCTTGGCTACAGTAAAGCAGTTTATTTTAAGTTATGTTTTTAAAAGTAGCTAATGGGTTTGCAAATTAACCAAATGGCTTCTTTTTTTTTGTCCTGATATTCACACGCTCAGGTGCATGTCCCTACAAAGCTCAGGCATGTTTGAACATGACCACATGTTATACTGTTAGCTACTGCTCATATAATCAGTCAAAGCTTAATTTATGGCTTCAGTAGGGACTTGTTAGACATGCAGTCAGAGTGAAACAGGACTCTGCGATCAGTGGATTGTTTTACTTTCCAGTCATATCTGTCTAGAATTGAGACAGGTACAGCAATTCAATTTAGGTTTAAGAAATGGCTGGATGTAGATTGGTAATGTATTGATTTGAAAGCATAGGAAAAAAAAGCTGATTTATTTTAAATTAATATTTTTTTCGTCTCTGCTTTTTTTCCCATAGTGATTAGATTAAGTAGCTAAATATGATAATACGCATAATCAAAATTTCTTCACGTCATCCTCATAATATTGGAAAAATCTACTAGACATTTTTAAATGAAAGCTAATTATGCCTTCTTTCAAAGTATTTAACCATATTTAGTCTGTGAAAGACAATTTGTTTACATGTGAAAATAGTTGTCTGAAGGCTGTCAGTGCAATTCATGTGAAAGATCAAAGGTAACAGGAATAATTTGTTCTTATATTCTCCACTACATGTCTGTCTTGATGGATTTCTGATGCAGTAAATAGTAAAGTACCCAAAACTTCAATGTTCTAGTTGAAAGTGCACTGTTTAATTTCTTACAGCCCTCTAAACTTCCAATGATGGATAAATGGAGATAACATTATTAGATAAGTGAGCCATGAATTGAATTTGAAATTTGAAATGTTTGATATTTGCTGTCTTTAAGAGATGTTGTTGTGGATTGTATTGCTGTTCAAGCTGCACAAAACGGGGAAACAAATAGTTAATCCCCTGAGACTTTGTCTGAACTAACTCTGCGGTAAGCTAATAGCAGATCTGAGTGTTATTGGGAAAATTATATGCAATATGAGAGCAAACATACACTTCACATAAAAAAAGACCTGCGTAAACATATCATTCATAACTGCATTCCTTTCTCTGTGGGCTTACCAGCCAATTGCAATTAGACGCTTTCTGGGAGGAAGAAAAGATTAGCCTCCCAAATTGTGTGCCTTGCCCAATTCACTCGGAGAAAAAACTGTTTATTTTAAGTGAGAACCTGCCTGTCAATAATCCACAACAGATCTCAGGTAAAGTCATTCAGGTCACACCTAAGGGATCTGTGAGAGGAAACAGGCTGAAGATAAAATGGTTGGCTACAAATCCCACGGGAATCCTTTTCTGCAGAAGTGTCTTCCCCTGAATCACCTGTTGCCCCTGCTCACTGTTTGTACATCAACCTCAGCTTGTTGCTCAACACCCACACACACACACACCCTCACACACACACACAGAAAAGCTTTCAGCTTCAATCTGCATGCTTTGGTCCTGTGCAAACACAGATCAGCCCATTCTCACTGGGCCGTGTCTCTGGCACTCATCAGGCTGTTTGTACTGCAATTTCCTCCCCAGTCTTATCCATGTTTTGTCCACTGTCATTCCAACAGGATTACAGGACGCTTTCATCATGCAGAAACATCACTGTGTGGAAAATGCAAAAGAGATTTACTGGTTTGCTCCTTTCGTCAAATGTGGTGTTATCATCACATGAACCCTGAGGTCTGGAATTACTCTTGAAACTAATTATTATTTTTGTCGCTAGTCTTCTGTCCATCTATGCAAATACAGCATATTATACAACATAATATTTATAGCATTGATCACAAGTTCTGGAAAAATATTGTAGATAAAAAAAATATATATATATGAGAACCTAAAATACCGCTTGAGATTTTTTACACTTTGTTACATTACCAAAACAACCTTCAGGGACTTGTAACTATGCAGGGGACAAACTGACCAAAAGTGAACTGTTTGGTCAACATGCAGAAGTCTTAACACTTCAGAAAACTAATGCTGCACATCACCCTGAACACACAATCCCTTACTATGTTTCATAATGAGAAGATGATTTTTCAGCAAAGATCAGGAAGCTGGCCGGAGTTGGTGGGAAGATGTTTGGAGCCAAAAACACCTCAATCCTGGAAGAACAACTTTTTGAAGCTGTAAAGACTTGAAAATGGAGGCGTCCACTTTCCAGTAAGACCTTAAAAATACAGCTCCGGTGGAATGGTTTAAATCAAATCGTATTATTATGTTAGAAATGGCCAAGTTAAAGACCAGCCCTAAATCCAATAAAGAATATATGGCAAAACTTAACAACTGCTGCAAAGCTGGTATAACCTTTTCCACAAGAGACTTGCTGCTTCAATTGCAGCAAAAGATGATCCTTCACATCATCTACTCTGAGGGGTGGCAGGAAAATGCATATTCCTCTTACACATTTTATTTCTTAAATGTTGAAAACAAATGATCTTTTAAATAAGTGAGAACAGGCCAAAAGTACTGCGAAGTTACGAGTGTGTTTTAATCATTTTTGATGGATCACAAAAAATGTCTTGACCTGTTAAGCTTAAGTTTATTATGAAGATTGTTTTTATTTCCACCTGTCTGTTTCTTTCAGTACTCGCCTAAAGTGCTAAAACATGCTGTGTGAACCAATTAGGTTCTTCCTGAGAGCCTGTATGTGTCTTTTTCACTCTAGACTCATGATGTCAATCTACTTAACTTCAAGCTGTTAGAGTAAGTCATCAGAGCAGATTAAGGCTCTGTCTAGACACAATCTGTGGTTAGTTTTGTGTTTTCTCTTCATATTAGTTAAGGCTTTGGTGAGGTTAAGATTATCCTCAGTCGTTGGAGGCTTCGGCCTTCGGCCACTAGTGGTTCTAATCTGTGGGGGGAGATTTCAATTGATTCAGTCTTTGAAGAGGTGCCCATCGTCTTTAAAACTGATGAGCTGTGAGTCGTCATGACTGCCTGGCCTCGCTGATGTGGTTTTAGGCCTGCCGCCTCCCTCCTATCCAAGAGCTGCTTTCATCCCAAGACAAACAGACACAGTCATTACAATTAAACTGTGTTATTAAAGCGACAGGCTACTGGCAGATTAAGTGAGGAGACATGAAGTGACTCTTTGTGTTATTGCTGGCAGTCGACTCATTAAAACTTGAGTTTTTGAGTTTGTTGTTCAGGACTCCTAATTTTCTTATTAGCTGACACAAGAAGATTTATGCGCAAAGTTGCACTCTAGGAAAAATAGCCCTTGGATTTTATTATTCTGTGACAGTTTTTACTATGGAAAACTGTCTCTTTTTTTTTTTTTTTTGCTTACAGTCTCCAATATTAACAACAAGAGGGCCCAGGAGACACAGAGGACTAAGGGACTCAGTCCTAAGGGGTTTTGTGAGATGAAGGATTAAGATTATGGGGGAGGTTCTTTCAAATGACTGATGGTGCAAAGTGTGAGAGGTAGCAATGCAGGGCAGGGCAGGAGTCTGTGTGGCGGACCATTAGTAGCTTTACTCTTCAATCAGTGCAATGAAAATTGCCACTCATGTCAAAATAGATGTATTTACTGAAAGGAGGACAAGCATGAATGAGAAAAAAAGACATGGAGGCCTTATGAGAGTGAGAAAGAGAGAGAGTTATGCAACTTATTTGATGCACAAGACAAACAAGCGTAGCGAATGAATTTGGCTGATAAGGCCAGGAATTTTAAGGGTGCAGCCAGAACTCACCAAAGATGTTGATTAGGCTTTAATTCAGATTTTTTTAAATTAATAAATACATAAGCTACCTACTAGGCAACTTGCAGGAGATCAATATGTATTTTTTTCCAATATTACATCAAATGAATTTAGTATTAATAGTTATAATGAATCCCTCAACTATCAGTAATTGCAACAATTACTCCTGCAGCCACTTTTGTACACGCTGTTTTCACCAGTATGCACTTTATACAAAAGTTCACAAATTACCAGGCTTTTGAAATATAAAGATAAATCATTTCAAAACTTTTTTGATCTTTAATGTATCATATAATAAATATTATTCAGCAAAAAACAACTAAATCTGTTAGCTAGGGTATTTTTACACAGCCAGTCATGGCCACATCCTTAAACTAGCACTTTATTAAGGCATATTTTGATTATTCATCAGCATTCAGGCTTCAGTTGTACACAGCTGTGGTTATTTATGGTCAGTCTGAGAAACTGAAAATGTTTGTTACAGTATGTGTTATAATGTGATAAATTATGAAATGTTTGGCTCAGCACTGGGAAAAATAAAACAACAAAAGCCCTCAATATACTAACTAAAGAAAATGATACACTGAGAAGTATAGTGTTGCCATCATCTTGCTCTGGGGTAACTTTTGCTGGGCTGTTGGTCATGATGGATAAAATCTTGAACAGATCTTAAAATTTGTTTGTGTGTTCAGTTCTGTCAAAATCAACAAAAGAAAAGAATAGTTTTACAAAGCTAAATTTGAATTTTGTTCTCACCAGGAAGAGGTTTGTGAACAAGAGATTTTATTGCAATTTGATAAATGTTGAGAGCTTTTGCAAAACAAATTCAAAATGTGCGAGCATTGCCAGGGCAAGATGGGAAATGGGAGATGATAGAATCCTATACCAAAGAAGGCTGAAACTGAGTCAAGTGGCAGTTTACCAAAGGATTAATATAAATGGGTTGGCAGTGGAGAAAGTGGTAGGAATTCATCCTGTAACTGGAGGGTTGCTGGTTCAAATCCCCACTCTGTTTGTCTTAGTTTTTATTTCCTTGGGCAGGACACTTTTCCTGCATTTCAGTTCTTCAAAATTGATGTATTTTGACTTTTTCCTGCTGTTTAAACATTCTCCCTCTCAGCCTGAATTAGGCCCACACTCTGAGAATATCAGAATTGCCAAAATATTTTCTGGTTTTATGCTTGAGTTAACGGTCAGTATATCAGTGACAGTGACACTATTAATTTCCTTCATCCTCCTCTAATAGAGTATCACTTCAAATCTAATTGGTGCTTCTTTCCATCTACTTTTATCCCAATGTCTCTCTGATGTCATGTTTTGACATGAGTCAGGTTCAGCAGTGAAACATGTTTAAATCCTTCAGCATTCTTAAAATGGCACTGCTTATCAGCAGTAGTTCTTGAAATGGGGGTTGTGCTCCACTGCCCACAGCAGCCTAGCCTGAAAGAACGACACATGCATTCCCC
The DNA here is from genome assembly GCF_001444195.1 of Xiphophorus couchianus. NCBI lineage: Eukaryota > Metazoa > Chordata > Actinopteri > Cyprinodontiformes > Poeciliidae > Xiphophorus > Xiphophorus couchianus. Next base: position 9,559,126 of record NC_040249.1, on the reverse strand, counting down.
CCTCCAAATACAAAACTGTTATATCCACCCTGGATGAGTTTATTATTTCTTATTTTGCATGTCCAGTTAATAAGGAGTGAGCGTTCTCCTGTGTTGTGCTAAGCGTAGGTCCTGTAGTAGAATATGTGCATACATCGTACTGTTATTATTGAAGTTAGTGTCTTATTTTCAAGCTTCTTATTTAATGCTAAGTTAAAGATATGTTTAATTGTTCTTTTTTTTCTTTTTTTAGGCAAAAGTTCTACCATCTATTTCACTGAGCAACCCTAAAGTCCCAACTAACGTGTTATATTTGAAAGTCCAGAGGAGTGACCAGATCTGAAATGTAAAATTTCACAGAGGGTCTATGTTTCTAATCTTTTATAGCGAGTGGTTTGAGTGAATGTTACTCTCTGTAGGAGGAACATGATGTGGTCTGAAAGCATCGTGGTCTCAGCTGCGATTGATGTATTGCACAATGCGTCAGGTTTTTTTTCCCCCACATCTTACCAGCTAATGTTAAGGAGAGCAGGAGTCAGGTTTTTTTTTTTTTTTTATCTCTGTGATAATAAGAAATGAGAAATGACAGTGGGAGAAGAGGGGTTGTGATTTGTTGTTTATTAAATACTGTTTAAATTAGTTTTTTTTTTCTTTAATGGAAAATATCTTTATGTCATCAATTTAAAGAAAATGATGGCCCCCATATCTCAGAAACCTTTCATGTCTCCAAGAAGGCTGCTAGAATAAATTCTGAAATGTTTAGCTTTGAAAAAAACTGGATCGTAATTTTTGGATCATCATTCAGAGGGATATATGACACATGACTAGTTGAATTTTATTAAATGCTTCACCTAAGTGACCAATTATATGTTTATTGTTTTATACAAAGGTTAGTCTGCATACTTTTAAGACAGTGTATGATAGAAAGTATTCCTCCCAGCGACTTGCATAGTTTTTCTTTTTCTTACTTATCTTTGATCACCTGAGATAAATCCACTTTGTATTTGCTTTCTTTGAGTCACTGCATTGCCCTTACTAATCTCAGACATTAACCATGTCACTTCACACAACCAAATATATTAGTTCAACTTTGCTCTCCAGGAAAACCATTATTGGAGTAATATTTTGGGTTGCCTCAGGGCTCAGGCTAAGCACAGCTGGACACCACATGCCTCATATCTGCATTTAAACTAAGCACTCAGGGATATTGTTCCCGCCATTGTTTCACTCCAGTGTCCTCTTATCTTCTACGAGCCAGACTAGTTTGCCAACATCTGCACATTTCCTGTGCTTTGGGCATGGCATTTAGCAATTTCAATTTTAAGTAAAATAATGGATTCTGCACAAAAAGTGCAAGGTCAGATCTTTGTTTTGGAAGAGTTATGCCAATTCAACCGTAGCATTTGAGAGATATCGCCCTCTGGACACACACTGTTGAAACCCAAATCCAAAAGTAATTACCATGCCTTAAATATTTCTTAGTCTGAAGCATCTTTGCTAGCTTATAAATAAGTTTTGCACACTGCCTGGTTTAAACTAAGGGCTGGAAATGGGTTTAATTCTCTGAGAACCTTTCACTTTTTGTCAAGTTAAACTTCAAAGTACTTTATTGGAATGTATTGTGACTTACCAACTGAAGCAAAATAACCAAATTAAATCATAATGAATAAAATTAACATTTTTCTACCTATGAAAAGCGTGTTACTTACATTTTGTTTTCTGCCTTTTTTACTCTGATAACCCATAATGACGTCAAGTGATACCAAACTTCACTACTCTCCTGAATGGAGCATGCATGCAGTGGCAGTTTTTGATGTCGGTGATATGGCTCTTGACTCAGGGGGTCACAGTGCTGGGGCAACACTTTTTTGCACTTTTTATAGTGCAAAAAAGATCATATTATAATTCCATCCTAAACAAGTTTTCTATTGCTTATTAGCATGTCAAGATATAAATAGGGAAATGAAAGTAGGGAACTGAACGGACTCGCTGAACTGACTCTGTAAAGCCCAGTTTTAGATTCATTAAATATTTATACTTTTTGTGAAAACACCAGATATTTCTGCTTTTCTGACATCAACACAATGTTATGTTGAGTCAAGCATAAAAATAACAGAACAGCATAATTTCACACAGACCCCAGATTCTTTAAAACACCGTGTTAGCTTGTAAAATCTGTGGAGAAACGTAGTTGTTCCAAAAATGTAAGTAATTATCTCTTTTCACATTCTGAACAGCAAGGAGCAGCTTGTCCACAGAAAGTATCCCTGCAAGAACTGCCACTCTATATATGATTGTATTTCCAAATAAATAAGCAAATCCAAACAGTCTGAGGTGCAAAACTGGAGATATGCCAGAGAACTTCAGTCTAAATAGCATCTGGATTGATATCTCACTTTGATCCCATCATCAGACACTGCAATTTAGTTCAAGTTCTCTTTAAAGAGGCAGCGCTGTCTAAAGTGGAGGCAGGCCTTGTTAGAGATAGCAGCTGATGCACAATGGAATGCTTTTAGTCTTATGGTATTGTCATGAAGATCCAGCCACAGACACTTGGGAAGTAACAAAAAGGAATCAAACTTTCTAAGAACTTGCTGCATTCCCAATCACGCTATGAACGTTTTCTTCTCATCACGCAATAAAAAAGGGTTTTATATTTTTGAGTCTGGTTCAATCCAATCCATTTTTAATGGAGTGTAAAATGTATTTATGTATCACTTAAATAATAAAAAGATGTTTTACTTGATGAATTTAATAACCATGTGGGTCTCTGAATATGTTTATTGATACATTTGAGTTTTATTAGGGTATAGTGTGTCGTAAAAAGTTTCAGTCGCCCAGCTTATTAATTTGAATGTTTTACTGCTTACAAGCCTGAATGTTTTCCACAGATAATATTACTTTCTGTTGAAGTACTCAGTTACTTTTTTTAATCATCATTTAATGTCTATATTTTATGGGTAGCATTACTGTGATGCATAACTGTGCCATTAACAACATAACAGCAAACAAATAGGTATCATGGAGGTTTTATAGATTCAAAAACTGTTGATGTCGCATTGAGCCCAGTCAATGAAGTATGGCTCCTTGCATCCCATGAGCCACAGTGGCTCAGGCGACAACAGGCCTACTGGCCGACTTTCAAAGTTTCCAGCAGTTGGTCACCGTCTTCAAGCACAGACCTGCTTATAATTACTATAACGGAGACAGTAAATCATGACTCTGCATGAGACTAATTTGTGGCAAGGCAAAAAAAAGAACTTATTCTTTAATTCTTTATGGAGATGCAGTTAACTGTAAAATACACATAAGAACACATGCAAAAGAACATTTTACTGGCAGAGAGACAGAGCGCAGCAGCCATGAAAAAAGAGTGAAGAAATCTACAACCCCAGTATGTTCAGGGCGTGCATATTGGTGGAAAATCAAGGCCATGCTGTGGGACTTGTTAAGGTGTTGTGCCAACATGAGATGGAAAATAAGCTCCAGTTTACATAGATCCAAATGTGCATTAAATTCTATTTGCACGATCAACATTTTGCCATACAAACAAAAAATCCCAAAAAGGAAGTGCATTTCAAAGGCTGATGGTGAGCCTTTGGATTAGTACTGAAGTTCATATCTAGCAATCTGAAAATCATCTGACAACTTTTTTTTTGATGGACTTGCAATAAATATAAATACAGTCATGTTAAGACACCTTTAAGTTACAGATTACATGCAATTTGTTGTACTGTAGTTTGTGTACTAGGCTTTTCACAAGTCTTTCCATGTTGGCTTTCTCTTTGGTTTGTAAATAACATGGTTGACTTTGTGCTTTTTTGCACTTTGGGTTAACTTTTAAAAAGTTGGGAAACTGGTGAAACCCAAAAATCACGGCACAAGATCTTGTCACATTGAAATGTTGCAATATGTCAGTTTGTCTCATTTATCTAGTTCAGCCCATAATAACACCACTTAGATGAAGCGGTATAATTATCGAACGAGGACATAAACATTTGTGCAATAATCTTGATTGAGAAATAAAATAGTTGTGTTACCAGAGACACCAAAATGAGACTTTTTGTCTAGTTTCCTGGCTGGACAGAAACACTAAAGAAATGTCCACCTCTTTAAGATTGAAAAGATACTACTAGTACTTTACTAGTATATCACTACTCACTCGTTATTATATTTATTCATTAGATATAATTTTTCTCATTTGTGATGTAGTGTGGATATACAGCTGGTACAACAGTTTCACAGAATGAAGAGGACATGCAGAGCAAGTACAGTAACTCAAGGAACTAGAGAGGAAGAATGGAAACTGGTCAGCTTAAATACTGAGAAATTAATGAAGAATGATTGAATGGAGGCGAGGAAATTAGCTGATCATCTGTAAAAGGGAGCAAACACTCTGACTCAGGAAGTGAATCATTAACACAAAAGAGCTGAATTAGGACTCAAAGAAACTACAAACCAAAAGAGAAAAGAGCAATACTGATTTATTAAAACAAAATCCAAATACTGAGACGTCAGAGTAAAAATAAAAACTAACAAATTGAGAAACTGAACTCAATGACATTAACTCAGTGGTTCTCAAAGGCCCCCCTATAGATTACAATAAAATCCCCCCATAAAAGAAAAAATAAAATCAACTGGGCACACACATTGTTCAACCAGACATAAACCTAAACACATATTTTGTTTTCAAACTTCACTGAAGCTTATTTCACACTTCAGATTGCAACAAAACACACTACAAACCATCTTTACAGTGAAACACTTTTGTGTAACTGTTTTTTGTTTTTTTTCATTCATCCATACCGCTTTCCCCGCCCCCCCTGCAATGGCACTGCGACCCCCCTAGGGGGCGCACCCCACACCTTGGGAACCACTGCATTAACTCATATGATGACACCATATCAACAATAACGAGCAATGAACAAAATTTAGCTAAACTTAAAGAACAAAATAAACAACAAATGAAAAACAAAAACAAAACCACCGAGGATTATAACAGGATGTTGCTCAAACAGAGAAAAAGTTTCAGTTACCTTTTCTAAGACATACAGAAGGCAAAGTGAGATAACTGTCAGTGAGATCCAGAATTACTAAAAACATCATAAAACATATTTTTGTAGGTTTAAATTTCAGGGCTTAATCTTAATTGAGCCTAAATAACCAAAATAAATGTTATGTAAGTATCTCAAGTAATGTTATTGAGATTATTGAAATACAAAACAATTTTGTATTTTTGCTCCAACTGTTCAATGCTGGAAGAAATATATATTGCATGAGTAAAAAAAATCTTAAACTAATTAAGCCAAACCCTTGAAAAAAATAGCTTGTTAATTAATTTAGTTACTTGACAGTTCTCCTAACTAAGCTGACGCTAATGACACAAACAGGAGATTGTCTGACTGCTAATTTTACAATTTTTACTTTTTGTTTGAGACCAAGACTGTCATCATCAAACCAATTTTTTGTCAAATCATATTGTTTTCTATGGTGTTGCTATCAGTATAAGAAGATTTATTTACATGGTGTTAAAATTGAGTTAAGCTGTGCTGTCCTTTTAGCTGTGTGTTTTTGAGTACTTGACTTCCTTCCTGCTAGCATGGTATGGAATAACTAATAGACATACAGATGACTCCTTAGTTATTCAAGACTACCATCCAACAAAAACAATGTTTAGAAAAGCACTCCGTCAGCCCCTTCATCTTTGTTGTTGATGTGTTTTTGTCTCTCCTGCTCTGCTTTTCACTTTAACTCCTTTGAATGTGCCTCTCTGGGTCAAATGATTCCCTGGCTTCACAGCAGTTCTGTGGTGGCTCCACTAATGGCGCTGTAATTTTGCATCTCTTTGAAGTTCTCCCCGACCGTTGTGTTACCTGAAGTCTGTGCTTCTCTGAGGTTTTGGGCTGAGGCAGGCTAGCTACCCTCTGCAGCCTAATTAAATGTAATTGCTCCATTTTGTAGTGGTGCCCGTGTGGAGAGGGGAAGCCTTGTAATAAAAGAGATTGCGTGAAGGGTCCGAGGATCACAGACGCCAAAGAGGAGCCACGAGGAGACGATCGGAGACGCTTCCCCCTCTGTCGCCTCGTCTGTCCTGAGCAGACATAGTCATTACTCCCTCCACTATTCCTGCTCTGGCTCTGTCTCCTCTCCTCTGTTGCTTTTTCTGCCTCTATTCCAATTTTACCAATCTCCCGTATATTCACAGTCATGGGTGTGCAAAGCAAGAATGTTTTGTCCACATTTGCGTCCATCACTTTGTTTTTCAGCAATGCCCTCATGTCTGTGTTTTACCTGAACTGAAACAGCGGGAAGATGAGTCCTGCCTGTGTACAGGAAGTGTCTGGTATGGTCTGTGTTGCATTCCCTCAGGTGGCGTCACAGTCGAGGGAGGAAAAGTAGGAATTCATGGAATCCTTAAGGCACCGTAAAGACTCTGTGACGGAGTCAGACACCAAAATGGGATTGTTTTTACTCACTGACACTGACTGCTAGAGCGACGGGAGACGCATACTTTCTGGGAAAGAGAAGAGGAGGGGGAGAAAAAAAAGGAAATTACAGAGTAGGAGGGAGACAACATGACACAGTGTTGAGAAGGAGCGCCAGCTTGACCATGACCCTCTGGGATGAGAGACTGACACGGGATGTGTGATGGGGTGTGTATATGCGTGTGTGTGTCTTGGGTACAAAGGTGACTTAGATGCAGTGATGAGCGTCATTTTCAGTTTCTGTCACAGAAACACTTCCAGAGGGATGGTGATAAATGCTTCTCATGCTCCTCCTGCATCAGGGTGTCTGTCAGGAGATTTGCTTCAGTCATCTTCCTTCGAGCTCTCCTCCATTCGTCTTTTCTGTGCTGTGGTGCCAGTGCGTCTGCCACACGACCCGTTAAGGCTAATGCGACACAGGCTTCATATCGCATTTCAGCCCCACATGAGCGCGCCCCACACCAGACACGCACACACATACGCACGCCATCATTCTCGTCCACCTCCTTTTCCTCTTCTACAAGCTGACTAAACTTGGCCCATGATGCACCCATTTGATCAGAGAATGCAAATCAATAGAAGCCCAAAAGCTTTCATTTGGCATTTTATGCTCCAGGAAAGTGTCCACTAAATGATTTCTGTTCTTGTTAAAATAGTTGTGTGAGGCAAGAAATGAGGGACAGTGGCCAAGCCTCTGTACAGATGTAAAAGTAGCCAGGATGGAGGTTGAAGGGGGAATGCGTGTCTACTTCCTCGACAACGAGAGTGAGGGGTCTTTCAAGAAAGTCTCGATAAAAGACGACAGGAAAACATCAAAGACACGGTGAAGAACGAGTGTGGTAAGATCACACACAGCGCCGAGCCTGCTGTCTCTCTCATGACCTCTTTGTCATGTGGCTTCCATGAGAACCAAGCATCCAGCCGCAGTTGTTTCCATTCCGAACCAAGCTGCTTTGGTTATCCCAACACTTTTTCCCTCTTTTATACTACCACAAAGCTAATTGCTTGGATGTATCTGCGAGGCTGCTGTGTTTGTGTTACGTGTGAAGGTCTCAGGGTGACGTGGTAATTTTTGTCACTCTCGGTTGCTGTCAGAAATTGAAAGTCACAACTATGACTGACGATAATCTCAGTTTAAGCCCTCTGTGCCACTTTTTTATTTACATACATTTAACAAATCAGCTGAAATAAACCAAACAAGTGCCTTTTTAAAACGTCGGCTTTGTGCACATGTTCTTCTGCTCCATAAATCTGCCAACCTGATAGGGCTCCAAATCTAAACAGAGAGCGTAAACCAATTAACAAGGCCTACACAGTAATTAGCTGTCTGCATGTTGAATAACTCTATACTTTCAGTTACCATTAGTGGCATATCATGAAATGGTTCATAATTATACCACGAATCATATATGTGCTTGATTCATAATTATACCATCTATATAATTATAGTCATGCTACCTCTTGCAGCTTGTTTTGACACATTTTCATAAATTCTTGAGAAGAGAGCTGTCAGCATTGAAATGTTATTTACTTAAATTGAAGCACGTCTTTTGGCCAAATGATCTTTTGTCTTCATTACTGATTAAATTTTTTTGTTAAAGTGACAAACCTTTAATCACTGGAATGCAAGAAGAAGACCTTTTTAATGTCATATTGTTCTCCGTGACAAGGAAGCAAATATTATCTGCAGTGAAATGGAAAAGTATTCATACTCCATGAACTTGTCCCATTTTGTTGTTACAACATCAAATTCAAACAACAAGGCTACATAGTTGTTTTTCTGTTTTACTACTAAAAATATGAAGATTTGCATCAGGACTATTTGCTCTGACACACCTAAATAAATTTCAAAGCAGTTTATTGCCTCCAGAAGTCTCTGAGTTAGCATGTAGAGGCCTGCGGTGCATAATTTAATCTCAGTGTTAATCCAGCTGTTCTGTGAAGGCCTCAGAGGTTTGTTAGAGAACATTGAATAAGCAGCATCGTGAAAATGAAGGAACACAGCACAGGGATCAGGGATAAAGCTTTGGAGTTGTTAAACCATGGTTTAGTTATAGAACAACATCCCAATCTTTACTTCTCTCACAAAGCACTATGCAATGCATCATCTGAAATATTGTAAACCTATCAAGACTATCAAGCAAACAGGGAAGAATGTGCTCTTGTCAGAACATAGTGCTTAGGTGCCAGAAGCTATATGAGGGAAACAACTAGGGTGGTAAAAACCAGATCGTTGTTCTAGTCCAGAGGTGTCAAACTCCAGTCCTGGAGGGCCAGAGTCCTGCAACTTTTAGATGTGCCTCTGCTGCATCACACCTGAATAGAATAATTAGGTCATTAGCAGAACTCTGGATAACTAATCTACACAATAAGGAGGCAATTCAGCCATTTGATTCCGGTATTTTGTACCCGTTACACACCTAAAAACTGCAGGACAGTGGCCTTTGAGGCCTGGATTTTGACAACCCTGTTCTAGGCCATTTGCTTTAGTTCAGTTGAACTTTTAATTTTTACCCAATTGCTAACATGTGCTCATGGCATATGCAGTGCGCCAGTTCAATGCTATGAAGCTTGCTGGAAACCATTGCCTACTGCAGAGAGAGAAGTGTCAAGCCAAACAAGGCTGACGTTGATGTTGATTCAACAGTAAGAAGCGTGGCCAACACAGACTGAACGGCTTCCTTCACTTCCTCCGCTGCCATTGCTGAAACTACAGACAGACTACAATTCTAAAACAGTGCAGAAAACCCAACATCATTGTTCACAGCTTCTCCTTCTGTTCTCTGATTGCTGCAGTTGAAATCCATTTCAATGGGAGAAAGCCCACACTGAGCAGTTAAGTGAGATTAGAATTGACCAGAATTGCATAGGAAGGCAGTGATCAGGCTAGGGGACAATTAACAATACACATAACCCTGAACACACCACCCCAAGCTAGACAGAACTGATTACAAAATGGATGAGTTGAAACTGGGGCGGAGTTCTTCTTCCAGGGAAATAAGTACATCCATAGTCGATGTGGCATACTTTCTATCAATGCCTATTCATGTCTTAGAACGACCCAGTCAAAGTCTGGATTCAAATCCAATTGAGCATTTTTGCATTGGCAAGAAATTGATGTTCACTCTGCATCCAGTCTGGTTGAACTGGATCTAGAGAAAACAAATGGAAAATCTTCAAAACATGCCCTCCTGTGGTTATAGTGAAAGGTAATTCTACTAAATATCTATTTAAGGGAGCTTAAGACAAACTTGTCAAATTTTCAGAATTGTTGTACATTTTGAAAAATAGGTAACTTTCTTTTCTACTTTACTGCAGTACTTTATGTTCGCCTATGAAATAATGTCCCCACAAAAACATATAGGTTAACATGACAAGAAAGTGGGGGAAGAAAATAATGGGGGTTTGAATAAGGTCTTGTATTTATGTTCTATTTATAGCAGTATCCATGTGTTTTTTAATCTTGTGGGTTTTTTTCTTTCACGGTGTGCAATACAAGTCAAGCTGGAATGTGTTCACAACATGAAACTACACTTCGTCCAACCATGTGTCTGCTTTATGATTAGTTCACTGTTCACTCCACAGTCAGAGCATAGTAGGTGCCCTGGAATTAATGCAACTGTTTGAAGTGTAACGCTTCAGATGGTATTCATTCATGGACGTTATCAAACACAGATGGAGCCACGATTTTACTCAGCATGATTCAAATATTAATTTCTCTCAATCTGCTTGTAATTAAAGCATTCAGTAAATGTTCAATCGCTTCATAAAAACCTGGCCTGCCGGAATTGGCGTGACAAAAGCAGCGTGAGCCGTTGACACCAGTGAAGGACCACCCCTGATTCGGACTGTAAGTGATCATGCGCGTCCGTCAGAGCTCAAGCCCTACATCAAAGCAAAGGAAACGATACGACTGCAAGCAGAATTTTTCTTTTTTGTCCTGGTGTGAGAAAATCTGGAGTGTTTTGAGTGCAGTTAATCTCTTCTTTGGATACACAACAGTGGAGGCATTCTCCTGGAGTCACACTCTAAAAAAAAAGAAAAAATAAATAAATACGGTGAGGTAAAAAGCAAACCAATAAATAAAGAAAAATTATTTTAAAAAATTAGTAAATAGATCAGACAACAAATAGCAGAGAAAATCAAAATGTTATCAAAAATTCACAGCTCCAATCAGGATTTATCCTAGAGGAAAAAAAAGAAACTAACAAAACAAAAGGCTATTGATTTGTAAAAAAAAATATATATATATATATATATATATAAATAAATAAAAATAATAATAATATTTGTGTCTAGAAAGAATGTTATTGCTGATTATGTTCATCAATGAGAAAAAAAATCTTAATGAATGGGGATATGTGAGCATGGGTGGTTAAAAGGCGCAGAAATCCACTGACAAATTTAATTTAAAACAAGGTTTACTTTGGATAAGAGAACAATAAAAATATGTAAAAATGTAACAAAAAAAAAAGAACCGTTTCGAATTGAAAAACCTGAAGGACTGAATGGGGACTGCCTGTTACACAAATTATCCTCTAACCACATAATGAGACACTATAGGTGTGTATCTTTGAGATGACATGGCTGATCCACGCTGCAGTAAATCCACTGTGTATCTTTCTCATGGAGTTCAAACATCAACGCTTCTGGTTTGGTGACAGGTACAGCAGACACCTGCATTAACTTTTCTTCTCTTTCACTTTCAGATTCTTTGCTTACTCTGCTTAAAACAATATTCCATTGCATTTAAATTATCTGCTGTTGCCTGTTATAGATTTCCATATCATGTACAAATTATTATATTAGAAATGTTCTTATCTAGAAAAACAAAAATTATTTAGGGAAAGTATTAATTAAAATAAAACAATACAGTGTATTCCACTGTTCTTCTGTTTTTTCCTGATATTTTCTGACACTGGGGACACACTGCATGATATTCAGTCTAATTCTACACTTGATTCTGTCTCAGGGAAAGTCTGTGTCAGTCTGCACCAGTTGTGGTCAGTCAGCATGGTGAGTCAGCACAAAAATCTACTTCTGTGAGATGGGCTGAAGACTGGAGTCTGCAGATGTATAAGAGGAGAACTGACCCAACCAGACCTAAGTTGCAAGTAAATTTTCTCAAAACAGTTTTTAAATCTCCCCCAAAACAATGTGAGAGAATGGCAATTTCTTTATTTTATTAATTTTTTTCAAATAAAGAAAGGTTAAAGATTTTTTCCCAAAAACACTGAAAGCAGCATCAACAGGCCAAATCAGATCAAAGTATTAGTTTAATAGTGTGCACCTTTGTGCAACATTATTTTAGTTCTATATATTTAATTTCACTTGATAAAAAAAGCTAGTTTTTTTTTCTTCAAATTGTCGCATAATAAAATGCTCAGTGAGAAAACATTTTCACATTGAACCGTTTTTGTGCGACAGTTGTTTGGTTGAGAAGAATCAGTGATAGGCACACAACTAGCACATCAATCATACGAGCGTCCATTTGGATTGTGGGAAATGAAGGAACTTGTCACAAGAAATGTATACAATCAGTTCACTTCAGTATGAAATCTTAATCATCCGGTGTGTGTGGAATCCATGCAGATCACAGAATACACACAGTACTGAGTAAATTTGAGAGTTTAAGGGGAAAAAATCTGAAATGACCACACCATCAAAATTCTTCACTTTCGCCAAAGTTTATAGACTATTTCCTTTATAGAAAAGGTATAAATGAATAAAGGGGATAAAGGTGGATATTTAAATGATGTGGGTTTTTTTGTCTAAACCCTTATTGCATGGAAAATGAGATATTAAAGGAACCACTTAAAAGTATTTTATAATTTATACTATAAGCTATCCACGGGGACAGACATGGACCACTGAGTACTGAATAAACTTCACCTAGGTCAGAAGAGCAACATCTAAATAAAAATAATAAAATACATTATGGCCTCTTTCATTAGACTGCAATGCACTGTGGGGACTTCCTGGGTTAATAACTGGGATGAGGTTTGCATTACTTTGTGTCTCAGCAGCAGGAGAGGAAGGCAGCCCTTTAATAGAGCAGCTTCAATTACACCACATGAGGAAAGCAATGTCCTCTTGGATCCCATTAACAAAAAATATTTTCTAGTTGTAATCTGTGTGTACATACTGTATGTGTATTTGTGTGCTAGAAGCCTTATGCATGTTCACTGGTGTAAAAATAACTTCATGCAGTGCTTTGCAAAAAGTGATTCCCAAAGAAATATTTCAGAATATGTTGTGCTATAAACACAAACTGCAGTGTTTTGTATTGATATTTATGTGACAGACCACATCACATCACTATCACAGTATCTTGAAATTTGGAAGTTGATGTAAAGGGATACCTATTTATCCTATTTATCCTTTTTATTTATTTGCAAATATACAGATAAAAATTAGAAAAGTGTGTCATACATGTGTTTTGGCCTCTATATGCAAATTAATTTCATCATATATAAACCCATTCTTCTTAGACATCAGAAACTTGTTAGGGAATATTAGAGAAATAAACAATGTCATGAAAACCAAAGAAAACACATGAGTGATGGTAGGAGTTGAGTTGTTCAGAAGTTTAAAGCAGGATTAGGTTGTAAAACAATATAATTAACTTTGAACATTTAACAGAGCACTGCTCAGTCCATCATCCAAAAATGGAAAGAGTCCTAAAAAACTATAAACCCACATAGACTCAGCCATCTACAGGCAGAACAATGAGATGATTGATCAGAGAAAAAGTGTACAATCTACTGATGACTGTTTAGAACTGCAGAGACCCACAACTTAGCCAGGAGACTCTGTCACCAGGACAATTATTAGCCAATGACTTTATAAATCTGGCTATGTTGGAAAAGTTAAATTGCTGAAAGAAAACCACAAGGAATCGATTAGAGAAAGCCACAAGTCATGTAGAATATTTTTTTTTTTAAAGTTTCCAGCCTCATGCAAAGCACTATGTTAAGAAGGAAGCTAAATGTGTGAATAATCCCAACACCACCATCTCTCCATCTCTCCGTCTCTCCATGAGCCATCATTCTATGGGGATACTTTTCATTTAAAGATGCAGTTAAGTTGATCACAGTTAAAGGAAAGATGGGGAGCACAATAGAGCAATCCCAGAAGAATGACAATTAAGGGTTGCAAATATTTATGTTAAATTTGTAGCAGAAAAATGACCCTTTAACCACCAGCTAGAGCTGCAATGGAATAGCTTTGATCAAATCATATTTGTGTTATGAATTTCCCAGTCTAATACAGATCTGTGGCACCATTTAGAAATTAACTCTTACAAAACTCTTTTCTCAATCTGACATAGCTTGAGCTGCTTTACAAAGATTTGGTATAGATTTCAGGCTCTAGATAGGCTAAGTTGGTAAAAGATAAAGCCTTATTCAAACAGAAGAAAAACAAGGTTCTGGAAAGCATTGACACATGGGTGCTTAATATATGTGATAGGTCCATGTTCCGTTTCCCCTCCACTTCACAAGTGTGCAATGCTTTTGCCTTGGTCTATCACCAGTAATGCTGCCGCATTCACAAACATGTCAGTATTGTCCTCACTCAGCACTGGAACGACTGATGTAATTAAAAGTTCTGACCATTCACCAACATCTGTCAAATTGCTGCTGTTGATAATCATCGCAACTACCGTCTAATTCAGGGGTGGGCAACTCCAGGCCTCGAGGGCCGGTCTCCTACAACTTTTAGATGTATCTCTACTTCAACACACCTGAGTCAAATAATGAGGTCATTAGCAGGACTTTGGAGAACTTGACTGCACTTAGGAGGTGATTCAGCTACTGGATTCAAGTGTGTTGGACCAGGGAGATGTCTAAGAGTTGCAGGACACTGGCCCTCGAGGACCAGGATTGCCCACCCCTGGTCTAATTTCTGCATCTTATCATGGGCAATTAAGAAAATACGAAACTTCTAAAACACCCTTTGGTTATCTTTTTTCCAACCCCAAAATTCATTCTTTCTTTCTCTCCTCACCCATCAGCTCCTCAAACACATGTGGCCTCATGTCAATGGATGCCTCTTCCTGTGGCTGCCTTTTGAAGGAAGCTATTTTGTCAAATGCCAAAGCCATTGGTTTGCTTCATTTCCTGTCAGATAAGCAGCCACAAAGAGCTCTCTTTTTTTCCCCCTCATCTTAACATCCTCTTCTCTCCCTCCTGGTCCCCCTCTTACCCATCTTGTTAGTTGATAAAGAACGCTGTAATGCCAGGAAGGACACACATTCCTCACAATGGAGTCTCAGACCTCTAAAGCATGGGACTCAGCTTCCTCAAAATGCATTTGACACATCAGTGGAAAGGAGGGATGTAAAAAGAGAAAGTACCATGTAAGGAAAAATGATGGATAACAGCTTAAAGCCGTTTTCACAGACTACCTCTGGAGAATGTTACTTAATCATGTCATAGATTGCCCTTACACACAAGTAGCAGGAGGTATTTCTGTCCGGTAAATATTCTGTTAATTTTGGTTTCATCACAGGTGGCTGTAAGCAGAACAGCACATGGCTGTTTGCTTAGATTGTGCTTTTGACCCTATATTGTCTATTTGTCCAATGGTATTGGTATTTGCCCTCACTGCCCTAATACCCCTACTATAAAACCATGTGTGGTATTAACTAGTTAACTGGCCACACCAAAATGACCAAAAGCGCCTGAAAAAGTATATACCCAGATCAAACCAGCTGCTGTTCATGAGACCTTTGGTGTTCACGCAAAAGCTTGGTCTCTTTATGAAGATGTCAAGTTATTTGTTTTGTTTTTTTTCTGTCAAAAATGCTTTAACTGTAATTAGTGTAGATACTAATAAAAAAAGGAGCATGTGCACGATTTCGCTGCAGGAGTCGCAAAGGCACTATTCTCAATCTATTTGCATAATCCTAAATTCAGTTCACAGTCAAATTAACAAATGTACAAACACATCTCTATGTTTTCAGTTTAAAAATTAATCCAACCATAACACTCATCCACATACAGATCTGGTTTTAAAACACACTCTTCCCAAGATTCCTTTTTTCTATTTTAATCAACTGACCTTGTTGTTATTTTCTTGTAAGATATTTTTGCAGAAAGCCATTGGAAGCACCTGTGTGCTGGAAAATATCATGTGTGATCAGGACACTTGGATGCTCACAATTTTGTCCCAGACTGATAAGTGTAATGCCATCCATGTGCCTACAGACTGGTGATTTGTGCTATCTTACAGAAGTAGAAGTTTGCAGTCATTAATCTCCATTTGAAGATCTATCATCACGTTATTCTCTTTAATCTTAAAACCGTGCTTCGGGTACTTACTCATCTTCTTTTTTAAACATTGAAAGTGCCCGGAAACCGTCTCCAGATGCTCCAGCTGTTGTTACTGACAAGAAAGACAAGACATTATGCCAAAAAAACAGCAAAGTACAGAGCTATTAGCATCACAGTATTTTTTTTTCTATTTTGTTTTTGTTTTAATAGATGTTTTGTAAATAGTACATAATGCACATATAAATACATGTATATAGTTATGGCTAAGAACAAAATTAAAAATTAAAAAAGCAACAAACTCAAGTGTGCCTCCCTTTACAGTAAATAAGGTCAATTTTTTAGTTAATTTGATAAATATAACAAATTGCAATAATCTCTAATATTTTTACATACAAAAAAGCTTAAGTATGCTTATTTGTGTATTTAAATTTTACAATAATGTACTCACATTTTCTTGTTTGAATTGGAAAATTTTCAGCCTCATTCTTCTGCTGATAATGCAGAAAAGGCTGCATGATCATGAAGATGCAGCAAAAAACAGAAAGAAAAACTGTTACATATAAAGTTCTCCCAGTTTGGCTCCAATCAAAATGGCTGAAATGCTTGTGGCTTCATGATTAAGCTGCTGCAAACCACACAGCCCAGGGAGAGTAAACCAAACATTTAAACCAAAAACCAGATACGGGCAGTCTGGGCAACAACAGTGGCATATTAGTAATTACCCCAAGACAAAATGTCCGTCATTTGTGTGTAACCCACTTACAGGCAATTCAGCTTCTCAGCACATAGAATTATGTCTGGGAGGCTTCGGAGGTTTTTGAATAATACAAAAGCAACCATTTGACATCCTTAAGATGACTGGAACTTCACTGCATTATCACAATGATGTCTTGTAAATTTACATGAAAAGTGAAAATTTTACCAAGCACTTGCACTTCAAATTTAGCAACAATTCAACGTCTACAGAGCAATTCCTCACAAGCCCTGTGCATCCCTTTCTGACCAGTGGAACCTTGTCCAGAAGGAGAAATTACCCATCTGTCTGGCAAATGCTTCCATATGGACGCAAAGAGCAGGGCACATTCTTGTGGAAATGAAAGCAGCTCCTTTAATCTTAGAGACATAATCAATAATTGATAAGAGTCGTAGCCACAAGGCAAAGCGGTAGTTTGAAGATAACTTAAGATTAGAGATGGGACAAAACGAAATGATATTGGGGGCTGATGTTGAATTAAAACATTATGCATGGAGGACTGGAATTACTTGCTTGGTAATCATGAGCACCTATCAGCTCTTCAGATCACTTCCTGCAAGCTTACCTCAGTCGTCTTAGAGTGATCATTGTTTTATCAGGAAGGAATGCTAATTAGAGAGATTGAGAAGAAAAACCTGGCCAACATCACACAATTACAGAATGCGGTCAGTTTAAATAATACAACATAGGCCTTCAGAGTAAATAGTAAAGGAGTAGAAACTTGGATTACACTTATTGTCTAGCAAATATTTACCAAGAAAAAGACTGGAACATGGTTAATGACTGAGCCTGGGAAAGTTAGAGAAGTTAAAATGTGCATTTCAGTAACAGTGGGGTGAGACTGAGGTTTGTTAGTTTGTTTCAACCCCCCGGTGCATGTGCTGAGTTGGACGTTTGATGTATGAGATAGGCAAAGAACAAGTTCCTTTCAATCATCACGTCAGCCTAAATTTCAGTAGGAATTCAAAAATAACACCAAGGTTGCAGGGAGTTTTCAGACTTGGCTTTGATTCAAGGCTTTATAGACTCAAGGACCAGAATTATATTTTAGTGCCAGCAGAAAATGTTCATCTCCAGAGCTGTTTCTAATGACATGGAGTGGCCTGAGATGGGCGCTACTGGTCATAAAACGACTAAAAATAGAGATGTTTTTTTTTTTGCAGTCCCACAGCTACCAGTAAACAGAGCATGGGAAGTGATGACACCAGCCAATGTCTTTGTTTGTTTTTTTTCAAATAAGCATGGAATAATAATAATAGTAATAATAATAAGCAAATTATTTGAAAGCTCACAGTACTGGAGACAAACATGAGCATCTTAAACCTGTACAGCAGCTGTAATGAAAGAATTCTTATATATTACCTTACTGAGGAAATGCTCTTTTGCTCAGCAAATGGGATAACATGAAAACCAGCATTGACTCTCTTAAACAAATGCATGTGTAGTATGTGGTTTGTAACAGCAGAACGAACAAACTCTCTCAGTATCCACAGTGTACCAAATTACGGTCAAACTTGTCATGCATGATAAACTAACTTCTTTGTCTCCGGCTGCAGCTAGAAGAAATGTTGGGGTGTGTGCATGTATGATTTATACTTTTCCCCAAAGTCGGTTGTGAGAGTGTTTCCCACACACAATGTGGGGGGAACACACACACAGTTAGCGACCTCAGCGTAGCTGTTTGCTGTGGCTATAGGGTGTTCCTAATCATTTTCTTACCCACAACACAGACAATAAGCATGCTGTCCTATTAAGATTTGATTCTGTGAGTAGAAGGCCAGGCTGCACATGAAGAAAAGGCAGATGCAAGTCAGGTTGTAATTTGTTTGACATTTTGATTCATAGAATACCTTTTAAAATCTTGTGCTTTGGTCATGTTTATCAGTCAACGCTGCCAGAGAGAAGATAAGAGCACCCCATGTTTCCAGAGTGAACTTGACCACTTTACTCGTTTACATTTGTAAGGCCTCCCTTTTTTGTCAGCTCATTTTAAGCTGCTTAGATGTTGGTGTCAACAAATCAACATTTAGATACCGTACTAATGTGCTGCTGAGAAGGCCCAGTGAAGATAACTACCTTTGATATGACCCCCTGTGACTCAAACTGTCCTCGACTTAGCCCCGCCAGCAGGGGCAAGACAATCCAATCCATTTGCCCCCTACAGAGATCAAAGCGTTTGCCTCCTCCACATCATTCTGTTTCTAAGGACTCCACCTTTGTAAAGTCTCCGCACAAATAAGATTGTGCCTTTATCTTTGGCGGGGTTAAAGACAGTGTTTTTGAAAGGACAGAAAAAACAAGCAGGAACATTAAAGAGTTTGGGTGTTGACCAAGACAAGAGAGACTGGGGGAGCAAGGTGGCATGAAAGGAGGTGGTGAGTGGCAAAAAGCTCTGATTAAGGTCTGATGACTATTAATGGGACAATGGTTGAACTGGGGCCATTAATGTGCTTTTGTCTGAGAAATTGCTACCCCATTGAGTAAACCTTTGCCATTACACAACAACTTGGGCCTTCGATGCTCTCAGCCAAAGATATTTTGTCTTAAACCAGTACACTCACTTCCAATTTTGGAAGCTTTAGAACTATGGCCCTCAAGTTACGATTCAATTTACCACTGGCAGTACTTGGGCTATATGTTGATACCTGAAAGTAGGATTTTTAGAATTTCCTTTTGGAACCACAAGAATATTTTCTGAAGTTGGAATTTTCTGAAGTTGGAAGGGGCGTGCTGTGGTGGCGCAGTGGGTTAGCACGCCCCACGTTTGGAGGCCTTAGTCCTCGACGCGGACGTCGCGGGTTCGACTCCTTGTCCCAATGACCTTAAAATGGCACCGGCTCAGCTGGCTGCCTGCAGACGCAGCTCCCGTCGTGTGTGTGTTAATCTGTGTATAAAAAATTCTTGCTGTAACTGCGAAATAATTTCCCTGCTGGGATGAATAAAGTAATTCTTCTTCTTCTTCTTCAAGTAGGAAAGTCAGAGACCACCAAGCAGATATTAGTTGAGTATCTAATGTATCTCCTGTATTGCTACATTGCTACATTAGATGTAGGTAGCATTTCTAGTTGTTTGTTGTACAAAATACTACCAAAGGTTTCACCAAAGTGGTCCGTGGGTGCAAATGATTTAATAAGATAAAAATCCCCTGAAGAATGAATAATAACTGAGGTTTGAGTTTGGTAATAACTCCAACTCAAAATTCCAACTTCTAGAAATTGTACTGTTAAGAATACAAAATTCAAAATCGAAAGAAAAATTAAACCTCTGACTGGAAATAAAACTCATAATCACAGCGAATGCTAATACCAGTCAAGCAGGGAACATTTTTCATCTCGTTTTCAGGTTTCGAATTTCTGCCTGCACCATGGAAGTTGTGAGAATGTTGAATTGACCAAGGAGATATTTGCTCTAAAAACATTTAAGAAACACTGCTTTTCCATTTGCATTCACAAGCTTAGAGACATCTATTTCTTATGCCCCATAAAAGCAATAGTCAGTCTGCTCTATGCATTCTGAATTAGATACGGTCACCAGCAATTCTTACTGATGGCATGCACTTATGTTGGGGTTTGCGAGTCACTGCTTAAATTGTCTCTCCTTAGAGCTAGAAAGTTATTTTTCACAGAATACTGGTTTTGCGGTAACCTGCTGTCAGTCATCTTGGCTAATTGACTGTGACTCCATAAAGTTGCCATCGTCCTATGTTGCACGACTTAATATAAGTTTATTTCTTACCGAGTAGTAACTCACTCTGCTGGAGTTTCAACAACTGTCCCACTTTGCGAAAGCATTTTTTTAAACTTCTTCGAAACTTAAATAATGAGTAAATTATATGCAATTATATGTGTAAGACATCTTTTCTCAATGTGCCTGTGGCTGAGGCAGACTTTACATAGAAGCTAGGAAGTTTGCCAGCCCCTGGCACTGGCTCATGTCTCAGCCTCATGCCGCCACCAGCAAGCTTTTGGACAAACCATAATGAAGAGTAGGCATTTATATCCCCTGGTGCATCTGTTTGCCCCCTGCTTGCCTGACAGAGCAGGCAGACATTGCATGCTGGGATATTATTCATAAAATCAATGGTCTAACTCTTACACCTGTGTAAGGGCAAACTATATTGGACAGAATAACAATGAGTTAAATTCATTTGAGGCCAACAGGTGGTACATGTTGCCAGCATGATACTCGAATCCTGTCACTACTAGGTTTTCTTTCTGGGGATAATGAGCAAGCACATCCCTCCAAAAGAGAACTTAGCATTTACATCCGCAGACAGAAAATAGCATTAAAACAACAAAGCTTGTGAGCAAACAAGAAGTCTCACTCTACCTAAAATGTAAGTTTGTGTCTGGTCATATCTAGGATAAAGAAAGCTTGTTTTTTATTCAGTGACTGAAATATTACTCAATTAAAAATAGTAATACTTCATAACAATACTACTCAAATAGAAGTAAAAAGTAGGTACAGTAAAAAAAAAATACTGCTGAAACCTTTTTTATGTTAATAAATCTATGAATGTATCTGCTGACCTCTGAAAAATGCTAATAACATTTCTAGAATTTATGTTTTACAACTGGAGTAGTAAATTTGCACTTAACTTTTGTAGCCTGAAAATTTTACCTCAGCAATCAGCTGCCAAGCCATCCTGTGAAATGTGCAATTTATATTTGTGTCAGCTGACACAAAAATTGTTAAAGTACAAAGATGTGCTACTTTTTTTTAATTCAGCCTCAACACTGTAGAACTATCTTTAGCTAAATTTATATTGAACTAGTGTATTTATAGCAAATATTAGCCAGCTAAGAGTGCTTTGAATATTAAGTATGAAAATGTGCGGGAAGCTGACATGAAAAATTAGTAGAACGCCCTAAATTATTTTAATCACACATAGACAAAGTTTGTTAAGGTTAATGGGACAGACTGGAATGGAATCAGAATTTATGATGAGACTTGCAAAAAAATATAATCTGTCATGGTGTTTATTATTGTGTCTCTTGTGATGTCATCAATTAAGTACTTATTTTTCTCCAGTTGACTTTTGCAAACTTTGTATTTTTAAGAAAACATGTAGTGAAAATTTTAACTTATAACATAACAAGTAAGAGCCTCAGTATTTGAAAACTGTATTTTATTTTATTTGCTCACTTTTCTGTTGATGTGATTTTAAAATGTGCTTAATAATCTGAAGCACATATATGTGACAAAAAGCAAAAACAAATGTGCAAATGAATACCACAACAAAACTTATCAAACGTGTTTGTGGTTCCATTCTGTAATCAAAGTATTTAGAACCCACCCATTTGATTTTAACTAAGACCGTTAATCTTTTTCATTCATCTTTTTTTTTCTTTTAGTTAAGGTTGAATATCAGATCTA
This sequence comes from Xiphophorus couchianus, assembly GCF_001444195.1. Taxonomy (NCBI): domain Eukaryota; kingdom Metazoa; phylum Chordata; class Actinopteri; order Cyprinodontiformes; family Poeciliidae; genus Xiphophorus; species Xiphophorus couchianus. The sequence continues at coordinate 9,537,257 of NC_040249.1, read as the reverse complement.
AATCCAACATCTTTACAGCACTGAGGTCAGCAGATCTGGATTCCTCTTTTCTAGCCCACTAACATGAGTGATGTTGATGTTCTCATCTCGCGAGCGGAAGCAGTGCTTAGGTCTGTGAGTTGGATAAGGATGTACAGAAAGACAAAAAAAAAAAAAAGATAGGGGTCGACGAGGAGTGCGCAACAGCAAACATAAACAAAGACGCAGGAAGTGACTAAGAACCAGGAGCGTAACATGACACCCGACGAAAGCACAGCGCGTCATCACCTCGATCTGTGAAACCCTTGTTTGCTCTGTTGTGTTGACATCACGCAGGCCCCAAATTAGTGGAGCAAACCTGTTCTTCACCTGTATTCACACACTGAACACATTGTCCTTTGTTTAATTATTATTTCCCCAAGGATAGGGAGATTGCCTGAGTTGCTCAATCGAGGTGATTGCTATACCTCAAAGATGAATGGCAAGCATTGTGTTTCATTTCTATTACATGATCTTTGCCAGGAACCAGAAGTGTGACACCTTCTAATGAAATGTTTACATAAGAGCTTGATTGTGATCATAACACTATCTATCCTATCTTTTTCATCTGACAAAATAAAACACATTGCACTTGTGCGCTCTGGCTTTATTTCTTTAGACGTTTGATCTCCGATGGTTGACTTATGAATTTGTTACATGTTGGATGTCAGTCAGCAATGGTTGGCACCATTAACAGCACAACAACAACAGTCAAACATCACACCAATGAAGATAAAAGGTTTATTGTGAGTCCAAGATCATGAGGGGAGATAGAACGTTCTATTTAACAACTGCAATAAAAACAAATATCTGGATTTTATAATCCAGTAAGTGTTATCATGACAAGATTCTTGCAGAATGCCCATCTATCTAGATCAAAGTGCAGTTTGTTTTAGTTTATGCATTCTTATAAGGTGATGTAATAAGAACACATATAATACACACAAATATGTAAATACATGTGGAGTAGTAGGGAAATGCACATAAAGTTGAGTCATTTGTGAGGTATTTCTTCAAATGAATTGTGTATATACATATACATATATATATATATATTTATATACATATCAGCATGGATTTCTATATGCAATGCGCCTGAGTTTGGCATGGTACCTATGGCTTCTGGAAAGTGCATTGCTTGTTGGAGTTGCATGTGGGAACTCTCGCGCTCTATCACTCTCAGTAGATCACCTATTCTGACATGCAAAATGAACCAACAAATATTTGTGGTAATGATTGTCAGTCTTTTCAAACAGACTGACAATCACACATCTATCTAAATAGCATATCTGCTATTTAGATAGATGTTTGTTGTAGCTCCAAATTGCACATGCATGGAAGGAGGTAAAATGCATGCCAGTAGACGAGCTGATTCATTCTTCTGGCATAAAAATATCAACTGTTGCTGTTTTCCACTGTGTGGGTGAATGCGCTATTCCCTAAATCGTTCACACCTCAATAAGCTTGTGGAGTTGTGTTTATAAATGTGTAAAATGCTGCAAAGCAGCATGTAGCAACATGGCTCTGTGTGTGTGTGTGGTGCATTGTTGCTTTTTCCAAAGTCCACGAAATGTACCATAGCTATGTGTATAAAGTATACACACTCACAAACACACTTATAAATATATAAACACAGTCTGGCCGTCCTTCAGTTGGGGCACATGCCTGTGGCCTGACTTAGACTGTGGCTGGTGTAATGATGACAGGCTCACAAGCACACAGATTCCAGGACCACCACACACATGACTTGGCTGGGCCTCCGTGTGGTATATTGTGCTGCTGACAATGCTCTAATTACTCTCAATTACTCTGAAGAATGGACATTAAATTTTTTAAATGGTTGTGTCTCAACAGTAATAAAACATACTTGTGTACAAGAGTAAAAATAGCAATACCACAATGTGAAAGTGCTCCATGAAAAGTTAATTGTAAATATTATCCGTGGTAGCTTTAATCATAATCTGCCTGAGCCCATACACTTTAATCATGAACAGTCATTACGGAGATAGAATGGCTCCTGGCATTATATGACAGTGTATGAAACTCTACTATTTTCCAATTATTTATCATGCATTAAACCAATAGACTGGAATATTTCAATCCAGTTCCAGGGTTATAAGAAGTTAGTATCTTTTTTATCCTGTCATTTACTATAAATTTAGTTTAGTTTGTGTTGGAGGTTGACCCAAGACAAATCAGGGCTTATGCAATCACTATTTTATGAGTCTTCAAATCACTGTGATGATATAAATACATATGAGTTAGCCTTGTAGACAGAGACTAACAGGTATTCTGAAAGATGTGAAGACCAAAGCCCTCTTCTACTGCCTCAAAACAACTCCATTGTTAAAAACATCATGGTGGTTTAAGTGGATAGCATTTTATTGACCTTTAAACCATCAGCCTTTGTTGATTATTTACTGGGAACATGGAGGTGGTGTGCCACCAGTGATATTCCCATGTAAAAAACTGAGCATCAGCTGAGTTAAAAGTAAAGCAGTTTAGAAGGTTAAAAATGTGACCACAGTTTTGGTGAACAATATTCTAATGATTTTTACACTGCCTTATTTTTCCACTTACTCCAATTGGAAACTAAAGTATGTTTCAAGCAGGACGATCATTGATGGTGCACTGCCTCCAGACCCATGTAAAAAAAATCATAAATTTCTCTGTATTTAAATTTTTGCATTGGATATTTAGTCATAAACAGATGATTTGCATTGAATGGTAATTTACTTAGAAACAGATGTTTATAATGGAAATACAGGCAGGAACTAGTGCACCACTAATGAGCTTCTTGAGTGAAACATCCCAATGCAGAATGGATCATAAGAAGCATTTTCGGAAAAACTTCAGATAAACTGTCAGAAACTGTCAACAAAGTAAAGAAGTATGACATGAAAAAATTATATAGTAGTCTGAGTAGTGTTACACCCTATCCTTTTTTTAATCAGGTCTATTCACTGAATAAATGCGTTACAAGTCCTGTCCTAAGTAAATCTTTCACACAGAAAAATCATTGGTGACAGACTTCCTCCTATTTCTATTATCTATGTGATTAATCATCGGAATCTGTGTAAAGTATACAAAAAACGAAACTTATTCTTGGCCTGTCTCAGAGTCCTTGTTAACTGCATATTCTGGTAACTTCTAATCTGGATTTATATTACATGATAGCAAGAGAGTTATCAACGGCAGGTAATATTTGAACTGTTTACAGCCTTTAAATAGAATCTTACTGAACTAACTCTTTAACATGTAAATTTGGTGAGTTTGGGGGAGAGTATAGAAATAATGACCAGTTCTTATATTGTATAGCTCTTTAATAACAGAGTAATACCGCTCTAGTTTTGTTTGCAAAACTTAACATCTGTGTCTACATGATTCCAAACAGATAGAGGTCATCTGCCACACTCAGATATCAACAGAGTCTCACGTTTCCTTTGATCTGACAAGAAAATCAAGCCAAAAGTACAGTCATTTTCTCACCATCTTCTAATCTAAACAGGCCTAATTACAGGCACCCATGTGAATTTGAGAGGTTTTATAGCCTATATATTAGAGCACACAGATTGCACAACATGTCAGGAAGCAGGCTGTGCTGTGCAACTCGAGAGATTACAGAGATTGAGAGGCAAGATCCTTTTTGGGGTTGCATCACACAAAAAATGTAAGTGTTGTTCTGCACTTTAGTTCATGAATGCTGGTGCAGATTGAGAAAGATGAAGTAATTAGAGGCTTTAAACCAGATAGGCAACTATCTGTTCTGCTACATATAAATAAGTCATAATTAGAAACTAGCCAACACCAAAGGTTTAGGTTACAAACACTCACTGCAACACACATACTTTGTTATTACCACTTTGGTGTTAACATTTGATATGACCACATCCTGTCCTGTGCTCCCCTGTGATGTAGCCTTCACAAATCACACTTACAATTCAGTTGTGTTAAAATGAACAACTTATTCTCCTGCTGTGACTAATTTTTGGATGATTTAAGGAGATATTCAGTGCATATTTTTGACAGATGTTATGAATGGGGAGTAGGTCTTGTTCAAACATTTAAAGGAGTCATGTAAATCTTTTCTTTAAAGGGCAAATGGAACTAGGAAGAACTGTGCCAGCAATTATTCTCTTGCATGATACACTGAGAATCACATTTGACTCTGTCAGAAGAGTTAGGCATAATACAAATCAGCAAACGGATAATAATTTAACCTACTATAATATGTTTGCATAATACACTGCTTTTCTTTAATACTAGGAAATTACTCTGATTAAAAACACTTTGCTGTTTTGTTTTCAGTAAGCGTTTTATTTTTAAGGATCAATGGTGGTGAACTTCTTTCTTCCTCCATTTCCTGTGTAAATAATTATAGGCTTCTCTCTAAATCCCTGGCAAAAGTGACAACCGATTTAAGGCACGTAAAATGTCATTTGGATAAAACACAGTGATGTTTCTAAGACTGAAGTTGTTTCTAAAGAGCTTAAGTGCACTTTGGTCTTGGTCGCCCTCTGACAGACTGTGGGATTCCCTTTAAGACACTCTAATCGGTATTTATAGTCTCAGAATAGCTTGAAGTTTCATAAAATTGTATTATCAGAAAGCAGCATAAAGTTTTGGAGATCAGATTTGATCTGAAACATCAACTAATTTTGATTTGCTTTCAATAAAAACGCCATTAGGGCTTGACATTGTACTTAAACCAACCCTTCTTTTTTTCACAAATTTTTACTTTCCACAATATAGTAACTATTTTACTGTAAACACATCTTTCCTGCACAGGCAACAGTTAATCCCAATAAATTTTGGGCTAAATCTGTTCTGCAATAAGTTTTATGAAATGATGGACAGCAAGAGTGAGGTTATCATGAGACATTTAATAATAAAACAAATATTCACATTTTCTTTACATAGTTTCATATAAAACAATATATTTTAATATATTTATATGTCACATATTTACAAAACATGCAGCACCATGTCTTTTATAATACTGGTGTTGACTTAATTCAATGGGACAAATAAGTGCCACTTACAGGATATTATTTACACTACAGTAATTTACTGCAATAACAGTGGCTCAAAGTTCCATAAAAGAGAAACAAAAGCAGCTCTGCCACTGACGACACAAATCGATTCCCCAAATCCTTCTGGAATGTCACTTCCTGATTTCAGATTCTTCACCTGATGATGGGGAATCGGAGATGCTGGTCTCACAATGTTGTGTCCCTGCGGGCGTCTCGTTTTTCCAGGATTCATGTCCATCCTTCCGGGTGATGTGTTGGTGTCAGCAAATTTAGCAGGAAAGAATGTCTCAGGTGTAGAGTGTCTTGTGTGTGCGCGCGTGCATATGAGTGTGTGTCAGCATCTTTGGTAAACACAAGATTGGGAGTGGAGGATTTGTCAGTGTCTGCAGAGTCTGCACTGATTTATCGATGTGTGTCTTTGTGTGTGAGTTTTTATGCCCCTGTATGCGCCTGTGTGGTTGTGTCAGCGTCTCTGACAGGTGTGTAAGTTCCGGGCTGCAGTCCTGCTGACACCGTGGTCTCGGCTGACTCCGTGGTCTCGGCTGACTCCGTGGTCTCGGCTGACTCCGTGGTCTCGGCTGACTCCGTGGTCTCGCTCTCCTTTCTCTGCCCGGCACACCAGGCCCTCGCCGCAGTCGCAGCGCTGGAACAGCTCCAAGCCATGATTGCCTTTCCTGCGGTGGCGAGTGCACACCTGGCCCTCTGTCAGCACAGGCTTGCAGATGCGGGACCAAAAGTGCCTGGCACAGCACAGACCCTCGGAGCAGTCTGTGGATCTCAGACATGCATCACCCTCCTGGCCTGGAGACAGGGATAGAATTGACATTTGTCACATATAACACGTCTGAAAACATTTTGTTGACTCTGTGACACGAGGCCGGTCATATCTGACAGGTAACACACCTTTGACAGTGTTCGGTTGGAAGCCAGAGGCTGTGGGTGTCCTCTTTCCTTGATGCTCCATGGTGTTGTTGTGTTTATTCCAGCCAGTGGTGACAGATAAGTCTGAGCTGTGAATGTCATTCACCTGACAAACACCTTTAAGAAGACAGCAAATAAGAGTGTTAAAGAACTGTTTGCGACAGAAGATGACAAATAGAAAGTTTGAATGATAAACATGTAAAGTAAACACAGAGAAAACTCAAACTACGTGAATCAGATGAATCACAGAAATGATCACATCTCTGATGTCTGCTCACCATTGATGCAGCGGTTTCCTGCGCAACACATGGAATCCCTCACACAGCGCTTCCGGCACTTGCGGCACGGGAGACAAACACCCCGGGCGTCGTTGCAGAATTCATCACCTCCGCAATCTTCGTCATCTGTGCAAGCACCTGACTGCTGCAGCATAAAAAAAAGTTAATTAAAAAAGCCGAACATGTTTATGTTCTTACTTATGGTTTTGACTTTTACTCATACTAGAGTTAGTTTACCTGCAAGGTGTCAGAGGGTAATTTGTGTCCCATGCCACCAGGCGGTGAGGTGCGCGGACTTGGACTGACGGTGTCTGCACCTTTCCCCGCACCGGGTAAGGTTTTAATCGCGTTGGAATTCATCAGGACTGCTCCCGCGTAAACGTCTCCACAGTATCCAAACAGAAAGAGCTGCACAGCCAAAATATGGTGCGCAAGGGGCATCTGCATGATTCTTCTCTTCAATTCTTTAACAAACATAGAGAAAGAACGAAAAAAAAAAAAGATATCCCTTATGTTATGCTGAATAGCAAAAAGTGACAAAGTCCAAACGGCGTGGGTATCCCAAAGTTTCCTTTGATCAAATCTAGATAAAATCTGATCTAGTTTCGGCACGATGCTCGGATGCCTCCTGACTCAGAAAAGTCCTGGGGTGATCTCTTTATACATGCAGACCTGTTTGTCTTCCCGCCCCTCGCTGTGCACAACAAAGGCGGAGGGGGAGGAATTTCAAACAGAGCCACACTGTACGGAAATGGCCATCCTTTGCACAGGACTACATTTCGTGGTGTTTGTGGAAAGATAATGACCCGCAGAGTCTGTCTGAATACCCATCAGCGGCGCGCAGGGGACATTCAGCAACACCCCTAGATTCCACAAGACATGATCAGACTTTAGAGTCATCAACAAAATCTCTATTGGATATCTGATCTATTTGTCTTTTGAATACACAAACTGAACAACATTTTAAAGTTTAGGCTGGTATTATCCGTCCTCTTTGCAAATACAGCATCAAATATGCACGTTTAAATTTTCTATACTTTTATAGAGATTGTTGAGATTATAAAAAAAATATCACCTTTCAGTTCGTAAAATTGTAAGCATTTTCTTAAAATAAAAATTTAAAACCAACAAACAAAAAAAACTTTCATCTATCGTTTCAATAGCAGCCATAAGCAATCTTTGTGACGGTGCAAAATACCGGCACATTTGATTCTTCCAGCCTCTTTCACATCCAAGATAACTCTAAAGTACCCTTTGGCACTTTCAGGACCAAAGTGATTGAAGTTACTTTGGTCGATTAACCACTTCATTTGATCCTTCTGATTTGCCAAAAGGTGGCAATTATCCACCAAAGTGTGCTTGATTACACCAGCGGCGGACATCAATGTGTTTAGGATATGCGGGGCATTATGGGGTGTGAATAGTTTGCCGAATTAACGGACTTCCGTAGGGGAGGCCTTCAAGGAGTGACTGGCACTTTGAGATTAAAGGCGACTCTGATCTGCCCCATGACCTGTTGGGCTCCAGCATCGCGACAGATGTCAATGAAGAGAGGATTTGTGTTCAGCAATATACAAAAAACGGACGGACGTACAGACAGACAGACAGATATGCTCTTGAACGTCACCTGCTGGTCAATTTCGATAAGAATGTGTCTGAGCGAACCAATCGGATTGCGTGGGGGTGCATGCGTTTGTGTGAGCACGCATGGCCGTCCTTGGACATCTGACAAACACGCAGTACTTTGCGCGTCTGAATTGGTGCATATCTTTTGAAGTGGCGCTTTTATCTCCACCTTACTAAATGTCAGAGCAGGTAAGGTGGAGGTCCTTTGATGCAGTAGATCCCCTTTGATCTCCTATATGTCACCCTGTTGTTATGACCGAAGCCAGTTCCCTGCCCCCCAAACGGATTTCTGTTGTGCGAAAAACATCGAGCTGAATCATTTCCATTTCCCTCTAAAGTGCATGTCATTAACTCCAGGACTGATTATTACAGTTCGCAGAAGACCCTGGCTCTTCACCTAAAGGAAATTTTTCTAGCCAGGCGCTCCCTCAAGTGGCAGCTTCGGCAAACTGCAACTGACTGGTAGTTGGTTTACTCTTTTCAATCAACCACTCAACCAGAATGTTTTTATATAGTATCATATGTTTTAAACAGATGACCAAATGTCCCATGCACCACAAACTGTGAATGCCCAGGTTTTGATTTCTTTCTTTCAATCTCCCTTGTCCCCTGTTCATTTTTCCTGCTTCTAAAGTATCAACTTTAAGGACAAAATGTTGGCTTTGAATTATACCCCACCAACTGAAAGGTTTCATGATGATATTAAGCACTTGTATCCACTTCTTTGTCTTGTTCTTATCCCTAATCAGTTAAGACAAAAACTACAACAGACAAGCATGACTCAAAAGCATTGTTTTTTTATTCTCTCTCTCTATATATTTTTTTTTAAAAATCTGACACGTGGCACTCTGCAAAAGTAAATAACAGGAAAAAATAACACAGGGCTGATGAAAGGCATTTGAGAACAAAAATAAAACTCCTTGAGATTGGAGAGGACAAATATAAGGCTTTGTGGTAAACATAAACAAAAGCATACATAAAATCTTTATTTACACAAATAACATTCCCATTCTTTTTCATCACCCAAGAAATAATGATTAAATGACCTTGACTTTTATTAGGAAAGCCAGATATTTCAGTTCTAATAAACAACAAACTTCAGGTTGAAATTGTGTGTTATAACTGCAAATCATTCTTGCCTTCTCTGATTGTTAAGATTTCATGGCTGTAACAAGTGATGGGTGGACCTTCTGGATTATAATTAATGCTCACTGGTGTTTCATATCAGGCCATAAGTGATTGACTTCTTCATTTCACAGAAGAAGAGAAAAGCATGTCATTGCAGCCAAGTCAGGTATTTTTTTTAAATTAGTGTCTTCATAAAAGAAATTAAATATCATAAACAAGAAACGTTTTTCATTTATCAACTGTAAGCCTTAAAACAATTGGATTCTCTCCTTGGGTATTAAGCGTTTGTTTTTTTTTTTTATAACAAAGGGTGAGACATAGCAGTCTAAAGAGGACATATGTTTCTGAGGTGTACATGTGTTCATGCAGCATTGAAAAGGTCATGTGATGTTTATTTTATATGCCATTGACTTAAGGCACTTACAATCTGTTTGACTTTAAATTCAGTTGTTTTCTTAGTGTGGCGAGGTGAAGCTTGTTGGGTGACCAATGAGGGATTGTGACAGCTGTGTGTTCATAAAATGAGTTATTTTTTCTTCTTCTTTTGCAATTAGTTTTCAGAACAAATATGAATAGGTTTGTTCACATATTTGAAAAAGATGTGTAAAAAGCCATAAAACATATGTATTTCCTATTACAGAAGCATAATTTTACAATATAAAAATTCCAAAAAAATTATTTTAATTTGATCCGTGGGAAGTCCATGTTAGGAAGTACTTGCTTTTGAAGAAATGACAGTAGGCACAGATCTCTGTAATGCTAAGTCTTCTAGAAGAAAAGATAAATATAACTTAAAAAAATAAACTCATACTTTTATTTTTCAGTTGATCATGATATATACAACCTTGTAATTCATAAACCATAACTTTTTGTGTGAAAAAATATAGTACACAAACCCACTAGAGAACGTGAGGATCCCTGGTCTATATTGCCACAGTAAAGAGTAAGCACATAGATGAAAGAGACAAAGTTCACCTGTTAGTGAATTGCTACAAAGAGCCCCATATTTGGGACCTTGGGTAATATTGTCTTGGACATTAAGATTCGGTATTGCATGAACAAACATTTTGAATGGGTTTAGTGTGAAACAACAAATGAATATGAAGAAAAACACATCAGACCCACTGTAAAGTATGGTGGCAGATATGTTAAATTGTGGACCTGTTTGATTTTTAGAGAGCACAGCATAACCAACTCTGAAATTCCAGGATATCTTAAATAAGCCTCTGGTGGACTCTGCAGGAAAACTGAAATAGATTTTATTTGTATATTTTAGAAGGCAATGCAAGTGGCAACCACAGAAATAATTCCCAGACAAAATGTACCATCTTCCATTGCGAACACAATCTCCAAACCTGAACTTTATAGAAAAATTTGGGGATGAGCTGAAGAGATGAAGGCATAAGAGAGGATCCAGAACTCTAGACAATCAAGACATATTGTGCAAAGAAGAAACTCTATCCTTGGGAAATGTTATTAGATAAGTCCAACTATTGTCTCATTTAATAAAGCGATTTTGTATAATGCATTGGTAGCTGGAGTGCGAACAGTTGTGTTAAAAACAACTAACTCTTAATGGTTTTTATACTGACTTAATGAAGTCAAATAAAAAGTTTACTTTTTTGTAATTTTTTTAAAAACTAAAATAAACGATGAATTTATTTTAAGGCATTTACACATCTTTGTCAAGAGTGCCAACAAAAGTATCTGGTTCACTATTGTTGAATTGACCTCAAAGGCATTATGAAGCTGGCTGAAAGAGAAAGTTTGGTCAAATTTAGCTTGGGAAGATCGTTAAATTTGGGTAAGGAGAGATTGTCAAATTTGACTCATTTTAGTTAAAATTACAGTTAGCACAATGTAACATGGTGTCAAGATTTTCACTCAAGTTTGAAAACTTACACAAGTCTCCATTTCTCTATAGCATGACATCAATTACATCACAAAGTAATCTGGCACAACAAAAGAGGGTGAAAGAATCACAGTACAAAACAATAAACAGTACTGTCATCTCAACATTGCTGATCATAATTCACCAACAGCACCAAAGACACTGAAACCAGGTTCACAGTTATTTCAGAGCTGTACAAGAGCAAACGGGGAACATCGGGATTTGGTGAGCGGCAATAAGGATTTTAATGGATTTAAAAACAAAAAGCAGAATGTAATCTTGAAGCACAATAAAACGGCGACAAAGAATTTGACTCATACTAAGGTTTAAAACAGACTTATAACCGTTCAGTTAATTTTCTTAAGTGCATAATGACACACTGCTTCATGGAGATGCTAGCCGAGCTGTCATGTGTGCAGATGTGTTTGATTCATTAAGCTTTAAGCAGGGCACTTAAAGAGTCATGACTCTTTCCACTGAATGCACAGTGTTTGTACTTTTCAAGGTAGATAAAACTCATAGGAAGCGTACTAAGCGTTTGTTTATGTTCATGTATGACAATGTAACTGATATATTCAAACACTATGTGCCACACATAGCTTAATGTTATGCAGGTATGCTAAATAAGAAGAGAATTGTTGACATTCAGGTTAGTCTTGAGCACTTGATAACTGGAAACTATAGTGTGTACATCTGTGGAAAGTATCATAGATTGTTGCAAGTAGCTGCGTGTCACAAACCAGGCAGCAGCTGCAGTAACATTATAACCTATCCCAAAGTCCAGCGAACAGTTCTGCAGAGACAGACTTTGTAAATAAAATTCACAAAAGTTGCTTTATTTCTCAGCAACTTTCCCTGTTTTCACCCTCCTGTTAACCCTAGAATTCAAACTTAGTTAAGTTGTCACACATTCATACATCCAATAAACACCTTCCCCTGTTACAGGGGAAAACCTGGCTCCAGTATCAGGCTATGTTGTATGTGTGTGTAAATGTCTGAGTATCCCTGTGCTTTCTTTACCTATAAACTTGAGTATAAGACAACACTGAGGAAGTGCTACAGCAGTCCCAATATAAATGCTTTATCCAGAGCCACAGTGAAATAAAGGCATATCGGAGACCCAGAGGGTTTACCATCCATCATCATTTCCATATCTTCTCTTTCATTTTTAATGCAGTTCCTTTTTCTACAAACAACTCTGAGTTGTCCTCTGAGTTGGCTTCCAAGCCGTTAAAAGCCTACAAAAGAAGAGTTTCTTTTGGTTTTAAGTGGAGAGAGGTGAACTTCAAAAGTCAACATCCCAGCCAGAGGTGTCGTCAGGAGGCGGGTCCTCGTTGTCCTCAGGGAAGCTGTCGAAGTTACTTGTGTCGACTGCTGATGTGACCTTATCGGGACAGAAGAACAAAAAGCATTTCATATAAAAGCAACAACACGTTTAGCAGATTTTGATTATATGAGGCTGTGTGAGACGACAAGCGAGGAAAATGCTTTAATGAGAATTAATGTCAGCAGTGTGCACTCACATTAGGGATAATAGGAGGCGTCAATGTCCCCTTTTTCAGACCTTCCCAATTAAAGCCCTCAAACCATCTGAAAGAAAATCAGCAAGAAGCTATCATAAAAGAGAACAACAGAAACTGCACATGGAAGTCCATTATGAAAGTTTGCTTACTTGTGCTTTTGGATGTCTTTGACACCATTTTTCAAGTTTCCAAGTCTTTCACAAGGATTATCCCTAAAGTGAAAACCGGTAAAGATTAAGCATTTAAACTAAATAATCAGACGAGAGAGTCTGGAAGCACAGACTCTTACCTGCATAGCTTTTTGATTAGGTTGGCAGCATTTTTGGTGATTTTCTTTGGAAATTCAATCATATCGATGCCTCTCAGGATAATGTTGTAGGTTTTCATTGGATCAGGGCCAGAGAAAGGTGGACTGTATAACAGAGGCCAGCATTAGTGTTGGGTAAAAAGAAGTACATCAAAATAAGCAGTTTTTGTAACTCCAAATTAAAGTTTTTGTCTTTACATAAATAGTTTCCAACATAATTTTGCATAGAAATCTACAGTCATTTAATCTACAGCCTTTCAATAAATTAGAATATGCATTTCTATGAGGCTCGCCAGATTAAAGATATCAAATCACAATTTTTAAGCAGATATTCAGCATACATTTCATTTTGCCATACTTCTATTTTACTTCTATTTTCAAAATTGGTTTCTTTATTGGTCTGATGTAATATTTTAATTTTAAATGTTTTCATTAGCTGTAAGTGTAACAATTAACAGAAATAATGGCCCATAAAAAATATGTCTGTGTTCAATTACGCTGTACATTGTGTCACAGTTAGTATATTTAGTTACTGAAATAAAGTAATATTCAATAATATTTAACTTTGTTGGACATGACTGTATATTACCCCAGGGAACAGTGTAGAATCGTCTGTTGATTGGAATGAGCAGATTTTTAGTTTACTCTGACCAATAATTGGCAAGCCAAAAAAATCAAAAGTTTCATTTTAATTTTGATTAATGAACACAGCATAAACTAGGCATTTCCATCAGCTCTGGCTACCCACAACTGTCCTACACGTGGGACTTTATTTTGTTTATAATCAATAGTACTAAACTTGTTAAATGTACTAACAGGCTAATGAGAGTTTAACCTGTTAACTGTCTTTGTTTTAACTTTAAATAGTGATTTTTCTCTTGCATGCTTGACGTGTCGTTGCCTCTACGTCTATCATAAATAAATAATTCATATTATGATTTTGTTAACTAGAGTTTTTAAAGCAATATCAAAGTCAGCTAAAATTGGCATTACGCAGGGCAAAGCTTCACAAAATCTGCAGAAATATCTGCATGACCAAAACATGACAAACATGACCAGGCTTGTATGTACCTGCCAGTCAAGAGCTCAAACATCAGGATTCCAAGAGACCAGTAGTCGGCCGAAATGTCATGGCCTTTGTTCAGAATAATCTCCGGTGCTACGTACTCCGGTGTCCCGCAGAAGGTCCAGGTTTTCTTCCCAAACCCAATTTTTTTGGCAAAGCCAAAGTCCACCTAATGAGAAGATGAAAAAGTTATAATTTGCAACTAGTTTCATAACTAGAATTGATCAGAGTAAATAATATTTATTGCCAGGTATTCCGAAGCAATATCGTTGATACTTTTCACATCACTAAAACAAAGCAACATGGGGCTTTTTTGTGCATACAGTGTTAGCATCTTTCTAAGATACTAATATTTATTAGAGTAATCTGGTGGAAACTTCACTAATTTATTAAACCCACATTTCATCTTATTCAATTTTGTGGTCATTTTCCACTTTAAGAGAAGGTCCACATTTCTTTCTATATTTATTTGGAAGAACTTGATATTTCTCCAGTTCATAAAACATACCTGTTTAAAAAAGAGACAATGTTATAGCTAAAATGGGCAGACATTAAATATTGATTTCTTACCAGTTTGGCATAACCCCTGTGGTCCAATATAAGATTCTCTGGCTTGAGGTCTCTGTAGATGATTCCTTTGGAATGCAGATAAGCAAAAGCTTCCACTACACAAGCTGTGTAAAACCTGGTGGTTGAGTCCTCAAAAGAACCCCTAAGAAAACAGCAAGACAACAAAGCTAAATGGTGATCGACATAAGTAACAATGTCGTTTTTCCTCAGACACCAATGAGAAAAGGTTTGCAAACAAAATCCCTGTTGCACAATTAAAAAAAAAGACTAAGGGTTTCTAAACATTGCATTTTGTCACTGATTCTGTGTTCATGTATGATCCAACTAAACTACTTGGATGGGGTGTAAGTGTTCTCACCGGTCCCGAAGTATGGTCCACAGTTCCCCGCCTAAACATGCTTCCATCAACATGTAGAGGTATTTGCTGTCTTTGAATGTTCTATACAGTCTGGAAAATATAATAAAACAGTTGATATCTACAATATTCAGAAATATCCAATTTACAATTAGCAATCCAGTTCTACTGCGCTAGGATGACATATTTTCATGTTAGTTTTAATTACATTTTGTTATGGATGTTCTGAAATGAAAATACAATATACTCTATATGTCAGGATCTGTGTTTTTCTGTGTTTATTTAGAGTTTTCTGTGTCCTTGAGTCTCTTCGTTGTCCTGTCCTCCCCTTGATTGTTCCCAGGTGTGTCTCGTTTCTGTGATTACCCGCCCATGTATTTAACTCCACCTGTGTTCCTTGTTCCTCGTCGGGTCCTTGTCGTTGTATGTCGTTGTCAATGTCTAGTCGTCGTGTCCATCTGCCTGCTGCTCGTTGTTTGGACTGTGTTCCCGTCATTAAAATCATCATTTTCATTTCTACCTGGGTCTCAAGCGTCTGCCTCACCACCTCACACCGCACCGCTTCATGACACTATATATAATCTATGATGGCCCTCAAATGGTCAAATGATTATTAGCTCAATTTATCAGAAAGCATTTCAAAGTGAGTGATTCATCATCGCAGACATTTGCATGGAATAAGTATTGCAATTAAAATGGCATTGCTGCAACATGGGAGTAGCCCTTATGTCAATTCAGTGGCAGTGGCACCAGTCTGCAGTACGTGAGTGTTACACTTGAATGCTAATTCTACAGAAAGTTTTCACAAACCCAAAAAAGTCCTTAGCTACTATAGAATATTTGTAAAAAGGAAATGTTTATTTACCTAAGACATTGCATTTTCCAGTGCCACTAAAATACAGTAAAGATGTCCAATTGTATAAAGAACAAGTGAGTACTGAACCATCGATTGGTAGCACAGCTCTACTGATCCAACTTTATAAACTCTTCCCCACCTTTATGAAGAGCCAACACGGGTCAAACTAGGCATTTCTAAACCTGAACCTCTGTAGCAACAACATGCTTAGTGGCGTCCTCAGAGTTTTGTACTCAAACAAATACATCTCTAGCTACAAGTAAACAAAGATCAGATCTCAATGGCAAATCAAACTTATGTGTTTTTTAATAATCTACTTCGCCTTAAAAAGGTTGCTCATGTTATACCTGACAATAAAGTCAGAGTGAGCCTCTTGCATAATGAGCTTCTCAGATCGAATGTGCTCCTGCTGTCTTGTGTCAACAATGTGTCGTTTCTTCAAGATCTTCATGGCAAAAGTCTTGTTCTCATCACTCTTTAGCTGAACCTGTGGCCAAAAGAATTGAGTAACGGTTAATTATTTTTGTTAGTATGGATGTCCATGCTTCATGTTCACACTACAACGCACTGTTCCATACCAGCTCAACACGTCCGAAGCCCCCGACCCCTAGGGTGTCTATGATGTTGAAGTCAGCCAGATTGAGATTGAAGAAAAATGCATTTTCTGCTTCATACCTGTTGCGGCAGAAAAAAAGGGGAGGAAAGAAAACATTGGAGAAGGATTAGAGACAAGTTGAAGGATGAAAGAACATATAATCCACTATCAACAACCTGAGGAAAAAAATATCCGTTTCTCCCTGAGCTAATTTGTTTGCAAATCTTAGAGGATTAGAATCACAGTAATCTATCAAGGATGTTATTGAGGATGTGGAGTGGATAAATACTAACACATGAACAGGATGTGTTTGAGCTTAGTCCTCTGGCAAATTGCTTCAACCTCCGCTTGAACACAGACTAAGTGTCCCCAGCCCGTCCCCATTCTCTGCAGGAAAGAACAAACTGGAATATGTGTCGCCGAATTTAGCAGTTCTGTATGAGCCTCCCGATTCTCATTTAGCACTGGAGACATACTTTGGCTCCGCCACTGAACATCACAATATGCCACTGATGACCCGAACATGCTGGCAGCCGAGATTGTTTCCACGTGTCTGAGCCTTATCCCCCAAACGCTCCCTGTCTTCTCAGGCTATAGTTTGATCCAGACAGAGTTTCATCAGCTCAGTTTCTGGATCAGTGAGCATAGGACATATCTGAGCCTGGACTGGCCTCCTGGGTCACTCAGAGCAGACTATCACTTCAGTGTCAGGTTTTAATTTATTTAGTTTTTGTTTGTTTGTTTGACCATAAAACAGCCTGACAGTTTGTGATTGATGAGGATTAAAAAGTACCCACTAGGAAGATTTTATTGGATTGCTCAGACAGGCTCTTTTGTGGAGCTGTAAAGACTAGCAATACTGTTTACTTAAGAGTGACTTTATTGAAAGCAGATATTTAAAATGTACGTACATTGTGGTATCACGTGTTAGCAGGCAGTTAAGCATGATGTTTCTCAGAAAACATACCAGGTTACCAGGAGACTCGCGTTGTATTTGTGTCTATGTATGCACTATTACTATCGTGTGACATTCCCCTGTGAGCCTTCTGCCCCTTCCTCCCCTCATCTAGGGTGTCCCAGATAACACTGCAAGTCAAAAGAAATATTGCATCTGTAAAAGAAAGAAACAACTCGGAGTAAATTACAACATCTTGAAAAACTACTCATATCATTGAATTTTTTAAAGTTTTATTGTGTATTATCCCAAAAATCATTGTATTTTATCAGGATTTTATGAGAGAACAATACACAAAGCATAACTGCTAAATGGAAGGAAAATAATACATAGTTTTCTTGTACGAATTTGTGCCTTCATAGCATGTCCATCTAGGTCAATGCATTAGATCCACTTTATGCCACCGTGACAAGCCTATTGGGTTATCTGGAAATATACCATCATCATCCAGATGTATGGTTTCTACAGATTTCATTAAAGTTTCTTTCAGGATTGGCCTGTATTGAATTTCAGCCATTTTTCCACAACTTTAGCCAGTTTCCTACGTACTCCTGCTGAAGAAAAGCACCTCCACAGCATGATGCTGCTATCACCACGATTCACTAGGTGACATCAAGGAAACTGGATTTTATTTGGGGGTATAACATCATAGGGGTACAAGTACAAGTAGATGCCACAATTAGGCTTTTTGTTTTTGTAAACATGTTTTAACCCAATAAAGACCATTGTATCCCATTCCATTCTATTCTATTCTACAGTTATGCACTATTTTGTCTTGGTCTATCACATAAAAACACTACTGTAACACATGGATGAAATGTGACAGAATATATTAAAAAAAACGGTAAGGATGAACATGCCTGACATAAAATTTGCAGATTTGGGAGATCCTAGTTGTACTTCATAAATATATTGGGGATGAGTCCTGTAAAAGACAAAAAATGTATGTTCTTTTAAGGTAGGAGGGTATTAAAAACCTAAGATTTTTGAAAATCCAAAGCATTTACTGGTAATAGCATTATTTGTCCAGCAGATAGCAGCACTTCTACTTATGAATTCACAGAACAAGAGCCTGAAGAAAAAAGAAATAATGCAACTCAAAACTCAACCATAAAAATAACTACATGTAATCACTTCTTCACAAAAAAACATTTGTCCATTGTAGCCTTTTTGAGTAAGTGCAGTTAATTTCCTTTTTTTTTTTTTTTAATTAATAGACTATTCATTAATCATTAGTCTCCTACTCTACATATATATTAAATTCTTAAAAGGCTTTCCATAAAAGGAGATACAACCACACATGAACTGTTTGTTGTGCAAAACCAAGGCAACATATCTCTTAAATAAACATACAGAACTGCTAAATTCCGGAAATTGCATTTGTGAGTAAACCCCATGGGGCTAGAACAGCACCACAACCTAAAATAAAATTAAAGACAAACACAAAGCTCAGTGGGATCAAGACCTATCAAGTAATCCTGGTTACTGTCACAGTTTAAAGGTCCATTACGTGAAACAAAAACAACATGTTACTTATTAATGTTACCTGGAAAGTCCATTACTGAAACCCTTTGTACTGTAATACTAAGGGTTTCATTACAGGTCAAGTGGGACCCTAGAGGGGGATAATCTGTATTACTGAATGGATGAGGTCATAAAGATGACGTAATCCCCATGATGTGTTGGTGAGAGGATTGTTATGTGTAATGTGTGTGTGGGCGTGTGCGAGCATGTGTGTGTGTGTGTGTGCCATTATTATCCTTATTTATTTTGTTCTTGAACTTTTTGGACCAGCCTAACAGAAAAAAGAGCAAGAAGAAAGCAGTCTGACCTTAAAGCTTAAATGCCAGTTTTGCTTAAAACTATATACTGTTCACTGAACTATAATGGTTGCACAGCTGACAGAGGCAGGGCTGAGTCATGTGCTTTCATATACACAGTGCAAAAGTACTTTTACCACTTGAACCTGACTCCATTTTATAACAACAACCCTTTGTATAATTTTTGGGGAGTTTACATGATAAAGCAACACAAAGTAGTCAATAACCGAGAAGTGGAAGGAAACAAATCTTTTACAACAATGCTTTAAAAAGTAAAAATCTGTGATGTGTAGCTTGTACATATTCCCTCAGTCAACACTTTGTAGAGCCATCTTCCTCTGACAGCCTTAGAGAAGTAGAAACAAGAGGGTTTTGCCTGTTATTTAATGTAAAACAGCCCAGGCTTAGTTGGACTGGATGGAGAGCATCTGTAAACAACAGTTTTAAAAGAGTGTCACAGATCTCTGATGGATTAGAGCTTGATCAGGCATTTCTAACATAGAAAAATGTTTTAATCCGAACAAGTCCATTTGGCTGTATGTCTATGGTTGTTATCAAGCCTTTCGTAGCCTCGAATAGTTCTTCCTTCAAGATGGGACGGTATATACATCTCCGTCCAGGTTCCTATTTATTTTAACCATCCCCATCACTTTCCAAATAAAGCGGCTCGACGGCCAGATGCTGCAACCACCGTTTTCCTCAACCGCTGTTTTTCAGTTTAAGTAAATTCAGAATTAAAGGTTTAATTTTAGAATAGAAAAAATGTTATAGTCTCTTTTTCTTGCATTGACAAGGCAGTCAACAGCAGAGATGACGGGGATGTATGCACAGTTTCACTCTGCCTTCAGATAAACCAGTTTTTATGCTCGTAGAAATAGCGGAGTAAAAAGTTAAAAATAATCTATTTTATTTTGTGAACACGTAGCTTCTCCCCGTAACAGAAGAATGAGTTCAATCAAAAACAATATCAGCAGGTGGCACATAGCAGGGAGGTAGTCTTTGAAGAAAAGACTTGTCAGCCTCACAGAGAGCAGAGGCAGGTTGCGGTACAGTACTGCCGAAATGTGCCGATTCTCTGTGACCAATTAGAGGCAGTTTCAGTCACCGTGGGACCTTGAGTCAGGCATGTTCACAAAGACACAAATATTCTCTGCCGGGGAGGGAGCGCCAGCAAGACAGGAGACGGCACGGGGCAGGGAGAGCAGCCTTAATCAGGGTAAAACCCGCTTTGATGTGACAGATCTGAGGGAGGCACGGGAGCAATTGATTCTATTTTAGGGTGAAGTTCTGAAAAGGAATCATGATCCAAATCATACCAAAGAATAGTATGCTACTGATTTGAACAGAACCAAGCATGTTTCTCTGAAGAGGGAAGGACAGAAAGAATGGGGTCAACAATGTGCACAATGGGGTTTTTGTTATTCTCACTTCAGCTGGCAGAGACATTGGGGTACCTGGCCAGTACTAAACACCGCAATTAATCCACTGGACCCTGTTTAACAGCCATTCTCTTTTCTCATTGCCCTTATCTAGACTCAGTAACTGTTGCCTTTTACTGCTATTGGCTGACTAGATATTACCAACGTTCGAAGGATGAATCCCATTCCCAGCAGTCGTCTAGACCCAAACGTAAGTTTTGTCTGGTGACAGGTGAACTTCTGTCCCCGTCTCAAGTCTGTTGTAGCCTTAAAGATTTTTTATTTTTAGGATTGTCATTTAGTTTACTCAGCTACCGGCTGACTGTAACCCTCCTCCCTGATGAAAAAAAGATGTCTCTTTACAGCATGACGTAGTCAGTACTATATTTTTCTGCAGGGAAGGTGTGAATAGGGAGATTTGTACTGTTAGTTTTCTGCAAAGTCTAATATTTCATTTGGCTTTCAGAAAGCATAAACACAAATTTGAACAAAGAGCTCCCTTCATAAGTGCTAATGGAAAAGCACAAACACAGTATCACTCAGAAAATGCAAACACCAAAATAGTACACATAAAATCGTACATTAAATAGACCTGTATTTAATGGTCTATTGCCGTAGCATTTTTCTTGTGGAATAATAATTATTGCGCATGATCAGGTTGGATGTGCTGGAAAGTGAGGTTCGAAAAATTTGCTTAGTGTTTGTTCTGCAGTTCTCTTCTCCAACATTATGGTGAGCTAATGAAAAAGCAATTTTCTGCTGCTGTTCTCGTCCAGAAGGAGTACACGCTGCAAGTCAATGACTGGATGCAATGTCCTGTGTTTCCTTTGATAGACACTCTTTAAGCTACTTTGAATAATTAACTGTGCTTTCTGTACTATTTGATAACTTGAATCAGTTGGAAAATATCTATAGTTGAATTGAAATTATATTTTCTTTCTCGAGACAACAAGAAAGAATTGGCGCTATATAAATAAAATTGAATTGAATGAATAATGCCGCACAGGTGGAATAGAATTAGAAATAAACACCTTATTGGAGTTAATTCATATAAATGTATTTGTATCAGAATCTCAAAGTGGAACCATGTTGAAATTGCTCTGTTTTATTAAGTCTGTTTTGAGCCCAGATGGGACTGAATCTTGCATATAATTTGTAAAGATGAGATTGAACAGATCAAAAAATGTTGATTTCTAAAAGCCTGAAAAATGAGAATGGTACACATTCACAAAGTTTTGTTTTAAATAGTATCCTAAGGTAATAGAACCTGTGAGGACGCACTAAACACAAAGGGGCTTCTTGATAAGTAGAGCTAGAAACCATTTCATGAATGCTTGCGTATTTTATTTTTTATTTTGTTGTTTTTACAATGAAAAATAGAAATAGTAGAATAGAAAAATAGTGTTCTCTGAAATAGAAGTAAATGCTTCACTATGTGGTTTTACTTTCTAGTCTCCTCTTGCTATTTATTATGGCTAAAGGTACATTTATAAACAGGTCCACTTGTGGCACATATCTTATGAAAATAGCATGGCGTTGGCAGCCAAGATGTTCTGTAATTAATGCAATAAATTTGTGCATACAAATTAGACATATTTGACTTACTTGGCTTTGGCATCGGCGTCCTCATGGCCTTTATTAGAAACATCTTCCAAACCTCCAATCAAGTGCTTGAATGAACTGGAACAGTAACAATAAATGTTAAAATAGCTCTGAGCAAACTTTTTCTGACACAAATTTTGCTACAAGAAATCACTGCCTATTCAGGATAAATTATTCAAGAAAATTCTCTTTAAATGCATATGATATTTCAAAAGCTTCTGGTTACAGGGAGCAGTAAGGTGCAGTTTGTACTCTGCAAGTGATCTGCGAGCAGAAAATGACCAGACAGCCATAAAAAATACTGCCAGTTACTATTAAAAATTCATTAGCCTGCTTTTAGAGACGATCCTCTAAAAAAAATAAATCACAGCAGGGAAGGCTCATCTATGCCACAGAAGTAAAAAGAAACCCCTGTGACAGCAGATGGTGAGTGAGTGGGAAGTTTAAGACCAAAAGTAGAGAGCACATAAATGTTTCACTGATTAAATTATAGAATTAAAATATATTCTGTTCTGTGGAGTGATAAGAAAGCCACTGGGCAATTTATAAATCATGAGGTTTAAAGTCCCAGTTGTTAGTTTGAACATTTTTTGTTTATAAAGATTACATATGCAAATGTAGCTAAAAGAAAAAAATTATTTATTTTTTAACATCCTATGAGAATAAATTCAGCAGTGGATTTGACTCGGAAAATGAATGTCCTGTCATGTTTGTAAAATAAATCTGACACACTTACACTTATAGCAAGTTACTTTTAGATTTTCCTTTAAATTATTATTAACGATTATAGTAAAAAACATCTAAACAAGGCAGTTTTCATGTGATGCTCAAGACCAACCCTCCTGTTGCCTGACTCTTTTTAAGAGAAGCTTTTGCTTAAATACTTGGCTGATCGAGTTTTGCTTTCGAGGGAGTCAGCGGCTCCCTGCCACTTGTTTTTATTACGTCTCTTTCCCACAGCTACCGCTGTTATCTTTGTTTTGCCACTTAAGCTGAGCTGCTTTCATTTTAAAGCATCCATGGGTGCTTGGAAAATGAATAAAAGTGCGCAGAATAACAAAGATTGAAAAACAATTATTCTGCACCAAAACTGGCCTAGCTGTTTGACACAGGCATTAGTCTGGCTTTGTGAGCTGTGAAAGCATTAGCTGCCTGTGTGACAGGCAGCAGCAATCACCCATGCTGGATGACTCCCTTACTATGTGCCTGTTTTCTGAGGCCAGCTGAATGTATTGGGTAAGATGACTCCAACTTACTCTGCTTTTCTATTCTGAACAATATCAAGAGGCCAAATAATACAAAAAAATCACCCTTATTTCCTTTCATAGCAGAAGTAAAACTAAAAATAACTACAATTGTCTAGCTTTCCTGTCTTAAGTCATTGAAATGTCACTAGAAAATGTCCTTCCTTTTAGGTCTATTTGCAGTTACAGAGCAACAGAAATCGCCAAAGAAAGCAAAGTAAAACACAGTCAAGTTCACAATTTTTGGCTGCAGATGTATTATAAATCAACATTACTAAAAAATTAGTGAATAATTGTATTGGAAAACAAAAATAGAGAAAAAAATGTCTAATTTGCAAACACATTTACTAGCAGAAGATGTGAAATATTACCAGTATTACCTACAAAGTAATCAAACCAAGAAAGTAAATATATTTACATAAAAGGTTTTGATGTAGATCCATTAAATTTAAGGACATTGATATGATTTTATTCATCACAGCAACTAATGACTTCCACTTTGTAAATGATATAATTAAATCAATTAACTTTTCAATGATATTCAAGTATTTTTAGCTGCACCTGTGTTTTGTTTCTTGACATGTATCTTGAATCATTTTGACTAAGGTGAGGACCTTTAATGTTAGGGGTACAGAAAGGATCTCAAATGGTGGATGCAATGATTTGACCTTAGCGGGAGTAGCAGCAGAATTTAGGAACCAGCTTCTGATGCAATTAATTCCCTTTTCTTTTAAGTGCCCAACAGTGCAAAACAAAATAAATGTTGCTACTTACTCTCGATCGATAACCAAACAGGTGACTGCCTCTGCTGCAATGACGTTAGCTGTTCTTATGTCCTCGCTGGAGAAAATAAAACAAAGAAAGAAGAATTAGCCTTTTTGAAACAGTGGTGCAAATAAAAATCAGCAGTGTCATTATTAAAGTTCTCTGTTTTTATCATTAAAAGCTTTGTTACAACTGTGGGAGTGGACACAGTTCACAATTATTGTCCAATTTAGCTATATTCCCTCTAATTTAATGTGGCTCGCGATAAAAGCATAATTTGCAACAGACATCCCACATCCCTGCAGGACTGGCATTACTCTTTATCATATTTGACACCGAGTTCATCTTCCTCTTCAGATGAGTCGCCCCAGTCACATGAATCTTCCGAGTCCGAATTCCAAGAATCCATCTTTCCCTCTGGAATATTTTCAGTGCATGAAGAACCACAACAATATGTTCTAAGTTAGAAGCAGAACTGAGCCAGAGGGAGCCTTCCAACAGAAGACATCTGTGGTCTTTCATCAAAAAAATTCAGTCCAGTTGAAGAGCAGTCAATTCTGTTATAAAGAGTAGAAATGCAAAAAAAGGGGAAATTCAGATATTGTCCCATAAGCAGAAAACAGAATTCCCTATCTTTTCCAAAAGAAGAAAAATAAAATGGTTTATTTAAGGTCATTGGTATGGTTTAATTTCCAGCAAATCCAAACTAGAACACATGTTGGTCCTGATTGTGTGGGAGCAAATTCAATTTCGCTGAAGTGCTACCAGTAACTGGCAATCATTGTCTCTGTTTGCTGTGAAGTCCCAGAGATAGAGCGACCTATTTCAATGAACAGAGGTGACAATCCCTCTTCATGTCATCTCTACTGCCTCTACTTTCCCTAGTCCAAACACACTCATAGGCACGGCCACCCACACCTCACCCCTCGCTCCCCAAACACACATAAACTCGGCCTCAGTCTTTCTGCTGACCCCGTTGAAAAAAGGTCACAGCTGGTGAGAGGAACAGAGTTTGAAATGTGAGGACGACAGTGAAGAACAGAGAAAGAGGAGAGGTTGGCAGCCTTTGACAGGGGGTAAAGGATATATCAACAGATGACCACGCACACTCTCCAGCTAGCATAATGCCTACTCTGGTATATTCACCCCCGGTAAGCTACTGTGACCTGCATCCATGATCTTAGCATAATACTCAGCATAATACTCAGTTTCCTCACCTGTAACACAATTTAAATTACTGTGAAAAAAACAAAAAGGGTGACTGGAAATGCAAAATTGGGACGGCTGCAAACAGTGGATAAAACTGTCATCCTGTAACTAGCGTTTTTTTTATTTTTTATTTAACTTTCTGAACAATGTAACATGGCCTGAGATTTATTAAATAACAAATATAAAAGGTTACTTATCACTTGTCCCTGCAGGTTTTGGTTGCTTCTTAAGATAATGAGAATATTCATATCTCTGTGATGTGCACAGTGTATATGTTACTATACACTGCAGGTGGCAGGCTATGCTCAAGTTGGTGTCTGATTCACATAAAATTACTTGGTGCAAAATCAAAGGGCATCTTTAACAATTTCTAAATTATCTGAACTACATTTCTGAATGGGAGAAATAAATGGAGGATCTACCTTGTCCACTATTCATGTAGAACCCACCACTGGTAAAATCCCTTTTTCTGAAATTCCAACATATTGATACAAAATTCAATTTACCACTCACTCACATACAAGCACAACCACGCACACGCCAACACACACTTTACATGTTTTTGCTTGTCATAATGAGCAACGGTTCCACCACGATTTGTTATGCAAATTACTTGTCTTCAGAAAGTGAACCATGGGGACAGAACAAAACAACGTAGCACATAGGGCTGTCTTGAAATTGTGTTCATGCGGGCATGAAACATTCTGAGGAGACCAAGAGAGGTTCATATTACCAGGAGATTTTTACACCTGTCCCCTGCTGCTCAACTGCAGCTGAGGAAAACAACACTGGATCGCCCTGGCACTGATGCTGGCAATGTTCTTCATGAAATATAATCCCGAAACAATATCTGTCACCGTGACTCATTTGTACACTACTGAGTCTAAGTCAACCTCGATGGCTTTGAACCCGTTCATTGAAATGCCCTGGGAAGGTGACGAACACATTTGTACAAGAACCCAGTACGTTAAAAACAGCTGCGTGCTGAATCTGAAATGCCCTTTGGAGTCATACAGAAGCTTGTGGTGTGGATTTCCATCCATGGCTGCAATGAACATGATAATTGGAAAGTGATCTGCTGTCCTGAAACCAGGGTTGTGAAAACAGTGCACACACACACACAGACCGTAGAGTGGAAAGTGTATATCTGGTCTTAAGTGAGGCAAAAAAGAAAAAGAAGATAAGTTGATTGAAGAAGATCTGTGGTTATTTTCCAAAATATGTACTTTTGCAAACAAAATGAATAAAACCAGTAGAAAACAAGATTTTTATGTATTATTGGATTTTATCTCTAACAATTATGTCTACATAGAGATAATCTGTAAATATAAAAAATTGTGACTGAAGAAATGATTAGAGCTGCAACATTCTGACAAATATTTGTGTCAGACCTTCGTTGTTTACTCATTTTCACTGTAGCTACATAAGAAACTTTCAATTTTAGTCGCATCTGGGAGGTCATCTTGTTTTGTATTGTATTTTAAAGTTGCACTGTGGACTGTAGCTTTATGCACTTTATGCATGTTAACATTCTGCATATGTATAACTTTAAACAATGCTACATTCGCTCAGTACACGTATGCAAAAATGGAAGAGTCCTATCTAAAATTAAAAGGTACATGTTTTTGAACCATTATGCCCCCTGTAAAAATCACATTCTGCACAAATAAAACCTTTTTTCTGGCATACAGAAATAACTCTAAATATGTTGAGTTCAAAGCTGTTTATTTCAAATCTTTTATTAGATTCCAACATTAGATGAAAACATTAATGACTCACTCCCTGTTCAAAACTGTATTTCAGCAGAAAAAGCATTTATAGTCCGATTCCAAACTGAACTGCAGATTTCTGAATATAATTCCAATGTTAGTGTCATACAGTAAACATTCCTGTGCAGTGTGTTATCATGTTGCAGAGGCATGCACTGCAAACAACAGCTATGTAAGCAAATGTCTACAGGACTTAAAAAATATTTGGTATGTTTTAGACAAATGTTTAACAACCAGGGATTACATACAAGGACATAAAACAGGAATGTAAATATAAAGCATGAACAGCAGAAGATAGGAATGTGATTTATAAGATGGGAAGAGTTGGAGTGAAAGGAATGAGATAATTCTATACAGCTGTGCTAACATCTTTGATCAATGCATTTTGTGCTGCAACCAAACCCATATTAGGAAACGTTAGCAAAATTGTACTTGCGCAACACAACTGCAAAAAAAAAAAACAAAAAAAAAGAAAACACTCAAATTCCGCCTAATATTTTGGTACAGCACAATAGCAGTACCTCTACGAGCAGGTTCTGGGAAGAAAAAAAAATTAAAACAGCAGCTAAAAAGATCTGTGCCTGCTGTCTTTCATTATACCAAGGTAAACTGCAAAATGATATTCCTAATATGCATAAACCAGAACGAAATGATCAGACTTTAGAAAGCTAAAAGAAAAGAAGCAACTACTCGATAGTCTGTAAATCTAACTTCCAGCTTCTTTTATTTTTTGATTACAGATAGATTGGTCATGAATGCAAAAGCTGCAAAATATGTTATTGTGACATAAAACAGTGTTTGAATAAAAAAATAATAACTTGGCTGACAGAGGCAACATACCAACACTAACCCTGGCTGACGGTAATAATTAATGAGATCGCTGTTGTTGGTCTCTGAATGTAATCTGATATTCTGTCACTGAGATCAGCAGACATAGACAGTATTTACTCAGTGGATGTTTTAAGGTCAGAGATTGTTTGAAGTATTGTCACACATATTGTGAAGCCAACATTTTACTCTTCTTCCTGTAGAAGCTGTAAGCTATTTCAAAACAGCACACCAAAGTGGATGCATTTCATTTCCTGGAACATGCATCTACTGGGATGTATACATAAATATCTACAGTGATGTTCGTTGAGGGTTATACATAGACATTCTCAAGAGAAAGTGTGTAATCTATTATGTCTTCTACTGTTTCCTCACACCAGCCCTCACAAGAGTTTCAGCTGATTATATACATAGCAGGAGAATAGACTTTGACTTGTAAATATGTTGTTCTCATAGATCAAAGACCAAATCTTCAGAAATATGGTGAATATGGGCTATTGAGTTTCATGAGCGAGAACACAACTAGAACTCACAATTACAAGGATGACCCTTTGGAAGAGCCCTCTGATCAAAAGCTTGTTGCACAGACGGCCAGCATCTCTAGCATTTGAATTTCCAAGACATGTTTATCTATCAAAGGTGGAGTTGAATGAGCTTATCTTATTCAAGACGCTCAGTTACAAAATACGTTTATGATACTCGGATGAACACAATATGAAGGAGATGTTGGGATAGAAAAAAACACTTCCTCTTCACGTCATATTCAGTTAAATTGAATTAAATATTAATTCTGATGAGGCTCATTTCTCAGATGAAGAACATTTAAAAAGCAATATTTAAGCAGGTGACAAATTATAATTAAGCATTGATTTTAAAAAATTGGCCTGATATAATATTCTTATTCTAAATGTCATGTTTTCATTAGCTGCAGGCTAAAAATTATCATAATTAATAACAAAAGTTTTTAGACATCTGTCTGTGTAATTACTCTAAAAATGTGTTTCACTTAATGAAAATTAACTTTTCAATATTATGTATTTTTTAAAAAGACTGAAACAAGTGAAGTAAAATTAATTAAATGCAGCAATGTGGATTGTGATCCAGTTTGGATCACAATCCACTCATCATATAAACTGAATAGAATAAGACTTACTGTTTCCACATACTGTACTTGTTTGATGAAAACCCCTAAGAAAAATCCAAAATGTCTGACATTACAAAAGCAGCTGACCCATATAATCATGACAGATTTTGTTTTCTTGAGGAATATTGAGGAGATTATTAAACCAGAAAACCCTCAAAGTCAGCAAAACGTTTTTGCATTAAGTAATTATTGTACATTAACAGACTGTAACACTGTCGATCAGAAAAAATCATTCTTGAAGCAGAAAATTAGTCAAAATTCCAGCAAACTATTCTGAGATACCTTTGGAAGGATTCCCTAAATGTGTTACCCAAGTCATACAATCCAAAACAAAACTACCAAATACGAAGGAAATATATTAACATTTCTGATTTTAAAAAATTCTTTAAAAATGTTATTTGATTTTCCTAATCCTAACAGATCTAAACAAGGAGTGGAGAATGGCTTATTTTAATACAGTCTATGTAAATATATCATTTTGACTGCAGGACTCATGTTTTGTCATATGCATTTATTTAAAATGTACACAAAAGCAGTTGCAGCAAATATCTAAATTTGCATAAAATGTGGTAAGATGACACTGACTTAGCATTGCCTTGGCTTAATTTTGCACATTTGGTTTGCATATTTGTGTTGTTCCCTCTGCCTGTCTGACATTTGTCTTGCTTTCTGTCCCTCCCTCGCACTTGATTTTGGTTGCTGATTGCAGTCATCTGATTCTCATTTACCATCAGTTGTTTTGTAGAGATTCTCATTTTTGTTCTACATTAGGGTCGACTAATTCAAGATTTGCACCTTTTTGACAGCCACTTTGCTATGTTCTTATCAAACAGCACATATTACAAGTCATTAATGTAAGAAGATCACATTTTTATTTCTAACATAATACTTCCACTTGCACCAGATCATGTTTCCTCTGACTCGCATGCATTTTAATAATCAGCCTACTTTATATCCTGCAGTCATTAGTTTTTAACATATGGGGAAAGACTAGCCATCTGTGTAGCTCCAGCTGTTGCCAGCTCATTACTTTCAATATCTCCAGGACTCCCTGTGAAATTAAACACTCGTGTGTTTTACCAACACATAAATTGAAAATCTTTCATCCTTCTCATAATCCTGCTTCAGGTTTGTCGTAAGGTTTTTATGTTTTAAAGACAACATGAATGTTTGAAACCTGATTGGCCACAGATCTTGCATTCAGTGGCCACCAGATGGCGACATGTGCATTTATTTTTATAATGGAGGCTATTTCCATGAGTGCATATCTTACGATTCTGTCTGACTAATTACAGATAAAAACTTGAGATTACACTCTGCCTTCACAATCTATGTTTGGGTAAAACTTTAAACACAGAGAAGCAACGTCATAACAGCATTAAACAAACTGGAGAAGGGTAACACCACTCCTGGCCCTGGACAAAGGTCTTCAATACCAGAATCTGAATTTTGTTATTTTTTTAACAATAACAGATCTTATTGACATAGGCATGTGGAATATTGGACGTCTTGCTTTATATCTCAATATTTTATGCATTTTTCTCACAGACACATAATGCTACCTTTTATTAGAAGCAATAACAGTGAAATATTTTATAGAAATGTCCATTACAGATATACAAAGAGAAAAACAATTTATTACAGTAGTCAAGGACAGCATGAAGATGTATTTGCTGGCAATGAAAAAAGGAAGTGAGAAAAAAGAGAAAAGATTGTCTAAATAAAATTTATCTTTAAATGGGAGCACGTCATTTGAAAGTCAGACACAAAACCTATTGGATTTCATGATCCTATGTTTTCTGTTTGTATTAAGTACAAACAAAAATAAAGAAATATAAATTATTTACTATGAACATCAATAATAGTCCTTTTTTGCTGTTAGTAAACACACCATACCTAAGTAAGGTCATGCTAACTAGATAACATGGTGTGGCTGGTTTTTACTGATGTAAAAATGATCAATGTCAGCAATGAGTTTGAAAATTAAGCATAAAGAAGCAAAATAGCTTTAAGAAAAATGAAAAAGAATGTGTTGTTGGCAAAGTTGCTGCTCATTAAGATTGTGTTTTGAAACTTAAGCAGATAACAGAAAGGCATAACAACATAAACTCTTATCCTGGGTTTTCAACATCTGTCTGTAAAGGAACAAGCTGGATTTCAAAATGTGAGCAACCTTACCTACCACATCGTTTTCTGTTGTGCTGTCGCTTAGACACAATTGTTTTCTTAATCATTTACAAAAGTTTACCATGTTCGTTTAAAGGCTCCCACATACTCTGGCGTACTTCAATTTGCGGAGCTCACCTCAAACTCGAAGCAAACTCAATTTTTACAAACACGATTCAAAAGCCAAATGCCACTTACAACATGAACGTCAGAGAAAAATGTTGCTTTAACCATAGTACTTTAAGAGAAATATGAACTGGCTGAAGTCTGCATTGACAGGTCAAAGTTGAACAAAACCGGCACTCAGCAGTAAACCCTTGATCAACAATTCTCTAAAACACAACATAATACATCAAAGATTTTCAATGTCAACTTTCATTGAGGCAGTCAACGGCACTTGATTTTACATCAATGACTAAAGCCTTCTCTGTGCATCACTGTTGTTGCATCTCATTAAGTTGATTAGCAGATGAAGATTCTTAGACCAGATTTAACACCATTATAATCTCTGGCTGAGTGTTATGAGGTTGTTATGCACTCTTCTTTTACAAAGTGCAAGTGAGAAATGTCAGTTGTTGCTGGACTCAAACCAAATCTCACTCCATCTTTATGATATCAGCCTTTGCTGTACTGGATTTTAGGATTTCCCCTGATGTATCTCTCAATCAATAAAGCAGAAGGCTATTTTTTGTTTGTCTGACAGTTTATGAAATATAAGAACATTTTAAAATGGATGATATAAAACATACACCATCTATTAACAGTGTAAGGAAAAGTGTGCCTGGCTAGACAATAATAATAATAATAATAATAATAATAATAATAATAACATTTGGCAGTTTATTACAGGTGTCAAATGAAGAGAGTTGCAGCAAAAATGACATGTAAAAAAATTGGAGTCTATTGATGATAATAAAATGAAAAATGCTAATACAAACATTCACATCCCTCATCCTAGCCGAACCAAAAGCAGCAGTCACCAACACATCTCTGGTGATTCCCCTTCTTTCACTCCCATACACTCAGACAACATTTATGATAAATTAACAGGATATACTTTAAGTCGGTTCTTTCTCAGGAGAAAACAAATCAGGAAATCCCAAAGCCTAGAAGGAGTCTCCCTTCCTGCAAAACCAAAAGACCATCTGACCCCAGTCCTCATAAAGATCAATAATTAATATTTGGAGTGGAGTGATGTCCCTTCCTGCTTCAAATGTTTTACCATCATTGTGGTCTTATCAATAGACCGAATGATTACAGACCATGTACTCTATTGTTTGGGGTCATCAAGCATTGTGATAGACTAGTTTTAGCCTACCTAGCAAATATCCCAGCACAGCTAATGGGTAGTGTGTGGTTTGCCTAAAAGAGAACTGAACAATGCATTGCATTCTGGAATGCTTCAGGTGAATAGGGGTTTATGTAATGATCCTGCTTAGAAACCATTGCATAAATGATCGTAATATAAACTATTAGTTTACATTACGACTCCAGAAGTCATGTCTTCCAAACTTTTTATACACAGGCTAAAAATATGATGACTAGAGCTCTGGGAATGTACATGCCAAACTTCTCAACTCATTCTTCATGACTTCAGCTCTATCTTGATGACAACTGTGTCACTTCCTTTAGGCCAGTGAAGCTCACTTCACACAGGAAATGTGATTAACCCACAGCCCGCAGTAGCTGGTTTACTATTACAACAGGAAAATGTTGTTCATTTGTTTCAATGTCTGGTCAGGGGCACCAATAAACCCAAGCTGAAGTTTGACTTCTCCATATTCCATTGTACATTATAGAAGAACTGAACAGTGATGTGCCACACCATATGTAGTGTATAGAGGCCAGAAATCAACCAACGTTTTCACTAAGAGCTAGCAAATAAATTTAAAGCTAAATGTGTCTTTTTTTTTTTTTTAGAAGTATGTCACTGGATAGTTTTTGGATGATAGCAATGAGCCAATGTTTTGTTTCTCAGCAGGTTGCTGGTCATTTTGGGCCATCATCAATTTCTACCTGGCAGTTTTGATCTTTTTTTACATATTTTTACAATCAAGGATTTAAAGAAAATTTTAATCTGTCCGTACCTAATATTAGCAAATGTGGTTATCTGAATCTAATATTTACAAGCAGGAAAGCAATGAGTTAGTTTAGTTGAATTAGAGATCATAATCTGTTATATGTTATACAAGTCAACTGGCCCAAATGGGAAATCAGAGTAGAATTTGTAATATCAGTAATCAGTACTTAGTGATAATACATGACATTTAAGCATCTTTATGATTACTCCATGATATCAATTATTTATCCATAAATACCAAATTAAAGAAACTGTCACAAGTATTGATTATCAAATGACTATTTGTGTATATGAAATAAGATGTTGAAAATTGGTGAAGATAAAAATTAATCTTGAACCCAAAGTGGCTGGTGAGAAAATGTTGTTTCCCACCTGTAACAGCACTGAGTTCATAGTTTTGCAGCAGCTTACGCAACTCAGGCTGATACAGTCAGAACGAGAACCTGAGCACACATAAAAGACTGGAGACATGACGGTCGAACTTTTGAAGGTAGCCATCAATACAGCTCCTCCTGATAATATCCACCAGCCCTTTATCAACTCTGGAGACACAGTTTCTGGTTCCATTTATTTCTCAGTGCCTGTTCTAACATTCACTCCACCTTCAAAAGGCCCAGCAGAGCATGGACTTTCTGCTGTAAGTGAGGAAACCCAGCCGACTCCAGGAGTTGTTAATGCTTCTCTACATTGCACTCATTGAATCTGCTCTGTCACATACATCACAGACTGCAGCCAAAGAAAGGACAGGAATACATTTTAGAATTTTAACACAAAGCACTACAAAGAAAACCAATGGGGAACCTTACTATTTTCTCTCAAGAAGCAAGAAGCAAGTCAGGAAAATACTTGGCAACACATAAACAGAATTTGTAACTTTAGACTTTTTTTTGCTCATTCCAAAGAGCCTTGAGTATAAAAAAAGAAGCAAGGATGCAACTTCTTAGTCCTCATTTTCAACAACACTGCCTGTCTTCAGTTGCCATGTCTGACACAAGTAAACACCGATGCACCTCGACAAACACCTGATTCTGAGAGGAGAGATTTAAGAATGAGTAGGAATTGGGAGAATGGGAGAGTTATTAGGTACAATCTTACCCTTGCAGTGCTTTCTCTCCAAACCAGTCACCTTTTCCTAGGCTGTGGAGGTACACAGGCTCTCCGTTGGGCAAATCTTCCCTGGTCACATTAACCTGCCGAAAGAGGGACATAATAGGAGGAGAGTAACAGGTAAGCAGGGTGTAGCATGAAGAAGGTGAGGAAGATCTAGACTGAAAGATGTCTTGCATCTAAAGGAAGATAGGAAGCATTTGATTAAATAACTGCAACAACATAAATTAATATTAATTATTTTGTTGGTTTGAGCACACTGAAAAACACTAAGTTGTCTTTAAACATATTTTGTCACAGCCAGGTAATTATTTTCATGGTGCAGGAGTTAAGAGGCATTGCTAACTTCTTTATCAGCTAGATGGCACATATGAAATGACACTCTGCATTGAACCAAAGACTTACAAATTATAGGATTGGCACTTGAGTACATTTTCAGGGGAGCGGATGGAGATGATTGTTTCACCTAATGAAGGCTCTCGTCTTCATCCATTAGGTGTCGCAACATAAATCCAGCAACAGCATGACTGAATGTAGTGAACAGCTAATTGACAGCCTAATTACCCGT
Source organism: Xiphophorus couchianus (assembly GCF_001444195.1). NCBI lineage: Eukaryota > Metazoa > Chordata > Actinopteri > Cyprinodontiformes > Poeciliidae > Xiphophorus > Xiphophorus couchianus. The sequence goes on along the minus strand of NC_040249.1, from coordinate 9,502,415 downwards.
GATCGTGTATAATCCTGTCGTCGCAGAGAAAAAGCAAAGAGAGAAAGTAGAGGAAGTGAAAAGTGTACACCAAAGAAGTTGTACTGCGTCTGTTTCAGTTCAGAAGGTGGAACAGGAAGGACAGAAAATCCAGCGTTTGGTTTACAAAAAGCTTTTGGGAATCTGTCACCTTGAGAGTGGATCCTTGGTTACCAGCATATTTTCAGTACTACGGTTTGTCCTTTGGACAGCTTGTGAGTAATTTTTCAAAGCAATATTAACAATAAAACTCAATTACTTAATAACTTTATAGTTCAATGTGTGATTAAGTAGTGTTATCATTACGCAACAGTGGTGACATTTCATTTAAACTTGCATTGATTCTGCAGCAGTGGCACGTATATGCTTGTGCATATGTCAGCTCAGAATTGATGCTACAAAATCTTTCATTTTTCAAATTTTGGCTGGAGACCACAGGCCGGAGCATTATTTATCTCAGACAGAGATACAGTATCTCACCATTGAAATGCAAGGCAGACAGATAATGTTGTAATAGGGGCAGCAATGTATGCACAGGCTAATGGGCTGATTAGTAAGCTCAGTGTGTGCTCTGTACCAGTAAGGATAGGACCTTTTAAAGTATGCCGTAGCCCTATGTATATTGGCTGATTGATGCAATATGTGAAAACTCACTGCATGACAGATTGAGACATTTGTTTAAGAGGACAAGATGGAGTGATGCAGGCCAAATGTTTGTTAGGGTTGGTGTACCCTCTTGTTATGCTGTATTGCACAATTTCAGGTACAGTTTTATGTCCAGGTTGTTGGGCTTATTGTTTTTCACATATAGACCATGCTTTAAGCTCTGTGAGGCTTTAATTAAACACGTGGAACCACTGAAGGCTTTCTGTCATCCATCCATCCATCCATCCATCCATCTTCTTCCGCTTATCCGAGGTCGGGTCGCGGGGGTAGCAGCTTCAGAAGGGAGGCCCAGACTTCCCTCTCCCCGGCCACTTCTTCCAGCTCTTCCGGGGGAATCCCGAGGCGTTCCCAGGCCAGCCGAGAGACATAGTCTCTCCAGCGTGTCCTGGGTCTTCCCCGGGGCCTCCTCCCGGTGGGACGTGCCCGGAACACCTCACCAGGGAGGCGTCCAGGAGGCATCCTGACCAGATGCCCAAGCCACCTCAACTGGCTCCTCTAGATGTGAAGGAGCAGCGGCTCTACTCTGAGTCCCTCCCGGATGACTGAGCTTCTCACCCTATCTCTAAGGGAGAGCCCAGCCACCCTACGGAGAAAACCCATTTCGGCCGCTTGTATCCGCGATCTCGTTCTTTCGGTCATGACCCAAAGCTCATGACCATAGATGAGGGTGGGAACGTAGATCGACCGGTAAATCGAGAGCTTCGCTTTTTGGCTCAGCTCTCTCTTCACCACGACGGACCGGTACAGCGCCCGCTTGACAGTATACGCTGCGCCAATCCGCCTGTCGATCTCCCGCTCCCTTCTTCCCCCATTCGTGAACAAGATCCCGAGATACTTAAACTCCTCCACTTGGGGCAGGACACCCCCCCTGACCCGGAGAAGGCACTCTACCCTTTTCCGGCTCAAGACCATGGCCTCGGATTTGGAGGCACTGATCCCCATCCCGGCCGCTTCACACTCGGCTGCGAACCGCTCCAGCGAGAGCTGCAGATCACGATCTGATGAAGCCAAAAGGACCACATCGTCTGCGAAAAGCAGAAATGAGATCCTAAGGCCACCAAATCGGATCCCCTCAACACCTTGGCTGCGCCTAGAAATTCTGTCCATAAAAGTGATGAACAGAATCGGTGACAAAGGGCATCCCTGGCGGAGTCCAACTCTCACCGGAAACGAGCCCGACTTACTGCCGGCAATGCGGACCAGACTCTGACACCGGTCATACAGGGACCTGACAGCCCGTATCAAAGGGCCCGGTACCCCATACTCCCGGAGAACCCCCCACAGGGCTCCCCGAGGGACACGGTCGAACGCCTTCTCCAAGTCCACAAAACACATGTAGACTGGTTGGGCGAACTCCCATGCACCCTCCAGGACCCTGCCGAGGGTGTAGAGCTGGTCCAGTGTTCCACGACCAGGACGAAAACCACACTGCTCTTCCTGAATCCGAGGTTCGACTGTCCGACGAACCTCGGACCTGCATTGTGTGATGGGCTTTCTGTCATTGTTTGTAATTAAAATGTTGTTTTTGGTTTTCTTTTTGCTTCGGATCTACTGTATATGTTTCTTTATTTAACTGAATTAAGTTAGTGTTGAGCAATTTATATTTCAATTCAATCTATTTTTTGCTGCTATAAATGTTATGGACAGATGGATGAATGGATACATTTTTCTTTCCTGGTATATTTAGCAAGGCAACAGCTCAAAACAGTCCTGTGCAGCTCTAAATTTTCATTGGAAATGTATCTTAAACTGGGAACATTTTCAAACATTTCGTCTTGAAATCTAATTCTAATGTCAAGTTTGTTTCGTGATGGTGACATCCAGCCAGATGGATTTCCTGGTTTGTTTCTGATTTCCATTATACAATTTTTCTTTTCACATCTCTTTGAAGCTCAGAAAGAACATTTTTAAATTATTTTCAGTGGCTGGTTCCTGCAACGAGAATCAAATCACTACAGTTGAGCTGGTGAAAGGTGCAAAACAGACCTGAGTGCCAGTAAATACGCAGTAAACAAATTCCAATGCAAGTGGGTGGAAAAGCTGTTGAAGATGAGCATGACCCCCCCAGTCACAAAATAAAGAGGAAGACCAGTAGGCAAGTTGAAAGCCCTCCCACAGAACTGAGTCCAGTGTGAAAGCCAGTGTTGATTACTGAAAGGGGAAATCAAAGTGACTCATTTCCCCTTTCCAAATACTCCCATCACTGCTGCAAAGGGATGATGAAAGAGGCAGCACTTTTCCCTATCCGCCAATCTGAAGATGACTGATGATAGCAAACTTCCATCCAAAAATATCACGCCTTCACTTCAAAGATTGGCATCTGTTGCTGTGTTTTATATGCCTGGATGCCCTGACTTGTGATGAGGACTGTCTTCAGGGTCTGGTCTGGTGTGACTGTCCTCACCTTTCCCTTGCTGATAATGAAGAAGGTGTCGCCTCTGGCCCCCTGTCTGATGATGTACTCTCCTTCTTCATAATGCGTCTGTCAGGGAAGAAGACAAAAAGGTGACAAACTTAAAAAAGAACTACTATTGAAAGATAGGAGAGTAGGCTATTAATATATACATACATCAATAATAATGTTTTTTATCCCTAAAATGAGGTAAACAGAAAAAAACAGGTCAAAACTATTTAATCTAATATGGATGGGAACTTACTGGTTCAAACCAAGAGTGAAATAAATAAAATCATTTATTTTCTACATCCTTGGTATTCCTGCACATACTGGAAACTATCTTGGTACAAACTGGGTTTTGAAATGTTCATCAGTCAACCACATAGAAGATGAAGGGGAAAAACATCATATGTGTGAGAAAACAGTTCCTGGCTAAAATCTTCAAAATGTCTACAGAATTCCTGTAGGAAAAACCCAGAAGTAAAAGTTGAACAAAATAAAGCAGATCAGACTGAAGTAGAAAAGTCATGTGAAATTACAACAAAATATTATGCAAAAAAATAAGGCTTTATTTCACCACAGGTGACAGCTATAAATCAGTGTGTTTACTTTATTAACTATTTAATAACCAAATAATCTACAATCTAAAAAAAATATTCGCCAGTAGTTTAGACTTCATTAATATTTAAAGTCTTCTTGAATTAGTAAGCAAATCAGTAATAGAGAGGGTTCAAGCAGAACCTTTCCTATCTGAAATGTGAAAAATAAGCATGTTTAGCATAATGCAATGATACTTTCTGCTTTACACTCTATCCTGTTTCACTTTAGTCAAGGTCAGTTCAAGCTCCATATGTTTGGCTGGTAAAATTTAAAAAGAAAATTGAGCAAGTGGTATTGCAATAAACAGAGTTTCTCAATTCCAGTGGTCAGGGACCACTGCTCTACACTCTTTCCCTTCTGCCATGCACCTGACTTGAATAAGTGGGTGATTAACAGGCCTCTGCACCACTTGATGGAATGCAGAGAAAGTCATGCAATCGATTCAATCAAGTGGTCACATTTAAAATATGCAGGCCAGCGGTCCCTGAGGATGAGAATTAAGAAACACGGCCACTGGGATAAGTTAAAGTACTGAAGTTATCAAACAGCAATTACAAAAAAAAAAGAGAATTTTCTCCCCCACTCCATAAAATATATACTGTACATATGTGTGTTGCAAATAAATATATTCTAGAAGTTACATTAAACTTTTGAATATTGACATTTACTTTTCTCAATAAGTAATTAGTTATTAATTATTGAAATACTTTCACACTTACATTTAAGTGTTGGTTGAAATAACTTCCAGCACTAGGTAGTATATACATGTTCTAAAGGGTCTGCTGCTCGAAGGGTAAAGTGATGAAGGTAAGTTGTGACACTTTTAATACATGAAAAACATTTTTCCAGCACCTAGGCAACAAATTTTAAGTTCTAATTGATCCTGCACACTGAGAGCATAAGCAGTCACAGAAACACTTTCCTGAGGTTGACTACCTGACATGTTTCAGTCTTTGTTTTACTAAAATATTTTCAACTTGTGAAATATCTTGTAACTGTTCCTGAGAAACTACTGAGATCAACAGCTCCTGTTAGACCAAATTACCTCACACTGTTAAATTTATGTTTCATTTTCCACACTGTTTGAACCTTACTTTTTCTCCAAACAGAGTGCTACATGTCTGATGTGCATTTGTGAAAACACATGATGTTTATTTTAGCCCCAATAAATAGTTTTCCCCAAAGCAAATGAAACATTCTGATTCATTTTACTAATCAAAACGCATTTATGGACTAATCAAAACTAAATGAATGACTGAACAGATGTTTATAGCTTCACTTTAGTAGCACCATTTGACTTATTGTCTCAAATTAAGAGAACGCCTTTGATAATACAACATAAAAATTAATGGTAATTTGTCGAAGCATTTCAAACAGAAAATTGGATTAATTAGTATACCTTGTAGATTTTTAATTACTTATAAATAGAAAAGCATCTGGATATTTATTATTTAATTTAATAAATACTATTTCTTAAATAGATATTTGGACAGAACAAACTCACAAAAAAACAGTGATTTTAACAAAAGTACAAGCTGATCTCCACCAAGTCATGCTGTATTGATGCCATCATTTATGTAAAAGGAGGCCCACGTATTGAATTACCATAACTTTCAGAAGTCTGACATTTAATCATGTAATATTGTAAATTTCTGAGACTTGGGATTTTATTTACTAAACATTTTAACCTTTAGAACAATTTCACTTTAAATATTTTATACTTTGTTTATAATTTAATATGGGTCTTTTATTGCATGAACTTTCAACAATTTATTTGCCTCAGTGTAAGCATTAATACTCATTTCTAAATGTAGAAGTGTTTGTGTTTCCTCTCCAGAATATTTCTGGAAAAAAAATATCAAGCAAATCAGACTAAAGAAAGCTGGCAAACAGAATATTTGTTCACATTTGTGACAAAAAGGAGAGCATTCTTGTCAACTAGTCTTTCTTTGTGTTTTTATTTCCGCCAGGAATTATTCACTATTCATTAGTATTTGAAACAAATAAGATCAAATAAACTTAAACACCAGCATAGTTGATGGGTTTTTTTTATTACAGTTTTTTTTATATAAGACAAACATAAAATATCTCAATCTGCATTTAAATTGCATTGTCATATGATGCAAAATCTTTCTTAATTTTCATGAAATCTATGATTGATGCATACATTACGCTAATCTCTCCATCAGTGTGAAGTAATGGGAAAGCAGCAGTGAAAGCGACTGATGATGCTTTCCTCAGACCTCACACTTCAGTAAGAAAAGAAAAAAAAAGTCATTATAATAGGATTTAAATCATAATGGATGCCAAAATGCACCGTTGAACAAAACACAAAAATTGACTCATTTTGCAAAGCTTGGTTGAAAGTGAATGACATCTGTCTACAACATAATTAATTCCTGAACAGATTAAAGACCACTAGATACTTGGTCTGCAAATTAGTTCAACATCACCACAGCAACTAAGCAACAATTGCACTATCTTCTATTAAACAAACTTAATAATCCCTAAACTGCTTTCAACAAGTAAACATGATCAGGAATTAGATTGTATTCTCTAAATAAAACAAAGGTCTGAATTAAAATCTGCTAAGGTAAATGTATTACTAGTGGGTTTTAAGATAGATGGATCAACTCCATACCTCTTCGAGGACATCAGCAAGCTTGCTCAGAATGTCTTCCTGCAGGTCATGAAACGTGGGGACACTGCAGAAGAAAAAAAGGATCTTTTTTAACAGGATAGTATAAAATTCAAATGTTTTGTCATGTACATTAGCCCACTAATCCACTTAGAAAGTTGCAGTTAAATAAGTTTAATCATCTGAACTCCAGGACCATTGTTTTACATAATAACGTGTGATGCCCTCACACAAGGACCTAGGAAGATCCTTCACACTCTTTACTCTCACTCTCATCAAAAATGTAAAGAGAAAATGTCAGATCACTCACTCAACTGCAAGAAAAATAATTTACAGAAACAAATATTTTAAACTCACAGGCTCGCTGTCCTAGCAACTATGGCCTGAGGTCATACTGTGTAAAGCCAGAGGTCTCTAAGACCTCAATTTTGTAATTCCTTTTGCACTCCCAGGTAACTGTGGTAACTGATGATGCAAAAGCACATAAATCTGCAGTCAAACAGAGAGTGAACAAATAAACCAGCAAGGGGAGTCTGCCAGAAAATATGTGTGCTCTGTCCAAAATGACCATTAGAGTAAAAGTGCAGTTTATCACTACTGGCAAAGACCAGGTCTTAGGAAAAGTTTGTTTTGGACAGTGACAGACAAACCATTTCTAACAACAGAATTATACGGCACAGATTAATGACCACATTTTAACATAACAGCATCACACTGGTAATGCTACTGTGTACAGGTGGTGTACACCTGTACACAGTACAGCCATTTGAAGGTGGCTCTGCCACTTTCCAGAGAGGGAAGCTTCCAGTTCTGATTTATTGTAACAACGCACAGCTCATTTTGAATGAGTGTATACAGACAGCATAATGATTTTTACCTTTGGACCCTATCTACAAGAGAATGGCTCCAAAAGATAAATGTGGGTAGATTGAATAACTAAATCCAAACGAGGTAGAGCACTTAAATGAAGACGTTACTTGAGAGATGGAGCACCATTATTGATGTCAGGCAGAGTTTCTGCAAGGTGCCTTCTTTTGCTAAAGAAGGAACAAAAAAACATAGTGTCTGAGACTCAGGGTGTGTTTACAACGTAAACCCAGAAAAATATTTGTTCTCTTAACTTATTATAATAAATTGTTGATATCAAAGTACCCTACATGTGTTTGGAATGACATATTCAACTTTTTTCTACAGATTTATACTTATATAATCTGAAGCCATCCATGATTTGGTCCATGAAGCCAGAATTTCTATTGAAGCAGTTATGAGTACAAGTCTTTTGGCCCAAGTAATTTTTTATTATTTTGGGAGGGTTATGAATTGCTTAGCAACCCATCTTTAATCCAGTCTTTGCAGATGATTATTTTTGGAAAATCAGTTTAGTGTTTCTTAAGCAACTGACCTATGAATCATTCAAGCACAAAAATAATTATCAAACCTAACTGATAAGCTCTGTTTTGTCAACACATAACAGCTTCTGAACTGCCACATAATAATAATAAACCGTAACCTGTAGGAAAAAAGAGACAAAAAAGCATATTGGGGCATATCATTGTGAAAAAAAGATATTCAATGAAAGCTCATGGATATGAAAATATTTACCAATTTTAAAAACATATGAATATTGTAAAGTATTAAAATTAATAAATTAAAACAGAACAAAAGACACATGAAGACCTTGTGTGAAATAGTAATTCATACACCCCCTAAAAAAATCACTCTTAAAAGAACAGTCGCTGAAGGGTGCAGCCTATCATCTATGAATTAATCCAATCACCCAGCCGTATTGGCAAGGTAGAAAAGAAATCCTTGTAATTAGATTTCAGTCTTACATGTAATATTATATTCTTACAGTATGCTGGTGTTAATATGTGTAGTTACAGCGTACGTCATCAGCTGCAAAACATTAATATGTCAACGCGAGGCTGTGATGTTTGTTCTGGTGCTTCCAGGCAGCTTATATGAAGGCATTCTGCCTGTTATTGAGCGAACCAAATAAAACAGGGCTAATGTTTATCAAGAGCGAAAGAAAATAAGCCATGTTGCTGAACAAAGCCTTATCTTCCCATATCATCTCTTCCTCTTAGTTTCTCCAGCTCCCTATCACCCCCCACCCTGTGCTCATTTTCCATTTTTTATTACAGTAATCTTAGCCATCTTGTCTCGGCCTCCAGACCCACTTTGCCACTTTGCTGATCTACATGTCTCCAGTTCCTCAACAGAAACACTGGATTTACTAGAGAGGCGGCCCAACTCCACATGAATTATACAGAGTTTGAAATGCTGGAGCTATGAAGCATGTCGACACAAACAAAAAGCTTCTGTTGTACAACTGTGATCCAACAATTACATAAAAAAATGTAATGTAATCCAACAGTTACATAACATAGGATTCCTCTGTACCTCTAAACTAAGCAAATTATGCTGATTGTTCTCAAAGGCTTCTCTTTAAAGTGGGAGGGGAAAAGGTTGAGTGTTAGCCCACCAACTCTAAAACTTTCAGTAAAGAAAAAATGCATTTTGTAAATTTGTGAGAGATTGTTCACTAAGTGTCACCCTTACCTTTTCTCTCACAATGCATGAAAGTGATTTCAAAATATACGCTTGGAAGAGGAAAAAGCTCTTGACAAGTACACTCAGCTGCTGTATTTGAAATCATGTGGGATCAATGTTTCCTGAGTCTTCCTCCTCCACAACTTATAAGTGCAAATATGTAATTTTCACAGCAGTTAAAGGGCGGGTGAACGCTCACAGCAACCAGTCCGCTTTTGTTGTTCGCTAAAACCTATAAGCTCTTTTATTAGATCTTCTTCCGAGGAACGCAAAGGGAATATAATTATGAGCTTATTAACAAATGCTACCATTAATCTCTGATTTCCCCCAAGACACCCGTCTATAAACCAAACATAGAGTAGATCTATTAAATATTTACTCATCTCTCAAACTCTTATGTAAGATCTGTGTGGAGAAGAGAGCTGCCATTCTGTATATCCTTATCCTATCTGAAAGAGGTTGTAAATGTTTTGGAATTTTTCAAGTCAAAAAGGTGTATTAATTTATTTTTAAAATAATCTCTAAATTCTTAGATAAGTAATTACATTCTGTTTTTTCTACGAAGAACTTTCTGTGCAGCTTACTGCAGATAGTGAATTTCCAGGTTGAAAAAAACAATTTCTTTGCTGTAGGATGTAAAAAAAATCGGGGTTGAAGAAAGACACCCTGTGCTGGCCCAAGGGTGTGAAATTTTCACAGTGGTTAATGGAAAAAGTGTTTTATATAGTATATAATTTTTTTACATACCATTTCCTCTTTGCAGTCAGGTATATTGCAACTCTTAGCAAGCAACATTGTGTGCATTGACCGAGAATAAGTTAATAAAAGCATTTTATTTCAAGTGAATAATCATTTGTAGTACATGTGGTGAGCATTATGCACCCATAAAACATTACTTCCAGCAAACATAAGCAATTTCTATCTACTTTTTTGAATCAAGTTGCACTTGTTACCTTGCTGTAAGTATCACTTGAAAGAAAAAGCCAAACGGCATATTGACAGTTTGGGAGTTTATTAACATTGTAGCTTTGTGAGCAGCAGTAGAAATTAGCCCTTAGCTCATACTAATATGTACTGATCCCTTTCATTTGCCTTGGGTCAATAATTTACTTCAACAAATATGAACAGTAGTGCATATAAATGATGTAAGAACATCAGCTAAGTCATAGTAATTAAGGGTTACGTGTAAAAGAAAAAAGGTAGCACATAATTTCCCTAATTAGCTTGAAAATCAAAGCAAATTAAAGCTGAACAGAAAAAGGCAGGTCTATAAACGATTTAGATTGTGTGTCTCCTTCTGCCCTTTGATTCATATTTCTTTTATCTTATACTTCATGCTCCGGGAACCTTTTTAAATGATAATAAGCTCCTCTTTATAAAAGTGGTTAGTGCTTTGTCGCTTCTTAACAGATAGGAACGCTGACGTTCTAGAAGAAAGACACAAGATATGCCTTTCAGATGGTCAAACGACGCTGTCTCTGAAGTTAGTTATCATAGTTATTGCAAAGAAAATCAAGAATTACAAATTATTTGAGAAACAGTTCACACCCACACACACACACACACACACACACCATCCTGAATTCATTTTGTTAATTCATTCATTGAATTTCAGATCAAAGACCTATTCATACTGTTTCCTGTCACCATGAAACAATACGCTGCGGTTGCTCACCTTTTCAGAAACTCCATATACTCCGTGTGTTTAATGAGCCCCGTCCTCATCATGATCGTCTGAAAGCATTGTCGGTCGATGGCCCACAGCTTCACATTTGTTAAGGCTGGAAAGAAGACCACACACAGGTAAGGCCATGAAAGACAATTTCTGTCCTGTGGGAACCAGAATAACACAAAGGTACATGCAGTTTATGCATAATGCATATTGTGGAAGAGCCTTATGTTTCATGCTTTCACAAAATGAAGGTAGCAAATAAGCTGTGCACTTAAAACAGAAGAGAAATCAGAGTTAGTAGTGTAACCCAAGACAACTAGAACTGCTCCTTGGAGGTGTTAACCTTTATGTTTTGTTGCAATGTGTAAAAACAACTATCACCCAGGTGTTTTATTTTGCCTTAATTCTGGTCTGGAGCACAGGAAGAAAATTCTGTACAATTATTTTTTTTCCCCACCCAGCAGTTGGGAGTTAATTCGTGTTACTGCACGGCTGGTTTGCCTCGAGTAATGCTACAACATTTATATTGGTTCGGGGTCATGATTTGACTGTGGAATATCCAATTTTTATTAGTTTAAGCCCCTGAGTTGGACTCTTTGTTCTAGGAGCAATTATCAAAATGTGTGACAAGACTGAAAGTCACTCTGATATTCTTCTGTAACATTTCAAAATTAATTATTCGCAAACTGACTGCTGTCTGTGCTGGCCCAAGGCAGCGGCAGCCCAGTACAACATACAAAGCAAATTTTGGCTAAAGTGGTGCAAGTTGTTTTCTTATCTAAATTTTGAAACGCATTTGCAGCATTTTCAGACTAATTAGTGAGAGAAGCTGGTGTATTAAACACCATTTGTTTTCTTATTTTATTTTACAAGGAAGCAACAGTATTTTTCTACTGACACATTAATGTTGGGTGATTCTTTTTTACAATATTCAAACTGTTACTTTTTTTCAGTGCCAGCAGTATGCGCTGTTATCAACACCAGTTTTTTAACAACTAAAGAGATCTTGAGCTTTTCACTTTGATACCAAACAGAACAAATCATCTCATGATCAGGCCAAAGTAGTTAGAGCTGCATTTAGGAAATTGCTATTAATCATGTTACTTTAATTCAGAAATGACCAAACATGATTTTTTATTTTTGACAGACTCAAATCACATTTTGTAAAGTGTGAAAGTATTTAAGTATGTACTTGTATTCAGCTAGAAATCTTCATTTCTAAAACTCAATGCAGATGTATCCAAAGGCTCAGTTCTTGCCCTACTTTTTCCCTTCTCTTTAGTTTATATATTAATGATTACCACAGTTGTATCCTGGTCTGTGTTTCACACAGTTTAATTTAATTTGCTGGTGGTAAGGAAATTAAATTTTTTTTTCAACATGTCTTGTTTTGCGTTTTTTACTGCATGGTTGGTTAAGTCAGTTCTGATATTAAAATACTTAAAAGGTGTATCAGTGTGGTGTTTCCTTGAAAGCTTAGTCTCTGATTGACCCCAAGTATTTAAATCTAATGATCCAAAACGACCAGTACAGTAAAAATACAAGTTACTATTAATGCAATGTGATCTGTAAACTTTGAGTTTGGATATAGTCTTGATTTAATAAAGTGAATCACACAATTGTAAAGAAAATCTGCCTTGGGCATGCCGATGGCGTGAGCCCGAGTCCTGACCTGTTGACCTTTTCCTCCTCTCTCACAACCCATTTTCCTGTCTGACCACGGTTAAATAAAGACCACTGAAGCCAGAAAAGTGTCCTGTCAAATGTGAGCAACCGACGTTTCTATATGGTATGTCTGGGATGACAAAATATGTTACGTGAGATAGACCAAAATTCTCCAACTGAGTGACAATAATGCTTTTCTCTATTCTATTCTATTCTATTCTATTCTAAAATGGGGCCATATATTAGCTTTGGCTATAAGTGTTTACTGCCTTACATGTACGTACACATGAAATATTAAATAGAACCAAACTTCTAAAGAGTAAAAAACCTGTCAGAATCTCGTCCAATTGCCATCTTTCTATCTGTTGTTGATTCACACAGGCACAAATTCAGTTTTTGAGATTCTTTTCATCGCGTTAAGCCTCAACAGATGTTTTTTTCTTCTTCTTTTGACTCCTCTGTCATCATTTTTGATCAGAATATGTCAGAATGTCACTGGTGTAACATGCAGCCTCTGTTGAAATCCAGGCCACGTGGGGTTTCATCAAAGCAGTGAACCTCTAACCCACATCTGAAAGTCTTTTTATTCATCTTGAATTCAATTCCATTTTAAATAAGACATTGGCTCATTGAGTCATAACCTGAATGAAAAAAAGGAAAAAATAAATATTTATCTGGCTGATTTAATTGTAAAATTAGTTCAGTGCTTCATCTTATTGCTTTCTGTTTCATATAAATTATCCACATTATCAGCATCTTCTGTGGGAAAATGTTATTTCAGCCTCAACACCTCCATTGTGTACCTACTCAATAGTAGATTAGCAATAAAGTGAAATAAATCTATGACCTGATCCACAACAGAATACAGAAAACCCCCGGAGGTGACAACTGGGCACAAGGACATCAGGTGATATTGCAAAAAAATAAAAATAAATAAATAATAGTTCAGATAGCAGACTACTTGTTATTTTGTCTGAGTGTTGCTGTACCCTATCTCCTCCTCCAGGCATGAAATTTCTCAGAAATTTAAAGATAAAAATTGCTTTTTTTCCTGATAAGCTCTGGAGTTTATTGATTATAGAGGGATTATTTTTCTCTTGCTGGCTCCGGTATTGAAGACGGGGGAGCAGTGGTTTGTTTTACAAGTAATACTTCTAAAAGGAAAAAAAAATAAGAAAAAGAATGCATTTGGCATTAAATAGAATACAGCCGTACCAAACTCATAAATAAGATTATTTTACACGGAGGTTTTCCTATTCATACATAATTTCTTTAAAAATTTAGATTTTTTATACATAGACCAATGCTTCCATTTGTCCGATGTCTGAGGAGTTGAACTGGGAAAATCAAATGCAATTTACTGTCCAACACTGGTAAATATCAGTAAAGTTAATGTAAAGAGAAAGTTATTTTACTTGAATAATGCAGACCAAAGAGTGAAAGTCATATCATATGGTATATAAAATGTTATTAGAATTAATTTTTGGTTGTTTTGATGACTGTAGCTTACAGCTAATGACAATTAAGTTTGTTAGCAAATAAAAAATTTACATACGACTGAGTTAAATAAAAATAATGATAATTTAAAAAAAGAGATTTTACCATAATTATGTTATGGCCATGTTATACACTGTAAAGTTATGGGAAATGAATGCTGACATGATAGCCGTACAACAGGCAAGAACTGACACTTATTACAAGAAAAGATAAGCCAGATGTAATTGGTAAGAAGATGGCTGCTCACAGAGAGCTGCATCCATGCATATTAATGGACGGTTGCAGGACCAACAGGGATAACTACAACCTACAGGAAGTTGTACCTAGAGGAGGTACAACCTTGGAATCCTGTTTCAGGAATTGATTCCTGAAACAGAGACAATGTTGAGTTACTTAAACATGAAAAAGAATTTCACTGTTGTTTGGTGGATCAAAGTTATCTTTTAAATAAACTTTGCAATTAGGAAATCAGTTAGTGACCAATAGTAAAACATTTTAATGAAGAACTATGAGGTTAATGTAAAGGTTGTTTAAGTCTCAAAAGCTACACTAGAAATATACTGCGTGAAGAAATAATGTAGTTGAGTCTTACTTTTTCAGCTGAATTAATGAAAAACGTGACATTTTTATGATATTCCAATTATTTGAGAAGCACCTGTATTGTCTGTAAGGACACATTCTCTGCCTCATTCACCACTTGAATCTTGCTATAATTTGGCAGCACTTTATAATTAGGTCAAACCACATGAGAAATGCCCTCATTACAGAAAATGACACTGCTGTCAGATAGATACTGTTTCCTGGAGAAGAAAATCTAAGACAGAGTGTGAATAATGTGAATGACAGACACATATCTCAGAATTATGTGGAGAGGCAATCATACCCAGAATGCACACAAATACATGTTTTATCTGAGAAATCACACAAATTGCTTTGAATCCTAAACATAGAGTCTAAATATATTTTCCACAATATTACATTTCTCCTTCCACTTTTTCAACCCTTCCAAGTGTGTTACTAGTTTAAGCCATAACTGGATCTGGTTACACCTTATCTAATCAAAAAGGTTATTTGGACCTTTGTAATGCACAAAATGGGGACAGATTGCCCCAACTCGGAGCACAGACCCAACAAATCTTGTGTATAGAAATAGGTCCGCGGAGAGAAATGATTTGACCCAGAAGCAACGTGAGTGGGAGGTCAGACATTATTGGCAATTGTGTAGTGGTTGCAGTGAAGTATTTGGGAAGAAAGTGGGAGTGTAGAGCGCTGGGAAATAAGATATGTAGGGAGCTAGCAGCGCACAGCAGTAGGTAAACGTATTATTTGAGGACATGGTTAAATTGCGGTGAGACTCGGGGAACTAGTTAGCTTGTGCTGAAGGTACAGATAAATATGAGGGCTCAAGGGTTACTGACCACTTACTTCACAGTTTGCTTCTGTGGATCTGTGCTAGCACAGCCTGAGCAGGACAAATATGAAGATGTGCATCAACAGTATTTATAAATATCCCAGGACTTCTATGTGATATACAGAGTGTAAAGGACAATACATGAGTATCGAATGTGATTTCCTTTTGTTCGTTATCCTAATGTGCCCCTGAATATTCACAGGAGGTTGAATATACGTTAAACAATAGAAATCATTTTGTAATATTTTAGAATTCTTTATCACACATAACTTTTTTCGTCTGTGCTGTGTATGCACATTATTGCATATGTTCTGTTTTTCAGCAGTATCTCTTCTCTTAATCTCCATCTTTCTATGCCAGAAAATTGTTGTTGGCATTCTACATTGTGTTTGTTCCTCGTTCTCGTTGTTTGTTTTCTGGATAAACCAGATATTTCTATGTAGACAGAATTCTCATTTAAGTTAATTCATCTCTCCCATTTCTTGTCATCTAGAGTCCTTTCTAATTTCCACTAAAACAGGCTAAACTCATTTCTTAACTCCATCATGTTGACAGGCGTTCAAAATCTATTTTCCTTCTGTTTTGGAAACTTCCTCTAATTTACACATATTTCTGCCTTACAATGGATGAAAATTGAAAACCAATTATTCAAGTTACCTTCTTTAATGGATCAACAGTGCAGTTTGCTCGTACTGCTAAAATTTTCAGCTTCCCACCCATGTTGGGATAAATTATAAATACAGGAGACATTGCAAGTGAAAGGAAGCAAGCAGGAAAAAGATACATGTAGAGGAAGCAGTTACTCCTGTATTCAGTTCAATCATAACTCACTGTAATTTGGTTTAAGCTAAAGAGATTATGCAAATGTGCCACGTGTGTT
The DNA here is from genome assembly GCF_001444195.1 of Xiphophorus couchianus. NCBI lineage: Eukaryota > Metazoa > Chordata > Actinopteri > Cyprinodontiformes > Poeciliidae > Xiphophorus > Xiphophorus couchianus. Next base: position 9,486,420 of record NC_040249.1, on the reverse strand, counting down.
AGTTCTTGTAATACAATTATGGCTAAAATCACATGAACATAGGAGAAACAATTTTATTGATTTATTGTACTCCTGACATTTTACATCCAGAGATTGTTATGGAAGGAATAAAAAAAATATTCCCGAATTAGTGTGACATTTTTCACAATTTTGTCACGGGTATCAATATGTGAAAGTCTATATGTATGTAGTTTCCGCAGTATGACTTAATGTCATACTGTGAACTTTAAGTCATACTGGAAGTCATGTCTTTTCGAGACAAAAAAAAAAAAAATCTATGACCAGATCTGACACAGGATCTCAGAGTTGTTAGTTATTAGTCATTAGTCAGTTGCTAATATCCTTGTGAAATATTTTGTATGTGCTAAAATATTATTGCATATGGTTAAAACTGGTATTTTTCACATAAATTGGTTTATTTCAGTTAAAATATTAAAAGACCTGAAAAATTACACATCTTACTGTGTCAGAGGATACAAAACATGCAATTTAAAACGAAGTTTCTGTCTCACTTCCTCATCACACCATTGGCTGTGAAATGATGTGTTTTTCTATCTGCCTTCTGCAGCAGGTGATTTTACAATATTACTGTGGAGATTATCCAATTGCCTGGAAAAGGAAATGTACAGCAAAATCTCAAATGCAGTTATAAATGTGAGTAGTTTGCATACTGATGCTTGGTCATGATCCACGTTGCACTTGTGGATGATTAGCTTCGAGCTGCTGGACTCCGAGAGACACAGTTTTTGTCTCCAAACTAATTAGAGAGAGCAACAGCCATAAGAGTTTTCTGTCAGGAACATTGTTTTGACACTAAAATGGTTTTAAATTCGGATTCTGTTAAACTATTGCTTTCGACGTTGCGAAAGAGATCAGTGAATGTCCTAGTCTTGCTTTTAATTAATTGCTCTTTCATCATTTTCTCTTTTTCAAGAACTTGTCAACACCAGTCTTTTTTTTTTTCCCCCTTCCTGACTTTGACAAACAATTGTACACAAAGCCACAGAGTGATGTGAACTCTGTGTTTTGTTTAGGGGAGTCTCACAGGAATACAGCTGTCAGGGCTGGGGGTGGGTGGAAGAAAGTAATCTCCTTTCCCCTAAAGTCATTAATAACATCAGCCAAGTTTGATTATATCTACATGAGTTCTTTAGAGCGTGAGAAAGCAGGACAGGTCATTTACTAAGAACGGCAGAAACTCTTGAGGGTAAAAAATTTAAAAAAATTGTATCAATGATCGACTTAGTCATTGCTAAAATTTTAATCATAAGGTCTTAGTTGAAACAGTAGGAAACCAACAAATCCATTTGTTTTGTGAAGCTTTTCGTATTTCAGGTCATCTTTCCAGACAGTCTGATTAACAAATAGTTACTTTATGTTGGGGCAGAATCTTTTTGAGCTCATCAAATTCATCAGTAATCTTTGAAATAAGGAGAGTACATAAAAATAGGAAAAGTTGTTATTTTTAAATATAAAAAAGAGCAACACATTTCATTTTTGCTACATTAAAATGTCCAATAATATCTTATGTTTCTCAAAAAGTTTTATTTCTCACATTAAGTGAAACAGAAAAGTTTTGTTACTTCCAAAACTTATCTGCCTTAAAAGCAGGGCTGTTTTAAAAGTGCAAAAATACTGTAAGTCTCAGGTGGTTTCAAAGATTAAAACATCATTCACCAGTCCAGCTCCATAATACAAACTTCTCAACCTTTGCTTTCAGCATATCTTAACTGGAAAGTCATGTGTTTCAATTAACATTGTATTACCATGAAATCCTGCAGTAAAATAGTGGTTAAAATGGCATGTTATTTGTTGAAATAAGCAAACAATCTAACTTATTTCAAGGTTTCATTCTTTCACATCTTCAGCATTGTATTTCTAATTTTATGAAAGAGAAGCATTATTATGTGCTTTTAAAGAGGAATCATTTGTAAGCTTTGAAAGAAATTCTTGAGGTAATTTGAAAAACTACCTTCACTTGTTTGGTTTTGCTATTCATTTCTTTAAAACTGTCACTGAAAGTTCACAATTTATACAGTTCTACATGGACACCTCTCATGGATGCCAGTGTCTATATTACATTTATGCTGTTGATGATGCAATTGGATAATCTTTTTTTCAAACACTGGAGCAATGATTCAACAACCAACTTAAAAGAAATCTTGAACAGAATCTAGGAGCACAACTTCTGGTTTTTATTCCAGAATTTAAAAAATATGTGTGAAGATTCAAATGTAATTAATACAACTGCGCCAATATTTTGTTCAAACTCCCTTTGCCAACTAAAACTCAACACAACACTGTGTGAATAATGAAGCATTTGTTAAGCATGGTGATAGTAGCGGCATGCTGAGGTTATTTCACTGTCAGCTGCACAGATGCACTGCAAAGGGTGGAATAATGAAGCACCTCAGCGTAACATCTGATTCAATGGTGCCTAAAAGTGATGCCAAATAAAAATAAAAATAAAAAATTTGTTATGTTTTTCACCTTTACATATTCAACAACAAATTAAAGACATAATATTTTTAATGGAATGAACAAAGCAGTGTTTTTGTGGAGAAGAGATCTATAAATTCGGATTAAATATGGTTTCCGTATTTAAGGAAAGGAATTCTATTTCTGAATGATTTTTTTTCCTATAAAGAGTTTTGAGGTTACGCTTTGAAAACTCTTACTGTCTATCGAATGGATGCACCAAGGTCTGTTTTTGAAAATGACTGGATGTTTTGGTGTTCTTGTCTAACATCACATTAAAATGAAAGCAAAAAATGTGCCAATGAATTATTTGTCCTCTACTTATAATCTGTTATTATATTCCATATTAAGAACATTTGTATTTCTCAGCACCTTTTTAAAATCATTGCAGTAAACCATTTGCCTTGTTTATTTCTTTTTAAAATGTGCATTAACTAATGTGTGGCTGAGGGCCTTATTTGTGCGATGACCTGTGTTCAGAGCTGAACAAAAACCTTTGAAGGGCTGCAAAACCTTCCAATGGTGGCACCTTTGACGACACAGATCCACTTGGAGGAAACACTGGGCGATCCAATAGGACAATGATCCCACATCACATCAAATTTTGGAAGAACAGGCTAACATTGACCTTCTTGAATGGGTTTTATCCCTAAAATGTAGGAGCAATGGATAATAAAGCAGCACCATGACAGGAAGCCAACCAATTCAATTAACCCTTTCTGCCGAGAAGAATTGTCACATATTGCAACTCTAACAGTCTGCAAAAAACTCATGGTGCCGAGGTTTAGCTTGCTAAGAGATACCTAACTAAAAATGTATCAGAGATTAGATGTATAATCCACAACAAATCTAAATTGAATTTTTCATATCAAAATTTAAATTGGTTATTTCACCCTGAAAAAAGAAAGAAGTGCCTTGTGTAGCCACTAGCTGTACAGAAAATGACAGAATCTACAATATACAGAACTAATGACAAACAGCACAGAAGCAAACAAGAATGCTTTGCAATAATAATGCAAGCAATATGGTTGTGATAATAATGGTAACAAAGGGCAGTTGGCTAATCACTATTATGAAGGTACTTGTCTATAAAGGGAAATACTGAACAAAATTAAAGATAAACTGGATCTTCAGAGCAATGGCCCTGAAAGGTCAAGTGTACGTGCAGGTTATTGGACCAGGGGACAAGTGAATCAGGTCCAAATGTCACACAAATCCATCTTAAAGTTCATCAGAAATGTAAGCATTAAATATAAATGTTAACCTTATGCTGGTGCATGAAGACAAGTCAGATGGAAAAGTCAGAATTCGTTAGCATTGATCCAATCTCCTAGAAAGCTAATGGAACTTGTGCAATTGACTTTTTGTATGAAGCAAGACTGATATGGTTTTTAAAGTTTAATGATGAGGAGAGTCACGACAGCAATTAGATTTAGATTGAAATGATACATCTAATTAATGGATACACACTGTTCATGTACACCCAAAATGCGAACTGCAAAGAATGGGATAAACTGCTGATAAACCATTGATGTTCATTTTTGGTGGTATGGCATATTTGTATGAATTTGTGGGTCAACAGAATGACATTATATGAACAGAAGGGCATCTAACATAGAACATACAATTGATAAAATAAATAATGTAAGAGTTTAGTTATTAGTTATCTTTTTTACAAAAATGTGGCTTTGTAACGTGTTCAGAACATTTATTTAATCTAGAGTAACCTATCTAAACTCTGTCAAGTATTCTTTACTATATCCAGAGCTGTAAGTGATAAGAAAAACTTTTGTGATAAAAAGGAAAAACTATTTTCCTTCCCCGTTCTACTGTACCTTAACATTAATCAAAAACTTACTTTGTTCTATATAAATTGCCCTCTTCTTGGTTTGTGAGATAAATTCTAATTATTTATTGTCTTCAGCATAATGGATATTCATCAAGAAACCATTTTCCACAGAGGAAATCAGTTTGAATAACTCTATAAATTTCAGTCTTGCCCGGATGCAGAAAATCAAATGGAGGAAATGAAGCGCGTTTGCTATTCATCAGCAGGCTGGTTATTTTTAGGTCCAACCTCCAGGTTGCACCAGGTGAAACTTTCAAAATGTGCCTTTTTTCTGTGGATCAATTCAAGCCCTGTACTAAAAAGTGTTGAATTACCAATTTTGCATGCTAGAAAAAAGGCAAAAAGAGCAACTTAGTAAACACTGCCAGGTCTGTTGTAGTGATTTCATATAACAGCATGCAACAGAGTGATTTTTATTTTTTTGGGGGAGGATTCAGCGAGCACAAGAGAATTGCACTTTTCATCTTCTCCAAAAATAAGCACAGACATAACTTGTTGCTGCATGTCATGAGGCCGTCTGTCAGTAAACACAGATGCTTTGCTTCCTGCTGAGAGAGGAAAAAAACATTCAAATCTCTTCACCTAAAAATAACTTGAGAATCCAGAGAGAATTTCCCACCTACTGCTTGGCTTGTGCCGTTGTGTGTTTGAATAGACTTTTGATTATTTCTTGTTTTGATGAAACTTCAATTATTCTGACAAGAACTGCCTCCACGATGTGGGACTCCGGTGTTCTGCTTAGTGTCTGTAATATCCACAAAGAAGCCATTCAGAAGAATAATCATATAAACATTAGCCAAGTCAGCAGGTGGCCCAGAGATTATTAATGTCTTTATGTCTGTTTGAGGATGCTCGAGGGGATAAATTATTCTGATATTTCAAATATTACATTTGATTGAGAATTTATTTATATGATAATGTCATGTTTGTTACATTCATCTTGCCAACTAATGCTCAACTCAAGGAGATTTGTCATATTTTCAAGATTTTATTTTTCTCTTAGCTGCCACAACCACTGAATGGTATGTTAAAAAAAAACTATCCCCGGGTTGGCTTGGAGTTGCACTATTTATAAATATACTGTGCAGAATGTAAATTTGAAACAGGATCCAATAACATGCTAACCATTTATAACTACTATTTCAAAGAAAACAGTCCATAAATGTGAGTGAGTTCAGTGAGCTCTTCCAACAAAGCTTAGACAAGTTTATATTTACCAACGGGTTGCATCACCGCTTCATTCTGCAAAACTCTCACGCATTCCTCACTTACAGGAACTGAGAGGACCAACTGGTGTAATCAAAGCGAGAGGCTTTGCCCTATCCCTACATAATGTAACATTTCAGAGATTAAATCATTTGCCTTGTTTTATGCATGTTTTTTAAAGAATAGCAACATTTTAAAAGATGTGCTATTTATATGAATGCTTTCTTTTTCCACTAACTCTCCAATGATTTGCTGTCTGCTCCTTAATAAAAAAGGTTTTTTCAGTTGCTGTCCATTATTTTATCCTCCAGATCCCTCAACAGTCTCAGAAAGCTATTTAATGAAGGCCAAAAGATAGGACTCTCTGTATTGACTGAAATGTTGCAAACCAACAACCAGTGGTTAGTGTATACATTTCTTAAAGGATCTGCTCTTATTAAGTGACAATAATGGATGGTACACAGCTTTTGTAATACTGAAAAAAGCCAACAAATACTTATGCTAGTAAAGAAATAAACATCTTTTATGTTAGATTTAACAGTTAGAAAGAATCATGTAACATTAAGTACAACAAACAAACAACTAAATATTTTTGAATAACAGCAGCTTGTAGTTGAGAAAATAAATATATATAATCAATTTTTCTAATTTCATGATTCTACCAGTTATGTCTTTGAAGTTTTATTGGCGTTTATGCTCTGAGTTTACATCCATCCATCCATCCATCCATCCATTTTCTGTTCACCCTTCGTCCCTAATGGGGTCGGGAGGGTTGCCGGTGCCCATCTCCAGCTACGTTCCAGGCGGGAGGCGGGGTTCACCCTGGACAGGTCGCCAGTCTGTCGCAGGGCAACACAGAGACATACAGGACAAACAACCATACACACACCCCTAGGGAGAATGTAGATATAGCAATTAACCTAACAGTCATGTTTTTGGACTGTGGGAGGAAGCCGGAGTACCCGGAGAGAACCCACGCATGCACAGGGAGAACATGCAAACTCCATGCAGAAAGACCCCGGCCGGGAATCGAACCCAGGACCTTCTTGCTGCAAGGCAACAGTGCTACCAACCGCGCCACATTCGCTTGTATAATTTCTGAGAAACCACCAATGAATATCTTAATATTATTGAGGCATCAAACTTGGATGTTTTTTTTATTTTTTTGAGTTGATTCTTAACATTCACATTTATTCTATGAAGTATAACAAAATTATATATTGAAATAAATAGAGTTTAAATATGGTTCCTGTCATATTGAAGGGTTCCTCTTCAGCATGATAATTTTTTATTTTCTACTGTTTTCAATTCATTCATATTTAGAAGACAATCCTGAGATTTATTATGAAAAAGATCACAATGAAACAACTTTGACGGACATGTAATGTCTAAAACAACTGGTGTGCTATGAAAAAAACAGTACTGTGCTGTCCCTTTCTCACAGTGTTATCGCACTCACTGCAGGCCTCACACCATGCAAGTGTGCTGCTCTCATTTTTTTATCAAACTGTTACAAAAAACAGCAATCAGTGCTCTTGAATGGAAACCATATTCCCCCCTTTGATCAGCACAGCAGTACTAACTGCACCTGTTTGAAAACATATTGTTAAGTGGTTTGTCTATTTAGTTACTCCACCAAAATGCTGACCTCTAAACTGATATCCACTCTGATGTTACAGCATTCTGAATCTCAAAGCCAAAAGTAGAAGGGGCAAAGTCTGCAGGTCAAATTTCAGTTCATAAAATACCCATTTTTATGGTGAGTTTCCAGTGAGAAGGATGAAGTCAGAAGACATATTGTCTGGCAGAAACAGCTTGGACATTTAGCAAACTGGCACCCTAAACTAAGGACTTAAAAGCTATCTGGCCAGTCTGTCCCATTTTTCCACAGTACAAAATAACAAAAACAACAGGGTTTCCCCCAGTGTATTATAAGGCTTATGAGATACAGAGAAAGTTGGTATTATGCTGAGAAAGTTGTTTTTATCAAAAAGAAAAATGTACAAGCTTCAAGATGATGTTGTTATAGACAACATTTATTTGTCCACATAGGATGTCCTTCTGTGTCAGATGGCATTTTCTTTAAAAAATAAAAAAAAACAAAGGCTGGCAGCGCTTTTAAAATATAGATTTGTTCAATTTCTTCAACAATGATCATCAATGAACTGTACTTCATTGCCTCACTACCATCCTCCTCAGTGTGAACACATCTCTGTAAAGCAATGCTTATCACAGATCCAATTGCTTTTCCAGTTTAAATTACTGCTCACTGCTATTTTGAGTCTTTCTGTGCATAATCTACAGTATTTCACTTACTATGTTTTGGTATGTTTGGTATGCACAGTGGCGCAGTTGATAGCACTGTTGCCTTGCAGCAAGAAGGTCCTGGGTTCGAGAAAAGTAAATCAACAAGATATAGAGTCGCTTCAGCTGCTCAACATCGTCTAATGGAAAGATTCCAGTGCATATTATCTCATTAGCCTTTCCCTATTGTCTCATGAGACAAGTGTAAAAATGTCTAAGAAAAGCAGCTGCACCTGCAGGCCTGTTTTCTAAATCATCGCCATCTGAAGCAGCCTCTCTGGGTGTTTTAACCTTTCAAGTTGTCTATAGCCTCAGAAGAGATTCTAGCTCAAGGCTCACACCTGCGCACCAACTTAGAACTGGGACAACAACAGCAGCAGCAGGGGCCCCTCAGTCCAACTACTCACAAACACAAAAAAAGTATAGTGAATCACGGGAGGAAGTGGAAACAGATGACAGAAAAAGCAAAAAGTTAACTCCAAACTGACTTCAAACAGCTGGGGAAGGAAAATGCTCCTAACCTCACCATGGTACCATACGGGGGGTTTTTTTTGCATGCTGGCAACAGTGCTACCATGGCAGCCATGGAAACGGAGCGGATTTCTTTCCTACTTCATCCCACAGGATTTCTATCTGCCAAAGCTATTCTTTCTGTCTTCTCCTCTCTGTTGTAGTGGTGTTTATGGTTATCTGCTGAAATCCTTTCTCCCGTGACAATTATTATCCTAAACCTCTGCATGTATAAAATGAACATAGAAAAAAGATTTGACTCTCAGATATGAACTATTTTTCAAAAATCGTAGGCCAGAACTGTTCTAAAACCTCCTTTCAGCAATTGTTTTATAGTTCCTGTAGCTCTCCTCACAGTTCAGTCACAACTACAGTAATGTTATCTCGGTTCCTTCTCTGCCTTTCTAATTGCTTGTTAGTGCACAAGGCTAAAGTGTGCAGCCAATTTGCCATTTTACTCATTTTGCAGTTGCATCATTATCTTTTCATGTGTCTGTAGATCTTTCTCATCAGCCCTTCATTTCACTAAAATATGGCTCAACCTCTAATTAAGGTCAGCTCTCTAAAATTGGAAAAGAAAATGGTTCAAGAAGGGTTAAACGTCTTTAATTCCTGATAAACCTGCCCCTCTGGTCATTATCCACTTTTACAAGTTGGTCATGAATAAATCCAGCATACAGCAAGTAAAACTCCAAAACATAGGGTTTAATATTACATTAGATAAAACAAAGGTTTCTAACAGTTTAGCAGAACCACAGAGTTATCATTTTTATTAATATACTGGCTTTAGATTCTGTGTTTATGAACTATTATGCACAGAAAACTCCAGACTAACTAAAGAGCAAGATAGATTCTTTCAGAACTGAAGCAAGTATTATTATTATTATTATTATTATTATTATTATTATCTTCTCCTGCTAGTGTCTAGACAAGGACACTCTTATGAATGAAATTTCAATCTCAATAAGTTATTTTTTCCTGGTTAAATAAACAGGTGTCAGGTTTCATATGTGTCCTCAAATTAAAGCTCATTCCTGTATTTTATCTCCAGCAAAACAAAATTGATTGCAAAATGCAAAACCTGCAGCACAGTCAGTAGTAATCTCCAGCAATGAAAATAAATAAACTAAAAAGCAAATGCATACAACATAGTTTCGTTCTGTGTAGCACCATTTGCAAGGAAATTCATTTAAAGAGTTGAAAGTGTTTTTGTTTTTTGTTTGTTTTTTAGCCAGACACAAATAGGTAATGGATTTTGCTAATGGTGTGTTTCAATAATCACAAAAATTTAATTACAATACTAATTGACGTTCTGTGGCTCATGCAGAAGTGATGGAATCTGGCAGACAAAAGAAAACTTCTGCTTACTGCTACTGAACTATTTGTGGAAAATATTAAAAATGTTTCATTTTGTGGCATCTATGAATTACTGCTCATATGTGAAGCATACCTGACAGAGATGCAACAATAGATAATGTTTCCCACAGAGAATTGTGGAGTATTATTGCTACTATAACCAAAAGAAAGAGAGGAAACTGGCATACACATAATCTGACAAGCCTTGTGTTTTATTATTTAAACAAAAAAAGCCGTTATTCGCCGCCGTCAGCATACGCCGTCATGTTTAACTTTGAGCCTGGTTCTCCTAGAAGTTGCATCCTTAAGTTTTTACAAAGAAAATACGCTCTCAGTGGACAAGGTGAGTTTTTTGAAACACTGCGCAAACTGTGCTGCACTCACACTCATACATTAACACATGAACATTTTCTTCTCTGAGGCTGATTTCAAAGACAACTGCACTCATGGCAGAAGGAGGGGTAGTATTACAGCAACACACTCAAAGACGTCTCCAGAACCATGTTGTTGCTTCTGCTTCATTGACTGACAGCAGATCAACGTGACATGATCTGCTGTTTTTTAGTCAATCGAGCAATTGTATACTTTTCTTTTAAATACAGACAACTTAAAAAGGAACAAAACTAATTCGAAAATAACAACTCAGATAATTATATTTTATAGAGGCATTGGTCTGTGTAACTATTATAGACTCCAGAGCACAGCTGCTAAAAGTATTGATGTGTTTTCTGGATGTTGTGAAATATAAGCCGACTGTTTGGCCTATTGAAAGAAAGTTGGTTAAAATGTCAAGATGGACCACAGAGTTTAATGGTAACATGTGTTCTGTAAAAGATGTCCTTGCACTCTCTGGAGGTCTTGGAGTACATTCTACTTCTTTCATTTTTACGAAACGGTTACAAAACAGCAATCAGTTCTCTTGAATGGAAACTGTCCCTTTACCTTCCTTTGATGCTCTCAGCATTGATCATTGCACCAGTATAGCTGACACAAATTGACACATATACAGATACAATGGTCACTTTTAGTGTGGTGCATCACAGTTAATGTTAGACTTTTGGTTCTTTTGTTGGACTTTTGGTTCCTTGTTTTATGTTGTCCTTCTCAATATATGCTTGTCACAGTTTTCTTTTTTCCATTTATTTACCGACAAGAAAGAAAATATGCTTTCTTTTTCTTCTGCTTTACAGAAATTGTATTTGTGCTGGTCTATCATGTAAAATGTCTCTTCCAATGAAATACGGAGAGGGACTTTTTTACTTTACAGAATTATGCTACATTTTCCAATAAAGTAAGTATTTTTTGGCTGTTTGTTGCTTGCAAACAGCTCTTTAAATTGACTTTCATAAAGTAAAAGATGCACACTGTAACTGATTAAAGATTTCGTAACAAGAATGATGCTCTGGGTCTTAAACTTCTGGAAGCAATACTGAGTCGGGTAACTTCTATCTCTATAACCATAAGTCAGTGAGTCACAGTGCAGACTCCAATGAGCCAACATGCATATCTGTGAAGTGGAGCCGTTAATCTTAAAGGATATATTTGCTTATATCTTGAATGGTCAACAGTAGAGGGAATAAAAATCTTTCATCATAATGAGAATTCAAGGGATAAATGTCAAAAAGCTGGGATCATTATGAGAAAGAAAATGTCAGTTTGAGATTAATGTTGATGGTGAGCATATGAAACACAAATATATACTGCTTGGCACAAATATGCATGGAATTCATGTATGCATCTGGCAGTCAGTGGTTTTTGCTCCCTTTTAAATGTATCCTAGCAATATTGTTGACTTCAATTGATGAGAGCAATTACAAACATCAGATTTTTATCTAAATCCATCCTACTTAATTTCCAAATTAAAGTGGACTTTGTGACGGTATTTTTTAGCTATAGATTTTCTAATAGTTGTTCTCTGTAGTTCTAAAAGTGCTGGGTCAGATCTGGAAACAATTTTAATGAGTGTTAGTTCAAATATAATCCAGTTACACAGTCTTCTCAGCAACCCCGTTACAAAAAAAAGAAGTATTCGCTAGGGTGTACATACATCTCACTGGGAATCTGCAATAAAGTAGGACAGAAAAGACTAAGCCCTGATTTTTGTATTGGCAGAAATTGTCTCGAAGTCAGTAAATGTTTGACTTTTTATTATATAATTCATGCATGGAAAGAGCTTCAGGTCTAAAACCTGCACACACGCCATCTCTCCTAAGGAAATGTACACAATCCATTGTCTGCTAATGTGTGTCGGCTAACTGGAAATACCCAGCTGTGCCCTAATGGCTTCTTTCATACACAAACACTCCCTTATACGTCATCTGGATCCCCCCTTAAATACTCTAAGAAGCCTTGAAGTTATCACAGATTTATGACACTGTCAATGTTTACGAGCTAAAATCTTCATGTGTGTAACAGTTAGTCCTCCGAGAGATGAAGACAAAGACTTGCTTTTCCATCAATGCTATAAAGATGGAGCTTACAGATATAATCTCTCTCACTGATTGTATTTGGAGTGACTGGCAGAGACATTACTCTCTTAGAGATGACTGCTCTGAAAACAAGGCCTGGATTCCCAACAGCCTTTTATCTGTGGCGTTACTGAACAATCGTTGTGTTTGTCTGTCTTGTATGCATTTGTGTGTGAGCCCCGTGTTGTGGAGTTAAATGGGTATCACAATGCAGGTCACATGTAGGTATTGTATGTCAACATTGTGCATGCAAGCTGTGAATTCATTCTGATGAATATGATTCAGCACAGGTCCATTGTTGTGATCAACACTGTGACAGTACAAAACGTCCCTCTTTGTTACTCTGACAGCAGTGCACACAAGCTGAAGTATTACTAACATGATCTTTAAGACGTCATTTTGCCTTAGGATATCCTCTCTATTAGACTGATTTTGTGCATATAAATGGAGAAACTGACAGTCGGCGACTCATATGATTATCATCCATTCATACTGTCTCTGCTGTCAGAAGGAAACAAGATACACCTCATAAAGATAGCAGATTGAAATGAGATTGTTTTTGCTTTAACATTACTGTGATAAAATAGCCTCATAACTTTGACAAAAGGCTAGTTATATGCAGCCTGGAGTCGCTATGAAGCTAAACTGACTTGGAGTAGAGGAGATAATGACTGACTTTTTATTTTAGGAGAAACTGTTTTCTGAAACGCTCAAGGCTCAGAACCATTACTTTCTACATGCTGATTTACATGCAGGCACTGAGCTGTAAATTTAGGAATTATTCATTTTTGGTCAAATTGGCAACTTATTCTGAACATCAAAAGCAAGTTAAAAAGCTTGGGTTTCATGTATCAAGTCGTTTTAAAAACTGCGATTTCAAAACAACACATTTTTTTGTCTTTCTTGTTAAAGTCCTGAAAGTAATGCAGAGTAGCCCCTCATTTAAATGTTGATGCACATGGCTGATCAGCTGGCTGAAAGAAGATTCCTACTCCTGGCATAAAAAGAAGATAAATTCAGCTGTTTGGTATATTTTTGGTTCCCAAAACAATCCTTCAGTTGACACTAAAGGAGCACCACTTGTTACATATTTTTACCTAATATATGTAACAATATATTGGAGTAAACTGAGTGGGCAGTTTACTCCACTGCCCGCTCAATTGCAATGCCTGTATGACATAAATTTTTTCATCTGGATCTGCCAACTAGATGTCTGCAGATGTCCGTGTGCAGCGGAGCGTTTTGTGACCATGGTGGCTGTGTACCCCAACAGAGACGAAACAAATTCCATTCTAAGCTTGGTGCCACATTGAGCACATAACCAAACACATTACAAATTTAGGACTGAAAATGTGTGGAAGAAAAATAAGCTCCACTGATATTCTGTGGGGACATGAAGTTCAAATCGTACCGATGCTTAGATGCACTTAACAGTTTGCAAAGACTGACTGAAACATACATTTAGAAGGATTTATTTCTTCTGCATCAGAATTAAATTTAAAATTTGCACTTGCAACTTAAAGCCAACAAAATTTGGATAGTAAACTGCAGATTCAAACAGGTTCTCTATGAAGTGGAAACTAATGTGAAAGGTTCTCAACGGCAGTGTTGGTATGAGAATTCAAATACCTGTGTATCTGCTTCTTATTATAGAGTTTATTGGTAATTAATTTGTCATATACTTTCTCTGTTATTTGTTCATGCTTTTTGTGGTACTATGCTGAATAATGTTTTGATACACAATCCATTCAAAACACTTTGATATTTAAATGCTTAAAGAATTTATTTTTTCCTACTGTCCCCTTCTCCCGTTTCAAGACAACATAAAAACTATTTAGTCTGCAGCCTTTTGATGGAGCTTCCTCCTTCTATTGTCACTGCTGCCCTGTTATCATCTCTATTTGTCTCTCACTCAAACCTTTTTCTTCCGCTTTTATTTCCAGTCGGCATCTACCTGACTGCCATCATGTGGAAATAATGCGACACAGCTTGATGACAAAGGAACTCTTCTGAGTCTCAGGAGAGTCTCCGGCTGCATGTGAAATCTTACTTCATTTGCCGAGACTGGCTGAGTCAAACCCCAAATGAGGCCAGAGCTTTACACTTAAGTGTCTGTATCTAGGAACTAAACATAACATATTGATTAGAGGAGCATTCTGGGACACTAAGCATCCTGGAAGGTGTAGTGCTGCTCATAATGTCTGCGCAAGTTATTTTAAGGGCTTGTTTCTTTAGGGAGAATGCAAGCTAGCAAATACTCTAAAAGGATGAAAGGTTGGGGATGGAAATATTCTTTTCAATGTGCCGATGCAGGAAAATGTTACTATGCAATTAAAATAATTGCATAGTAATTTAACGAATTAATGGTAATTAATTGAACAAACCATAGCAGTTTGCAGCTGCCCAAATCACCCTTGAAATGGTTAAATCAATATTTTTAAAAAGGCTCAGAGTTTAAAAATTGCAGCAAAGAAATTGTAATTGAACACTCTAACTGTTCAGGTCCAGTCTGTCTGTAGAATAAGCATGTAGGCCAAAATTGTGCATATAATTTCTCTTCTAGTGGTCTGAAAAAAGGTCTTAGCAAAAGTTTGTCCTTCACGTTGTGTTGGAACTGCAGGGTTTTTGAAATAACAAATACAGAAATTAAACAAAATATCTAATCACACTGAATATTTCATAATAATCTCAGTTCAGAGCAGCTGGTTCCTTCATCAGTGAGCCGCTGAAGTCACTTTGGTGAGTCGCATAAGTTTAAGATTTTTCCTTATCAAACTTTGCCTTATGAGATGTTCTCGTCCAATGCAAACCCAATACTGCTTATCGTCTTGTATTGTGAGATTGTAAGGTAAACTCCTAAGTAAAAGCCTTACCTCAACACAAATAGGCAGTTCATCCAAATTCTAAAGATATAATTATTCACGGAGGGGGACTTAGGAGATTACTGTATGTGATTAAAATTAACTGAGGCTACATCCTCCTACAGAGCTGCATGCACAGATCAAATTAAACTGCTTGATTGGAGTGTGAGTCTCCGTAAGCACTACTGGCTGCATGATTTCCATTAGAGACTATCACCTTTAATAGACACCCTGGCAGCTGAATTCCTTGGTACATTCATGTGTAGCGACACGCATTAAAGTAAAGACAGTCATCCTAAGAGACAGCGCCAGTGACCCTGTTAAACCAAACACACTTTTGCCTGTGTAGACAATTACATCATTTGTTCCATGCATGGATTTTTATGAAAGCGCGGCAGGAAGTATGGGCCGATGGACTGGTAGATGGGCAAAATAAAACACAAAAGAGAAAGCCAGACGCTCTGTCGCCAGTGGGAAGGGGAATATTTTATCCCGTAAGAGTTGGCTCATCTCCCCGTGGACACCTGTTGCCATAGTAACTAGAGCTGGGAGTTTGGTCGGTTTGACTGGTTCGTTGGACTTGAGAAGGGTCAGCACAGGCTACGCAAGTTTCCAACCATGAAATGGTTGACCCCGCCTCGCCACACTTTAACATGTGATGATGGAGGAACCTTTGCCCTTCATGTATTCATTAAATCCAAGGTCACTATCTGATTTTTTTTTTATATAAGACTTGGAAATATGAGCCAGCTCTTGATATAAATATATATTGAAATCTCTTCTCAGTACATCCAGAATATCCAGAATGTTCCTTTGTTTCAGTTCGCCCCAACTCTGACCTACCTGCATCTATCTTAATCCATGCATACAAATATCCTTTCATCAATTATACCATGCCTCACCTCGTCTCACCTTTTGTCTTTTTATTATTCCGCTCAAACACAAATTTGGAGCTACTTCCTATTTCTTGCCTCACCTAAACACACATTTTTCATTTTGACATGCTATCTTGCGAGCTTTCAAATGTGTGTAATCCACCATCTGTCCTGTGCTTTCTCAGTCTCCTCTCTTTAATCTATCAGGCCGATTATTCAAATTGCCAGTCTGATGGACCACCTACTCACCCACTGTGCATCTCTCTGAGCTGGGGCTCTGACATGCGAAAGAGCAAGAGGCAGTAAACCTTGACATTCGTCTCACTCCGGGTCTCGCAGCACACTTGGCTGAAGTGTTGCAAAAACTCACACTGCTGATGGGCAGCTTTTGATAACTCAAGAACAATACTAGACACACATTCCTACTGCAACAGACCTAAAGTCTTCTACAATGAGACTGCATATTTCATTGAAGTTGTGTGTTCAATGCGTCAACTTGTGTCGCCTTGGCAACATGTGGACATTTCAACACGGACTTGTGTGGAAATGTTTTAAGGTGTCTGTGAAGACTCACTCTTGACAGTGGCTGTCCTGGTGCAGTTGTAGAGAATAGCCAGCTCCCCAAACACCTTTCCTGGCCCCATGGTGCAGAGCTTCAAGCTTTCCTTTGTCACCTCCACCTTACCATCTGAAAAAGGCATAGACATGCAAAAAAACATTTATTGTAATAGTTTCAGCTTGCACAGTAGATAAGCCAAGTTTGACACTAAATTAAGTTTCTGTGGCAAAGTTTCAGTGAGAAAGTGGAGTGGATGTAAGTGTTTGAGTATTTTGCTTCAAAATAAGTATGTTAATTAAGGCAATTGGTGTATATCTTAAGTGATGTACACTAAGAGGACTAAATTACAATTTTTTCATCTTTATTTACCACTTTCGAAAAGTATGAATCTGCCATTAACCTTTCCACATTTTGTCACACAAGAACCACAAACCTTAATTTATTATTTTGAATTTTAGTGATAGATCAACACAAGTCATATACAAAAGAAAATGCAAAAATAGTTTCACAACTTATCTCCTTAGAAAACTGGATCCTTCTTTTGATGAAAGGCCACCTAATTTCAGGAGTAAGTCCCTTCTCTATTTGTTATTTTTTACTATTGCAAGAAAATAGTCAATTGGAAGTGCACGGTATATTTTTTTTACCAAAGTCAGCAACATGTTATCTATTCCCACCCAGGATGAAACTACACATAGAGAGGAAGTCGTTAAGTGTGTCACCATCTCACCAGATTCCTTCCTGTGACTCTCGATGTTCTTATGTAACAGCTCTGTTTCCTAAAGGGAGAATTTCTGTAGCATGAAGATGGAAATGTAGAGAAAGAATGAAAAGTCTTTCAGTCTAAGCCTTTAATAAATTTTTACACTAGCACTTCTATTATCAGCTGAAGTATTAAAACAAGATTCAAATTGTCAATAGTGACTAACTGTTCAAATGTCAATGAAAATCTGAGCTTTTAAAATAACTGAGAAAACCTTCAATATTTTAATTTGTGAGAACATGAAACTAAACACAAAGTAAAATACAACAATCTGCAAAATCTGCTTCCTCTATTCTTAGGTCTTTTGGAAAAACTGATGCTAGTAACATCAACTCTTAAGAGTGTGCCCTGGTTTTTCTCTAGGGACAAATGAAACTCTTTCCTTCCCATTTTATAGACAAAATATTTCAAAAGCTTGACATAGCTGAAATAGATGTAACATCAGCCAAGTCTTACAGAGCACAAAACAATAGTTCTCTGCTAAGTTAAGAACAAAATCTCTGCCTAAAGGAAAGCTACTTATGGTTAATTCTAGGAAAACAAATCTATTCTTTAAAACAGATACCTCTCCTCTTTTAACAGAGGATTTAAATAAAAAAGTATGCATATTTCAGAACACAGTAAATATTTGAAGATAGCTGTTTATCATCTTGAAAGCACTCACCTCATATGCAAAGATGCTGATTTAATTTCAAGCAACTATGAAGTATGACTACCAATTTGCTGTATAAAATTAAGTGGTTGGGGTTTAAATTTATTTCTGGCTACTACCAAGACAGACATGAAGAAAGGCCAATGCTACATCATAAGTGAGATTACAGGGTGGCTACTATGGAACCAGTCAAAACCACAGCCTTGTCTTAGCTACATTTTAACATGCTGTGTGTATAATTGTAGCTGTAAATAAAATAATCCAACTAGCTATCCAAGGGATGGACAAAAACAGGACAAAGACAGTGGTTAATGTATCTGTTTTATACTCTGAATCACTTCTGGTATCAGTCCTCATGCCCAGGCTCTATGCTTCTTTGGTCAAACAGATGAGTTTTCCACCATAACAAGACATCTGCAATTTTCTCCTCTATTCGGGTATTCCTATAGTGTCAATTAAGACCTCCCAAAACATGAATTATAGAAGCAGACAGAAGGAGAAAGACTTTTAAGCCCAAGAAGAATGACTGTGGCTTTGTAGAGCGACCCCACGGCCCTCTACAAAGCCCTGATGCACAGAATGTGGTTGTTCTAGTCATCCACCTTTAAAACTACCACATTATGTGCATCTTTGCTTTCTCACCCAGCTGTCTATTCAGTAGTTGGCCATGTAGTTCCTTCTCAAAAATAAGCTTCTATTAGTCTTGCATACAATTTGAAGTTTTATTTATTTCTCCTTTTCTTTTTTTATTTTAATAAAAAATGGAAAACTTGACTGTTTGGGGATTTTCTGAGGCCATGAATTATTTTCAACTTGACAGTTCCAGCCCATGTGGCAAAACGTTTGGACACCTCTGCCCCATAGACATCAGGGATCGGTTGTATTTTGTGTTTTATCAATGTATTGTTGATTGGTAAACACAATTTGACATTAGAAAGCAATCTTGAAAGAGGTCAGCAGTGACAAAGAAAATCCTGATTTTGGAAAGCTCGCTGACCGCAGACCTCAAGGGAATTGCCAGGAATAGAAATAACAATGTTAATTTATATAAATTTCATAAATGATCTGTTTGTTTCTTGTTTTGTTTTTTTTCCTAAACTGACTCTGGGAAGTTCATGCACACACCACCACCGCACCTCCCCCGACAAAAACACACATGCTCACAGGGTCCAGCTCATTTCCTGTTTTTGCATCTAATAATACCTGCTTTATCATGCTGCTTTGTTATCCAGTGGAACTGAAAAATTCACCAGAAACTTAACTCTCTCTCATGATGAAGCCTCATTCAAATTAAGGCACATGCAAAACTAAATGATCACATTATGTAAAAAAGCTGATATGGCTGTACAGTATGTACTGTCATCAGTGGATGTGATGTCAAAAAGCAAACAAGAAATGTGATACATTAAGAAAACAGCATGTGCTGCATGTGTAGAATGTTCACTGCTATTAGCTTATCACTATCAGTGAACGCCAGCATGTCTTCCTCCCCCCAGGCTGTATGAATAGGTTTAATGGTTGATCATTTGAATGCGAGTCGCAATGTGCCTCACATAGCGGGGCATTGGAGCACACCTCAGAGCAGACTTTTCTTTGGCTCAAGATCAGATGAATTTTTTGGCTGGATTTCTGATTAAACGGCCTAACTCTGCCTCACACCATGCACTAGTGATGACTTGTCATATAATGAGAAACATCAAACCTCTATCAGTCAGGGTTTGAGTTCTCTCCTGCGACGAAGGACGTCTTGAACCCTTTTATGAATCGTTCATATACAGAATTTTGTCTTTTTGACTAAACGCCATTTCTTTGCAAGAAGTGTGAGTTCAATTTAAATAGAAAAGGAGGCCAAACATTAATTCCCAACCAAAACAGAAGACTGCCTCTGACGTTTTTAAAGTCAAGGAGCAAGACACCATTTATCTCCATCCAGGCCTTCCTTTTATTATGTTTTTCTAAGAGCATAAAGTGGACATAAGGAAACAGGATGTTGGGGAGTTCAAATCTCTGAGGATATAACACAACCAGAATCCCATTATGATTGACCATAATCTTCCGGCAAAGTTCAGGGGTCAAATTACCCAGTGTAAATTTTCTTTTCATCTGACCATTGCAAGAAAAACTAAATGAAGCAAAGCATGTTTTTATCCTGCAACAGCAGCTCAAAAATGGAAGTCATGAAGATTTTTAGTGCTACAGCACTTAAGTTTACACTTGTGACTTCAGCTCAGCAATAAAAAAAAAAACAAGCCGCACTCTGCACTCAATGGTTTAGAGCAGTTAAAACCACAGTAAAACACCACACTGAAGCTGAAAGCCCATGTATTGAGTTTGAGCAAGGGATATATTAAATGGCCATGGAAATGTGTTTCATAAATGGTGAGTTTTACAAAAAAAAAACTGAATCTGTTCTTTATTAGGAAAAAATTATGCTGTTTCTCTGATATGGTTGGGTCCTAACTCTGATCAAATCTATCAATTTTGGTATCTATCTATCTATCTATCTATCTATCTATCTATCTATCTATCAGCTGCTTACCCTTGCACTGTGTTCACTGCTGACTCCAATAAAGGTAAGTATGATATCATTGATATCAAAAGCGTTAGTCTATGTTGGGTTTGCTCTAAAGTTGAACATTGATCTGTCCTGCTCTGTAATGAGTTTGATGCCCGTCAGCTGTGACAAACCTGATTGTTTACTGGTAGCTGTGCAGAGAATCCTGATCTCTGAGATAGATTTTCCTCAACATTGATTAGCTCATCTCATTCTCTCTGAATTAATGATTAGTTGAAACGGTCAACATTCGCACTGAATTTATAAACCCAAGTCCCTCGGACCGCGGGGCTGTGACAAAATCAAGGACAAGGCCTTGTCATGAACTATTAAGTGCCTCCCTCAAGTTAGAAATAGAATAAATCCTTAAGTTTGAGAAAATACCAATGCAGACTTGAGCCAAGGGCAAGAGCAAACAAAGACGATAAGCAGCTAGAAGAAGCGTTGACAGATTTGGAGTTTTTTTAATCACACAGAGGAAAATGAGAATGACGTTTGTTTAGTTCAAAACACTACCGGAAAAAAAACCAAACACGTTGTTACAGCAAGCCTCTGCGAGTGTGTCAGTAGGCTGACAGATAGCATAGCCGCAAGATGTTACACACCAAGGAGAAGCAAGGCTTCAATAGACTGCCATTGAAGAAGTCTATAGAAAGAGCTTTTTTTACTTAAAACTTTGAATGCTAAAGGTGAAACATTAATCAACCGTGAGTCGTTAACTCAACCCTGTCAGCCAAAGGGCTGCATCAACACATTGCCTCTTTTGTGCCTCTCTGATCTCCTCAAATCATCCAGAAGTGCTGCATGTCAGAGTTCTTCCATGCATTTACTCCAGTCATGTCATTATGTAGCATCAATGATCTGGTAGCAGCCGAAATGTGTAAGGAAAGAATGCATACATGGTTGGAAGGATGGAAAAATACATCTGGAAAGAGATAATTAAAAAACAAACCAATGAAGGGTTTTCCTGTGAAGATTGGTCTTAAATAATTACATTAAATTAAATTAAAGGGTGTTTTCCATCTGACATGTAAGTGTCTGACTCCTTCCCTTGAGAAAAGAGATCAAGTCTTAGTTATTATCACAGGTAAACAATTGCTCAAAGATTTCAGAAAGTCTCCAAAAGGGAATTGATTCTGAAGCCACCAGAAAATGTTAGAAACCTATTTGAGACTGTGAAGAGTTTTGACCACACTAACCCATTGTTAGATAGATTGTGTTCAAATGGGGAGAATTCAGGACAACTCCCAGCCTCCCCAAGAGTGACTGGCCATCAACAATCCTCTGAAATGACAGGTCTGTGACAGTCTGCGAGATTAGGAACCCAGAAAACCCATTATTAGACCAGGTGTTTTTCTCAAATCAGTGACTGTAAAATTGTATCATCACAATCACTATGAGCAACAATAGTGTGCATTTTAGTGGTATAAGAAAAAGCAACTCTGTTGTCCATCTTAGAGAGGCAATGTTCAAGAGTCAAAACCTTTGCAGTGTTGTGGACAGAAAGTGGGAACCAAATAGCCTTTTCTTGTTTAGGCTCTTAGTAATTAGAGATGCTCTAAGGATGTTAATAAGTCTCAGAATGAAGCTTAACTGATTTCAGAAAATAGTGATAGCTCAAAAAAGCCTCTACCTTGAACTAAGAAACTACTGCATCTGGTGACAAAATGGCTTTATAATAGTGTCATTTTACAAGGCTTTCTGTTGTGGTCACAACCTACTAATTCAAGAGCAGAGACAATGTTTCAGACAGTGAAAGAAGCAACACCCAGAAACTCAATAACATACATTTAAGATAAAATAAAAATAAAAAAGACATGATGGTGACTTTTCTAAAAGAGTATTTAAAAACTCTCTTTCAGATTAGCACTGTTAGCTGACTCTATCAGCAATCTCGCTGTGAGTTTTCCATATTTTAAACACCGCCACCTTGTGTCAACAGTCTTCTATTAGCCTGCTAACATTTTCAAATTATTTATGCTATTTAACAGAGAAGTTTTTGTAACTAAACTTCCCATGTTTTAGGTCAGTTAGGATTAGCAAAATTGCTTCTGTTTTCTAAATGCCACAATCAAAACCATGCGATGTTTTCAGACAATTTTGTTTTGATATAATTTATTTTTTTCTGAAAAGCATCAGTCACCCTGCATCAAAGCCAATCTATTTACATAATGCAGCCACCCTTGTACTTCACAGCTGGAATGGTGTTCTCAAGTTTGCAAGCTCATCCTCCTTTCCTCCAATAATGACGATCATTATGACCATAAACTAAAATCTCAGTTTCATCACACAACAGGAGATATCTCCAAAAAAATATGGTCTCTGCAACTGAAAGTGTTTGCAAACTGCACCCTGTCTTTTCTATGTTGCCTCTGGAAGAAACACTTTTTATGTCATGAGTGGCCTTTAAACCCATGGTCATAGCACTTGTTTCCTTGTGGTTAATAACATGCCAGCTTCTGGTACCATTTTCACAAATTATTTTATGTTTCTTCTGCCGTTTATTGGCACATTTCAGACCAAATCATGTCTATCTCAGGGGTCAAAAAGCCCTCCTTCCACAGCAATTTGATGGTCAGATATTCCCATGGTGTGTATAATTGTTTGAAAATATTAATAAGGCAACTTGATTTGTACTCTAACAGCATCACTATTATTTTTCAATCTTTTGTCAAATACCTATGGACAAAATCCTCACTTTTGCAAAGTGTGTTTTGTCAAGAAGCAATGGAGCAGCTATGCACCTCTCTGTAAATCAGACCTTGAGAGCAGACCGGATGACGTCAAACTGTCTCTCTTAAATGTAAGCTACAAAAACAGGGTGACGAAAGGTGGGGGTAGAAGGGTGAGCGCAGCAAGAGGAGTCAGGTGAAAGACTTGAAGAGAGGACAATAAGAACAGCAGATGAGGGAAGACACTGCAGGTCAGGTGCACCTGATGCGACAGGTATACTCAGCTGAACATCTCATCATTGAAGTTGAGAGAACTTCCCGTCTTTTTCACCTCGACCAAGGAGCATTCTTGCCGCCAGCACTGAGAAAAATTGCACTGCAGCTACGCAGAGAGAGTAAGAAAGACCTAAAGACTTTATTCAGTGACTTGTCAAAAGAAACGAAAGGACAGCTGATTTCAACCTTTTTACATCATTGTGCCTCAGAGACAGTATTCAGCACGAATATGCTGTAGCTCTTCAGGTCTTCCTTTCAAGGCCGCTCATCTTCACACATAAAGTTAGTCCCAATGTGTGGAAGTGATAGGACATGTGGGGGAAGATATCACAGCTGTCCACTTGTCTATGGCTTCTCTTTCTCTCTCTCTCGCTCTCTGCTTCCATTTAAACATTATAAAAGGCCTGATGCCATGCCTGCTGCTCTACTTCCCATCAAACTCTGATTATGGTTGTTGTGTTGACAAGTTGATTGGTTGGCCAAGCGGGGAGGCAACTGAAAATGATTATTTATTCATACATTAAGTGCAGCCTTGTAATTAGCAGCTAACAATCTTATGTGCAGCATTCCTTTTATGCAAATGTGCCAATTTAAAAAGCTTTAACATCAGTAAACACATTAATGTGGTATCTTAAAAAAAACAAAGTACCTCTTTGATTTTAGCATCCACTCATTTCAAGTACCTTGCTGTGTCACTTCAGACATGAGAGGGGATTTGCAGCACAATAAAACACACTTTTTGATACTTCATATCAGCACAATACAAAATATCTTATTCACTTCTGATATCCGTCTAATTTATCTCATTACGCAGAGAAATTCTCCTTTTGTTTTTTTCTGAAATTAGCCGAATCCTTCAAAATTATCCAGTAATCTTGTGGAAAATTAGATTGAAAATGAGTCTCTGCTTCATGTGATCCTATGCAGATTTCTAAATGGATGCCATGACGGCTGGGGAGGGGTGTGGGACGGGGAGTCCATGACTGAGGAGTTGGATGAGGCACAAATGCTGCAGAAACTAAATGCAAAGATGACAACATAAATTACCAAACTGTCACAACAAAACAAGCGACGTTATCTCAAGATGAGGATAATTAAGTGGCGTTCTGCTTATGATGACTTCAGCATCATAAGCAGCCATTTTGTTTGACAGAGATAATGTTCAGAGTTGCTTCGTAAGTGAGAGAGGTAGAAATGATTTATTGATAATGTTAATTTACTTTTTACAATTATGAAAACAATGCAGTAGGGCCCACCCAGGGTTTATTTAACAAAATTTAAAAAATATGTCCTTTTCAAATTTGTTTTAAGACACATACAGTTGTTTGAACTGCATTTTTAATTATGTAAATAATGTCCAGTCTCCTTTCTCTTCTTTGATGTCCTGTTTTTTTGGGGGGGTTTTCTCAGTAATAAATGTGAAACTCGGAGAGGACGAAATTCCAGATGACAGAATGGCAAAACACCAACCATTCTTTCTGACCTCAATATACGCCTTCAACTGTAAAACAAAAAAGACAAGCTGCACTACCTGCCTTTCTAGCACCTCTTTGTGTCTCTCAGTAAAACACATTAGCAATAACAATAAGACCACTAAGGTAAACATCATTAGATGTACAGACAGTGAAGAGAGAAAGAGAGTTGGAAGGAGAAAAGAACAATGATGCACTGGTACAAGGACATACTGTCCTTTCTACTTCCAGGCTTCTGTGGTTGGAGGAACAGTTTCAAGTGTTAGTACATCTATTCATAGTTATTGATCATTACCTGAGTTAAAAAAAAAAAAAGAAATAGTAGCAATGTCTAGAACAACATAAGAGATGAAGAAGAGCAGGAAAGGAACAGTTTGTTTTTTAGACTTGATTCATTTTGTGCTTAAATCTTGACAAAAAGGCAGCAATATGACTGCAAGACTTTTCAAAATCCACAAATAATGTTTTCTTGGAAGATTGTGCCGTATTAGGGTGTGCTTTATCAAGTTAGCTCTGGAATGACTTTCGTTTCTGGAGAAATCATTCTAGTGTGTAAAAGAACTGCACCTTGCATCAAAAGCAGTAACATACTGTATGGCCACTGCATATACCCATTTATTGTAGCTGTTCTTGCTATGGCTTAAGCTTCCTCTTTGCCTATAAAAATCAGATAATTAAGTATTTGAAATGCTTTTAATTGTTTTCGATTTGTCCATGACACACGTAAAGAGATATTGTTCTTTCTGCTTCCAGGATAGAAAAGAAAAGACAGAAGACTTTGTCCTTTTTGCTTCAACTTCCAGAAAATATGTTGCTGCTTATTAGTTTTCTTAAACTATCCATTTTAAGAAAACTTTGGTTTGTGGCTGCATGATTGCATTCATTGTGTGTTTTACTTAAAATATTTAGGTATATATTTTTAGAAGACAACATGGGATTGAATGTGAACTGTTGCCTTTGGCAAAAAGGTCCATGTGTAGACTACTGGCTGCGTTGTTCTGTAATGTCAATAAACTTTGAAGAATAAGAGTAAGTCAGAATTAAAGGAAGTCAAATTTCTTTTTTTTTTTCTTGAAACAAAAATATGTAAAAGTCCAGCCACTACTTTGAGTCTTAGGTATTTCCTGTAGATGATGAAAAAGAAAAATGCTGTCAGTTTAAGTTGATTCTGATTGTGATCACAGGCAATAAGAATTTAAGGCGAGAAAAGCTGAAATTTCTTTTTTGTGTTTTACTTTTGATATTTTTGTGTGAAGCTGATATCCAGCGATATTCCTGGAACTTCACCTAAAGGCTGCTGGAAATAACGTGATGGAAAATGAAAGGCTCAACACACTAATCTCTGGGATTAGTCCATCTTCGTCCAAGATTTTGTACTCACTCCGTTAGTGAACAATCACCGTGATCTGGGTTCGACACCAGGGAGCGGTTGTCATTCCAAATGCTGCGACTATTCCAATAATCTACCAAATATTTACTGAGACATTTCAGCAAATATGCCAAAACCAGACTTTTTAATTAATTCTTGAATAGAGAGGACATTCTTTCACTTAGCTTATATGTAGAACACACACTCATACGATTTATAATAGAACACCAAAAACTCCCTAGGGTGAGGTATTTGATACAGACAATCAAAGTTTAAGAAAAAAAGATCAAAGAGATGAATTTCAACAAAAGGGCAACTAATAAGAAAAAGTCTCAAGAGAGAGAGGAGAAACTCAAAATGAACCTGCTTCAAAAAGAAGTGTAAAACCTGACTCCAGAGACATTTATTGGTGAAACTAGCCTTTACAAGCTCTCTGAAATATGGATTTCTCCTGCAGGAGAGTCACTGAAAACAAGAAATACCTTCAGTTATCCACAAAAAACTTATTTGTACACGTTCTTCAGTTGCAGTTTAAAGCAAAACTAGTTAATATTTTTTTTGTCTTTTGTGAACAGCTGTGCACAGCGTGTGGATACACATTGTGTCCGCAGTGGACTTTGCTTTCTTGCTGCGCAGGCGAGGACTCTTCCATGACTGTAAAAGAACAGATTACTTCTGTGTCGTCTTGTATCCTCCGTCTGAACCTCTGCAAACACAGCTTATCCAGTCACAGCAGACTCTTTATACTGCTGCCAGTCTGTGAGCAACACCTCCACATACTGTACACACACACAAACCCACAGTCGCTCTCACGACAGCAGGCGTATAATGCAGTACATATTTCAGTCTAAACAATGAGTCGAGTTTGAAACATTTGCATAATATTCAACTCATAAAATGGTTTTAAGCTGTTTTTCTTGTTTTTTTCCAGTGTCTGCCTTCCCTTCTTCATACTCCGATCCTCTAATGTGATGCACACACACACACACACACACTGCTGTTGTCTTTCCACATGAAAAACTTGCAAAAGCAGTGTTAGGCTCAGGGATAATTTGCAAATTATTCATTAACTCCTACTCCGAGGTGTATTCATCGGCTTCTGTGGAGGGACGATGTGGATCGATTAATTCAAAAAAAAAGAAGAGAGACTAAGTGGGAAGGAAAAGAGAAAGCATAGTTAGACTGCAAGCAAATACCAGAATAGGAATCAGGTAAGCTAAATTTCCCCTTCTTACTGAAGGGGAATAAGACAGAATTGACAAAGAGGCGATGAACATGTGTAGAGGGACAGTGACAAGAGGACAGATTGGGGTCAAAGCCGGTAAGGTGAGGAAGTAAACGTCTTCGGTTTCAAGCTTGGGCGTTTTGAAATAACTTGTAGCAGCACGGCTGTGTCTGTGACAATAGGAGGGAATTAAAGAGGAAAAGAAGCGACAAAAAGAACTTCTCGCTGGCAGAGGCAGCAAATCAGACAAGACACTCACCAGAGAATGAGTATTTTCTCTGTGTGCTACAGGCAGATGGGGCTCCGCTCACTGTAGGTTGAGATTATTGGTTTGCGATACACACTCTCAAACTATTTGCACATGAATAAGATATTAGCTGAAGTTGCGTTCCTCTAAATTGATGTATTTCAGACAGTTGAACCACTCTGTGTTGCCACAAAGCCAACCATTCTCAAAGTCAACAGTTCACTTGTATTTGGTGACGTTCCAATACAGGTCTATTTGCTTTTCTTGCTTCCTTTCCCATTCATTCGTTGCTCTTTTTTTCGCTGCAGATTGAAATTGTCCACTTCATGTCTAAACCTTCAGAGGCTTCGCGCTCGGTTAGGTTACAATTACCATCTTTAAATTAGACAATAAATTTCCAAGATGTTGGAAAGTGAATACATTCTCGGCGAGCAAGCGCTCATCGCAATACTACCTCAATATGGGGCCAACAATGCCATCAATCAGCTCAGTAACAGGACTATTACTCACATAAAAGCAGGAATAGGCATTTCTAATGGTCTGAGCAAGTTAATATCTGTTTCTCTGTGACATTTGAAGCAGCAGCTTCACAGAAAAAATTGTCATTACACACATATTCACTTAATAACTAGATTTTAGACTTTCAGCGCACTGGGGAATTTGATGCAGCGCTACTATCACGGTATTGTGACATCTCCTTTTGTGTGTACCGTAATTCCAATTACAGACTGTCCCTCACCTTTCCCCCCCCAGTGACATCTTAATGAGGCTCCGCTGGGAGCTTGTAAAAATTTATCATGTGAGCTGATGTCAGGAGAGGTTGTGTGCATCATGTTCCTAAATCTAACTACACATCTGGAAATCGACAAAATTTTGGGCACCTTTAACAAACTTCCTTTCCTTCCAGTTTCTCGCCTCTTCACTGCCCATTCTGTAGAGAGACATGATACTTGGAAGGCAGCAAAAAAATGTGAAACGCAATAAAATCAGTCATCCTGCTCCAAACGTTGACAAGTGTTCCGGGCGCTGCTACAGATTAAACTCACAATTACGCTCCCCTACGCTGAGCAGCTCTCTGATAGCAGACGGCATGCGCCCCAATGGAGATGATGTTTGGAGTTTGCGAGGTCCGGCCTTCTCGCATGCAGAGAGATAAATCACAGGCCAATCAATGCATGCAGTCTGTTGTCAATCACATCACTTGCCTGAAGATAAACATTAAAGACTTTCCTTTAAAAACTGTAAATTGCAACCATAACTATGATCAATCTGATTGAGAACTGTGTTTTTTGTTTTAATGAAATTCTCCTGGATGTGTGGGTTCTCTCCAGGTTCTCTGGTTTCCTCCCACAGTCCAAAAACATGACTGTCAGGTTAATTGGTCTCTCTCAATTCTCCCTAGGTGTGAGTGTGTGTGTGCATGGTTGTTTGTCCTGCCTGACTCTGTGTTGCCCTGCGACAGACTGGCGACCTGTCCAGGGTGAACCCCGCCTCTCGCCCCAAACGTTCGCTGGAGATAGGCACCAGCACCGCTCCTGACCCCACTAGGGACAAGGGTGTACAGAAAATGGATGGATGGATGGATGGAAATTCTCCAGCCAAGAACAGTTATATGGCAATCTGGGGCAATGAACAAAAGTGCATGCTGGTGTGAGATACAGAATTAAGAATAAACAAGATCCCCATTTTCTACTGCAGACCCCAAAATTGTATCAAGGCACTAAGATTCCTCAAGATTGGTCAGGAAACAGGTATGAGAGAAAAGCAAATGTCTCCCAGAAGGAAATGAAGACATAAATGTTTTTTTATTTACCAGGAGAGTTGCTGTTAGAGAGCAGGGTGTGTTAACAGGTATAAAATATGAGAATGAGTGGAAGACATGAGATTTAAACCTTGTTGTGAAAGTAATTGAAGCTATTTGATTGCTGCTGCTCTACATTGTACACAGCTTGCAAAAACTCCAGTCACTTTCTTTGGCATCTAATTGAAAGGATTATAAAAACATTACATTAAAAATGTACTAATTGTCCTACTTGATGGGGCCATTATTTAGTGCCTGATGATTGTAGGGACTAGCTTCAAAGAGTCAGAGTTTATGTTTTTTATCAATGAAGATAAAAAGTTGATGAAGATATTGATGAAGACCTCGGCAAGACTTCTTAACGCTCAAATCTTTCACAGGACTTTTCAAGATGAGCCCCCACTTGTTCTCTCAGAAAGTTAACAAAAATAAAACATTAATAATGCTCAAAAATATTTGCTGCACTGAATTTTTAAGATGACATTGACGTCTTCTTTCTTGCTTTAGAAGTGAAGACAAACTCAAACAAAATCAGACAACATCAGGCATACAGCCTATTCCAGTTCCAAGTAATTTTTATATTTAGTTATCCAAGATGCCTTTTAAGCAGACATTTTAAGTCTGAGCCCCTGCGGAGCGTTGCGGTTCATTATTAATTTGATTGGCTGCTGTAAAATGCAGCGCCTGTCGTGTCAGTGTCTGCTACATGCTGAGTTCTGAAGGCCCAATAAAACCAAAAATTTGTGAGCCTCAACATTTCACTTTACAGAGTCTATCCGCCCCAAGATGCTACTTTGACAGCAAGTGCAGCATCCATTCGAAGTCTGCATAAGTTAAGTTGCCAGGCAACAATGCACTGCAATGTGTTTGGGAGCTCACGTTTCTGTAACCAAGCGAATTCTTCAGTTTTCACACCACCTTATGAATATGCAACTATGACACACAAAAAAATTACTTGACAGTTTATTAGCAGCAGCTACTCTAGTATTGTTAAACGTCTAACGGATTTTACTCATACTGCATGTAATTTGCTGTACACATTGTGTTCTTGCACACTTTTGGAGTCACACACAGGTGCCTCTAGTGATTTTATCTCTAAGCTCCAGACTGCAGAGGGGTTTACCTTCCTTTATCCTGCTACACCAGGCACATAAAGGATCCTTCTGAGAACTCCAGCCCACAGCACAACCTGGTCCTCCAACCTGAAACAGCTGTCCGAATGTCAGGCAGAAACAATAATGCTGTCTCATAAATTTTCTTAGGAAACTGGTCAATTTACACATGCTATTGGACTCATCCGTCCTCCACTAAGATGATAATTGTATTACCTCCAGGTGCTTGTTAGATTAAGGAATTATGAGATAAAATATGTATATATAGCAGACAGAAAACTGATTCCACGTCATGTTTTCAAAGTGCTGCTAGTGAATTAGAGGACAAGGTGGTAGAAAGGCGATAAGGTGCTTGTAGAAGCTGAGGGAGATTATCACGGTCTGAAGCACACCCCTCAATTATTGGCACCCCTGGTAAAGTTGTGTAAAGAATTCTTAAAGTATATAATTTTTAATAAGCCAGAATCTCAGTATGAAATATAAAATAACAGGGAACTTCAGGGATTTTCTTTTGCTTGTGCTGAGTGCCCAGATTCACGTTTAAAATATCCTGGAAATGGAAAAAGTTCATATTGGCATGTACTGATGTGAGGGAATGGTACGGATTCACAAGTTCTTTGGAAAAGAAACAGTCCCACATCGTTACATAAACAGCTGCTTTTACACATGTTGATATGTTTCATCCCAGGACCCACCTGGAATAATTGCTGTTAAAGGTTTATTTGAACAAGGTTCCAGTTAAAGTCCCAGTGGACTTTATCACCTTCCAAACATTTATGTTTCAGATCTTATGACAAAAAAGGCTTTTCAACTTGGGTTTTAGTTGAGTTGCAACAAATAAGATGAATTATTCTAAATTTAAGCTTAGATTGAGGTAAATATATCTGCAGTTTTCTTGAATTACTATCTTGAGTTTTATTGATTTCAAAAGAGTTTTATGTACTGAATTTCATTTCCTTCTATTATGGCAATTTATTAAATTTTATACCAGTCATTAAACTACATATATATCACATGATGTATATTTTACATAATTTTTTAAAATTTTAATTTTGTGCTTCTGTGAAAGAATGGAGTTACTCTAAGGTTTTAAATTATTTTTACTCCAGGAGGGAGGTGTAAATTAAATATTGGTGTTTATTAAATAATATAAACAACAAGTGCTTTCAATCAACGCGGTTGCTCATTTTTAATAAGTGATGCGTGGAAACTAAAGAATTGATGTCAGGCTTTCACTCAGTCAAATACGCAGGGTGCCACTGTTGGTAAACACTGCTGTTCGTTGTTATTCTGTGGTTTATCTCTGAAGCAGTGAGGGAGAAGACTGCCAGCAGACATACAGCTTAAGCCTTAAAACAGCGCATTGACATTCGACTCTGTCACATTGAAGCATTGAAAAGACCACTTAAGCCTCCCCTGGGCCCCTGTGACAACACTGTATTTGTCTTTCCAAGCAGTGGGTCAATAAAATAATTGGAATTCAATCTAATTTGTGTCAAGAACTTGTCAAATCCTGAGTGTAGAACTGAATTCCCAGAACACCTCCACCTGAGTGAATTGGTCCACCTGACTGCAGTTGGTCTGAATATAGCAGGCTGTCAAAGAAGCTACCAATGTACCGTGAACACTTCAGCTTTGGAGTTGATTCTTTTTTCTCTTTTGAAAAGTCTCTTCGTTTACATTTCACTGCTTCTTCTCTCCTCCCTGCTGACAGTCTACAGCTTCCAATAAGAAAAAATATCTTTAAAAATAAATTAATAGAAGTTTTATTCACTTTACTGCTTTGAACTATGATTTAATTATAAAATCGATTTAATAAAGTTACAATTTCCTAGATAAAAAGGACATAAACTTAACAATAGTAGCAGTGAAGGTTCAAAAGAATCAAATTAGAGATAAAGAAACCCAATTAAATAGAAATATTGAACAAAATCATTTTTAATATTGCCTTAAACAATAATTCTCTATGCACATCTAACAATTCATATGAAGTAAATGTAACTGAAGCATTGTTTAATTTTTACTATTTTCTGAGCTAATACAAGTGCTTAGGAACTTTACATTTGGAATCTATGAACTTCTCTCAATTCACAGAGAGGCCCACTTAACTTAGCCATTCTTCAAAATGGAAAAGAGGACAAGCAATTCAAGTAAGGTGGATGTGTGATGATCCTCAAAACACTCAGGAAATAGTCGCAAAGAAATAACTTCACACATTAGCCTGCCCATATAAGTGAGTACAATAATAAAAAGAGTCTGAAGTGAGGAGGATGATGATGAGGGAGCTAAACAATATCTTCAGCGCTCACCGTTAGAGAACATCAGCAAAGAGAGGCATCTTAGAGTCACTAAGTTTCTATGACAGCCATTAGGCATAAATATATCCAGTGTGCTAAATGCAGCTGAGGCTTTTATGTGGAACTATGTGCTTTGATCAAATGACAATTCAATTTTCAACAACAAACACTTCAGGTGGGTCTAGAATGAGACAAAAACACTTTATCCCCACTTTTAAGCATTGGAGAGAATCTGCGTTGTGGGCCAAAAGCCCAACAAACAATCAGATTTCAAATGGCATGACATTTGAAATCTTATTAATATTTAAAATAAATCATATAGCATCTGAATGATAACGCAAAATGGGTATTTTGGGGTCCTTTAACAAAACAAGTTTCTCAAAAATTATGACTAATTAAACAGAAATGATTGGCCAGACATTTTTACACTTATAAATGACAAATAAGTGTAAAAACGTGCTTTTAGAATCAGTGTGGTTTTTGCCAGCTTTTCTCAAATAAATTATCTTTACCTGAGATGCAAGCAATCTGTTATTTAATTTAAATAAGCAATATTTGCAAGTCAAAAACACATTCTTTTTTTATGTTTCATATGCTTCCCATTCTATTCACTAAAGAAATCTAATTTTTGAAGTTATTAGCTGCAGAAGACAAACAACAACATAGTATACTAGAGTATACTAGAACTGTTGCCCTAACCCATCGTGTTTCTGAAGTACACGGGTTTGTTTTAGAAAACACACTTTCATTGGATTAAGTTGCATAATTGCTTTGAAGGAAATTGTGGGGATTTACTGTGCATAAAATACTTGTTAGTAATTGGATGTGATTATGCTGATCATTATCATCATCATTAGCCACCTGGATGTGTCTTTGGGGATGACATTGCCAATCAAAAACCAATCTCCTCGCTATGGAAATGTGAGCCTTTGTCTCAGATGTGATCAGTATTTTAAAAAGGACAGATGCTGGTAACGGCCCAATGGATGCAGACAAAATACAGCTGAGTTTTATTTCAGCAGCTGATGGTTAGCAGGCGGCTTTAGCATAGCGACAAACGAATACTGATATTTTTTCACTGTTTTGTCTGAACTTGATGCATTTGGTAAATCTGAAATTCAAGAATGGAGGTGAAGATTCTTCACCTTCCTCTTGACAACACACTCTAGATTCTCTATTGGGTTTAGGTCAGGCCAACTTGCTGACCGCTCTAACACGGTGATACAATGGTCGCTAAAGAAGCCAGTTTTACTTTTGGTTGTGTGGGCAGGAGCTACTGGAAATTAAAATTAGTATCCCATGAAGCATCTAGGCTAGGGGTCTCAAACTCCAGTCCTCGAGGGACACTGTCCTACAGTTTTTAGATGTGCCACAAGTACAAAACTCTGGAATGAAATGGCTTAATGACCTCCTCCTTGTGTAGATCAGTTGTCCGAGCCTTAATGACCTAATTATTCTATTCAGGTGTGGTGCAGCAGAGGCACATCTAAAAGTTGCAGGACACTGGCCCTCAAGGACTGGAGTTTGAGACCCCTGATCTAGGCAGAGGAGAGCATTAAGTTATCAAAATGTCCCATTAGGACTGTTGCACTTACTGCTACATTGACAAATCACAAATCCATAAATATAATAGAGGCAGCACTCTGAGAAGAGCCAGAATCATCAGCAAAGATCTTGTGTCATGAATCCTCATTCAGGACGTTGGAAACGATCATCTGCTGGACACGTTGGCCATAACGTAAGATTTGTGTGTGTGAATTTTTTGCCTTTGTTGGTGTTACACAGTATTTAAATCTTTTAAGAAACTTAATTTGGGGTTTCTCTGTTAGCAATAATAACCAAAGTAAACATAATAAATGTGTGAAATATGTGTGCTAAATGTTGATATAAATGTACAAGTTATTCTAATCTTTTATTGAGATGCATTGGCGTTTATATACCAGATAATCAGGAAGTTAAGGATGAGTTTTAAAAGTACAGTATAAATAACAGAAATGGTTCAGTTCAATGTGTTTAATTAAAAATAAGTGTTCTTAATAAATGGCACCAAATGATTTTGTAAAAGATTTTTTTTTCCGTAGGAAATTGTATTACTAAATGAAAATAAATTAAAGGTTGGATTCTCCCTGTGAGAATAAGCTAATGTAATGAAAGATTAATTTATTTTAGTTATGGTATATTCTTATGAGGAGTTGCTGACACTCCTATGGTCTTTTGTCCCATATGTTTTGTTTCCACTAAATTTTCCATTAGCTTGCTTGAAAATCCCGCTCTGTTAACTGTGAGGTTCTTTATTAATCTTTTGTGACTGACCTTCCTTAAAGAAGGTGTCATCCGAACGACTGTCTTCCCGTGTTTGTTTTGGCAATAAAATGGCCTATTTTTACACATCTTTACCCAGGGTTCCAATAAGCATGTAAAGCACTTGTATTCCCATAAACTAAGATTGGATTTGGATTCAGATGATCACAAAGATAGAAAAATCACAGCACTCTTATTTACCGCTAATGTTAGCAGTATTATTGTACCTCTGTTGGCTAAATTTAGCCACGCTGTAGATGTTCTGTGACAGATAATGGGCCATCAGCTCCATAATCAGATATTATTGGCTATCATGCCAATAAATAACACAACTGCCTTGGCACTGCTCATTTCATTTGCGAGGAAAATGATGTACAGTGTTCAGGTGACGCAGCTGCATGTTTGACAGGCAGACATCCTGTCAGCATGTATTTAAAAGAGACTCTGAAGACCTTGATACAAAGTCGACCAGTGGGCTGTGAATGCCTTTTTGGGATTTGTTTAATGCAAAGCAAGCCTGGGGACGGCTACAGTGAAGACTGCAAGCAGAGCGCACGGGAAAAACGGAGAAAAAGAAGCCTGACAGAGAGAGAGACAAAAAAAGCCTCACGGCGGTCAAAGAGAGACGGCAGTGTTTGTTGAAGATAAATATCCTCGATCCACTCTTGGGGACTATGAAATGAAAAACAATTAACCAAACAATTAACATAAAGTGGAAAATGACCACAGCTGAATTTGAAGTCCCACTTCCAGCTACGTTACAGTTCAGTATTCTATCTCTGTCCAGGATGAAACCACAAAGCCCCTCTACAATTATTTCCCTTGCAGATTTGAATCATTCTTTTCTCTCTTTTTGTTGCGCTCGATAGGAACCAATTCATCATGCCAGTGTGACACTTGTTCATTGGTGACCTACCATGACAAGTCACCTCTGCCACAGTCGTCTCCCTCATCGTGGGGGGAGATTGAAATACATTGACTACAGATCCAAAGGCTTGATATTGATGCTTGGGCTGCATTTGCAAAGCATTTCTTTTTGATGACTTCAGTCACATTTCCCCAGGTGTAATTAACGATGATGTTGCTTCTTATGGCTTTTAGAGAGAAAGCCCAAATATATAAAAAGAAAAAAAAAGTCCATCTCTTTTTCTTTTTTTTTTATAGCGCCCAGCTCTTTTCCATTTGCCGATATTCCATATCGAGTCGCAGGTGTTCAATCCACAGAAGGGTTTTGCATGGGATTTGCATAAACTGTTTGCATATTTGACTTCTCTCTGGGGTCAGCTGATAATGTACGGTTTCCCAGAGGTACAGGAAACAAGACTAAAATGTGAGCAGAAGTACAGCAATGCATTTTCAGCAAATAATCTAACTTTAACCATGCTCCTACAAAGTGACCATAAAATGCGCTTTTAAGTTTCCGTCTGAGTATTACTTGTTTTGAGAGGAATATCACCGTTCTCATCAACATGTGTGTACACCGCGTTGAAAAATATCCAAACCCCTTGAAGCTTTTCATATTTTACAATGTTGCAAATACAGACTTCCTGTGGTTGCAACACTAATACAGGTGTATTAGGGTCCTAATACAGGACCCTCCCTGTATTAGGTTTCATTCATATCCCCATCAGCCCTGACCAGATTACATTAAACAAATAAGCTTTGTTTCATGCTGTATGAAGCAAAGCTTTCATACAGCAACAACTTTTTTCTTTCCACTCTTTCATAAAGGGTAGCTACAGTATATGCAGTACAAAGTTCTTAGCTGTCAACAGATTCCCCAACCTCAATTATAGCTATCAACTCCAGTTGCCATCAACCTCCAGACAACTAAATTAAACACAACTGCAATTTATTCATTAATTAGGTGATGTGTGAAGGGAATAGGTCACACTTTTCAGATTTTTTGTTGTTTGTTGTAATAATAAAAAAAACATGAGTACTATTTCACTTCATCTTCATGTAGTTGTGTTAGTATTTGAAAATGTAACAAGGTTCAATGGGGTGTTAATAGTTTTAGCATGACATTATAAGCTTAACTAGCAGCTGTCTGCATACCAACAGTTCCTACCTACCTGGCTTCTCATTGGTTTCCAATAAGACTATTTTCACCAATGTTTGTCTCAATCAAGCATCAAAGCAGAAGGTGGCCAACAACAGATGAAACAATCAATTGTCATGACTGATTCTCCTAAATAAAATATCAACCTTTAAATGCCACTACCTCCACACCAACCAACAAAATAAACCAATTCCTTTGGTTTATCTGAGTGTCTCTGTGCTTGATCACATTTTGAGCTTGTCTTTAAGTAACAGAAAGTCCCTTAATACATTCGGTATTGCTGTGTTTTTATTAGTATTACATTTGAGTGGTACTCTATGGGCTAATTTCTTTACTTTATGTCTTCTTAAGTGAGCAATTTGACTTCCAGGAAAGCAAATCAAAAGGTGAAACATCACTTTCAGCACATCAAACTATGGTATGTAATTCTGTTTTGTTCCAAGATGCTAAAGAAAAAAAGAAAGACCACACTCGATCACCCATAAACACTTAATTAAGTTTTCACTTGCAGGTTTTAACTGGCTTGTTGTCATGAATGAGGTCATGTTGAGGTGGTGAGGCAAACGCAGCAGACCCAGGTAACGTGAGAAATGAAGGTTTTAATGATAAATAAGTCCAAAATAGTCCACAAACAACCAGGCAGCACGACTGAACAGAAGCCAGGGCTCAACGCCGGTAGCAACTGGTAACTTGACTGGACAACACAAAGGACTTGAACGAACATACAACAATTGCAAGACACTGAATTGACAAGGACCCGACAGAGACGCAGACACACAGGTGGCATTAAATACACGGGAGGGTAATCACAGAAATGAGACACACCTGGGAACAATCAAGGGGAGGACAGGACAACGAAGAGACTCACGGACGCAGAAAACAATAAATAAATACACAGAAAAACTCGGAACATGACACTTGTAGAGGTTTGGGTGTATTTAAAAGCTTTCCAAAGCATACTGATTTGGAATTTATAACCAGCAGCAACAATCATAAGATGCATAGCACAGTCAGAATATTAAAAGAACTCCCACAAAAAGAAAAAGATTTGAATGACCTGGAAGACGAAACCTTGAAAGATTAATGTTCATAGATGTTTCAGGAAAGCAGATGAATAAATCCAAATCTCTGCATGATGACCTACGACCTTTATGAATAGTAAGCTGATTCTGAAGTGGATGTGCACTGTTCAAGTATGCAGTGACACCTGAACTATGACACTTGATCAATCAACACAGGAAAACATGTTCTGCACGTATTTAAGGCGTAGAGAATTTCTGCCAGCATTCAGGTAACAGTTGTAACTTCTGACCAGGATTTGTTACTCTGGTGCAGTAACACTCACTCTTCCCTGAAATACTTTCATTAGAACAGCTTATTGGCAAGATGTGCCGTGGTTGTGTGAACAGTGGCAGCAGTGAAGAGAAACTGCTAAGACTCTCAATTTCCTACACATAATCAGTCAATGTTTTAGATTGCAATAAGATTTTGCAGTCTAGAAATACAACAGCAGTGGTGAGGAAAGCTCAGCAGCACCTTCACCGACTGGGGGTTCAAAGGAGGAATAACCAGATGACCTTCAACTGCTCAACAATTGAAACTGTACTAATACACGCAATGAATGTGTGGCACACTGGATGTGCAGTGTCTGACTAGAAGAGATTACAGAAAGTGGCTAAATCAGCTGAAAAGACTACAGGCTGTCCTCTGCCCCCTCTGGAAGAAAATGCAACCTGTTAATGAACGTACAAATATTATAAAATCATTACGGGCCACTTCCATCAAAGCCACCATCTGTTCAGCCAAATGTCCTGTAGACGGAGGTGTAGGAACAGAACAGAAACAAACACAGTGGGAAACTACTTCTAGACACAAGCCATGAGAACACTAATCTTATCTTAAGTGCAGTGCAGTATGGTAGCTGTAAGAGTTGCTGCAAGAACTTTGTTTTCCACAATCCATGTTTCCTAGCAGCAGTAATGTTTGAAGATGCTAAAAAAAATCACTTTAACATTGCAAGTACATCTAAAAAAAATAATATTGTATTGTGAAAATAAATAATTTTTGTCAACCATTTCAGAAAGTGAACATTATGCACAAAGGGAACTATTTCAAGCTTGTTTATATATAATTGTGATGATTGTGACTTACAGATAATTAAATTTTAAATATTGTAATAAAGTGAAATATTGTAAACTCATGGTGTCACACTAACCAGCAAATTAACTCAAAATACTTGGAAAGGCATCTCACTTGTGTCTCAGTCATGAGGAAGACAGCTGACTGGATAAATGTCCAGAACACAGTCAATGACACCCCTTCACAAAGAGGTCAAGCCACGAAAGGTTGTTGCTAAAGAAGCTCATTGAGCTCTGTGTTTAAGCATTTTCATAGAAAGTTAAGTGGAAAGAAAAAGTGTGACGGGAAAAGGTGCACAAGCAACATGGATAACGGCGGTCTTAAGAAAACTATCAAGTAAAATGTATTCAAGGGTTTGGACGAGCCTCGTAAAGAGGTGACTGAGGCTGGAGTCAGAACATCTAGATCCACTATGCACCAACCAACCCTGCACACCAGCTTACCAGGGCTAAGGGGAAAAAGAACTGGACTGTTGTTCAGTGGTCCAAAGTAAAGTCCTCTTTTGAAATGAAAGTACATTTTGCATTTCATTTGGACATCAAAGTCCCAGAATCTGGAGGAAGAGTGGAGAGGAACATTGCTTGAAGTTTCCCCAGAAAAGGGTGTCATGTCATCTGGTGGTGTTGGTCCACTGTGTTGTTTGAAGTCAATGCAGCCACGTACCAGAAACTTAATAGCACTTTATGCTTCCTTCTGCTGACAAGCTGCAAAGAGGTGCTGATTTTATTTTACAGCAGGATTTGTGTCAGCCCACAACGCCAAAGGTACTAAAGCTGACCATGTTGTTATTGTGCTTGTTTGGTCAACTAATTGGTCTGACCTGAATCCTATAGAGAACGTATGACAGATATTGTCAGGAGAAAGATGAAGGACACTGGACCCAATAAAGCAGATGACCTGAAAGCTGCTGTCGAAGCAACCTGGGCTTCCATTACATCCCAGATGCCGTAATTTATGCAAAAGGAAAACCAACCAAGTAGAAATGCATAAAAGTGAAAATGCTTGTCAAAAGCCTGACATTTCTGTCAGCTGGGAGGATGTTCGCAGGCTTCTTGGGACACCAGACCACAGGACATGTCTCAGAGAATTGAAGTCTTTCCCCCAGAGTGCATTCACAAGCTGTAAACATCTGGTTTTTTTATATTGCTGTTGGAAAAATAGCCTCTCTGAGTGGCTTTTCAGCCTTTGCACCCATGTTAGATCAAGACTCATTCTAATCTGGATATTGATGCTTTCTTATTCATTTTTGTGAGCACTTTTTCAAAGTCTTTTGCTGTTATTATGTGGTTGGTTTGCAGATTTTACACCCAACATATGTACATCTATGAGACGCAGAACACATCTCCTAACTGTCTACAGATATTCAAAGTTGAGTTTAGTTAGGTCTTTTAAATATGAATCGCTATTTATGGTATATGCTTTATGCAATGGGAAAGCTTAGAGAAAGTATATTTCACAAATATTATTCTTATTTGAAAGTGTTAGGGGTGAATGTGTAAAATACTTTTGGGTAAACGAGTAACAGGAACTTTGATGATGAGAGCTCAGTCTTGTTTTATGTCTTCATCTCTGTTAATATCCGCCAAGTTCTCCTTCCAATAATGATCAATCCCAACTTCCAGACATTGACTGAGACACTTTTCATTGAGGTCAAATCTATTGTCAGGGACAAAGACTCAATGAGCGTTTAACTGAAGCTCCTCTAGTCAGAAACTATGGGGTGAAGCTGCCCTTCCAGAGTCAAAATAGACATTATGTTCATTTTTCCATGTACCGTAGGCTTATTGTACACTTCTTTTAAAATAAAATGGACATCAAAATGATGTTGGAAATGAACAAGTCAGTGGGTGCACATCATACAAAATAAAAACAGAAAAATCATTGGTGAATTAGGATGTGTCACAGCCCTTGAATATTTTATTTTGTTATGTTTGTCAAGCAGAAACATAAAGAGAAAAAGAGGGTTTTTTTGTTTTTGTTTGTTCTTTTAAGAGTTCCTCCACACCTCTACACAATCTTAAGATTTTTTCCTTAAGCTAATTAGGGACTCAAGATGCCCGATTTACTTCTGCAGATGTGTCATTTTACCTTCCATGACATACACCAGCGATCCCACGTCGCCTTCCTTAATGATGCAGCTGTCCTTCCCATACTCCACAGGGTACATGCAGTCCACGATCTCCTGGATCTGAGACAGCTCCAGGTTCTTCATGAAGTCATTGTCCAAGATGGCTTCTTTGATCAGATCCTTGGACCTGGAAGCAAAGCAAAACAAAGTTAAAACAAAAAAAAAACACATTTGAGAGGTGGCTTAAATATTAATTGGGCTTTAGCTTTCTTACACATACCAGGATTTTATCTAACAGACCAAAACAAAGTCATCCACGAAGCATGATTCTCCCACTCCCATGCGTCACCCTGAAAATGGTGTGTTTAGGATAATATGGAGTGCTTTTCAGTATGCAGTGTTCTCCATGTTCATGAATGAGTTTGATGTTGGTCTAATCTGATCAAAAGCT
The DNA here is from genome assembly GCF_001444195.1 of Xiphophorus couchianus. Classification (NCBI taxonomy): domain Eukaryota; kingdom Metazoa; phylum Chordata; class Actinopteri; order Cyprinodontiformes; family Poeciliidae; genus Xiphophorus; species Xiphophorus couchianus. The sequence continues at coordinate 9,444,493 of NC_040249.1, read as the reverse complement.
AAGGTAATTGGTTTTCATCTAGTGTGAAACATATAGGCATTCATCCTGTTTAGATTTTTGATGGCTAAGCATGGTGGAAATCATGTCTCCTTTACTTTCAATTACAATTACATACAATATTTTGGCGATCGTACACAATCGCTTGGAAATTAATTCAAATTTTGCAGTAGCAATGTAGCAAAACAGAAAAAAGTTAAAGGTTTGTGAATACTTTTGCAAGGCACTGTACTAGATTCACATGACCATCAATAAAACGATCCAATTAGCACAATTTAGTGCAAAAAACCTTTGCTTAATTAATATATTCTCAAGGACACTGACCTGCTCAACATGTAGCTTTCTTTCATTAGGTAATGACCGTCTAAATCAAACAGCACAGCTGCTTTTCAAAAGCAAACCCTCATTAGACTTCAAGGTAAAACTTGCTATAACCCCTTTCAAATACAAAATAATAAATGGCTAAATCCAAGCCTCAAGGTAGAAGAGTTGTGGATATTCAGGATGCATGGCTGAAAGCCAAATTTGCCTTCAGGCTGCAGAGGAAGAATTAGTCTTCTCTAACAGCTTTCTCCAACCAATTCGCAAAAAATGGAAGAAAATATAAACCATATAACTAACATGCAACGTTTTGTCGGAAAGGTTAAAAGGAAACCAGGGTAAATGTGTGGCAGCCACGTAATGAAAGGGAAAATTATCACTGAAATCCGAGAGTACACATTAAACGGCACTTATCTTGCCGAGGGGAGATACTTCTTTATAAAGAATGTCCGCACTGACAGCAGGTGAATGCAGGCCAGGTGCAATGAAACACAAGACCTCAAAGGAAACGCCGGTCTGATACTCTCCGACTGAAAGAGGTGAAGAGAGATGGGAGAGATGACGGGTTGAGCGGGGATCGCTCATTCATTGAAGTATGTCATCACCAGCGCTTGAGCCGCTCAGCCGAGCGACGCACGGCTGCTTCTGACAGCATGTGGGCTAAATGAATGAGGTTAATAATTAGCATCTGTGTTAATCCAAAGATGAGACCATTTCTACGGAGACAGAAGGCCTTTCTAACCTAATAACCTAGATAAACGCCACCTATCCAGAGCGTGTATGAATTATGAAAGAATGTGGACCACATCTCGGGGGGGGGGGGTTTGTTTTTTTTTTGCTTTTTGGCCTTTCTGTGTGCATTGTTTCGGCTGATCATGGATCACTTATAGCTAAAAGGGCAAACAACCTGGAAGACATTTATAAAGCAGCTCTCGCTGAAATACCAGCCATCGGCAGAAACCCTGCAGCTACACAAACAGAACGTCAAGCTACCGTATCAGCAGTGCCCAGATTTATTCCCAGTCCTGTCCTAAGCTCCGAGTCTGTGTTTTTAAAACAAACTCCTCTGCACATTCGTGTGTTTATGATCTTGTGTTTTATAGGCACTTCTCGTCATGTTGAACATTTAAGGTAAAAAGAACCTGCTTGTCCATTCTGAGAATTTAAGTGTTGAAATCCTCCAACTTTTTCCCATCAGGCCAAGAAACAACATTTCAACAGTGATGATCAGAACATTTTCTTAAATAGCCTTAAAATACACCAAATGCAAAAATGCAATAGGCCATTGAGACATGTAGAGCAATCAAAATTTTTAATTTAGTGGTTTTATTTAGTTGCAAAACAGAATATCATGCCAAATAAATAAATAAAAATTAATGTTTGAGTTTTTTGTCAATTTTTGCAAATCTTTCATCAATCAAGTACCCAACTGCTGCCACATAAATGGTCTAAAGGTGTTGTCAGTCAGCAAGACTAAAGTCTTCATGAATTGACTGTCAAAACAACAAAGATACTTTGAGATCTCAATTTGTACTCAATTGTACTCAAGAGCAACTTCCTTTTGTACCTCAAAATGCAAGTCTCAAACATTCATGCAACATATTTGCATTTATTTGAAGTCTGTATATTCTTCTAAACTGATTTACGTTTCTTCTTTGGTTACATTCATCTACTAGACTATATTTTTTCCTAAGAATGAAATGTATTTTTATTTTATAGTTGAGCTCCCACATGGCATTTTTAGTTTCAAAATTCATCCTAAATTGTGCACCCCCTCAAGTCTCTAAAAACTGTTTCTTTAGTGTACTTAAAAGTATTACATTTGTATCATGAGCTGAAACTTTAAAGTCTAAAAACAAAAACGAAGAAATTTGAAAGGGGGCAAATACTTTTTCACAGCACAGTAGAGGACTGCAACTACTACTACTACTGTACCTGGATGATCACAAAAGACTCATTAAGTTTGCCCTTGAAAGTCTGATCATGCAGCTGCAGGAAATTTAATAAGAAAGGACTGATGTGCTGCAGCTGTTTTATATTCCCACTCTTCAATCTTTGTTAAAACCTTTGTCTTTCTTGGCAGACATGGAAGATTGCTTGGATTTAATCTTGAAACTTCCTATTAAATATTTTGGGAGTAAACTTTAAAAAAAAAAAAAAAAAAACTGCTTTTTTGGCTCTGATAACACAAGCCAAGATGGTGATGCTTACAATAGTTTTAATTTCATGCTGTTGTAGACTCACGATGAAGTGAACTGAATTACCCTGATCCAGCTGTAAGCCTTTTCTGTCTTTTTTTCTAATTTGACCTCCAGTGGGCTGGAAACGAGTTTTGTTGACCCTGTTTCTGTTATATTTCCACCCGTGAGACCTCCAGCCTGGCGGTCCTGATTGCAGCCATTGTTAAGCAAACTTCTTCCAACCAGACCCTATAAAAACATCTGCCTCCCTCGTCTTTGTGAGAATGACATATTTGCTTTCATCTACCAGTAAAGTTTAGGCTGAGCAAGTTCAGTCTTCCTTAAAAGGAGAAACTATGCTCTTTAAAAAGAAAAAAAAAGGAAAATGAGCGGGAGAGGCTGACAGAAATGAGACAGGCAAAAAGCGATATATGGATAACGTATGTGTAAAGAATGCTCCACGGGCCTCATAAAGAAGATGGAGTGGGTAAAAAGTGGAAGAAAAACACAAACATTTAGCCAAATGCAACAGGCATTACCACTGGACTACAAAAACATGATGAAAACGCTGCTTTTGCTTGAGAGGTGCACTTGAATTGCTTATCATTTTGTCAGGTTGGTACTTTTAAAATCAATGATAGCAAAGTTGCTTACACAGAAGAATGAAACTAAATTATTTAAAGTAGAATCTGGAATCTATGTGATCCCGTAGTGAGTTTCTCAAACAAACAGTCCTTAGAAAAATTTAAATGTAATATTGATACTTAGCTGAGGAGATTACACTGTCTTTTTAAAGAGAGACATGATCACAAAGACAGCAAATTGTACAAAAGAAATTACAACTATACTTTAAAAAAAAGATGGAAACGAGCAATCTTTAAGCATAAGCAAGAGAACAGCCAATCCGTATGCAAAACAACAGCAGCATGAATATCAAAAACAATCACTTTGACTGACTGAACTCTTATCTTCATTTTATTAAAATAAGAGACGCATCATGTAAACTGACCAAGATCGCAGCCGCCCTGTTTTCCCTTGATCCATTCTGACAGGTGAGTGGCAGGTCAAAGACTAAAAAAATTGAATTTATTTTAACTACACATCAAATGTGTCCAAACTAAGAACTCCCACCTTTTTTAATCTATAAACAAATCAATCAAGAACAAATGCTTTGATGCACGTTTTTTTTTGTTGTTGTTGTTGTTTTTCACAAAAATCTGTTAGAGGTGAGGAATGTATCCTGTGATGCATGAAGGAGGGAAATCTAGTAATTCCTTCATTTTCTGTCAGATTCAAAGTATTGTCTTGATCAGTGGACCTGCAGTATTTTTTTATGTGGATAAAAATATATCTAAACCAGTCAAAACTGGAGTCACAGTAAAGAAACCCACATAATTAGCCAGGTAAAGCCTTAACAGTATGTCTCTAAATAAACTTGAAATTCCTAAAATAAATAACCAGTTCTTACAGGTTTCTTTTTCTTCAGCACATTATTATAAGAAACAAGCACTGCACATTTTCTTTATTTTTTTTTACAAATTTTATTCTGACTCTGCATACAGACATCAGATTAACCAAACATGTATTTTATATCTTAAATTAGGAGGGCTAAAATGCAGTCTAAATGATTAATGATTAATTTTGGTCTGAATCAGAAATTCCTGACTAGTTACAATTTTCATTAGCTATGCCATACTGCCATTTTTTTTCTTTCTTTGCTTACACTGTAAAAAATACTGAATAAATGTTTCAATAAGAAATAAAAAAAAAAATAAAGTTGTTAATGTACAACTTTATTTTTTTTTCTCTTTTTTGTCCTTGTTCTTGTGCTGCTCAACCCAAGCAACATGGCACCCAGAGCATTGAGCTGCATTGCTCAGATGATAAATTGGCATTATAGTGAAGAGTTGAGCGCAGGAGTCAGAAAACCATCAACGTGCATCACAATCCTCCAGGTTCTGGTCATTTAGCCGAGCTCAAAGTCATTGTCTCTCTAAACGTCTCAGTAAATTTTTACAGATGGATACACATGCGCACTCATACAATAAAAGGCTCAGGGTGATGAGTAATTATCATAATGAAGTGGTCACTTATGTGTTTTCTGCTTCTGCAGTACTGAACCAGAATCATACGGATATAAAAATAGAAATTCAAAGAGAAAAGGTCTGGCTCATGTTTTCTCCAGCACAGAGCTGACAGGCGTGACAAAGACTAATAGCATTTTTGGTGTTCAAACAAATAACACCTTTCATTTTTAATCTGTTTTGATTATATCCATACAGGTTTGTTCCCAGGCATCTCTGAATCTGACACATGGTCTTATTCCAAAATGTGACTCATTTTCTCCCTTTCCCCCAGTTTCACATTGAAAGCTCAAAAAAAAAGTTATTTAAATGCCGTGTGCTTGAAGAGTGAAGAGGACTCTTCCTGTCCACCTTCCACCAGGAAGTGCAGAGCTCAACATTGGCTGAAACCACACACACACACACACACACATATACACACACAGCTGGAGTATTCGGACCTCTTCTTGGAGCGGAGCAGGGGACACTGTTTGCTTGAGAGTTTGAGAAGAATGAGGCCTCTAGAGTAAACACGAACAGGGATGCTATTAAACTGCCTGTCACGTAGTCAGAATTTGTATAAAACAGACGGCGGTACATTAAGCAGAGCTGCTGCCATTATCTATCGTGGGCAATTCATTTTTCTGTGTATGGTTTTAATATGGAAAACTTGGTCGTTTTGCTGCAAAAAAAGAAAGAAAAAAAGAAAGAAAGAACGAAAGAATTCTCGTTTTTCTTTCAACTTTCCTATTTCTGGGTAAAGTAGTTACAAATATAATGTATTTGTGCATGAGTGCGATGAGTTTACATCCCCCTCCAACCATGCTCGTTCCTGTGTGCGCTACAGGTGAAGCACTTGCTACGCCTCACGCAACATTACGCACAAGAATCCCACAGGTGGCGGGCGAAAAAAAATGGTAAAGCACACAAAGAGAGCGCGAAATTGTAGCATGATTATTCTCATGAGTATAAGCCGATTCTGGACACCTACTGTGGGCTTTTCGCGTAGAAAGGTAGGGTGACATGGCTGAGATCCTGGATGTCGAAGGCGGTGGGTTCGGCCGAGATCGCCTGCCTCTTGGTCCGCTGCTGCTCCTGCAGGTCGGTCTGCTTGTGGACCTGCTGGGTCGCCGGCTTGATGATGGACCGGTATTTGTCCAATTCGTTCTGCAATCTCTGTATGAGCTCGTCCTTCTGGTCGAGCTCCAGCTCCAGCTCGTCGATGAGCGCGTCCCTCTGGCGCAGCTCCTCGATCTTCTCCTGGAGCGCGTACTGGAGGTCGCGCAGTGTGCCCATTTCAGTGCGACTTTCCTACAAGTTTATACAAACGGTGTTCAGCCGAGTCTTTGTCCTCTCTCCTCTGCCAAGCGGCGCGCAAACTTTATCCGGCATGAACGGACTGGGAGGACGCAGCTCTTGTCTCCACTGAGAGAGGGGAGGATTCCTCGGTTCCAGGCAGATGCTGAGCATGTAAAGGTTACCGGCGTAGTTGGGGCTTTCCCTCTTATGCCATAAAATGTATAAATCGCAATTGCGCAAATAAGTTTCCTCCGCTGTCTCTCTCCTTCTGCCTCCCTCGGCGATGTGACATTTGAGGACCGTCCTCCCCGAGTGCGTCAAGCTGCGACCCGGAGAGAGCGCATGGCGAGAAGGGCGCCTACAGGAATCTGTGGCACGGTGCAGTTTGATACACCAGAGAGAGCGGCGCTTTGTCTAACATGAATAATGAAGTCAGTGAAAAAGCCACAATTCGGTCATCATACCTCGGCAACTTGCCCCGAGGCCGCCGAGTTACAAATAGACGAGCCTTAATGGAAGCTGGAGGTGATGGAAAACTTAATGAGCCACTGTGCAGAAATGAGCAGCTGCTTCTGCCTGTTGTGTTTGTTTGCTTGAATGTGTCTAAATATCTGTAACCGGTCCCAAACCTGAATATCTCAACTCAACTACACAAGTGATGAATATTAAAGCATGCAAATAATGTTTTTTATTTATTTATTTATTTATTTATTGTATTTTTGGAAACTTGTGCTTCAGGTAGCCACCCTGCAAGTATTATGTTGTGACAACTGGAGCAAGTAAAAGGTGCTGGGAGCAAGAGGAAAGGAGCATCCTCGGCACACCTCATCTAATCTAATGTGGTGCATGCACTCTGAACGCTCCTGGTGTCTCTGTCCACATGTCCAATGAGTCATCTGGAGCTCTGCAAAAAGATTTCGGCCCCGTGTGAGCTGGACAAATTCGGAGAGAGAATAAACTGCCAAGGACAATCTGATAGGATGGGGGTGGAGGGTTTACTCGGGGTAAAAACAGCAATTACTGCTGGGAGGTGAGAGCTGACAGGTATGGACCTGAGGAAGCTGAGGCTGAGGGGAAAGGAGATTTCCCTGGCTGAGTGGGATACGCCTGTGTGAGTAAGGCATATTTTTCCTGACATATTGCATGTAAACAATTCAGAACGGAGACAGAAAGCAGGGGGGGGGGAAAGGTCGCCGCTGCCCTCTTGTGGTGCTTTAAAGAAGTGACAAAGGAAACGGATTTCAATTTTTTGGCGGAAAATAAAATGAAATAATACAAACTTTAGATGAAATTAAATAACTAAAAATAAACTTAAAACTGATTTTGAAATAAAAATAATTAATTATGAATGCCACAATAATTCTGTATGTGGATTTCATTTAGTATTTGTAGGAAAAAGTTGACATCCTATTATGATCAGGGGAAACGTGAAAACAAGAAAGAGATATATGTCTAAACTGGTATTACAGTGTAAAACAAAACAACTATGGACACAATGCCAACCATATTCAATCACAGCATAACTAGGAATTTTAGAATAGCCTTCCAAAATATTGACTTCCTCTGGTATGAATGAACTAAAAAACAATAAAATAAAAATAATTAAGCCATCTGTGCATAGCGAGAGATGTTAGCATATGCTGCTTGTGAAGTGTTGACTCAGGACATCTAGCAGTTGCACTAAAACATGTCGGCCTAATAAGTAGACATTGTTCAAAAGAAGCGAATTCCTTAAAAGAAATGTGTAATTCTTAAAAAAGGACATCGATATCAAACTATAAAGTGTTCCAAAGCTGTTGCCAGACATCAGAGTTTAAATGAAAGCCTTTTGTAGGAGCATCTGTGAGGAACATCTGTTCAACTAGCTGCGCACCAGCCTGTGTTGTTAAATCGTTAGTCTGGACGTATTCTCCCAAAGCTTAGCTTCTTTGTACGTGTCCACAAATAGAGCAGCTCAGTGTTTTAATTAATCCAACGGTCCCTTGTCTTTATGTTACTTCAAATCCATTTTCATCCCAGTCAGTTGAAGTAGGCACAAAGCTTCAGAAGCAGCAAAGTTGACTTCCTATGTCAGGAAGCGTGCAGCTGCCTTCAGGCCCTCTAAACACCATTTAGCATCCCTGCATCCAATCCTACATCAGAAGGCCCTCCTACTGTCCTTCAAAGCTCCTCTGCGCTTTAAATTTCACCTCTTCAGCCACCCAGCTCAGCCCTTTTCCTATACAGATCAATAGAAATAGGATCTGTATCTCCATGCTGCTGAAACCCGAGAAAGCGTGCAGGAGCGGTCCGCCGGCTCCACGGTGCCACGTCCTGACTCCTAATGGGGGAGAATGAGGGAGGAGGTCACACACCGTCTCTGACCCCGTGTCAGCGCTCAGCCTCCTTACAGACGCAGCAGGAGTGATTGTCTTTGCATACATCCAGGATGTTCATTACACACAATTAACCTGTTTGTTCACTGGAAAGTCATCTGAGCATTACCTGTGACTCATCAGCTCAGGCTAAAGAAAGCTGGTTACAGGTTGACAGAAAGACAGATAGACATAGATAGATAGATAGATAGATAGATAGATAGATAGATAGATAGATAGATAGATAGATAGATAGATAGATAGATAGATAGATAGATTTTAATGAGCATCCTATCTTCTAATGAGCATAATGTGGACTTTAACTGCATCCTCTTTATTGATGCAAATCAAGTTTGGAAATTGTCTAGCCGCTTCAATCAAATTAACCTCAATGTCTGTGGCACGGTGTCAAGAAAGCCATGCTTCTTCTGAGGGTGCATTATGTGTGAGATAGACCTCAAAACGACAAGTCAGCTGTGATGTTGATTGATTTAAAAGACAAAGACTGCCGAACGTTTCTTTCTGTGATTACAACAGAGAGACAGGCTGAATGAAGGTGATGTAAGCCGCAAACAACGGTGATGACCTCAGGCTCACGAAACCCCTCAAAATAAGGCCATGTGAACCTAAAACGAGCGCCTGAAGGTGATGAAGTAAGCATATGGTCAAACAAAGCGCTTTCTAATGGAGTATTAAATATCCTCAGACATGCACTTTGGGTCCTCAGCGTTCAGCTACTAAAAGCCAATAATGCACATCACTTCCTCCAGTCTGTGTCCTTTGGGACAGGAGTGATGGGTCTGATCAATTAGGAAGCTCTTTCAGAAGCTGCGTCATTCACGCTAAGAATGAAAGTGCTTGTCCATTCATGACAAAGCTCCAAAGCTCTCATTTTTCATAAATAAGGGTTAGAAAAGTTTTATTATTATTATGATTTGAAGTGGGATCTAAACTCCAAACTGACTTGTTTGTAAACAGGTTGGATCAATTTTCACACTGAACCACCGTTAAAAGCTTTTATACTGATTTAAACCTTTAATGGAAAATATTAGATTTTGCCAATGAGTGGGGATGGAAAAGAAAAAAACTCAAATATAAAAGATGTAACAGGCATGAAGCACATGTGACGCAGGGTAGTGTCTCTTACCAGTCAGATTTTGGATATTTCCGAAACGTCTGCCTGGATAGGTCCTGGTGCGTCTGGGGCTCAGCGGAGATGCCCTGCGCCCTGCGGGTCCGGGGACCGATAAGTTGCGCGCTCGGCAGGACGGACTGGCATTTGTGCAGTTTCCTCTTCAGCTCATGGATCTCGTCCTCTCGGTCCGCCAGCCGCCGCTCCAGGTCCCGTATCCTCTCCTCCTTCAGCAGCAGGATCTTGGCAAAGTCATCCTCCAGCTCGCTCATGCTGAAATCCGCGTTAAACTTCTCCAAGATAACGAAACTCCCAGGAACTCGGACAAATCGGCACCAATCTCCGCAGCCGTTCTTTGATCTCCGACACGGTGATATGATGCTCCGACAGTCCCCTTCTACCGGCAGCTTGTTTGTACCACAGGAGAAGAGCAAAGCGGGCGTTTAAAGCCGAGGAGCGGCCGATTCATGGAGACTGTCCGCCAAGTCTCCAGGGAGCTGCTGCTGCTGCTGCTGCTGAGCCTTCATTGAGAAAGCAATTACAGCAGATCTTCTTCCCAGCAGGCCGTCGAACTTGGGACTGAAGAGCCGAGACAACTCCTGTAGTTCACCAACACACCACGCAGGAAGCACCCCAAACCACAGACGCCTCCGCCGTCCCTACTCCTGCTGCTGCTGCCCAACCGTGCAGTGTTCGTTTACCATGTATGTGCGCATACCTTTTGGGCTACAATAGCGCGCACATCACCTCCCTGACCCTCCCGATTGCAAAAAAAAAAAAAAAAAAAAAAAAAAAAAAAAAAAGCTAAAATCAATTGTTCCGCTCTCGCGTCACCAAACATAAAACTGGGTTTAAGCCTATTTGTAAACAGAAATCAGTGAAGCGAAAGTACTAATTTCTCTATATGACAAATGTACATGCAATTGTTTTTTTTTATCAGTCTATTTAAAGACATTTTGCTAAAAGTTTACAAGTTTCAACCTCTCTAAAATTATGGAATAGTTTGTCCACAAAAAGCTCTAAGCTTCAATAACTGCGACAGTCAAAGATTATATTGGGCCCTAAGCAGAGTTTCATTTTGAGGGATAAATTCAGCTAATCATATCATAATTCTGGAGGTGGAGGGGGATGAGACTGTATGTTTCTAGCACAAACGTGGGACTTAATGCATAATGCAATGAAACCAGCTAAAGTAAACTTCCCAGACCCAGTTTGAGTCCATAAAATGAACATTTGCATCGTCATGAATACAGTGAGAAGGAAATAGTAAGGTGAAACCTTTGTGGGACACCTAGCAAACTGGCACCTTATACAGAGATTTAAAAGTTATATGTAGTTAGCCCAGTCTATCTGTAATTCATAACAGTTGGGAAAAATTATTTGGGATGTAATCTTTCATTTGAAATGTGCAATTTGTGGCAGCACTCAGCTAGATGTTGTAATTTCTGCTTTAATTCTGACAAATACTGTTGCTTTTATGTGCACAGGAATGAGTCAGCACAATCCTCCTAACAATTTTGACCTGAAAGTAGCTTGGTTTATATTAGGAAACCATGCACTGATTATGCTAGTCTCAGTTTTCTTTACTGGTGAGGGATTATCTTCACTATAGTGCAAAAACAGATCTCTGAGGAAACATTTATCTCACTTCAACCATAAGTTCTTCTGCAGTTAGCTCCTTCAAACCATGCTTGGCCCAGTCATTTGAAGCTAACGCTACACACTTGTAGGTTGGCAGTAAAGTCAAAATACTAATATACAACGGCAGCTGCGGAAAAACGCTTTCCTTATAAATCAGACAGAGAAAAATACTGGAACTGAAGATAGTTATTCAGGTAAAGGACACAAAATTATTGTTTTGAAGGAGGACAATTTATTTTAGGGAATCTGAGAATATCAGTAGATATCTTATCGCAACCAGTGACAACAAAGCCTAAAAGCTCTATAAAAAACACATTTTTCAACCTGATAACGTTTATGCTCACAAACAACACTAGCAGTCAACTTGATGGTTTACCTGTGGACCATATTTGTCCTAGATGAAGTTGTGCCATCATCCCTTAGCTTCGAATGTTTGCTTCTGTTAAATCTAAGGTTATGTTGACCCAAGGTTGCTATCTGGAAATTGCCGGTATTTTCGCAAGTTGATTGGGGAAAAGATCTACGTTTAGACAAGACACCTTAAATCCTCTGTCATGCCAGAGCCACTATAAGACGCTGTGAGCTTAGCATGTCATCAAAACATGCAGGTGCGTCTGGCCCTTAGCTTCCACTTCACTGGCTTCACAGTAAAATCCATTTCCAATGAACCATGTGCTAAAGTAACACATATACAGAAAGTATTCATACCCCTTTAAATTGTTCACTCTTGTTTCATTGCAGCCATTTGCTAAAATCCAAAAAGTTCATGTTATTTCTCATTAATGTACACTCAGGATCCCATCTTGACAGAAATAAGCAGAACTATAGAAATGTTTGCAAATTTGTTTTAAAAGATAAGAGATAACTGGACATATTTGGAAGTGCTTTAAGCTTTAAGCATGCAACTTAAAATGACTTCTTCATTTTGCAAAAATAATTAAAAACCCAATTAGTGGTTAATATAATGTATCCATCCATCCATCCATCCATTTTCTGTTCACCCTTGTCCCTAATGGGGTCGGGAGGGTTGCTGGTGCCCATCTCCAGCCACGTTCCGGGCGAGAGGCGGGGTTCACCCTGGACAGGTCGCCAGTCTGTCGCAGGGCATAATATAATGTATGATTCAAACATTTTCAATTTTCATGGTTTCTAGCTCTAAGATATGATGACATTTTGTCTTTAATGTTCTGTTTTGACCTACTAAAAAACAGTAATAGAGTTTGATAAGTTACTGTAGCCCAGACTCAAGCAATTATAAGAAATTATGAGGATTTCCTCAGTGAGAATAATTTGTCGATGGATCATCTTCCTTTTTTGTCCATCCATAGTCCCCATTTCATTTTCCATATATTGCAAACTTAATGTTAAGCAAGTTTAAAACAAAGCAGATTATCTTGTTGCAAAACTGAAAATCCAATGTAAACATCAACGAAACATGAAATTAATGTTTAATGTGAAATTAATGCATTTTTTTTATGTGTGACAACAATTTTGTAACAGTATCTCTCTGACTTCACCCACTGATCATCATTCTCACATTCACTGCAATATTAATAACTGAACAGGAGTCTATGCACCATTTTTCATCCCTCCAACTAAATCTGTTGCCAGTGAATGAATTCATTGAGGAAAAGCAGGGAGGGCTCAAGGGTGCGAGACGGATGTTTCATTAAGATTCAGAGTTAAAAATAGAGTGAACAGATCTTCACTTTGCTGGTGAAGTTCAACAGATTTTCACCCTTGTCTACTGCTTTGCATTTCCCCTAAAATCCTCCTGTTCATGTCACAAGACAAGTGCTTGTTACTGGAATACATGGAGCAAGGATTTGTTTGCCATTTTCTTTTACAATATTATTTTTGCTGTAACTTTGTGGGAAGAATACCACCATTACAGGTGATTGTGCAGTGCTGTCATGAACGTTTGAGCATTTTATGCATGGTTATGTTACAACCTCTAAGTTCTATGTATTTTTTTAATGATAATCCATACACAAAGTTGTACATATTTGCAAAGTGGAAGGAAAAGGAATGATGGAAAAGCTCAAGGAGTGTGTAAGAATGAATAAACCCTCACCTGACATGTGAGGCTCCAGATAGCCCACTGAAGTCCTGCTTTTCTGGCTCTTATTAGGATCATTGTTGCGTTATTATAAGAAGTTGAAAACAAACAGTACTGAAAGACAGACTAACACAAAGGTTGTCCTTAATCAATAAAAAAGAACAGTCATGGATTAATTATGTATGCAGCAGACACTGTGTCCATTCTAGTGGTGGTAAATTAAGTGTCACCTTTTATCACCCAGTCCATATGAATGGAAAATATGTGAGTGACACCCTATTCAGAAAAAGAAGGGGATTTGTGCATTAGGACAAAATTATACGGTCCATCATCAATCAGGGTTTTCATTAACATGTCTTTGATCTTATAATATAACATTGACGCCTAAGAGGGTCGTTATATCGTCACCATGACTATATCAGCATCATCTGCCTGGAGCGTTGCCTCCACACCAGAGTATTTCCATGTTTACACAGAGTGAGTAATGCTGTATTACCAGTTTCTGCATCTGTTGTCCGAGCGCTTTCATGGGTCATCTCCCATGGATTTTGCGGGTCAGGTAATGGACAGCCAGTTGACCTCACGGCACCCGGAGATAGATGCTCTGACTGCACACGAGACTGTGGGCGTCACAGAGTTCATGTTGCCGTGCACAAACGAAGCGTCCATGTGGGGTCTCCGCAGCTTCTCCAAGTGCCTGGACACAAAGAGAAGAAAAATGCTGTGCCCCCTCGAATGCCTCAGGGGCAGATCATCTTAGAAAAGATGGCCGGGCAAACATTAGTCACTGTTTTTCTGTAATACACTCTCACACACACACAGAAGAGGGCGAAGGATAGAAATTTCTTGGGTATACCCAGACATATGCTTGCACATCATTATCACTCACACCCACACTTGCGTACGAAGATTTATGTAGCTAATCACAAAGCAAAATAATCCCTGCAGATACAAACATAATCATGCCAGCAGTCTGGTTTCAAGAAGTTTGGAGGGATATTTATGGGTGTGGATGTCGAATCAGTGCATCAGTATGTTATTGAAAGGTTTTGTGATTTTTTTTTCCCATGCCTGTCTTGGGCAGACTTCCATCCCACAAAAGGTGACATCAAGTCTGGGACAAAGGTGATGCGAAGCGACAGATGTGTTTCCCACGAGCAATTTCTGTCCTTCAGCTTCCTGAGTCCCAGCAAGAACACAGCATATCCTGCACTTTCACATTAATACCATGTGTAAGCTTTGCATTGCATACAGTGGATGTGTTCTCACATTGTAACATGAGCTGCTGATTGATCGCTTGGCTCACAGAGGAGATAGATAGAAGTAGAGTTCAGGAAATCGACTTAGCCAATGCAATAATGATACTTCCTTCCTGTCTTCCTGCATTAGAATCATCAAAATCAGATACAGTGCATGAGAAGAAGGTGTATTTCTTGTTTTTGTTCTTTGATTTTCCTTGGCAAGTCTTAGCCTGAATGGTGATTAACAAAGAATAATCTTGTCAGAAAGTCATATCCTGGGGCTTAGCAAAAGAATGGATTAATCTTAGTACAGTTTGATCAAAATACAGAAAGCCGTATGACTTGTGTCACTTGTGTTGAGGGTGTTTACAGAAAGGGACAAACCTGCAGAGGATCAATTAGTCAGTTAACGTTTTACCTGCAGCAAAAATAGTGTTGTAAAAAGCTAGAGTGGAGCAATTGATAGCACTGTTGCTTTGTAGCAAGTAAATCCTGGGTTCAAGTCCTGGCCTGGGATCTTTCTGAATAGAGTTTGCATGTTCTCCATGTGCATGTGTGAGTTTCCTCTGGGTACTCCTGTTTTCCCACAGTCCAAAGATATGGCTGTTTGGTTCATTCGTCTCTCCAAATAGTCCTAAGGTGTGTGTGCAAACCTTTAGCTTGCTCTCTCAATCAGTTTTTTTTCCCCTAATAAAAAATACAACAAAATTATAAAAATATTATTTTAGAAACAGTTATATAGCCTTTTCCAAACTTAAAGATGTAAGTGATTTTGTTTCTTATTTAATCTGGAATTTCTTTAGCTCAGAGCAGGATGTGTTCCTCTTTAAGATCTCTTGTCCTGCTTCATGTCTGATAGCTTCTGTCCTTCTTCATTTTGTATAAATCTAGATAGTTTAGTCTTTGAAGCCAAAGCTGATGGGCTGCAAAAATGTGGCAAGATCAAAGTAGACTTTTAACATCTTAAAACAACTGTTTTTTTGTTTTTTGCGTTTTTTTTTTTACAGAGAAGGCAACTAATGTTTAACCACAGAAATGGATGTCGGAGATATTCTACAGATGTTTCTGTTTTGATTTTCTTTTGTGTTTGTTTAGTTTCTTGCTTTACTTGTGTGTTTCTGTTCTTTGTGCATTTTGGTTTAGTCTTCTATATGACGCTTATATGCCTAATTTTAGACTTTCTCACTATAATTTAGACTCTCAAAACTGTTCTAGAGTCATATTAAACAAAGAAGTCCACATGCCAGAGTATTCATCTTTGATATTGACTGCTTAGAAACCCTAAAAGGTCTACGCAGAATTTAAAAACCTTTTGAAAAAACTTCTAATTCCAAATCAAAGTTGCAAAATTGTTTAAAATAAAGCTATTAGGTATTAAACAATGGATAACAAGGGAATACTTAATAGCTTTCAGAGAATAAAGTCCACCATAATGAGGACTCTTTAATTGATGAAGTTGCAGTGTCGTCTGTGTAAAGGACTTAACTGAATACAAGACTTTTTCAAATCAGATCATGATCCTACTTATTGGCAGCACTGGACTGTCACCTAGATTGGTTTTTGTGTTAGCACTTTTAGTATCACATAAAAACTTATAAAATATCCAAAAACAAAGCATACTGTTCAGCCTTAGCAGAGCTTTCAGAAAGAAAATACATTCATGTTTAGGTTAACAGATTTGACACAATGCATCATACCACCTATTTTTTATTTAGATATAAACTTGAATAAATATGTCAGATTAAGACCTGCTTAAGTTTAGCTGTAGTTTTTAGGAAAACTTTCAAAATTCTGTCACTGTTCTGTCCTGCTTGTTATAAAATAAGCATATTTCTTATGAAGTAAAATATGCTTATACTAGCTGGTTAGTTAGCCAGGCAATCTATCAGTAAGCATCTCCATTAACCATGGAATTGCGCAAAGTGAAATTGCAAATTCGGTTAATGGAAGCACGCAAATTTTGAAAAAACTGACGCTTTTCAATAAAAGGTTGTTGCACTGGAAGGAGGTGGTTTTTCAGTCATGTCGAAATAGACTTACATCGCAGAACTGTAGCGGAAACACTTTCTCACGTAACACGAGTCACGTGATCAACAGCCAGATGTCACTACTGGAGAAAGCCACAAAGAAGACAACAGGAGGTTCTTCTTCATGGTTTGTAATTTCTGTTGTTGTTGTTGTTGTTGTTATTGTTTCCGGACAATGTGCAGCTATCTCCACCAGAGCTTTTTGTGCTTTTTGACTGCTGAAGAAAAATGTGTCACTCACAGTTTCCCAAGCATTTTTGAATTTTCAATCATATTAATAGTATTTGTGGGGACATTTTCTTATTTAACTTGATCATACAGACACTAAATTCAGAGTTTCTTCAAACACATCTAAAGAAGACATTGATGTAAAGGTGACATGACAGTGAGAGTGAGAATAGGTGCAGAGCCTGCTGTGACAGGAACCACAAATGTGTTTGTGAGGTGAGCAGAAGGTCAGAGTTCATTGGCTGGAATGCTGCACCCCCGCTCTCTCCCAGGTGTGCTCTGCCACTGCTGTTAATCTTGCAGACCTCTGCGTCATTGATGGTGGGATATACGTACATATCAGACTTCTAAAAGTCAGATTTAAAAATCAAAACATTCCAGACTGGGAGTTACGTATAATGCTTGTCAAAAAAATAAATAAATGGAAGAAAATAGTGATTTGTTACAATTTTGTTGCTTGTTATGAAAGGATTTGGAACATAAAACACTTTACTGTGGCAGCTACAACGTCATGAACAAAGTTTTCTGGTAAGATAACAGACTGAGTCTGTTCTGTTATAAGGCTATATTTTCTTTTCTGATGAGATTCTCGTAATGAGGTGGGGGGATTGCCTTTAAGTGGCATCTTCTGTTGACAATATGTAAACTGAGATAAAAATCAGAAAAACATTTTTAGTGTGTCTCACAATAATGAAAAACCTTTTTCAACAGTAACATAAAGTAGATGTTTCTTCATTGTAATCTGTGATAGACACTTTGACTGATAAATTTGACTGTAATAAATTTATTTCTTCTTATTAACATATTTCAATAATTATGCTATCAGAATTCAGCTGACTCAAAAACAGCAGGTAGTGCTTCCAAAACAAATGTAATTATTATATTTCCAATTGTCTAGTCTAATTCTTTATTTCTTTATTATAATAATAAAACAAACATTCTAATTTTTTATTTGAGTTTCTGTTTCTGAGAGAAGATTCAGACACTCTGAGTGCTCGATCCTGAAAGCCCAGTCTGGCCTAAATACTTAACCTCACTGGCAAAAAATGTCAAGGGGTGAGTCTCATGCTCATTTTTTCCATGGAGATGTGCCAAACCCAACTAAGACCACACAAATACCTACCTGGACTATAAAAAGGGTGTTTCAGGTAGTTCAGAAGCTAAAGACTTTGTGGCTAAGAAGGCTTCACTGTTGCCTGGTAACTCCGTAGACATTTTACTTTAAAAAAAAAAAAAAGATAAATAAGATACTCTAAAATTAAAGGTAAAATTTCTTAAAATCAATATTTAATGTCCTCTTATTTATCGTGACGTTTATTGGCTTTCCAGAATGGGAGACTACAATTAAACAAACAATCTATATTTATTGCAACACTTGGCAAAGATGTAATGAAAACATAAAAGTAAGCTATCTCTTATTGTATCATCCCATTAGAGGCATTCTTTGCATTTCTCTAAACATAAACTTTGAATGCAACGTCTGCTTGTCATTTCAATTTTGAAAGGTAGCTGAGCGTCATGAGTCTGATGTCTAAGGTTGCGAGGAGGTATGTATATCTGTACGACTCTTTCAAATCAACCAATAATGATTCACGAATGGCCAGGAAGACCTTGATGGTACACTCATCTAAGTATGTTTTTGATGAGAGAATAACATTGCAGTATGCTATACAGCTCAAAAAACACCCTTCCTTTGAGTACTTAAAATCAACAGAGGAATGGAGAGAATGGAAAAGAGGTGAACATGTTTGTGGAAGCAGGTAAGAATGGGTGAAGAAAAGTGCCAGATGTTTTGTGTGATCAAAGAGAATTAGCTGGAATGACAAGAAATGTGTACAAGGAAAAAGACAGAAGGCAGAACTGGAGGTTGCAAAGCTCAAGACGTTGAGGTTCTATTAAGGAGTGATGAGGATGGATTAGATCAGGATGGGTACATCAGAAGAAAAGCTTATGTTAGATGTTTTGGAGATAAAATCAGAGAGGCCAGACTGAGATGGATTGGACATGATCAGAGGAGAGACAATGGTTATATCGGTTTAAGCAAGCTGAGGTTGGAGCCACCAGGCAGGAGGCCTGCAGGAAGGAGATTTATAGATGTGGTGAAAGAGGACATGATATTACTTGGTGTGAGGGTAGAAGATGCAGAAGATAGAACTAAATGGAGACAGATGACTCGTTATGGTGACCCCAGAAGGGTAGGGCTGAAAGAGAAGAAGATCCAGAGATTAGGCTATAAGACCAATGTGACTATAATGGTCAACCCACCTACAAAATTCTCTCTGGAGTCAACAACAAACACTGCACAATCCCCGAAAACACTGATAACGCTGTTGAAGCATGGTGGTGGCAGCACTGTGGTGTGAGAATATTTTTTTCTTTTATTATTGATAGACAGCTTGTCTATTAAAGGCTGCAAAATACTTGATACTGATGTGAAGCTTCACTTTCCAGCATTTTCCATATAGCCAGAGATACATTGGAATCATTAAGAACAAAATACCTGACCCTAACCCTATGATCAAAACATGTCACTAATGACACCAATCTGTTAGAATGGCCTGGTGAACGCCCAGACCTAAATCCACTTCAGAACCAACAAGTGACTTGAAACTTGTTGCTCAAAAATGCTCTCCATCCAAAAAATATACAAAAAATGTTTTACCAGAGATGTGCAAAGCTGGTAGAGACGTACCCACAAAACCCTGCAGCTGAAAACACATAACACTTAAATAATAATCTACATTCCATTATGCAAAAATAATTTACCTGGGTTGCTAACGTGTCTTCGTCAATAAAGAGCCTCAATGGTTGATGGACGTAAGAGAGGACACACGTTAAGAGAAGAGGACAAAAAGTAGACAGGCAACTATTGTCATGAGTCCTTGTCCCTCACCCTGTCATTCCTCTGAAGCCACTCGAGACGACTCTGAACTCTGTCAGCTTCTTTCTGCTGTGGAAAAAAAAATACTGTCTGTCTTTTTGTGCTCACTTGTAGAGCAGGATTATATCCTCATTCTTCATGTTCTCAGGCACAACAACGGCATGTCTTCACACTGGACTATCTGCCTCTGCGTCATCAAGAACCGCTGGGAAAACAGTGGCGATGTTATGATTGCTGAAATAAATTAACAGCTTTCTTTTTAGACTTCTGCCTGTGTTTCATTTTAAACTATTGCAGAGGTTGCTTACAGGTTGTGTCCACAAGTGTAATTAAATGCCTATTGCTCTTGTAAATGTGTTTATGAAAGGACTAAATTCTTTTTGGTTTGTTTAGACATTTTTATTAATGGGCACTGACTCGTCTGCGGTGAATTTAAAGCATTACGTAAGGTGTGGAGAATCCTCCTGCCTCCCTCTGCAAACTGCTGTACTAAAGCAACAAAGTAATTTATGATAAAAGTGGGATGTAAAACTAGTTCTTTGTGAAATGTTATGGCCCTGTCAACATCAACTATTATTAGCACAAATAAACAAATATTCTCTCTCCATTTCAACCTGAGTGTTTGTGTAGGTCTTAACATGTTTGAAAAAGTTGTTCTGTGCAACACATTTTATGTGAGAAACAGTCAGATAGGTTGAGAAGTGAATACTTTTCCCTAGAATTAGAAAACCTATTGCAAAGTAAGCTAGTTTGTGGCCACTTGTACTTGTGCGATAAGCTGGAAACACACCTGAGTGGTGAGTCACTTTATCAAAGAGCTGGGACCAACTAACATGCTATTATCAGGTTGTTTGGGAAGAATGTGTTTAATGGAGACTTGTTGGAGGCAGAGCACACGCCTCCTTGGGCCTAAGCCATATGGAGGCTATATGTCAGGGTTTCAGGCCAAAGAATCAAAGGCTTCTTCTGGGAGAAATCTGGGGCCGTGGGCACAAAACATCAACACAGGCTGCTTATTCTGCTGAGGGATTCAAGGCAATCAAGCAAATCGGAGCTGAACGAACTCAATACCAAGCAGACTCTCAGCACAACACATCGATTGTCAGTCGCATGCTGTTTGAGCCTAGAATGATTTATTTTTGAATGTATTTAGATTTATTCATTAACAGCTTAGCTACTTTAAGTCCAAAGAGAATGGAGGTTTGGAGTTTTAAAATAAAGCAACATGACAAAAGTTGTCTCTCAACCAAACTCCATTTAAAAAAAATACTACATCCTTTTTTGTTAATGTGACATTGAGTCTCAGAAGGCAAAAAATATGGTGTTAAAACCAGGCAGGTGTGTCCTTTCGAAATACTGTGGACTTTGGAAGTGCATACATTTTTAAAAGTGGTTTTGTGATGTGGCAAATAAAACCATAGTAAACTCTTGGAATACCTTCTCCACCTTCAATGTGACACAAAGGCAACAGTCAAATAAATCAGGTCAGTAATATGACAATTTAGTCTTTATGTTAAGATAAGATAAGATTAGATAAGATAAGATAAGATAAGATAAGATAAAATAAGATAAGATAAGATTTATTTGTCATTGTCATCAACAGATTACAATGAGATTGAGATTTGCTCGACTCGGGTTATATGTGTATATACGTAATATACAAAGATAAAGAAATAAATAGTACAAAATGAGAAATAAATAGACATCAGAAGATGGTTGCAGTTCTAATTTATGTAGTTAGTTTGTCCTTTTGTAAAGTACTTTTACTATTTTGAACCTTTTGTAAAGTACTTTTACTATTTTGAACTAAATCAGTAAGTCAATAAAAATATTCCAAAATGATAGCAAAACATTCTTGTCAGCAGTCAGACTAATATAAATCTGCCAGGCTAATTAATTCATCAGCACTTTTTTATGTAAAACTGCTCATGTAAATGTGATTTAATGCTGCACAAAAAAAAATCCCAATGTAATCTGTGGAGAAATAAAATCACAACCAAAGATAGCTGACTTCTGAGTAACAAAGGCATATAAATAATTTCCGTTTTTGCCTTTTAAAATTAATTAGATACCACCCCATTAATGATACCCACAAAGCAAAATAAAGAAAAATTGCTGAAATTATATAAAATGATTATGTATCTATGTAGACACAAAATTCCTGCTACGCATTAAAAAGAAAAGTTAAACAACACCTGAGAAACATGAATGCTCCCTTTCACCATGCGAACACAAACAGGTTAAGCTGTCCTGCACTGGCCTGTGTTCATTATGAATGAGCTGAAGGTGAGCTGAGATTTAGGCTAATGGCCATGTCAGACAGAGGTCGTTACAGGCCTTCAGCGAGATAAAAGGTTCTCTCTGCTCTCCATAAGTCGCTCTGGAAACGTTCCTGTCTTACTTCAAAGCTCTCTGGGATGCGTTGAGTGCATTCTCTGAGTATCTGGTAATCCAAACCTGGCTTAGACTTGAAAGCAAACGTCTCCTTTGCCAAGAGGGACATGGCACCATCACATTAGTAATCTGGTTCTTCCACGTTTACTTACAGCAAAGACAGTTTATGCAAAAAAAAAAAAGAAAAACTGTCACAAAAGCAAATGTGAATCAATGAATGGCTGAACAATGAATAACTAAATTAGATAAATAAATCAGTCCTGTATATATTTATCATTGTATTATGTTTATCACAATGGATAACTAAAAAACTTTAAGATGTGGAAAAATTATAGAAAAAAATTTCTTCCAGAAGGGCTATGATCCCAAAAATACAACCAGAGCTCCAATAGAATGAGCTATAGGCAAATAGAATGGCCCAGTCAAACTCTGAACTGAAAATGTGTGTCAAAACTTGAAAAGTGATGTTCACAGCCACTTTCCATGCAATCATCACAGATCAGATATGACTTTGCAAAGAAGAATGAACAAAAATAGACAAACATGATCCAAAGTGGAAAGTGATTCTGCTAAACGTGAAAAGGTTCAATGAGTCTGAAGACTTTTGAGAAGCACCCTATGTGCAATTACAGACAGACTTTTAAATATCTTTGCCACATGCCTGTGTGTACGCAGGATTCTCAGCAAACTAAAAGCAAGCTTTGACACAGCACGGAGGGAAAGATAACAAAAAGCATCTGGAGCCAGCTTGGGACAACAGTAGCTCTTGCGAAAGCATCTAAATATAGACAGAGGCTGTGATATGAACTGCAATAAATAGAAATGATGGTGAACACTTGGAGAGAAAGGGTCATGAGGTGCTGTAGTTCAGCTTCCTGCAGTTCTGTTGCTCTTTAGCCTCAGCTGAGAACAACTCCTCTCAAGATACCATGACCCGAAGACCTGCTTCCAGAGTATAGCTTTTCACTTCAGATTTCTGTAGTTATTTATTTGATTTTCTGAGCAGCCGTTGGTTAAAAAGTACTTTTCATGAAAAAGAAAAGATCCCTCCTTCCAACATGATCCTGCACCTAAAAGGCCTCTGTACATTCCTGACTCAGCTGGACATTCAACAGGCAACCACTTGCAGCACATGTCAACACACTCCGCAGGTTACCAACCCCCAGCCCTCTTCGAGGCAAAACCAGTTAAAGTCACCCTGAACTGGAAGGTGCAGTAAAAACAAGACTCAGACTCTCGTATGAGACCTGTTATTAAATACTGTCAGGTCATAAATGAAAGAAATAGCAGTGGTAAAGAAAACTGTTTTATAAAGATGTGCTTAAAATGAAAAATCTCACATCAAACTAAATAGATCCTGATGTATTAAATACCTAATAATATAGCAGATATTGAGAAAACTCGAAGATATGTTAAAGCAGCAAATGAGAGACAGATGTGTCTGCCTGATTTTAGCCCATGGCTGTGGTGAGTGACTGTGTGCGTGTGTGTGCGTGTGCTAGCAGTGGGAAAAGAGAAGCCTGGTGTCCTGTCTTCATCTGTCACTTTCTGAGGCTGCACAGTGTGGAAAATATGCCCACACCGAGGCTTTTGTCACATCTGCTATTTTTATAAACCCATCAGAAACTGTTTTGTTTTTCTCCGGGGCTTTGTCTCTCTCTTACTTAGATTAGCGTAAGTCTGTGCGTGGTGGCCATTGAGAGCTCGAGTGCTTCTTTAAGTTCTTTCTGAAAAACACTGAACGACTGATGAAAAAACATCATTAATTTAGTTTGAATACAATCTCTTTTGATGTTTGATTTAAGAATCCATCCTTCAGACGGAAGGAGCTGTCTCACTGTTGATTTTGTGCAAATATAATTTAAAGATTTGCATATCAAAGACAGCAGTGCTAGATCTTATGAGCTGCTCCTCTTGGGTTTGTTGTTGATTTGGGTTGCATTTGCAGTTGCCTGGTAGCCAGAGTCAGCTCCTTCTTCGGGAATCATTTAGGATCAACGTCGCATGGCGCCAACGGGACTGACTGGCCAGGCCTCCATTGGGAGCTCCTCAATAAATTAATTATACCAACTCAACTGGCCATCTCTGTATAAAGCGTTTGCTTATGTAAGATATAATAACAGAAAAAGAGAAGCATTATTTCCCTAATGAATATCTAAAACACAAGCTCTTATAAAACAAATGAAGATCATTGAAAAAGAGTCCAAAAATATTACACAAGGTCACGTGAAAAAACTGAAAATAACAGTAGTATTTTATTCTGTGCTTTTTTTTTTTTAGTTTTATCACTTTCAAATAAATAGGCAACATTTTTTATGGTTGTTTCTATTTAATGTGGAATCTGAAAATCAACCTAAAAATTAAGAACACAAAAGTTTACATTTGATTGAGTAAAAAACACGATACCAAATCAAAACATGACTTAATATGTTTTTGTAAAACCTCAGGGGAGATTGTTTTTCTTACCTTTCTGAATCCTTTAGAGTCTCTGAGGCAGTTTGAAGTGTCTGCACAGATTTTCTGTATTCCACTGAGGACTAGAGACCGGCTAGGCTGCTACTTTTTCTTCATTTACCTCTTTATTGCCTCTGTCATGCAGGAAGGCTCATCCATGACTCATCATCATCTGAGTGAAAAAGGTTTACATCCAAGATTTTCACAATTTGCAGGTCTGGGGCATTTGTGTCTGTGTTAACACAATGCTAAGATGGAAAGATATCAGCGTCAACTTTTGACGTCAACCAATCAAATATGGATGACAAGCATATTTTCTAATATAGTGAATATGGGGAAGCTGCCCAGTAGATTTAACTCTCCCGCGGTCTTAGAAGATGGGGTCACAAGTTTTTTATTGTGTGGTCATGCTGACCCCATATTACGAGTTTTTTTTTTGTGTGTGTGTCTCCACTTACCGCTGTCTGACCGTGACATTTGCCGCACTCCTCCTGAGCGTCGCACTGAGACCACAGGGGGAGGGCATTAGGAGAAAATAGCCTGCAAGTATAATACTTTACTATTTTGTCCCTAATGTCTTTTGAGATCCTTTTGGTCTTACTCATGTCAGTGGAGAGGTTGAAAATGAAGAAATGTATTATGTAGACAGAATGTGCTTTACAAACATTAGGCATTGAGATCATCACCACCTGTTGTGGATTGACGGACTACATTGTGTGCAACACATATACACCCAACAACCCCTGCAAAATACGCCCTACACCACCACTAGGGGGCATGGACATGCTCCACCATGACACATACTGTACTTTCAATCACCTTGTGCCAGCACAAACTCGAAAATCTTTTTATTTTTGATCTGGAAAACCTGGGACAAACTAGAATGATACTATAAATACCCATAGCATTACACAAAGATTCTTTATACCATGAATTTAATAGCATGCAATCTAAATACGAAAATAAAATACTATGGAAAAAACATAATAAAAATAAGGCATTTCTAAATTGGATCAATACTTAAATATTTATGAAAGTATGTGTACTGCCATTGCGATTCCACGAGCTCATGCCTCTCCAGATGAGATGCTGCTGTGCTGCAGGTAAAACACTACTTACAACTTTTTGTCATAAAATACAATTTTTATCGTCAACGCAGTAACTTTTCTGAGAAGAGGGACAAAATGGGTTTAAATTTTCCCCCCCAAAAATTGAATTATTGCTCAAGCTTATAAATTAAAATATGACAATTAATGTTTTGGAAATGTAAAGAAGCTAAGGTGCAGGCTCCCATTTGCAACATATTTTTGAAAATTACATTTTTAATGGACCTGACCCAGAACCTTGTCATCACTATCTAACAAAAATAAATATAAAATTATTTTTTAATGACCCCATTAGTGATATTTTTACTCAGTTTTACAGGCAATTCCTTCTGAAGAAACAAAAGAATAAATTAAAACAAAAAACAAGATAATGTCCATCTGACAGAGTTGACAGTGCATGACAGAGTTGACACAGAACTGAAGGTGCTGACAAACTAGTGAGTAAAACGAAATAATTGATACATGTGAAGTCAGGCCATTTATGTAAAATACATTAAAATGAATTAACTACACATTTAAGTTAGATTTGTCAACACTATCACTGAAAGAGACACACTGTCAGTTAAAAACTGATGGAGTTGACAAAATGCCAAACTACCTCAATTTATATTTCGTTATAGGAGGAGGACATATTGTAGCTCATCAGGTCCATGACATGATGATTTGGAAAAAAATATATTTTGTGTATAATTTATTCTAATTGTGTGCTTTATCCATAGGACCTGTTTTGTCCCTCTTCTCAAGAATCACAGAGGGTTACAGAACTAGTCCCTTCACTATATGAGCTGCAATCTTTAGTCAGGTAAGAAAAAAGTGGGCGCACGCAACGCAAAACTCCAACCATGTTTGATGGATGAGAGCTTATCAGCATTTACAATGAAGGAGATGAAATACTGGAGGATGACTCAGCCTGAAAGACCTTTGGGAGAAATTTGGCGGAAAGTCCGGTGTGGCTGCTGGGAAACACTCCAAGTCTTCATGTTCCAGGTGTGAGATCGTTATTCACTTGCACGTGCAATCAGATGGTAAGACCTCCAAAGTGACAACACCTTAACCCAGGGGTCTCAAAGTCCAGTCCTCGAGGGCCGCTGTCCTACAGTTTTTAGATGTGCCACAGGTACAAAGCACTGGAGTGAAATGGCTTAATTACATCCTCCTTGTGTAGATCAGTTCTCCCAGCCTTGTTAATGACCTAATTATTCTATTCAGGTGTGGTGCAGCAGAAGCACATCTAAAAGTTGCAGGACTGCGGCCCTTGAGGACTGGAGCTTGAGACTCCTGCTTAACCTGTCCAGAATCATTAAGGCAAGTAGCATTACTGAGTGTTTTAAGTAGGTCTAACACATGTTTCTCTCTGAGGCTTATTATTTGCCCACGAAAAACAGATGTCAGAAAATGCGGTATAATAGTCCGCTTGTGAAAAACGCATAAACAAGTAATTGATTTTTAAATGTTGGACAACCTGAAGATCATTTGAAGTAATAAAATCTCCTCAGATGGGTTTTGCTATTAACTCTGTATCCTATAAAGCTGGGCGTTGTCCAGTGATTTGCTGAGGGACCAAACATGCAGGGTGGAATCGCCGCTCGCTGTAACAGGCTGAGCTGCACTCGCTATATTTGGTCATTACTTTGTCTTGAGTAATTTTGCAGCTCACCAAACAAGCATGACAGTCACACACACAGGGTTGCATAAGAGTCTCTGTTCTTTGCTGACATTTTCCCTGTTCACCTGCATTCACTCCAAATGCCATCCCATAGATAAAAAAGCTCCAACGTTGTCTTAGTTCAAAGACGAATTCCCTCCCTCTGCGGCTGTTAAAGTCTTTTGGAGCTGGAAAATAATCCACATGTAGGAGTGAGGCGGAATGTAAAGCATCACAAAACAAAAGCTGTTGCAGAGCATCACCACATCTGGGGGAAACAGAATCAAAGCAGGAGGTGCTGCCATTATGAGAGAAATTTATTTAGGCTCGGACTCAACACACCCGGAAACAAGAATATTTGTTTTAGAAAATAAAAACAATTCATTTTGCACTGAGGAATCACTGAAGTCTTAAATTATAAAGTGGGTCAATGCACAAGTTACAGTCCTACGTAGAAATGTCAGCTCTATATATAGTGGATGAACACTGGACTGGTGAAACAGGTTTGAACAGAACACCCCTGTACTCACTCTCTGATTTCTGCTCAAACATAACAGTGAGTGTTAAGGTGTTCATTAGCGAGTTTTAGGGGAACTGGTCGGATGCTTTTCGCACCTTTGAAAAAGAACGGAGCATTTTAACACCTTGAACTGGGTCGCCTCCAACACGTACGGCACCGTGGTAAACCATAACAGGTGAATGTTGCCAATGGAAAAACTCCATCAATCTGTAACCCTATGTCTCCACGCAGTAAACAAAGCCAACAGATAGTAAACACGAAGCATATTCACAAATCATAAGTTGTGGAGAGTAAAAGGAGAGCATAAAGCAAATCAATATAAAAAAACTCATTTGATGTTAAAAAAGGGCATTGCTTGTTATTTTTGGACTTATAACTGAACAGCACATGATGTTTCTTTTTTTACTCCTGCATACTTCAGCCAGTCAGTTGAATTTTATGATGTAGACAAAATAATCCCTTAGTGCAGCCAAAATGAAGACAATCAACAAACAAAAACATTACAATTCAGTGGTGAAATAAAGAGAAGGAACTAAAAGTTGCAATCCAAACTAGAAGTAATCTATGTTCCAGTTAGGAAAAGCAACTCTAAACAAATGGGCTTTTAGCCTTGATTTGAAAGAACTCTGTGTTTTAGCAATGTTGCAATTTTCTGAAAGTTTGTTCCAGATCAGAGAAACATAGAAACAGAAAGTTGTATCTCCATGTTTGGATCTGATTCTGTGGATGTAGAACAAGACCTGGGTGGTCTGGAAGGTTGATACAATGACAACAAGTCTTTCATGTATTCTGGTGCTAAGCCATTCAGTGATTTATAAACTAACCAAAGTATTTTAAAGGACGTTTAAAGGATGTTTTAAAGGACGTTAAAGATGATATGCTATATTCTTGCTAGTTTTAGTGGAAATGCAGGCGGCAGCATTCTGGATCAGCTACAGCTGTTTGATTTTTGAGGCAGGCCTCTGAAGACTGTTGCAGTAATCAGATCGACTAACAATAAATATGGGGATGAGATTCTCAAGATATTGTTTGGACATAAATCCTTTAATCCTGGACATGTTCATCAGGTGATAGAAGGCCAACTTTGTAAATGTCTTTATGTGTCTTTGAAGGTTCAGGTTTGAGTCCATCATCGCTACATCCAGATTTCAGGCCTGATCAGTAGTTTCTTGAAGATGAGTGTCGACTCTTGATCATTCATTTAACAAAATAACAAGCTAGTTTCTCAAAGTAATGTGCTTTTATGAGCTTGAAATTGGTTCAGTAAAAAATGTTCATCATGTCAGTGTCTTAGGTTGGAAGCTGCTGGTATCCTGCATAATGTTTATATTTGTGAAATGTCTTCCAAGTGCAAAATATTGTTGGGGAAAGAGTTTTGTTTTAGCTCAGATCTTCCTCTCTCTCGCTGTCTCACTAGACACCATACAGATATAGACTCTGTTACTAGTAGTCTTTTAGTAGGTTTGTAGGTGTTGTTACAAATGCACCACATAAATTTACGACTCCTTCATCTGAATAATTGCAGCCTTATCCACGAGCTGGGGTTGATTTTGGCTTGGCAGCCGGAGATCAATGTGCTCGTTCAAGTGCGGCACATCAAAATCATGCTTCAAGGTGGAGTGACAACATGACTGCAATGTCTGCTTTGCCAGCACTGGTGTCGACAGATGGCACAGAAACTATTTCCATCAGTCATCAGACTGTCCCCTCAGTTTGTGTGAGCTGACATTTTGACATGTTACATCACAAAACATGTCATTCTTTATGGCAACTGCTGCTTGGGGGAGAAAAAAGAAGCAGTGCACGATTACTGACGGCGGGGTTAGGATAAGAATAAAGAGTTCCTCAACTTACCAGCAGAGACCAGTGTAATCAGGCTTGAACAAAGACCCCCCCCCACTGAAAATCACCGCCTTGTGATATTGGCTGTAGTGGCTGCGAGTCACTGAGTCACCTCTCTGATGTTAGCTAGAGTGAAAACTGCTGTGCAATTCCAAGCAGCCGAAGCCTTCAGGGTGGAAGTGCTGGCACAACTGACAGAGCGTGGCGAGATGAGCGAGCTCTGGAGCGAGGATAAACCCAACGGGTTGGCAGGGAAGGTGGGCGGCCGGCGATGCAGCCACCTCTTTAAGTCCCAATCATTTCGTGACCTCTGGAAATGCGGTGAAAGCCTCGTGGTGAAGCATTGCATCTTACTGTCACTGATAACGATGCGTGTGATGAAAATAACTGCTATCATTACAGCTGCGATTGGCTTCAGCCCCTGCGCTCGCATTCATTCAGAACTTTGAGTACTTCGATTATGTCTCATCTCTAGGGGGGAGGGAAGCTCGAAATGAAAGTGCAAGAGGGTAAAAGCCTCCATGCTGCCTGAGGCCTGGGAACTGAAATTTGGATGCACAACACAAAGTCGGGTTAAGCAGCTCATGTTTAGAGGGCTTTCTACAACTTTTCCTTTCCAAGTGTGTTCAGGCTCATAACTCATGGTAGTTATATTTGTTTCCATGACAGAAATGGATAAATAAGTAACAGGGAAGAAAAATCCCATTGATGGTTCAACACTCAAAGTGGAGCATCAGTGCATAACAAAATGTCAAAAGTAGTATCAGATCATATTTGATTTCATTAATTTGATTTAATGAAATTCAGATCTGTGTGCTGATTTATTCAGCAACAAGGAGGACAGTAGAAATGCTGTCTGAGAGGAATAGCTTGGAAACCTACCAAACCAGTACCCCATACAGGGATGTAAAAGTAGTGCACAAAAGAATAAAATTCTGACAACGTCCAGATAAATGTTGCCCTTTGTGCTCTGCTTCTGATATCCACAGGCAGACATTAGCACATTCCTTCCAACATATATGTGTGAACAGCCTTGATATGAGTTAGAAATGCTGCAGTTGTACGAGTCTTAATTTTCTACAATCTGACCCTTTGTTACTTATGAGATTTTAGCTACTCTAAGGTAATAATAGATAACTCTTCGGTTGCATTTGAACAAAAAAATTCAACTGCAACTAAGCATCATAGCTAAACATGTAAATAAAATTAAATGAAATGACATCACACTTATATTTAGTGCTTTTCAGGATACTCAGAGACGCATTACAAAGACATAAGTCATTCCCGTTCATGCACACATTTACACACTGAGGCATGTTTGAAGAAAGCAGCTGTTGGTTTCGTGCGACCTGCTGACATTAGCAGACATTTGGCACTGAAAGTTAAAAACATAAGTACTGCTGTTAAAGAAAGCATAACAGGTTTGGCTGTGAGCCTGCTGCTAAAGCTGTCTGCTGTAGCTTTAGCATAAACTGTGTTATTTTTTTCTTTCCTCAGGCTTGGGTTGTTCCTCTTGTGTCTTAAATCTGAGATTCCAATTATTTTATATTCCTGAGGAAAAACAAGTACCTACCAGAGAGACTGTTTTTTGTTTGTTTTGACAAGAAATGAAATGTCCCCTTCACCTTCATGTAGCTCTCACATGTTTCCTACGTATATGACTGTTGTGGCAAAGATATTCACTCCATGCTTTGTTCTCTGTCCTCTCACTCAATGGACATAAAAGAGGGCTTTTTTCCCCTCTTTTTTTGTCTGTTCTGTCATTACAGTGAGAGATTTCCAGAGCGTGCTTTTACAGATGCTTTGTTATCACACATCTATCATCTAGTTTTGGTGAACATGACTCAAAATGCCCTTTTTGTTGTACAAAACTCTGCGTTCAAATCTTTTGAGAGAGCTGTGAAGTGTCTGAACATGATTTATGTAGGCTTAACACTTTCCAGATTTGCATGTTTTCTGCCACCAAAATATGAAGACACTTGCACTTTAACCTTACGTAGCAGCCATGAGCATTTGTCTACTGGCTGTCACGGACAAAAGCTTTGCAGTGTTACACAATATTGTGCACAGGGTGGCAGTTTTCTTAGCCAAATCCCTCTTTCTCATACCACCCACTTTCTGAGCTATCCATTAATAGACAAAACTCTATTTGCACTCCAACAACATTATCTCCCCCGACTAAGTATGGTAGTAGGGTGAAGGACCACAGCACCGCTGAGAATTTTCCTCTGCAGCCCATGAATCAGACAGATGTTGCTTCTGGCGCTGTGTTGTACTGAAAGAGGAAGGGTTACTCTTAACTGAAAGATAGTGGAACATGATACTGCCATGTTAATGTGAAAAATAATTTTCACACACACCGAAGGGCCGTGAGTAGAGGTTTTCGTTCGTAACGTGACTGATGGAGCGCTGAGAGTAGCCAGATTGGAGAACAGGCTGCTGCATTTTGGATGCCAGAGCGTTGCATTCTTTTGTCACGTTATCACACTACTCAATTTTTTTTTTTAAGTGATTTACAGCTTAAAATTTAAACAGTAAACTCCCCGAGACGTAAGCCAGCACTATAAACTACCACATGCAACTGATAGATGCAGTGAGAGTATGCCTTTGGCCTACTTAAAGAAGTCAGCCAAAAACATGAAGATGTATACAGCACAAACTTCCTCCTCCCTCGTTTCAGTTTGTACAGTAGTAGTGTGTGGGAGTTTGGCTGGACAGGCCAGCCCTGTCTCTCTGGGCTGCCAGCTAAATCTCCAGTGGGCCGCAGAGCCAGCTCAAAATAAATACGTATATGCCCCTGTTAAACCAAGAAATCATCAGGACTTCTTTCTCTTTTGGCAGGCATCTGCATAATCCTCCACTTAAAGCTTCAAGTGAAACTATCCTCATCGGCTGAGGTCAGGATCTAATTAGTTTTTATTTAGGTCTTGCACGCCACCGAGAGGCCGCTGCGGTCCGGATTCACAAAGATCACTCAGCAACAGGTCAAACTGTGACAATTTGAAAGTTCAAAAACATTGGTTGAGTGAAACTGGAGTAGCTTTTGACTTTTTGAATAAATTACAAGGAAACAGATTTTCACCTTATTTCAACCTCAAATAAGTTATTTGAGGTTGAAATAAGGTGAAAATCTGTAAGGGTACTGTAAGGGTGGAGGAAGCGCCATCCTTCTAATCATCCATTTGTCACATCAAGAATCAAAGCAGCACATCGAAACATTGAAGCAAAAGAAAAACAACTTAATCACAGAAATAAGGTTTTCATTATGAAGTCCAGCGATGTCCAAATGTTGCTGCACACCCTGCTGACACTATTACTTTTTATCCAATAAAAAAATGCAAAATAATTTTATTGCAACTTGTTTTCTTTTTTCTTTTTTTTCCTGTGCAGCAATAAATAAAACATACAATATTTTAATGGAACAAAGTAGAAAAGAACAAACCATTGTATATTGGACAAAAGGTTTAAGACTTCCACTCTTTCAACAGAGTAAAAAGTCTTTAACTTTTCCTCTTTAATTTTTTGGGTGAAATGTTTCCTTTTCTTTTGATTTACTTTTTTTTTTTTGCCAACTCCAAGCAACTAAAATGAGAACTCTCTTCAGAAATCCTCAATGTATTTAGGAGAGTTTGTTGAATCAGTGTACCCACGTCTGTCTTTGACTAAAAAGTAAAAACAGGCCAAAGGAAAGGAAAACTTTGTTTGATGCCTAATATTTTCCATTTAAGGAAATATAAATTTGTTATTGAAAATCCCTTCCTAAAAAAATGACATTGTCCATCTGTATCATCTTTTCTCCTTTTAAATTTCCCCCCGTCCAAAATCCAACTCTACTTGCCAGCAGCTCTATTTATATTTATTACCTGCTTCTTTTAAAAAAAAAAAAAAGTTCTTTGACACATTTTTGTACTCCTTGCTGAATGGAAATATGGTAAGAATGGCATTTCTCTCTGTTTGCATACATGCAGGTATTTGCACGGTTTCACTCACTTTAAATAACATTTCTGCTGGTATCTACTCAGTTATGCATCCCATTGGAGATGAGTAGAATATTTTTAATAACTGCACAGTATATATGTCAAAGTTTTCACCTTTCCGAGCAGTATATAGTTTTTAATTCTGTTTTCATATTTTCTAATTATAAATTTAATACGCACATAGGTATAGTTCAGATGATAAAAGGAGTCTATTCAAAAGTGGAGTGCAGTGAAGGATAAAAATTTGATTAGATATGATGATCAAACAAGTTCTAACATCAAACAAATTAAGTAAATACAAAAACTAGTTGCCAAATGATGATTTTACTTACTAAGCAAAAACAAACAGTTTGTGATAACTGGCAATTAGCTTTTTCCTTTATTGTGACCAACTCTTTTTAGAAGAATTGCTTAAATTTCTCCACTTTGTTCTTTAGACTGTTTTCCAGTATGTACAGCCTGTTTAATGTTATACCACATTAAGCCGGTTTAATGTTGAATTTGATCATTGCTCTCCTAAACCTTCTTTTTTAACTATTCAGAGGAGCATTTGCTGGTGTGCTTTGCATCACTGGCCTGCTGCGTTACTCAAGTGAGCTTAAGGTTTAAGATCATAAACTGCTGATTGTTCTCCTTCGAGATCTTCTAGAAACGAGCGGAATTACACTAGTGTCATTATGGTTCGCCACATAAGATAGCAGAAGGGCTTTTCTGTTCTTTTTGCTCAGCAGTGGTTTTGGCCTCAGGACTCTCCCATGGATCAATCAGACAGCTACAGCTGATCCAGAAAGCTGCTGCTCACATTTTCACTAAAGCTAGGAAAATGGAGCACATCACTTCAGTTTAAAAGTCCTTACACTGACTCAGTGTAGCTCAGAGAATTGACTTTAAAACACGTTGTTAGTTTACGCATCGCTTAGGGACTTGGCAAACAAAAGAAATAACCCTCTGGAAGGGCAGCAACAGCACATCAGTCAGGAGTAGCATCCAAATATTCCTGTGCATTTTTGACAACAAACAGGAGTCACATTCTGACAGCAGCAAGCTATGTGATGCATTTAGCTGAACAAACATCTACTAACCTCAGAGAGTACTGTACAACAATCATGAAAAATGAAAAGTAAAAAAAATTCCACCTTTACTGAGACAAATTACTGGATTTGAAATGTGTTCACTGAGGATGTTATGAGAATATATGCATAACCGATGCATGTTTGGAAGGTGAACAAGAGGTCTAGAGAGCAAACAGTGTCACAAGGCCGACTCTACCGAATTAGCTCATGTAACTGAAGTGACTCAATGTCCCCATCTACTGGCGTTTTGTAGATCTGTTATGATGTCATCTTCACAAACATAGCATTTATCATTTTGGCAATAATTGCATAGAGGGATGTGGTATGTAGTTCAACTTTTTGCTAAATCAAGTACAAAAAAACAGACTTTCATCAAAATGAAACTTTTCCAATTCTGCTTGAATAATTTACTGTGGTTGCAGATGTAAACCCAGAGGACCTCATTCATTCTCATCAGAATCTGACAACTTTCAACCTCAGGTAGAATTAAAATGGTTGGCTCTATTTGCAACTGGAAATAAGTCTGAAAATAAATCTGACATGTTAGAGATCACTGATCTTACAATATAGCTTTATTGTAAAATGCATGGAAAGCCATCCGTACTTTCTCAGGAATTGCATTGAGTTAATCTCTCAGTTCTTCTTTGAGGAGCTTTCCAGGAAATTTACAACTTACAAAATACAAAATGGAAACCAGTAAATGTCTAGGACATAATTTGGCCTTTGGAAAATTCATTATAATTATACATTGCACTCTGAATTATGTATACAAGAGTAGAAATGTGTTGGCTCGCCTCATGTTTTGGTACGTCTACACTAGATGAAACTGTCAATCCTGAAAAACAAGAAAAGCAGAAATTGTTCAGCATTTGTACTTTATCCCCCAGAAACAATTATTTAATGTAAAGACAGTCAAGTTATATATTGACTATCTTTTGTGACAAAGCCACATTCGCTTTTGTTTTTCAAACTAATTTCAATTAAATCCATTTCAAAACAGCAACCAAAAAAGTCATGTAACAAACTGACAGTATGCTGATAATAAAACAAATACTTTATTGTAAAATGTTTTATTCAAAAACATTCCAAGTAGATTCATTTACCTTAACATATTTTACAAATATGTGGCTTACACAAAAAAATAATAATTATATAAAGTGGGTGAGAAGAAAAAAATGCAAACAACTAACTTTTCTTTGAGACAAAAACATGAAAGAACAAAAACATGACTGGCAAATTAAATATAGCTTTCATCTTAGTCAAGACATTCAACCTAAATCAGGGAGCTGTTTGGATTAAATGGCATCTGAAGTTAAAAGTATGGCTATCATGTGAGGGGGTTAACAGGGAAGGCGCTGGTTCTCTTTAAGAGCTGAGAGAATCTTCTCAATAAATGTGAAATGATTTGGACTCTGAAACGATAATACTCCTGCTGGTTTCACTTTTAAAAACAAGGGGCATTTTCTTCAACAAGAACTGGTACAAATCGTTATTCATACTCATTTGAATATTTGCCTCATCTAAAGATTAGTGCACATCTTTGTCATGAAAGCTACCGAATAAAATTTGAAATTAAAGTTAAGAAAAACTTAATACTTTAACAGTTCAGTCTGGTAAGCAAAGAAAAATAAACAACAATACATGATTTGGATGGATATGGACACATTTTCACATTCAGGAAAAAAAACAACACATTAGACATTTATGATTAAATAAATGATCAGTTCTATGCAGCAGCAATTTAAGATTGTTCCCCACAAATTAACTCCAGAGGATTGTTGATGCACAAACTGAAGGAGAGCAGCTTGAAAAAAGAAAAGACAGATGCAAATAAACTAAGCTCAAAATTTACATGGATACATTTAGAAATTTTTCTCGAAGCTTCATTGTTTCGTGTTGCTTTAAAAGCGTTCGGCTTCTGCACATCAATGATCTGCTTTGAAACTGAGACTCTGACTGGGGAGCGAAGGAGGGGCTCAGCTGCAAGGACACACAAGACATGTCCGGATCCAGGACAACAACTCTTATCTCTGGCACCTGGGAGATCATCTGTCATCGGATGGCCTATTAGGAAGTGGTGATTTTCAGATAAGCTCGTCTGAGAAAGAAAGTTACAATTAGCATCTGTGATCCGGCTTTTGAACTAGGCTCCTGCTGGTTCAAGACTGACTGGTAAAAACAAAAGCAGAAGACCCGTTCTAAACTTAAAATACAATTAACAGTCTTTTTTTCTTCTGTTAAACGGATGTGGTAAAGCATCAGAATACTGAAATCACTGCACTTATATTTGGGAAGATCAGTCTTCTGACAAGGCTAAGCGTCATCTGGTTTTTATACATTCATACATTCATAAGAACAGGACTTGCAGTTACGGGGGAGATGGGTCAGGGGACCGCGACGGGGTTAGGACAACAACACATATTGTAGTTAAACTGTTTGACAATCAGGCTGAGGAAGGCACTGGGTTTATGTTATACCGCATGAAACTCTTACGCTCTATCCATCCACTATTCAACTTGAAAAAGATAAAAATCTAAAAAAGTTTTTTTTTTTTAGCTGGAGATCATTTTCCTATTGAAAAATAAAGTTTGACATATTTAGAAAAAATATCATCTGCACCTTTGATTCATTTCAGCAAGGAGAGTTTACCAAAAGCAAGCGGCTATAAAAAAGGAAAGTAAAACTTATGGCATTTTGGTTCT
This sequence comes from Xiphophorus couchianus, assembly GCF_001444195.1. Classification (NCBI taxonomy): domain Eukaryota; kingdom Metazoa; phylum Chordata; class Actinopteri; order Cyprinodontiformes; family Poeciliidae; genus Xiphophorus; species Xiphophorus couchianus. The sequence goes on along the minus strand of NC_040249.1, from coordinate 9,407,357 downwards.
CAAATAAGCATCCATTTGACGCTGACTGGACTAGAAGTCTAGAAACAGAAAACTGTTGATGTTTTTGTGCTGAGGGAAAAAAATTGAGCTTTATAAGTTTATTAAAATGATACATCCGCTAATACTAGCAGAAATGATTGTGACCCATTCCCACTGAAGTAAAACCAAATAAATTAGTGTGCTTACAAAAACTTGCAGAAATGAAAAAGGGACAACGGAAGAAAAAACAAAATGTCTACACGGTCACAGTGCTACCCATTTAGACCGGGAGACTCCTGTTAGCAAGGGTGAAAAGGACAGCTCTACATAGAACAGTGCCATCTTCCACAAATTTAAAAAAAACAACAACAAAAAAAAAACATAGCACTTGTTTAAATCACAGTCCTCGTATGCTTCAGCTCCACTGGGGTCACTGCGTGTCCAGTCGGCTGAACTTCACGCCACGGTTCCAGCGCATCGTCCGCAATGCGAGGGGCAGCTGGTAATTCCGAGGAACTGTGCCGTTCACGTTCTCTTCGAAATACTGGAAGAGTTTGTACCACCACACCCGTGACAACAGGTTGCTCGGTGACGTCTCCTTCAGCGACTGAAACACACAAACACGAGTTACATAATCTCTTATGTGGATTTGATTTTTGACAAATTAGCCTTTATGTCACAGTTTAACTCTTCCTCAGCTGTTTGACATAAACTATTACAGCGTAGGTCTGACAGAGAGCACTCTGGTCTCTAACAAACTTCTCAACCTTCACTGAACAACATGAAATTTCACACACTTTCCATCTTCTGGAAGTTGAGTTGTGTTGCATTAAATTTTATTGCGAGTATTAGAGATTTACAGCTACACACCCTCTCGTATTGGTCTGTCACATAACACTAAAAACATACATTTATGTCTGTGAATGACAAATCAGAAATATACTGCGGTTTTGTAAAAAAAAAAAAAACATCAGCAGTAAAATTTCGAACTGTGGTAAAAAGGTTCGAAGGCTCATCACGGCCAACTCAAACTGATCAGGAGTTACCCTGTGAACTCACCTGCTGGTTGGCTATTGTGTGGTACCACCAGAAGAGGCGGGTAGTGATGAAGTATGCCACGACCACGTCCACAGTGTAGTGGTCGTGGGCCAGGAGGATGCAGAAAATCCCAATGGCACTCAGTGCCAGGCAGGTCCAGTGGTACAACCAAAAGCGCCTGGGGGAATCTGAAAGGGACACGGATCAAACGCACAAAGATGTGGAAGTTTATTCAGCAATGGAATACTAATACTATTATTAATTGTTCTTACAGTATGTATACTACTGTACACATTTATGTGTAAGTGGATATATTTTCCTTGTTTGTTCCTTTTGTTTTACCTACTAAAGAGTATAAAATGCTTCTTTTTTTTCTTTTATGGCTCAAATTATGCCAAAAGTTCAGCTTGTACAACACGACAACAATGGCAACATGACCTAAAAGTTGTTCTACTTTTTAACCACTAGATGTCAGCTCTGCATCAACTAGATTTATGGACACACGTGCTAGTGCTAGACCAGTACTTGACCTCCTTTCAATAAAACCTGCAAAAGTGAAAAAAGGATGGCGTTCAACACCACATGAAACATGATAATCTAACTAAAATATCAAGAAGCTTCAAATGCTGAAGCTTTCTTTCACGAAGACGGATTGAAGTAAAGAAACTGAGCGGCCCAAACCCCCACAGCATTGCACACTGAAAAAAGCCTGATGAGGAACAATAAAGTGTGAGAGCTGTGTGGTTACAGAAAAAGTGCAGTCCTAACACACTGAAACCAATTTGCAAGGAGAGTATGTTGGTGGCGCAACATTTCCTCTCCATCTTTGCTACATCTACACTTCCTCGTGAAATCTGTTGCTAAAGCAAAGTCAAATTGAAACCATGAGCATCACTTGTGTCAGTGAAAATACTTTTTTTTTTTTTTAAAAAAAAAAAGGACAAACACCAGCCTATTAAACTTCATGTGCAAAAATATTTAAAACACAAAGAAGTCCGACAGCTAGATTGTGATAAAGTAGTTCTAAAACAAGCTGTATACAAGTACACAGAGGTCAAAGATGAATGAGAAGCTAAATGTCCTCCATCTCATCAGTCCTGACAAATACATAAGACACAAAGCAGCTTACACTCCTTGATGAAGAGGAACGTGAGCGTCAACATGACAGTGTGGCCACTATATAGATAATCTCCACACATGGTGTGGGAGCCTGTGATGGAGAGGCCCCCGCCGGCAATCATTTTCATTATTCTCCTCATCTGTGCCTCCCAGTTCCCGAGAAGCTGAAACACACAAAGTCACACAATAGAATGTTACTCCCAGAGAAAAACAACAAACAGAAAAAAAACTATGAAGACATACAGTAACAGTTGAAAGGAAGGATGTTTGATTTCACTTTCTGTGGGTTAAATGACAACATCTCAATTTCAAAAACACATTTTTCAGTAAGAGCTGTGGGGTTCTCCTACATGAGCCCTTGCAATAGATGTTATTTCTTACAACATAATCCAATCAAAACAAAACTCAGATGAAAAAAATCAAGTTAATGCTGCACTTAAAACGTTGCCAGACAAAAATGAGTAATTTTTTTTTTCTCTTGGAATTGACCTCCTAACATCTATAAAGAGCAAAATTGCACAATCTTCTTAAAAGCAGAAAACTATGAGCTATAAAGGAAGCATTTGATTTCAGAGATAAAACATCTGCTTCAAATCTTCATCCTTAACCAGGAATTGAACCTTAGCAGCATTTCCACTTTAGTTTCATGTTCCTCGTCCCAAATAGACGATGCTTTAAACTCATATTTAACATGACCATGTAAAGTAAATGCGTCTTAAGAAAACTTTTTTCTCATTTCATAGCAACATTCTACGGTTCCTTAGAAAAGTATTTTCGTGTTAGTATTTTTTATATTTCTCCATGTTACAATCACGCACAACTGTTTTAAATGGGATTGTAGCTAATAAACCGACACAAAATACTGCACAACTATGAAGCCGAACGAATTGATACATGGCTTCCTATGTTAATTTTAGAACAAAAAAAAATCGTCACCTGACCTGACCTGTATTCAGTTCCCTTTAATCTGATCAATAAAATTTAAAAAGACAGCCTGTGCGTTTAGATAAGAGCATGTGTGAAGACATAAATTCAATTGACAATAGGTAGGAAACCCTGAAATTGTTCTCCATCCAATCTGACAAGAGTTTGAGCCATTTTGCACAAAAGAATAGGAACAAGATTTAGTCTACAGATGTATCTACACCAAAAGACCTCTAGCTAGAGGCCACAACCCTAAAAATAAATGCACACCTCAATTTTAAGTTTTTTACTTGATAAAAAAAATAAATAAAACCAAAGTTTCACAGTTATGCACTGCTTTTTGTTTATCTTCTCCATGAAATTTCAGTAAAAAACCAGCAGTTTATAGATGTAACGTGACAAAAGGTGACAGGGTTCAAAGGTTTGAACATTGCTCCAAGGTGTTATGTAAATAATACTCTTTAAAACAGGAAATATGTGCAGTCACGCAAACAGGTACCCATACGGGTATGTAGGAGCAATTAAACCTGTTATAAAAACAAAACCTCGTGAAGCAACAGCTCAAAGGTCTATGCCACCGAAGCTGGGCATAGCTTAGAAATGTTTAACGGAAAGCGTGAACAAATGTTTCTAAAATATTTTTTTCTTTCATTTGCTAAAGCCATTTACTTTTAATGTGAGACACAAAACAAATATTCTACCTTTGGTGAGCATTTAAAGTGCATCCCGGGAACCGGAAGAGTAGTGATATACATTGTAATACATCGGTAGAGATAGAGTGTTCCTACAATGAAGAAGAACCTCCTGCCTACAATTGATCTGTGAAGAAAAAGAAAAGAAAAATTATCACAATCAAGTCTAACATAGCTGAGAACAGACACATGCCAGTATTAAAGGTACTGAAGTTACAACTGCAAAACTGCAACAAAGGTTCATGTCCTTTAACTACATCTTTACAAAAAAGGACAAACTGGGCTGACTCAAAATATTTTCTACAGGGAAAAATGTGAAGAATCATAATATGGAAAGCCACACACATTTCTCTCTTCAATGTAATAGTGTTTTCAAACTATGAATTCTATAAGCAGGTAAAAATCCCAACATTTCAAACTTTTCCATTTTAAAATTCACAGGTTTTCCAACATATTCTGAACATTTAGGAAACATTTACCAAGTTGGGCGCCATCATTTGTATGTTGCAGTTATGAAAAAACGTATATAAGCCTGGCTTCCAATAAAGGATTATTTCACAGATTTTTATTTGACTTTTGCATTGATACAAAGACACATAAAATCTGATCTCCAATCCAAAAATCTACAGGATTTAAGATGTCTCACCAACTCTATGATCTGTTATGTATTTAGTGCCAAAGCATTGTTTGGAATCTAAAAAAAACCCAACTCAGTTTAAGTCCAGTTTCAAGATCTGATTTAAATGGATCAACAGGTCAAAAAAATACTGACATTGCACATTTTTGTGTCAGTAATGGGTCAGTTACAAAAAAATAATAATAATCAGTAACTGGTGGTAAAACAAAGATAAAGGACATTATCTAAATATAAATTAGCCATTTTTTATAATTTCAGCAAAAATAAGGTAATGAGGAATAAAGTCCGACAGTCAGTTTTCCCTTTTTTATATTTAAAGGCAAAAATATATATTTCTTTCCTCTTTTCAGAAGAAAAAAGACTGCAGTAACTCTAATATAACTGCACTAAAGTCAAAAACAACAGATAATGGCTTATAGATACAATATTTTGAATAACAGCAACAAGACCATATTTTTATTTTGTGCAAGCACCATGAAACTGTGGGCTTTTGACAGACGCAGGCCTATTTCAGAGGAATAAAGGACCTGCTGAGATTCAACATGATGATCTGTACCTGTGCTTGAGAAGCATCCACTGTATCAGCCACAGGCCCACCAGCAGCATGCCGTTAATCTCGCAGATGGAGAAAGCCCACTCACGCCTGTCGAACAGGTCGAAGAACTTATCGGGCAGCGGCGGAGTATGCTCCTTCGGAGGAACTCGTTCATGGACCACTGAAATGACAACACTGGTGGTGACGAAGCACACCACAGCATAGATGAATGCTATGCCTGTCTTCCCCCACTCTGTAGGGAATGGGGTGCGAGTAGGTTCTATTGTTGGCATAGGAATGTGGATCATCTCCTGCTCAAAGTCTTTCCTCCCCAGCGTGCCATTCCTCTGAGGCTTACTAGTTCCGTTGGGTATTCCCGCTACGTGCCCGTTTGCGTGACCGTTTTTATGATCCTCAATGTGGGTCTCTATCCGGAGGATCTCCATCCGCTCCAACAGCCGCTCCCCGCCGTCAGGTGACACCCTCGAGAGGGGAGGCACCTTGAAATCTGCCTTGGTGAGCCTGAGTAGAGCAGGGCCATCTGTCTGACGGAGGGCATGGGTGTACTCTGGCATACCCTCTTTGCTCAGCCAATCAAAAACATCTTCTGTCGACCATGCCGCCACCTTCTTCATCTTGAACAGTGGCCAACGGTGAGGATTAGGAAAGTCCTCAGATTAGAGGGCAAAGTTTATAGGAGGACCGGCCGTCTATGAGGCAGTAGCAAGACATCTGCAGTTCTGACACATGGTGCGTCTTTATCCAGAGGGAGTCCAGGTTCCTCTTGACATCTGAAAGAGAATGAAGGCACCCGGGACTCTCAGGAACAGACGGCTCTCTTCACCTCAGCAGGTTCTTCAAAGCAGCTCTGCTAAAAGAAGGACAAACGTGTGCATGTTAGATTTTAGTGATTGAAAGTAATAGCTTTAATTCACTAGTAAATATCAACAAATAATCCAGCTATTTTTTCATTCCAGATACTGGAAAGAAGAAAGGCAAAATCAGTTTGACATACACATTTAACAGTACCAACGCCCCCTTGTGCGATTTTCCTGAGTTCATTAGAAGTCAGACACAGGTCATAGAGAAATATATTTTTGTGTAGAAATTGGGAAATTCCGATCTCCTAAAACTACTGTGCGTTAGCAATGTTCCCCGGCTGTATCTGCAGCGGTGCTCTTGAGCTTTTGTGAGCTGCATGCGTCAGCCATCTTCATCGGTCAGCTCCGTCTGATTTCCAAAATAAACACGGTAGACAAAGCGTCAGTGTCAAAGAAGCCTGATTGTAAAAGGTTCCCAGAGTTTTCAAAGGCCAAAAGATCTAAAGTATGGGTGTACTTCAATATGAAGGGTTAGGATTCTCTATACTGTATGGTTTTGTGGTCTGCCACATTTTCCACTGAATTTCAATTAATGTCTTCACCAAATGTCAGATTGAAGAACACACTGCCTGTGTGCTTTAGGTGCAAATTTAGTTCACTCTGTCCAGATAAATTTTCTGTTCAGTTCATTGTTTGCTCAAATTTTATTTCATGTAATGCAATAAATGTAAATGAAGTAAAACTTGCTTTTGGTATTACGAGGTCAATTGGATGTTTAGATCTGAGGGAAGCATGAAGTGCTCTAAAAATTTCTAAAGTTTTCTGGTAAATGGTTGCATTGACTGGATTTAAAAATAAATAAATAAAAGACTGTTTTTAAGACATTTCTTTTTGCCAAAATTTTGCTTCACTTTCTTCAATATGTTTTACTCTCCTATTTATTAATATATTTAATAATTTTTATAGATTGTAATTGCTTGGTGTTTGCTTTTGAGACCTTTGTAGATATATTATATCTTAAGATATAAAGGGCATTATAAATAATATATTAGTAGTAGTAATAAGGTGTGAAACCATGAGTTTCCATTAGCAGCTTTTTACAATATGCCAATTTTCCAATATACTGAATTTTGATTATTATCCGTTACCCATAGTCACAAAAGTTACAAGAAACAAGGCTGGGTATATTTTACTAGGATTCTGTGTAAAATACACGATTCCCTTTCTGAGGTGACTGAAAAGAAATATTACACTTTTATGCAACATTCACATTTTTTGAGATGTGCTTATAAATGAATGTAGAAATAAATGAAAGAATTGGAGGAGGAAGTGAATTGTGAAGCATTTATATGAAGAAACATAAATCAAAATGTGAGGTCAGCCAAGATTTACGGCTATGCCAGGAGCTGCAATATCTTCTTGCGAAATCTGAGGAAACTGAATAAACAAAGGAATGTATTAGGAAAACCATACACCACATATAAAAGGCATAGGGAAGGTATATCTTAAAAATAAGGCGCAATACACATTATATCTCGATAGTAACTATTTAAAAACTACTTTGTTTTCAAACTAGCTTTGGCTGGGAGCTATGACCAGTTGAATCATGTGCATTTGTCTTCAATCATAGCAACGGGCAACTTTTGAGATTCTTTTGAGATTTATCAGCAAAGTAAGTCACATTGTGTTCTCAATGCTGCCAAGTTGGCAAATTCTGCTGTACTTTTTTGTTACAATCTGGTACATATTGTTACATTTCTGGATGAATGATGGCTGCAGCTCCCTTTTTTAGTATTTAATCTATTAGCTAATTTTAATCACACCCAAAACAGATAATTTTACTTTGTTATTTTTATTAAAGCTTTCAAAATTATTACAAAAAAACAATATAAAGTAAAGCAATGATAACAGTGGGTTGATTTGGTCGTCAGCACAAAGCGTACAGATTACAAGTCGCAGGTCCCGTGTTAAATCAAGCAAATTTTAAGTACTTGAAGGAGTAAAATATAGTAAACAGACAAAATGTCTACAATGAGAGTGCACTGAGAGACTTCAAAACCAAACTTTGGTTGTTGTTTTTTTCTTTAGCAGCTCACCATGCCAGGCATGTGTACTTTTGTGGTTCAACACAAAACTCAGACCATGTACATGTCTGTTTAATGTGGTCAAACCTATCGACTTAAAAACAATTCCATCATAAGTAATTTTTACCAAAAATAATCCATTACATTCAATCTTAAGCTTTATTTCAGTAGGTGGCTGTATTTATCAAATAGGTCTTTAACTCAGTACTTTAAGTCCACTCTTTTACACGATAAGTCGCTTCATGATTTCAAACAAGAAATGTCATTTATTTTTCCTGTTTACTTTTCAGTTCCTCCCAAATAGCTCTTATAAAACTTCAGGAAACAAAGTCTCCAGCAAGACATCACCAGAAAACATAAATTATGTTCACATCCATTACAGACTGTAGCATTAACTATTTACTTTAAATGATTTTAAACAACAAAATATATTCTGCAAATTCTTCAGCCTGTAAACACAATGATTTCTGATTCATAATCACCCAGTTCTCTAGTCAAAATATAAGAAAAGAAAGTAAGAAAAAAGAAAAAAGAAATTATAGTGTGGTTTGGCCCACTCCAAACTCTAGGCAACAGCTGTGGACACAGAGATGAACTAGGACATCTGTTGCATATCAGCCATTTGTTTACAGACTGCGATGTCAGTGGTAGACAGGGGGTGCTTTGCTCATGTGCGGGGGGGTGTGGTTGTGGGGGAGGTGATGATGAGCTGCAGATGAGCTTTGATCTGCAGCAATGGGAGCATGAGGCTGAAACCGACTAGTGGAAGGGTCCTATAAGCTAGCAAGGTTGGAGCTGAGCATTAGATCAGCCGCCCCACCCCTGTCAAAAGGGCAGCGATCCAACCGACATGCATCTGTACGGCCGGGTCTGGCCAGGCCCAAAGCAGCTAAACACACTGGCAAGCTGGATGGTTGGCAGAACAAACTGAACACAAGCACCTGATCTCGCCTCGTTTCCCCTTCGAGGCCTGTTCAGTCACACCGGTTTAGTTTCTACAACTTCACCTGCATTCAGAGTAATGTCACATCGCACAGCTTATGTGTTACATAACCACCAAAAGAGGAGAAATAAAGCATACAGTATCACATAGTATCGTGTAGGGGAAAAAAAATTGTCCAGGTGCGTCTCTGAACTCAGTGGAATGTGAGCAAGTGTGAACAGCATTCAATGAACACAAGTGACGGTTATCTATTACTTCAGACTGTTACCACATCATAGATTAGTTGTCACCAAGTCAGCTGTGAGAACAACCTTTGGTCTGTGAATCAGCTTAAAGCCTGTTGCGCAGAAATAATCTCCTTCAAATGAATAGGAAAACCAATTCTGACCAATTCTGAACCAATGAACAACCTTGAAAGGGTAAATAAAATACTTTGGCATAGTGTTCTACAAATTTACAATTGTTGTGCTTTGTAGCTAAATATACAATTTTATATATTATTATTATTATTATTGAAAAATTTATGAAAGGTGGAGAGATGGTGCCAAACATTTTAATATAATATACTGTTGAATTCAGTTACACAAGACACGTCAGCTTTTATTTACGAGCAATGTACCACCATAGCCAATGAAAATTCCTTCACTACAATGAAAAAGAAACTAAAAGACAAACTATCTGGAACAGACAGAAGGAAGTCCAACCAGAAAACGTGTTGCATTTTAAATAAGATGTTACTGAGTCACTGAAGAGCTCATCTTTTGCATGTTCCGATATGGTGTTTAACTAAAGCACACAAAGGAAGGTCTATAGAAAGAGCTCTATTGTAATATGTTTACACTGACTACTAAGTTCTTTTTGCATCAGTGGGCATCATTCACGTGGACCCGGATGCTTAAACTACTTAAGGAAATAGCTGGTTTTTCCCTCCACCCAGCCTCATCGCAAAAAGGTACAACCCTCAGAGCAAAGCAAACACAAAGAATAAAAACTGGATGAACAAGGGCTTTAAAAACCTAAATCAGTTGTCAAACAATAAAGGTCCATAGCTTATGATCAGAACATAATAAATTATTTTTTTTCCTTTGCAAAAAATGTATATTTTGATATGATGTTGAATGGGTCTGAGAACATATTTTCTCAATGAAATTTCAATATGTATACCATAAATAAAAGTCAAAATAAAATAGAATTTGTTGGTAGTTCATATTCTCAGTTTGAATGCAGTTTTGATGATCTAAAAAACTACAACTAAACTTAATGAAGTTTTGTTGCTTTGTCCAAGACGATGTTTCATGTCCTCATGAAAATAAACTTTTTGAACCTTGATTTTCCTAAATCCTGAAAAAAAAAGCAAGTGTCCAAAGAGATCAATCAGATATTGACATAATTGGGACAGAGCATCACATGAGCCTTATGTCTTATACTTTAAAGTTAATAGGTTATTTAGGATTTAAAATATGATTTATAAAACTTGCAGTAAGGATATCAACACTATTGGAGCAGTTAATCAATTGGCACTATAAATATAAACATATTAAGTACTTTTGATAATTGTAAATACATAGTTTGAAACATCGCAAGATGGAAATAACTAGAAAGTATTATGAATACTTTCTAGTTAGGAAAAAAAAAACAGAAGAAGTGTGCTACTTTATCCAATAAATTCTCCATTGCTTAAGGTTTGGTGGGGCTGAGAGGAAGCCGCACTCGTGACATCATCAGGAAAGGATTCCACTAAAGAGCGACGATGCGTCAATCTGACAGTAACATAAATACCCCAGGTTTAGTAGATGGACTGGGACTGGCCAGCCTCGTTACAGTTCAATAAAAATGGCTGAAGTCAAGAGTTGCTCCGTCACAAGTGCCACTTCTTTTATTCCTAAAATACCTGACCTCAATTTGAGCTCAAAGTGGCACATCAGTCACAGTAGTGTGTTCCAAAATCTCCTTCCAGAAATTTATCAGATCAAGCATACTGAGAGGAATCCATGACTATGGTATATATATCATAATCATGTGACTTAAGGTGTAAAAGTTGATGTTCCCCACGTTTTACCTTTATTTTCACAACTTGAGCACATTTGTTAACATGTTTGAATGCAAGTCTGCAAAACACACACAATTCATACAAAACACATGGAATGCAGGAAAAAGGTGAGCACTCTTGTGACTCCATAAAAAGCAGAACAACAAAGACATATGTTGAGAATTTAGCACTGAGCCAAAAGAATACCATTATAAAAGTTTGCTTTTATGCACTATATTTTTTGTCAGTCAAACTAAGTCTTGCACAAAAAAAACTCAAACTACATCAAGTATTTCAGAAGCAATAATTATTGCTTTTTTGATTTAAATAAAAGCAACTTATTTTAAACACTGTTTTTGTGTAATCACCAAAGAAACAGTTTTCTCAGAGATCTGCTTTTTGTATTTCTGACATTTGCTGCAAACCATTTCCCATTTGAGATGTGACTAAAAACGGAGCTGAACTGAGATCAATGCCTGCTCCATTCTTTGAAACGGCCATCTGATTAGGCCAATTTGATGCACAGCATTTGAAAAGTTCTGGTGGCATCGTGGTCCTGAACCCAGAAAAAAAAGAAAAAAAACAAACCTAGTAGACCATCCTTTGTTTATTCTTGTGTGGTTATCTGAATCTGACATTTAGACATAATCATAGACAATCAACTATCAATTTCTGTCAAATTAAAGACACATATGATATCTGTCCAACAGGAACCTGTTCTGAAAACAAATAGGCCAGCTGCTCTCTTTGTACCTCATGTTTTGAGCTCTGGGCCTTTTCTTTACTAGTATCCACTTTCAGTTTTTATTTTATACTGTGTCACACCAACAAAAGGTAAATCAGACGCTCTCACCTATATCCACTTACACTTGGCATACAAACACTGCATACGTGGAGAATATGAGGTCAATATTGACATAACTGGGCCAGCCAGGATTATGTGAAAGACAATATGGTTACAAATTAACTCTGTATTTTTCTGTGACTTACACAGTGGCTCAGTCACAGCTATTGAATGAAAATATGTCGCTGCAGAAAGGCTGAGGAAGTCACCAAGGAAATTCAGAAAAATGTAAAGTCACCATGTAAAGCCAGTTCTTAGAAGATAAAAAAAATTTAAAAAACTATGACTGTTTGCATGACAGGTCACATTTTTCTTTAAATTTAGGATTTTTAAGCTAAATAAATCTATAAAGACTTGTTGCTCCTCAGTTACACGTCACCAGCAACTAGTGAAGCGTGTGTCCACATTTTCTGTTTTTCTCTTCAAATTTCCGGTTCAATAAAATCTAACATCTACTGATAAAATGTGTTTTCTGAGAAGACTTTGAAGCTACAGTTCACCATTTGCAACTAACTGACACCTTGACTCGCAATTCTTTAACTATTTAGCCGTGGGCCTCTTTAAAGCAGAAACTTGGTACTCATTCATCGTTAAGGCCTGTTTTGTATGGTCACAGTGTCCTCAGTATTTGCCAAGAACGGCTTCTTAAAAAAAATTACAATAAATAAAAAAAAGAACAGTTCTTGAGCACATGGAAATCTTTAATTTAAGTGCATGCTGCTTGTGGTTTAACTTGAGCAACAGATCACACATTATCTTATTACATGTGTCTCTAAGCAACTGGTCAATCCGATGAGCAGTTCTGAGGAAAACCTACACACTTCTCAGTAATGTCCTCAAAGAGAAACACATTTCTATAAGGTAAAGGTTAAGAATAAAAGCCCTAGAGGACGCCTGAAAGCTCTTGCAATGGATAACCCAAGATTATCCATTAATTTATTGATTAGTAATAATAGATTGGTAATTTGCCCAACTTTCCAAGGTAGCAGGTTCTCACTAAAAAAAGCAAAAACCAAAAACAATATTTACAATAACATTAGCATAAATATTTCTAAAAATCTAGTTTCTTTTATGCAAAATGTCTTGCCAGCTATTTTTGAGAATGGTTGCCACAGTTTAGTAAAGTTTGTTTCTTGGAAAACAAATAATCCCATAAGAATTTATCATCATGAGATAAACTAATTGTTTTGGTTTTCTTCTCAACTTTACAAGCTGAGACAAAACCTGGGATAACTACTTTTGCTGTCCTACACCTTTTACACCTGTTGCTTGACGAAAGCTAAACTTTGTTCAGAAAGTTAAAGCTGGTTGTTTTTCCTCACCTCTGTGTTGAAGGTCATGTGGAAATATACGTCTTATCATCATCTTATTTGACCATTTCAATACTTCTGTTCTTATCTTTTGTCATAATGAAGTAAGAAAACCAGTATTATACAATGAGGAAACCAGAAAGTAAATCACATACAAGCTAAACTCCTATAGCAAAACAATATGCTACTTAATAGAATAAAGGACTTGTTCATTTCAACACAACAACAAGCACCATAACAAGGATGCCAAACAACCAGACTGATGAGAAAAACGCCCCCACAGCTTTCTCAGAAACTTTTAAGGATGTCAGACACTTAAAAGCCTTAGAGGTATAATAGACTACCACCCCCCTAACAACATTCAGCTGCATGCTGCTTACATACGTCGGAAAATATAACTAGGATGGCACACAAGGGACCTATCAGCAGGAAATAATTAGGCAGCAGTGGATTATTTAGTGCCCACAAGAACAATGGAACATAGAGGTTCTTCTTGACAGCTTCACAGCTTGACTTTGTATGAAGCTCAGCTCCCAGTGAATCTTTCACAACTGATTAAAGGTTATGAGATCTACAACACTTGATACATTTTTTTTTTTTTGCTTTAATGAATCTAATTTAAATTAAAATTTTCAATGTCTTAGTCTATTAAATGTTTATGTAAAGAAGTCCTCAGTTTTAACTCTTATATGCAAATAAAATCTTGTTTTTTTTTTAAGTTCTGAGTTCCATGAATCACACTTAATATGCAAAGATTGAAAATAACTTTTTCACATTCTTAAATTGTACAAGAACTCTCCGTCCCAAAAGAGGAAATGGCATCAAGTGCTGATTCATTTACATGCGTTGTAATACCTCTAAACTTTTACCAACTTACATGCATTTTTGAATTTTCCACTCACTGTTATCTTGACTATAATTTATTAACTCTCTCCATTTTTTCATGAAACATCCACCCAGATCGAAATTATTAAACACATGTACGACTATCTAAAACCTAAAACCACAGAGAAACCTTTTCTGCACATTATTTTGGACAGGTGTTCTTTTTTAAAAATGTGTTTTTATGAACGCAGCAGACGTTAGGGCCATGAATCATTCTCAGACTGTTAGTCAATTGTTTTACACAAACTGTTTGTACACAAATTCTCAAAGGAGTGCGGGGAGCAACTCAAACATTTAGCAGACTCAAGCAGGGAAGACGACAAAGCGTGCTTTCCTGTGACAAGCCCTTAAAAAGTAGCCACAGTACAGATCTGACTCCGGCAACACAGAGGACGGAAGCAGGGTGTGGTCTCCTTCAACTGTCTGTTTGATTTCCTGTGCTCTCAAATATTGTGCTGTCCTTAAATAAAATAATACAAAGCAATAAGTTTCGATTGTGAAAGGTCCACTTTTGCAATCCACTCCAGTTGAATCCAGATCTGCACATGTGCTGTGTAAAAATAAGCAGCCCTGCATGATTCAAGTGAATGGGGGAAAGTAAAGCCTGTTTAAGCACCCTTCTGAGGTTAAATATCACCGATTCTTGATTTGTTAACTTTACTTTTGTTGCTCTGTAAAAGGTATCAACAAACACCAGAAGCTGTGAACAAATGCTTCGAAAGATAAAATTAGATAAATCTGGTTGGGATAAAAGAGCTTTTACATCCCTTCCATGTTCAATGAGTGTAGGTTCAATAAATGCAGATTCAAATCACGAGAGTTTTGAAAATGTATCTCACTGGTAAACAATTAGAGAAAAAGCACTTTTAGAGTGTTACTTGGCATTTTAACCACACCAGACTCATCCAAACTTTAAAACTTGTTGGACTGTGCAGGAACTCAGCAATCCAAAGGAAGAGTCTCAAACACAGATTAATTGCATAAAGCTTCATAACCACAGTTCATTATATTAAAGATTAAACTCAAACAGAAATTAGAGTGCACTCAGAGAGACCCTTCTTCAATGACAAATAAGCAGATTTTAATATTTCAAGTTCTCCTCACACACCTATTATTCTTTATTTAACACACTGATCAAACTACACAGATTGTACAACACTAGTCCTCCAAGTTAAAATCAAAATCAACCAAAATTGAAATAGGTCTGACCTTAAAGCGGCACTGGTTAGAAGAAAAACTCTAGTTGTGTGTCTATATTAAGAATAATAATAACCTAAAAGTCACAAACTGAATAAAGGACAAGATTCATCTGCTTCAAAATGTTTATTGTTTTTTAACAAAATGTCCCTTAAGTACACAAACTTGTATCAGAGTTTACCATCCGAAAAAATGCAACGTTCCTGACCCAAAACAACCAATCAGAACCAGGAAGAGGGTTTTGGCGCTGTCAATCATCCTCATGCACTCACTGCTAAAAGAAACAACTTACCGTCGCAGAAAAACCACTTATCTGCCGTCATCAGTGACCATGCCAACTGGTCTGAGCATTAACAACAGGCTCTGCTAGCTGCAGTGTAGCAGAGAGCTACTATTCAAAACTTGAAATCTTGATGGGGAAAATACCGAGTTCGGGTTCAAACAGGTTAGACAACAGAGCTGGACGAACAATAAGCCGGTCATCAATTCAGAATGAGACTCCTTTCTTTAGTTCCTTATTAAGAGAGAACTAAAGAAGCTTTAGCAATCTCGCATCCAGATATCACTTTCTCTTTGTACTAAACACATCAAGTATGTGCAGCTTATCTACTTTTCAAACTAAGCAGTCTATGTAAAGCCAACAGGCCGGCTCACCTACTCATTTATTTGAATTTAATCCCATATACTGACATGAACTCAATCAGCAAACTGATATAAAAGCCTCAAAGCCCTATTTGCCTTAGTAGTTGTACGCAACAGAAATAAAACTGGGACAACATGTGACCAACAGTAAAGCCACATGTGTTTCTAATGATAGCGGAGGAAGCATCGGAGGAAACCTCCGGCTCAAATCATCTCGTCAGTGATCAATCATAAAAAGATCACAGCCATTAGTGCTGCAGAAGCAGCCTGAAATGCCGCTTCAGTTCAGAGGATCAATCATACTTGCTAATATAAAATTATTTTTTAATCCGGAAAAAATAAGCATTTGGAGCCAGATGAGCCCATTAGCTTTAAAATGTCAATTTGTTTTGAACTCTAACCTAATTAGAGGAAAAGAATGGAGCACTTTGCCATCTGTAAACAACCTAAAGAAAAGAAGAAAAAAAAAAGCAGCAGGATCTGGTCTGGATTAGAAATGCCGTTCCTTCAAAATGAAAGCTGGTATCCAAAGCAGAAAAGCAACAACTGTTCCCACTATTGCTGCTAATATAAAACAAACACCTATGGATTATTTAAGCTACATTATATATAGAAAACATGTACATTATACACAAACGTAAGACCAGACATTGGCAAAAATTTAGCAGTTCTCATGTATTATGGAGGTATTTCAAAGCCACATTTTGTTTATACAAACTTGCATTAGAAAGAGTTAAAGCTATAATACCATTTAATCTGTGCTCTCAACTTGCTTCTGTAACAGATTTACACACTCACAAACACACGCCCGCACGCCCACACCCACACACACACATACACACACACACACGAGGCATTTACGAGAGTCAATGTCTTGCCCAAGGACGTTTCAACACGTAGACTGGAGAAGCAGACAAAATATGTAAACCATGCAAGACATGGACCACAGAGCAAAAGGAATTTTAAAACAAAAACACTACACTGTTATAAAGGTGATTGAATGCCAATAGAGGTCAAAGACTACACTACGTGACTAAAGAAGATCTATTAAAAACAAAAACACAGCTGTTTTTATTTATTTATTCCCCCCATCCCCCCCTTTTCTGTCCAAGTCAGTGTTTGGTCAAAACAGCCGTTGTCAACTGACACAGTTTTCCAGAGCTGAATCACACAGCATACAGACAACTCATTGTTTCCACTAAAACGGCTGCTGTGCCGCGCAGCTCGTCCAGCGCGACCCTCTCTCTTCCTCGCTTACTCCGAGCCTGACATGATTTGGGCTGGCAATACAGCTTTCCAGGCTGGATACAGTGACAACAATAACCCCGCCTTTCAACATTTTGCCCTTTTGACAC
Organism: Xiphophorus couchianus; assembly: GCF_001444195.1. Lineage (NCBI taxonomy): Eukaryota > Metazoa > Chordata > Actinopteri > Cyprinodontiformes > Poeciliidae > Xiphophorus > Xiphophorus couchianus. The sequence goes on along the minus strand of NC_040249.1, from coordinate 9,390,323 downwards.
CGTCCGCCTCACTCACACACACACAGTTTGTGAATGTGAAGATTTGCTTTCTCACCACTTTCCCCATTGCACAGACATCTCTCTGTTGGTTCAGATAACAGCCTCCTTCAACTGATCTGTGTTTGTCAGTCTGTGTGTATGTGAGGTTTTTCTTGGGTGGGGGTTGTTTCTTGGAATTAACCACTGATATCAGGTTGTTCTAATAAACATGCAACAACTATTTTGTTTAACACATCTGTAATCACTTTCGCCCTCTTTCGCCTCAGAAGAGGAATATGTGTGTACAGAGTTGTGGAGTGAAAGACTGCTTTATCAGATTTTCTGGTTTCAAAACAAAACTTGCATCTACTTAACCACTGCTAGTTAAGTAGATGCAACTACTTAACTACTCTGAAGGATAGTTCAGAATCTTAAAGGAGGGTTTTGTTAAAGGGTTATAGTAGTAGATCTCTCCTATAGCAATGCAGCTAATAACTGGTTAGAGAGGAACAGAGACCAAACTAGACACCGACTACCTTGAAACAAGTTATATCAGAAAAATAACAGAAAGTAGTTTACGCAAATGCTTGAATCTTTAAAGGTTTCATGTTTGCACACCCCCATTTCCTTTTGAATTTTAATACATGACAAAGAAAGCAATGTGACACCGTTTTTTTTTGTTCTTGTTTTATGGTGGAAGTAGTATTTAGTCCAGAATTGACAAAATCATTCTCGTTTACCCATTAAAATATATAACCGTCAAGTCATTTTTTGTTCAACTCAAAAAAAAAAAAGAAAAGAAAAAAGGCTTTGTCCATTTAATGAATGCGAAAAATTATTCTGATTATTTAATATTTGACCTGTCAATCACCAGTGAGAGCCAATCAATAAAAATACTTGGTGATGATTTTGGTTTCGGGTCACTTGATTGGTGCATCTGCTTCATAAACACACAATGCAAATCTAACAGCATCAAATTACAAGAAAGTTAAAAAAAAAATGTATCAAGGAACCTACAGGAAAATACATATTAGTTTCCACCTTGAAAATATACAACAGAACTTATAATTGAGGCTTTTACAATTTTTCATAAAAGCTACCAATTCTGCAATTGTTTTGTGCTTAAATAGCTTTACATTAGAAAACATTCATGTTGTCTATTTAAGACAACACTGCCCTGTTGACCACAAACTTGTCTTGGGGCTTCTTACTGAAGTAAAATTAGAAAGACAGAGAGTTGGGCTAGAAATGCATTTAAAAGAAAGGCTACTTTGCATAGGTGTTACAGTTCCACAAACAAATTACCTTGGCAAATAGCTGTGCAGGCATGTCTGTTTTGTTTTTCTTTTACATGTGGGACAATTTGTTTTATATGTGCTCATATAAAACATGAGCACATTTTTTTTTAAGAAGATCAAAAACCAGTATCCATGTTAGAGGTGCAAAAAATAATGCTTAGTTATGCTGCATTCTATATATTGACCAGTAACACATGCATCGTTTCTGAACCAGTCTCAATTAAATAACACTTCATAAAATGACCTCTTTCAGAATATACTCAAAAAGTCCGGCTTACAAAAAAATGCAAGCAAGGCTCGTCTTCGCTTACTTGTTCTCTATTGCGAGGAAAAAATATCTTGCAGCATGGAACAAAGTCTTTTTGAAGTCAATTAAATGCATTTATTTCATTATTTATTAAAGAACACTTGGAGAAACCTCATCAAGGCCATGTCCCTACAAAAAAACAATTAGCAATGTAAAACATATGCCAATATTTGTGATAACCATTCTTCTTTGGGTAGTAACACCAAAAAGTCTCATTTGAAAATCCAGCAACTTTTCTCCATTTTAATTAACAAGCATTGTGTGTGTACAATTGAAAATGTCATAGAAATTACATATAAAAATAATAAAACAAAAATCACTTATGAGACACACCAACTGAGTAGACTGAAAACAGACATGTTGCAAATCATTACACTTCATTCATTACCGCTCACCAAGATCTCCACTCTGTACATGTCATTTGATGTAGTTAGTTTAGTTTAAAATAAAATAAAAAAGATTAGAGGCAAAAATCATAAAAATGGAGATAATCTTATTTTATCTTCTGTTTAATTTGAATTTCTATCAAATGCTTGAATGCTCATATTTTTTCTATGTGTTATAAAAATAAGAAATACAAACAAACAAAAAAATCCTCTGGAGTACATCAGACCTTAAAGAAACTGGTATCTGCTAAGAAAGCCTGATCTATGCTCTTACCAACAAAAAAGGAAAAGAGAAAACTTAACAGCATTCATTATTTTGACGACAAATACATTCAACATGTAAATCTCTTTCAGTTAAATATTCATGCACAGAAGTGCCTTGTTAAAGACGCAAATGGTCATATTTACTCTCTGCATGATAATATTAATAATGTTAGTACTTTTTAAAACTCTGATCTAACGTATTGTTTCTCTCTGTCTGAAACGACAATGCAAGCCTTGTTCACAGCAGTCAGTCACTTCCACGAATTCACACCTGTGAGATTCCGAAACACAGTTGGTAGAAGCGTGAGTGCGTGGAAAACGCGATTCACTCCAAGCTCACGCATCGGACGTGGTTGGACTGTGGGGTTTTACGTGGGGCTTATGGTCTCATCCTTCTAAAAATAGGCAGCAACGCTCGCGTCTTCATGACCACGGCTAGCATGTTAGCTGTAATACAATCCATCCAGATTCACAGCGAGATTTGGGGTCGGGGTTATGTGCGCTAGCAACCAAACTATTAACCATCGTGCCACAAAAATCGTATTTCATGGTGAAAACGTCAGTTTAGTCGAGGTTCAGCTCGGGCTGGGGCCTCTCTTAAATCCGGCTGCACAGGGATTAGTAACGATATGAAGGGATGGGTTGTTTTTTTTTCGGCAGCTGTTGAAATGTTTCTATTCCAAGGCCAATAAGGAGCAGTGGTCAGCTAATGCGGTTCCTTTCTTCTAACCCTATTGCTCTGATTTGGGTAAACGATAAAAGGGTTAGCCTTTAACACAATACGGGCTATGGTTGTTCCATAAGTTTGTGTTATAAAATAGTTATCGCAATAATTAACAGCTACCTCGATGCGACTTGTTTTCTAAACCAGCCCCCCCTTCACACAACGCCAAGAAACCTCACAGGAAATGTAATGTTTGTCTTTCCGGCAAGGACAGTGGCAGGTTTTTGATTAATTTCATCTTACCTTCGCGGTTTTGAGGGGCTTAACAAAACGTCCAGGCTCCCAACGTACAGTGATAAGGAGCCTCTTCTGCAAAGTCTGTTTTCATGGGTAGGCGGTTTGAAGAAGGCGTCATTCCTGCTGCGTTCAATGCCTGCCGAAATGTGGGATTTGCTACTTCCGTAACAGAATTGAGCAAAAAGTGTCATGTCACGCAAATCCAGCGACGTCATTTACTTCTAACCTGAGTGACAGGGTAGTATAAATTACACACCGCAATATATGTCTTTGCTTTTGTTCACTTGAACGGTAATGTGTATTTTTAATCCAATTGGTGTATTACACGTGGAGATAATGACGATGGCTCACTTCACCTGGAGCCACCTGCTGGCGCAGGTTTTAAATATTTACACACAAACTATTTCAGTTTTAAAAAGTCTGGGCTTTTCCAGTTTTAGGTTAGGTAGGTTGATCAGAATGTTAGCTAATAGACATATTAACAAGAACATTTAGTAACTTCTCTTTCTTTACACATTTCTCAAATTCTCATAGGTATAGCTAAACATTTATGTATCTGATAGAATTATCCTTACAAGTAACTTAATGGCAGAGGTGGTGGTAGCTGAAAATTGTACTCAAGAGTTGCACTTCTTCAACACAGATAAAAGTAAAAGTCAAAAGTTAAGAAATTTCTTAAACAAGAGTAAAGATATTTCATAAAAAAGGCTACATAAGTACTTAATACTGTAACTTATCATAACATCTGGTTTAAAATCTTAAAATGATGTAATCAGATGGAAAAAAATATAAAGTCATGTACAAGTTCAAGTATTTTAAAGGCTTAAATAAAAAAAAACGAAATAACATAATTACAAAATACATTTTAAGTAGAAGAAACTCTTTTCCAGATTTCTTTTGCATGTAAAACTTATCAAACTAATACAATAGGGAGTGTTGGAATAGGGTAAAGTACATCCTTTTTGGTTAAAATATGTTTGTTCTTCATTTAGTGAAGTTACTCACAGTGATTCTGAGTATCCAGAGACTTTACTCAAGTACATTGACATACTAGAAACAGTCCTAAACAGTTAACATAAACAAGCACACACTCAGGGCAATTTAGTGTCACCATATTTCCAATGAATGGACTTGGAGACAAAGTCAGAGTACTAGGACAAAACCCAGACATCCACATGAAAAACATGGAAACTCCAGACAGAAAGACAAGATTATAAACCAGGACGTTGTTGCTATGAGATGACAGCATGACCGTGCAGGATTTTGTTGGGACAGAAGAGAATAAGTAATGAGTAAGAACCTGTCTTAAATATAAATCTATGTTTCAGCAATGTTTAGATAAAGAAATAAAAAATGAAAACCTGAAACTTTGATCTCCTTATAAACATATTGTACAAGAACAAATATGCGACTGACCTCTGGTCTTCCTTTTTTCATCCTTCAGAAATTCTAATGTTGATAAAAGTCTGGTTTGGTTGATGCAGGGAGCAAACAGATGTGGTGTGTATATACATAATTCCACTTAATAATTAAGTTTGTCAAAACATGACTGGACTGGTACACTATTATGAATAGGTGGACTGTTTATGTTAATGTTATCAGTTTTGACTTATAGTAAACATACACGACTCCTGTGAGTAACATATATTGAATTATTTTTTGTATTGTGTTGTCTAGGTAATATGTGACATCCCAAAACTGACACTTAACATAACAGAATGATTTAACAATTATAACAGTATAGTTAAGCAGAAAGACATGAATGAGTGATTTCAGGTGTTACTATTTATTTATTTTTTAGATTGGTCCAGTGGAATGTTGTTTTTGTGTTTGTTTTTTTTATCAAAAAATAATTAGGGAGGGAATATAATGATATAAAAATTACAAAATGTTGTATTTATAAATAAATGACTTTATGAAATGAACACAAGTAATTAATTATCTAGTCTGAAGCAACATAATGTATAGAAATAATAACAACAAACTTAATGTTGTAGCCTAGTTTCATTTTTCTACACTTTACATATTTGAATCAATATTTTAAATATGAGTAATATATAATATACAAAACCATTTGCTAAAGAGAATAACTATTAAAAAATTCATTCATTAATTCACAAAATGAAACTGGTTCTATAGATTAATTACACACAGACTGATGTTTTGAAGAATTCTCTATTGATGATTTTCCACTTACATCTAATGAAAATAAAACATTTAAGATTAGAAATTTTTCATACAGAAATGCGAGCTTAATATAAAGTATGTTTCAAACCTGTTTGAATGTTGTTATTTTTTAAAGGTACTTTTAATCTGACAAACGAACTTTATCTGTTTCGGCAAATACGAGTATTAACTCATTAATGTGTCACAAATTATGACGCAATGACTAGAGATAAAACAAGAGACAAAAAGATTTTTCTATAGTCTTTCTCCTGCATTCTACATTATCATTTATGCGATAGTGATGATGCGGAGCGCTTTATGAGACTTCCAAGTTCAATTTGAAATAAAAGTAATATCTGAGCATTGAAATGCACGGTAACCACAAATTATATTGCTGGAGTTTATGATTTAGAATAATCTGTGTACTGAATATGTGGAAGCAAAAGAACCTAAACTAAAAAAAATTGTGCTGAATGATATATGCCACAAATAAAAAAACATCTTGAAAGAGACAAGATGTTTGCAGCTTGCCCATAACTGAGAATGGAATTGGCAGCTCATAATCGGTGAGGAGTAAAAAGTCATTTGCAGGCTTTCCAGAGATAAGCCATGCACAATGAAATTAAAAAGCTTCATGGATAGAGAACATCATAAAACATATTGTTAGTTTGTTGTTAGTATGAAACAACACACTAATGCATGTTGTTTCAGTTCCCATTTATACAAGTTTCTTTTTATTTTCACTGTCAATGTTCACATAGAGCGAAGCATATTTGCCCAGGTTACTGTTAGGAAACAAAAGTAAACAAACTGGACTGGACTTTGCTCAGTCCATCAAACAGATGCTTGTGTTATCCGAGAGCAGCCTTCAAGTCTAAACAGGTGCATAATGATGTTTTGTCTTTTTTACTGCTTTATGATATTTTGCTGTGTTCATCATCACATGACACTTAAGGATGAAGAAAGCATACCTCCTATTGCCATCTATTTCAACACCAAAGGGAGGTATGAAGAAGTGAACCCATATCTCAGGCAGGACATTCTCGCTGTAAACAGATCTTCTTTACAGCCTCCAACCTCGCAGTGTCGGGAAATCTATCTTACGGCCATCATAAGACACGGGACGAGATATCCAACGGCCAAAACTGTCAGGGACATGCAGCAGCTGCACAACATCGTCCTGAATAATTTCCCAGAGGAGCAGAGCTGGCTGCGTGAAATCCTGACCCAGTGGACGATGTGGTACACTGAGGACATGGACGGCCGACTGGTCCAGAAAGGTGTGGAGGATCTGAAGCATCTGGCCGTCAGGCTGTCAAAGCTCTTCCCGGCAATCATCTCTGAGGAGAAACTTCGAGGTGGACTCTTCAAGTTCATAACCAGCTCCAAGCACCGATGTGTGAACAGCACGCTGTCCTTCAAAGCAGGGCTGACGGAGATGTGGGCCATCACAGGTATAAAGATGATAAACGGTGAGCAGTGTCGCTTCCTCACTCTGGCCAACTTTCTCAGTATAACCTGGAGCTTTTTGTCCATGCAGATGTGGAGTTTGGCCATGAAGTAAATGATGCTCTCATGAGGTTCTTTGACCATTGTACCAGGTTTGTGCAGGAAGTTGATCAAAACTCGTCAGCTGTGATAGAGGTGGACAAGTTCAAGCAGGGACTGGAGATGATGAGGGTCCAGAAGAAAATTGCAGAGCATCTGGGAATCTCATCCAGTTTAATCACATATGGTTGTATCCACCTTTTCACTTACTTTTTATCATAAATCCACTTTGGCTACCTTACTTGTTTTCCTTAAATTGCAGATTCCTATCACAAAGAAGCAAATGTCTACATGGTTCATTGTGCTCTGTGTGTTTTCATCTGTCGGCTTTTCATGAGCTTGTTCACATTAGCTAAAGCTAATAGCGCCTAAATTACTATCACTAACTATAAAATGAAGAAAGAAGTGTCAGCAAACGTTTATCTCAGTGGCAGATCTACGTGGAGCTCTGTTAAACACGCCTGCAAAATACTCAACACATCTTCACTATCTGCGTTCTCCGACAAAGGAGGAGTAATTTGGCAAAATGTGCTCAGTGAAATAAAGCAGCTTTCATTCCTTACCTCTTATCTTAAAAAACTGTGTAAAAATGAAACAATAGTGTACCCAAATTGAATATTTAAACTGTTTAAACAATTTAAAAAGGCTGCTGTTCCCGATGTGCACGAATGCACTGGTGTGTATTTTCCCATTGTGATAGAGATTTGTAATTGCTACAATGGTTTTAACTTTGTTGTTTGTGCATGTTTGATATTTTTCTTTTAAAGAAAACCACTATATAATATACAGAACATCAGATGTGGCTGTTTTGTCCATTATATTTTACTGTATTGCCCCTAATAAGTATGTAAATAAATAAATTCTAGTCAGTGTTATACAAGTATAGATCTTAAGACCATTAGACATATTGCTCAGTAGTATAACAATACTAAGTGCATGTGTAAGAACTGTTTCCTGTTTTTGGCAATTGTTTTAGATCACTGTTTCTACAGCCCATGTGACTGACCACCTTGACGTTTCACTTACAGATTTGGCCGAGGCAGCATTTCTCTTGTGCACTTATGAACTTGCTGTCAAGGCAGTAAAGTCCCCCTGGTGTCTACTGTTTGATGAGGATGATGCAAAGGTTGGAGTCTTACTGTTTAGTTACATTAATTACAACAATCTGATTTTGCTACAGCTGTAGTCCTAGAAAGTCTTTCTTGAGTTGATGAAGGGAAATCTTAGGAGAAAAATAGATGGATATTTGATGTTTCAAACTCCTGACTTAAATGAACCTGTGATTAACATCCTTCTGAAGCATTTGGTGGCGATACTATACATACAAATAGAGCAATGGTGTGCTGGTTGAGATCAAAGCATATTAATGTGTTAAAGTGTCCTGGACAAAGTCTGTCATTCAATTGAGAATCTGTGATTTGAAAATTCCATCCAATCTGACTGACCACGAACTATTTTGCAAAGAAGAACAGGTTGAAGTTTCAGTCTATAGCTGAAACCCAAAAGACTTGCACAGTAATTGCAGTGAAAGGTGGTTCTGCAAAGTGTTCGCTTTGGTGACCAAAAACAAACCGACGGCACACTTTTCAGACCCTTATTTGGAAAATACAATAACATTTCTACCCTTAATGTGTCAGAATGGAGAAAAAGTTCAGAGGTCATACCTTAAAAAACGGATTCATAATTTGAAGAGCTCTGGACTTTTTCTTCACATTATTGCTCCATGTGTCTTTTTTTCTGCTTCAACAGGTTATGGAGTATGCAAGTGACCTGAAGGAGTTCTGGAAAAGAGGCTACGGTCATGACATCAACAGCAAGTCAAGCTGCCTCCTCTTTCATGACCTGTTCAGTCGACTGGAGAAGGCAGTCAGCGAGAACACGTGATTAGATAATTCATCACTATGGCCTAGGAGTATAAGCTCTTTTTTTAGTGGCTGCTAGTATTCTCAGGCATTTTTTACCTTTCATGTAATCTAACACTTCCATTGCTGCATGTCTATTTCGTGTGGTTCAGGTTACATCAGCAGGTCAGTGAAGCGGTGACTGTCCAGGTCGGCCACGCAGACACCCTGCTGCCATTGCTCACCCTGCTCGGCTTTTTCAAGGACGCAGTCCCGCTGACATCGACCAACTACGCCTCGCAGACTCAACGCTCTTTCTGCACCAGCCGCATGTTGCCTTACGCTGCCAATTTCCTCCTGGTGTTGTACGACTGTGGAGAGGAAGGCATCAGGCTGCAACCTCTGCTGAACGAGAAGCCTTTGACCTTCCCTGGTCTGACTGATCAGCAGGCCTTCATGCCGCTCTATGAAGATGTCCGAAAGCACTACAGAGATCTTCTCAGTGGGTGTGACTTTGAGGCCGAATGCCAACTACTCACAAATCCTGCTGAAGTTTAGTACTGTTTTCATTTTCTTTAAAAAAAGATAAACATCTGTTGAAATTAACTAGTCTGAGCCAAACTGGGAAGAATGGAACAACCAATATTAAGGTCATTCTTTTTTGTTCCTCTCAATACAAAGACTGGCATATTTAATTAACTATGAGCCTTTGCTAAAAACTACAATAGCCCATCTCATCTTTATAATTACAAATCTGAACATCTGATGAAGCACAGAAACTGTGTTTTTATGTAAAAATGTTAAGGATTTTTGGAATGATTTAAGACATTGTTTTTGAACGTTTGTAATCTCCTTGAGCTCACCAAAGAAACAATATTATTTGTTTGCTTTGTGAAGATTAGAATATTGATATAGCAGTGAATGCTTTTCAAATTCGTATTAAATAAAGTGTCACAGGGGGCGAGGGAGGGAGAGTACACAGAGGACTAGGAAAAAAAATGTAACACTAAAGAATAGCTACACTAAGGAAACATTATAACTAGAGCAACTAAGAATAAGTAGGAACAGAAATACACATGACCACAAACACTAAGAAGGACTGAACTAAAGTAATACAGAAACAAGATTGATATAAATAAAAGACGACCAAAGTAACAGAAAAGATCAAAATCCAACTAAACAACGCCAGATCCTAACAGAGATCTTCTTTCAAGCTGACAATGCTAACCAGAAAGCATGTGATCTGCTTTCTTTTGGATATGGATTATCTTATATCTGTCTGCTTTAAATACATTGCTTAACTCTCTTGAAGGTGAAAGTTTTTTTTGTGCTTTGTCCTCATGCGGTTTTTAACCAGCCCCCCTCTAGCACAAGAAGGGGATCTCCCCGGGTCTCGTCAAGGCAAGAACCGCCTCTGCATGTCACGTCAATTTGATTGGCTGATGAACACCACATGAATAACGTCACGCATTTGGGGTCTGAGCAAACCAAAGCGAGATCATGACGAGCTTTCGATGCAAAATCCTCTTCATTACCGCCATAGCCGGCTTTTCCTGGTGTTTTCGTAACGACGCGAGTCCAGAGGAAAACCCAAACATACCGGTCATCGCCAAGTATTTCGGCACGAAAGGAAGGTACGAGGAAGTGAACCCTTACCTGATACGGGACATACTCGCTGTAAACAGGTCTGGTTTGCAGCCTCCGTCCCCGCAATGTCGCGAAATCCATCTGACGGCCATCATAAGACACGGGACGCGATACCCGACGGCCAAGAACGTGAAGAAGATGCAGAAACTTTACAAGCTGGTCCAGAGCAGCGCTCGCGGGGAAGAGAGCTGGCTGCGTGAAATCCTGACCCAGTGGACGATGTGGTACACTGAGGACATGGACGGCCGACTGGTCCAGAAAGGTGTGGGGGATCTGAAGCATCTGGCCGTCAGGCTGTCAAAGCTCTTCCCGACAATCATCTCTGAGGAGAAACTTCGAGGTGGACTCTTCAAGTTCATAACCAGCTCCAAGCACCGATGTGTGAACAGCACGCTGTCCTTCAAAGCAGGGCTGACGGAGATGTGGGCCATCACAGGTATCATCAATGATAATCATACTAACTGCAGAATGATGTTTCTGAAGGATCAGTGTATCAGGTGGCTTATTTTTCCCTTGCAGATGTGGAGTTTCAGCATGCAGTGAACGATGCTCTAATGAGGTTCTTTGACACTTGCACCAAGTTTGTGCAGGAAGTTGATAACAACCCGTCAGCTTTGACAGAGATGGACAAGTTCACACAGAGACCAGAGATGGTGAGGGTCCAGGAGAAGATCGCTGACCGTCTGGATGTCCCATATCATCTCATCACATATGGTGAGTTGTAAGGTTTTAGGCAAACATAAATGAATGTTTAAGTTATTCTAACAGCAGAAAGCTTGTGCTGTGCTGGTCTGTTGTCACTGCCTTTCATTTGAGTTTGGGAAATGTTAATTACGGACACATTTTAAAAACAAAGCTAAAATGTACACATTTCTGGGGGAATTTTTCTGCTATAATCCAAGAACACACATGTTCATTCTGAAAGCAAGATTTCATGTCTATTGTTCTCAAAACTTTTAATACTTTTGCTTACATTTTTATTTCCAAAGCAGGACTCCACGTCTTTCTTCTCAAAACTTGTAATGATTGCACTCAAAACTTCTCCTCGCGCTCGCACTTAGTCTCTGCTCGGAGCAAATCTTCACTTGCAAAACTCTCTCCTGGCTTGGTGAAATTTTCCTGCCATAATGCAAGAGCACATATTTTCAGTCTGAAAACAGGATTTCTTGTCTTTTGTTCTCAAAACGTTTAATGCTTTTGCTTACCTTTTCATTTTGAAAGCAGTCATATATCATTCTGACATTAAATATAATGTAAAATGTAATTATTGAAGCACTACGTCTGCTTCACAAATAAGGATTATCTGTGACACATATTTAGCATAATTAGTTATATTTATCAATTTAATATTTGTTTTGTTACTAAATTGAGTAATGTGCAACAGAAGTAATATGGACTGCACCTTAGCTTTTTAGATCGACACACAATATTATAGGCAGGAATATAATATGACTTAATATTCATTCATAACTTAATGTCTTTTGTTATTTAGTGAAAAGAACTATAACTATAACTGTGAATGTCTAAATGACTTTAACATTTATAGATCCCTATATTTAATATATTATAAAGTGCCACACTGTTGAATGTTTGTAGTGAAAATTGGACCTACTTGTCTTCTAAAGTGGCCATTGCTTGTGAATTGGCACTATGAAAATTGAACTGAATTACATATAAAATAGCAGCAATCCTCTATTATATACCACTTTAATTTCACATTTTACATTGAGTAGGTCGTTAGATAGTGATGTACAGAGTTAATAACAGTAGGTGGTGCTGTTTCCTAATCTAAATATTCTAAACCTTTATCATCTCTATTGCATTTTCTTCAGGAGTTCCTTTAAATTAAGATTTTTGTATAAAAATGTAACAAAATAGAGGTGCGTGTATAGAGTCCAAACCAGCAGCATCAACCCCTCTGAGCAACCAATCATCCAGGTCTCCCCGACGATGAGCTGTCAGTCTAGTTACATGGAAAAGTCCAAAGATAAAAGTTATGCATATATATTGAGAACCTCACAGAATTTTTTCCTCTGTATGTTATGCCTATTATATTGCATTAATGTATGTATAATATTGTATATTATAATATTATATATGGTATTACATATAAATTGTTTGTAATAGTATTTTTACATGAGTATGTTGCAGTTTTACTCAAGAACAGGATCTTTGTTTCCAAACTAAAAAGAGTTCACTAGTTATTCTTTTTTTTTTTTTGCTTGTTTTTTTTACTGTTTTGCTGTTCTGGTCAAATCAAAAGCAATCGGTTAGGGTAACGTCTATGAATTCGTATTTACAGCAAATTGATAACTAAACCCCAAAGACGATTGCAGTATTTAAAAACATAACAGAAGGAGGAAGAGAAGGAGGAAAAAGGAAACTAAGTTAAAAAAAAAATAGCACATTGTGTCGAGCCTGATGGTTGCAGAGTAAAATATGGAACATGAAATTTGACAGAAAATGATTCTGACTTGATATTTTTAACATTGAGCTACAACATAAAGCATTCAGTGAACCACATATATTATTATTATTATTAATATGTTCTATCTCTCAGATATGGTTGAGGCTGCCTTCTACCTGTGTGCTTATGAGTTTGCCATCAAGACAGCGAACTCCCCGTGGTGCCGCCTCTTCGACGAAGTCGATGGACAGGTATGGCCTCACCTGCATGCCTTCAAACTGCTGGAAATACAGTTGGAGAGATTTATATACCGTCAAATAAGATTCAGGTTGCACGCTCTCTCTGACTTGCTGTATTCAGAGTACTCAGGTCAGTTCATCGCCCGGTGCGAGGTGTGCCCAGGAGCGCAGCCTTCCAGTTTCCACCATCGTCTGATTTGGTTCACACTCGTCTCTGTATTTTTTTTTTTTGTCACAACAGAGAAGGATCACTGAAATTTGCCAACTTAAAAAAACATTTTCATTATTACTTTACATTTTTGGAGTTTTTCAGTTTTTGACGTCATGCCATAAAAACATTTATAAAACATAAAAACAAATAAACGCATAGTTATCCATTGACACCGCTGGGTTTAACCTGACAACAAATCATAGTTTGAAAATTATGATTTTCATAGAAAAAAAAAACTTTTCCAAAATCTTAATGTTTTATTTTTTATTTCATCCAGATTACTATATTTTACATTAAAGGTAAACATTTATAGTCATGGATATGTTATAACTCTCCAGCCAAATAGATGTTGGTTGTAAACGTTAAACAAATGGCAAAAATTTGTCCGTAAGAATAAAACTTATGGACTGATGTGTACAATATGCCTGAGTAACTGAAGTATTATAATGCACACAATTTTTAGTAAAACTTTTTTTTCTGTTAATCATTTATTGAAATTCCACATTTTTTTTGTTGCATACCTCTATTAAATTGTTTTTTTTCCATAAATATTTTTTTCAAAAACAAGCATTTTGTACCACTTGAAAACTCATCTTCTTATAAGATCAGTGTAGTTCTCTTACACTTCGATCTTCAACTAGTGGTTAGTAGACAAGTACAGGATACAGCACTTATTTGAGAAAAGTGCCAGCTTTCTTCTGTTAGACGACTTAGAAATATGCTGTCAAATTAGGTATGTTTAGTGTGACAGGAGTAGTTATCCTTTCCATGTTTATTAATAAATGGACATATTCATTCATTCATTTCAAAAATTAACAGAAATTCTCTAGAAGTTGGACTTTAGTCTGTAACAGCGAGAGATTTCCCACCAACGCAAACCTCAAAATTCAATACAGTTACCTTACAAAAAAACATGTTTATTTGTACTTCTAACAATTTGCACAGCATTTAATCTTTCTCAGAAACAACCCAATGGTAACTCGCCTAGTAAGCATGTTTCCATAGCGACTGAAGGTCCAAACAGCAGAGTAGTCATTTGTTATTATAGTGCAAGCGGGTTTTTGAAATTGAAAAAACACATTCGAGTCGTTGTCGTATCATAATTTTGATCTATAGAGGTAAACGAAACACCGCAAAACAGGTTGGTAAATGTACCAACTTGTTCACGTAAGATGAACAAATTGCGACAAGTATCACTGCACTATTTGTATCTCAGGTTGAGAAACATGTCATTGAATAATTTCTTCAAAATTGAAGTGTATGTTTATCATGAGGAGGGTCTGTGGGAAAAGGATAGATTTGTTTAGGAACAGAGTAGAGAAATTATCCCTCAAACTTTTGTTATAAGAATTGTAAAAACTAGCAAGCTTTTACTATAGGCTCACCTTTGAGCCTGTTTCGCAGCTGTTACATTAATTCTTTATAATCTCTTCCTTCTAATCTGGTCTAACAGGTAATGGAGTATGCGCTCGATCTGAAGCAGTTCTGGAAAAGAGGCTATGGATACGACATCAACAGCAAATCGAGCTGCATTCTGTTCCACGACGTGTTCAGTCGACTGGAGAAAGCAGTTAATGACCACAAGTGAGTGTAAAACAATGGTGGCTGCCATGCTTAACTGCTTTTAAATTTATGAGTAAAATAAAATGATTTAATTTCTAACTCCTCTGGCTTAGACTCCTTCAATCCATTTGTTTCCACTTTGAGATAAAATCTCCTTAAAGGCTTGAATTTGCCCAAAGAACAAACAATCCCTAGGGTCTTAAGAGGAAGTTAATTTGGTCTTCCTTCTCTTGCAGTGTGATTATTATCACAGTCCAGAGGTAATGGACTTTGGATTCTGTGCCTTTAAAACAGCTTTATGTTTAAACATCAGCCTGGTTATGGACAAACTGCAACTTTTACTGAACTCTAGCTACAGTGCATCTCTGGTTCCAATCAGTCACCCCTTTTTACAGTAACATAAGAGTTAAAGTCCTCCAACAGGAAAATAAAATATAGCAAGATGACTTGCTACACCCAAGACTCATTGGGCGCAAAAGGGGAAAAATGCTGTCAGGACCTTAACTCTAAGCTGAGGGCTTGAGAAACCTCCCTCTAGTCCAGCTGGGATGCCTTAAAGACTTTGGGGCCAACATGAGGGCGTTTTCCCTTTTAATTAAATGCATTTCTGAGACTGTGTTTTTTTTTAAAACCCTTTCCACTGTAACTCTGGGTGTAACCCAGATACAAGATTATGAAATTATTAGTTTGTATTCCGGATAATAGTCATGGTCACTGAGCAGTCAAGTAAGTCTTCCTGGTTCACAACTTGCACTCTGAACCAGGGTAAATTGGGTTTGATCAAACCAACACCAAACTTTCTCCTGAGTACCTCTTGGATCAGTTAAGGTACCAGCAGTGGCACTTCTAGCACAATTTGAAAACACATGGTTCTAAAGCGCAGCCTCGGCATCTTCAATCACAGATGATTCTGTTTGTTCCAGTTCTGGTCAGCCGGTGGCGGAAGCCGTGACGGTGCAGGTCGGACACGCAGAGACCCTCCTGCCCCTCCTCACTCTCCTGGGCTTCTTCAAGGACAACGAAACTCTGATGTCCACCAACTACGCCTCACAGAGAGAGCGGTCCTTCCGCACCAGCCGTATGCTACCGTATGCTGCTAATTTGGTCCTGGTTCTGTTCGACTGCGGAGGACAGGACATCAGACTGCAGCCTCTGGTCAACGAGCAGCCGGTCGTCTTCCCAGGTCTGGCTGACCGGCAGGAGTCCATGCCGCTCTATGAGGACGTCAAAAGACAGTATGCAGAGCTGCTTAACGGGTGTGACTATGAGACTGTGTGTGAGCTTTTCAAGCCAGCTGGACCTTAAGGAACAAAGGTTTTATTGGCTTAAATGTTTTTCTTTGAATAATGGAGTCAAATCAGTGTTTCAGATGACAACATATTATTTTTATTGCTTTTAAAATGACAGCCATTTATACCTCACCGTTAGCTGATAATTGCACTCTGAGCAAAGATGTGCTGTGCTTGTTGGATAATGACTTAATTGTTGTCTTTGTGCCACAAAGTGTTCCCTGCCTAGGAGATTACATTTAGATCCTTTTACTATACAGTATTACAGCTGATCATCTCACTGAAACTTTTCCAAAGTTGGCTTTGCTGTGACTTGGATGTTGTGTCACTTAAACCGGTTGAATTTTTTAGGATTCATGTGATTTATGATTAACTATAGATGATTTATGTCATTAAAATATGTTTCTCGATGATTCAGGGTGTAATCCATTTATTGCATTTAGAGTTGTAAAATAAAATGTGTGCAGTTCTGTTTTCGCTTACACTTAAATGTTTCAGACCATCAAACAAATGTTAAAGTGCAATAAAGGTACATAAAGCAGCTGTCAAGTCGTGATTTCATACAGTAAAATGAAAAAAAAATTGGTTTTCAAACTACCCACCTCATATGTGGAAAAAAAAGAATTGCCTGAGTAGCGAGCAGCAACGACTACTATCAAGTGGTAACTTCTAATGAGTCTTTCACATTGCTATGTTAGTATTTTGGCTAGTTATTCTTTGCAACACTGTTTTATGTCCAGTCACAGTGACGAGATTTGAGGAGTCAACGGCCCATTTAAGGCCTTAAACAGGCTGTGTGTCACACACAGCATCCTGTATTTGTCCAGATTTAGACCAGGATGCTCCAAAAGGTTAATTGTTTTTCAGCCCTTCAAAGGTGGAGTTGCTGGTGTGACTGAATCATTGTCTCACTGTTTGACACAATTGTGTTTGAGCTTAAAGTCGCCAGACATTCTTTTTAAAGATTTTCTTGTGAAGAACAGAATTCATTCATTTCAGCTAAAGGTGAAGCACCACCACTCTACCACCACGTGGTTTGACTGTCTGTATAATAATTTTCTTTTCCTGAAATGCCTTGTTGTGTGCGTAGTGGAGCATATTTTAAAACAGGGCTCACTGGTCAGTTTGGATGAATCAAAAACTCATCCTTCCTAATGCAAAAATGCCTTTAAAATAAATATTTTAACATAAGTTTGACTCCAAGCACACAGAAAATGAAAATAAACATTATGGAGCGAGATTAAGCCTAATCCCCAAACTTTAATCCACTCGAAAATTTGTGGGTTGATATCAGAATAAGGTGATTCTGAGGTTAAATGTGGAATGAATTTTGAATATGCTGTGTTGGAATAGTTGTTTAAAGTTGACAGTAGTCTGTGATGAACTGGCGACTTGTCCAGAATCATCTACCCTGCCTTTCCCCTAGTGATCCAATTATGGGCACCACCCTGCAAAGATATGCAGGTATAGAAAAAGGATGGTTGGAAGGAGCCAAAAGCTGCTAGATTCCATGCAAAAACATTTGGGACAATTATTTTTTTGAAGCAGTTGTTAGATATGATTATAAATATTCATATTAAGGTTGGAAAGAAAGATGCAGACATTGCTATTTTATTGCAGAAAGCATTTTCCATTTTCTTCCCTTCTTGCAACTTTATTACAAATTAGGTTTATTTTTTTTCATTGTATTTTTCTTTGGGATACAAGTGTGGTCTTGATGCACTTTTGTGAATAAGAGCAACACACATTGCAAGATTTTGAGATTTACCTTTTGAAATACACTGTGATCATTTTGTACACAACTGTATATTATGCTTTCATTTGTATTTTAGTCTAAAAACCAGCATTTGCTTTGGAAATTTTCCTGGATTGATTCCACAGGCTTTTTTTTTCGTTATTGTATGATCACTGTAAAACACTAAGTCAGTCATGCTCAAAGTTTTTTGCTAACAAACTGCATTTATGAACGCTGTATTTATTTACATGTACTGCATTTGTTAAGAGACAATCACTCTAAGATGTAGGGAACATTACATCACGGTGGAAGTCCTTTCATGTTTTATTGATGGGGACTCAAACAGAATGAATAGGAGGAAGGTGGATGGGTGGGGTAGAATACAGAATCTGAGTAAATCCAAGACAAACAGGGGAAAAAAAGAAAAACAAGAAAGCAAACGCGATCAGACGTGGAGCAGGAACCACCAGGAGCCTTAAGGGGGAAGAATAGGAAGCAACCAGTGTGCATGGCAGAAACATCACAAGAGGATCGTGTAATCTTGGGGGCATATGCTGTATATTGAGGAGGAGCAGCTCACAGGCATGCTGCTGTCAGAAGCTGACAGGGAGAGGATGAGTAAATAAACACAAAAAGGGAAATACAGAGAACAGAGAAACAACAAGAACATGAGATACAAAAATCCCCTCAAAGCAAAACCCAAAACACAAGAATCCATTCTTAAGCTGAACTCCAACAAGTCACCTTTACCACATGCCTAAATGCAGAGGTTATGGACTATTTGTGGTAACAAACAATTAAACAAGTGTGCCTAATAAAGTGGGTAAGAGAGTGCAAGCTGCTGCTAGAGTCCTGAACAACACCAAGAAAATGTATCTTATTGCCCGAGTTGTTATATCACAGCTTCAGAAATTCTGCTTCTCTGCTATAGCTCTATACTGGTCTTAGGCTGAAATATATTTTTAATTTGCTTTGTAAATATAAACCATTTAGAACCATCAGGTCATCAGAGAACTAGTGTTCTCTACTCCAGAACTGAACCAGGTGAGGCAGAATTAAATTTCTATCCCCCTCAGCTCTTTAACAGACTCCCCAAAAACCTGGGATGTGCAGAATCTGTTGCTTCAAATTAGGACTGGAAACATATTGAGCAGCTTTCTGTTAAAAAAAAAGAGACTACTGACCTGTTTGCTGAACACTGATGAGTGAGTAAAGTGTGAGATTGAAGATGGATTTGAAATCTAATTAAAAACTAAATATTGATTTGAATTTGCATTTGAACGTTTTGACATAGATCCATTTTCAAGCAAACCCTATAGGGCTTTATTTTACTGCTGTAATTTCATACCTTTTAAAGATGAAAATGGTTGTCTATTTTAGATTTGTTATTCTGTCAGACGTAAAAAAAAAAAAAATTAATTAATTATTTTTTTTTAAAAAGTGAAAGTTTTTAGAACATTTTGGTTAAAGTGTGATGGACCAGAACATTCCCTTCCTTTTACAAGGGTTAGTTTATTCTTTAATTCATAAATACCTCATCAGTTATTAACTTCACTTCGTGTGAACGACCTGTTAACTACAACTTAATAAGGCGCTCGTGAGCCTACTGTTTGACCAGCAAACAGGTCATAAATTTCACAATCCAGCTGGACAAGCAACGCCGTGTCAAATCACGGCACTTTTCTCCGCCTTTACATGAGCTCTTTCTTGCAAAGCTGCCAATTATGCAAATATATTAGACGTCGCAGCATGAGGGAGGTACCAAGGGCCGGGCCAGTCGACTGCTACGTGTCTTGAAAGCGGTTTTTAAAAAACCTCCTCCGGTTTAAAGGCGGCCGTAAAAAGTTTCGTGGTAAGAACTTTGCAAAGTCCCCCTACCATCCAGGCCCTGCGGCTGTCTTTCTGCGCGTGAAGCGGTTCGAGGCCGGTGTCCAGCTGTACGTCGGTGGTGCGAAATGTCCAGTGTGAAAAAGCTCCGTACTGTGAGTAGACATGCAGACAGCGGCGAGAGAAAAATCTGTGTAAATGCGATTT
The DNA here is from genome assembly GCF_001444195.1 of Xiphophorus couchianus. Taxonomy (NCBI): domain Eukaryota; kingdom Metazoa; phylum Chordata; class Actinopteri; order Cyprinodontiformes; family Poeciliidae; genus Xiphophorus; species Xiphophorus couchianus. Next base: position 9,370,448 of record NC_040249.1, on the reverse strand, counting down.
ATTTCCATGGAAATCAAGATAAATGTTGCGTCCCAGGGTTGGATATGTCTTGTGAAGACGCCCGGCACTCATAAAAAAAATATGCGTCAAGTAACTTCTGCGAAGAAGAAGTTACTTGATGGTCAGTCTTCGCAGACTGACCATCGGAAATGCCCTCCTTTTCCCCGGTGCTCTGTCTGCAGTCTGTCTGATCATCGCAAAGATAGCCTGTTTGCAAATGTTCTTTGTGGGGGTTTTTTTGCTTCACAGTAACACTTTGTTGTTCATTTAAAGTTTTTTTTCTCCTGTAAAGCAGATTTCGCTCTCTATACGCCTTCACTGTATACCCAGGTGTGATGGCCACAGCATTGCCTTTGACTCTGAATAGGCCAGTTGTAGTAGGAACTTATCCATGTCAGTCTGGCCCACCGCTAACATTGGGTGTTTTGTGAAGAGAGAGAAAGAAGCCACTGTGGAACTGTGCACAGGAATGCTGCCGGCTTCTAGAACATGCCTTTATGTTGAGATTTTAGTCGGAAAGGCATGCAGATGCATCCATATGCATCCACAGATGGGATGGGATAACTTTTCTTCTAAAACTTATCTGACACAGCTATTTAATCTATTAGAGCTTGTATTTGTGCTGTGGCTTCTGTAACTGACTGAGTCACTGTTCGTGGGAAATTGTGACACATTTGGTTTCTGAATCATTAACGGACAGTAACTTGAACGGGGTCATTTTCACAGTTTGCTCAACAAAATCTAAAGTTGTAAAATGAATAAAGAAAGACCAAACTGATAGGATAATTGTGCAGACATGTTTGTATTTATCTTCATATCCTCGACTGGGCCTCATACCTTGAACTCTGACTATGGCTTTTTAAAAAAAAAAAAAACTTGCTACGGAAGCCTAGAAAGACAATTGGGGGGGAGTTTAAATACCCATCTTTTTAGTTTCACCCAATAAAATATATTTTTTTCATTATGTACGATGTAAGTGAGACAAATAATGACTAGTCACTGCAGGGATTAAGAGTAATTCAAAGTATTTTTCATAATGCTGATGTCAGCATTATGAAAAATCTTCCCTTTTCCTTTAATAGAGAGAACACTCTGGGTTGTGTGACGTGTCAGAGGAATGGACTTTCAGAGTCAGTTCTGTGTTTGTATGTGAAAGGAGACTCTGTTAGGAAATCTCCTCAGAAGAGCAGTGAGGTCCTGTTAGGGAAGAGCAGGGTGGAGTATGGTAGGTTATTTGAGCCCTGGGTATAAGGGCTGTTGGCCCATGTATGTAGGAAAGAAGGGAGACTTGGTGCTCAGGCCTGACTGTGTGGGCACAAGCCATGCCACATCATCTCTGGGCAGAAAGCAGCACACTGGTCACATTGTGTCATCAGTCTCAGTTTTCTTCCTCCATCCTGTCTGCTTTTAGCTGTTCCTCCTTATGCCACCCACTGAGAAGAAGGAACGACTTTATGTATTCAAACTTTAAGACGGCCAATTATTATCTGTCAGTTGAGCGTACAAAACCAATCTTACTACAATCATTCAGCTTTGTCATTGGGCATGGATGATCACTGGTAAAGGCTATTAAACTGGTACTTCCTTGTGGATAAATACTGCACTGGGATTGATTGGCCTTAGATTTGGGAAAAAATGCTGTCCGACTGAGTCCTTTTCATGTTTCTTGCAGCACTTATATGTCCTAATGTAATGTTGAAAAGTTTCTATCCACCAAACCGAATTGAACTTCCTCTTTGTGTCTGGTTTTCAATTTTAGGACCTCACAAGGTCAACCAATGTGGTCTACCAGGCTCACCACGTCAGTCGGAACAAGAGAGGGCAGGTTGTGGGCACTCGGGGGGGCTTCAGAGGCTGTACCATCTGGCTCACAGGTTCATTGATGTGTAGACTTCCCTTTTGCTCTATATTTTTCTCTTTTTCCTTAAATTAACATGTATTCTGTTAACAATCCCTATCAGGTTTGTCTGGCGCTGGCAAGACGACTCTTAGTTTTGCCTTGGAAGAGTACCTTGTATCCCACGCCATTCCATGCTACTCACTGGACGGTGACAACATTCGGCACGGCCTGAACAAGAACCTAGGCTTTTCTGATGAGGACCGGGAGGAAAACATACGACGTGTGGCTGAAGTGGCAAAACTTTTTGCTGACGCTGGACTTGTTTGCATTACCAGTTTCATCTCACCTTTCACCAAGGTCAGAGAACATTTTGCAACAATGTCACTTGCTGGAAACATTATCTCACCTGTAGATTTATTCTAAACTTAAAGTTTCATGAAAGAGAAAGAGTGAACCCGGAACACATTCTGAGCTCAATACATAATACAGTCCATACTTTCCTGAGAGGTCACGTTTTTAAGTGAAGTCAAGTCAATTTATTAATAAAGCACATTTAAAAGCAACAAGAGCTTACCGAAGTGCTGGTAAATTCCAGAACTCACCCTTCCAGTACTAAGGTGGAACACTAGGTTCTGGCAAAGTACCTCGCTTTATGTCCCACCGTATAAATCCCACTTCCTGAAAATACTCAGGAAGGTCCAGAAGTGGAAAACTGTAGGCTTTGGGGAGGTATTCCACGTAGAAAGTTTCATAAAATTTCGACAACATTTATTGGAAAATTCCAGAAATTATTTCTTTAAGTTTTGTGAAAATGACAATAGAGTAAAATGTACATTCTGGAAAGGAGGATACAGCTCAACAACGTTAAAAACCATTTCAACAATTGCTCTGCACATCCATGTTCTGACTAATAGGTACTGAATAAACTTTTATAACTGAGTGTAATTAGAGGCTACTTGCTCTGTGCATCAACAGGACCGTAACGAGGCGAGGAAGGTGCATGAGAGTGCTGGGCTAAAGTTTTTGGAAGTCTTTGTCCATGCTTCTCTTGAAGTGTGTGAGAGTCGGGATGTGAAAGGGCTTTACAAGAAGGCCCGTGCTGGAGAGATTAAAGGTCTGTTTAGCAATACTTTCTGTTGATGTTAGCCTTACAATCTGTCGGTTACAGCTAATACCCACAACCCTGTTTACTTAAACTACCATTTCTGTGGTTTGACATATTTTCCAAGGTTTCACTGGGATTGATTCAGAGTACGAACGACCAGAGTCACCAGAGCTTGTTCTGAAAACTGGAGAGCTGACTGTGAACGAATGCATTCATCAGCTGCTGGAGCTGCTCCAGGATCAGGTAGGCGGGAGGAGCAAGAATCTTGAGCACTCACCTTTGGATAGCGTACGGTACTCCTGCAGGAACAGCTTACATTTTCATCCTCCAAAAAAGCTACTGTAAGCACACATTGTTCCCAGATAGGACGTGGCCAAGGAACCACCATAAGTACATTGAAGAACAATGTATATCCCAGTTTAAACATGTGCTTGAGGATGACACAAAGCAAATTAAATATAACCAAGGAGGGGCTACTGCATGTAAGGCGCGTTTGAAAAATAAAGAATTAAAAAAATTAAGGCATGAAGACACTCATGACGATCCTGGAAGATCGACGTTTGTATGTTTTAAACCAACGACGAGAACTTTAGATCTGATATTAGATCAGTAGCCTTTTTATAATGCCTGTTTGACAAAACATTGAAACAGGAAAACGAGTGGTTGGGTATTTGAGTTACAAACAGTGGATATGTGGAATGAATACAAGGTGTGGCAGAGAGCCAAAGACTCATTATTTAGCTCAACAAACAAACCAGATTTTATTACTTATTGGTTTTGCTGTGTTGACTTAGACATTCCTCAAATGCAAAGTACATTGTATGTTTATCTTGTGAAAGTCTTGCCTATGTAGTGTTTGCTTTCAAGCAACTTGCCTGGCCTATATTTGAGAATGAGCTAATTAGGCAGTATTTCATTAGGTTTTCTGAAGTTGGTTTTGTACTCATTTTCAGTTCACCGCTTAGCCATTTGTAGTCAAGTCGTTTACTTTGTTTTTAAGCCACATAAATTAAGAATCATTCAGATATAAAACAGGCAAAGTGCTCGAACACTGAAGCCCTGCTGTGATGACGCATCAAATGGATTTTAGATCTGATATTAGGTCAACAGCAGCTTGTCGCCATTTCAAAACACAATTTCTTGGTTCACTCTAAAAAATTACAAACATAAAATATTTTGACGTATATAAAATGGTATTTTTAGTTTAGCATCAGTACAAAACTCTGAAGCAGATGTCTACTTTAGCTCTGTTAGCGGCTAATGGTTAGCCAGTCACAGCATATTTATGCTGTCTAACAAAAAAACTTAGAAGTGCTGAGTTTTTTTTATATGGTTATGTAACAGAGCATTGTTAGACAGGTCAAAGTCAAGTCTTCATTAGTTAATTCTCAACACAACAGGTCAACTCAAGAACTACTTCTTTTGGCATTTCAAAATAAGAGTCTCAAACATGGATATATTGTTCCAAGCCAGATATAAAAGTGTTACCTTTATATAAGTCATACACCAACTGCATAGAGCTTTAATGCAAGTTGTTTTGAGCTCTTGTCTGTTTTATTGATTCATTAGCTTAAAATATTTTTATGTGAGGTCCATTGAAGCATTAGGCATGTCTCAGGTTTGGACAATTTTCCCCCCTATTTGCTGTAGATATTTTGGCCTTAGATGGTTTGCTTTTTTTCACTTCCTTCATTTTTAAGCTCACTGCATGTCATCAAGTTCATTGGCAGAACAAAAAGGAGTAGAAGAACAACCAAAGTTAAAAGAAAACAATGCTGCAAGACTTTAGGACAATAATTGCTATTCAAGACCAGTCTGAAAGATTACAGGAAACCCTTGCTCCTCTAAAACAAAACATAAACAAATGTTTGATTTTAATCTTTTGCACAACTTTGAATGTCTGTGTAGTACATTTTTGCACAGATGGTCTTGCAGGAATTGTTTCTAATTTAAATACTTCTGTAAGTCAAGAAAATAGATCTGGACATAACAATAAGATCCTGCAAGAGTGTTGGTGTTGTAGCACATTGGTTTATGTTTGTTACAATGAAACTCTGAGAAGCCAAATATGTAAAAGACAATGTGGATGTTCCTTTAATTTGTCAAGTGCTGGTTTTTATTTCTTAGAAGTGGGCAAACCTGCATACATGAACGCACTACAAGTAGATGTGCTTGAATTATTACTGTCAACCCTCAGTCTCCTTCCCAGCCCCCAGCTTTGCTGGTTGACAGGTTACTGATAAAGGAAATATGTAAACACGAGAGACTCTTAGAGCCAAATCTCCGAGATAGGAATTTAATTTTCTGCTGAGTCACTGTGATTTTTCCAATTTGCTGTGTTAAGTATACACAGAAAATTATACATAGCATATAAATTTGCTATGTAGATTTATGGGGAAAATGTCTGCCTTAACTCTAAAACCTGACAGAAACCTCATATTTATACGTATAAAATATGAGGACCATGCATGGCCTCTGAACAGGGTCAAATTACCATAGCAAATGGTTAAACGAGTGAAACTAAACTCTTGCTCAGATCTGGCATTAACGTGGCTGATCCCAGGACAAGTTAACAGCTTTGAGCACGAGCATTCACACAAACTATTAAAATCCAGCCTTCAAATTTATTCATGTCCCAAATGGGCAGTTGATGTTAAAAAATAATAGTAAATTTGGTTGGCAAATATGTATAATTATTTGTCAATCTTAAACTTTACAACCAAGGTTGCAAAGTGATGATTACACTGCAGAGAGCTTTCTGGTAATGCACTGATCCACACAATCCAAACTGATGATAGTGCCAGGTCTGAACGAACCCTGTGATGGACCGAGCAGTAAAAAGGACAGTCAGACCCATGTTGAAGTTAAAAAAAAAACTTTTTTTTTAACTTAACCCAAATTACAAACTTGGGTAAATAATAGAGAATGGGTTCATAAAAGAGGTCAAAGTAACCAAACTTTACTGAAACTGACAAAAAAAACCTAAAACAAACCTACCTATTTAAATAAAACAAAGTTAAATACTGGCTAATTAACCCACACAAAAGACACAAAAACCTAACTGAAACTAACATAAGAAAAATCCCATTCTCCCCTCCTTGATGCTGAGTTGTGCTATGAACCAAGCTGCAGTCTCCATACGCTTGCTCCACCCGTTCTCCACCTCTTTGTTCCTCTGAAGGACTGGAGCATCCGGAACTGAGGTAACTCAAACAAACCAAGATTAAATCAAGTAAAATATATAACAGTGCAAGCTAAAACGTGCACACTTATTCTAGAATACAGTGTTATATGATGTGTAGAATTCTAAACAAAAACCAATTGTTACTCTGTAAACACTTATTTGTTTCTTCCTGTTTAAAGAAACAAATAATTTTACTATGAAGTATTGTAGTAGTGTGATTGAACGTTACCACATTGGTGTGGCTGTAACTGCAGCCATAACAGACCCTTAGAGATTCATATACTAATATGAATCTTTATTCATATTTGCTCAATTCATCAAGGAAATACGTACTTTACATCAAATATTTGGCAATACCTCAAGCAAGAAGAGTCAGACTTGATATGTGCCAGTCCCCAGAAGAAAACATTACATTTTGGTTCTCCTGGTAGAGAGCAATTATCTCAATAATATCACTTCTAAACAGCCATGTTACTATTCCGTTTCCCTACTTATACTGAGAGATATTTAATTAGGTAACAACTGCACTGTAGCTACCTACCTACCTACCCCTGTTCACCTGGATGGCTGCCAGGGAGACTGACGGTCCTTCGCTTGGTCTTTGCTGTTGCTAGGATCCAGGAGAAATGGATCTCAGCTCTTATGGACTGAGATCTCCAGTGTTTTTCCTGGTATCTTCTCAGTGCTACAATGACCTTGGACACTACTGTTGCTTTCGCCTGGAATGTTCTCTCTATTTCTTCCCTGACCCCCTTTCACAAAAGACATGAAGATATCAGTATTCCTGCCTGTGTTTTGTGAAGGGGAATAATAGGTTAGAGAGACCCAACCAGGAATAAGGAGAGTGATGGCAAATAGACCCTATGACCTTTTTACAAATTAGCTGGAGTCCCAATAAGTGTTGGAGGATCTGTATCACTGCAAGTGAACACAAAAAATCGATGGAAACCAGCTATACGAAGAAAAAAAAAAACAATTAATGGCTCATTTACGCATGTTTTCTAACATTTTAAAGTGGAAGACTTATCTGCCATATTGAACTAACCAGATAAAATAACATATTCTCTATAAATTGCAAAGCCTGCTAAACATTTCTGGAGCAAGCCCTTTGAACTGAACTGTAGCCCTTTATGAAAGCTGAAAATCATGTCAGCGAAAAGTCAGGTTGTGTTTATGGAAGCTATTAGCTGGGTGTTTCCAGCAGTGAGCAAGAGGTAGCTCACTGCTACCTCTCTGTCAGAGGTAATCAGATGTTGGAACCAGTCATTAACTCAATACCAGCGGAATGCTTGAGGAAGGAGTGATGTTTGCTAATGTTTTAAAACTGGACAGGATGTTAAGTAACTATGAAACCACAAGTCTACAATTGTAATTAATATTACATTATTAATGTAGCAGGCTTTGGAAGTGTGATAAGAATTCAGATAGCATGTACAAGATGGTTTATTAGTAGGAAAGAGATAAGATTAAAAAAAATGACACTGGGCATTTCATTACACATTTTCTTTAGCTTGGTGTTCCTGTTGGTCTGATGAACTGAAATAATTTTAAAGCAAATATTTAATGGAGAGAAGGGAGGTAGATAGAAGGATCAAAGTCAAGTCAGCTCTTCTTATTTGAGAACTCGTCTTTATGATCAAGAGATAAGAATGCCGCAACGTACGCTGAATGTGCATTTCGTGAGATCCTCTTGAAAGCAAAAAATCCCCAGATGTTCTTACAACTGTTTCAAGTGATGAAACAAACTTTTGCTGATTCACAATTCTTCTTTCTCCCTGCACTGTCTGCAGAACATCGTACCAAGCGAGATCATAGAGGAGGTGAATGAGCTCTTTGTCCCGGAGAACAGGTTGCATCTTGCCATCGCCGACGCAAGCACTCTGCCCACCATCAGCATCACCAAGGTGGTTACCTACAATGCTCAGGCATTTTTTGTTGTTGTTGACAAAGTTCACCTGCATCTTGTGTCACCTGAATTTTATCAGCAGCTGCTTTCCTCCTGATGCCCTCAAGATATTTTGGAGAATGAGTGAAAAAAAATTTTCTCAGCAGACTGTTTGGGGTTTGAGTCTTTGAGTAATGCTGATGTTCTCCATCCTCAGCTGGATCTACAGTGGGTGCAGGTCTTAGCTGAAGGCTGGGCAAGTCCTCTAAAGGGCTTCATGAGGGAAAGAGAGTTCCTCCAGGTCCTGCACTTTGGCAACCTGCTGGATGGTGAGAGATAACCACGCTGACCATCTTCCTAATGTTCACTGTCTCTAACGCAGCCCTCAGTCATGCATGTTCACATGTGCATACGAATACAATGGTAGTCAGTTCTGAAACACTAAGTAGCCAAAACTATAAGTACAATATGAATCATTACATAAATAGAAATGTGGGGGGTTTTATGTCTCCTCATAATGTGTAGCACTATTAGAAACAGAGTCTAATTCTTCCTCTTCCTCATAACTATCAATGGTTTCCTTAAAATACATCCACATTTCCATTAAGGTGTTCTCAACTTAACTCTGTAATGTCCAGAATAGTTCCACATTTATCCAAAATTGGGTACAAGTGACTATTTGTCTTGAGTATTTGTTTTCTGTGGGTTTATTTTATTTTGATAGGTTTCTGTATTTATCCCCATTGTTTCTAACACTTGGAGGTGTGTTGTTTCTAACACACCTCCAAGGCCATTACACTTTATTTAGTTTAGGGGTTTCAGAGTAAAGAGGCAGAGAGTAGGTTATTATGTAGCTGACCTCTTCTGTTATTTTGATTATTTTTCTTCTTTGTTTCAGGTGGCGCCATCAACATGTCGGTTCCCATCGTGCTGCCAGTGAGCACTGAGACCAAGCAGGAGCTGGACGGCTGTCTAGCCGTAGCTCTGGAGTACCAGGGCTCCCGTGTGGCCATCCTCAGGAATCCTGAGTTCTACACACATCGCAAGGAGGAACGCTGTGCCAGACAGTGGGGAACCACGTGTCCGCAGCACCCTTACATTAAGGTGATCAGAAAGCAGTAATCTTATAAGGGAAATAAACTATCCAAAACAACCTGGCCCTATTGGAAAGAGGATTGCCTCCTAAACCTAAACTGGTTCTGCAAATCTTGCCTTGCCATCGAGTGTTTGTCTCGGCCTTTTACAAAAAACATTTTTAAAAATGAAGAACCTGTTTAAGTTCATGCCACACATTCCAATTATATTTAACTCTGGAGTTTGATCGGATCACTCCAAAGCTTTTATCTGTTTTTGGGAGCAGGATGTATTATTAAAATATGACAATCTGAAACATTTTAGAGGAGGCAAAGGCCTTTTCCCAGCCATGTAATGAAAAGCAAATATCCCGGATTTGCAGCCTGTCTATTACTACAGAGAAACAAACTCACGAACACATACTCCAGCAGTCATTTAAAATGACCTCTTCAGAGATCATACACATGTTTGGACATTGGGAAGGTTTTCACTGAGAAAACATCCAAACTATTCAAAGTTCCAGTGTCAAACTGGGAGACCTTCTCCTAGTGAGGGGTTAGTGGTTAGTCAATGTTCTGCTGTGCTTTACTTTGAATCTGTTTTCATTGTGCAGATGGTTATGGAAGGAGGTGACTGGCTAGTGGGCGGCGACCTGGAGGTGTTGGAGCGGATCAAATGGAACGATGGACTGGATCAGTACCGTCTGACACCCAAGGAGCTCAAGCAGAAGTTCAAAGACATGCAAGCAGGTTGGAAAGTCTGAATTATTGTTCTGGAGGATAAGTCAGCGAGCTGATGACATGTAATCAATACAGTACCGGCAAAGTCTAGGCTCACAACTGAGTGTAGATGACGGGAAGATGTACTTAGTGTAGATTTGAAAAATTTCAACACCTAAACAAAATACTTTGCTGCGTTTGACACAGAATAATATTGACACTGTCAAGGATTTTCTTATTTCTTTCTAGTGCAAGTGTGATATGACTGAGTCCTCTTTTTCTAATCCACTCCTCAGAATGGGAAAAACCAAAGAACATGCCTTTCACGTAAAGGGAGTCAGTCAGGAAATGGACACAAGGAAGTTATCAAAATTCCCCATACTTGATAAGTAGAATGCATGCAAGATGATAAGGGTGGCTAGAAAACTCTCCAGAGTTCCTTGTTAAAGAAAGGTATCATAAACGGGCATCTCGGGGTCATTAAGTGAACAGTTTATATTCAGGTTTTTGGACACGTCGGTACCAGACAGGCCAATAAAAGTAGGAGGTTTTGCATCCAACTTCTTTCATTACTAGAAATCCAAGTTTCTTCCCTCTCCTTTCAGACAAACAATGGGATGGATCAAAAAGGGAAATGGTAAATGTAAACCTGCATGAGCACCTCTGATGCGTGAGGTTCTGCATCATCATAGAGAAACGATGAGACGAACGTCTCATTTCTCTACAATAACTCTTTGAAGAATTTGAATTAATATGAGTTTCAACAACATTTAATTTCCCGTTGGAATCACTAAAGTATTTTTGGATTGAATTTGAATTTACTGTGGCATGTCCTGTACTGCTGGCTGAAAACTGTTCAATGTAATAATTAATCCAATGATACAATTGAAAGTATGTTTTTATTGGTCTTGGCTTATATTTCTGTATTTCTCTATATTTCTCGCTTTTTATAAACATCCAACAAAAGATTTGGTTTCTGACCTCTACACCGTGTTGAGCTGCATCCTTTTACAGCTTTATAAGAGTGAGCAATAAGCCACAGTGACAGCAACATTTCTGGAGTTTACTTTATTTAGCTGGATTTGTTTATAGTCATAAAAACCCTAACCGCCATGCAGTGCGAAGCTGAAGCTGAATTATGACCACAGTCTATATAACTCATTTAAAAAGCATGATAAGCATGATTGCTGTGACTTTTATTAATAAGCTCAATAATTTTCAAATATATTGACTCCCAGGTTGTGCAGCAATGCTTTAGTGATGCTTAAAATATATATATATATATTTGTTTGTTTGTTTTTTCCTTAGATGCAATTTTTGCGTTCCAGCTGCGCAACCCTGTGCACAACGGTCACGCTCTCCTCATGCAGGACACCAAGCGGCGTCTCCTCGATCGGGGATACAAAAACCCGGTCCTCCTGCTCCACCCTCTTGGGGGCTGGACCAAAGACGACGACGTGCCTCTGAGCTGGAGGATGAGGCAGCACGCCGCCGTCCTGGAGGAGGGCGTCCTGGACCCATCCAGCACCATCGTGGCCATCTTCCCCTCACCCATGATGTACGCTGGACCCACAGAGGTGAAGAGAAAAGGTTCAGCCAGAGGTTATATTACTAGTCGCTGGTGAAGCCATGTCGGGGCTGAGTTTGTCAGTCTGGATATCTTCCAGGTGCAATGGCACTGCAGAGCCAGGATGATTGCTGGCGCTAACTTTTACATCGTTGGCCGCGACCCAGCCGGCATGCCTCACCCTGTGACGAAGCAGGATATTTATGAGCCCACGCACGGAGGAAAGGTTCTCACCATGGCCCCTGGCCTCACCTCTGTGGAGATCATCCCCTTCAGAGTCGCTGCTTACAACAAGACCAAGAAGGCCATGGACTTCTACAGCCCGGAATGGTGAGCAAAGACAGATTATTTAACTTTATTGAACAGTGCCTCTCAAAACAATTCACACCGCCTTGAACTTTTCCGCATTTTGTCACGAAGAGAGCTGAAATTGAATGCATTTTATTGGGATTTTGTTTTAAGAATATATTGAGAAATGTAACCTGCAGTTGAATTCAGCTTCCTAAGTCAATACTTTATAGAAAAGGTGACATCACATGCAATCTTTTAAGGGTCATTTTCCTGCATACTGTTAATTCATGTCTGTCCTAATACTCCTAAATCAAACATGTGGCTCATTTTCAGGTATTTTAAATCCTGTACATAAAATCTCAACAAACGTACAAAAGCTCATCGTTGTCAGACTACAGAAAATGGAACTCTTGAGCAGATATGAATTGCTTTGCAGGAAACCACAAATCCTTGTCTTAAGCCGAGCCAAACCATCCTTCTGTTTTTATTTCTAATCTAATAATACTTACTTCTAATGACGTGTTTTTTCCCCCCTCTGTTGTTCTTTAATTTCTCAGCCATGCAGATTTCGAGTTCATCTCTGGAACCAAGATGAGGAACTTGGCTCGGAGCGGAGAGAACCCGCCCGACGGCTTCATGGCCCCCAAAGCCTGGAAGGTGTTGGTGGAGTACTACTCTTCTGTTCAGAAGAACAACTGATCACTTCTCAGTCCACGCTCAAATTACAAAGTTTATTCGTATCTGGGGCATAGAAAATTGTACACTCCTTCCTTCTGGGGGTATTATATCTGGGATGAATTTCTATAGACAGTTGGGTATTATTGGTTTTATTTTGATGTTTTAAAGTTAAATGATATTTACATCCCTATAAAAGCGCAACAGTTTATTGTAAACCAGTTTATTTGTCACATTTATAAATCCATTATGTATTTAAATGCATATTAACTTAAGCTATATATTTTAATAAATTAAAGGTAACATGAGATTATTTTTATTCCTCTTTTTATAAGCTTAGAAGTATGTACCAAGAACAGGAAATTATGTTTTCATATTTACATATCTGAAGGAAAAAGGATTTTTTTTTTTTTGATTTTTCTTTAAAGTAGATTTTAGATTTGCAACATTAACTATTATACCAGAGTCTTATCAAGTTATTTGTTATGATCCGAATGTAGTTTTGTCACTGCATACAAAGCCTAACTGTCTAACATGTATGGCTGTTTTTATAATGTGAAAAGTGCCTTTTTCCTGTCATGTCATTCAGAAACTGTAACTTTTCATTCTTGCTGGTGTTTAACTAGTTTATTTCAGGTTTGTGAGGCATTATAAAGTGGACTTATGTATTCATAACTGAACTCTGCGGGTGTTTGACATCAAATAAAACGAAAATGTTTCTGTGAATCACCGACAGATCTCTGATAATGGAACTTTTTGTACTGTACAATAAAGGTAAAGCACGTACCTCAGTATTGAATTGTCTGTGTGCTGCGGGTTATGCAACATGCTTCGCAATGACGTTTATCTGCACAAAGTGCACAAAGCTCACTAAGTGAATCACGTTCAAGACCTGCATGCGTTGCAATGCTGCCATCTGCTGATGAAGAATGGTGCATGAACAGAACTGTGGAAAGAGCACAATCAGTAACACTCAAAACTCACCCAGTACGTACTCTTCTCGCATTAGCTTCGAGATGCAAATGCATAGATTTTTTTGCTGCATCTAATTTATAATTGCGGTGAGAAACACAGCATTGACTGTAAACGACTTAACTAAATCCTTTATAGCAGATTAAGGAGAGCCACAGACGCCTTAAAAATAAACACTTGCTGCTAGGCAAGCTCGAAGGAATGATTATTTCACCAGTCAATTAACTTGCCAGGTAAGCTCATTTCTACGAGACGGGTTTTCCTCTAAAGAGAGAGCTGCTGTCCACTTTAGCAAACTCCTAAATGGCTTTACGTTGGATTTAATCTATTTTCCAGTCAACTCCTTTCACCTGTTAAATTTCATCTGCAATACTTTGTGAACTGGATTCAGCACTTCAGAACACCTCTCTTATATAGTTATATATTTCACATTAGGTCCCAATTTTAGATTATGTTTCATACTGACCACAAATCACAACAAACTTTGCAAGGCAAACAGATACAATTAAACTTCGAATACTTAAATTTACATCCAGTATTTGTTACAGTTGCCCTTTAAACAGTATCACCAGCGGCAAAAGCCTCGAGTTGCTTCTCATAAGCATTTTTGGTGGATTTTGGGTCCATTCGTACTGGAGCAACGGGTGCCACAAATATTTCCTGCTTAAACGATTCTCAAACCAGTGCATAGGAAAAGGTGCAATGCTGCCATCTGCTGGTGAAGGTTGCAAACTCGACCAGTACACTCAGCCGCAACTTTAAGAGACAAACGCATGGGTGTCTTGCAGAGTCTGCATTCATTTTTTTGTTGTTGTTGTGAAAGCACTGCCTGGACAAATTAAGGAGAGTCACAAAAAATAAATAAACACTTGCTCCTAGGCAAACAGACTGAATCATTTTTACCAGTCATTTAACCTGTTAGGTAGCTACCCTCATTTGAGTGTTCCTCTGTGAGGAAAACTGGTGTCCACTCTAAAAGACAGTCCTACTCCTACATAGCTTTACATTATATCACATTATTTATGTTTCAATCAGCACCCTTTACCGATTAACCTGCTAAGCTGCATCTTCAATACTTTGTAAAATCTTCAGATGGAATCTTAACATATCAGAGCCATTTTCTTGCTAAATTCATTCATCTTTTCTTTATAAGGTGACTTCTGATCTCGAAGTCGTTATTTGGTAGAAGTGCCTGAGTCAAATTTTGAGTTGCTTTCCACAAGCAATGGCCTCCTGGTCCATTTCTCCTGATAGTATTTCACACAGTTTTTCAGTTCAACCAACACATTTTCTGAGACTGTGTCGTTAAGCCTTTAGAATAGAAATTCCTTTTATTGGCCCACACTGTTGGAATTACGGTGCAACAGCAACAAAGTGACAGGTAATCAAAGCAAGTAGATTCACGCAAATATAGAAATTTAAACTACATTAAAACAGAATAGGAAATAAAATAATGTGCAATGAGGACAACATTTCTGCATGATGTGCAGTTATTAAAAAATAGCATACTCTGGCCCAAAGGAATGTTCAACTGGTTGATTTAAAAATAAATAAATAAATAAAAACTTGAAAATGTGTATGTGTATTTAAGCATTGACAAACAACAGACTAAAACTTTGTGACTAATTTAACTGAAAGTTAACGTCACTATACACGCAAGCTCTAACTTCCTTGGCTGGTTTCTTGACATATTGTTTCCATACTTAATTATGTTTGTTCCTCATGATTCCATTTATTTTATGAAGTGCACCATTCCTTTCAGCAACAAAACACCCAGACAAAAATGATGCTTCCACCCTTGCACCCTTGGTGGTGTTCTCATCTTGCAGGTTTCCCCCTTTTTTTCCTCTTTAAACATAACAATGGTCATGATGACAAAACACATCAATCGTAGTTTATTGAGGCCACAAGATGTGTCTTCAAGAATTAAGATCATTGTCCTTTTGCGCATTAGCATACTTTAATGTGCATTTGCAACCATCCCAAATTATCTTCCAGACTTGTTGACTGATGTTACACAAGGAAGTAGTGTGATTGATGTGTTACTTGGTGCTATGTGTAGAGGTGTGGCACCATTTAACTCAAACAATGTGAATTAAAACCTACAATATCGTCTTCTGGCCTTTTACCAAATTACTCAAGGTACTTTGTGTACTTTTTGGGTTTGAAGAAAGCAAAAGCAAATTCTGTTTAAAGATCATTTCATATTATCCTGGCACATAGCAAATAGAAATAACTTTGGCAATTGTAACTGACGCAGCACAGGAAAATGACAGTCATACTGTGTGTCTTTGTTTGTAGTGAATGTAAATATCTGATATCAACTATATAATCAAAGTTGCCAAGTGGTAAAAAAAAAGGGTAACTTTCCAAAGAAGCCAATCTGATTGCATTGAGTCATTGGCTTTCCAGCAATCCCGCTTCCTTAGCAACCATGTTGCAACACTGAACAATTGACAGTATTGAGTAAGATGACAAAAATACATAAACTGAATAAGACTATATTCAGTTTCAAAACACATGTTACTTATTTTCAGACATATTTAAATTAACTGTACAATTATGCATTAGTTAAGTTTTTATGTGCCATTTTTATAAAAACAAATATTTTTCAGAGGGGTAATCTGATCTGATTAGTGCTATCAACACAAGTACCACCAGTAGGGGTGGTAAACTTAACTGTAAGTTATTTTTAACTGTATATCTTCTGTACAAAGTGTCCTGTTTTTGTTGCAGTGAAGAGATACATCAATAAATTAAATCAATGCTGAACATAGATGGGCTTCTTGGAATTAGTCCTGATTGAGGAAATGTATTTACTAATCTGAATGACTTCTGCTGATATGAAAGACAACAGGGAAATTTGAAAATGAGGGGGGGAAAAAATCCCATTTTACTATTGTTAGAAAAATTGTTAACCTACTTCTTACTTCCAAGGTGATATATTTTCTTATACATATGTGTGTGTGTACTCATTACGTTATAGTCACCTCTAGTGGTAACAGTTGGATCAGCACCGGTTCCAGGTGTCTGATGAGATCATTACCAAGACGATGGGGCAGATACTTGCATGGGAGAGGTATAAGGGTTTTTAAATGTTTTTTATGAAACAAGATTTCAGATCAGTCCGTGCTAACATTTTTTTTAAAAAATATGTGTGTAGTAGTAATACTATATTGCTGTAAAAGTTTAATTTGACCAGTCAACTGCATTTTAGATATTTCATAAAGCACGTGTGAAATTTCATTTCCTGGCATAATTAACTTGAAAAACGTAAACAGTTTTACAGTGTGCAAACACAATGGATGTCTTTTTGACTGACCAGTTACAATGACATATTTCTATAGTGTAAAATGACAGTTAAAACCGCAAGAAGTGACATTATGTTGGAAACTTCCCTAATTACACTCACACGTGACCATTTTGACAGAAGGGAGCGATTAGGACACGCTTTTATCCTTCCGCCAGACGCACAACGAAATAACTCTTTGACAGTATTTTTGTTCTGCAGCTGTAAGCAGTTAGTCAACAGAGACTGGTAATATTATTTAAATCAACACTCGGTGATCTTAGGCGGACTGAGTTGTAATTATGCGTTGGGACTATATCGCGGCGGCGGCAGAATACATGTTGTAAAATCCTAGCCTGCTCTAGCTTCTTTTTTTCCTTCGGTTGGAGGCCATGATGGGAGCCTGAGAGTTCAGCTGGAGCGAGAAAAGAAGATGATTCCCCGGGACGAAACTGTCAAATCAGTACGGGCGGATTTCTGATCGTTGTATAGTCCATATACATCTGAGGTGGAGCCTGTCACTTTTTAAATTTTTTTTCTCAAATGTGTTCTTGGCAATCAGTCGATGACAATGTTGAATCGTTAGGAGGTTTTTGGATCGAAAAAGGAGGTAGCATTAGCCGCGCTAGCTGGCTACGTCTCAGTGACTGGATACTGGTTTTGAGAGCCGGTGAGTTCTCTAACCTCGTCGCCTGGAACGCGTCGGGAATCTTACGAGTTTCACCCGAGGATAGCTGCATGTATTTTATCCGGGAGCGTTTGTACGACGAATCGCAGGATTGGGAAAGTCGGGCCTGCGCCGAGGAGCGGAGCAAGGCCCGTCTTTATGGTCCAGAGGAAGCCTTTCTAATCCCACCGACAGCCACTGCTCCGTGCGAGGACCTGCAAAATTCGGCAGCCAGCGACCAGGAGGACCGACTGCGACGTTAGAGACCAGACGCAGAATACTAAATAAACCTGTTTTAACCCCCCCCCCCCCCCCCCTCACCCCCTTCTGCACCCCCCATATAGACTCTCTTATCACCTGCTACAATGGCTGCGATTATAAAAGAAATGGTCAGTCGGAACAAAAGGAGATACCAGGAGGACGGTTTTGACTTGGACTTAACGTGTATCCTTCCATGTTCTCCACGGTGTTCCTTTGCATGGCTGTGTAGCGGGGCTTTGTTGTATTTATTTGCAGAAACGGGGCCAGAAACGTCAGCAGAGGAACGTGAGGTTGGTGAGCTTCCTTGCTACCCTCGTTAGCTGTCGGCTAGTTGCTTTGCTGTCAGCCAGCATGTTTGAAAGATGCTGGATCTGTCAAAGCAGCAACGCAGAAATGTCACAAGAATATTTAACTAGGAAATCGCCCCCCCCCCCCCCCCCCCTCTTTTTTTTTTTTTTTACCAAGACTGTTGTGCATGTGTTGTAATCCGTACAGGGCTTATTATTATTATATTATTTTATTATTATTATTATTATTTGGAACACCAGTTTGCCCAGCAGTGAGCTGATTTTTAAGGTTGTCAGATTGTTATTACTATTATTATTGGTGTTTAATCGTTTTATTAACTTATCGTTGGACGCTCAAGGCAGTTGGTATGAGTTGCAGAATGCATACATCTTTTGAATTACTCGTTCTTCTGGTTTATTATGGCGGGGTTGCTCTAAATGAGTAGTTAGTCTGTCTGAAAGAGTTCAAAAATCACGATCCATTCCTTAAAAAAAAAACCCCCACAAAATATCACATGCATATTTTCACATGGTCATTTAAGGAGTCATGACTTAAATGACAATTTATTGTAGTTGGCCTGATTCCCTGTTGCTGTTATTATGGCCCTCCTGCTTATTTGGTTGGTGATTAAACTAGATTAACAGCTGATCAGGTACAGTGTTGCCAATTAGATTCATAATTTAATGTCTGACATTGCAGAGAGCAGGCTATTATTAAACTGTAGGATTGGGCTACTTGTGAGCTGATGATGGCATGTCTAGCAGCTAAACACATCTGTTTTTTGTTTTTAAACAGATTTAAGTTTATTATAATTATAATTGCAAAGACCCCTCTAAGGGACAAGGGTGTAAGAAAATGGATGGATGAAGATGTAGGTCAATTTTATTGTTTTGATCCTCTTGAGAGAGGGAGAGGGTTTTGTTTGTTTGGTTTTTTTTAATCTGATGCTGAAATGCATCCAGAAAAGTGTGTTTGGGCATATTCAGGTTAAAAAAACGAAAGCCTCATGCAGCCAACAGGGCTGCAAGAGATGAAAAATTAACAAGCCCCAGTTTTTAAGGACATACTGTGCTGTTGAAGTCATCATTGTGTCGTTAGCTCAAACACCGGACCGATGCAAGCTTTTATTAGAGATGCACTGATCAGGGTTTCCACGGTTGATGAGTTTTGTGAGGTCTCACCTGCCAATTGTATTTATTTATTTATTTCCCTCCCATAAGGACCATTAAACTGTGCAGTAGGTTCTTTGGGCGAGTTAATAGGTTTGAATCTAACGGTAAGTTAAGGAATTATAAGATGATCCCCCATGTATCCTTCAAAGCCTTCATCTGATTTAACTTTGACTCAAAAAAAGTGCATCAAAAGTCATGCTCTTGTGATGCCAAGTTCTCAGTTTAGATGCGTTTAATAGACGGAAAAGAAATAAAAATCTCATCTCTTTCTCAGTATTTGACCTGCCTTTCACAGGGGGGGAAATTGGGCAAATCTTGAGTATATTTCCAGTTTTATGTGTGAGGGGAAATTAGATTTCTTTGTACCTTGATTCGGCTGCGTGGCGCCGTATTTGGAAAGTGGCCGTGCCGTCGGCCATGTGATGTCTGTGTTGCCATACGTTGCTGCATCGGGTCAGATGTTTTATCACCTGGTTTCATAATGTGGTAAATCTAATGTTGTGTCTTTCAGGGTTGGCAGGACGCTGCGGTGTGGCTCTCTGCGCCCTGATGCAGGTGTTAAAATGAGGGGGCGGGACCCCCGCTGCTCAGAAAGGGACATCTATCTTTTGCTTGAGGTCTACCCCCCCTTTTGTTTAGATGTGGGCACTTTCAAGTTGCTTCGTTTTATCATTTCTGGCATGGCGTCTAAAAACAATACGGGCTCTCTCTGTAGTTATGTAATGCAGTATCACAGTTCTGGGAATTGCCCTTAAAATAGAGTTGCCGGTGATCTTGTATCAGCGTTGCTGTCTGAGTGCTCTCTCCCTCTTTCTCCCTCTATCTCTCTCTCTCTCACATCCTCTCAACCCACCACCTCTCCTTTTTTTTGCTTTTTTTTTTTTGCTACTCCCACTCCAACTCTTCCTCCTTGTGCTTTGCCCCCTTTCCTGTCCTCCCCACCTCCTCCCTCTTAGCTTCCAACTCTCCCTTCACCCACCCTTCCTCGACTTCTTTGCTGGAAGTTGTGGATTTGGTGTATGCATGGAGCTCAGGCAAGGCTCAGGCAAGAATTTGAATCTTTTAAAGAAAAGGCGTGCCTAAAGCAGCAGATTGTTTTATTTTTTTATTGGAGCTTACATTGGGGTCCTGTGTATGCATTTCTTCCCAGCTGCAGAAACCAAGCCCCCCCACCCCATCCCTTGGACTGAGGCTCTCCTGGGAACTCTGGATTTTTTTTTTTCTTCCTTTCTCGCATTGAAGGCTTTAGTAGCCCATTAACTGGGTTAAAGAGAAAAGAAGCAGAATTCAGATTTTAATTAGGTCTTTGTGACATTAATGTACAATAGTATGGCATATCAACAGATAGATGTCTTTGTTGCGCTTTATGGAAATGGATTTGAAGTATGCCAACATGACAAGCAGAGGTGGTTCTAACAGGAATGATGCCCTGGTTAGCAAGCCCCCCTTGCACCCTTCTCCCCTCCTCACCACTCAGCTTATTAAAATGCAAGTAATTATCAGACTATTATTTTTTTTAATTTTGTTTTTAGCAGAAAATTGGAAACTTAGTCTCCCAGTACTCAGCAAGAAGCAAGGGAAATTTACTCCAGTGCAAATGCGTATAAGTAGTAGCAATCTTGCTCAGGACAAAATAGATGAAGTATATTCCATTTTCTAATTTGTGGACACCCTACCCTATCTGCCGCCCTGGGCAACCGCCCATATCTAAAACTGCCTCTGATCATAAGCAGGCATGGGCTGGTTATCGGTTGCAAATTTTCAAGGTTTTGAAAGAGGGCCGTTTCAAAACTGCTCAAATTTTGTCACATCATTCCAGAGCTGAGTGAGATGAAAGAAGAAGTAGTGACCAGAGTTTAGTCTGGCTGCGCACTGCCGATCAGCTGACTGAAATGTGGCTGCTCTACTTTATTTCCTCGCTCACAGCAAGGGTAAATTTGTCTGGATGTATTTCTGGAAACCAAAAGCAGACAGTCACGGGGTGGAAACTACCCACCGCCATTAAGGTAACGCTGTTTTGAAACCTCTGTCAAGCTGCAGTCAACATGTGTGTTAAGCCGCTGACTGCGGGGTGGCTACCCTGGCAGATAGCCTGACACATATTAGCTTGTATTAGCTGCAGGTGTTGTTACTCTGCAGGAAGCAGAATGACAAAAAGCTCTGATGGTATCCACAATGAGCAGTTTTATTTGGAGTGGCTGGTCTTTGCTCAAGTTTATGTATCAGAATTAAAGTAATATACGGTCATATTTTTTGCAGCCGTAGGGGAAAGAGTTGGTTTTTCCAGCCTTTTTAAACGACGATTACTTTTCTATTTTGGTATTTTTAACAAGTACTGTGAAGATGTGGCATTTTTACACAACTTTATAAGAATCTTATACGACTCCATGTTTACTTCCAACAGATTTTTTCCTCGTTCCTCATCCACGGTTAGCTCAGTATAGCTGCTACTGGAAATATTAAAATTACTATGGTTTGTTCCAGATGGAGGAATTTGAATCTTTTGTTCGTCTTACAGTTGACTGTGAGTTCCCGTTCTGGACTCCGGCTCGCTGCAGGTCTGCTGATTGAACAATGAACTATGTGTACGTGCTGAGCGTACCATGGAAAGGGTTGTCCTTGTGTTTTTGCATGTGCAGGTACTTGTCTATGTGCAGCTTATTGTGTAAAAACCATCAGGTGTGTGTATAATTTGTCTGACCGGCTTGTAAACCAAAGATCAAAATTTGAATTATTTTTTTCCTTTTTGTTTTGACACCTTCGCTCGGAGAGAGTAAGAAATGGCGCTCTTTTAAGTTAGTGGTTATAGTGTGAAATCATGCGTCTTATGGCGACGAGCAGATTTCAGTTGCAGGCAGGCGTAATAGTCGAGGTTTGAAAACAGAAATACAAAACTGAGTCTTTTTTTTTTTTTTTTGCCACTGCAACATGATGACGTTTTGCTCCATGCTGACATCCACAAGTCGCTGTGCTGCGACCTTCCATTTGTTACACAAATTATGTTTCTTCTTCTTCTCTCCATCTACCTGCGTGACATCACAGGGCTCTCACAGATATTCAAACGAGTCCGGCCCCGGCTCTGAACTGATAAGCCGCGCGTTTGAACTCGTCCCGATATAACTTTTGCGCTCTAAAAATAAATGTCGGGTCAAGGAGCGGAGACTCTGGCTGCACCCAGATGTATGGGCCTGGCTGGGGCAGGAGCGCTGCTACCCCCGTCCTCTCCGCCTCTCGCTGTCAAGGCCATCTGCCGCGAGGTGCAAATATACCCCCGTGCGCACCGACCAAGGCCCTTTTCCTCCGCGTTCCCATCCTGCCGTAACGGCAGCGACGACCTCAAGTCGACATTGGCTGGAACTTTTAATAAGGTCCTCCGCTCCGCTCGTCTTCCTGTTCAGAAATCGTCTAAGAATCTCGTGGTGGTGTGTTCTGTTCTGTGTGTGTTTTGTTTTTTAGTTGTTTTTTTTTTCCTTAACCCGTGCTGAACAGATATCTACCCAAACATTATTGCTATGGGCTTTCCAGCAGAGCGACTCGAAGGCGTGTACAGAAACAATATAGATGACGTAGTACGGTGAGTGATGCTTTGCACCGTCTTTCGTGAGATTTGTTTGGTAAATTAATAGCATTTTAAGATAATTGAGTTTTATTTTCTGTTTACCCTCTCGACAGGTTTTTGGATTCAAAGCATAAAAACCATTACAAAATCTACAACCTGTAAGTGTTCCCCGTACTGTTTGTCTCTCATGGAGTTTATGTTTACTTAGAAACTTCCTCCGCGTGCCGGCTAACTGCAGTTTGCTTCTTCCCATTTCAGCTGCGCAGAAAGACACTACGACGCTGCAAAATTTAATTGTAGAGGTAGGCTGCTTTACCTCCTCGCCGTCGGACTGAAAAGCTTTAAAAAAAAAAAAAGAGGTAAAAAAAAAAAATGCTCATCGCTCTCCGCTTCTGTTTTCCACACTCTCCTTCCCGACGCTGCGTGGGCCCATCGCGCATCAGTGGCCCAGTATCCTTTCGAAGATCATAACCCCCCTCAGCTGGAGCTAATTAAGCCATTTTGCGAAGACTTGGACCAATGGCTCAGCGAGGACGACAATCACGTGGCGGCCATCCACTGCAAGGCCGGCAAGGGCCGCACCGGGGTCATGATCTGCGCCTATCTGCTCCACCGCGGCAAGTTCACCGAGGCCCAGGATGCTCTCGACTTCTACGGGGAAGTGAGGACACGGGACAGGAAGGTGAGGGCTGAGGAGAAGAGGGAGAGTGTGTGTGTGCGTGTGTGTGGACGACTAGAGATGGATTGCTCAGCCTGGCAAATGTGGGATTTGATTTGCTTTTAATGTACTTTGTACCTTGTTCAATTATCTAAATCTGACTCCCTTCATGATTTCATTCCCTTTTTCCCAATGTTTTCCCATCCTGTCTTTTTATTTTGTCCTTCTTCATATCTTATCTTTCCTTCCTTACTTGTATACTTCTTTCCCTATTCTTCCTTTCTTTCTCCTTTGTCTTTCTGTTGACTGCAGTCCTTTCTCGTTTATTTTCTTCCTTGTTCCTCTTTGTCCTTCCATCTTAGCTTCTTTCCTTTTGTTGTGCCTTTATGCCCTTTCCTCTGCTCATCCTGTCTTCCTTGTCTCCTTCTTTCCTTCCTCCATTGTGTCCATTTTTCCGTCCTTGTGTTCAACCTCCTTTCCTTGTCTCCTTTTTTTCTGCCCTCCCATGTCTTTCCTTGTTCCCTCCCGTTATCTATCCTTCTTTCCTAGTTTTGTCCCTTCTACACTTCCCTTGCTCTACTTTGTCTTCCCTCTGATTCTTCTTTCTACTTTAAAATGAATATGAAGGACTGAGAACTCTGGGAAGTTGAGTTTGGAGAAGCATCATATTTTTACAAGAGAAAGTTTGCAGGAACTCTGTCATAATCTGAGTCGTGTGTAGCTGCGAATTCGACACTCGCTGCCTGTCTAAAATTAAACATTTGTGTAGATTTCAGCATAAATCCTGATGAGAAACAAATCAAATTTTAAGTCTTTTTAGTCTGTCTTAGAATGTCACCATTAAATGTTGCATGTTTTCCAAAGCATACTTGGAATCTTAAAAGGCGACGCTTGAACATGTCATCGGCGTCTAACTCCACATTTTCCCCGACGTGACGGGTGTCTTGCAGGGGGTGACGATCCCGAGCCAGCGCCGATACGTGTACTACTACAACTACCTGTTAAAGAACCAGCTGGAGTACAAGCCAGTGGCACTGCTGTTCCACAAGATGGTCTTCGAGACTCTCCCCATGTTCAGCGGGGGCACCTGCAGTGAGTCAAGTCCATGTTTGAATTCAGCTCCAAACTAGGGTGTAGGCATGCATGCTGCTGTTCCAGACTGGAGAGAGAGTGACTCAGACTCAGGGCTCACCCACACTGCGGCGTAGCGCCTTGGAGGACAGCAGCTCCTCCTCGGTCGTCCGGTGTGCCGGTGCTTTAGAAATGACCTGCGGCTCAAATCGGTCGCCTTGTTTTTGGACTTCTGGCAGAAAAGTGCAACTGAATGTTTATTCGCCTCTTTGTTCTGCCGTTCAAAGCAACATCAACACTTTGCCTAGAATCTGTAGATTCAGAGCTTTTCCTCAGCAAAACAATGTGGAAGTGTCGAGGAGTTTTCTCGGGCTGTACGGAGACTATAGTAACACAGCGCTGCTCCTCCCACACCTGTTGCTGCTTACTGCCGTTCAACTTACTCAAAGACTGCCACATTTTTACATTGTTTTCTTTCTTGCTTGAAAGACAAAAGCTTTCTGGAAAAACATTTAGCAAAAAAAAAAAGACTCAACAAAATGCATTGGCATGGAAACTAAAGCTTGCTTTAAAACTGCAGTAAAAATATTAACTACACATTTTCTAAATTATGTAAAACAAAAGTTAGAAGAATGCAAATATAATATTGATATGATGGTAATAAATATTGTTAATACTTTTTATTTAAAAATCTGTCCTAATAATTTTGCTGCAGTATAAATAATTGTTGCTTTTTTTTCTTTTAATTCATTTGCACTAATTAATTAAAGTGTTTTTTTTAATTTTATTTATTTTAAATAATATAAAAATGTTCTCGTAGCAGCCAATGCCTACCTGTGTTCTTGTCTTTTGGCTTTCTATGCTCGGTCGTAGGAGGAATTAGAGCATCCGCTGTTTAATCACAGCACTAGGGGAAGTAAACGCCGCCGCTCACAAATAAACGAAGCTTTCACCTGAGCGAGATCAGCCAGGCTTTACTCCAGTAAAGTCGACCAGGAAGTAGCTCAAAATTGGAAGAGGAATAAAAAACGTTTTTGTCTGCAATTTAGTTTTGCATACAATAGCCGACCACACGGCTCTTAATAACTTAGTTATCAGTTTGTGGCAGTTGTATGTATTGACACATCATTGCGTGTTTGCTCTTAGCCCAGAGCGATATGCCCGTTGTAAAACGACGTGTCTACGCCAACGTTTACACTCGTAGTCGCCTGATTCAGCCACCAAGTCAAACGCCTCCTAACGCTTCCTATTTATTTAGTTGTGTGTGGTTTTTTTTGTGCTGTTTAGTGACACTCCATGCTCTTGAGGATGTTTATAGAAACAATGAAATAATTCAGCCCATGTGCTCAAAAGTGTGTGTGAGTCACTCGATGCTGAGCTGCTCTTGTATCTAAATTTGTCAGTTTTCAAGCTGCTGGTCAGAATAAAGCTGCTCTTCCTCCTTCATGTTTGTGGCTTTCTTGCCTTAACGCTGGAACCTGCTCTTCGGCCCTGACTTCATTAATCCTTCTCTTTCCTGCTTTATTCTCCTTTTACTTTAAAACGGAAGCCCTATTCTGAGAAATCTCCTAAAACGTGCAGGAGTTTATTTTCCTCCGCCTAGCGAACAAAGTTTTGATAATGTTGTTTTAGATAGCTCACCGAAGACGCATTTAATGATTTATTTATTTTTTTATAGTTGTTTTATTGCAATTATACGAAGTTCCCCCTTTTGTTGCTTCCCCTTTTGTGTATCTCACCCCAATTGACGTCTTTTCAGAACTGTAAGACACACACATTCCTGTGAAGCTGCACACTTGTATGTTTAGGAAAAGTTACCCTGATGCAAACATGTGAATATTTGTGTGGAGCTCTTGTATTTATGCCTGCTGTGCTGTGAAGCCCCTGACCAGCCAGCCAGGCCCTGCTTGTGATAATTTCCTTCTTTCTCTCTAAGGGGACAGTACCGTTAAAAACAGGAGCGAGCCGACCCCTCAGGGCTTCAAGAAAGGGAATTGGCATTGGGGTAAATGAGCCTTTCATCCATTATTATTATTTCACTCATTTGCTTTTATACGGCCCCAGAGACGCACCAGGCCGGAGCAGTCTCAGGTAGACATGTTGTCTACCAGGGATAGAATAGAGCTTCAAGAGACACGTGAAAAGTAAAGAAAACTAAAATAAAAAAAAAATCATCTCCAGCACCACCCCACCCACCCTGACAGGAACCGGAGAGGGTCAGAATTGGTCAAAGTGCAAAGTGTTGCGCTCGTCTAAAACTAAACCGTCAGAATAGGGTTCCATGTCTCTTATTCTGGTTCTTTTTATATATATACATACATATATATATATATATATATATATAACATTTGTGGTCTGTTCTACCTTTTCTCCTCTAGTTTTTTATTTATTTATTTATTTTAACATTAAACTGTCACTTTTGGGACTCACGTGGTGGGGGGGAGGTGGTGGTGTGCTGTGTCTTTTGTCCAGCTTGTGTAATAACATGGTAATGTCCTGTCCTGCTGTCCCGATTCACTCCCTGCTTCTCTTCCCCTCCCTCATCTCTCACATCATAACCTCTTGTTGCTTTGTCTCAATTTATCTATATTTTTTTTCTTTCTAATTTTTCCATCATATATCTCGCCCCCCTCAACCCTCTGGCAACATCACCGCTCTTTCCGCAGATCCGCAGTTTGTCGTATACCAACTCAAAGTGAAGATTCACACTTCGAACCCGGCTCACACCAGAAGGGAGGACAAGCACATGATATTCGAATTCCCCCAGCCGCTGCCCGTCTGTGGCGACATCAAAGTGGAGTTCTTCCACAAACAAAATAAGATGATGAAGAAGGTTAGTTTGCTGGGTTTTTCGTTTGTTTTTTTTATGTTTTGTACTTACACAAAGCTTGGTAAATGATCAGATGTAGGTCTTCACCAACTCTCTCCTCTTGGCTTTCTGTAAAACCTTTGGATTTATTGACAATAAGAAACATAAAGAGAGAATTCATTAAAAGCCAACATTTGTGGCCAATTTCCAGCTATTAAGCTTTAACCGATTGCTCTTTTAGTAATACACCGTTCAAAATATTGATTTGTAGCCTTCCTATTGTGAGCCTCAACAGTTGTTACGGTAACATATTAAATGGTGTGTGAGTGCTGGAAAACAGCTCTCCCTTTTAAAGGGATTTGACATTTTATTCTGTCTTTAGGATCCTTAATTATCATTTAATGTGGTCGGTAAGAGAGCAACAAGAATATTAGAACACCATATGTCAAAGTGAACTGTCTTTTAAAGCGCTGTCTAGTTGAAGTTTCATTTTTAAGTGAGACGGGAAGATATTTTTGAGTTTTCAGGATGTATGACAGGCAGCTAGTAACTAATAATCAGATTAGCTGATTATTACCTACACTTTAGTGTCGATTAACCTTCCACTACAGTTTTGCAACCTTACAGCAACTGCCTGAAATTTAGCTGCTAACGATGCTAAACTTGCCCTTTGCTTCAGAGCTTCCTCTTAGCCTTCGCTGAAGGTCTATTTCATTATTTTGTAGGGATGGAGCAATATGAATATTTGTCCCAATACTGATATCCAATTTTAAAATTACTCTATTGCCTGATAACTTGTTTATATTATTCATTTTTGATAGATAAAACACCCCATAATTCTTTGAAGCATCACTGTCACATGGCTGAACAAATATAACACCTGAAGCACAAACTGCATGGATGTAAACTCGCTAATATCGGCCCGTATCAGTCTAATACTGATACGGTGTTAAAAAAATAATTAATATTGGCCGATAAAGATGTTGATACTGACGTATTGTGCATCTCTAGTATTTAGGGAACCTGGACAGCAGTTGTGTACCTCCTAGTTTTGGCATTTAAATAAAAATTGGAGATGGCGTTATATAGACAGGTCAGACTTGGTCTGAATTAGTCTGTGCTCGTTTTTATTGTGCAGTTTGATTTGTGAAACTTTCACCAGAGGTATACATATCATTAACTCCTG
This sequence comes from Xiphophorus couchianus, assembly GCF_001444195.1. Lineage (NCBI taxonomy): Eukaryota > Metazoa > Chordata > Actinopteri > Cyprinodontiformes > Poeciliidae > Xiphophorus > Xiphophorus couchianus. The sequence continues at coordinate 9,342,176 of NC_040249.1, read as the reverse complement.
ATTTTCAAATCTGCCACATTCTGTGGTAAAGATGAGAAGGAGTAAGACTTTCTGTAACAGGTTCAGACCGCCTGGTATCTGCTGACGTTTTTTCCTGGTTAGTTGTCAAATTAGTTTTCCCCAGTTTGTATGAGTTGTTACAATCAAAACTGCTAATCTTGGCTCCGAATAACAACTTGAATACTAGAGAACCGGTGGTGGTTACATAGACTGTGTTCACTGGTCAGTTTTTAGCTTTCCGACCAACCAGAGAAGCCAAAAACCTTCTAATTCCAGTCTATGACCACTTTCTCCCTAAATCTGTCCAAGATCCTTTCGGCTCACCTATTTCTTCTTGCCGGCTTTCTCTTCCGTCAGGACAAAATGTTCCACTTCTGGGTGAACACATTCTTCATTCCTGGACCAGACGAGAGCGGGGAAAAGATGGAGAACGGGGCGGTGAACAACGTGGAGAGCCAGCAAGGAGCGCCGGGCCAGGGCCAGGTCCAGGTCCAGGCCCAGCCGCAGGTCGCTGAGACCAGGGACGGCTGCAGGGAAGGCGACAGGGACAACCTCATCCTGACGCTCACAAAGAACGATTTAGACAAGGCTAACAAAGACAAGGCCAACCGCTACTTCTCGCCAAACTTCAAGGTAAGCGGGAACGGGAGCCGTTTTGTGTTTGTCGCATGCCAAGTCCGCCGGAGAAGTGAACCCGTTTAACCGGAGCTGTTCTCGATTTCTAGGTGAAGTTGTATTTTACGAAAACCGTGGAGGAGCCTTCAAACTCCGAGGCTAGCACTTCGACGTCCGTCACCCCAGACGTTAGCGACAATGAGCCAGACCATTATCGATACTCTGACACCACTGACTCTGATCCGGAAAATGAACCTTTTGATGAAGAGCAACACACGCAAATCACAAAAGTGTGAACTCTTTTAAAGCAGGAAAAGAAGAAATTATACACCTGAATTAAAAAAAAAAAAAAGGAGAAAACTTGAATATAAACTCAAAAGAAGAACCTTTGTCCCTTTCCCTTCCCCAGACGGCAATAGAATATAATGTCGAATGCCAATTTTAGGGAAAAAAAAAAAAAAGATAAATATCCTGACCAATATATTGTTTCTGTTTGTATTATTTTCTTTTTTTCTTTTTTTTTTTTTTCTTTTTGGCACGGCAATGTACCATGTGCGAGGTATTGACACTGTTGCCCCATGGGAAAAGGTGCTGTAGCTATAAAGATGTGTTTATATATATATACATATATATATGTATATACATGCATATATAAACAAACTTTTTTTGTGTCAAAGACAATGGAAAGAGTACCACAATCAGGAGACGGGAGTTAAAGTGTGGGAGAAGTTGGAATGAAATACTAGAACTAGAACTATGCTGCTCCTTCTCCTGTCTAAACCAAGGCCAGTGCTGCAGTCACTTTGTTTCACTCCCTCTCTCTTCTTCTCCCTCCCTCCCTTCCTGCCTTTTTTCCCCTCCCTCCTCTCATCTTTTGCTCTTCCCTCCTATCCTCCTTCCTTATATTCCTTTACTGTGAATGCTTCTTGTGCTCTTTGCAGGCTGTCTCATGTGACTTTTGGCCTTTGTGCAGTGCAAACTGCATGCAGGCAGTGGGTTGGGGGTGGGGAGGGTTGTGGGGTGGGGAGGGTGGGGTTTGCAAAGAGGCTGTGATGATGTCTAAAGCATTGCCATTCCTGTTCCCACTGTGTATACGTTAAATTATGCAGAACAAGGCATCCCATGTAATTGTTAATGTTTTTTTTATCCTAAGATAATAAAAATATAATACACAAAACAGCAGGGAAACCGGAAAGTGTTTGCAATAATGTTAACACTACATTATTATTATTATTATTATTTTAATTTTTTTTGCATGTATTGAAATTGGAGTCCATCCCAAATAAATGTATGCAATGTTGTCATTTCTTACAGAATCCAGCCTTAAGATGCATCTCCCCAGTGTTTGAGTCATGCGTAGAAAATGCCTCAGCAGGTTTTTGTCTTTTTTTTTTTTTCCCCACTCTCCTCCTTTCAGCTCCCCTGCTAATAGAAATGGATGTGGTCGACTTGCCGATCGCCGGTCCGAGTGATCGTTGCGAGCGACAGCCACCCAAGACCGCGTATCCTAAGCTGTTAAATGTGGGTAAGTTGGAACATGTGCAACAAGTCGGGGGAGGAAAATGAGCACCGGCAAGGGGAAATATGCTGTAAAGCAGGTTGTCGTTGCAGCTGTTCGAGGCGCGCTAACAGTAACTTCCTGCTTTAAAAGGTCAGGGCTGCAAATAGTCGGGACTCAAGGTGGGGAACTGACGGAAGGATTGTTATTCAAAGTTCAGCCGAAGGGCCTGTTTTGCCTGTATTATTAAGCTGTGCTGGGGCTGGTGTTTGAATTCAAAATTCAATCAGATTTTCTGACTTTTTTTTTTGAAAGAAGCTTGACCTCATGCTAAACCAAGAGGCTTGCGGAAAGGAGAAAAGGAAGGAAAGTATATCCAACCCGAGAGGAGGGCAGAGGCCTCATTGTAGGCCAGCCTACCCCAATGAAAGAGTAACAGGATTAGCAGCCATGTTCGTGATTGGAGCGCGAGACCCAGGAGAAAGCATGGCCCAAAGCCTTCTGATAAAATAAAGTATGAATTAAACCTATATATTAAAAAAGAAAAAAACCCGTTCCACCCCTTGAGGCTGCTGGCACATAATCCCCACCCTCCGCCTCTATTAAGGCTCTCAGTCCTCGGCCCGGTCGAGTTGATACAGACATCAAAGCTAACCAACACAGTGTCAAATGAGACAGGCAGCAAGTCGCAGGGGCCCGGCTGTAATTGGCTGAACTGAGAAGGAGGGTGAGACTGGTAGATTAATAATGAATATGCTGTGCTGGGCTCAGGGAGAGAGGCCTCTGCTCTCCACAGGCAGATGTGCCAGAGTTTCAGAGGCGATGTGTTATTCCTCATCGCATACAGAAACTCCACAGCAGCGCAGGTTTTAGACGCTTTCATGCCTGGACGTCTGGCTGCGTTAAAACGGGTTACGTCTTATGAGATGGGACAAAAGTGCACTTTATTTTTAGTTACAGTGACAAACATCTCAGGAAAGTAAAACATAAGCTATTCTAAAATGCATAATGAGACCCAGACCACAGAAAAATGTTTCTCATTCAGTTGTGAGTTATTGATCAATTCTATTGGGCTCCCTACACAGGGTGCCATCAAATTAAGGGGCGGCACAAGTGCAAATCAAAGATAAATTATTGTACGCTTTCACAACTTTTCTATTGCTTGTTTTTAAGCACTGATTCTGATTCAACATCTCTGACTTGGTGCTAAATCAAAAGGCTGTTTCACTTTTCCAGGACAGCATTTGATCACTGTTCATATTGCAAAACAGACCGAATTATTCCACTCAAGAGTCATTGAATATTTATTTTGTGAAAATTCTCCACAGGGTCACTTTCGATTGGGGGAAGTGGTAAGACTGGTAAAACTAGGACAAAATTATTGTACATTAATTACTGAATTTCTGAAACCTTCATATAGATATGAAGAGAGGATTATTCATCTGAGCGGCATTTATAGAAAGATGACTTGAGAATAATGCAAATGAATAAATGTTTATTAATTCCAAGTTATGTGTTAATTTGATTGCATGCAAAGTATATATTAAAAGGGACTTTTAATCAGCTTGAAAGTTAATGGTTTATCAGAACTTCCATGGCAACACAGTCACTTCTCTACAGCAATTTCCTCAAATGTGTTATACTTTTTTTTTTTTTTTTTATATTTATCAGATGAGATGGGAATTTGCTGATAAGCCTAATCGGATTCCAAGGTGAAGTTGTGCCGATGCATCCAGAGCTTCAACCCCTGGTATAAAAATAATGGAACTAAAACATTTGAAGGGTATTGTTGAAGTTGTTTTTAATTCCCTGTGTGAAACATACCTAAAAATGTGTTTCTCTTTCTATTAGGTTGAGAAGACAGAAAACTTCAGTACTTTGACCTCATCTGGCTTTTAACTGTCGTGCCTTTTTTCATGTCTGCTTGCAAATCTTACTATAAATTATTAATTGTGTTGAAATCTGGACCGTTTTCAGGCCATGCTGTGGAGCTCATCTACATTTTCTGAAGAAATGCTTTCTCACTCAATTTATGTCCCAAACAAATTACTTCATCACCAAGGTTTTATCAGGCTAATGGAAAAAACTTCCTAAAGACCATGACTCAAAGTGGACAAACTTTTTTTTTTTGTCGTTTTTTGTTTTGTCAGGTTGCGACAGGTAAACCATCAAGTGAATAGTGAATTTTTTTATCTAATCTCAAGCTCATTAAAAAGCGATTTTAAAGTGTCACAGATTCTTAATAAGATTTGGGTTTGGACTTTCTCTGGGCAATTCTAACACATTAAAATGACACACAGCTGTCTTTAACGCCATTCAGTTTCACATCAATGCTGACCAGTTTCTATATTGTTGCTGGGGGAAAAAACAAAAAAGCATACCCACAGCATGATGCTGCCACCACCTTGTTTCAAGGGTATGCTCAGGGTGCTGAGCATAAACTATTTGCATGTTGGCCCAAAATAAATACATTTTCTAACATATGTAGCTCTTGCTCTCTCTACATGAAGCCTTTCTTTCCTATGAGGAGAGAATATATTACGGGAGTATTTATTTCTCCTTGAAGGCATAATTGAGGCATGAAAACCCCATTCATGGTCAGCGAATCAGACTTTGCAAAAGAGAAGCGCTCGCACTTAAACAGAGATTTAATTACAGTATTATGGCCAAATGAGGTGATGTTGGTGGCGGGTCAGTTTGGCCTACAAACAGAAGATAAGCCATGGCTGGTAACCCCATTTCCCCTCCCATCTGTTGGTAGCAGTAGTAGAACATGGCTGCACTCACCAGGACCTGGCAACTCACCCCCACTCGCCCCCTCCACCCCAACCCGCACAGCTGTGTTGCGTTTGGATTAGGCCAAGAATAAAACAGGAAGTAGAAATTAAACAAAAGCTTACACACACGCGCGCACGCACACACATATACATATACAGACACGCGCACAAGTTACCAAAGCCTCGGCAGCAGCACGAGTGACAGCCTGTGGAAAAAGAAAAAAAGAAGAAATGCACACCCCCACACGTGTGGACCAGGACTCTCACAGATACACACAGTATATATACACACCGGGGCAGCAATAAAGTCAGGCTCTGCCTCCAACACACTAACACGGGCCCAGGCGGGACCACAGGCATATCATTTCTCTGTGCCCACACATATGATCTTTTTACATGCTAACTGCCCTCCTCCTCCTCTTCATGGTGGTCTGCTGCAGCCACCGCCGAGGGAAAACTCACTCCTACTTACCAGTGTAATCATCCTAATGTGAGTGTATTTTAATCAAGAGACGACAGGCAAACATCACAATGGACATAAAAAGTGAGCACACCCCCAAGTTGGGTTATGTGAAATTTTAACCATTATAAACATTCCAAAAAATTACAAGAGGTAACATGTATTCCCGTACGTTAAGGAAAAGTGTTTTTAAAAAAAACAAACAGGTGAAATGATTTACAGTAGTTACATAAGTGAGCTCAACTTTAAAGTAATGCTTTGTTGAAGCACAGATTTATTTTTGAAGCATTTAGTCTTATGAAGTTCAAACCAGCTATAAGTTATAGTAAATCTGATAGTTGGAGTCCTGCTGGAAGTATTTTTACCTAATATGTGCATGCTTTAGCTATATCTATCTAATATGCTTCACCTAAGTGATAAAGTTCCTGGATTAAATTGGTTTATCAGTAATACTCTAATTAATGGAATGGACCTGTAGATAGTAGTGACATTACCAAACGGACATTTCTATAAAACTGGAAAAGGACAGAAACCGGTCAGGGAGGCTTTTTAGAAGTAACGCAAAATGAACTAGTTGACTTCTACAATTTCCTGTCTTCTCCACTTCTTGGATAATTGAGTCAGGTGGAAAAACATGAGTCCTTCCAAGAAAACATCCAGGTCTGACTAATATTTCCCAAAACCTCACAGGAGAACATTTAATGGTCTAATGGAGCAAAACTGGGCCTGGAGCCACAATTTTAAAACATATGCTAGGCACTAAAACAATGTGAATCACCAAAAGGACACCAAACCCACAATGAAACACGGTGGTGGCAGCAACATGCTTTGGGATTACTGTTCTGCAGACAGAAATTAGGTTATTGATGGATGAAGTGATAGCCTATCCAGAATGCCAGTCAGTCTCAAACCAAGACCCTCAACTGCTCTGGAATCCGAGAGTGCATCCAAGTCAAAGGAATGATTTCACCTTAAGAAAACAAAAGTTTTGGAATTTGTTGGGGTTTTTTAAAGTGAATTTCATAAGATACATGTTGAATTAAAGGCGGGAAATCATTTCAAAAAGATTTATGACTGTCTTAGAAATATGTCATTGTGTGTCGACTTAAGCCTAAAAAACTGGATGAGATGGAGTTTTTAGAAGTAGTTTTGATTATCATGTAATTCGTCCTTAAAAGAAGAAGTCCAGTCCTATACGTTGAGGCAGCTTGAAATATTCAGAAATAAGAGTTGCTTTTAATGAATCTGGGCAAGAAGTTCCTTTGTTGTGAAGTGTAACCGCGAAGACACCCAGAGATGTCGTTACAGAACAAATTTAGACATAGATGCGTGTGACTGTCTGCTTGCTCAAAACCTGTGTGAATTCACAGAGACAGGCTGCCATCCACGGTGCATGGGAACCGCGGCGCAATGAGGAAGTGGAACTGGGCAGGAGAAGGAGGAGATGTTTGAAAACACAAAGCTGTGTGTCGAGTCAGCTTAGCTGGCGATGCCACAAAGCTGATGGAAATCCATCAAAGTGCTTCTCGTCATGAGTTGGACCCACACTTAATGATTGTACGGTAAATGTTTTCATGATATTTTTTCCTGTCAAGACCTGAGTCACCTAATGAGTCACACCATCTCTCTCTCTCTCTCTCTCTCGTTTTTATGTGGGATGGAGAGTTTTTGTTGACATGGCGATGCCAACTTTGTTTTGTCAGTCTCTGTAAGCGCACATGGAAACGATTACTGTAGTGTTGACCCCTCCTCTTCCTCAACATACACACATGTCCAAACACTTTCTGTGTGATCAATGAAGAGCACATATGTGTCCATTGTATAGAATGAAAGCCAACATGCAGTGCCAGAGGCAGGGGGGGGAGAAAGAAAAAAACATGGCGGAAGCATATCAAGCTTCAGTTTGAGGTTTTTACATAAATGCAGCCGCTGCAGCAAAGGCTCTCCCACTTCTTCAGGAGCGCTGACATGTGCTCCTGTGACAACCACCGCAGGGCCTTTATGTATCTCAATGTGAAATTTCTGCACACCTGAAAATCCATGTTCATATGCCAAAGTCTGCACATTTATCAGACTTTACTTTGACAGGCTCTGTTCTCCACCTGACTTTTTACCCTGAAATTTTAGAGCCCAACGTAATCCTTCCCTCGAGCTTCCTCCTCCTCCTCCTCTTCAACGCCTATCCCTCCGTTTTTTCCTCTCTCTCCATCTAGTGTCATGGTGAGGGTAATATGAGGCATATGGCTGCTGATGACAGTCCCTAATCCTCGTGCTGATAACTGATAGTTACCCGCGTGCTCCTCATCCCCTTTATACCAAGAACAAGGGAGGAAGACGCGAGCGCGTCGGCTGATGCTCCCCACTGAGCCTTCAAGTCTCTGCCGCACTCAGCTGAGAATCATTATCTGAAATGACTGATGTGAGAAGGGGCTGATGGACAAGGCAGATATTAGTGTTTGTGCTGGAGTCAAACTTGCTTCAGACTCACGGAGCTCCAGAAAGCAGAAGTTGCTTCAGGGTCTTAGAGGATGAGAGATGTGCCAAAGCCACAAAAAAAAAAAAAAAAAGAAGAAGAAAGAAAGAAAGAAAAAAACCCACAAACGTGGTATATTTTAGGAGTGTTCAAGGGATTGCATCAGATTTCTTACTCACTCAAGCTCCTGTTGCTTTATTGGGGTTGAGTTTTATTTGGTAATAAATAAACACCCAACAATACAATACGCCCACAAACAGGAGTGACGGCCAGCATTAAACCTTTGGTTTTCCAGTCATTTAAACCGAGTTTCTCAGCATATATTACACCAATCAAATAAACGCAGATGATACAGACATATATATATTTTTAAAGATTTTGGTTTGGGTCACTGATATTAGTTCAGATGTCTTGACACGAGCATTTTGAATAAAAGCTTAAGAAGATCCATCTTAAGTAGTAACATATTCTGTTCTAATTAAAATAAGATATAATATTTTAGCATAAATCAAACAAAAAATGTTTACTTAAAAATGTTTACCAGCAACAAAAACATCTAAACTGTAGGGTATCGTTGTGCTGAGCTGAATTTTAACTTGACCATTTAAAAAAAACAAAACATGTCCACTCCTCTGAGTCTTTATTAGGGATGTCTTGCTAGTACTGAGCTGGACCGCTTTCAGAATGGTCTTTATTTTTTATGTCATAAATTCAACACTGTGTCCCAAAACATCCCTTGACTGTTTTGGGGACTACGTACTGTACTGTGGCCTTTAAATAATGCTCATTTGACGCAAACAGAGCCCAGAAATAAACCCTACATCATTTCACCACCAACACCAACCTGAAACGTTGATATCGACCGGATTGATTCGCCATTTAATCCACACCCAAGTCTTTCCCTAGGATGGGAAAGAGTTGCATGTTTTTAATTTTACTGAGCCTTTGTATAGTGTTGGCTCAGTTTTCTACTCTTACATAAGAGGCACTCAGCGCGGTTGTCTGCTGCTGTAGCTCATCTACTCTAAGGTTTGACATGTGAATACAGAGAAGGCATTTTGCACATTTTGTTGCAAATGTAGAACCAGAGCACATGAATCCCATAGATCAGTACTTTCTGAATTATTCAGAGAAGACTATCAGACACCAAAACCCATATATTCACAGCTAGCTTTAAAGTCATTTTTATAGTCGGTTTGTACTTCAGTAAGTCATCTTCTGCACATCTGGCTCATTTACTATGTGGGTTAATAGCAAACTGAACAGCTGTACCTAATAAAGTGACTAGTGAGAGTATTTAAAATAAAAGAATATTGTTGTTATAGCACAAAAAGTACATTAAGTAGAGTACAGTATGCTGAGAGGCCACACAAGGCTTACAAAAGACACAAGTTATTAGTCTCGATTTCTTCCAAAACTTACATTTAATCTAAACACAAACTCACAGCGACCAGATTCAGCTGAAAAATTACATAGCAGGGCCCTTTCATTAAGATAAAGTCATAAAACTTCGAGAATTAAAAAGAGCCCTCCATCTCGCAAGAGTAATAAATACAAAAATCGCTCAGTGATTCTGGGATTTGCCAGCACAGTATCTGTCAAAAGTTTGCTAACATTAGCTGCCATTAGGCACTGAAGCCATTAAGACTGTAGAAACAAAACCCCTGAGTGTACTGGAGTGAGCAATTTACTTTACGTTTTATTGCTTATGAGTTTCACTTCTCATTTGAAACAGAAGGAATGTGTCAAGTCTTTTTCTTCTTTCAGTGTTGCTTTAGAAAGAGTGAGACAGGATATTGGCCTCACACCAGAGAGTTCAGTTTATCCAGATATAAGGCAGAAGGAGGAAGTGCAAAACTTCTCTTTTTTATTGGTCAGCCTGTTTGGTTTGCTTAAAATGTATACACTAAATTTAAAATATATATAAATAGAAATGTAATGGTTAGGTTGAAGATTTTGTGGAAAGGATGTCACATTTTGATGTAAAATATCAATACTTTTTACTGCTGAAACCTTTGTTCAGGTATTTAAATAATTGTTGTGAACAAAAATAAGCGATCCTTTCCTAATTTTGTGTTGATTCATTTTATTGAGTTTGAGTTTTGACTTTTTCATTCAGCATATCAGTCATTATAGCAAAATGGAAATTCAAGAGGATATAAGAAATAAAATCAGTCATTTCTGTCAGTAGGAAAAGGGGGAATCCAGCCAAATACTAGAGTGAATCAATGACTCACCGTGGAAGTTGCCATCATGTAACGTTTTGGAAGATATTTGTACTCTGTGAAATAAAACTAACAATATCACACACAAATAAATAAATAAATAAATATTCATACCAAAAGTGAAATATGGTGGAGACAGCAGGATGGTCTGGGGCTACTTTGCTTTTTGTCCACTTACATTGACCCACACTTGAGTTATGCAGCAAGAAATTACTCATTGCACACCAATGAGGCAACCCTTGAATAGCCCAAAGCAAAAAATATGAACGTTTCAAAATGTTGTAGTCAAAGTCTAGACTTAAATTAATTAATTAACTATGACATGACCATGAGCTGACTGTTATTGTAGGTCTGCTTAGAGCCTCTGATGTGGCTTTACAGCAGTCCTGCAAAGAAGATGGGGCCAAAATTATTCATAAGTAAAGCAACATATTCATTATCAGAAATCACACAAGCTTGTTGACAGTTGTTGCTGTTAAGGATGGTACAACCAATTACTAGGTTTAGCGGGCAATTCATTTTTCACATGGGGCAAAAATGGTTTATCTTTCTTATTAAATTGTCATTTGAAAATGATATTTTTGTTTTATGCTAGATATCTTTGTCTGATTTTAAGACTTACTGTATGTCTAAGTGTCTCAAAAAATGTGGACAGAGGAAATCTGTAAGGAAACAGATACTTTTTCAACTTAATGCACTTAGCATAAACTAGGTGTTTATGCTAAGTGACGCTAACAAGAAACTTCTCTCATAATGTTGGATAGAAAATCTATAAAATATATCAGAGTTTCTGGGCTATTGCAGTTCATTTGTTTTTTTGTTGCTAATTAATGTAACCTTGCCTTTTTGCTAAGTAGAGTGAATATAAAGTGCTAGTGAGTTTCTGCTAGCTGTTTATGCTAATTTACAGGGCTATCAAGAAATTCATTCAGATCTGTACTGGCCAACAGTACACAAAAAATAAAACAATTTAAAAAAGCTCAAAACTTAAGCTCATTAGTACTACTTATACAAAGTAAAGAAAAACATAAATAACTGGAAATCAATCAAATCAGTACATTTTGTGGCAAGCTTTGCTGCCATGTTTGTGCTAAGCTAGGCTGATAAGAACCAATTCCAATTCATCTGGTGAATAAGGAGTAACCAAAACATAAAAACAACAGGCTCTTAAATTCCACTTTAACTTCCTTCAACTTTGCCCGTCAGTGTTGTTTCTATTATTATCTTATTATAGGCAAAAACAAAAACATTCACACAACTCTGTTGGAGCGGAAATCAGTAAAAACAGATTTGTAGTTTGTGACAGCTAGTCAGTTTTACTACCTTGTTTATTCAAAACCAACCAACAAGAAACTTTTCCCTTAATTGGTTGCTTTGGATGAGAAAGTGGTAGTCATAGATGGCACCAGCTGTGGTTCTTTTTCCTGGTAATATCTGAGGTTTTCATCTCAGACTATTAATAGTTGTTTTTTTCCCCCCAAACGTCTCCAGCAACAAACATCATATGTAAACCAAAAGACTTTTTGTTTTCCTCAAATCTGCTTCAGAGAATGTTATGCATTTATTTGAACTGTCTGACATACCTGTAAACTTTTCATCTACAAACGTTTATCAGTAAAGCCTTTTTTGTCTCTTCTTTTTTTTTTTTCTTCCTTATGTTTTTTCAAAATACTGGACTGTGGCTTTGGAGAAGCAGTGGAAATTCCTGGCGTGCGTGTGTGCATACTTGTACAAACAAGCGACATACTTTCTGGAGGCCTAGTGGATGTCAGTCACGGCAGTGGGTAAGTGTGGTCCATCCTCTCATTTAGAGCCTGCCAGTCAGCAAGGTACTCAACCAGCCCTGAAACCAGCCAGCCAGAGCTTTTTAAAGGGCCTCTGATTTGACAGAATCCCAAGGGGGGAGGAGAAAGAGGGGGGATTAGGATTAGCAGCTGTTTCCCCTCAAACAGTTGGAGAAGATACGCTACAGCTACACCACGCTGATGGCAAATTAATTGATGAATAGAACATGCGTGTGTCGTCTCAGATAATGGGCTAAAGCTCCCCGTTTCTTAAATTGCGATGAAGGTGTCCTTTTCATGAACCCGGCCTTGTGGATTTACTGTCACATATGCGCACTGAGTGGCAGGGAGGGGAGGCGAAAGCATATTGTGGCCGTGAGAAAGGTTCAAAACATCACTTTAATCTGAGAGCACAAAGCCAGCCACAGATTATGGCTCTGCCTCTCAAGTGATTCTGCTGGAGATCCGGTTTAGATGACCCCCGCTAACACCCTCGGAGACGACGGATTTCACCCCAAACAAACGCTGATAGCAGCCATCAGCTGAGAACACACACACACACACACACACACACAGCGAGCACGCACGCTTGATTCACATCCATGGCATGAACGCTGGCTTTGCTCCCTGCGTCTAAAAACGCACACATGCTGTGGCAAATGCTCGCAGGCACAGACAATAACAGATAGACACACAGGCTTATGTCAGTTTCACTTGCATCCACTTCAGGTTATTAAAGGAGATGTACAAGGTCTGCTGCGTAGCTAACAGGTTTTGTGGTGAAAAAAATTACCCCTCTTTGACACCTTGAGTGAAAACGACACTGCCGTGATTCAAAACAGCCGTCCAAAATAAGGGGAACGTGAAGCTTAGAGGACCGGAGGTAGATAGCTCACCTCTTTTGTATTGTTTATCTGCAATCAAAGCACAACACACACACAATTACAGTTCAATGAAAAATATATATCCCTTTTTACTTCACTACAATCCAACAAATTTAAATATCAAACAAATGTATCCTGAGTAAATGGAGTATTTGTTCTTTAAATAGGTTTTGTTTATTAAAAGGGAAACTATCCTCTATTTTGCAAATTGTTCAACGAAGAGAGAATGACCAGGCAAAATGGCATCTATGCCAGATTTCCAGGGTGAGAACCCCTCCTGGTTTTTTTGTTGTTTTTTTTTTAAAAACACACCCAAAAGTCTTAGATTTTCCTAAAAACATCTTAATCTCCAAGGCTTTTGAGGAAAAAGGAAAATGCTGATGACAGGTTTTTTGTGATCAAAAACCTGTTTTAGCCAAAGACGAGTGGGCCAAAACTCTCTCACAGTAATGGACAATATATATTTCTGCTCTAGCAATGATTGCAAACACTTGGTCGCAAGTTATTGTTGCCATGGATGAACTGCCAATTATTAGACTTAGGGAGCAATTCCATTTTTTCTTAGATGGCTTTTAGTCACTTAATGATCAAAAATCTTTTGAAAACCTTTTTCTTGCGTTTACTTTGGTTTTCTTTGTCTTTTTTTTTTTTGTGGTTTGAAATATTTAAACGTGACAGAAAAGCAAAAAGGTAGAAATCTGTAAGGAGGCAAGTGCATTTTCCCCACCCTATACCTCCCAGGGAGTTAATTGCTAGTCTTCTCTATCACTTAAGAAAACAGTCAGAGGCCATAATGTAGGTTTGCAGGGCTCCGCTCTGCTGCAGTCTGGTGTTCCCTGCACATATGAAGTACTCCATCTCCCAAGACTCAATGGTTCTGTATAATTTACAATATTTTTCTTTCAGAAAAAAAAAAGTCACACATTCATTTTTAATGTGACAAATGAATTATGTAAATTGGATCCACGTTAAACAAAGACTAAACCTTTGGTAAAAGAGAGGCATGGTGTGTAGTGTGGTTGGAGAGAGCAAAATTCAGAACTGGGAAAAGGTAAAATAAGTGGAGCGAATTTTTAAAGGGGCTTCGCCACGATGCTCTTGAGAGCTGAGGGGATGAGTCAGAAAGGAGATGTCGGTGTCGAGCAAAAATTATGACGGCAGAAGAAGCAGAGCTGCATTCTGTTTGAACTACACCGTTGTACTTGAACCGAGAGACTTCAATTATTACAGTGCTGGGAAGAAAAAGTACTTTCCATCTTACAGATTTCTTCTGGTTCTGGTATGGGGGGATGGGAGGGATTGTTGCTGTTTTTTTTGCCACACTTAAATTTTTGAGATTATCAAATTAATTTTAATGTGAGACAGAGACAACACAAATAAGTTTAGAAAAGCTTATTTTATCTTCCTCCTTTGCTGCCGTCAACCCTTTGCTGAAACTGCTAATGAGTCACTGATATCCCAGTGGAGGAACTTTGGCTCTAACTCTTGCTGAATTGTTTTCATTCAACCACACTGGATTTTTTTTCTTCTTCTTTTACTACAAATATTGTATTAGTTCAATTTGTCCAAACTTTGACTAGGCCAGTCGCTTCACTTTTGCTCAGAGATGGACTTGCTGTCTTGTTGGATCTCGAGTTCATGATCCTGATGATTAAACATTCTCCTTTAGGAATCTCTGGAATCGAAAGCAGAATTCATGATTCTGTTAATTACATTTTAGTGAGACGTTTCACACAGGAGGTAGCTATATTTTCACATTTTCACATTTCATTAATACATTCATCATTTGAAACCTGCTCTTTGTAATCACTGCTTATCTTTGACTGATGTACTAAATTTGTCTGATGATCTAAAAGATTTAAATGTGACAAAGAGTGAAAAATACCTTTTGTTGGTGCCAGTTAGATGTTTGGGGGCTCGGAATAATTGGTTTCTCCCTCTCTGCACGAAGGCCCTTTGTGTTTTCATGCAAAGCCCATCTGGGTAATTTCTACATCTTTTATTGTACAGTTGCAAGCCTTAACCACTTGAACCGCATGGAAAATGTCCCCACACCCTCAAATAACGGTTACGTTGGTGAACGGGTGGTGTGTGAAAGACAACGAGAAAAAGAGAGAGAGAGCGCACGCCCTGGTGTTTCCTGTCGACATATAAAAGGCCGATGGCTTGGGCGTGCATGTGCACATAAGTACCAATACATGATAATGATATGTGTGCGTACAATGGCCCTTAGCGTGATGTGAAAATCATGCACCTAACACCATAGCAGCTACTTGTGATGTTATGTGAACTTTGATGCTAATAATAATAATAATAATAATAATAATAATAATAAAACAGAAGTCAAACATTCAAAATAGGTCCAGATTTATCCAAATTTAAAGGACCAAATGAAATAAGTGATGACTCATGTAAAGCTAATGACACAAACAAACCCTTCACATGCCGTGTAAACCCCAGATCACCTTTCTGAAAGATTTCAGCCATGACAAGACAGGTGCACCGGGAGGAAAATGACAACTTGCTGAGGTTTTATGTCTGTTCGTTTCCTCTGTGATTTCGAGTGAGAAAGGGCGGAGGAGGGAGAGAGAGAGAGAAAGTATGTGCATATGAATGTAAAACAGAGACAAGAAAGAGGACCTATCTGTACTTGAACGCTCACCACTACCACAAATAAGTGAGTGTGATTCATCACTTCCTTCCTATTAGCATGAATAGTGCAAAAGCAGAGGGTGTGAACCAAACGCTGCAGTTCAGAACACCGTGCTCTCTACCCCACTGCATGCATGCAAGCCTACCATATGTACATCACAACCTGTACTGTGATGTGTGTGGGCATGTAGTGCACTTTCAGATCGTGGTGAAACAAATGCGGCTCTGCTGGCTGGTATTTGTCTTCATGTGAACTTGCAGAATTAGGCTACATAAAAAAGAAAAAAAAAAACTCTTAAAAACTCTCGACCTCTGGTGCCATCTGCTAGTGACAGGGCATAAATGCAAATCAGATCCAGAAACCATGCCTGCTCCTTCCATTGGAGCAGCCTACAGAAATAAACTGGGTCAAACAGACCAGCTACCAGCTGTGTGTGTGTGTGTATAATAAGGCACATGCGCCTCTCTTTGTGTGGAGAGACAGCTATATATGTGTGTTGAGAGGAGGGGGTTGAGTTAGCACCAAGGGTTCCTAATGTTCTTATTTGAGATACTGAACTCTTTCCAGCAGCGTAGTGTGAAGACGAACCGGCAGCCCGGCCACTCAGCGCTCCTTTCAGGATGTCAGGCCACAGAGGCACTCCTGGGCTACGTGACTGGCCGAAGGAGCTGGGTGACAAATAAAGGCTCTTATCTGAGGCTGAAATTAGACCACAGCCAGGGCGCAACTGATAGGGAGTGTATTAAACTCTCTCTCTCAAAAAAAAAATAAATAAAAATCTGAACCTCCCGGGAGGGTGATGCAACGCGGAGGCAACACTGGCGTAATGCAGACAGATGCGTCCCCCTCTCTCATATCACTGCGATGCGTCTGAATTATGAATGAGGCCCCATGCATCTTGTCAATGCAAGAAAGAAAAGGGGGGCTTCGTCTTCACTCGTTGCTCTCCATATACTGTTTGTTTTCTTTAAAGCTTTTCTCTTTAAATTCGGCCTCTGCAGGCGGCGAGGAAAGTCCAAAAGCTTCACACACACACACACACACACACACACACACACACACACACACACACACACACAAAAATTGAACGGCGGTCGTGCGTTGCTTTTGTCCGACTGGAGTCAAACACTTACAGATTATCTGTAAGTGCACAAGGCAATAAAAAGCTGATTGGCATTATGTATAAGGGTTGATTTCTTTGCACATAAAGCAGTTGAGTTTAAAGGTTGCAGAAACAAAGGGGCATGACACCACACACACCGAATCCTATCTTTAGTTTTTAGTCTGCTGATGTCAGAATAGGAATTTGGATTAAAAAGCGGGCCTGTCAAGTCTCTTCTTTTCTATGTGATAAACATGGAGCAATATGAGCTGAATAATAAATGACTGTGCGCCTTTCAGTATCATTTCAAACAGACCTATTCTATTTATAGACAACTCAAACATTTCCTTCTCCAGCAAACTTTCTCTGTTTTCTTTCTTTCTTCCTCCATCTGATTTCAGGCACAGATTGTTAATCCAGTCACAAGGGAGGGCCAATGACTCTCATTTCCTGCAGTTTGGCTCTCTTTAACAAAATGACTCCCCACTCCCTGAATTCTCTGAAGTTCCTCTGAGATATCTGCAGCTGCCTGGATGTGTCTCTGTGTCTTTCTCTGGTTTGCGTGCACAGACCATTGTGCTAACACACCGGCTCAGTGTGCAGGGTGAGGGCATGTGAGCATGGGGCATGAAGTTAGACAGAAAAGTGAACAGAGATGAAAAGGTTAATATTTTCCAGGCTTGTGGGAGGGAGGTGATAGCTTTGTTCAAGCCGTGTGGGTAGTTTCTGCGTGTGTGTGTGCGTGTTTTAGCATTTAGCCCCTTGTAGGGACCATTTTTCTAGCAAATACTTTGTTGGCTCCTTATGGGACCCAACAAAGCCTGAGCCACATAAGAAGAAGTGCTGCTTCTGGGTAATGGGTTAATGGTTTAGTTTTAGGATTAAGGTTAGGTGTAGTGTAAGGGTTAGACTACAGAAATGAATGAATATTAGGTGGAAGTCAATGCAAAGTCCTTGTGAGGATAGAAAGACTTACTATGTGTGTGTGTGTGTGTGCATGTGTGTGTCTTTACACATACACTATTTCCTGTGTGGGTGAATAAAAAAATGTTTATGTTAAGCATCACTGTGGTCTCAGAAAGTGGATTATTTAATGTAAGTAAGAGTGAAATGAATTGTGTGGCCAGTATGTTGGTATGATTGTGGACATTTCTATAATCTTTTCTTTACTAGTATGCTATGCTATACTACACCATAATATGCTATGCTATGCTGCACCATACCATACTACACAATACGATACTATTCTATACTATACCATGCTATACTACACAGCACTGTGCAATACTGTACCATACTACACTATGCTATAGCATACTATATTATAATATACTATACTATAGTATACCATGCTATACTATACTATATTACACTACGCTATACTATGCTGTGCTATACTATACTGTACTGTGACCACTATACTATGCTACACTATGCTATGATACTTCACTATTCTATGCTACACTGCACTATACAATATTACACTTTAACCATAATATATCAAAGTAAGCTATACTGCATTGTACTACACTGCACTATACTGTGCTATACTTCAGTATGTTATACTTCACTATACTATACTGAACTGCAGTATACTATAATTCACTATTCTATGCAACACTATGCTACACCACACTATACGGTGTATAATATACCATGCTATACTATACTACACTATATACTGTGTTGTGCTATGCTATTCTGTACTATACTATGCAATTGTTTTCTGCACTATCCTATTCTTTTCTATGCTATGTTATGATTTGCTGTGCTATAAATGAATTCTTGACTGAATTTGATCCCATGTAGAACAAAATCTATAATATTTAAAATCGCTAAAAATGTAATTGGATAATTCTACACTACACAGATGTTCTTTGAAACACAGGTTAAATGTAATGCACCTTATTCCATTTTTGAATGCATAAAAAAGAATATTTTTGATGTTTTTTTCAAACATTATGGCCTCTATTAAGCAGGAAAACCACAGTTTCTACACAGTTAAAGTTTGGGTTGATTTACTCTGCTCTCATAACATATTCTTTATTGTAATAAAAAGTAGGGAATAGGAAGGACTCGCACAGCGCACCATTCATGCAAGAACTGCCACTGCAGACAGTAAAAGTGTCATGAATCAACCCTCTGATTTACAGGAAATCAAGGTCAGTCTAGAATAATCCAGTCCAGGTTTGACTATTCTAAGTAGTTAAAATGCTTTATTGTTCTCTGCAAGTCTGCGAAGTAATCTTGTAGTATAACATCATATCAGAAGTTTAGAATCAGATACTGATTCAGGGTCACTAGCCAGTACTGTGTGCAGTCATATTTGTTTTACATTGCATGTACCATAAAAGTATGCTGCCCTTTAATTGAACTTACAAATAAGTAGTGTAAAACCCATGTAGGGTACAGCTGACGGACGTCTTTATTTGCGTGTGTTCTGAATTCTCGTGTCACTCCCTGACAGAATAGTGCCCTGAGCAATGAGCCCACATCGAGATCTGCCTCTGGTGGATGAGGTGTAATGGCAGGAAGTAAAATCTGCAGCTCTTTTCTGATAGTAGAATTGTAAATAAGTTCCTTTTCTTTAGAAAATATCCATCATTTCTACGAATGATGGCTCATAAAGAAATAGACGCATTTTTATTCCTTTTTCTCTTCTTTTCTTTTACATTCCCTGAATTCCACTAATTATCAGCCCGTTGCCTAACCGTGTTCAAAGGAATCTCTTTCATTTAGTAAACCACTAAATTCTCACTTGTGAATCATACAGTGGATTAGTCTGTGCTTTGTCTAAACATAATGGGCAACTTTGCAGAGAAAATTTATCTTCATGTACTTTGTTGCCCACAATGTGCAGTAAAAAGACCATTTCCTTTCAATTTATTTGGCTCAGTGCTACAGAAATAAAAAAGGTATCAGATTTGGCAAAACAAATAAATACATTTTAGCACCAACAATGTTTTTCAAGGGAATTGTTTGCTGAAAACATGGCAGATGGTCAAAATATCTCCAGTTATCATGCTATGTTAGAGTGCAGAAAGCAAGTTTCTCTAAACCAAGTTTTCTTACTGTCATGGCTGTAACCTTTCTAATTCAATTCCTTTTTCATTTTTAACCTTACAAGAAATCTGAGATAACTGATAATAATGCTGCAGAAGGTTTTTTTTTTTATATTTCAAAGCACTGATAACTTTGTTGATTACATTCCACATTTTTTCCACATTTTAAAGTTTACAGAAATGGCAGCTGGCCATGGAAACAAGAGAGCGGTTGTTTCTAGGGGAATCTGCGAACGTCCTTTCATATTCTGTTTAATACAAAGGATAAAATGAGTTGGATCAGCATTGCTTGAGGGCACAGAGGACAGGTAGAATATAGGACATGCAGGGTTTGCATCGGTTCGGCCTTGCCTGCGGGCTCAGCTCAGTCTCCTCATGCTGCTGTTCTGTTCTGTTCTATTCTGATTGGGCCCAAACTGGATGCTTCCAACAACAGTCCTGATAAATCCAGCTCTGAGGGGTTTTTAGCTGGCATTATTCTTCTTTTTCCTCTGGAAACAAGACACCCCAATCTACACTCTTCACCATTGTCTTCCCACCAGACAGCCTAGCGAGTGAATGCTTGTGGCCAAATCCCCCCCTGCCGCTCTTTCAATGTGCAGACGCAGGCTCCGCTGCCCACATATGCTCTGGGCTCTAATTAGGCAGACCGCTGGACGTGTTGCTGGGGGAAATCTCCCTGCAAAGACTTATCATCAAGTGGCAGCTTTTACAGATTTACGTCTTTTCATCTTGTTTATGTGCAAGTGTGTAAGCCCGTGACGAGGGATGGTAAGACAGGGAGATACAGCAGTCGTGTTCGAGGATGCTGAGCAAAGCACTCTCCATAAATCTAATGTACAGTATGCCACACAGAGATACGTGAGACTCTATGCAACATGTTGCACAACGCCACTACTGGTACGCTTACAGAGTGAGCAGCATGCCTCGGATCTAGTGAACTTGCAGAGCTTTCCCATGAGACCTGCGTCATCGACAGCAAGGTTATTTCCTGTAGTTGAAGAGCAGCATGACTCTCTTCCTGTTCTCTATGAGAAGAAGTGTCAGGTCTATTCTTCCAGTCCTACTTTCTTGCACATTGGGTACAGCTTACAAGGCACACAAGACATTTCAAAATGACATAAATGTATACATTTCTCTCCATAGCATTTCCTCCAACAAAGGTAGCTTTCTATAATAGCATCCAGTGATTGCAATAACTGCCTTTATGGTCGGCAGCTTTAGTTTTTGCTTGAAAAGCTTAAGTCAAATTCAAAGAAGCTCAACCTCAAGTGAATAGGAGTGCAGGAAGAACTCTTTCACAACGTACATGAAATTCCAAATTGACAAATGCACGAGGGGAGATGTTGCAGTGAGTGCAACTTGTGACAGTTTGTTGATGTGAAACAATGTGTACAAAAAAACTTATTATGCTTGTTTTTGTGTGTACAAAAAAAAACTTATTACGCTTGTTTTCTTTAACTAATGTGGTTGTGAGCTACTTAGCATAAAAAGACAGACGGCAGTGTGACTGAGGTTGATTAAATCTCTCAAGGAAACAGCATTAATAAACTTCAGCATGCAGACAGCAGCAGGAGTTCCTTTGCTTTTTTCTCTTTTTTTGTCAAAGAGAGGATCTTTTCGTAAACCCCAAAGGTTGCTTTGCAACGCGAGTCTCTTCCAGAAGCTTCTTCCTGATAACAAAATAATTGTATTCATTTTTTTCCTCAGTTTTTTTCCCTCCTCCCCGTCTCAGAGGAACTACTACTCTGCCTTTCGTCTCTGTTTGACCTCAAGCCTATAGGTGGAGCACATTGTCTGTGGTTAAAGCCGTGGTTTTGCCTCTTCATGGCCTTGTCACAGTACAGCAGACTAGTGAACTCATTATCTCAGTGTGAGTTGCATATTCTATACTTACTCATGCTGTAATAGCAATCCTAGAACACTTTTTTTTTTTTTTGCACAAGTAAAATGAAAGGTATTCGTGCAGAGTGCCACAGTTGAGTTCGCTTCCTCAGCCGTATGACTTGCATTCTCTTTAGGCTGCTACCAGGAATCTCTGATGTCGCCACAATATTTGAATGTTTAAAAAATTTACAGCTATTTTTCCTGTCGTTCCTCAGTCAGTGAGCTGATTCGATTCCCCCTCTGTCTGCCTCTGCCGTTGTGTCCTTGGGCAAAACACTTCACCCGCCTTGCCTGCTGGTGGCACCAGTGCCTGGTACCCTCGCTTTTTGTCAGAGTAGCTCTAGGGCATCTGTGGCTAAAGATGATGCATCCTATTATCAGCAGCAGGCTTTAATGAAACGGAGATGAATTTTCCTGCTTACAGCCAGTCAGAGATGGAAAAGTTTACATTACTGGTTGTTTTTGCCTTTTGCTATTTTGCACCAGACTTGTTCAGGTATGAAATGCAGCCACCTGCCATGGATGCCTCCCATCAACCATACGACAATATTCACTTGCTTTTACAACTACCAACTGAAGATTTATATATATACAAACTTTTTTGTAGAGAAATGCAGTCATGTGAGTAACCAATTCATGTGAGACAAATTATGAAACTATTTGTCTTACACATATGTGGCCTGAGTAACTATCAGTTAAAGTGAAAGAATATTCACGTGACCTTATTGAGCTGCTATTCTTCTATAAATTATACTTTTTATGATCTTATATGCTAAATGTTTGCTATTTGGCTGTAGATGTTTTACTAGTATGTTAATATGCCATAGTTCTCATTGTAAATAAAACACACTCTGCAAGCAAACAGAGAGCAGAGCTTGCAAAACCTGCTGTGACACCAGTGAGACTTGTAGTCTTTTGTACTGCAATTTGCTTCATACAGAGGGCCTGAACTCTCTGCTGTTGAGAAACAATTGCTTCCTGGAGGTGTGCACTGTGTTGAGGTTTCAAATTTTTCCCAATCGCTAATGTATGTAATGCGCCGTAAGAAGCCTACCGGAAGTTGCCTGCACTGTGAACAACCATCCTTCACTGTGAAGAGAGAAGTGCCCATCCGAACGAGGCGGCTGTTAATATCAGTTCAATACTTGGAAGCGTGGCCAACACAAACTGAACGGCTTCGTTCACTTCCTCTCCTGCCATTGCTAAAGCTACAGGCAAACTACAATTCAAAACATGCGCAGATAAAATCGATATATCATTCACGACTTTTCCTTCTTTTTGCTGATTGGCCTGGTCAGAAATCTACCAGAGACAATCCGAGTCAAGAGGAGAAAGCCCAGACTGTGCTGGAAATGAGAATGTTTTTTGCGCGTAATTGCACAGAAAAGCTCTTTTGAAACTGGATCTTGAAACTTAAATTTTTATTTTTTTTTACTATTTTCAACCTTTGTTGCTTTTCCATTGGAAAAAGAAAAAGAAAACTTAATCATAATTGTTTTATAACACTTGAGAGGGTTCCTTTGTTCTCTCCAAGATAGCTTTATGGTCAGTGAAGGCAGTGGAACTGATATACATGCAAAAACATGCAAATCCTATGAGTTCTCCTTTAATTTAATAATATTTCCCAACTGGAAACTTTTCTTCAACTAATCAGCTTAGTAAATAAATTCCCCACCTAATGAGGTTCACTATGTCATTTCAATAATATCATAAATCACTACAACATGCCAATTCAATATTCATTTACACAACATTAATTCAAAAAAAAAATAAACGAACCATGGTTACTCTGAACTGTCGTGTCTTCACAGCAATGCAACCTCTTTTGGCTCTTTGCCAATCCGTTAGTATTTCAACATGTTCAAAGCTGCAAAGCTTCACAAGAGAAATAATCTGGTTTTAATCCATGTGAGCTTTTAAATTCTACCGCCTTTCCTGCAGCCATAACACCAAAGCGCAACAGCACCATCTAGTGGTGGAAATGGAGCGCAGCGTTTGAAGACGTCGGAACTGCACTTGATTACTTTGTTACACAACAAAGCGATTATTTATCATCTGATTACACAATATATTACATAAAAGATCTATTTTAAACACATTTCTGTGTTTTAAGGTAAAAGGTCAGCGCATCATTAGACAATGAATGTATTGGATGTAAAATAAAGTTTGTTTTCACAAATTAATTTGCCTGTCCTGGAAAACATTAATTTCTGAGTGTCATTTCCTGTCTTTGATTAAACTCACCCTAGAGATTACGTTACAACCTTATCTGATACATTTTCTTAAAAAAAAAAAAAATTATAGGCCTTGAACAGGCTTTTTAATTTGAGGATGCTGGCATTCAGCTTGAGTTCTTGGGAAAACCCTGGTTCTGAGTGTGTTTGTTTGGGAAATTCCCAAAAACACCTCGACTCACTGTTAATTATCATATGAACAACTCTCACAATCGCAAAACGAGCCATTTTTTTTAACCGGAAAACCTGATATTTACAAAAGGAAAATCAATAAAGCTCGCCCGAACATGTCTATGTTGTTATAAGAGACAAAGACAAAAATAGCGTTTTAAAAAAACTAAGCTTAATTTTAAAAAAATCATGGGCTGCCAATAGAAAATGAAAGTTAGGGGGAGGAGGAAACATGACGAAACCCGGAAGATCACGCTCAGTTACGTGAAAGCGCAGAAAAACAATGGTGTCCTCACGCAAGTTCTCCGAGGGTCTTCTTTTATTTTGTGTTTTCTTTTTTCCAAAGTAAGTAAAGCGACATTTTTGACACACAAACTGTGATTTTCTGGACTCATTAAATGTCTTTAATTACATGCGGCGTGTGTTCGGTGACATTGGGAGGTTGTTTTGACCACAACTTGATTTAAAGCCTGTATGGGGTTGAGTAAGTTGTAATCGCGATTAAAATTGGGAAAAGAACGGGCTTCTGTCATAGAGGAATTGAACCGAGAAAAGGACATTTTAAAGAAACGAGCTGCTTTTGTTTATCTGTGTTTAAGAAAAGGTGTGGTTCGTCGATCCACAGTGGAGAAGAAGAAGAAAACAAAAAAGGGGCGGCAGCCAAGTTCGCCTCGAGTTTTAAATTAGGTTTTTCTAGTAACCTGTTGGTAAATAGGAGCGCATTCAATCAAGCTACGTTACAATAATACACAGTTTGTTTGAACTATTTGTTTTAAGGAATGAACAGAAAGGAAATGAATGATTGGTTTTACTTTCTTTTCAGTGTTGTTTCTCCGGTATCTACCGAACCAAATGTCCGACACTCGTCTCAAGAAAAGCTTCGTGTGAAAAGGCAGGGATGTCAAGATGGCACTTACGAGCACGGAGGCATAAACTGCTGTAAATGTGCAGCTGGTAAGTTTTATTTAAAAAAACAAAAAATTATTGTCTGAAAATATTCAGTCTAAGAAAATACGTTTTTTTTTAATCTGGAAATTATGGCTTTCTGCCCAGGGTGGGAAAGCGTTGGGGGAACATCTGCCAAAAACAAACAAATATTTACCCTGCTCAAAAGCTGTATGTTGTTCATGCTGATGTGGGATTAGGAGCCCCATAGGCTGGCCGTTGCCTTCCTGTGCAATTCCTCTTAAAAATAATCTTGCTTCCTGCACAGTGTGGGCTTTCTCCCATTGACTAGGATTGTCTCCGGTAGAATTTTTTTTTTTTACTGGGCCAATCAATGAACAAAAGGAGAAGTTATAAACAATGACGTTGATTTTTCTGCTCTCTTTTAGAATTGTAGTCGGCCCGTTGCTTTAGCAATAGCATCAGCGGAAGTGAATAAAGCCGTTCAGTCGGTGTTGGCCACGCTTCCAAATATTGAATTGATATTAACAGCTGCCTTGTTCAGATGATCAAGAGCACTTGATCAGTGGAGGATGGTTGTTTGCAGCCCGTCAGTCCGTCCGTCCATGGAATGTATACAACTGTACAAAACCTGCCACTATGGACATAAAAATGAAAAACAACAAAAAATGATGTGAAGGAAAAGGGAAAATTACAAAGGGTTTTATAAATGTTTTACACATCAAAACCTGAAAAGTGTGACGTGTATTTGTATTCACATCCCTCTTTGCTCCCCTTCCCTCTTTACTCTTCAATCAAATTCAGTGCAACCGCTTACCCTTTATCACGGTTTGTTTCTTTACTCTCTGATTCATGTTTGTTTAAATTGCAGGTCAGCGACTGGAAGAGCACTGCACTGAAACGGCAAACTATGGAAAATGTGTATTTTGTGAAGATGGGACTTATAACAGTGAACCCAATTCTAAGGACTCCTGTGAAATCTGCACATCCTGCGGTCCAGAAAACGGTAAAATCTTAGCAGGAGGGCTTTACTTGTTGATTTTCTCAGACTATCTGACTAACTGAACACTGCAGACTAACTGATGAAGTCTGCACTGTCATCATCTTTTTTCTGCACCAGATAGTCTTTGCAGGATTGCATAGGGTGTATCATGGTGGCACACACCAAGATGTCAGATTCAAATAAGTTGTTTTTGGGGTTTTTTTTTTTTTTTTTTTACTGTGGTTTGTTTTGCTTTAAGGAAAAGTAATAATTTTTTTGCAAGCACACCAGTAAATCACACACGTATCAGCTCTATCCACCCGCATTAATACGGCTGGCTGAGACTGAACAAGTAATTTTTTTTTAAATATCAAGAGCATAATTTTCTATTTTAAGGACTTGATCTCACTCTAGTTTTAATTAGATATGTATCCTATAAAAAGTCTCAGATCTATTTATGTTTCCTAGTGTATTTTTGAAATGGAACCAGGATAGCTTTGTAATATCAACAAGCATTAATTGGCTCGAGTACCTTGATTTTCATATTTTTGCACATGGTACTTGCAGAATTATTTGTTATACAGTTAATGTTCAGTGATATATGAAAGAAGAATGAGCTGATTTTCAGTAAAGATTGGAGTAAACCAAAAAAAATGCAGTGAACCAGAGCATTGAGTCTATTTTCAGCACGGGGGGGGGGGTATGTGTAAAAAGTTCTCATATCAGTTACAGCTTTGTTTTGTTTTTTCAGCTAATTTAGAAGAAGACAGACCCTGCACCACTATCCAAGACAGAACGTGTAGATGTAAGGAAGGTCACTACTGCAATACTGCAGAAGGAACCTGTAAAATCTGCCATCCCTGTACAAGGTAAACTTGCTTCTGTCGGATCTTCATTCTCAACCATTTATAGATCATTGTTTTTATTACGTTTCTTGTTAGATCACACGGCACTTGTAGGGATGTGTTGGGCAATCTTAAGACTTTTCTGATTAAATACAGTTCAGAAAATGAACTCTTGACTCATTGTATTTAGCTTTTGTAATTTAGTATGTTTATTAAACGTTCTAAATTACGAGTAAAATTACAGGAATCCAATAAATGACCATTCAACTTGAAATTGTGATGGTAAATAATTCTAAACATATTGTTAAATGCATGTAAACATTTAGTTGGACATTTGTATGGAATATATTTTATATTATGCAACACAATAATATGTACCGGTAAATTTTTTTTACGTAGTCATTTCAGATAAAGCTACAAATATGTTATTAAATAAATGGCTAAGTGAAACTTAACATGTCTACTACCTTAAAATATTTTACTATCCTGCACAGTTACCAATTTGTTGCATTTCAATTTAAATGTACAACCAAAACCAGCAGCACCTTGCAGTGAATTGGTATTAATCACTGCAAAAAACTTGTAAAACAATTAAAAATGCACATGTCAAAAGCAGGAAAAATATACTCATCATCAACACACAAAGAATTGCATATAGGCCGTGTGTGATAGCCCCATGTAGAAATTCACGGCTTCAGATGTTAGTGACTCAAAATCAGTAAATTATAACAAAATGTAATTGCCTTTAACTAAGATAAGGAACAGCAAACTTGCAAAGTATTCCTACAGCTGCTAGAATAATATTCCATATTGTTTATTAATAATATAAACTTAATAAAAATGTTTTAATTATTTTGGTTTTGACTTATAGACTTAGAAAACTAAGTAAGAACATTTCCTTTAACGTACAAAAAGCGCAGCGCCCTTCTGATGACCAGTGACCCGGAGAACACAGAATCATGTGGTTGACCACTTTCTGCTTTATAAAGCCAGAGGAAATGTCACTTCCTTCAGCATTTTGTTATTATCATCAAAAGGACTTTAATCCACAGAAAGGGTTTAGGATTTTTTTTTAACTATTATTATTTATTGAAACATTAGTATCCCTTGCTCCTCAGTAACCAGCCCATGCCTAGTGTACACATAAATTAAGTCCAGGCTCTGCAGTTCAAATATTCTGATGGCTTTGAAGATATTTGGAAAAGGCAAGCAATTTACATGGTTTTATTATTTGAAGAACATCGTAAGAGCGTAATTTTGAAAGCTTTGTATTTGGATTCTTGTTAAACAGAACTTCTTCCATTTGTCCTTAAACTTATTTTGAGAGGGAAAAAAAACTGACCTGGTCTACTCTTTACTTTAAGATGTTCTTCCATTAAAGAGCACTGCACAGCCACCACTGATACGGTTTGCAACGAGGAAAGTACAGGTGAGCTATTGTTGAATTTATTTTACAATAACACATTCAAATTGGTTTATAAAGTGTACTTTGGCTTCATTTATGAACAGGAATGTTGTGGAAGAGCTTATGATAAAAGCGTTGTGTTTTCCTTTTAAGGTTTATCAGGTGGTGCAGTCGCTGGCATTGTGATTGCAGTTTTGTTTTTTGTCGCTGCTCTTGGAGTAGTAGTGTTCTGGAAGAACATTTTGGGTAAGCATACACAACACTCAGTACATGTATTCCAGATATTCATTTGGTTTTCAGTAAACACCATTGTTTAGCTTATATAATAATAATAATTCAATCCATTAGTTAGTTACAATAACAAACTGTTTTCCTTTCTTTCTTAACCATTTCTAAAGGGTTTTTTAAACGAGACACATCAAATTCCCCTGGCCCTGTGGTAAGTTCATTAACTTAGCCACTTTTATATTTTAAGATACTAGGCTTCTGTGTTGTGTTTTCTAGATTCACCTAGAAGACAAAGTTTTTAAAAATCTGTCTCTTCTTTAATCTTAAACAAGCTGACCCTTTATGTAGGAGGGACAGGTTTGTTGTCCTCACTACTACTGTGATTATGTGATAGTTTTGTGGAATAGCCAAATGATTCTGTAGATGAAAGCTGAATAAAAAACGAATAATCTCTCTGTGCTTCACAGAATGACCCACTTCTTCCAGGTAAGACAGAATATGTCTCTGCATGATCAATAAAGCTGCCGTGTGTGTTTTCCTTGGTTGCCCCGAGTCACATCTTCCCTGTCTTTTCATCCCAGTGGAGATGGAGCCGCACATAGTGGAAGTTGCAGAAATAATCGGCTGGAAAGATATGAGACAAATTGCACTCGGCTGTCAGATGGCAAATTCCATTGAGAATGTAAAACTCAGCCACCCCAATGACAGTGAAATGTGGACCCAAGAACTACTGAATAAATGGGTGGAGCTGAAGGGCAGGCCTGCCTCAGTAGAGCTGATCGCGACCCTGCGGAAAATGGGGAAAAACAACAAGGCGGACAAAATCAAAGAGAAACTGTATCCGATCGACTCTCCTGCACAACTTAGTTCTGCCTAAATATTTTTAAACTTTTATGCTGTTAATAAAATAATAGCATGGATTATTTTTGCACAATCAAACATGTTTACGATCTTACAAGATTAGAATGTGCTTTTTTTAAAAAAAAGAAGAAAAAAAACTTATAAAAAAAAATAAAATCTTTATATGAACTTTTTAAATTTAGCAAATGGACAATCACAATCTAAATGCTGATCTAGCTGGTGAGAAAATTGTGCTTTTATTGTATTTTTGCTGTTTTTTGTTTTTTTTTTAAGTTCCTTCTGCTGACTTTCCGTTAAATTCGTAATTTTCCAGCAGGTTTACTCTGTATGCACTGAATGAATAACAAGTTCCAATACGTAAGAGGTCAAAAAATACTTAGCAGTTATAGCATGTATTATTTAACTTGTTTTTAAAAGATTCAACATATGATGATCTAACATTGTTGAGTGAGTTTTATTTAGTCTTTCTGTACTCTGATGCATCTCACTCAATACAAATGTGATCCTCCTTTGTAATGTTATTACTCTTTAATTTCTGGACATTATTGTTGTTTTTTTTTTAGATTTTCTCTTAAAGATGTTGAAAATCTCAAATCCACTTAAATAATGGGGGGGGAACTAATTCACGTGGACATCGAGCATCAATGGTAATATTTTGATTAATAAAAGGGAGAAAAAAACAAGAGATAAAAGGATGAGTTGTGTTTTGTGGCAGAATATTACATACAGCCCTGGGAAGGCTGGTACTATAAAAGTCGAATGTGATGCTACTAAATTACAAATTTCTCTTTGGAAAGCATGGAGTGGCATACAATCAATGCATGACACTTGGCAAAGTGCGAAGGCACTTGTTTCAGACTGGAAGCTTTGTTATCTCGGCCTAAATGTGTGATTTTTGCATAGATTTGCATATGACTATTGCTATACATGACTTACTTTTTTCCCCACAGTAAATATTATATGATTGATACACTATGCCACAAAAAAATCTCTAGCTCCCTGCTAGCACTTTGAAATGCCTTGTTGCTGAAATGTGTTATACAAATAAAATTTGATTTGATTTTGTGCCAGTTTCCAGTACAGCAACTGCATAGTCATCCAAACGTTTCTCCAGATGACAGCCGGAGTCTGAGATGAAAGTCTGAGATGTACAGAGTGAAAAGGAATGGTGGGACCATTCCTCCTGACCACATGGGTAGAGATGTGCTCCTTACAAGTATCTTGCCTCCTGACCTTTTATTTAATTTTATCCAGTGCTGAAGCTCCACCTTGTGGTTCATAGAGACATTTCATTTTCAGTAAAACAACCACTAATCCTTGTATATACTGTATGTGTTGGTTTACATTTCTGTAGATCACATGGTTAACCAAAGGTTACATGATTTGAACATTTGCAACCACTAAGTTCACATATTTTAGCAAGTAAAAAGAGGACAATATTTTTGGATATTGGGGCAACGTGGTGCTGCAACAAAATACATGAGTGCGAAAACATGAAGCAAAATGTAGCCACTGAGGCTGATTTTAAAGTACTGTTGCAGTTGTGCGCCGTTAGGCCTACTGAATAATTTGTGGATTGAAAGTAATCTTGTCATTGCTCAGAAACCCCTAGTTTGGGGCGCAGCTGTGAGATCTGGGCGGTCTTTTTTTTAACATGGGTGGAGCGCACAGCCAGGAAATGTTGAGAAGAGGAGGCTGAGTCAGTGAGAGAAACTGTCCCCAAGTTCGCATGGAGGCTGCTGCTTTTACCGGATGGACTTTATCAACATGGACTTCCTTTAGAAGGGCGCGCAGGTAGGTTTGACGACTCCGTTTTTGATAAACATGTTGGCTTCTCTAAAACCATTAGTTTGGCTGAAAGTCAGTGTGGGGATGCTGAAACATGCTGTCCAAATTATGCAAGACCTTTTCCCGGGAGTCTTTGAGTTGCCCTCTGTTGTTGTAGTAAAACTCCATTTACAGTTTCTGGAGGCACAAAGGGTCATTTGTTCGCCGTTCAGGCTCTCGGTGACTCATTTGGTCTGGAAAAAAATGTTTGTCTGCCCTCCACATTTAGCT
Organism: Xiphophorus couchianus; assembly: GCF_001444195.1. Taxonomy (NCBI): domain Eukaryota; kingdom Metazoa; phylum Chordata; class Actinopteri; order Cyprinodontiformes; family Poeciliidae; genus Xiphophorus; species Xiphophorus couchianus. Next base: position 9,311,066 of record NC_040249.1, on the reverse strand, counting down.
TTTTATTTAGTTGCTAAGGCAACAAAGGCGGAGCCGCCAACTGCCACAATTACGTCAATGTCGTTGCATCGTTTCGTTACGTCTTTCTGGAAAAACTCATTTCTTGTGATATTTCACAAACGTACTCTAAAGCGTAATTATAGCTTCTTGATTACATTATCTAATAATTCAAGACAATTTATTAACTTTAATAAAGCTATATCTATATAAATAAATAAATATGCAGTATAATTCCTGTCGTTTTTGTTTTTATTGGTCACATCATGCAGAGCCTGCCTCACTTTGCAAACATTTAACCTTGGTCAAGTGAGGATATATAATAACCTATATATGTATATTTAGCCACTTGTTTTTAACACAGTATTTTCTGTGGCATGCATTTGTACTCAGTCCCCTTTACTCTGCTACCCCTAAGTCACATAATTAGTGAATAGAACCCACCTTTCTTTAATATCAGTATAAATACAGCTCACCTGTCAAGTTCTGAGGCTTGCTAAAACAAATTGGAGAAGAGACACACCAAACACATAAGAGGCTTATCATAGAGTCTGGGTATAAAATCCCAAACTTTTAATATTTCACAGAGCATGCTTCAGTAAAGAAAGCATATGGCACACAATTGCAAATATGAATGATATGGTTATCTACCTAAATTCATTAGTTGGGCAAAGAGAGCATCATTTAGCAAACAGACCACACCATCCTCATGGTGAAACATGGTGGTGGCAGCCTCATACATTTGGGGTACTTTTCTTCAGCAGGGACAAGAAAGTCTGTTTAGAGTTAATGGGAGGCACATGTCCAATTTTTTAAATTCTAGTTCTACTCTCCTGTCCCAGGAAGAAACAACCAAGGATGCATGAGAAGGTTTCTAAAAATCTAACTCCCCCATCCGCCCAAAGAATCAGCTTTTTTTCTTTTTTTAAAATTCTGCTTCTTTACTTGTTGGTCAAAGCAGCCCGCATTGTTCTGTTGCGATAAGTCATTTACAATTTATGCCTTATGAAAGATAAGCAGCTAAACGTATTTTTTGTGGTACGTTTTTGTAACAGTGGCTTAACAAAGTTGATCTAATATGCGCTTCATTTGGGGTCTCTTGTCAGATTCACTGCGTGTTTTGATGCAAGTGTTGGAAATATTTCTGGTGAGTAAGTCGTAGAAAACCCTCATGGGTTTCTATGGCTTCACATACGCCATTACTGCTGCTATTTTAATGCCTCAGGCTGACAAGAAACAACTCATGGTGTTCAAGTGAACTCATAATACTTTCACTTCCCTTTTCTTGTGCACCAAAGGAAGTGTCAAGATAAAATGCTATCACTTTATGACATTATGGGGATGTGAGTTTGGACAATTCCTTCTAGAAGATACCTGCAGGGACTTTGTCGGCAAGTTAATTTTTTTGCGTAACAAGGGCATTTTGAACATTATGCTCTTGTGTAACATGATATCTTAGGGGTGGCTTATATTAAGCTTTTGGGCTTATGTAATATCCTCTTTTCTATACAGTAGAAATGGAAAAGATAAACTATCAATGTGGATGTTTACAAGAAGGGAGTAAATGCAGTTTCGAGGGGGTGACATTTTCTGAAAGGCTTAATCTTTCTACCTCTCTCTAGCCGAGCGTGATAGTGGATGAGTGCGTCATTCAGCACACAGCGTCTGTTTTTAGTCATACAGTCTGTGCTTCCTGCAGTGGGTGGAGAGCTTCCTAGAAATATAGTAACTCTTATAGATTTGTATTGTCTTATATTCATGTGAACTTTTACTAAAAGAAATATTTATGTTTCTGTTTTAGGATGTGAAATACAGCTGGCTCGATGTCTGCTTGGTGCCTGATCGGATGTGTTAAACCGCTAATTCAAGATGCAGGGAACCATAGCACGTGTCTGCATGGTGGTGGCGGCTGCCATACTGAATCACCCGTTACTCTTCCCCCCTGAAAACACCACGCTGCCGGAGCAAGATGAGGATCTGGTGGCTCGGATGCGGGAGCACGAAGAGATGCTGGAGATGGAACATGCCAGGCTGGAGATAGAACTTGCGCAGCTGGACTCTGAGCTGGAGGAGACCCCATCGGATCAAGGTTTCAGTTGGTACTTTTGGAGCGCCGTGTCTTTCGTCGTATTCCTTGCCATCGAGATGTGCAGAGCAGATATCGCAGAAGATGCAATTCATCCAGTTGAGGATGAAGATGTAATATTTGAGACCGTATCCGCCCCACCCAGGACGATGGATAAGAATGCCCTGAGGAACTTCTGCGATAAATGCACCTATACCTCATCCCATGAAATCTGGAAAGTGAGGGAGTTTGTGGAGGGTTTTGCCGACGACCTGCTAGAGTCGCTCCGGAGCATGTGTGACAGGGAGGTGGACATGGAAGTTGGTGATTTCATTGGCGTAGGAAGCATGTTTGAGTCTTGGAAGGTGTGCCAGCCTCTGATGTGTGACCTTTTAGTGCCTTTCTCACCTCCTGATCCTCACTCTTTCCAGTACCATCTGTGGTGCAGCTCCTCTAGTGACATTCCACCAGACATGCAGTGTTGTGGCACCATAAAGGTGACCATGTTTGGGGAGGATGAAGAAGCCTGCCTATGTGGTTCTGCCAACCTTGGGGAGGACATGCTTTGTCTATTGCATAACAAGAGCAAGGTGGTCAAAGTGAACCGCAGCCCCGATGAACTCCTGTGCTCCTATGGCACACATTTCTTAGCCAAAGATCAAGTCATGCGGTGGTTTCAGATTGCTGTCACCAAAGCGTGGGCCGGAATCTCCCACAAATACGACTTTGAGGTCACTTTTCGGAGCCTGGATGCTGCCGGTGCTCTGAAGATCCGATTCCGTTCTGGAAAAGTCATCGTACTGAACCTCATCCCCGTGGTCCAGCTGGAAGACACGAACGCTTATTTTGTCTCGCACTTTCCGTCAGACCACAACGGTTTCCCAGACCCATACTGGCCTCTCTCCTTATCTGTCTGCGAGAGAAATTTGCTGAAGTATTTAGCAAGTGGCAAAATTCTTGCCACTTGCACTGCCTTCAGGTCGCTACTTTCCTGCACAGAAAGCAGTTGAGTCTGACAGGAGAGTCTGCACTCACTAGCTACCACTTCAAGACCGCCATGGTGCACTTGCTACTTAACACCAAGACCTCTGCATGGGGAGCAGCCAGTTTGGAGCGTAGGCTTCAGGACGTGTTCAGCTTCTTGCAGAGGAGTTTGCAGGAGAAGAGACTGTACCACGCTCTAATTGGGAACAGGAAAGTGCCTCGGGACATTCGGGTTCCTGAGAGGTTCCGCAAAGCAGAACCCATCAATCTGTTCAGGTCATTGGTGCTGAGGAGGGAGCTTTATGCAGCGACCGTTAGGCACTTCCAAGAGATGTTGAGAAATGCACCTGTTCTTATAGAAGAGTATACACCTTACTTATCCAATGGATATTAACATCACCGCCTGGAAGAGAGCTTGTAAGCAGAGACACACTGATATGGCTCACCATCCAGGGTGGCTGAGCCTGAGAGCAAGCACAGAATATTTGCCTATAAAGTAGTTGCTGCACTTAAGTCAAAAAATTATTCATACCTCTGGCAGATTTCAGATTGAATCTCTTCATTTCATGACAATGTTTAATCTGACTGACTGTGTAGGACCAGAGTAATAATAAGGAGACCTTCCAACCTCAAAGACCATCTCTAAAGATAAATCCTCGCAAATACCAGTGGAAGCATGCAATAAGCTGGTCAGCTTTTAGGATTTGATTGTTGTAATTCCAATTAAGCTATTTTTATTAAGAAGATGTACATATTTCATAAAACAAAATGTTATCAAAATTGATATTATTCTCTTCACGTTTAACTATTGAGATACCAGTCTCATTTCTTGTAAGAAATCAATTTATTGGTGGAATGAAATAATTATAAATTCAAATTTGTCATGTGGTATGACTAAGTTTAGGCTTAACTGCAACACTTAACAGTGTCGTATAGTTGTGATAGGTTACATGTTGGAAAATGTATGCAGTATTTTGGAGAAAGATCTTTTCAACAAAAGAAGGGGTGCAGGCCACTCTTAGCTTCTTTATCAGTGTATGTATTAACATAAAAATTGTAGTTACATAAAATTTTCCTAAGTGGTTTTGTGATTGCATCTCTTTTTAGTCATGAAGATGACCATTACATTTTCAGAGTGAGCTGTTTAACAAGCTAACAAGAACCTTTTGTTACTCCTAACCCTACCCAATCCAAAGGCAGCTGATACTTTTCCTTTTTAAAGCGTAGTAATTTTTTTTAAGGTATTATTTGTGTCTGATATCGACAACTTATTTTTAGTAAACATAGAAAAACTAATTTTAACCAGAGACTGAAACTGCATAATTTTTATTTTTAAAAAAGTGCAACATTTTGACATGGCTGATCAGAAGCTCATTCAGTTAAAGGGATACAAATTCATTTATTTTGTGACAATTATCCCCAAGAAATACAGCCAACATATCAAGTACAGAGAACGTTCAGTGGACAGTTTGATAACAAAGCTGCTGATTTGTGGTACTGAATATAAATGGACGGATGAACAGCTGTTTATGTTACAGGCCGAGGTCATAGTCGGGTTTCCCCTCAGCAACGCTCTTGTAGAAGGCTTTGTGGGTGTCCATGTTGAACATGGTGGCTTTAACAGCTGGATCCTCCAGCATGCGCTCAGTCCACTTCTTCAGCTCAGGAGTGTGGTCCAGGCAGCTGCCAAGACGAAGGAAATAAAATGATGCAGAGAAGAACATTTCACAAGCACAGTTTTAGGTTTTATTTGCTAAAAACTGATGACCGCAGTTAATAGCCAGTCAGACAATGTTTTTATTTATTTTTTTCCAAATACTGTACTTGAACATTACTGCACTGACCAATAAGTAAATGACTTCAAAACAAAATCCTCTGTGTTCGTTATATTTTTTTATGCTTTTTACCATAAATGATAACTTCTAGCGTCTGGTTTTTTGCACATAAAAAAACCTATTCAATGAATACTTTCCATAAATAAAATTACATATTTATTACATGGTTTATAAGTGTTACTCACTGCTTCAGCTCCAAGACCTCAATCCTCTCAAAAAATGGCCACATCATGTAGTCGATCATTGTGATGGTGTCACCTTCAAAGAACTTTGTCTTTTTCTTCTCCAAGTGCTGAAAATCAATCACCATCATCAGTGTTGTGTCAAGTATAGTACACTAATTTGCCGACCAAAGTAATTAATTTAACCTTGAAGGTATAAAAAAAGGGGAGAAAATTAGCCCATTACGTATTTGACCCACCTCATTCAATTTAGCAAATTTCTCTTTCAGCTCAACTTCCTGTGTAGAGACATCCTCTCCAGTCCTTCTTGCTGAAGGGATCTTGTAGAAGTAAGGTATTACCTAAATAAAAAAAGTAGCGGCATTTCTTTGGTTACTAACAAATACAGCCATAATCAAAAGCTAAAGGTTTTAATGCAAATTTTGCATGGACTTTACCTTGGAAAAATGCTCCAGCAGCATTCTTTGTTGGGCTTTTCCAAAAGGAGAGGATGGAAGAAGCTTTTTCTCAGGATACGCTTCATCCAGATACTCACAGGTGATGGAAGACTCGTATATAACTTCACCAGCAGATGTCTCCAGTGCAGGCACAAGACCGAGAGGGTTCTTTTCAAGAAACCACTCGGGTTTCTCTTTCAAATTGATGTTGATGGTGTCATATCTTGCATACAAAACAAAATCGGGTTATTCAGGCAGTGAGAAAATAAGTTCATTAATGAATAAAAAAAGCTGATTAAAAAAAAAATTGTTTTTTAAAATGTATTTTTACTTGATCCCTTTGGAATTCAGCGCTAATCTGGTCCTTTGAGCAAAAGGGCAAAATCTCATGCTGTAGAGATGCAGTTGACCTTTGGGAACAGGGCCAGGTGCAGGGCTTCCTAAGGTCAAATGCAAAAAGGTTGCTTTATTTATGATAAAATGCAACAAGATAAACAACAAATGTGTATCCTCTTCTGATTATGTAATATTTAAAAATACATGTTTTTCTTTAAATTCTCAATCATTTTCTAATCTTTCACATTTCACCTGAAAAATCTAATTCATAATAAATGTAAAAATACATAAATAAAGACAAAGGATGAAAATCAGGTCAAGTTGAGGTAAACTAGAATAAATATCTTAATGGGATGTGAGTAGACCTGAATCAACAATCTGGCTTCTTGTAGAGCATATTACACCTAAGACATAAATGAGAAGTACTATTATAGTGACAAACTACACAAATACACTTATAATCGTCAGAGAACTTTTGAAATGATTCTCTATAACTTGTGTTTTGAAAAAGTATTCACCCACTTTCAGATTTCTGCTTTGTCACACTATCGCGTCGGTATCTCAGAAAGTGCTAAAATAAACTTTTACTCTAGCTACAGCCAGAATTTATTCATTTGTCCGCTTAAAAATGCCATTTACCAACACATTCATTTCATATTAAAACCTTTGATACAAAGAAATTATGGCGCGCGCGCTAATGAGAAAAAAGAAAACCCTGCAGCTCAAACGGGTCAAGAAATGCTTATGTAATGGATTGTTTACAAGCTGGAGGGAAACGGTCATATGATAGAGACCACAATGACTTTGCAGATTTATTCCCATCATAATTTCTGCCTGAGAATGTCAATGAGGTTAGCACTTCAGAGTTGGTTAAGATAATTAAACGAATTCTTGGAGAAAACAAAGGGAGGACGCTCAGCGGCACAAAGTTTAACAAGCTGACAGAACGCAAGAAATGGTCCCTAGGTTGACTTATCTGGACGTGCCTTACCTTTAGCGAAACATTTTTCAGTAGCCATGGCGTTCCTGAGGAATGGGTCAGAAGCAGTTTGACCAGAGATGACAAACACACTGCAAGGCGCAGAACTACTTTACTTTGTTAACTACTACCGGCGTAGGTGCGTCAGAAACTTCGGAGCCAATAGCGCATTAGTAGGCGGATACAAATGAAAGGTGACTTGGCACTAAATATCATGATTTAACCCACATTTTTTAAGGAGGTGTAGTTTCGTAAAAAAGTGTTACTGAATTTTGTTCCTCCGAATAAAAAAAAAGGACAACATTTTTTTTTTCTTTGAAGCTGTTCCGTTTCAGATGCTTTCCAAAGTAAAAGTCTTTTAACATGAAATCCTGAGAGTACTTATAAATACCTAGGGATACTATTAATGATAAATTGAGCTCCGGTTCCCCAGGTGAAGTCATTGGACAGAAAAGCACACTCGTGTAGGCACTTTTATTGGAAACTATCGAACTTTTAATGTTAGTCCTGCTTAATGAAAGTGTTTTATTCTTGTTTTTTTATTTTTTTTATCCATTCTTAGCTATTGCCAGGTGTCACCTTCAGTCATGAATAAGAACTGTTTTCAGGGCATTGCTACAGTTGTCAAAATGATGAAGTCCACCATGTTGTCCATTTGTGTGTTGCTTCAGATTACTCCAGTAAGCATGTTCTAACTCTGTTTACATAAGAATGAAGATTTTTCCTAAATGTGTGATTTTATATTTTCCACAAAGATTGCATTTCATGGGATCAGGACAGTCTTTTGTTGAATTTTCTTTTACTTTTTCAGTTCTTACAGGGCACATGTTTGCATTCTGCAAAAAAAAATGTCCGCCCCCATCTTGAAACTCCACGGTCTGTTTCACCACACAGGTTTGTCAGGTCAGTCTGTCTTCAATTTCTTTGTATTCTGTCAGGTATTCAGACGGCAGTCAGAATACATGGCTACTGTAAAGCTTAGAGGTATCCCTCAAAGAGTGGTATCATTACATAGCAGAAGTAAAGCTTAACATATTTGGCTGTTAAATTGTTGAATATTGGTGGAAAAGACAACCTCAAAGTTTTTTTGTGGTAGTATGAAGACTAAAGCCAGTCTGCATTGAACTGAAGCCAAATTCCTTCTGTAGGACAATTATTCTGTTGTTAAATGTTTGAGAACTGTTGCCCTGAAGCAACTTGTATCCCTTTGGTGCTCAATATTCAGAATCAGCTCCAGCTTTGTGCTCACAAGTTCATCATCTAGGAGACAGAACCAATGTTCAGCTTCCACGCAGAATATATATTTCTATTTATTGTGTGCAAATTGATGGGTAGTTTATAAATATGACCTACATTAATTGAATAGTAAAAGCTGTACTAAAATAGTATGCATAGAGTGTTTGTCAAATAAGCATATTTGAATAATGTTGTGCATGCAGACATTGGATTTGTACAGCTGCAGCTCTTTAGAGCTACATTCATTCTGTTGTTGCGCAATACCCCTCCCCACTTCTCTCTCTACTTCCTCTTCTGAGATTGGAGATGTCCTACCAGCTCTCCGTCTAACGGATGAAATGAGTTTCCTAAATCTGCTGGGATATACCCTGTCCTGAACTGAAGTAAACTCTGTTTAAGCTGGTGTTAAGAATATCATATCCATCACTGTCTTAGAGACATTATGTCCTGATGTCTGTTCTAATGACCCAGGGTTGCTCAACGGTCCTCCTACGTCTGTTGCCTGCACAACCTTTTCTTTGAAAAGTTTAAGTTGTTCAACAATCTGTTTCCAAGTAAGGCATTGATCATCTCTGCTCTCCTGTTAGTTCCCCCTTTTCCCCTATCCTTTTGCCTATAATCTACCTCCAATATATCAGTGATCTTTAATTGGAGTTACACCTTCTACACCATTTCAAGTTCAATGTCAAAATCACATTCATACCCTTTTTTAGTTTCTTTGATTTAGCATGCATTTATAATATTATAATAACCATAACTTATTAGTTACTCTTATTATAATCTTAATGTGAGTTATTACAGATGTTTTCTGAAAAGAAACCAAGAATAATCCATGATTCTAATTATTTGATACCAAAGTTACAGTTACTTGTTTTACTTGTAAGGGTTCCCACAAGTGTAAGTGTAAGTATTATTGTAAGTAAACCAATATTAATATAAGTATTTTACTTTGGGTCTTATCCAATTACTCAAAATGTTTAGATTTCATTCTTTAAAACTTTCATGCTTTGAAATAAGGAGTAGTCTCAACTTTTTTTTCATAAATCTGCAGGCTGTAAACTTACTTTTTTTCCAGTAAACCTGTTCTTCCTGTTTCATGACTCTCTGTCTGACTATGATTTCTAAAGATTAGATAGAAAAAAGAAGTAGGATTAAAGCAAAGTTTGCACGAGACAAAAACAGCACACACTACCAGACTGATTTTATTGAAGTATGAGTCTACTGTTGGGTCTAGATGTCACTTGTGAGATTAACTTTAAAGGTAACTTTATTTATTGTTACTGTTAAACTAAAATATCCAGCATGGGGAAGTGGGATGATCTCAGGTTTTCCTTACATGTGGCCATTCATCTGTTTCATAACTTTAAACACATAACATCTAGGAAATAGTGAAGAAGCATTATAGTTGCATATTTACTTATTCAAACCTAGCACCTTCATGTTTGAACCTCTAAATCTTATGGCAGCCAATAAGAGTGAAATGTTGATCGAAAGATTAAAAAAAAAACACAAAAGGATATCTTTGGTGGAATATATTTTATTTTTGACATACTGTAGATAGCACATGTCTAATTTTAAAAAGAAATTTTGAACCAACACCCACTTTCATGAAATGACCTTTAAATGACTAGAAACAAAATGCAATAGAAGGAGATAAAAAAAAAAAAAAAAAAACAGCCATATGACAGAAATAGAAAACATGCAAACTTGTTGCTATGAAGTATTATTTGTTTTCTACAGGCCATAGTCAAAGTCAGGTTTTCCATCCAGGAAGTTGTTGTAGAAGGTTTTGTGATCCTCTGTGCTGTGCATGATGGCTTTGACAGCTGGATCCTCCAGCATGCGCTCAGTCCACTTCTTCAGCTCAGGTGTGTGGTCCAGGCAGCTGAAAGATCCAGAGAAAACACTTTACAGCACATCAATTTCCAACTCTATGCCATCATTTGGACTTAATACATCCCCTGAGATAGATATTTCTGAATAAAACCCAGGCCTTATGGGTGCCACTGAGTACTGAGGTATTGGGATCTCCTCTAATAATAATAAGAAGCAAAAAATTGACCTTTTGCTGTACTTCTTGTTGGTCTAGTTTATTCCCATTAAATAATCTGAAAACTCTATAAACCTAGAATACAAAAAACAAAAAAAAGTAAATATTACTCACTGTTGTACTTCAAACATCCCAAGCCTCTCAAAGAATGGCCACATCATGTAGTCGATGAAGGTAACGGTGTCACCACCAAAGAATTTTGTCTTCTTTTTCACCAAGTGCTGAAAAAAAAATCACATTAAGCACTGCTATCTGGAAAAAAAAGCAAAGCAATTATGATAAGAATTTCAAATACAAGAAGTCGTTAATGATAGTGTTTGTGAGAACATATCAAACATTAATGACTTATTTTAACGTTATTCGACTAAAAACTTAAAATAGTCTATGTTGACTGACCTGCTTCTCATGTAACCTTGGAAATATATTGCCATTAAAACATCTTGAAAATCTCAGAAACTGCAGGTTGTGCATTGACAGTTGGCACTGACATTTTTTCTTAATGCAAAAACACATTATCACTGATTGGTTTTCTGCAAAACGCCTGCTTTCAAGCATTTTTCAAGCACTGGAAGCATTGAAGATGATATCTGGCAAATTCAAACAATCATTTCTTAATATTTTGGAATATTTTCCGATATTTTCTTATATTTCTAATATAGTCCAGTGTTTCGGGATAATTCATATTTATGATCATCCCCATTAATTTTCAATGACTAATTCTGTCGGTTCTTTTTTTTTTTCTTTCTGAGCAGAGTGACTGCAGAAAATGTTTTCCATTTTATCAAATTATTCCAACAGAAGACACGAGTGTAACCTCAAGCCACATTTATTAGCAAGGAATACCTACATCAGATTAGGAAGGCACTGAAAAGCTTTACTCAAAAGATACACTGAAATTAGAAGCACAGTAGCCCTTCAATTTCCACTGTCATTACTGTCAGGGGTATTACTGTCCTCTCCAGAAGTTGCCATTGCAGCAGCAGCAGCAGTAATTTACTATATCAATAAAATTCTTATCTACCACATGCAGGGTAAAACATGCAAGGGTCAGAGGTCAATTCATTACCCACAATTCAATAGATACAAATGTGCAGCATGTGAGTACATGCCTGAGACACTCTCATGTCTGCTGGTTTGGCAGGCGTAGTTTAACATTTTCACAAACACCGAGTGAGGGGCTTTTAATTATTTATTTCTTCTTACATGATGGTATTAATAAGTAACTGCTGTTATTTCTAAAAAAAAAAAACAATATTGGGTCTGAAAGTTTGATTTAAAAAGAGGAGTTTTAAAAAAAATAAAAACACTTTGCTAACCGTGAAGCAGGGGGAGCATCATTCTGTTGGCCCGTTTTGCTGCCAGTTATACTGGCATAAATTAAAGTAGATGAAATAATTAAGAAGAAGAGCGACCTTCAAAACTATATCCAATCAACAACTAGGTGGTGTTGACAATTATACTAAATACAAAGAAAAATATATTTTTTGAAAACCTGTGGATTGTCTCTGAAACATTCACTCAGTCGTGCCAAGAATAATTTGCGCGCTAACTTTAACTGAATTAAATTCACACTAATTCATCTAATTTCTGTTTTAAAAGCCCATAAAAGTTGTACATTACAAAAAAGAAAAAGAAAACTCAGATAAGTCATTAATATGAACAGAATTAACTAATGGACATTTCCCCCAAAAGATATTACAACTTACTTCATTTAAATTGGTGAACTTCTCCTTCAGTTCGGCTTCTAATCCTGACACATCATCACCCTTTCTTTTTGCTGATGAGATCTTGAAGAGGTGTGGTGTTATCTACAGGAGACAAGATTGATTTCTCTCATTTTTTTTCTCCATACAAACAGAAAAACATTGAGTATCCACATGCAATTAGCACCAAAGATTTACATGATGATGTTCTTCGTAACAAACCTTGGAAAAGTGCTCAAGCATCATTTTTTGTTGGGCCTTCCCAAAAGGAGTTGCTGGAAGCAGCTTCTTCTCAGGATACATTTCATCCAGGAACTCGGAGGTGATGACAGACTCATTCACCACTTCACCAGCAGGTGTTTCTATTAAAGGAACAAGACCTTCAGGGTTCTTCTCAAGGAACCAGTCAGGTTTCTGTTTCAAATGGATGTTGATGGTTTCAAACCTAAAGAAAAAAAAACACACCAAAAAACACCTTTAAGTAAGGAAAAATCATATTTCAGGGCTGGATATGAAGTTTCTTATATTGAGAAAAACAATATTTTATTTACTTGATCCCTTTGGCGTGCAACACCAGACTGGTTCTTTGGGCAAAAGGGCAGAATCTCATGCTGTAGAGACGTACCTGATCTTTCGGCACCGGACCAGGTGCAGGACTTCCTGTTTTAAATTTAAATGCAACATTGAATCTATGTTGATTTTTCTTTTTTACATTGTATTTTGTCTCTGTAATCCACAAAATGTTCTACTTTAAAACACAAGCGCCTTCTGCTCCACATCTTTCTGAAAAGTTCTGTAAAACCTTTTTAAAGAACTTTTTATGTGATAAACAAAGAGAATACTTTAGGTCTGATGATAATCGTCAGCAGATCTCAGTGGCACTCAATAGCAAAACAAACTGAACTTATAATAATATTTTTTAAGGCATTTGACTGACAAAAATAAACTTCAGCACACGGATAAGTGAAAATCGCTCTCTCTGGTTTTGAGGCGGTTATTACAGTATTGATTTATTCATTGAATTCACCTTTTTAAATGTGATATAGGTCCTAAAATGATTTACCCTTTTAAAGGATTTTTTTCTTGTTCCTATTAACAAGCCTACACGGCGTGGAAAATAAACCCAACTAATTTATTAGTCTCCATTAGAAACGAGGTGAATCTTACCCGCGGCGAAGGACTTTTCGGACGACATAGTTGCGGTAAAACTTGTTAAAATGGTTGCATAGAACCAAACACACGGAACTGAGCACAGAAGCTGCAATCCTTTATTTAAAAAGCTTCTTCCGGGGAGGAGACGCCAGTCCAAGGAAGTTTTCTAGAAAGCTTAAACAAGACTCGACAGCCCCCTTTTCTTTTGTTTTCTTTTCGTGAGTCAGCGGGCTTATCCACACAGGAAAATCAGGAAAATTCTATATTATTAAAAAATATATATATTGCGGCAATTCATTAAAAAAAAAAGATACATTAATTGCACACGGTGTTTTCAAGCGTTAGTTGTTTATTGTCTAAATTATATAAAATGATAATTGAAGGCAAACGAAGTCGCTTTTTCTTCTCAGAATGCATTGTAAAGTAATAAAAAGGTCACGATGACTTTGCACTTTGACCAAAACACACGCCCGTTTACAGAACAGCCAGGAGAACCGCTGAGTAGCTACGTGACTCAGCATTTTCACTACGAAGATATTTTTCAGCATTATCTTCGTTTTCGACGAAAATGCAAACCAAAAGCAGACCCAAAATAGGTATGACAATATCTCTATGATATTTTAGCATTCATATTAAATTATATGACGCAAAACAAAGCATATTTGTTTCTGTGTTGCAGGTAATGGCAACCTGTAAAAGTAGAAAGGAAATATTGTTTATTGTTCCTCAGTGGGGAAATTCAGGTGTATCACCAGCAAAGTAGCAGGCGAAGGGAGGCAGCAATAGTGACATAAAATAAGAACAAAAACGACTTTATGGTTTCTAAGCAACTATAAACGGCTGGATGGTGCTGTCTAAAGATGCTGTGCCTCTTATTAGACATCATATTTTTGCCATTTCTGTTCCATAAGAGTACTACCGCCATAGCAATAAATCTCTTCAGCTATTTCAATTTCTCAGACTATCCCTAGGCCATTTGGATTTTTGTTTCACCTGACCACATGTGGAAGATCAGAAGTCTTTCTCTTTCTCAAAAAGTGGGAATTACTCAGACAACTGACTTCCTTTTAGGTCTGCAACCTTGGGATTCAGTAGTATACAGTTTCTGCTGGACTGTCTGTCTTGAGATGTGGACATAAACATGGCTATCTACAAGGTGGCCTTGGTGGCAATCCTGTTCTTTTGTGTTTGCCGTTTTCCCTTTGAATTTTTCCACACTGTTAAACTTCTTGTGTTTTTAATATAATACCTGAGAAATGCCCTGCTGCCAGAAAGCATGAAGAAACACTTGGAAATGGAGCAGGCTGCAAGCTGGAGGAAGAGCACCCATGGACTCCAAGCAGAAGGAAACAACATTGGTGTTGTCTACTTGGTGTAATGTTTTTGTTGTATTCTTTGCTGCATAATTTGCTGAATGGTACTCTGGCCACTATACAGTGACGATGTAACATCTGGGACTGGATGTTTTCCACCCAGCACTGGCCAGGAACACCCAGAAGAACCTCACTGATAAATGCACATGTACTTCAGCCCACTGAAGGGTGAGCGAATGTTTCTACGAAAAACCTGCTGTTCCGGAGTCACTCTGGAACCTGTGTGACACCTTTCATCCTCTTACTCTCTTACCCCATTTGCTGCCTTGTTGTCTTTATAACTGTAAACACACCTCACTTATTGAATAGAAGTGTGCACCACTCCCTGTAGGAAGATTTATAAGCCCGACACTCCCAGGATTGTGTATTTATTCAGAAGTCAAGAGTTAGAAATACAAATGATTGCAACAGTTTTTTCAAATTTTGCTGAGATGGCAGGGTTTCTATGCTTTTCTTCTAATTGTTTGCTTTGGTGCTTAAAGTTAACCAAAATGACTCAGCATTCACTGCTAATACCAGATATATTGTATGTAAAGGTTGTTGTATAACACCAAGACCTACGTCATACTTTAAAATCCGGTTCTACCAAATTTTAGAATTGACATTCTAAATTATTCTTATTCTAATCAAAACTTTAAAAACTTTGATGTTTTTAAAGAATAATCATCCCTATTATTATTCAGACTTTTGTTAAGCAGAAATGCTTTGGTAAATGAACTAAAACAGGAAATGTTGAGTCTGATTAGAAACAAACAAAGGTTAAGTGCCTTTTACAATGTATTTACATGTTTAGTTCCAAATGCAAATTTTAATGACATGAAACCTCACAAATTAACAGTTAATAACAGAACTTTTCAAAACCCCATACAGCCACTGCTGTAATTACCAGTGAATATTGATTGTTAAACACACTGTTTGAGAGTGTGAGTCCTTCTTTGACTATTGTCTTGCTTCGGTCTTTATATGTAATGTAAAAAAACAAACAAAAACAACAACAACAACAGAAAAAACAACTACATCAAATTCAGAGTAGAAAAATCATAGATTTATTGTTTTAAATCACAAAGTTATTTTTTGACAAAGTTTATCAAAAACAATTTCATTCAGAAAACTTCATGGTATGAATATAATTCCCTCCTCCCCCCTCAACTATCAGTTGTTTTCCACAGGCCATAGTCATAGTCGGGTTTCTCGGCAGCAAATGAAGCATGATTTGACGTTCACTTTCTCAGCTTGAGCCATTTTGCACAAATGCACAAAAGTTTCAATCCCTAGATGTGCACAGTGTGCAGAGATCTGAATCAAAGCATTAGTGAAGAGTTCCCTAGACGTATTAAGTATTGAGTACCCATTATTATTGTTTAATAGAGATTGTGGTATTTCCATATATGGCGTTTTTGAGCTTTCATGTAGTGGGGGAAAAAAACAACATACAAAGTTTGCACACACAGCTACACAGCTGGGATCTGTAAATATGAATCATTAACAATAACCCATCATAATTGATTGTAATGCACTCAATAATACTCACTCTTTGTCACTATCAACCAGACTTTGGAATTTTAGAAGATAAAGTCTATGCAACTAATGACTTAATATCTGCCATGCTCTTAAATTATGCTTTTTTTCTGACAACTGTGTGTTATCCAACATACTTTAAGACACATGTCAAACTCAAGGCCTGCCATAATTTTTTTGTAGGGCTCTCTATTCTGTGGAGGGACAAAAATAGAACATTCAAGGTAAGTTTGTAATGTGTTTATTCAAGATAAAAAATATTTCTCAATCAAACATTAGCAGTTTTTATCTGTATAGTGCCAAATTACATCACTGTGACATGATGTTCAATATTATTTAATAAGTATTTATCAAACGTAGACAGTAATTTATTAATATTTTTACAGTTTGGAGAAATAAGAGTAGGAATAAGACAAAATTCTTCTACTATAGCTAAATTGAGAAAAAATATTTAAAGAAGAAAAATTAAAAATTTTAGAGTTTTACCTTTGATCACAGTCTTTTCACTGGACATCTTTGCATTTGGAACTTGCCACAGCAGACTTTATAAACAGGAACTTAACTGTGGACATTTAATTATGTGCTTTTATTTTGTACGCTACTTTCCGGTGCACGTGGTGTCTAACAGCCAATAGCGTGACAGATAGGACTTTCCAGCCGTTAGTGGTTGCTATGGATACTAAACCACTTTCCTAGGAAATTCGTTTTCCTGAAAACTCGGACCTGTAATAGCGCTCCGTCATATTCTTGAATTAAAATGAGCGAAGGTGAAATCTTAGAAATAAGGTAAATTTCTTCTGTTTTATTACTACTTCATTCCTAAAAAAAAAAAAAACTGCCAGTTTTCCGCTGTGCCCAGCATTGCTTGTATTACTTTCCTGCTTTCTCCCCCTTGCCAGCTGGATTCAAGGATTTCCAAGAGACAATGTCGAGTTTGTGGATAATAATACAGTGTGTTACGCGTGTGGGAGTCATATATGCTTCCTAAACCTGAAGACAAAAAAACGGAGAGTGTTTCAGAGTCCTGGCAATGGCGTCGGTGCGCTGACAGCTAACGGCAGAAGTGGAACGTTTGCTTTCTCTGAGAAAGAATTGGATCCGTCTATATTTGTGTACAACTTTCCTCAACTAGAACTGAAGAATGAGCTGAAAGGTAGTTAGCTATAGCGATGTGTCGTTGTGAAACGTAATCATTGTAGTGAATTATAAATGTTTTTTGCAGGAAATACGCAACTGGACTATACATCTTTGACATTAAGTGATGGAGAGCCTTTTTTGGCCTCCTGCTCGTCGATTCCTGACTTCTCCATCACACTGTGGTAAGACACCAAACACGCCTTTCAACTTTTTCACATTGTCACTTTTTGTGACAAGGTGGTATCAAAACGTGCGGCTCGATGCCGAGAAGGGAGCTATTACTTTTATTGGAAATCGGACTTAAGATGGCGACGTAAAAAGCGAAAAACGAGCAAAATTTCCAACTGCCGAAACGCAGAGCCTAACTGACACCAACTGCAGCTCCTTTAGAGTGAGAAATGAAGAGAATTTTTGACCCCAAAACAATTTTGAAATCGCCCTCACGCCCACAAATATCGCCCGATTGGTATCAAACTCGGTCATGACATTGATACGCGTGCCTGCTCCGGTAAAATGTTTTCGAAATTTCTCTAGGGCTTACGGTTTTCTGTCAAGGTGCTTCAGAGCGAAATCATGCGCCAGGATAACTGACGCTCTCCCAGATTCACTTCCATGTATTTCTGAAAAATTTCTGAGCTCTGCATACACCATTTTTGTCTCATCACTGCAATTACTGTGAGTGAGATACAAATATGAATCGCGGTACTATGGGAGACGACAAATAGTCCTCTCATACAAACGGTTTTCCAATAGTCTCTCGGTTCCTGAATGGCAAGGAGTTGTTCAGGCTGCTTTTTCCATATAAACCAATGGGGTGTCTCACAAAGATAGAATTTTTTCTCCACCTTTCTGTCTCACACACACATGACAGTTAGCAGAGGATTCATAACCACAGCATTTATGGACTAACCAACTAGTAGTTTTCCTATCAACATCCCCCACCTAAGCTTTGGATCTCAGCAGCTCCTACAAAATGAACATGTCTCTTGTCTTCTCTGATTGAACCTTTCCTCTCTGCTTGGAATGTCCATGCTCTCCTGATTGATGCACAGGTTCTCTTTGGATACTCTGGCGTTCTCCCATCTTTCAAAAGCATGGCTGCTGTGTTTGTTGGTCACTAAAATTGCCCTAGGTGTGAGTGTGTGCATGTGTGGTTGTTCTGTGTCTCTGTGCTGCACTGATAGATTGGCTGCTGTAGGTAAGCATCAGCTCCCATGCTTGGGTGAATGGATAAGAAAGGAATAGATGAGTGGTGGATAGATTGATGGATGGTGAAAACAATTAAGTATTTTCCTGTCGCTTTGTGTTGGTCTATCAATTTGTGGTTACAACATAAAATGAAGTATGAGGGAATGGGCACCTTATACACATTAATGTTTATCCCAATTAGGCATTTATAGTAATTCTGTGTACAGGAACTGGGAAAAGGCTGAGTTGATCTGTACACGGCCTCAAGGTGGACGGGATGTCATTTATTTGGAGTTCAACCCCATGAATTGCCTCCAGCTTTGTGCTTTGGGCACCACAACCCTCACTGTCTGGAACATAGAGAGATGTGGGTCTTTCCATCTGTTGAAACCAAGGTAAAAACACACACACACACACACACACACACACACACACACACACACAGAAATAATCTGTGAAATTCACCTATAAGTGGATAGTTCATGAATATAACCAACATCATTTAGAGGTAAAATAACACCTGTATTTATAGTTGAAGTGGTAATCTTACAGAAAAGTTGTCAAGAAGAAATATTAAGTTGTGATTTACATGTGTAGATTTATTTTTGTCCTATTGCAGTGCAGTACAGCTTCCAGAAATCCCAGATGCCTCTTCAGAGAAACCAACTCCCACTTCCACAAAGGACCCAAACTGTATTTCTCAAATTTTGGCTGCCATTACAGAGGTCTCAAAAAAGAAACCTTTAACTATGAAGTATTTCCCCACTGTTTACAGAAATGAAACATTTAATCACACCAGTTGAACCATTTGTTAGAATAAACTTTATCCAAACAAAAAGACAAAATGTTGATTGCAACTCAACTTGTGTTCAAACAGCCTACGGTAGCCACAGTAACACCATCTACTGTATGCTGGACAGTCACATCACAACTTTGTGTGGGATGTGCTGAAGGCTATCTCCTTCTTGTTGACCCTCAGAGCCTCTCTGTTTCAGTCCTTGTCGACCCTACAGGTAAACTAAATTGTACACAGATCATAACAAACACCCCATTCATCTGAGTGGAATAATTTCCTGTTTCTTTTGTTTTTAGCTGCGGATGCCATTCCTGAACTCAAAAACTTCTATTTTCAATCTGTAGTCCTTTATAGCAGTGGTCTTGTTGCAGTAGGAAAGGTATGCAGCATGAGCACTACCAGCATTTGACGTTCTCAAATAAAAGCGCTTTAAATATTTCAATGTTTCTCAGGAGAGTGTGATGCACTGTCTGGAGGCCAAAGGGACTCAGATCAGCATCACGCAAACTTGGCAGTTAGAGAGATCTGTTACGACTGCAGTGGTCTCCCCCAACAACAGCACACTGCTTCTGTCTGCCAATACAGTAAGCACCTAAATGTGGTTTAGCCTATATGTGATATTGCATCGAGCTTTACATGCTAGCAAAATGTGAATTTGGTCAATCTTTCAGGGGAAAATCTACGTGTTGAATGCAGAAACGTCAGACCAGATTGAGAAGATCTTGGATGTTCTCAGTGGCAACTTTTTGAACGCTGCTTTGCACTCTGACAAGAACATTTGTGTGGTAAAGTGTTTGAGTTGCTCGTAAATCGGACTATATTGTGTTGTTATAGCCTATATAATTTAGCTGTGAGCTGTTGTGTTTACGTTTCCACTGACTGCAGTCATTAAGGGATAGTGGCGTTCTGCAGCTGTGGTCCTCCAATGGCACCTGCCTCGCCTCCCTGCCTCTAGAAACAGACGTAAGATCGACATCGAGTAAACCCAACGATTCCACAAGCATATTAAAATATCTTCAGATTTGTCAGAGCATAATTAAACGATAACAGTGTATCAAAATAATTTACCTCTGTTTAGGTGACTAACATCACCTGCTGTCCCCTTGCACATTACGCCGCTGTTGGAACAGCTTCAGGAAAAATCCTTTTCATTGACTTAAACTTTCAGAAGCAGCTTCGCCTAGTGCATGAGGTTTATCTCTACCACACTGCTGTGGATCATCTAGCGCAAGTATACTCCATAATTGAAAGAGCTTCCATTTTCAGATGTCTCATGACACATAAATGCATTAAACGCAAGAGAGAAGCTTTTAATTTTGGGTCGTGAAAATAAAACCAAGATGTCATTTTACAGTTTTGATCAAGAAGGGCGCTACCTTCTCTGCAGTGGATTGGATTCCCATCTTTATGTACTCGATGGAAGGCCATCGGCAAAGTTTTCAGTTTTGGGATACATCGGTAAGAATATGTTACAAAGACTCATGTGAGAATTCTTGAGCTTTATTACAAACTATCCTGTATGTGTTCTTCTCCAGAGGTTTCTGGCAGAATTTTGTCACTTTCCACACAATGCGTCAACCGTGGTGAGGATGTGAAAGCTCTTGCACTCTGTGGTTCACAAGAGGATAAAAAGGATGAGGGGAGCTGGCTGCTCATGTTTTTTCTACCTTTTAAGGGCATTGGAGGTAAAAAGCACATTGATTACATACAAGCTGTAGTAAAATTTAAAAAAAAAACAACAACCTTGTCTCTTTCACATAAAGTCTTAGAGCCACAAATCTAGGTTCACTATGTGAGCAAATTAAATAAAGCACACAACACATTTATCATGTCGACAATCATCTCATGAGAAATGTGTGGGGTGATTGAGCAGATCTTAAAGAAATTTCTCTCTGCCCTTTGATGTCTTTGTGTAAAAGCCTTGAGTGCAGTTCTTGGTTTAAAAAAAATACTTAGCAGATTGATGTCCGTGATTTGGCTATTTCAAAAACACCCTTGTTTGAAGAACTGACAGGTAAACTGCTGAATGACACAGCAGTTTAAGCTTAGTAGTAGTTATTAGCAATAGCTTGCAATAAATATGGTTCAGAAGAAAAGAATGTGGCTTATCTTTTCTATGGTGCTGTCCTTATTGCTAAAGCTGATAACGCTGATGTGCTTCTGCTCACCTTTAGGTTCTTTTTCTGTAGACCGCACTGGTTGTCTGAACATTCCCAAAGTATTCAAATTCAAAGTACAAGTTCCACTGACTTCCTGCATTCTTGGGGTCGGTGAGGCCTTTGGTTATTGCCACAGAAAAAAATCTCTTCAGCGATTTCAGTTTCCCGAGGTTTGATCCCAAATGATATTTTCCTGGCGTCTCTGTCCTCATACATTCTAAACTTAGGCACAGTTCCTTGCACTAATTGGAATTAAACTATTTTCTGACCCCTTTTTGTTGACTTAGGACACATTTGGTCTCTCCAGCAAAAAGAGGGCCCATCTGAACCCAAAGAATGAAGTAGCTTTTCAGCTGCCCGGCCGTGCCACGCTCCTTTTGTCTCCTGACTGCATGTTGCTCGCCTCTGTCGGACGACAAGGCATACTACAGCTCAGACCAACCTCCTCTATGGTAAGTGGTCATTGTGTTTGTATTTTATGCCATCATCTGCAGTTGATAATTTATTCATACCTCTTGACTTGTTCACATTTTCTATGTCATAATCGGGTTTCAGTCTTTCCCACTGTGATTTTATTTGTTAGGCCACCACAAAGTGATACAAAGTTGTGAAGCAGTAGGTAAATGATGCATAGGTTTCAGACTTTTTTTTTTACAAATTAAACTTAAAAATAGCATGTGTATTTAGCTCCTCTAACTCTAATACATCCTGAATTATAATCAGTGGAAGCGATTGGCTTTAGAAGTTTTAAATTTGTTAAGAGTCCAACTGTGTGTCATTTAATCTTAGGATAAATGCAGCTGTTCTGTGAAGATCTCAGAGGTTTGTTAGAGAACAAATTGCTTCACAGATGTGGTAAGGGATAGAGATGTGGAGAAGGTGGTTTAGTAAAGAAATCCAGAGCTGTTATGTTCAATCCATAATCCAAAAATGAACAAAGTATGGCATATATATAAACCTGTCAAGACGTAGCTTCCCTCCTGAACTTATAGACCAGGTAAGAAGGAGCATTATTAATAAGAGAAGGAGCAATAGGGCCATGCTATTGGAGGAGCTGATGGGATCCACAGCTTAAGACGACTCTACAAATATAGTCTTTGTGAAAAGAGCAAAGAAAAAGACTTGTGTTTAAAGAAATCCTTATTAAGTACTTAATAGGAGTCATGTTTGATGTATACATCAATTTTATAACAACTGAAAGTAGTTACCAGGACAGTACATAATTATTTCCTTTGGCTTGCGTGTCTGTTAAATAAACTTTTAATATCAATATATTTGCAATAATCTGTAAATTCATTGAGATTTTTTTACTCAAATATTATTGCAAAGTGCCACAGATATAACACTGCTGATGCGCCTGCAGGAACTCTACTGTGAGCTGCGGTGTCATTCAAGACGCCTCGGTGGAATTCGGAGTGTGTCCTTCTCCACAGACAGTCACATGGTTGTCACTACTGGCCTAGACGATGGCTCCGTCCTCTGCACTAACATCAGGTGAAGCACCACCCAGTAGACATGCTCATTTTGTGCACAACTGTGAACAGTAGGGGGCGTCCTTGCTTGCATAGGAAGTCACACTTGCAGTTTGATGTAGCTTTTAATAAACGGTGCCTTTTCCATCTATGGTGCAGGATAGCAGTAAGAACAACATGACTTAAGCTCCAGTGGGTGGTATTATGAGGTTATAAAGAAACCATGAGCTGAAGGTGTGGAAAAACAAAGACTTACTGTAGTAAAAGTCACATTCTGGTTCTGAAAAATCTTCCCACTCAGATTCCACATCTGCCTGCTCTGTCCACTCCCACGCACACGTTAGTTTCAGATTTCAAAACACCGTGACCATAAGCACTATTCTTGATATTTTAGTAATATTTTATGAGCCTCTTATTGGTTCACCAAGCGTCTGATTTTCTGTAACATTTGATAAAAAGCGTGAAAAGCATGAAGGCGGAGCAGAGAAAATCTAACTTCAAACATGATTAAAACATAACTAAGTTACAATGATGCATGTTTTATTAATTTAATATTAAATTACTGAATAATTTATTGAAATGTTATTCATAAAAATTTGTCTCTCATTATTTTTTAAAGATAATTTATCATTGCTAATTATTAAGTAATGTATTTTTATTAACTGTTATACTGTAAAATGAAATAAGTATCATGTTAACTCAAGTCTGAGGTAATTGCAGTGTATACTTTAATGTAGTAATATTGCATTATTGAAACTACGCTAACATACTTATTTACTTATTTATTTCTTATACCTTCCTACAGAGCTGAAGCTGAATATATGTCTCCTATCCAAAGACGCCTGATTAGGGCTCAGTCCTTAAAGACTTCATTCATTTCTGAAAACCCCATCCTGATTAAGTTTCCTGTGTGGGACCAGGAGACTCCAGTTACCGACGAGCAAACAGAGGAAACTAAGGTGAAACTCACTGTGTTATAATGCTTTTTCTCTTTAAAGTATTATTTGGAATCAAATTATCCTTAAATTCCAGCACTACTGGTGTCTAGCACAATACTCTAGCTTTATCAGTCAGTTTTTTCTCCATTTCTAATAATAATATGTAATGTTAGCTAATTAATTTTAGGAGTTATATACAGTATGTAATGTCCCTAATCATTTACAAATATTTATAACCAAATTTACTTCTTATGCTTTACAGTTCGGCCGTGCAGCATCAATTGATGTGATAGAGGAAGATGAGCATAACTTCCCCCCTGCTTCAACCTCCACGTGGTTGGAAAAAAGACACGAAGAAGTGAGTGACAAGCTCTTATATTTGTGGTTATGACAGGGTTGTAGACAGGGTGAAAATATGCATAGTTATTTATCTTGTTTCATAATATTCCAGGCGGTGGTTTACGAGAGGGTCCTGCTCCACCTTGTGTGTGAAAGTACTTTCAGAAAGAGCAGTTATTGTTGGCACTGAGTTGCTTTTTGCAGATGTTTGATTTATTGTTGCTTACAGAGTGGGAGAAACAAGTAATCGCAATGGTATTAACCAGATGTTTACACCTGTTGGCACCTTTCCACATGACAAAGGCTTGGCATAAAGATGAGCTGATAATAAACATGTGGGAGGTCTCTACTACACCTGATGTAGGGAAGGTGGAAAAGACTCTTCTCACTTTGTGTGTTTTCAAGACAATTTTACCTTCATGTTTACCTTCATTTTTTAAAACAGATTGTGAAGGAAGATGAAATAAAGTATGCAGACGTTAAGAAGAGACTAAGAGAAGAAATGGAAGATTTACGGAAGAGTGTAAGTAGGCTTTTATAATTTGCTTGGAATTACAGTTTGTCCTCAGAGTTTAATGAACAGTCATCAGGAAAAAATGTCACTGCAGACAAACATAAGAAACTGTCACTATTAATAAAATCACAACTTTAGTTTAAAGAAATCTCCCTATCATTATGCCATGCAGCTTTTAGTTTTAGTTTTTTTCCGTTAATGTTTTGTTCATTTGTAATTATTACATTATTATAAAGAAAAGTCAATCAGGCTTTTGCTGCCTGGTGCCATTTTTCATTTTTCTTCATAGTGTGAATTGCTGTTTCCTATTTGGGATGATTATTTTTTTCTTCATTCTAAGGACCATAGCACTTAAGAGAAAAATGTGTTGCAGGTTGTCGATAGAGGTTGTAGTTTTACATCCAACAGCATATTATTATACCCAACCGAGAATTACAAGATATCTAGGTAACACTTTATTTGACGGGTTGTGAATAAGACTGTCATGACACCTTCATAAATATAACATAACGCCTGTCATTAATATGTGTAAGTTTTCATGAATATTTGTTACTGTTGTCATAAATGTCATTCGGTAAATTGTGACACTTTTAATGCAAAGTTGACATTATTCAAAATGTCTTCTTTATTGACATTAACTATTAACATTAACTAAGAAATCATGATCTGACATAGATTTGTTATAAAAGTATTACTGATTAAACTTTAGCTTTAATAACATAAAGCTACATCATTTTTAAAGTTTAATCAGTAATACTTTTATAACAAGTTTATGTCAAATCATGATTTCTTTTTTAATGTCAAATAAGCATATGTCCCCAACATTTATCTGATTTTTTTTATATTCAATAATCTAAATAACTGATGTTGGCTTACGTGATAACAGTAAAAAAAAACAAAAAATCATTCAAAGAAAAGGGTAAAACTGAAAGATTTTTCTGATTTCTGAACCCATGATATGCTGTAACCCTACAAACATCTTTTTAAAATTTATAAACAAATCTGAATTTGGATTATCTTCTTCTCTAAAAAGACATGTGCAAAATGTGCTTTTGTTTGTGGTCAGGTTCAGAAACTGATGCTTGAGAATAAAACCCTCCCAATAAAAATGTTCAACTTAGATGTGGAGGGGCAGAAGAGAATGGACGCCCGGGTGGAGGCGGAAGTCCAGAGGGTATTGAAAGCTCAAGTAAACACTATCGCCATCGACCTTAAATTATTCCTTAAAATGATCTTTTAACTCTGCTCCAATGCACAGGTGAAGGCCGAAATTGAGCAGGACATTCTAGAAAAGCAGTACCAAAGAGACGTCCTGAAGAGAGAATGCTGGGATTCTTTTCTGATCAAACCCCGGAGCATCAACGTAAAGTGGCTCAGTGGCAAGCTTTTAATAAAGACTACTTTTTAAAAAAATCAATTAACTTTGAATTATGTGTGGCTGTCATCCACAGGCGTTCCACTCTAAGTTAGCTGTGCAGAACTATCCCATTAAAGCGCGAACAGAGAAGGAGTTGGAGGACATCCGCAGGGTTCAAAATATGAGGACGATTGAAAAAGCTGCAGCCAAAGTGAATACAACTGGTGGTTTAGATTCTGATTGACAAAGCAAAGTAATGCACATGTGATGAGTTAAAAGTAATTAGAGCCATGTTTACTGTTGTGGGTGTGCAGCAGGAATGCAACAATGTGATGTTTTCTGAAAGCAGTAGCAGGGAAACGTCAAATTTTTCATCTTTATTTCCTTGTGGAAATCTATTTCAGGACAAAACCATCTAAGTCTAAACAAGTTTACTTCTGAAAACACTACTGGTTGTTTGAAATCACAATCTTTCCTCTGAACTTTCCCCACTGGAGCCCTCTTTAAATACTTGAACACACGCCAGCCCAGCGCTGTTGAAATGTTTTTAGATTTATAGCCGTGTGGCTGAAAGCAGGCAGCTGCAATGATTTTCTCAACTGCAATATTCTTTGGATATAGTTTATAATCTTCTGGCCACAGATTTGGTGCTCATGTTTTGCTCCATCATTTGTTATGCCTGCAATTTCAACCTGCAGCTGATTGGCCTGAAGAAGAACAACAGTGAGCCAGAGGAAGGCCATGTGGCAGAGAGTGCAGACAACGTAGGACTCCCAACTCTGTTAGCCCATGCCAACGTTTACCTCTACGACCAGTTCAGCATGCAAACTGTCGAACAGCGGATCAACCAGATCATACTGTTACAGGTGGGAACCTGTCGAATCTCTGTAAAACGGTGATTACTACTCATTTAGATTCTGATGCTTTCCTAAACCAGTTCCCAAAACATACTCTCAAAAAAACAGGACAACAGAGATATTTATTCAAACTGTATGAAAAGACACATAATTGTTTTTCCTCTCCGGCACTTATTCAGACTATGTTTTTTTTTTTTTTTTAAAGTCAGTTAGGTAACCAAAATTATTTACTTTTGCTAAGACCAGAATACAAGAGTGTTTTCTTTTTAAGTTTTCATATATTTCTTTTGTATTTTATAGAACTGCCTTTTAAACTGCGTGACCAAACAGTTTTGGTATACTACCACAAGATTCTCACAATATATTTGAGTCATTACATTATACAGACCTGAGTATGGTTTATATGTCTTATTCTTTAGACACACCTTTAAGCTCTCCAACAATTGGTTTTGTTGTCTTCAATCCACTTTAATTACAACTAATTTGGTCGTATGCATCATTTATTTGGAAAACCAATTTGAACCCAGAATTTACCTTCCCGCCTAGTCTCTTATCCTTCTTTATTATGTGCATAGTATTATTTCATCATCTTACTAGTTTTGTTTTGTGAAGTGCACTAGTCCATCCTTTAACCCAAATACGTGATACTGCCACCCCCTGTGATGTTGTTTCTGGTTTTTTCAGACATAACCAGATTGCATTTGAAAAAAATACAATCTACTTTTAATTGTGGCTTCTTCCACTCTGAGTGGCATATGCTGGTTAAGGATTCGTTTACCACCATCACCCAGAATCTTTTTTCTTTTCCTTTTTGTTCTGTGGTTAATATACATTTTCTTCCTTTGAAAAAGCAGAACCTATTTCCTTCCTGGACTGACTAAGTAGACATTCACTTGTTGTACGTTCACAGAGTTTGGTTCCAACAAGAAGTCAAGGGTGCAGATTCGGTTTTGTTATTGTTTTTGTCCCAGTCTTAATTAATAATGAATTCTTTCTCTCACTTCTGAATGCAGGATTTGATTTATGATATCAAGATGGCTTTCAACTCCGACTTCGAAGCCCTGTTCAAGCGGAAACTGAAAGAAATCAAATTTGTGGTAGACGTGAACAAAAACATCAGGGACATCATGCTGGAGCTGGACATCCAGCAGACGCTGTGGGAGCCCAGCCTGACCGACATGGAGTGGCCAGAGAGGCTGTTCATCGTGGAGGACTCTGAGGTGACTGTCCTCATGAAATGTCCTAGCAGTGGACATGGTTCATGTAAAGTTCAACCAAGCACGAGTGAATGTGGAAGTGCTCTGTGGTTTGTTTGTGTGTTTTGTGGGCCGAGATGTGAGCTTGTGTGTAATTATGAGACGTTGCTTTTGTCCAACTTCAGATTGAAGTAGAGAAATACCTCACCCCAGAGCAGAAGGCAGAGGAGGAGAGACTTAGGTTGGAGAAGGAGGCCTGTCTGGCTGCACACGTATGCTGTCATGATAAACATTTCAAGTTTTTGCTAATTCTTTGCCATTGTCAATGAATTGCACACTTCTATTGGCATTGTTCAGATAAGTGGTTTCAGTTTACAATTGTGTGTGCGATTAAAAAATCTATAAAGTAAGTAAAATGATAGCAATTAAAAGGTTAGTTGAGCCCTGTTGCAGCCCTGTTGTCCTGTTGCAGAAAGACGACAGCAGACAGAGAGCTCTGAATGACATGATGGGCGGAGTCCTTGAAGTGAAAAAAGTGGACATTTTAAAAGTGGTAAATATGCTGTTCACGTAATGAAATTGAAATTGAATGATTGATCAATCTAACGCATATCTTGCAAGATAACATGCTATTTTTCCATAGTGTAACGTCTTCCCTAGCTTGATCAGTTTATTTAGAAAACATTGTAGAATTGTCTAATAGAAATATACTTACAACTGCGAAGGGTTTGACCGTCAAACTGTCATTCAACCTTTTTTTTTTTTTCTTCAATTTTTTCATTTAAAAGAAAACATCTCATCCCAAGTACAAGCAATTGCATCTAAATTGAAACTGAATTATATGTTAAAAATCAAGAGACAAACCTACATTAATATCTTAGTCTAAACATATATCAGATTTCTCTGCAGCAGCACTGAACGTCACTCTAAATAATATTCTTCTAAGTATTCTCTTTTGGCTAGAACAGTTAATTTTTTTTTTTTTTAAGTTTTTACATGCGTTTCTTTAAGGCACTGCCAGTAGAATCAGACCAAACAGCATGAGGAGCCCACAGTTTGTTTTGGTTTTACTCCACAGGAAATATCTCCTCCTGAGTTTTCTTTGACCAAACCTCCCATTCAGTGGAGTGAAGAGGAGAAGAAAGTCTACAAAGAATATGAAAAGAACATTAAAGATCTCATTGAGGAGAAGGAGAAATATAAACGGGTAATTAAAAAAAAGGGGGTGAAAAAATTTGGGTATTTTATTACCAAAATATTAGTTGAGATCAGTGTTAAGCATGTGTGAACCTTGGCTTTGCAGGGATTGGAATTTGAGATGAAAAAACTGCAGGAAAGCATCAAAGAGTCAACGGAAAAGTTTGACGAGTCACTCACAAAGCTGTTTGAGAAGAAATTAAAATTCACAGCTGCTATATATCAGGTAATGTACATTAAATTGCAAAAGTGTGGCATTCATACGTATTCAGCCCTCTAAATAAAGTCCAATGAAATCAATTGCTTTAAAAGATTCGCCTAAGGTAAATCTTATATTATTCCTGTAGTGATGCACATACACATGATAAAAAGTGTTCTCTCTTGTTCTGATTTGTTGTTTCGTATTGGTTTGGGTGTGTTTCACAGGAAGAGCTGAAGATCAGCTATCTTGCCGAATCAGTGCACATGGTTGAGGCGATGAACCGTCAAGAGAGTGAGCTCAAGCTCAAACTTGAACAACTGCTGGCACAAAAGGTTAAAAATGTTGGACTCTCTCTTGCTGCAGGAATTTATTAATCATCGAAACTAGATTCAATTTGTAGAAATTGGCGTGTGTTCCAGTACAGCGCCTTACCATCTCAAAACACAATTTGACAAAGTGATGTGAAGCAACAGGTACATGTGTCAGGCTGACTGGCCAAAACGGCAAACTTTTTTTTCTGACAGGTAAACATAGAGAAAGACTTGAGTGGATACAAGGACACGGTGGAACAGTTTCAGTTCGATTATGAGAACATCCTAGCTGAAGACAAAGTAAGCGCGCTGATAAAACACAAAAAAGAAAACATGGTTTGTGTAAGACATAAATGCAATTTTGTTTCATCACCCACAGAATCTCGACAAAGAATTCAGGAAAGAGTTTGCTGATCTACCAAAGTTTCTGACTGATCAACTTTACAAACAGTTCAAGCGTAGACCTAGGTTTGTGACCATTTCCGTGCAGCAGTTGTTTAACGCCGGTTGTTTTTAAAGCTCGGATTGCCGCGACTGTTTCCAGGGTTCAAAGGTTGAGGGCCATGTCTATAGATGGCTCTAACTTGTTCAAGCCGATTCGTCTGAGCACCCCCGCTCCTGATGGACTTAGTCAAATACTCGCCGCCATGGAGGAGTTGGATGCTCCAGACAACATGCCTAAAGGACTGACCTTGCCCGTCTGGGAGAGATTTTGTGTTGTGCGCAATACAAAAATAGAGTATGAACAAAAGGTACTGCAAAGAAAAAGACATACCTACCATCCATGTGTATTCATTTTATATTCCAGAGACGCAATATATTTACTTATTTTATTCCCTGACAGTTTGTGTATTTCTTTGCTTATTGTTTTACAGATAAAAGTAAAAGGTTTGGAGCTTGCTGAGATGCAAGCCTTCCTGGAGAGACGGATAAATGAAGATAATGCTGCCCAAGAAGAAATTAAGCAGCATTTTGAAGAACTCCGAAGGTAGGACCCAGGACCTCTGACTCGACAATCTGTTTTACTCAGACCAGTTAAGTTGGGAAAATTAAAACTGAGTTTGGGAAATAAGTATTTACTTTGGAACTAAATACTTTGGAAAAGTAAGTATCTACATCCAAGTAAGAAAATACTTGGAAAATTATTTTCTAAATATTTAAATCCAAATACTTAATTTGGATCTAAATATTTAGTGTTCAAACTAAACTAAATATTTAGCTCAAACGTAAATATTTTGTTGGCAACTAAACATTTAGTTTATAACTAAATATTTAGCTTCTTACACAAATTTTTAATTTGAAAGCTAAATGTTTAATTTGTCAACTAGATATTTAGCCTGTGAATTAAATACATTTAGTTTGTAACTGTAACATTTGTAAATGTGTAAATAACATGGCAAAAATATGACTTTGAAAAAAGAAACACCCACTTCTTTTCAGCCTAAATAAACCAAAACATTGCCGTTCTTTTTTTTTTGTTTTTGTTTTACTGGAACCCCACAAGAAATGCTTGAAGACAATAAGTGAGAAAAATATTGTCGATAATGCTATGGTGGTTTCTAATGTCATGTTTCTGCAGCCTGAGGAACAGGAGGAACAAGTATCTCATGGACCCTGTGATCCAGGTTGTCCTGCCACAGGGACAGGTGGAGACGTCCACCATAGATCTGACAGCTGAAACAGCTGAGACTGACTTCATCCTTCTCCACAAAAAGGTGGTGGATGATGTCAAAGAAAAGATCAGGGTCTGTCTTTACCTTCAAATGTCTTTATCAGACATTTTCATATCAAAACAGGGATAAGAAAAATGTTACTATTGTTAAAATAATAATAAAACAATAAAAGCTGTCTATCAAATTCTTATTGCCCGTGTTATCAGAAAGTTGCAGAGCAGAAGATAACCTACATGGAGGCACACGGCGCGGTCCGTAAAGAAATAATCCAGCTGGAGTGGGAGCACCGGGTGTTGGACAAGAAGATAGAAGACTTGCATGAAAAGAAGAAAGAGATCAAGATGCTTCGACTCTCAAAGGAAGACATGGAAGTAATCTAGTTTATAATCATAACTCCGCTTTTGAAGTTCTGGGAAACTGTGATTTGCTCTTTGACGACGACTGGAATTTTTTTTCTGCCGCGTTAATTATATGTCAGAGGTTTTCAGAGGATTCAGTATCAGATTTAAATAATAACGCAAAGAAAAAAAAAAGGGAAAAAAAATCTACATATGGGGCAAAACATTAATCCAGGGTGCATGTCTGGCCAAATTTCTCCGTGTGTTATCCAGGCAGGTATTTTGGTTTTGGCACGGCAAGATGTTTTGCAAGCAGAAAATTGTTACCATCTCCCAGCACAGATGGATTATCTTTTATAGAAAACCCACACCCTCTTCCTAATGCCTCCCCACCCTTTTTGCCTTTTCAGCATTTGAACGTCTTATTGAAGATGTCGTGTGTGGATAGAGTTTTTTTTACATCTCCTTTTCCAATTTAAGTTTTATTTAGTTCAGTCCTAAAATTTTAAGCAATAAATTCTTCACCCCCCGCCCCCAAGAGTTTAAGCCAGAAAAATGCAGTTTAATTAAATTCATGCCAAACCACTGATAGGATAATTGTTTACTCTAGAATAGATGTTTAGCCTTGTTGTACTAAAACAATAGATTTCACTAGTATTTATAAACCTATATTAGATTTTGGAAAAGAAAACATATCAACTAAATTATCTGTTATAGTTTAACAAAGCAGTGCATTGGAATTTCCTTACTTTAATGCCAGTTTCCTTTGGCAGAAGGTTTATGTTGCTCTGCCGCTGGTAGCTTCCTGACATTGTTAAAGCCCATAAAACCACGCAGGAAGAAAGCTGTGAATATGAATAATCCATTCTTGTCATTAAAAATATTTCCTGATTAAAGATTTTGGGACTTTAGCTTGGGAATCTTCAATCTAAATTTAGAGAAAACACAGTTTGTAATTCATTTGTACAAATTAACCGTCTCCTTTTTTTTTCCAGGTACTTAGCATGAAGGATCCGAAAGCTCACGAGTTGGAGAAAATTTCTAAGCTGGAGAAAAGTATTGCTTTCATGAAACAGGTAACAACCTGAACACGTCTTAGCACAACGTTTAAAGTCTGAACCACAAAAGCCAGCAACATCTTATGTGTAATGCACAACGCTCTCAATTTCAGACCCATAAAAGGGCCATTCACCGGCGAATGAAAAAGGTAAAACAGATTAACAAAAAGATATCGATGATAGCAGACAAAAGTGCTTCCATACAGAAGGAGCTTCCTGAGATGCAGGCTTCTGTGGCAGAGCTGAGACACATTTATGAAGCCTCAGGTAAATGAAAACAGATCTACAGACACATCTCTATAATCAAGAATATCATTGAAATGTATGTATGACCACGTGCAAAATAGCTCTTAGTGCAGCATGGAGGCGCTGCTGAATCCCCCTGAATTGCTGAAATGGACTTTGCTTCACAAACTTATTCAACTTTCCATTCAACTTCAATTAATCAGTCAAGTTAACGCAACACTGTCAAAAGCCAATGTTTTTAGCCATGATATTTAGGCTCGCCTTACTTGCGGTGAGTGTTAATACCTGCTGGACATCTGTCAGGTCAGCAGTCTTACTCATGACAGTGTAGTTGCTAACATGGCCATATTATAACAAATCTGTATGTAAAGTACAGTTTTATCGATCGTATGTGACACTGGAATTTGGGTTTTCATTATGTGTAAAACATAATCACCTATTAATCAAGTAAACAAAATAAATTCTTGAAATGTATCTATAAAAATGTGTAAATTTTAGTTTTTGAACAGGTCAATACATATTTTGATGATGTTCTGACTTAGTGAGTTGACCATTAACCAATTACTCTGCAAAAGGGACTTTCCTCCCCTTTCAGCCTTTAACGAGGCTCTTTTGGCGTTTCAGCTACCGAGGCAAATGAGGCAGCGGAAAGAGAAGAGCGCTACCAGGAGATTGTTCAAAGGCGCAACCTGAGGGACCTCGCTAGGGCTAAGTCGGACGAACTGGACCAACTCCGGAAAGAAGTTGAGCGTCTGGAAAGGAGGAATTTTCCCTCACTAGACCAGCTGAAATACAACTAGTGCCCAATAAGTTTATTTATTTATACATTGATTTGCTAACAACTAATGAACAATAAGTTGATTTATTTATACATTGATTTGCTAACAACTAATGAACAAGTTTATTTATTTATACATTGATTTGCTAACAACTAATGAACAATAAGTTTATTTATTTATACATTGATTTGCTAACAGAGTATTTAGTGTTATTTTTGCTGTGAACAAGAACAAGCACTAAGAATAAATAAGATGAATTGTGTTAACTCTTTTCTGTGGTCCTTGATGGACTTAAGATACTTCTTCTGGCATTATGTAGTGAAGTCTCCCTCTGGACGGTCAAAGCACAGAATGCTATCATCCAGACCAAAGAGGTCAATGAGCTCGGACAGGTCGGCCTTCCTTCCGTCTATAGGGAACTCTGACTGGAGCTCATACAGAGCAGCCTGAGCACAACTGCGCCACTTGTCAATCAACGTTTGGAGCTGCGTCAAATCATTCTGAGGAGGAAGACACACACACACACACAAATATTGCCTTTTTCAGTCTAAGTGATAAACCTGGTTAAAGATATTTGATGACTCTACTGATACCTTGCTTCTGTACATTTTCACCATCTTGAGACGACGCAGT
Source organism: Xiphophorus couchianus (assembly GCF_001444195.1). Taxonomy (NCBI): domain Eukaryota; kingdom Metazoa; phylum Chordata; class Actinopteri; order Cyprinodontiformes; family Poeciliidae; genus Xiphophorus; species Xiphophorus couchianus. The sequence goes on along the minus strand of NC_040249.1, from coordinate 9,276,829 downwards.
GTCTCTGTTTTCTCCTTTACTTCCTTCCTCAGCTGTAGAGCTAAATCTCCTGAGGACATGTGTGATGGTTGGGGAGCAAGTGAGGGCAACCTCTCACTGCCCAGCTTCACTTCAGTCCTGTTTGCGTCCATAGTGTGGACAGTAATAGTCTCCTGGGAGCCTGCTGGAGCAGGTGGGGCATCTTCCTCCTCCTCACTGTCAACACAAAGGCGCTTGGCCACAGAAAGGGGGGAGATGAAGGAGCGCCGTGTTCTCTTCAGCCTTTCCCTTAGAGAGGCACTCAGCCCGGAATGAAGCTGGGGATTGACAGTGGGAATCACACCAAACGATACAGGTAAATGATCATATGCGAGCATGGATAACAGCATGTGTTTTGTACAAAATGTCAAAGAATTTCCTCAGACATGGAGACTAAATGGATGAATAGATGGACAAACAAATGAGTGAAGGTGATAGATAGATAGATAGACAGACAGACAGACATGGAAAACAAATATTTTTTAACTATTATTATTTTTCATATTTATCCAGAAAAACACACCTACAATTAATTAATTATTTCTTTCAAACTTTAAGAGACTGAAAACTTGTTTGTTTGATTCCAAGTTGAGTCAAGGGTGAAGTGATGCATTTAATAAAAGTCAACAACACTCACCTTCTCTTCTTTAAACTCAGAGGGGCTTGACTCGACTGAACAAGGTGATGGAGACCCACATGATAGTTTGGCTACTTTCGGTGTGATCTCCATTAGTTAAAATCACTTTGACTCATGTGAACTCTTTCGCCAATGCAGTACAAGTCAGCTGCGTTTGCAACATTAAGTTTGCGAATTGAAGCTTTTATATATAAAGTCTTTTTGTTCAAAAATAGCACTTTCTTTTGAACACCCACCGAAGACGACTCTGTCTTTCCGTATTTTTGCGGCATACTGCCTTCAACGTAAGTTGATTGGACAGAATTTGATTACGGTCAGCCGAACAGCATCCTGGGAGTTGCAGTTTATTCTATATCTTAGAAGTGCCTAAAAAATTACATGTGTTCGCGGGTTTTCTGAGACATTTGTTGTGTTTACATGTAAACCTAACCATTTCTCACTTGTACTGCGTTAAGTCGCTGCTGCCTTTGTGTTATTTGTTACCTCCCAGAAGCCAAACTAACCTATATGACGTTTTAGGGCGTTTTGGCCTCTAATCTCTGTTTTGTTTCAGCTTCAGATCACATTTTAAACCAAAACCACTCAAAAATGATTATTAGAGCTTGTCTTGTTCTGCTTTACTGACTTTTTCAGTCAGGTGCAGTGCCATAATATTTAGGCCCCTAAGTTTTTTTAAAATTATGATTTATTTATGATTTTAACACAACAATAAGCACCATATATAGACATTCAAGTCATACTTGAAACTAATTCGAAGAATAAACACAAACCAATAAATGACAAAACATGGCAAAACAAAAACCACAGTAAAACAAAGCACACAGAAGAACAGCAATTATTTTCATAAGTAGGTGGTTAAAATGTAGATAGCTAAACATATAAGCAAACAAACAGGTTACAGAAGATAAATAAAATGTAAATTAAACAAAAAGAAAATAAAACAGGTACCACTATAATGTATTGTAATATCACAATTTTTCCATGCCTCCTTTCCACCCATTCATCAATTTTCTAACTCCCTTGTCCCTGGTGGGGTCGGGAGGGGTGCTGGTGCCTATCTCCAGCTAACGTTTGGGGCGAGAGGCGGGGTTCACCCTGGACAGGTCGCCAGTCTGTCGCAGGGCAACACAGAGACAAACATGCACACACTCAGACCTAGGGAGAATTTAGGATTGGAGAATTTAGAGAGACCAATTTGTTTTTGGACTGTGGGAGGAAGCCGGAGTACCCGGAGAGAACCCACACATGCACAACTCCATGCATTCCCGGGCCGGGAATCGAACCCAGGACCTTCTCGCTGCAAGGCAACAGCTCTACCAACTGCACTGTGCAGCCTCATGCCTCCTTTGCTGCTCTTTTTTAATTTAAAAAGTGTACACCCCTTAGGAAAACATTACCCCCTTTTAAGATACCTGGAAAGTTGTCTGTTACTTCAAAGACTAACAAAAGACATAAACACTATATTTTTTAATTATAGTATTTATAAAATAATGATAGTATTATTCATAATAATGCTATTATAAACACTATAATTAAAAAAATAATATTATAATTATAGTATTTTAATTATAGCATACTACGGAGATATCCTTTGAATTTTTATTTTGACTATATTTCTTTGTATAAACTAAACTTATGTTTAGATACAAAATAAAATGGTGCTATCAATGTAATTAGTCTAAAAGTTCAAAAGTTAATAAAACTGACATTTTCTTCTAATGTCAATAAAGATCTAAATTAAGATATGTGGGATTTGAGTAATAAAAAAGTGTATTAGTATGAGTAAAGGCTTATAAACACACACACAAAAAATACAAGTGGTTCCTCCATTACATCTTCATTAAGGGCAGTAAAATTACAGAATGCCCCAGTGGCTTTTGTTTAAATATGAGGTCAGTGTTAAACAGAGCCGTTCTTGAGGGATAAACAGAGGAACTCTGACGGTTACGCTGAGCTCTGAGTAAAAGTGATTTATCTGGGCTTTCGGACGCGTCTGGTCCATGTTCATCTTGTTGCTGGGTCTGAGTCACTTTGTTCTCATTTGCTGATTCACGTCCTTTAACAGACCTATTTATAAACTCCCAAATGTAATTCAGAAGTCTTTCCACACTTGCACATGAAACTCTGTCTGTTGCCACGAGGAGCATAATAATGTTAAATAAGAGGCTGCCCGGACTTGATTCTCAGTCCTTGGAAAAGTGATATTACACACCCTGAAGAAATGGGATTTTTTTTCTTACATTTTATATGGATGAATCTTGCAGGGCTGAGGGTTGGAAATAATTACTATGCGTTAGTCAAGGCTCTAGAGTGTGCTCTCTTTCTTTTGTCATTCACAGTAGAGATAAAAAAAACTTTGGTTGCTCTCCAGTGAGATACATGAATCAACTGGTATGAGTTTATAGATTCTAGAGGCTATGTGAAACACCCAGTGAGCCAAATCTTTCAACAAACACACAAATGGCTACTTATTAAGAACATATGTTTGCACAAGCTATTAACTCTTGTTAATGTTTATGTAGCTTAGTGTTAGGAAACTACCTTTACGTTAAACATAATGTTGGAGAATAAAAGATCCAGTTTTTGTGGCTCATTTTTTTTTTTTTTTTAGATCCCACTCAGTTTTTGTTTTGCTGAAAATCTGTTTTGTGTTTTGGGTTACTTTGATTTCCAGTCAATGTGCTACATTGTCTTCTTAAGATCTCCCTGTAATTTGACGTGACTCATCCGTTAACACTTTCTCATACAGATACAGCAAAGTTACCTGACAGCACCAGGTGTTTTCACCTTGAGAAACACACAGATGCAGAGAACCGGAAACATTTTAGGCTATATGAAGTTTGCTGTAATGGATATTTTTTTCTCACAGCAGACATGTTGACATGCCACTGATAAAAAAAACGACAGGCGTCATTAATGAAATAAATGAAGTTCCTGTCAGCAGGGAGCTCCTCCACAAATAGCTGTTTACTTCATGTTTCCTTGTCTTGTCTGAGAGGTCTGCTGTTGAAATGTGCTTTAAATTTGGTCCAACGGTTGTTTTGAAACAGTTGTCTTACATTAATCTTCATAACTGTTGTGGTATCTGAATACATACAGACCCTCCTTTTTGATCAAAATAAATAAAGGTTAATCTGGTTTAATGAGTATAGAATGTGTTCAAACTTGTACTTCTTTTACATATTTTTAAATCTACTAAGAAAGCATGGGTGCTCTTTTTTTTGTTGCTTAATCTCTTTAGATCATTGTATAATAAGAAGCCATCAAAAGTAAATTATTATTGTTGTTTGACATTTAATAAATCTATTGGTTGTTTTCACTTCAAACCAAAGTACAATATGTTAACTGTCATGAAAGGGCTTGAAAAACAAACTGGAGGTTTCAAACTGTTTGCATCAATTAAGAGCCTTTTATTAGGCAGAAAACAATTAATATTCTGCGTACAACAACAGTCCATCCGCAGTCAAAAGTCTTTTTCCATATATGGTTTCAAGAGACATGCTCATTTGTTCTCAAAAAGTACTTTTAAAAAACACTAATCTCCTTAAAAACTGTGCCGTAATGCTAAATATAATTTACTGACTTTTCAGCCTTTTAATATCCATAGGTTGCATCACTCTAGGATATAATGATCAGCCCTTTAAATGTGTTAAGTTATATTAGATGCAAACATCAAAGACAGTCCTCTGAACTGAGCAACAGCATATTTAAGTTTTTCTTGTCAGATAAAGCGACGGTTTTGTATCAAGACAGATAAGCTCCTCTCTCCAGAATGTGCCTGCATGTTCTCTGAGCCAAGTGTCAGGTGCTGCACTGGAATGTTTTTTGTTTTTTTTTATTATCACAGTTGAGTGGTTTAAAAGTTCAGCTCAGAGCAGACCCAATCATTATCTCTTTAGATATCCAAAACCCTCCAAGATTAATGTGACCATAAAATTATCTTCTTTTTTTTTTGTTTGTTTTGTTTCTTTGTCAACTACATAAGACAGGCTTTAAATAATTTGAGCAACAGTTTCTTTCTAACATTGTAAATGAATGATAGTATAAACATTCCTATCAAAATCAGTATGGATACCAAGTCCACGTAATACAGAGGCTTTTTTTTCTCTACCACTTGTGTAGCAGTGAATAATGTCACATTATAGTGTATTTTCCATGCTTAGGTCTTTTGTTGAACCTCTGGAAAATGCTGCCGTCCCGCTCTGCAAAAGTACCAAAGCAGTATCCTGCAGGTCTTTCACACAAAAAGGAGTGTATCTGAAAAGAGGCATCGCTGTTTAGTCAGCCCTGCTTTTTTCCTTTTTTCCCACCATCCTGGAATTTGTTGCTTTCTGCTAAAGACATTGAATTGTCCAAGCTCACACATGGATGTGAGCGGGGCAGCTCCTCTCCGTGGGGCCATTTGTTTTCACTCATTGGAGCAGATTAGAGTCTTACTGGCTGTGAGTCATGCCTGGTGGGTGGATTTCTTCGCTTGGGTGTGGTGGTTGAAGGGAACCTGTGGAAGTCTGTGGCTGCCACTGGAGGAATAAAGCATCTAATTTGGTGCCAAACGGCATGAATGTAAATTAGCAGATTGGGAATGCACATTCTGATTACAGAGTTAAAAACAGGCCTTGTGTCCTCTCATTTGGGAATGTGCATCGTGAGTATCATAATTGTCACATGAAAAGTATCAAACCTCTCTCACACAAGTGCAAACAGGAAGACAGTCCCTGCAAAAGCTGCAAAAATGAAGAACTTTCACTTGAAGTGACAATAGCTTGTAAAAGAATTAACGCCCTCTGAATTTTACTACGTTACAACCACAGACTTCCATGTGGTTTACTGGAACTTTATGTGACAGAGCGACACAAAGTAGAAAATAATTGTGAAGTGAAAGGAAACTGAATTTTCAGCAAAAAAAGAAGAAGAAATCTGAAAAGTGTGGCAGGCATTTGTACTCTGCCTTTTTTACTCAGACACCATAAAGAAAAAACAAGTGCAAACACTTTTCTCCAGAAGTCAATTGATGAACCAATTTAATTTGAAAAACCCTCTGAAAAGTGACGATTGTTTAAAAAGATTATTGCCCGAGTATTGTTTTTTAACCTCAGCCGTTATGGAAAGAGAAATTATGGGGGGGGACAAACATGTGAAATGCCAAGTCTCAGCTACTGAGTCAAGTTTCTCAGAAATAAATCTTGTATCTAAAAAAGGGGGAGTATGAGGAATTATTCAGTTCCCTTTTTAACTAAAAAAAAAAGTGGTGAAAGCAGAAGGACACAATATTCTTAAAAAAAAAACAAAAAAAAAACACGCACACACAAAAAATCACTATGGAGAACAACATTTTTTGCATTTCTTTGACATTTGTCTAGAGATTTAATAGTAAATTTACCACAAAAAGTAAAACAATACGGTTTTTCTTGTATTGTATTTGTACTTGTATTTGGAGAACTTGTTTATTTCCTTTTAAAAAATTTTCAGGAGAATGCATTTGTGGGTTGAGCTGCGAGGGTTGCACCCATGGAAACCTTGCCAAGTCCCCTCTGCCAGAACCAAACAACTTTTTCTGCTCTTGACCGTGGAAAGCATTGGTATAAGTGCTGAACTAAGAGATCCTCTCAAAACATACAACTGGTCTGTGAAGGTGTCAGAGGTTTTACTAGAAAACAAAGTCCAGTGAAAACACAATGAAGGTTGATACGTACCAAGCCACTCACATCTGAGTGCTGATTTTTACCCTCCAACTGACTTCGCATGTTGGAAAAACACTCAGCTATACCTACTGTCTGAAGCCATATGGAGCAAAAGTTGAGTTTCTTATTTCAATACGGGGGCCAGATGTGTTGCAGCTGCAGCGGGATGGATTTACTGCCCACTGCAGAACAGCACAACCTGGGACAGCCCCCTCCTTTTCTGGTCAGAAAAACACAGAAAAAGAGAGAGAGAGAGAGAAAAAAATCACAACTTCCAAATCTAACTTTTTTCCCCTCTCTCTCTTTTTTTACCACCTCCACCCAAATGTTTGCCCGTTTCTAAACTGGTGACCACAGCAGTGAAGCAGTAGCGAGAAGAGGAGGAGTTTATCTCCTTTCTTTCCCCCCCTAGTCGACAATCTGTATCTGTAGGAGCTGAGAATATAACAACTTAATTGCTTCTCTGTCCCCCCCCTCAGGCTCTATTTTTTCTTTTTTTATATATTCAGTTTCCTGTGCCGTCTGCCACACCTGCCTGCCAAGCTGCAGCTCCGATGGGCGCGGCTGGGACCGGAGCCCAAATCTGTGTTTTGACTCGCCTGGGAAAGTTGAGCGAAAAGGCACAAAAGAAGCGAAGGGAGTTTGGGGGAACATCCCCGCACGCTCTGCGCGTCAGCTCCACACTGACGCATTGTTCTTCCACAGGATAAGTCGCTGCGTCCTGAGAGGAACCCGACTGCTACAAGGAGATTGCTTGAAGGTATGGAGAATAACACTGAAGTTGGAAGTTTTTCTCTCTTTTTTAAAAAAAAAAAAAAACTTTTTTTCCCTTCATTGTTTAAAGCCTATTTATGTTGGATGTGCGGGTATATATCTATATATTTTCTTCTTGCACCTGGCCTCGCTTGCATCTCTAATGACTGCGCTCTGGGAGTTTTGGTGACGGGCTGTCGTTAGTTTTACAGACTGGAATAACTTTATCTTCCCTTTGGCTTCCTCCTGAGAAGTACTTCTCGGCTTGTTTGTTAAATCCACCAGGGAGGTTTTTTGGGGATCGTTTTTCAGTTACAGAACACCCCCTTTTGCTGTGCTATTCACATCCTTCTAAATATATTCCAGAGGACCTGTCCAAGCTGTGGCTTTAGACATCAACCCTTAATAATTGCTGCCCAGATCAGTTACATGCTATAAAAAGGGGGGATGAGTTTATAGAAACCTTAATAGGATGCTAATAGCATTTAATTTATGATGTGTGTGTGTTAGTTTTTATCTTTGCTTTCAGAACAGATGAGAAAATGTATGTTTCTAGATGTTTATAACAGTGACTACGACCTTGGTATGATTTCAGCATCACATGCCCCAAACAGGAATATACCAGCAGCAGTGAAACGTTCTTATCTGCCAGGGTGTGGCCAGAGGATGGTCTTTTGAGAACTGTGCTCTGATCCGCCTCAGCTCCTTTTGTTTCTTTGTCGTTTTAGTTTCCAAAGACACAAAAGTACTCCGTATATGATCCATCGTGGGTCTAATGTGGTTTTCAGCCTTCACATGAGAGGTGTGCATGGCAGGAAAAGTTTTCTTCACGGAGGGGAGTGTCTCTGGGCCTGCCTCAGTTAATACCGCTAGAGGCCAATGTCCAAATAAAAGGAGCCGCAGAGGCATTCACTGCGGTCTTTAAAATATGGTCATGCGACTGATGTGGGGGGACATTTTCCAGTTTTGGGCTGGATGAAATTTCAATTGATTGCTGTAAACAAGCAGCTTTGAGTTCTTACACCCCCTTTCATTCGAGCACAACACGTCTTCTTCATCAAGCAGTTGCTGAAATCTTATTTTCCACATTTAAAGACTAACAGAATATGCATGACGGTGGCCAATGGTGTTTTTTTCTCTCTCTCTTCTTCTGCTTCTTCTGTCACCATCTCACTAGATAAGATGGGATGGACGAGTTAACAAGGCAGATGGAGATCTCGGGAGAAAAGGGTGAGAATGCTTGATTTAATCACAAAGTGTTTAAGATGACAGACAAAAAAAAAAACAAGAGCATAACTATTTATTTTTTAAGGTGAAGTGAAAATTTGTTTGACAAACTTTAGTGGAAACTTTATAAAATAAGCATTCGAAACTTGTATGAAACTTTTTCACCTTGGAGACGGTTGTGCTTCCCTCTTTTTGAAGCCGTGCTAACGCCATGCATGCCTTTACTGGTTTCCACATCTCATCATTGGGGTCATCATTTTCTGGATCTTTTTTTTTTTTTTTCCTACAACCTGCAGCTAAATGTTAAAGCCTGAAGCATTTCAGGTCCAGCAAACAAGAGTAAGTGTCAGACGGTAGCTGTGTCGGAGTGTGTAATCAGCTTCTCCGTCTGCTTATTTTACTGTATGCGTCTCCTTTGAGAGAAAACTGCTGAACCCAAGAGTCAAAATGGTAGTCAGTGTTCTTCTAGCTTCGGACTGACATTTTGAAGCCTGATGTAAGAAAAGAAAATGCGGACAATTCTAGATTTTTGAATGTGTTTGTTGGATGATTTGAAACAAATCAATGTTTTCTTGAAACATTGACCTTTTTCTGATCAACTTCCCCCTTTTTGTATTGTATTTGATACGTTAGGCTTTCACAGTAGATGTCTGCATTGTGCAAACACATGGCATAACTGAACAGGATTTTGAATCTATATAAAGAATGTGCAAAATATATTTAGCGGCACATTTCCTAGAAAAATCAGGTTTTGAGGAAAACAGAAATGAAGGTCTCATGAGAAATTGCATCAAAAATGACGCATTTCTAGAGTTACAGGGTTAAAGAGTGCATATTCTTCTAAGATAAAATAAGTCCCAATTTCATTTTTGAAATTAAAATCAGACAAACCTTTGACAATGTTGACTTACCTGGAAGGGTAAACTTGATTAAGAACTGAGTTGACTATTTAGAAGAAACATCCTGTAAGAATAGGAAATATTAGGAATATCTAGAATAAATTTCAACAGGTGGATAGCATCTGAGCATATCAGAAATACAACATAAAAATAAAACGCAGCCAGAGAAGGGCATTCCAACCAGCTTAAGTCATAAAAACAAACACCTGAGATGCGAGTGTGCTTTAAAACCTCAAGAATCGACTCAGACTTGTTGTCTGGGACTAAAGTTTATTAACAATCTTTACTGAATTGATCATTTAGAACAAGTCTTAACGTCCACACAAAACTCTAACTCGAACGAACTGCGCTTTAACAAAAGAGAAGGGCCGACAAAAATGTGGTCTGGCTGATTGTCATAGAAATCTGTTTTTGGACTGTTGTTGTGCAGAAACTGCAGTGAGATTTTGTTTCCACAGTCAAACGTTAAGAGCAGCAGAGTAATGATTAGGTTCAGCCTCGACTCTGAAACAGACGGAGATCCCTAAAAGGAAGGAGAGCAGCAGGAGGACAGACGTGGAGGAGGACAAAGAGGCGGCGTGAAACCCAAGTGGAATGAACATTATCTTTAAGGGAAGCCAGTAAAGTGCAGAGACGAATTTGGTTCATAATGATTTTTTTTTCGCCTACAATTTGCAATCTATACTAGACAAATAATAATTTCACAAAAGCTTTAATTTCCTGCCTTGAGGTTGTGCTAAAACCAGATCCTAATTGCAGCTCGCTGCAAGCATGCGCACGGATTAGGAAGTCGTTGTTTGTGCATAGTGCGTCTTAGATCTGCAGGATGAGTTCTGTTTAATGTAGTAGCCTCTGCATAACAGGTCCCAGCTGTCACAGCAAGTTACTGTGGAAAGGAACAACCAAACAATGTCGCATACACTTTGACCTTAACAGACTTAACGAACTTTCAGATCTTCACAGAATAACAGCCAGCTAAAAAGACAGATTCTGACATGCAGAGACAGTCCACAGACGGATTATTAGAAAAAAAAAAGCTCTCTTTGACTCTTCTTATATTTAGCATCTCAGTTGTTCCAATGAAAATATAGGTTTAATTAATCACAGCCAAAGACCTCAGGATCCGTCACATTTGGAACAGAAAATAGTCTTATATTCACCAGCAAAGGCGGCACAGAATTTTATTGGGCCCACAGCACAACTAAAGTCTATTTTTTCAATCTTCCAAACTTTATTGCTTGCATCTAACATTTCTAGTTACAAGATTTACAAGTTAGAGAAATAAATTGACTCTATAACAAAATGTTTTTCTTGACCATCCAAGAATGATTTTCTCTACATACTAGATAACTGTAGAGGCGAAGTTACAGTTTCGTCTGGCAGTCAGGTCTGACTTACAACAGAGTTCTGTATAAGCTTCAACACGACTAATTTAAATTTCTTTCTCTAAAATTCCAAATAGGGATTTGTGGTTTTCCTTTTACATACCAGATATCTTTAAATCTTAAATACATTTTCCCATTTGCCCTCAAAACGGATCGAAAAGGCTCAGTCTTGATAAATTCCTTAGAAATGAGACGTTTTATGGTTTGTTGTTGCTCACAGGCCGGCCCCCTGCTGGCCTGTCAGACCAAAGCACTTTATGTAACGTTGTGCCCTGGGCTCGAACTGTCCACCAGAAAACATTCACTTGTCAAATAGTTTTATAGTTTGGTGCAATTTATTTATGACTGAGCAGTCATGAATTTGAACTGTAGTTGTATAATTGTCATTCATTAGGGTCAAAGTTTGCATCGGAAGATATTCCAACTTCAAGAATAAGAGACATGAGTGAATTGACGAGGCCAAAAACTGTGTAATAAACAAGGAAACTCAAAGTATCTGCGTTGTACAAGAATAAACTCAAACCAGTCAGCACAGTCATTGCTCTCTTTCATCTGTTAAACATTGTTAGTTGAATTTATTGTTTCACGGCGCCTCGTTTGATAGCGTTATTGAGAAAATATGCTGCTGCTGCCTGAACGGAATCCCGGCACCAGTTTAGAAAACAGTCACAGCACTAACACAGTAGTTGTTAAAATGAGATGAAGAACACAGAAGTAGACCAAACACACAGCACACAGTGATAACTGTTTGTCTTTTCATCAGTTCTGACAGAGACCGTAACCTCCACCACTCGACTGACTTCTCTCCCACCAAGTGAGTCTGCTTTCGCCTTTTTTATTTCTTACGTTGTTGTCAGTATACGGCAAAAGTGTAATAAAATCACGAGGCAGCTATTTCTAAAGGAAGCAGCCAATGAGTAACAGCTTCTTGTTGTTTTGCTGTTTGTCTCCTTGTTGCCAGAGGGAACCAGCGGATCAAATCACAGGAATATGTCCAGCAGTGCCGGAGGGCTGGGTTTTGAGAAGAATGTCTTAACGCAGAACAGCAGTGGGACCTACTTCTCTTCATGTGAGAGCAACTTTCCACTCGTCGGCTAAGTTGTGGGAAGCTGTGGGTTTGTCTCCAAGCGAAGTTTGGCGATGTTGTATTTCTAAGCCCCGGTAGGGCAGAAGATTTCTGGGCTTGGGCAAGAGAGGAACTTTAAAGAGCTTCCAGGCAAAGTGGAGGAGGCAATTTAAAGTCGATGCAGTGGCCGCTCAAACAAACGGAAAGCAGAGTTATACTGCAGTTGAGCTAATTCAGGTGTTAATGAGCCACATATGAACTATTACCAAAAGGGAAGAATTTTTCAAGCTTAGGATAATGCACGTTATCATGCAGACAAAATTAAATCAATTAAATTGCTAAGTCCTGTACACAGTTATCTTTAATTTAATTGAGAGTTTTACTAAGAGTGATGTATAAAATATGGACGTCTGATGGCTTTAAAAATTATTTCAAAGTTTTACTAATACTAGAAAAGTTTGGTGTACAAAAATGCTATTTTTTTTGTCTGGAATGTAGCAGAACAAAATAACAAGGTTAAAAACAAGCCTTCTTCTTTAGAGCGTAGGCGTGTCGCATTAAATTATATTTAGGTTGATTTGAGATTGAGACGAGTAAATGGGAGGAGGGATTTAATGTGTCAAGCCTTTGATTCGTCAGCTCCCACGACAGCACAAATAGCTGGGTGCCTAGTGCGACTGAAATTGGGCGCAGTGCTTTTGCTGAATGTTGCGACAGGGATCAAGATTGTGGAATTCAAAAGTTTTTACCTTGATAACTTTGTCTTATTTTTTTTATGGATTCACAAATCAACTGGGCATCTAGGGATGGAATTTTAATGCTCTATCAGGATCCCTACCTGGTCAAATAACTATTAGTCAATTTATTCAGATAAAAGTTCAAGTTTTCAATTTCAAGCATCCGGGATGCCGAGGTGAGTGAATTTGTATTAGCGCAGACAGCTTAGTGTGGCATGAGATCAAGTCCTAGTTTGTTGTGAGTGATATTTGAAAGACAGTTGTTCCAGTTCTGTTGCAGTCGCGTGTGCGTAATTATTATTCGGCACAAATCATTCAATATGTCCAAAATATGTGTGGTAGTCTAACCTATCTGGTGAGCAAATTGTACATGCTGAAGAGTTAAATGATCAGCAAGGCAATCCTCAAGCACTTTTTCTCCTGTGACGTTGTGTCTTCATACTGAAACACAAAAAAGATGCACTGATAACTGATGTTGAACACAAGAAAAATCAAGGAAGAAAAAACATAAATCTTGCCCAGGCATCCAGAAAACGTCCTTTGAATGTAGCACTTTGAGATCATTATGACATCCATATTTTGGTGAAGTGTTTTTATGACTAGCATTTGGAGGAAAGCAATTTTCAGATTTTCTGTGCACTACTTAGAGTATCTTAAATGTGAGCTCCAATAATCTGCACCTTACTGGAGCTTGGTCACCTAGGTTGTTCAAATTCAAGTTCATTTAAAAAGTATGTATTTATTGTCTCTCCAGCCTCTATAGGCGTGACGAGTAACTACAGCTCCTCCTCAGGAATCTACCTGGGAGGAGATTCCTCTGGAGGAGGTGAAGGTGGCGGAAGCTACATCGATGGAGAGGGCTACGGGAGTGGAGGAGGAGGAAGAGGAGGAAGCAGTGGAAGCACTTATCTCGTGAGCTCCGTGTCAAAGGTTCGGTCCAGCTCGTCGGGTGGTGCCAGGAGAGCTCAGACTGGGGGGTCATCAGTGGGGCTGTCGCCAGGTTTCAGAGAGAGGAAGGCCATAGCCAGCCGCTCGGGAGGCTACGACGGTAGGATCCTGAGTTGCCACCAGAGGAGGCCACAAATGGAAACCAAAACTTGAAGGAAACAGGCATGACTCACGGAGATCGCTAACTCTTCATATGTGTTTTACTGCTAGGGAGTTCCAGTGGTAATTCCTCCCCAGAATTTCCACGCAAAGACTATGGGAACTACTGTAAGACTGAAACAAGTATAGTATCAAATAGTTTGTGATTTCACAGATGTGTTTTTGATGTTTCCTTCCACTTTCCTTCTTAGGCTCCGGTGCCACAAGAGGGAGGAGTGAAAGCAGAGGTATTCAGGTTTATTGCCCATTGTTATTTACGCTCCATCTCGCTAAATTGTCTTGGCCTGCTTTTTTTTCTTTTTATTAAATCAAGATTCCTTAGACTAATGTGTGCTTTGATTTCTTTCTCTTTTTTTTCCCAGAGAGCGAGATCAGAGCCAGATTGCAAAGTGCCTCCCCATCTGCCGGAAGATGTAAGACCACTGGAGACACTGATCCTTTGGCAGTTGTTACGCAACTCCTCATAAAGCACCAAAAAAAAGTTTTCTGAGAGTCCTTTCAAAGAAGTGCATTGGCGTTAAATTATTTCTCATGCGGGATTTTTGTTTTTGAGTTATGTCGCTGTCAGAGGTTTTGGCTCGAAAACTGCATATCACAAAGTCAAATTCCAACTCTCACATGCCTCGACATTTTTTCTCTATTAGTTGCACATGTATAGTTAGTTATATGAACAGAAACAGTAAGGTTGGGGTTGAAACAGGGACAGCTTTGACTTGCTCTGCAGTAAGACAATGTGGGGAAAAAGTAAAAGGGCCAGATCATGGTGGCAGGAATGGTACAAATGAGTCACTCCTGTTCTGGAAGCAAAATACCGAGGAGGAAAAGTGCTGCTTGTTGCGCCCCCTGCTGATTAAAGTCAGTAACTACTGTTATTCAATCAGTCATATAACAATTTTTCAGTACCACCTTTGGACCCTTAAAATGGGTCTCTGACTTCTCCATTGTGGTAGAAGAAGTGCTATTCCTTAAATTACACAGCATAGCAAAAACGACTATAAAAATTAAATGTAGAATATAAAAAAAAAAGCTTTCTCTCAAGAACTTCAACGTTTTACATTTTTTTCCGCTGTGGGGTTCCTCAACATATCAACTAAAAACAGTTTTACTGAATACACAAAAGCACTGAAATGCTTTAGATCACAACCCTTACTATAGCTTATTATAAATGCAGCATTTTGCCTCCTTAAAATATATACCTATAAAAAAAATAAAACATTTTGGAAAACAACTCAGCTAACTTCCGTTTGATAACCCAAGGAGACGTAGACTCAAAAGAAGGGATATAGCTGACTAGATTATTGAAAATTTATAATATTATTATACTTAATAATGATTACTACCACTTATTTGTTAATTTTGTTGTGTAGTTACATTTTTGCGTAAATTTTAACCTGTTTTTTCACAGAGAAACAGCTAACTGTTTAACAAAACCTAGCTTGGTTGAACTAGCTTCTTCCTATCTCCATAATGTTATCCATGATGAACTGATTTCTTTAGGCCAGCTGGGTAATGAATAAAATCCACAAAAAACTGATGTTTAGAGAGAGAAAAGAAAATCACATGAAATCTAAATTTCTGCCAAAACTAACCGGCTTAGCATCACTGCTAAAACGTTTGAGTCATTTTGAGTTTTTGTTGTTGCATCACAAGAAACGTGTGTCTCAAAAATGCCACTATTATTTAATTGCATTAAGATTTCTGTGGAGAAATAAATAATAAAAATAATTTTCAGTCAATAAAATTCGACAAAAACAGAAAGAGCCAAACTAACAAAGCAAATTTTGCTTTTCAAGCCTTTGAACTTGAAACCTTTCTGCAGGCAGGTTAGTGCCTCAAGGGTTTATTTATTCATAGATTTTCTTTTGACTTATTTTGGATCATTAAAGTTAAGTTGCCACTGACACAGATTTGCTCTTTGAGTTTTTTTGAACGGTGTTTGTATGGCCCTGGTGTGTTAGGGGCAGAGCTGGAAGACGTGAAGAAGCTGCTGAAGGGACGCTCCAGCAGCGTCAGTCCAACCCGCTCCTCCGCCTCAGTCACCCTGCCAGTACCTAAAAAAGCCAGTGTGGAGACCAAGACCGTCTCAGTGGGCACTCAGTCAGGTATATTCTGTTACTGGAGCTACAAATATGCATGTGCAGCACATTCTTAGACACTTTGTCTCTGACCCAGATGATTTAATCAGGATTGCTATTTGTCCCACTGCTACTGCCAAGCATCTTGTTCCTTTTTAGTCTAAAAGTGCTTGTCATTATGGGATCTAAAAACATGACTTTAAAACTTGATGGAAGGAGTAAAAACCTAGCAGCGTGACAGACATAATATATCTTAATAGAAAAATATTTTTGTCCATTTTGAAGCCATTGAAAAGTAACATTCGAATGAATTATAAACATTTTCAAGTATGCTTTATAAAAATGTTTATTCAAATTTATGGCAAAAATAAATAAATAAATAATATTACAGTAAACTCAAAAAGGTGTTTTGTACAGGCAAGATCACTGTTTGATGGACAGTATCCCTGTGCATCACACAAAAGAGAGGAAAACATTATAATTAATGTTTAACATGAAATGCGTAGCTAGAAAATTACTGAACACATGACTGCAACCACGTTTATTTAAAATTGTGCTATATGTAATTCATGGTTGCAAACTGAGTTACTTTTAAATAAAAGGGATTTACAGTGTTTGTTGAGGTGTGACTTGCAGATTCAGCAATCAATCAGTTTTTAATACATCAAAACAATATATCACAATTAGATTATCTATTTTTCTCTGTCAGAGCTTATTAAAAAAAATAACGATTTCGATTACTCTCATTCTGATTCATAATCCTAATTCAGCCTAGTAAATCTTTGCAACATTGTAAGGTTAGAAAACAGTATTTGAGCTTGTTAGTGTCATGAAATGATCAGTTAGTAGTGTTTAGTCTTATGCAAAATATACTTTGCTCTAATATAAATATGATCAAGGTAGACTTAACAAATAGTGTAAGGCTCCTTTCTCAAATTTTTATTTCTTTGATGATTTTCTCCAGCAGCTTCAACTCTATTTGAACCTGTTGTTCAGACCAATGGGTTCCACACTATCGACGTGTCGGGCCTCTATGACAGCAGACTGACATCCAGGCAGCGCGACTCTGGTGTCCAAGCAGGCCAACACACTGTCACAGTAAAGTCATGCCACTGTGACGCTGGAGTCAAATCCAGCCAGTATGACGTTAGCCTGGGCTCAGGTCAGTACGATACGGGTCTGAAATCTGGACGATATGACATGAGTCTGAAATCAGGCCAGTATGACACCACTGGGAGATCAGGCCAATACGACACCCTGGATTCGGCCTTTCCCACTTTCTCCTGGTCCACCTCCACGCTGCCCTCCTCCACGACCGTCGTCGCTGGCAACCCCACCAGCTACACCTACCAGCTTGGTCAGGTCAGCGCCAACAACATGTCAGGAGGCTCCCCGCCGCTCAGTCCCATCCCACAGCAATCTCTATCAGGTCAGAGTCATCAATTGGAGGCACACCTACAGGAATATGCAGATGGATTTTGTGCACTAAATGTTTTAATTGACTAGAAGCTTAACAAAAGACTAACTGCTAAAGTCTTTGATTAAGTTTGTCATTCTGTGCCTGCATCTCTGTTTCCAGTTTATGGTTTTCAGAATAACCTGGCTCCCGCCTCTGTCGGTGTGCTCACCACCAGCGGCGGCAACGTAACCGCTAACCTGGGAGGTAATGGCTGCTTGTCTGTGGAGTATCAGATATCTACCAGGCAACAATAAACCAAAACAGATGGTTTATTTAGAGAGTATGTTTGATTTGACAGGGTATGGCGTCCAGAAGAACGCTGCAAACGGCAGTGCTGTCATAAGCTCAGGGATCTCTACAGGTAAGCATAGAAACGTTTGCCTTTTTTGCTGCACGAATTATTGTGCAGCTTAATTATCTTACTGAAATGGCCTCTGAATGGGTTTCATCTTCTTTAGCCACTAGGTCCCAAATCGATGATGTCTATAAGAGAGACTACAGATATATGGCCTCTGACAAGGAGAACGTTCCTGCCAGGAGGGAGGGAGAAATGCTCATTCTGGCAAAAGACAGTGGCAAGCAGTTTACCACCACCAGCAGCACTCATATGGGAGGAGGTGAGCGGTGAACTCATGCCCCCTTGTGGAGAAAAAGAGGCATATCTCATGTCTTAGGAGGAGACACAGCACTTAATTTAAACCCGGGATCCCACATGCTTAAGCTTCAGTATAAATATCAGTTTATTTATCAGTTTATTTTCTTGAATCACGATGGACAAAAAGTAAAACCCAAACACAGAGCCTACTTAACAGGCTGTGTTGTAACCCTATATTTTCGTACAGCTCTTATGTTGAAAGGGGGGCCAATTTCCGACTGTCCCAATACGTAAGTAGACAATTGAAAAGAGGCCATTTTTTTCCTATTGTGTAGCCATATGAGTTAGTGGTACCCTGGAAGATGAGCCATTTTGCCCAAATAAAAAAACGCTACTGTTGGTGATGTAACATGTTACAACTGCAAAACCACACACGCTCTGTATAGCAGTATTTTTTTTACCATGTTCCACCACAAGGGGGAACCCATGTTTATTGATATAATTGGATTGTGCAAAAAGCGGATTTTGAATGATTGTTTGCCATTTTGCTCGCCACAGGTTCACTTTCAGGAGACTCAATAAAGAAGGAGAAGCTTATTTCCAGCTACGTTGACACGGGCACTCTGAAAGCAGAGACAGGCAATTCATACTGTAAGCATAACTTATACTTATCTTTTCAGAAATATTAGTTTTCAGTGTAAATAGTGGAAATTGATCTGTTTGTTCTTTTGTTTTTTTTTCATCAGACGGAACATCCGGAGTCCTGATGAAAGATAAGGCAACCTATGCAGGTACATCATCAACGTTTTTAGGTGTTAATCCTTAAATAAAGCCCATTTGGAGCTTTACTTGCAGTATTATCACAAACTGAACTGAAGCCATCTTTAGCATCTTTCTTCTGTTTTTGATGTTTTATAAATTAGAAAAACGTCATATTGATAGATTAAAACGGCTGATGAAAGCCGGGATTTAACTCCTCGGGTTAATCTGCTGTTTTCAGAGATTCACAGAGACAGCGGCGTCTTTGGGGGAGGAGGACTGTGCTGCTGCTCCGACTCCTGCTGCTCCTGGTGGAAGTGGCTGCTGGGCTTGCTGCTCCTCTGCCTGCTCCTGCTCGGGCTCCTGTTTGGCCTCATTGCACTGGGTAAGAGGCTTGTAAAAGCATTAACTTGATTAAAGTAATACTAAGAAAATAAATGTGTCCGTAAAGAAACCACCTCAGCCCTGAGAGTTTAGAGCTTTGGCACCACAAGGTGTCAGATTGATAGGTTTTAGACCAGGAGAATGTGCTGCTTTAGCTTTTACAAGCTGGAGGATGTTATTTCACAGCACTGAGACAGTACATGTGGTCCCTTTTTTTTGGAAATTTGATCTCTGAATGCCTCCTTCACTCTCATACAGCCTGGCATTCATTGGTGCAGCTTTGGAAATTGTTGCATGATGACATCACATCACACGACTCATCTAAGATCTCTGTTTGTTAATGAATATATTCCAAATCTAAGAAATTTAAACTCTTCATGAATAAAAACTAAGTCAAACTGTCGGAGTCTCACTGCCAGAGAGACGCTTCTGATGGAAGCGTCACTTTAAAATTCTTTCCATTCACTGTAACTCCAACAGCAAAGTTTCCATCTTGATATTTCTCCCCTGAGTACCAATGTGATTATCACCCAGAAAGATTCCTGCCTGAATTGAAGCTACACCACCTCATGCCAGAAAACACTTTTTCAATGAAATAGCGAGGATCACATCTGTATTTGATTGTCTGATTGTAAACTCCAGCACTGATTTGTAATAAAGAACCAATTCTATTGTCGGTAAATATACTTGATTATGGTGACTAAAAACATCACCGAGGTATCTGTTAGCATCTTGTTTACTGGCATATTATGTGATAGACACAAAGAAGTGCTTGTAATGTGAGAAATGGAATATAAATGAAAACATCTGAAAAGTATGGCATGCATTTATATTCCCCTCCTTCACCCTTCCTGAGTTAATACCAACTAGCATCACCTTTCACTGTTTACAGCCCCCAATGTTTCTGTGTGTCTGTGTCTGCTTTGCACATCTAGAGACTGAAATATTTGCAGATTTGAGCATTTTTAAGTCTTAGTGTGTGTTTTGGATTGATGTCTGGACTTTCACTGGGCCATTCTAACACATACATAATGCTTTGACCTGAACCATTTAATTGTAGTTCTGGCTGCATCTTTAGGGTGGTTATCCCATTATAAGGTGAACCTCTGGCTGAAGTCTCAAGTACCTTGCAGACTCTCGCAGCTTTTCTTCCAGAGTTGCCCTGTATTTAGCTGCTTCCACCTCCCATCATCTCTGACCAGCAGTAGCACTCTTTTACCACACGCTGTTTTGGCATATTGACCAAAATCTCAACTTTTCTTCCACATTCTCACCGTGCCCCTACATGGCTTATCGCAAACTGCAAATGGTACTTGGTATAACGGTATTACGGTACTTTCTTTTTGTGTCTCTCCTTGTCACGTTTTCACCTGTTCTGTGGATCTACAGCTTCTCCAGAGTTACTTGTTGGCTAAATACCTTGATACATGCTCTTCTTGTCTGACCTGTTAGTTTAACAAGGCAACATTGTCTTTCTACTTTCAGATGATGGATAGAACAGGTTTTTTTTTCTGAGATGTTTAAAGCTGTGGATACTGTTTACTTTCTCCACAAATCTTCCCAAAATCTGGCTGTGGGTTTCTAGAACAGATTGATTTACAATGAGATAAGTTACACACAGATGGACCCTATTTACTAAATAGGGAACTTCGGTCGGATGAAATTAATTTTACTTTGGGGAAGACTAAAGATGGCTGAATAAAATGTGGAACACATTTTGAACTTTTCTTTCACTTCACAATTATAAATCACTTTGTGTTGGTCTATTATATAAAATTGCAATAAAACACATGAAAGTTTGCAGCTATAATATTACATCACATCATAGCCTTGCCTCTGTCTATGGCTTTGTGCACTAACGGACAATATTTTCTGGTTAATTTGCCTTTTTCTCACAAGTAGATTATGTGCTTATGTAATGTAATTTTGACAGCACAAGTTACTCCTCGCATCCTTTTTGATGTCCTGGATGCTGATTAAGGATGTAAATGTATCGGTGTGAATTGGTGCTTTAAGTTTACTGAAAAATACAAACAATTTGTCAAAGTAAACACAGAAAATTTTCATTCTTTCAGCCGAGGATGTGAGGAAGCTCAAGAAGCAAGTATCGACTCTGGAGAATGAGGTCTCAGTCGCCAATGCTCGCACTAGTCGGCTCTCCGCCGGTTCTTCCAATGACGTCAACACCTATGTGAGCGGCGGAGGCGGAGGGGGAGGCACAGGCACCGACAACACACTCATCCTCGGGTTCGGAGGTGCAGGTGGAGGTGGCTCGGACTCCAAAACGCAAATCAGAATTGCTGGTGCTGGTGCTGGTGCAGGCGGATCTGCCAGTCGGAATGATGTTGATGTCGGCGTTGTGGGTGTCGGTGGTGCTGGAGGGGCTGTGGGAGCTGGAACTAGCTCCAGTAGCAGCTCTGGTACCAGTTTCAGTGGGAGCGCCGGCAGTGCTGGTACCAGCTTGAGCGGCGGTGCTGGGAGTGCTGGTACTGACAGTGTCAGTGCAGGCGGTGCCAGTTTTGGCGGCGGCACCGGCAGCTCCGGCAGCTCCGGAACCAGTTTCGTCATTGGCACTGGCGGTGGGACCAGCGGTGATGTCGGGACTGGAGTGCGTGGAAGATACATAGATAGCGCCTACCTTCAGATGGCCATCCATCAAATGTTGAAGTCAGAAATGCAGTCACAGGCATTTAGAGGTAAAGCGCAAACACACATGCATCTCCCGCATGCATGTTCTGAATTCAGTTGATTGATATCCTCTTTTCTGACTCAGGCTTCCTGGCATCCTCAGTGCAAGGAGAGAGGGGATTACCTGGGCCTAAAGGTACCAGTAAAACACAGTTTTTTTTCATGAAAACCAAATAAATGAAACTTCTTTTATGTAATGAGAATTCATCTGCTTATTTATTTATTTGCCTTTTTCAGGGGACTCTGGACTGAAAGGTAAGAAAGAAAGAGCTCTGTTTTCCATTTTTTCCTTTACAGTTTCATGAAAGTAAAATATTTTTCTGTATCAACAGGGGAACCTGGTTTCCCTGGAAATCCAGGTGTGTAGCCATTTTCTTTGGTCAACCAGCTGATTTTCACGTTTTCCTTTGAAAGGTTAAACACTTTCATGATATAATCCTCCTGACTTTGACCTTTGCTTTCAGGCGCACCAGGTCCAATGGGACATGCTGGTCCTGAAGGTCCCAAAGGACAGAAAGGAAGCCAAGGTAAAGAGATTGCACTATACTCTATTGTGGCACTTATTGGTTGGTGTGGACTGATGTCTTTAATGCAAAATGTCTGGTCAGGTGAGCATGGAGTGGAAGGGCCACCAGGTGTCAGGGGCCGCGAAGGACTACCTGGGCCTAGAGGCGACCTAGGACCTGCAGGCTTTGGACTCAAAGGGGATAAAGGTATGGCTCCGTGTAGGGGTTGTAGGCCATTACTGTAGTATTTCTGGTTCAGAAGTAAGGGGGTTTCTTCATGATGTCGTGTTTGGGTTTCTCTAGGTGAAGCTGGATCTGTTGGATCTGCTGGGGCCCCTGGACAAAAAGGTAAGATGAGTGGAAAAAAACTTAAAATTTTGTAGAAAATAAATAACAAGATGCAGTAAGACCGTATGTTTCTATCAAGAGCCCTCTCTGGTGTATGAACTAAAAATGCCACCAGATGGCAGTGTGGAGTCATCTTTAATTCAAGCCTTGTTCAGAGGCGGTACTAACAGCCTTTCCTACCAGTTTTAGAAGAAAGTGGAGCTCACTAATCAGATCACAGTTTTATTTATGTGCAAATAAAACATGCAGCCGAGTCACAGCGTGTCAGAGAAACAACCAGCAGGACATCAACAGCTCTGCTCATGTTTCCATAACAACAGTCAAATGACGTACATCATTATTAACCACCTGGCTGAGATTTTCCCAGGATGCACTTTGAGTTTGTTTCAGCTGCAATGCCTTGACGAGCTTAACGGTGTAACTTAACAGACATGACATGAGAGAAGTGAAGGGAAGTAAATAATGTGGGACTTTCCAAAGCTCAGCGCCGGCGCACAGACATGAAAGACTAGAGTCTGGATTTCACATATCGAGGGATAAACTGTACTCTCATACGTGAGAGTACAGTTAATATTTTGGGATACATGACAATGCTGTGTTCCCCCTTACCTATATATGGGAAGTTGAGTGGAAGGAAAAAGTGAGCCAGCACATGGGGCATGATCACAGAGATTAAATGCCTTTAAAGGCTAAGCTTGCTGAACATCTCACCTGCAGTAGTTCATTAACAGTAAGCCATATTCATCAAAATAAACATAAATAAATGCTTAAAATACATCACTGCAATGAATCTGAAATACCTGGACCTTTTGATACGCTTCATTTTTATTGAGATGATGATGTAACATCCTATTCGAGGCGAGAGTGTTACTCCTCCTCTCGCTCCACTGCAGCAGGTGTTCCTTTTTGTAAAATAGATGGCACTGAACGCTACAACGTAGATGCAAAGTCAGGCAGTCGTGGTGATTTATGTTTTGTTTTGTCCATAGGTGCACAAGGAATCCAAGGGCCACCTGGTCAGTTCCTTTCTTTCATACATACATACACACTTTCCCAGTTTTAGTAGCTGACTATGTGATTTGATATTCTCCATTCTTGGTTTCCTGTACGTCAACCAGGTCCTCAGGGTTTCCGTGGTGAGGCAGGACTACCTGGACCAAAAGGTTGGTTTTACACACGATTTCACCACTCACAAATAACAAAAGCATAGCAAATGTTAACTGTTTCTATGTTGTGTATGGCGCTCATGGTGATTTCTTTCTCTCTCTTTCTCTTGCAGGTGATAGAGGGCTTGCTGGATTCCAAGGACTCAAAGGTTTGCAGCTCTCCTCTTCTTTTCAGACATAATGCGGAGTGAGCGAATGATCTGAATCAGTTTGATTTCATTCTGGATTTTAGGTGAAACAGGTGAAAAGGGAATCAGAGGTCTGCAAGGTGAGCACAGCTCTGTGAATTGTTATGAACTTGGTTCGGTCTGCATGGCTTTACTGATCCAGACGTCTTGCTTATCAGGGGAACCTGGTTTACCAGGACCAGCAGGAGAGAAAGGCTCCAAAGGATCTATGGGTGAGTCGCAGGACTGACTAATCGAATCTGACATTAGCTTGCTGTTCCAGACTATTAACTGGATCCTCACTGGTTGCTCGGAAGCAATAAACACGATCATTATGCGACATCTTGTCTTGTGGGTTTATTTTCGAAATGATGAACTTTTTGCTTTTTGTCATCAGGACTTTCTGGACAAGACGGTGAAAAGGGATCAAGAGGTAAGGTATCATCGCAGCAGCACAGTTCCACACTGAATTTTATCTCCCAAGAAGGTCTGAAGCGCGTCAACCTGTGGTCATCATGAATTCAGTTGTGTATTTTATGGACTTCAGGGGACCAGGGACCGCATGGCCCTCCTGGACTCAGGGGTTCTGCTGGGCCTCCTGGAGATGCTGGACTTCCAGGTAAAATCCCTTCTTTTAAAATATTCGTTGTTTGACCACATGCATATTTTCTATTGCTGTAACACACGTTGCCCCCTTCCCCCTGTAGGAACACCAGGGCTTCAAGGACCACCAGGTAGGCGTCTTTTTAAGGAAGCAGCACAAAAATCAAGGAACCTAATTCAGTTCTTCTTGTTTAAAAATATGGTTAGGGATTTTTGAACTGAGGTTCTGTTAAAACAACATAAGCACTTGAAATCTCCCAGCTTCAGATTGGTTGCCCATGGAGACTACAGCTGATGTCTCATCCAAGATCAATGGAAACTTCTACAACACTATCCTTATTCTATAAACCTTTAAAACTGTCACCATGTTCACATTCGGTGCACATTTTAATTATGAGTCAGAAAACCAGTTGGATTTGCAGTTTGGTCTTGACCAAGCAACTACAAGCAACACAAGACAATAACAATGTATTTCTCTCCCTGCAATCAAATACAAAAGGAACATGTTCAGAAATGGCACAGAGCTGTCTGGCACTGGTTTAATAAAGAAAACAAACCGTCAGAAATACAAATAAATAGGTTATATCTGAAACTGTAACCAAGTTATATAGCAGCTGCCATATTGGATTCACCAGCCGGGGCTGCTGGGAACTCAGAAAAACCAATTTTTGAATACACAGAGAATGAAACAACTGCAAATTAGATTGAAAGATATCAAATGCTTCTGACCTTAACAGAACCTCTTTCTTTTGTTTTTGTTTTTTAAAAAAATCTGCTTTCATTCCTGTCATGTTTTCCACGTCGACTCTGTTCTTTGTGTTGTTAGGAATTCCAGGAAATCCCGGCCAACCAGGAGCCAAAGGTACAGCTGCCGTCCACCTGCAGAGCTTTCCTTTCAGTGAATGTTTTTCAGCTGTTTGACGTGCGTTTGTGTGTTTAAAGGTGAACCCGGTCAAGCTGGACGAATCATCAATGCAGGTGAAGGAAATTAGAATGACAAAACACTTTTCAACACACCCGGTGAGACAGCAGCTAACGGTGTAGCGATCTCTGTCGTTTCCCAGCCGGCTCTACTTCTGTTGGCATCCCAGGACCACCTGGACCTGCTGGGCCCCCGGGTCCCGCTGGTTCTCCAGGACTATCAGGTCTCTCTCTCTCACAGAAATGATTCCTGAAAAGTTTTTGCCATCTGTTATGATAGATCGTTGAATCTGGTGACTGCTGCAAGTAGTAACCAGCTGATGTTTTCAATCGATCTCTTCAGGTCCCATTGGCCCTGCTGGTCTGCCTGGCCCACCTGGTAGGTCGCTGTAGACATATATTTTCATTTTACTTTAAACATTTTGCTCTTAGATGGCAAGTCTGATAGGTGTTGTGTTCTACTTGTCCCTGCAGGTCCTAAAGGTGATAGAGGATATAAGGGAGAGCAGGGAGAGACTGGAATAACCAGGGGAACCATAAGTTCATCTACAGCAGAGAGTGAGTCCTTTTTAATCTTCCTGCAGATGAATTTCCAATTTAATTTAACGCAGAGTCCGCTGACCGTAAATCTCTCTTTCTTTTTTAAACTAAAAACATTTTATTTAAGTTGTAAACTTTCTGACATTGCGGTTGTGAACGATGAATATTTAGAAGTCTTCTTTGTGTATCTCGTCATTTGTTTGCATGTTGCCACTCATTAGCAGTGTTTACATAGCAGTAAATCTCAATCTGCAACAAACCGACATATTTTGACGGCAGCTTAATTTATAAGTCACACTTTTGAACACCGATGTCTGAGTGAATCATCAAAACGCATTTCTTTCGACAAGTTGCGGCGCACAACTGAGAAATTACTTGGAAAACATCTTCATAGCTCGTGGAAAACTCACTGTGAAGTGAAGCATGGCGTTGGCTGCATCGTGATGTGGGAACGCTTTTGTTCAGAAGAGCAGAGTTGAGGCCGGAAGCTCACCTTCCATAACGGTGCAAACCTTTTAACCTGGTGAGGTACAACAGAATGGCTCCAGTTGATTAACATTCAACTAAAATGTCCCAGTCAAAGTCAAGACCTACATCTAATTGATGGTCTTTGGTAAGACAATTGTGTTCACAGATGCTTTAAATTCAATCTAACTGAGCTTGAGCCATTTAGCAAAGAAGAGGGAACAATGATGCTTGCTGTAGATGCTCAGCCCTGATAGACTCTGAATCGGCTGCTGTAGTTTCAGTAAGTTCTCCTTCGCCTTACACACTTACTGTTGGTTTAGCAGATAAATCCCGTGAGCATACACCGAGTTTTATGGATGAAATGTGAAAAAGTTAATTTGTTCAGAGTACTTGATGCAAAAGTCTCATCGTGGGATTTTGATGAAGTCTTTACCTGCATCTTTGTCACCGCCCTTTCTATAATTTGCTAGAGAATTCAGGGAGTTTTCTTTATCAAACTTGTGGTGCAAAAGTAATTGTTATATTTTTTTGAAACATTTTATTCTTGGTTTGTTCTTCAGGGCAGTTCGGCGCTGGAGGAAGCTCCTCTTTCGGTGGCATACCTGGGCCACCGGGTCCACCTGGGCCTCCCGGACGTCCAGGTGAGATAGAGATCAGGCGGCGTCCCGAATCTCGCTGACTCGGATGGTTTCTGACGTTTTGTGCTTTCATCAGGCGACTCGAGACAAGGACCTCCAGGACCACCAGGGCCTCCAGGGCAGCCAGGCAAGTATTTGTATTCGCTTCTGCAACAGTTGCTACGGCAACGCATGCAGACGAGATGATGATGATGATGATGCAATGTCCGGGTAGAATTTAAATGCCGTTACGTATCGCTCTTTAGGTTATGGGATACCAGGACCTAAAGGAGAAAAGGGAGATGTGGGTTTTGCGTCCAGCTCAGGTAAAATCCAAAGTCTCAGCTTGTCTTTAGTTTTTGTTTATTATCTAGTTTCTGCAGTTTGCAGGACGTTTCCAGCCTGTTGTGACACACACTTTTCTGCTGCTGTGCTTATAGGAACATATTATACTGGACCACCAGGACCTCCTGGGCAGCCTGGGCAGCCTGGACCTAAAGGAGCAACAGGTGATCATGGTTATAAATCCACCTGTGTGTACTGACGTGGGTTTGCTCCCACTCACAATCACGTTGCCTCTGTGTTTGTTTCAGGCTCTCCTGGACCCCGCGGATACACAGGTGCTTTCTGTAGTTCACATTTATGAAGATCGCACAGATTTTAATGTTTGGAGCTAAAAAAAAACAACAAAACGTTGAGATGAATGAATTGCCTCGTTGCTTTGTTGCTTGTGTTTTACTTGAGGACTCGTCATCATCACACGTGTGTGTTTTTGCTTTGACAGGAGACACTGGAGCTCCAGGAATTCCAGGCGCATCAAGAGGTGGAGATTTTCAAAACGTTCCTAAACACTCTTCAGTCTTGTTCACTGATTGTTTATATCCTGTGAGAAACAAACAAAGAAAAAAACACAGACTATCTTATGTTTCCAGGTTCAGTCTCAGTCACCTCTGGCCCTGCTGGGCCCCCAGGGCCCCCAGGGCCTCCCGGCCTGCCTGGTTCCTTTTCTTCCTCCACTGAGATGCGACAGTACATTTCAGACTATCTGAGTAAGTCTTTATCCAAGAACAAGGGAGTTGGAAGATGGGAACAAACTACTGATATGCCTTTATTTGGTCCCTACAGGTAGATACAGACTGAGCAGTCTACCTGGCCCTCCAGGTCCACCTGGGCCTCCAGGACTCCCAGGGACCTTCTCAGGGTCTATAGACGACATCTCTACTCGCATCATTGCATACCTGCGACGTAAGACCTGATATCGGTCGTATAAAGGGGACCCACCTTTGACCTTTAGGAAAGGTCACAGTTGGCTGTTTGTAACCATGTTTAACTGTGGAACTTCAGGTTCAGACTCAGGCTTCAGTATCGGCGTTCAGGGACCTCCAGGACCGCCTGGGCCTCCTGGGCCCGCCTCTGGCTCCCTGACTGTCAACGCTCTCATCACCATGCTTCAGAGTGAGTACATAAACAGCTTCCTGAAAGATGTATAGACATCCCTAGTGAAAATGTAAGTTAGAAAGCCTCAAAAGGTGAATATATATGTGTTACACCGACCTAATCTCAGAAGATTTTGTACTTTTCAGGGGAGGTGTTATGTAAAATGAATTTTTCAGCTTTATGTTATGTTGTAATGTTTTTCCCTCATCAAAAACACACTTGGAGTGTTGCTTTGATTTTTCATGCATGTTTGAGAAATCCTTTAATCTCCCTTGGCAACCATTCGGGTGTGCCTAAGCGCTTGCTCTCACAAAGCACCGCCTATTTCCACGATGCTTCTCTAGACTAGCGGCAGCGGCAGTTAGCAAACACCCGGTGGAGCTGCACATCTGCCGAGGTCATCATAAGAACTACTTCTCAGTCCTAAAGAAAGTTGTCAGAGTAGAAACGATGAAACAGAAAAACAAATCGTTCCTGTTGTGAAGTACAGTGGAGGAACCGTAACGCTGTGGGCCTGTTTCTCTTCACAGGCTTCCAGAAACAAGGCCTGTGTCTGGAAGCCTTGTTAAAATACAGAGATGGTTTACGTACAAATCTTGTGCCCTTTCACCAGAAAACTGTATATTTAGGTGTGTGTTCAGCAGAAGAATCACCTGAAACACAACAACAAATCAACAAGGAAAACGGTTCAGCAAATCCAAACTCAACTTCCTTCCCAAGTCTGAATACTATAAAATAGGTTTTAGCGAGGGGAGCAGGAAGGGAGGCGGGAATCAAAGATCCAGGACTCTAGACGATCTAGATTAGGGGTCTTGAAGTTCAACAGTTGGTGTCCTGTGGCTATTAAATGTCTTCCTGGTCTAAACAAGTGTGTTTAGACCACATGGCGCAATTTCCTCCTTAGCATGCAATCAGGATTTACAGACTCCTGTTATGACAGAATTATTTGATTCAGCTGTGTTGAAACAAAGACACATATAAAATTAGCAAGAGACGGCTGGCCTTTGATGATCCAGGAAAATGGAGAACGGATCAAGGAAGATCCCTCTTCATATGCCATTACAGGATCAAACCGTGTTCTCTATTAGTTGAAAGAGTGTCTACAGAGTATTGACACACGTGGTCGAAATCTTTCTATAGAAAATAATAATTTTCCTCATGTGGGGTGACAGAAAAACTGAAATTCATTGAAAGCCATTGTGTCTTTACTTTATCCTCATATTGGACGGTGCAGACACTGAAGTTTCATAGGGTGTATCAGTCTGATCTGTGTGTCTGCGGTTTGAAATGTCTAGGAGATGACGTGAGAAGATATTTGTCTGGACCACCGGGGCCTCAAGGACCTCCCGGACCCCCAGGGGCCTCAGGAGGACTCTCCGGCACTTACAGAGTAGAGGAGATAGCCACATATGTCTTCAATATCATGAACGGTAAGAACAGCTCACAGCAGAAATCCGTAACCTTGGGAGGTGAGGTCAATCACTGAGGTTACTATGACGTTCAGAGAGGGGGATTGCGAGAGGCCCGCCAGGTCCACGAGGTCTGCCGGGCCCCCCCGGAGCTCCAGGCGCAGGAGGCTCTGGCTTCACCACCGCCACCATCGACTACTCGGCTCTGATCCGAAGTGAGAGCGCTCTGTCAGTTTTACACGTCTTTACAGACGCAGAGTGGAAACTAATCACCGTCTTCATCCACGCAGATTCAGATTTCCGCTCCTGGATCACTTCCGCTGTGCAGCAAGGTCCTCCTGGTGCCCCAGGGCTGCCTGGGCCTCCTGGTCCTCAGGGGCCCCCAGGGGTCTCCACGGCGACGGTGTACGGATCGGGAGGTCGTGGCTACAGCTTGGAGGAAATTCAGCGCTACCTGCAGGGTGAGGCTGAAAGAAACTAAAGCCCATTTGAGTTTGGGTCAACATTTTGTATTTAAAACAGACAGTTTTAGAAACGCAGAGTCGGCGTTATAACATTTTTCCGGTCTAGTCCATGTTCACATCGTCGAAGCAACAAGAAATAAAGATGACGACCAAATCAATTTCATGTTTCACAACTTCATCTACTGTAATAAGCATAAATCTGAGTCCTGTGTGTAACGTGATCTTACTGTGCTCTGTCTCAGGTTCTGGATTCAGAGGTCTCCCTGGACCCCCGGGCCCTCCAGGTCCCCAGGGCCCACCGGGCGCTGTCACCGGATCAGTGTCCTACAGTGGAAATCTCCCTCGGGAGAGCATCCGCGCTGAAATTCAACAGTATCTGTCTAGTAAGAATCTAACAGCTCACACACACATACGCAAATGCTTTAATAGTAAAAGTAAGTGCACCCCTTAGTTCAGAAATACATGCGGTAAAATGAAATGAGACATTAGCTGCTCCCCATCAGATATGGAAAATTAGGTGAAAGTTTGATTCCGCTGTTTACGTTGAAGTGGAGAAAATATGACAAAGCATTTTAGCACAAACCCCTCAGCAGTTGTCGAGCACGGTGGTGGCGGGTCGATGATTTGGGCTCATCTTGCAGCCACATGAGCTGGCAATAAAAATAAAAACGTTTGCTGATTGGGGTAAGCAAACGATGGACATTAGAGGGTTTTATATTTCCATCTTATTTTAGCGATTAGCACAAGAAAGCAGTCAGTGTATTTCCTAGAAATGATAGATTCTTACTACAACGGTGAGATTTCCAAAAGGCTGCCAACATTTTACAGCATTTTTCATGTTAAGCTCAAAAGGATAAAACGACCCCTTTTGCTGCATCCTTTCAGCCTTTCTGTTGAGTGCTGAAAGTCCTGCTCTCTCTCGCTCTTCTGCAGCCTTAAAGAGCCCCAACATGTATTAGAAAACATGGCTCCCTTCTGCAATGTCTTGCATCTCTGTTGCTCCTCTGACTTATTTTATTTTCGTAAACTCACTGGCCTGAGAACAGTTCCACTTTGAGCCTCTTATAATAATTTCCCCACTGAACAGTGTTAGAAAAATCTGTACTTGGACATGGTGCATAAAATGGTTGAATAAAACGGATCAAGCTGAAAGTTGTTTGATTCCAGTGACCTGTTGATTCCTCTAACAAAAGGACTGATGCTAATTAATTGACACGGGTCAGAAAGTCGTGTTCAGAATATGCACACACAGCAAACCTGCCGCACCACGTTCAACCTCAAATTCTTTTTTTTTTTTTTTTTCAGGCGACAGCGTTCGACGTACCATTGTCGGGCCTCCAGGTCCTCAAGGTCCAAAGGGTCAGAAGGGAGAACGCGGAGAGCCTGGCTACTCCCAGAGCTACATACAGAGCCACAGCTACCAACAGAGCGACGGTAGCTATGGCTCCCAGCGGAGAGACGTTGATGTCAGCAGGCTCTCTGAGACGCTCGACTACTCCAACGTCGCCATGAAAGTTACAGACTACATTAAGAGTGAGTGCTGCTGCAAGATTTTCTCAATACTTCTCTAAATGAGCAATAATTTTGCCCATTATTATCATACTTTTAAAAACATAATAAAATTCCCAAACTTGACATTAGGAAAATGGAAGTATAACGTCAGACTGAGAAGAAAAACAGTTTCTGCATCTTCTGAGAGGATGTAAAATGTCTGGTTTTCCTGCAGATCAAGGCCTGCTGCAGCAGTACATCTCCGACGGTTCATGGAGGACAAACGTCCGAGCAATTCAAGGACCCCCAGGTCCTCCGGGCCCTCCAGGACCGCCCGGCTACAGCCGTGTGATTGGCTCCTATGGCAACGTCACGGCTGACCTGATGGACTTCTTCAGGAGTGAGGATGCGGAGTTTTAGCTTTCCACCGTCTTCATCAAAAACAGGAAGATAATAATGTGGCAACAGGCAAATATTTTTAAACGACTCGTTTTGTTTCCTCAGGGTACGGCACCGTTCCCGGCGCGCCAGGAAGCCCAGGTCCAAAGGGAGAGAGAGGGCACCCCGGACCCAAAGGAGACAAGGGTAAGATTTGCACAAACCTGATGAAACTCTGCAGCTTTTGTAGAGATTTTTCATAAAACTAAAGCAAAGAGATTTGGTTTGATCACAGGTGATCCAGGACCTCCAGGTTTACCTGGAATCCCAGCGCCCCTCACCGTCCAGATTCCACACAAAGTGCAAAAGAGAGAAGCAGGTAACTTGAGCGGCAACATCCGATCTCATCTAAAAGATAAAATATCTGAAAAAAACCCCCCATAAATCATTAAATATCTTAACCGTTCTTCTTGTTTTTGATGCAGGCGATAAAGGGGCAGTTCGTCAAAAGCGTCGTCGACGTCAAGCCGGCTTCAGCTGAAGGCCGTCCTGCTGGCCGACGCAATATTCCACATCAGCTTTAATTGTTTTTTGTTTTTAAGATTTTAGTTGTTAAACTGTACAAATATGCTCTTTACTGTTTCTTTCCAAGACAGGTTGGTTTGGGAAAATAATTAAAAAAAAGCAATCATCTCTTTAAAAATGCTTCTTGTAGAGGTGCTGGCCTGTGGTTCTTAGAAGGCTCAGACTTCACTGTTCAACTTGTGGGTGTGTAATGTTTACTTTGCTAAGTTAGAAGCTTACGTTCCCTTAGCCTGGGGGCAGCTTTTGCCAAGCAATAAGCGGCGGTTGCTTTTTATTTCAAATGCAAGCATCTGCTCTTTTTACTTTTTATACTTGCTGACATTTGAGGATTATATGTATCGAGGACTATAGAAGCGTTGAAAAGCATTTATTTCGCATCGGCCCCATAAAAATATTTTAAACCATTCGGCCTCTAACAAAAACACGAGCTAGACTCGGCCTCAAAGTGAGGGTCATTTTACGAAGGTTTGAGATTTACTTGAAAGGTTTTTTTGGTATAAAGAAGAGAAATATGTTTGTATTGTTATAGAGATGGACTCGGAAAGACACGAATGATTTAATTGTATATTTTTGTGTAAGAGCACTGAATTTGATATTTTCTATATGCCTTAAGTGTTGGAGAAAGTAAATTATAAACATGGATGAACCTTTTGGATTAAAGTACCAGACCAAAAAAAGAAATATATAATAATAAATCTATTTTTGGATTTGGGAGTCTTTGTATTTTTATGACTATTTTATAAACAGTTTCAGTCTAAAATAAACAGTCAGGGTTTTATTTACAAGAAAAGAAAATGGGCATTTTATAAAGATGCATTAAATACATTAGATCTGACATCAAAAAATGCATATTATAGGAATATTCATGATGGGAGAGTGACGCTTGAAAACGATGCAACTGAAAAGAAAAATGTAAAGAAGAAAAAAAAAGAAATCTAAGAAAAATCCAGCATTCATAAAAAACTGATGTTCAAGTCATCTTATAGAAAATATACCACAGAGCAGCAACAAATGAATATGATGATGTAACATACAGCTGAAAGCTTCAGATGCTGACATCCATACAGTAACAGGTACTCTGATAAGCAACGGCAGCATCAAGGTAGAGAAGCGTTAGAAAACTAAAACGATGCAAGAAAATAAAAATAAAATCGAGCGCAATAATTAAACAGGAAAAACTCTGAAACATTACAGTCATCTGGAGTTTCGATAGGCTTCTGTGAGGCAAAGGATCAAGTCTCTGAACCTTCATGAATATTCTTTAACTCAAGTGGCGAACCAGTGCAGTTACATTCCTTTACAATTCAAACTTTACAACAAACCATCTGTTTGTGCGAACGCTGCTCCAAATAAGTGACCTTATTTCTATTCTTTGAACAGGATGACGGTGTTTACAGCACTTTGGGGCGAGGGAGAGTAACAGTATGTCATAAATAAATACATCAATTTGTCTCTGGAGGAGACAGAAATGCTGTTGGTAAGCACACTTCTTGATTATTCTGTAGTCACACGAACACGGTACGTTCTAGTTTTTTGGATACAGCTTTATGACAAATTTTTTTTTTATGCCCTATGATAACATTAGATCCAGTATGCACAGTAAATACACTCCTCTTTTCTACTCCCAGATCTACTTTACGTGTAGCCACAGATTTTTTTTTTCCCCAAATGGATTTGATCACCAGCTAATGTGAAATGCAACAGGGACAATCGCGTTAAGTGCAAAACATTCAAGGGTTTCATTTATTTACTGCGAGTGGTAAACATGTCAGAAATGGGATGTGGAGGGTGTGAGGGTGTGTGTGTGTGTGTGTGTGTGTGTGTGTGTGAGGCACTGGAGATTATTTATGCTGTTGCAGGCTGTGCTTATAATATTCTGACAAGCATGGCTGATCTTAGCTAACAACCGCAAACCTTGGAAGTCTTCTCATGCTCAAAAAAGTGCATATTACTTAGATATTTCCCAGCAGGCTGAGAAAATGCTTTTAGGTGAGGGAACGTTGTGTAGGCACATCAAGCTCACTGACTGCAGAATCAAAGCACAAATTACATTTCGATGTTTATCAGAGACAAAAAGAACAACAACAAAAAAACACTCCCATCAGGGATACGGGGTGGGCGGGAGATAAAAGTTTGACTGGAGTTCAATTTGAGGAACATAAACACGAGGCTATAAACCTGAGTTCTGCAGGTTTGGGATGGGGTAGAATTTGGACACCCGGCTTTGGGTGGTGGGGTTAAGGCATTCGGATTCCCCGCTCATCTTGAAGAAAACTTCCTGCTCCTGGAGCTTCCGCGTGAATTCCTCCTCTAGTGCCTGCAGGGAAGCAGCGAAAAGCAGCCTTACAATGCAAATTCTGCTGAAAGAAACCTGCTGTGAGCAACTTTATGACCGAAGAGCATACCTTCTTCCTAGGTCTCAGCTTCTCTCTCCAGTCTTTTATCTCCTGGCTGTGCTCTTCATCCAGCTCCTTCAGCTTTTGGGTCTCGTGTTCAATAAGCAGGTGGCATTTCTCGTTCTGTAAACAAGGCAAGAGAACGATGTTATCAACATGAGTCAGTGCTGATCTCTTTATGCACTCACATCCTAACAACACTCTGCTCTGCTTTTAAACTGTTGCATGTGCTATTCTCCGTCATTAGCGTAGAAAGTTTTCTATTTGTCTGCAGTAATAGCAATATACTGATTTATACTGTAAAAATCAAAGAAAAAAACCCATCTCAAAATAAAAAAAACTTTAGTCTAGTAAAACCTTTTCTCTTTTTTTTTTTAAAGCATGCTTCATGTAATGCTACGTTTTTATGCCTGCTTATTTTCCCTGTTCAAATGCAGCCTTGTCAGAATGAAATCACACATCTCCAAAAGATACTTTACAGGAATTGAAGAAAACACCTTGATTCTGGATTCAAATTCCAAGTGTTTGGAAAAAGCTCTTAAACATATATTTTTTAAAGCAATGTATCAACAAAACTTGAAATAGAAATGTAGAATAAAAAAGTATGGTGAGAAACCACACAAGGCTCTAATGGGTCTGAAAATGCAAATTTAAGGATTTTAAAACACTATTAAACAGCCAAAGCCAGAAAGTGCTAGTTAGCACAAGTTGTCCAGCAGGGGGCACTGCAGCAGAGAAGGGGGCCTAATGGCCTTTCACCAGATTTTCATGAACACATCCTCAACTCGACAGTACATTTTCCGTACATGTTCTATAATTTAGGGGGGAAACAAACATTTCCAAATGCCGTTAATTTCCAATAAGTGTTGCTACAACCAACAACCAATTGACTTTTAGTGTTCGGTTTTTATTTGCTTCAGAGTGAAGTGTCGGTGAGTGTAAGAGTGTCAGTGTGACCTGCAGCTGCTGCAGCTCGCGGATGTTGGAGTCGCACTGCAGCTGCAGATCCCTCATCTGGTTCTCGTGTTTCTGGTGCTGATTGAGCCTCTCGCTCTTCTGCCTCTTCTCCTCCTGCGCGGCAAACTAGACGGAGAGCAGAAGAATCGAAGAGCTTTATTGAAAACAAATATTTGTGAAAAGCAAGAACAAGTAAGGAGGTGAGCTAATGTGGATACAAAAAAAGAGAGGGGAAAACCAAGGTACTACTCCTTGGGTGAAAGACGGGAGTGTGACTCTGCACCTGCTTTATGCGTTCCCTCTCTTGGTCTGGCGTCATGGCCGCGGCGACGGTGATGCGGAGGCTCTTCTTGAACATGGCCATGCGAGTCTTTGCGTCGCTGCGTTGGATTTTGGGCAGGCGGACCCTCTCTTGATTCTGTTTGTTCTTCAGCTCCTCTATCAACCGCTGGTTGTAGCGCTGCATCTGCTCCATTTCCTACCACGGGCAAACGCAAACTTTTACATCTCAAGTATGTCCAATGAAAACCTGCATCTGCTTCTCTAATCCGTTACTTTTTCATGCCGCTTCAGCAGCTGATGTCTCTGCATGAAGTACTGGTCTTTCAGCTGCTGCTTGAGCAGCTGGTGCTTCTCCTGCAGGTGGCGCTCTTCCAGCTCCCACATTGCTGCCTCTCGTGCTGCGGAAAACACCAGAATATGAAGGCAGGGCTGCGGATGTGTTCTGGTTAGCAGACATGCTGGGCAGTGATGTATTCAGGAGGAAAACTAACGCAAATTGGACCGTGTGCAGCATGTCTGGTTGATTGTCACCATCTTTGTTTATGTTGATTTTAGGCATGTCATGCTGCACTGATGCAGTAAATGCAAAAGTGTCCAAAATGTGTGTTGTGAAACCAAGTTTACGTTCATCGCCAGATATCTTAGTAGACTGATGTTTGTGGATCTCTGGATCAAAAAAACGGCTTTTTTTTTTTTTTTAAATTAA
Source organism: Xiphophorus couchianus (assembly GCF_001444195.1). Lineage (NCBI taxonomy): Eukaryota > Metazoa > Chordata > Actinopteri > Cyprinodontiformes > Poeciliidae > Xiphophorus > Xiphophorus couchianus. The sequence continues at coordinate 9,239,918 of NC_040249.1, read as the reverse complement.
AGTTCGTTTTTTAATACTATATAGTTTTCATACAAATTGAATTTTAGGTTTCACGGCTCTGGGGTCATAAAAATTAACTGTAAAGTTCGTCACTGCGTGGAACAAAGCCACACATCACACGAGTTTCATCTTTTCAGTACTGAAACTTTTCAAGGATTTTCTTTTTGCTGAGATACTGTCCGTCGAGTCCCAACAGTCACAACTCAATTGTTTTTCTTGTTACAAGCTGCAAACTGCAATCAAATGTAGCATAAATGGAAAATGTGTCAGAGAAGAGAAACAAAGCATAATCTCTGGAAGCAGAAGACAGTGAAGGCGTTCTGAAAGTCCTAGGAGAAAAATATCGTTTCATGGCTCTCCTCAGCTTCCTTACCTCTCAGCAGCTGCTGTTTGTGGTTGAGGCAGTCTCTCTCAATGGTGGCTATTTCTAGTTTGTGCTGCTGGATGATTTTCTTCAGAGCGCTGTCCAGCTCCTGCTGCTGCTTCTGCAGGAACTCCTGCTCCTGAGGAGAAGAGCAGGGCGCAGTGAGGAGCGGCCAGGCGAGGCGGCCACAAAGAGGGACAGCAAAGAGCCAGGAACAACGAAATGCAATGAAATGTCACACTACACACACAGGTCCAAGCTTCATCAAATCTAATCATAGAACATCCACTTCAAACTCAGTAAAACATCATCAGCGGGGCCGAAGAGAGGAGACGGACATCATGGATGGAAAAAAAATAAAAATAAAAAGAGGCTCAGAGGAAAACGCCTGCACTGATCCCAGCACACACCCTTCAGTGAGGCTGATTTCATCAGGTGACGCCTCAAACAGCAGGAGAAAACAACGGATTTGAACCGTTGGAAAATGTGATATTTCTGATTTGTATGCGGTTGCAAATTTGCAGTTTTCTAGTTTCATTACCTACTTATGAGTCCATGTGATAAACTTTATCGTACAGATGAGCACTTAACCAAGACTGACATAATCATTCTAACAAGACACTGTGTAGTTATAAGCTTTTGAGTATGGAAGGAAATCAGCTGGGAACCAGAAATGACAGATTTCACTTTGAAACTAAAAATGTTATATTTTCTCCGCCCTGTAAACACACACTACGTTAAAGCTAACAGGTAGCAACAATCTTTTTTTTCTGGAAGCTGATCATAAGGAAGGAAGATTAAACTAACATCAGTGCTAGATTGGTGTTTAAAAATAAAGTCAAAGGAAGCACAACAGCAAATCAGAGGCAAAATATCAAATTAGAGACTAGAAATTGTGACATTCTCACGTGCAAAAGAATAAATAAACAAAAGAATAAAATCTAAAGTAATTTGGAAACTCATTGGGTTTCAGTTATAGATATTTCTTGTCAAATAATTTGGAGGAATTGACTGTATTTCCACGTATCTTTATTACCATAAACATTTGATTGTTCAAACTGTTAATTTTTAAATTGAGCCAGACAAAATCATTCTTGAGGAGAAATTATCGTTGACAAAAATCTGAGTTTGCAGATGAAGATTTGATTATAAATAAGATTATAAAAACAAAATTGGTTATCAGAAAAAAATCTGATTAGTGCTTCTGTACTTTTGAATTTTTACTCTGCTGCATCACAATGCAATTTGCTCTTAAAGACAACCTTTTGGCACGTACTAACCTTATTACGCTGCTTTAAATTACTGAACAAATGACTCTCAGGCACCATTTAGGCAGCTTCAGCATAACTGCTCCTCAGATACAAATATATACTCAGCCAGAAGATATCAAAATCTGCATGACCAGCATATTAAGACAAACGCCATCCAGTTTTATGCAGACGATATTAATGCCACGTACTTTACACAAACCAGATGTAGAACATTTGTGAACTGGTGAAGGAAAAATACTGAGCAGGAGAGGAAGAAAGACCACTGCACAAATACAGTGATGACAACACTCAAAAAAAAAAAAAAAACATCAAAGTACTAAAGCCCAACGCCGCCCATGCTTACATGTGTAGTTCTCAAAGTACAAGTGAAGCAGCACAAGCGGTCCTGTCACTGAACTTCACACACATCTAAGTATGGGCCAGAGACTGAGAGAAAGCAGGGTGGGTGGAGGAGGTGGGGGCACTTACATCCTGCATCTGAGCGTTGAAGAGTGCGCATGAGGATAACTGAAAAGACTGTATCATAACCTGGGCCACTGCCTGCGGAGGAGAACACACTCGCCTTGATCACACGGACAGACAGCACACAGCAGGCTGAGGAGTTTTCTCCCCCCCCCCCCCCCCCGCACACATACACACTCGCACCAGTTCTTCCAGAGTTATGTAAGACGTGGGTCTTCCACTTTGGGGATGTCAGTCAGCTTAATGTGTGGGGAACTGCTCCGGTAAATGTTAGGAGGAAGCCAATGAATGAGTTATTAAAGCATTCCTCATAATGGCATGCTTTAGAGCAGATAATAAATTCAGCATCTTATGTGAATCCGGCATGCAAAAGAGCAGCTTTTTAACGCTGCCGGCTAATCGAGCATCATAACTGGAAGTTTGCTTTGAAAGGCAACGTTTGGAAACGGTATTCAGTTCAGATGTTTCCCTCTAGAAACTCTTCAATTATCTATCAAGTAAGACCTAAATGATCTCCTCATTCAACTGTAGTGATGTATGAAATAGCAGAAGCAGGGAAAACGTCCAATAATACTGTAGGAAGTTCATGTGGTTACTTCTTGACTATTTTTAATAGAACATTTTGTGAAAAACCACAGCAATACTAAAATGGCAACCCGATTTCAAACCGCAAAGCAACTTGCAATGACACAAAAACCAAAATAAACGTCAAATGCAGTTAAAGCTGCGAATGGTAGGCAGTCATGTTCATACTTTATAGTGCATTTTAATGGACTAAATATAAAGATCAATGATTTTCCTTTTGATTTACATAGATAATAGCAGAAAATCAGGATCAACATTGCATTACTAAACAGCCGGTGGAGTCATGGAAACATGTTTCCACATAAAGCTTAATGAAGGCATCAGCACCCTAATTCAGCATTCAGGAGAGTAAGCTCAAAAACTATTCGGATATAAAATGACAGCACCATTTTTTATGTTACAATAACCACTGATTTCAATAAAATCTGCTTATTGTTCACCTCCAAATGAGTTACACTAGATAAAGGAAATTTTAATGGTTAAAGAGTTAGAACTCTAGAAATGGGGAATGTACAGAGTGAGTCACATTTGTTGGCACCTTTGCTAAAGATGTGAAAAACAACTAAAATAGCTCTTTTTATTTAAGCTGAGAATTTTTATTTAGGAGGCAAAATGTTTTTAATACATTCAACCACAACTGAAGATTTTTGGGACTCCTGCTGTCAAACTTTGTAAAACCCTTTGCTGATTACAGGTCAGCCCTTAAAGTCCACTTTTTGTTTAATGATCCATATATGTTATGGATCATTAATCGCTGTGTGTGGCGGAGAAATAAATGTGGAACCTCGTCCAGCCTGGCGATCCCTGACAGTGTCATGCCAAAATTTACTTCCCCAATAAACAAACTTTTATGAACTCGGAAAATTTTACTTAACTTAAAAAATAAAAAAATATGCTTCAGTTACATTTAAATGCTTCAGAGTGAGTTTATACCACTGCAAGTTTGTTGTTCTCTTTAAGGCTTTTCACACATCTTCACTAGGCGGTGCCAATAAATGTGGCCAGCACTTAGTGAAGAATCCAATTAAAACTTAAAAAACTAGACAAACAGGAAATACAGATATATTGCTTGTGCACATTAAGTCAGAAGAAGAAAAACAGAGACAGCAATGATTTACCTCTGCAGTCTGGAGGAGTGCCAGGTCCTCTTTTAAGCGTTTCATGAGCTCTTTTCTCATGTGTTTGGGTGACTGTCCGACCTCCTGAACGGCCTACAGCAGAAACTAGTTGATGCCGTATTGTTCTTAAAATCTGACAAAGCTGTCCAACAACCAAGGGAAGACATGCACGGCCCCCTCTTTGACAGAAGAGTTACAGCATCCAGCCACCGACAGATTTATCGCCATCATGCTGATTTCTCCCATCCGCCTTATCTTTTTTGACGTTTATTAAATAATTTCTGAAAATTTAAGACTGAACTGCAGTGTGTACACGGCAAGAGTTTAACTGATGCATGCCAGAAGGTGTTAGTCCCAGAAAAGCCTCGTTATGTTTGAGTTTGATTAACTCCACCACAGCCACAGGTTTGAATGTCCTGACCGACGAGATTAAAGGAAAAGAGTAACTGACATGGAGTGGAGATTATTTAGCTCCAAAACAAGTTATTTTTTTAAAAACTAAATACAAGCTGTGCTAACTCCATGCAAAAATGCATGAACAGTGCATCTTTAAAGTGCACACTCACCTTTTAAAATGCTGAAACATCCATCTTTATGCAGTATAAATCTTGTTAATTTCAACTAGAAAAACTAATGTCTTTAGGGGAAATTTACACACCCTTAAACTAACACGTTGTAAAATAATAACGCTGCAAACTATTGCTTGTTTTAGCAGTTTGGATACTTGACATAAATATTCTGCTCATTTAAATCTGCGCCCAACTCTAGTGGTTAAATGTCTGTGCTTTGGTTTTAGAGTTTGTGTTGTATATAACTATATATAAAGGGCTCTTTAAATAAAGTTTAATTGATTGAATCCAAACAAAAAAGCATTTCCCAATTGAGCAGTTTAAAATATTGAAAAACTTATGAATTATTGTCACAATGTCATTTTAACAGGAGTGTGTGCACTTTTTTATCAACTGTATTCAACTCATTTCTATCACCAAACATGTATAAACACAATTTCTGTTGAAATATGACTAAGAATTTGTTGAAACATGTTAGTAGGCTATCATAGATTTTATTGGAGTCCATATCAGTTACTCTGATGCAAGGCAAGGATTACTTAACCCAAAGACACCCAGCTCCTTTATAGATATAACGACATTGATCATCCCATAACCAGTACAAACTCACACATTCATAGAACAAACATGGTTAGTTCAATATACAGTTAGATTACATGTCTAAGCAACGAAAACATTTTAAAAACAAAATTACAAACATATTAAGGATGCAGTTGAGATATTTTATGTTAAAATTAAAAGAAAAAAAAAGGGGAAGCAGCAGAACAGAAGCCAAACAACTTAACTGCACTAAGACAAAGAAAAAGCAGCAAATGTTCAGAAAATCTAAAGCACTCTGCAAAGCAATCAGAGCCTGCTGAAGAGGCAAGGACAGAAAATATATCACATGTCAGCAAGACTGAACTCCATTAAAAGGTTTTTAAAAGACAAATACGCCTGAGGATTCAGTTCTCAGGAGGAAACCAGAGAGTAGAGAAGCAGCAGAAACCTTAGAGAGATTAAGACCAATACGGAAAAAATGGATTAAGGAGCATTTAGGGGAAAAGCTAGAGCTGGTCTGTAGCGATCGTCTGCACACCACACCAACAGAACAGCTGGCCACAGCACTCCCACAGGATCAGCGCAACAAAACAAATGGAGCCGCAGTTAAGTTGTTCAACAAGAAACACTACAAAGCTCCGCGTGACATGCAGATGCTAGAAATGAACCAAACCCGACACAAACCGCAGTGACGGTTCATACCTCCTTCTTCCTGTTCTTCAGCATGTTCTGGAACTTGGACAGCTCTTTGTCCTGGTCCGCTTTGATGCGCTTGGCTTCATCTCGAAGCCGGCTGGTGTGATCCTGTTCCAGTCGTTCGATCGTCTGCTTCTGCTTCTTCTCAAGGTTCTCCACCTCTTGGTCATACTGACGTTTCTTTGCCTGTCAAGTAAAACAGAAAGAGATGACCGTAGAAATTTATATAAAGACATTTTTAAAAATCCAGTACAAAAGCACCCTAATTCAGTATTCAGGAGAGTAAGCTCAAGAACTATTCAGATATAAAATGACAGCACAATTTTTTATGTTACAATAACCACTGATTTCAATAAAATCTGCTTATTGTTCACCTCCAAATGAGTTACACTAGATAAAGTGACATTTTACAACTAATGAATAGACTCCAACATCTTCAGAGTTTCCTCATTCTAGATGCCACCGAATACCAGGCATATCAACGCTGATTTCTGAGGTGTTTGCCAAAAAGAGAAGGAGAAAAAAACCCCAGAAAGATAAAGAAACATTACACCACTTGCGGTAAAAACAAAGTGACTCACAGTAGTTTCCTGTTCAAAGCGCCGGTAGATTTGTTCTCTCTGCTGCTGCAGCTTGTTGCTCAGCTCCTGCTGGGCCCTTTGCTCCTCTTTCTGAAGGAGGCGAAGCTCTCTCAGCTCCTGCCGCCTGAAGAAGCCGCACAAAATGACTTATCAGATCAATTCAACAGCGAACATAAAACAAACTGATTGATTTGCAAATTGTATATTTATACATAAAAGATTTTTTTCTCTGCTTTTAGTTTTTGAGTAGTTTTCAGTTTATGATCTGATCATAGGAATGGGCGAAAAATCAATTTGATAACATTTTCTGTTTTTGAAAATAAATTTTTGGAAAACGTAGATTTCTTTTTTAACCAAAACACTCCTTAGGTTTCCATAATTCAGAGTGATGTGATGCTATCCAAGAACTACCATTGTGTTTGACCAGCGTGTTTTTATTTGTTTTGACTTTGAACTCAGGTCAACTCACAAAAGAATGATTGAAATAAAAGTCAGTTTTTTAAATATGTTTTCTGCCATTTGTAGTTTTTTTCCAAGGAAAAAACTGAGGACAAAAAATATATTCAAGTTAGAAATCGAATTGTTCTATGCTTACTGTGGTTAGCTCCACCCACCTTCCCATCTCAAACTTCTCAATACAGATCATATCACACACAGGTGAACAATTTACTAGTGAGGTGACTTCTGAGCATCATTGGTTGCAATGCATTTTATTAAGGGGTATCAGGGTAAAGTGGTTCAATACATATAAGTGCTAAATTATTACAATTTATATCTTTAAAAATGCTGGGACTTGTTTTTCTAGAACTTTGTTTTGCTTTATCTTATAAAACCAGACTGATTTTGTTATGTGACAATATGTTAAACTTTTACAAGAAAAGATACTAAACAGTCAGATGTTGTACAGTCAAAGTGTTTTATCTTTAAAATGATTGGACCATAATGCAGCATGAATCATGGCAGATAAGCCATCTGGCAATTGTAAAACGTTGTGGGAGTTGCAAAATGAATGAGAGCTATTTAAGACAGTCGGGGACGTTAAACAGGTCACGTCCTAATTTTAGACTGAACAGTGTATCGAGCGGATCGGACACGGCCGTACCTCAGGAACCTCATCTCCTCACTTTTGGCATCATTATCCGTCACTATCTTTGACGTTGTCACGCTGACCTCCACACCATCTACCATGAACTTCCGGGTCTTCTTCAGAGTCTTCTTCTGACGTTTTGACTCCTACCAAAATAATTCAGGTAGATTTACAACAAGGCAAATAATTACTTGGCAACAGGGGCTGAGGATTGTTTAGCTTTACCTGCATAGATATAGAGCCTCCTTCTTTGCTCTTGGACAGGAAGCTGGAGATGGACAGATTAAGGTCGAGGCTGTTGCTATCGGCAGCAGAGCTGCTCCCTGAGTCAGAGTCCTTCTCCACGTCTGACTTGGCCACAGCAGGGCTTCCGTGCTCTATCCTGCTTTCTGAGTCGGTTTCACTCTCCTGGACAGAGACGCCGTCTTGTGAGGTGACCTCATCTGCCTGAGTACCCTTTACTCCATCTTCCTTAACTGAGACATCCTGAGAGATAACTCCATGTTCAGAAACTTCTGACGTGACTTTGACGTCATCGCTGATTTGATTAGATTCACTTGGTGCTCGTTCCTCGAGTTCTTCCTCCACTTTGCTCTCATTTTTTTGTTTTGGCAGCTCGTACTCTTTGGGGACTTCGTCTTTTGTCTCCTCTGACTGATTTTCTGTGCTTCTGTTTTCTAAAACAGCCTCAGTGGAAGACTCCTCTACACTAGACTTGCTGTCTATGTCTCCATTTATTTTTGTGTCTATTAAATTGGACTGTGAATTATTAGTATCAACATTTTCAACAGTCTCATCGGTGATGTTTTTGATTCGGTCTTCTGTCACTGTCATGTGTTCGGCGATCTCCTTCTTTAAATCTTTGCTTTCTTCCTTGCCCACTGCTACTTCATCTGCTGTTGTACCTTCAGTGATTTCTTGTGATTCAACTGAATCTGCAGCACCGCCTTCACCTGCCTGCTGTTTATCTTCATCTAGCTTCATTTTGTCTTGGGTAGTATCCTCCTCTATGTCCATTTTCTCCGATGTCTCCTTCGGTTCCTCAGCTTCTTCAACTTCTGAGGGAGGTTTTTGGGAATCCACAGCTTCATCTGGCTTTGACACTGCCGCCTCACCAGAGATCTCTTCAGTTTGATCAACATCTAGTTGAACCTTTGCAGAATCCTGTGAAGTCAGGTCTCTGCTCGTCTCTGTTGGTGCAGGGGTCAGATCCTCGTTGCTGGCAGAAACTTCATTGAGCTTCTCGTCCTCCATTTTGTCCACTTCACTTGTTCCGATTCCTTCGTCCGAGAGCTTATCGCTGCTCCGGTCTTCCACAGGCTCAGCTTCAATTTTTTCTGTAACAGATTCCAGGTTGGATGGAGTAGGTGGGACTTTTTCTTCCTCTGAACTGGCCATGCTGACATCTGATGGTGCTCTTTTGTGCCCAGGAACTGCCTGATGGGTAGAAAAAAAAAAAAAAAAACGGCTTTAATATGGTTGTGATTTATCTTTAAACTAAGAAATAAATGAAATAATTTTACATTTGCTAATAATAAAGAAAATAATTTTAAATAATAATTGTTCAGATTACATTTCATTTAAAGTGAAAAGATCATAGTTTTTCTGCATAAAACCAAAAAAGTCAAAATAATTCAAAGAGACCAAAGCTCGTGTTGTGATGCAGCAAATTAAAAATAAATGTCAAATTAATATAACAATAGCTTCTTCTTTTTTTTCTTCAAAAAATGAATCTCTATATTTTATACTACAAAATAAACCATTATCAAAATTTGAAATTTTTCAAAACTGAATTTTTGCATTTTCTTAATCAAATGTCCTGCTTTCCAACCTGTGTAGGTATCCTTCCTGTTCAACCCCAAACTAAAAGAGATTTTCCCATTTTTGCTTAATTTTTCTTCTACTGCATCTCATGTTTTCGATTCATCTTCTTTTGCAAATTGTGAACATTTTTAGTGAACATTCTGCCAACAAACAACATAACCCACCGCAGGAGTATCAGGTTCCTCCTCCTCTTCCTCTTCTTTGCCATCTTCAATCTCTTCTGTGACCTCAGCTTTGGCTTCGGCTATGAGCTCTCTAAGAGGTCTGCTGTCAGTCACGCTGGTCACAAAAGGATGCTAAATGCCCAAAAGGTGAGAAAAAAAAAAGAAAGCCAACACAAAAATGAACCCTTTTCTGCATGATGCCAACTTGACATCATCAACTTCACATCAGAGGTGTGAAAGGAACGGTGAACAGGAAGCCAACCTGCAGTAGCTGTGTTGAATTCCATCTATTGTCCACATTTTTGTCCAGCGCTCTTCGCAGGAAGTCATTGAATTCTGGTGACCTGTTAAATATTTAAAGTATTAGATTCCTTGCTATTAAAACACCAAAGTTGCAGCTTTCCAAAATACATTTCGCACATAAAAGGAAATACATAGGATATCCTGTTTACTCCAATTTGTAAACATCCCAGTGCCACCTCATCTTTTAATCAAGACTAAACAATCTCACCAGCGAGAGGGGTGCATCAGAGTGGGCGGTTCAGATTTGGCTATTTTCAGCAGCACCCTCATGGGATTCATCTCGTGGTTGGGCGGCTCGATCTGTGCCAGCTCTATGAGGGTCACCCCCAGGGACCAGATATCGGCCTTGTAGTCATACGGACGATCTTTGGAAGTTTCACACATCACAACCTCCGGAGCCATCCTGAAAAAAATTCAGCCAATCACCAATTTTAGGCTTTATTCAATTGGTAAGGGCATAGAAAGTGATTTAAACATTGCATGTGTGTATTTAGTAGGGAGGTGGAAAGACAGGAAGGCTAAACGATAAAGTAAAGGATGTCCAACATATAAGTGACTCTAAATTGATGAAAAAAGCCTTTTTATGTAACTTCACATGCAATGGCACAGTGGGAGAAGAGAGAATAATCAGAAGTAATGAAAGGAGTGCCTCCCTATATTTAGGAAGCATGACTCACCAATACGGAGTGCCGATGAAAGAATCTCTTCTCTGTAATGTGTTGGTATTTTTAGCCGACACACCGAAATCAGCTGAAAATAGAAATTAACAAGTGTTTTCTCAATTCAATTCAATGGAAATTTGACTCAATAAACCTAAAGCAAGCAGTGAAACTGCCATAAATCTGAACATCCTTAATGCAGTCATGCTTTGCAAAAACCTCCCAATGTCATAAACTATCAGCTAGTCTTTTCCTCACACGCCTTGGAAGAAGAAAGCTGTATCATTAAGTCTTGGTGACCAGCTTGATATTTATTGTTTGCCAGGCTAACATTATGACCCTCTGCCTACAGAACATGAATCATCAGGGAAAGAGGAACTATGTGCGTTACAGCAGCTACATGAATACCTTACTGGTGGAAAATTATGTAACTGATTTGATGCATCACCAGCTGCAGAAGATCTGTGATTTATAAACATGAGAAGTGAATCGCTTGGTTTTCTTTGTTACCCATTAAATGCACAGGGAATGAATCCAGAGTTTGCCTTCACGCCACTTGAACGTTTGCACTTTTTTTTTTTGCATGTGATAAACATTCACTTAAATGTCTTTTATTGGGATTTTATGTTATATTGACAAAATAAATAATTTTGAAGCGGAAGGAAAATTATTCATGGTATTCAACAGTTAAAAAATGTTCTAAAAAGTAGACTGTGTGTTTGAATTCAACCAGCTTTGCACAAAAACTTAAGATTCTGCTCAGTCTTTGGAAATTTTCTTAAGGCTCAGTCTGAGTGGATGAAGAGAATAAACAATCATTTTCAAGTTGTGACAGATTTTCAATTAGATTTAAGTCTGGAGTTGGTCTGGGACATTTTAACACATAAACTGATCTTACCCGTTTGTGTGTCAATTAGCATGTAGGCTGAACATCCTTTCAGCATAATGCTGCCATCACCATGTTTCATCATGTGAAGGATGTGTTCAGGCTTATTGTGCAGTGCTAGTTTTCACTCATCTCATTCTGCATATAACACAAATCTTTATCTGTAAAACTTTTAAGAACAATAGTTTTTGTCCTTCTACTTTACAACTGCCCACTTCTCCCTGTCAGCTTATTACATAAAATCCCCAAAAAATGCATTGAAGTTTGTAGCTGCAACATGACAAAATGCAAAAAGGATCAAAGGATGTGAATACTTTTAGCAAGCCTGTGCATTAGTCCAGCATCTGCACGTCAACTGCATTTACCAGAACAAGCTGCAAAGCTTTTTACCGAGTTTTACTTCTCCGTCCAGGGAGAGGAGGATGTTTCCAGCTTTCAGGTCTCTGTGGATGACCTTGGCCTCATGAAGGTACGTCAAGGCATCCAGAGTCTGCTTACACACCACCCGGATCTGGGGCTCAGTCAGGGGTCTCTCGAGTTCTGATGATCAACAGCACGCACACTCAGTAAACCGACACTAGGCCATCTGCACAGATTCACATCAAATGTAATTCCTCTATGGTATCCCATGGCAGACGAGGGACAAAGTCCAACCTTATGTCATCCTCCATGCATGATTGGATGTACATCCATTATACTCTGCATGGATGTACATCCAGAGTTTGCCTTCACGCCACTTGAATGTGGCATGAAGGCCTCTTCGTTTTTTTGTCATTAAAAACAAAGAGGCAAAGTGTTTCAAAACAAGACAGAATTTAGGAGCCACAGAGCAGGAACGGCTATGAAACCTGAGCTACAATAATAACAGTGAGGGGAGAGAAAAAATTCCCACTGTGCAATAAAGAGTTGGCAGTTCCCACTTCAGAATGGTTGAAAAAAAAAAAAATCCCATTGAACACTTTGTCCTACTTTGTTCAGCAGATGAGGGTCTTACCCAGCATGATGGCATCGACCGCACCGCCAGCACAGAACTCAATCAGAATCTGAAAAAAAAGGAAGACCATCAGAAACAAGGTAACATAATACAAGGAGGCATTCAACTCCCAGGACCTTTATTGATTAGACAGTGATGACATTCCAGGGTCCTAATCAATCAGGTGCTCTCAGATCACCATGAGCTCCTAATCTAGACATATTTTCTGTTTCTTTTTTTTTATCTTGGTTAAATGTGCAACTTCAATTATTGCTGCTTCAACACATTCTGCAACACATTATTGCAACAGTTTTCTGTTGCAATAATCTAACACACTGTTGCATAAATAAACCAAAGAGGCTTCAGGATTTTGGTCTGTAGATTTGAAGTTGGAACTTTTCAGCCTCGTGGATCAACAGACCACCAAGGAAAGACACCAGGGCGGCCATCATAGCTGCCTGACTAGAAATCTCAAAGTGAAAAGACAGCTGCAGCACAGAAACATGAATTATATTTGCAGCTTGTTGTCATGGCAAAGGATGCAATAGTCATTAAAATTTGTATTTCTGGGGGCGTGCTGTGGTGGCGTAGGGGCTAGTGCGACCCACATTTGGAGGCTTTGAGTCCTCGACGCGGCTGTCGCGGGTTCGATTCCAGGACCCGGCGACATTTGCCGCATGTCTCCCCCCTCTCCTTTCCTCTTTCCTGTCAGCCTACTTTCATATAAGGGACACTAGAGCCCACAAAAAGACACCCCGGAGGGGAGAAAAAAAAAAAAAATATTTCTGGACAAACAGCTTATTTGAAATGCCAAGTTATTTGAATTGTTCTTGTTTGATCTGCTGAATAATAATAAAACTGCAGGTTTTCATTTTACTTTTTGAGGGTACAAAAAGAAGAGACAGCTTTACACCTTCAATCAGGGCTAATTTGATGAACATGGCTCCCACTTCGTTTAACTCCATTAAGCTTTGCTTCAATACTTAGCAGCTTTTTGCACAAGATGGTTAGTAAAAAAAACAACAACAAATAAATAAAAACTGAACTTGAACTTTACACTCCATTTGTGAATTCAAACAATGAGAAGAAAATGGTTAGACCAGTTTTGCACTAGTGCTAGTAACACCCATCATGCCATGGAGATTACACTTTCACTTCGTTAGTATATGCACAACTTAAAATCAGCCAACTTAAATCTCACAGCCAAACAGGGGAATAAATCATACATTAACTGAACGGCCCAGACAAAGCAGAGGCAGTTAGGAATTAATCATGCTGCTTAAGAGACAGGCTCCAGAGACATGACCTGCATGCATCTCTGAATTATTCACAGGCACTTTCTCCAGCCACCAAAACCATTCCATTATTTTCCTATAGCTGGTCCACAAGGGGCAGTCACATGACACCACCTGACAGGACGTAATTGCTCTGGGACCTCTTAGTGCTCACAGAATGAGATCTACATCACACATATTCAAACTGCACAGCTCACAAAGAAATAGCTGGATGATAATGTTGATCTTAAAGGAACGTCAGAAACTGCCGGTGTTCCTTAAATGTAAATATATTTGCATTTTCCAGTTGAGGAAGCATAAAAATCTATCTTAGCTAAAGAGGATGATCCTTAAAGCTCTTTACATTGCATTTAAAGAAAAAACATGCTCCATTTAGGAGCTTCACCAAAAGGAAAACGGCGTCACCATTCAGGGAACTATGAAACTTACCCAAAGTTTGCCTTCAAAGTAGAAAGCATCTAGCAGTTTGACAATGTGGTGGTGGTTGCAGGAGGCCAGAATGTCAATCTCCACCATGTAATCCTCCAATTCATCTTCCGTCTTTGTGTCAATCACCTTAGCAGCGGCAAGGGTCCCGTTCTGCTTGTTTTGAGCCTGGAAGCAAAATGAACAAAACAGTTAAAACCTGAACGATACAAAAGGTTTAAACGGGAAGGAGGTTGTATTAAAGATATTAAAATATTATAGAAAAGCTTAACAATTCTAGTAATTCAATCCAAAAAGATTAACCCATTATACATGGATTCATTACACGGAGAGTGATATATTCTAACTAGTTAATATTCATGATTATGTCTCAACTACCAAAACAGACTACTGAAACGTATATGCAGCCAATTCTTTGTTCTGGCTTCTCTTCCATTAATTTGTGCTTTATGGTGTTGCTTGGAGGAAATCAGTTTGTAGCATTACTGAAGCCCAGGTAAAAAGCCCACTTTACATAATCCTCTCAAGGAGGCAATTATCTCTGTTAATGTGCATTTTGTTCTGTCACACTTTTTCCTTCCAATTAGTTTTCCATTAATAATTTTGGATACAATGAGGAGTAACATAAAATTTACCTTACAAACAGTCTCTTTTTTACAGTGCAAGATTTTTAATCTACATTAGGAATTATACAAAATAAAAACAACTCTTTTTGGAGTTAACCACAATATACCTCTATCTTTTGCCCCAAACACAGACAACTGTGGCTTTCTACAGTTTATTTATTCCACTTCTGTTCTTTATTTCCTACAGTCAGGCCAAATATCAGTCTATCATTTAAAGGCCTAGACCTGCATTTCAAAGTAGAAGATGCTGGTAGCAAAAATGACTGGGCACCCATGATCACCAGGAAGCCATTTTAAAAAATATTTTAAGGCTCGTACTGAATTTAATGTTTATGGATTCAGACACAATGTCAGTGGAAAAACCAAAGGGAGTGTGAACATTTACTGCTGTGTCAGGCTCTATATTTACACTTTCTGACACGACATTCTCCCCGGCTCTTTCCTCTCATTCCAGCTGACTCCTTTTTGACAGACCTTTCCTAATACATACGCAGAATGTGAGAAATACAAAGAACTGGGTTGCCTTTGGTCAGTGTGAACGCAGCATTTTAGCCCAACTGTCTTGAGAAACCTCAGTTAAAGTTTGCCAAATGAAGGCTCGTTTTTTTTTTAGTTCTGAACATAAAAACTGATTCAAATATGTTAAATGAATCACTGTGTAAGCAAAGATTTCCTGGTAGTTTGTATTAAGCTTTAAAAATGACACACTTCTTCAGTTTGTAACATATACTTCATGCATGCCTGAGTTACGGACACTTTTGTTTTCCCTTGTGACTCATTTAAACAGCTGATTCACACTTTGCAAGCAGCCAGTCCAGCCACGCCTAAAAAAGGCAACCATCAAAGGTCTGTGAAAAAACTCTGATGAGAATAGTAATGGCTCTGATGAAGGTAGTTCAAAACCAGGTCAGCTTCAGCTTGGTTTGTTCTGCATTGCGTGGCTTAAGCAGCTAAACATTGGAGCCCTTAGATTTCCCTTACAGCTAGACCGACCAGCTAACAAGAATAGGAAACAAATAAAGGCAAATGAAGATTTAAATAGAACATTAACTGGATTATGTGTAGACAACAGTTTCAGGAAGGAAGGAACCACATAGGCGGCACACTGAGAAGTTGTTTCACAGTCAAAAGGCTAAATGATCTCAGAGTTCAAACACAGAACTCCTCCTCAGGGCCCGGCATGGAAATCATTTCAAAGAGGCTATGTTATCTGCCAAAGATGCAAGAAAGAAAATACTCTCAGTCCAAAACAACCTGGTTAAGTATCCTAGTCAAGGTGACATCTGAGGTCCGGTAGAATTTGTAAGTACTAAAAGCAGAAAATCAACCTTCAATTTAAAGTGACAGCTTGGCTTCGGCTGGAACGAGACACTCATGATAGGATGAGTGATAAACTAAAATATACTGCCGACTTTTGCTGCTAGAAAAACATAACAGAATGTTTACTACTCAAAATTATCTCACCAAGCTTCTTCTGGCCAACAACAATTTCAAATATTTTTTTGAAGAGTGATCTGATGACTCAGATTCGAACCAATTTAGATCATTACATATATAAAAAAGAAGAAACAAGCTATAAGCAGGGGTTTTTTAATAAAGTTTTATAGTTACAATAACATCCCTGTTCATTGCCTCAAAGTTTATGTGTTTAATCTGTTTTAGTCTTTATTAAAAACATAATCAGAATAAGAAAATCAAGTGCATATTTTTGACTGATATGTTTATTGTCCAAAAATAGAGTAAGGCTTAATTTATTTATTTATTTTTATATACTGTATATTTCACCCATCAATCACTGATCAGAGCTGATATTCATTTATTTTTGATGCACAGACTGGAGTAGTTATAGATTTTAAGTGCTACCTGGGCAGAAAGGAGTATTTTCAGACCTATTTGTTAGGCTCTTTAAGGAGTAACATGTTTAGGATGCTAAGAGTTCAGGAAAACTGGTCAGGCTATTTGTTAAAGTAGCAGAGCTGTATGAAATCAAAAAGATATTATACTGCAAATCTTTTGCAGAAAATTGGGATACTGAGTTTGATTAACTGATCCTAATACTTTTCTTTTTTAACCTTTGCACAAGGTCTTTACTGCTTTCCATGAGCTTTAGCATCTCACCCTAAATGTGCAATTTTATATATGATACTTGAAATATACTAAGTATTCTGTCCTTTACGATGATGTTGCAAACACAAATTCTGCATGGATTATTACAATTTGCTGTGTTGTGCAGCTTTTGTAGCCAATTTTCAGTGAGACATTGAAGCTGTAGTTTTTTTTTTTCAATCATTACCGTAAAATATTTTGTCACTAAATGGCTCTATTCATAACTGAAAATATTTCCAAACAGATTCAGCTGACTTTGTCATAAAAATGAGCAGCAACAGGTGGGGGAAGTGACAATTCTTCATCATTATACTCCTCCATAGGTGGAGAAAATACCAGTAACTGACACTTTCTCTGGAGTGTCGAGGGCTAAATCTTCAAAATCCGAGCTGCACAATATATTGTATCCCATTCAACATCGGAATATCAATGCGTTTATTATCATAATTTCAAAAGACTTCTTTGTGGCTTAACATAGTAAGTGCCACTTCTTAAAGCTATCCTTGCCAACAACCATATGAAGCATGCATCAGTGTGTAAGGTGGTATGTGTCAGACGGCACATGTTGTAGCAGCAAAATCATATCAAAAATTTCCAATGGATGTATTACAGTAGTGAAACAATACATTGACTGTAACCTATCGGTGTTACTCTTCCTATTATTTGCGTCGGACTTTGAAAAATAACTTATGGAAACAAAAATGAAGAGAGACTGAGAAAAAGGACACAGTGGCAAAAGTGCTAATGCCTGGGTAAAAACAAAACAAAAAACCCAGAGGTGGAAAAGACAGTCAGCAATGATCAACAATACTGATAAATTGATGAATTAACTTTAATTGAGCAATGTACACCCACAGTGTGTACATTGCTGAGGGTGTATGAAATGGTATGAAAACTTCAGTGTTTCTGTCCCTGCCTAGCAACAGCCAATACACAGTTAAAGATCTAATTTTCAGAGATTGTCCATTTGTTTTGGTGAAATAAATACAGGGTGCGCATTACAAAAAGTAATGATTAATATCTGCAACAGAGCATACCACAAACCAACTGCATAGTAAAAGGTCAATTTAAAAGGGTGTGTCATTACTTTACAAAGCAACTGTTCTGGTTGTTTGAGATTTCTCAACTGTTATTAGTGGATGCCTAGTAAGCATTTAAGGATGGCTTTCAAGGGCCAGTGTTTATTCAATGGTTATGAACCACACCTTCCATAATCTGCACTAAGCACATGTCAAAGTCATGTTTATAAAGGTAATTGTGATTTTTGACATTGATTTAGACCAGGGGTGGGCAATCCTGGTCCTCGAGGGCCGGTGTCCTGCTACTCTTAGATGTCTCCCTTGAAACACTCTTGGATCCAACAGCTGACTCACCTCCTAAGTGCAGTCAAGTTCTCCAGAGTCCTGCTAATGACCTCATTATTTGACTCAGGTGTGTTGAAGTAGAGATACATCTAAAAGTTGCAGGAGACCGGCCTTCGAGGCCTGGAGTTGCCCACCCCTGATTTAGACCAATAGAAAGAGAAACCTTTAACGGTTCCTCGCGTTTCTGGAACGGGGAGACAGGTAACAGTTTAGATCTGCAGCTAACTTTTGCAGAATTTATTTTGTGTTATTTTTTTTAAAGCTACTGGCCTTAGCTAATAATGAAACTATGGCCCGATCAAAAGCTAAACCGATGTTGCTGTTGTATGACAGATCTACCCACTTGCCTCCATTCAACAACCAGAAGCCGCACATATAAGCGACTCTTTATAAATGGGGCCAAAACTAGAAAGCGGATGTAACGTAACGCCTTAACTTACCTTGTACACTTTCCCAAAAGCGCCGTCTCCCAGCTCACCGATTATTTCCCAAATTTCCTCCGGATTCACGTCTCTGTGTACATGTTCGTACTGCTTCTTCTTCTTATCCGGCCCCAGCTTGAATATCTTCCGAAAATTGAAGAAAGACATCTTGTTTTTCAGACGTTGAGCTAAAGTGCTGCGGATGCGGTCTCTCCCCTCAATCCGCCAGCAAAACGTCCCTCCCGTCGCTGAACTCAAACGGCTACCGGAGCAAGAGCAGGCGGGCGTGAAACAAACAGCGACAGGCCGATGCTACGGCCATTCAGCTGCGATAATGTCAATTATAACTCCCCTCGACGGTTATTCACAATCACATCCTAGGCAGAAGCCGTCACAGGACGCTAAGCTGGGGAGGTGAGGGAGACGGACGGAGCACTTCGTCGTTCTCGAACGGAAGCGTTTCCGTTTCATACAGACTTAAATCGAAACCCCCCCAGCCCCCAAAAATACCGACCGTTCCTTCACTCTCCAGGTGACATGTTTTACCGTTTAAAGCCAAAGAGATAGAATGGACACAACGCGGACCTCATGCTTCGGTTGGCTGGCCACACTGAAGTTAGCGGACTAGCATCAAGCTGGCGTACCCACGTTCCAACACTTCCGCTGTAATTTCAAAGTAAATCTAAAATAACAAGAACATAGAAAATAATATTTTAGATCTAATGCAGTAAAGACCATTTATGACACAAGTGTATTTTTTTTTAATATTTAATAAACATTTATTTGCAAAGTTGTGTTTTTGTATTTTGATACAAAGAGATTGCAGGCCTTAAATTTGAAAGATAATTTCCGCCGCAGACCGCTCTGTCACTATTTCACTAAACATATTTGCTTGGCGGCGTCCGTTTCCTGAATCTTCTGTGCAGGAAGGTGCTCTGCCCAACCACGCATGCTAGTTGTGTTAATGTCGTCATGAACAGAGGGAAATGGTGTTTTTTCGCACCACCACATTGTCAAACAATAAGATTTACCTTGTCAAGGGTGTGAAACGCAATGAAACACTTTAACGCAGAGGTATTTCAGAGCTGTAAGGGGAAGGTAAATGTACCCAATTTTTCCGCACAGTGCTCTTAAGTCTAAATTAATTTTCAACATGAGGTTAAATTATCAGACGCTCGTGTAAGCCTCCACTAGAGGGCAGCAAAATCCTTTACCAATTGAAGGTTAGTTTCTCTTCATCCTGGTTCCCTTCATTCATCCATCCTGGTTCCCTCTTTCCATCCATCCTGGTTTCCTTCATCCATCCTTTAAAACTTGGTTCCCTTTATCCTGGTTTCCTTCATCCATCCATCCTGGTTCCCTTCCGTTCCTGGGAATTAAGTGACCATTTTGATTTCTTTACAGGGATGTTCTAACAATTTATTAAAATAAAAATGAATAAAGCCAGAAAATCCTTTTGAGTTTGTCTTTGAATGTGAAGATTCGACATGAAAATTGCTTTGAGATGACAGAAAAAGAGACAATATTAAACATCTTGGACAATGCCATCTCCAATGTTTAAAATTGTCCAGGATGTTTAACGTTGTCCCCAATTTTTTATTTTATCTCCAGTGCTTAACATTGTTCTTGATGTTTAAGGCTATATAATGTTAAATTGTCATTATTGCTATGTTTACTGTATCTGGAATGTTTTACTTTATCTCCAATGTTTAACGCAAAAAGGAAACTTTTCCGGAAATGAAATTTGACATCTGATAAACATTGGCAATAATGTTAAACGTCAAGGATAACGTTAAGCATTATTCTTGATTAAAAAGAAAATCGGGGACAACGTTAAATATCCTGCATATTAAATGCTAGACATCAGAGATAAAGTTCAACATCCCGGATGGGCTCTTTAACACAGTATATATCAGTATAACATGAATATTATAACATGGTTTTAATTACAATTTTTTTATAAATAGGGCATTGTAAGTAAGCCATTAAACTGAGATAAATAGGATTAAATAAGTGTTCTTACTCCTTTTCAAACAGAAAAAGAGTGGTAAGCCAATGATTTTGTTTTATATGTATGCATGATTTTTTTTTCTGTAGCACAGGTAGCACAGGTGGTCAGAACACCGTTTCTATGCGACAGCAGCAGCTGATCGTCGTCACAGAAATGTAAACAATGGAGGGAGGAGAGCGATGCGCATTTTGTTGCTGGAAAAAACTGAAGTATTTTGAGTTTCTGTCGCCAAGTCCGATTATTATAAGCAGTTTTATGCTTGTTTTTTCTAAGATCATTTGCAAATTTAATTTGGGCTTGTTTTTACATTTTTTTGGGCTTGCTTTTGAACGTGAAGTTGCTCATTTAGGTTTTGAAATAAGCGGACACATAATAAGTCCCAGAATTTGTCTGACAGCCAGTTAGTTTCAGTCAGATTCTCCCCGTCCATCATTTCCCGGATGATCCGTCCCGCTGTGTTTTCATGTCAAGTTATATTTGCTGTGAACTACGTCGAGCTTCGCGTTGTGCTCCACAAAAAGACTATAATATGGACAGCGCATTAAACGTGAAAGCAGCCATGAATGAACGTGTCCGTAGACTTGCGCAACTAAACACCATTATAATCATTAATATAAAGATAAGTGTCACAAATCTGTTCTGAGTTCCATCATGTTCCATCTGAGTTGCAGAGCCGCAGGAGGAGCACTGTGAGCTGTGAGGCCGGGGCAGGAAGGAAGACACTCTAAAATACTACTTAGAGTTTTCCAGACAATACTGGGACACACAAAAACATGCAAAGATGACTAAAGTTATTTTTTTTGTACTGTTGTAATTATTAAACAATCTCCCCTTCAGTTCAATTTTATAAGTAGAGACACATAGGCGATGTTACCATCAATTACTTGCAATTAAGTATTAGCAAACCTCCATTTTTCACAGGTGGTGAAAAATGGACCTTACCAAGCTCCGCCCACAACCGACCCACGTGACAGCAAGTCTCACAAGCAAAGCCTCGTGGCGCGTTGTTTCTACGTAAACATGACTGGATTAGTGCATCATTTCTACCCGATTTTCACAATATATCAGCTACTACAATGGACAGAGGAACTAACAAGTTCATGTCATCATCTGGGAGGAGGTTACTGGTTTCTCAGTCACAAGCTGGTTGCAAACCTGAGGCCAACAGGTGTCAGTCAGTTATGGTAGATCTGAAATTTGGTTTGATGACGTCAATATGAGAAGCTACAGACTGATAGGAGGAACCAAAGAGCTCTGTAAAGGTAAAGGCAAATCTTCTGAAGTTGGGATATAATTAATTTAATTTCACATAATTATCGCGGTAGAAGCCATTTGTTCGTTAAAATTTTATGAAATATATTAGTTCTATTTGATGTTTGTTGTGAATGACGTAAACTCACAAAGGAACGAGGTAATTAGTCCAACGTTTAGAAACTACAGCGGCTGTAATGCGCCACAGCAAAGGTAAACAAAAGTAAAATAACCCGAACAGGTGATCAACTCAAAACCACTCCTACCTTTTTACTCTCTCTCTCTCTTTGTAGTTTAAGCACACCTGTTACCGTGGCAACCGCCTGCAAGATGAGCAAAGATTACGTTAAAAACATAACATTCAGTCCTTACGATATCAAGTTTCCAGGCTTGATATTTATTTTTCGATTATTAATCAGCGCTTCCCTTAACACAGCGATGGTTGATTGACTAGCTGTACTTGGTGCTAGAGTGGCTAACACGAGTACAGTACACATTGGATATTGATCTGTTTAGCTAACGTAAGACTGTGTAGCAGACAGGCTTCAAGGTGTAGAAGTTGTATCAGTTCTGCCATTATGCTGTACTTAGCTAACGGGAAGCTAACGGTGTGTTTGTGAGACGACCATCATTTCTACCCGATTTTCACAATATATCAGCTACTACAATGGACAGAGGAACTAACAAGTTCATGTCATCATCTGGGAGGAGGTTACTGGTTTCTCAGTCACAAGCTGGTTGCAAACCTGAGGCCAACAGGTGTCAGTCAGTTATGGTAGATCTGAAATTTGGTTTGATGACGTCAATATGAGAAGCTACAGACTGATAGGAGGAACCAAAAAGCTCTGTAAAGGTAAAAACAAATCTTCTGAAGTTGGGATATAATTAATTTAATTGAACATAATTATCGCGGTAGAAGCCATTTGTTGTGTATGAAATATATTTGTTCTATTTGATGTTTGTTATGAATGAGGTAAACTCACAAACGAACGAGGTGACGACGTAGAATGGACATCAGCCAATGAAAAGCGGCCCCTCTGGTAAGGTCCATTGTCAACAGCTGCTGAAAGTAACTAAAAAGTTACTTTTAATGTAACTTTGTTACTTTTCGAATCAAGTAATCAGTAATCTAAGTTACTTTTTCAAGGAGTAATTAGGTTAAAATTACTTTTTCAAAGTAACTATGCCATCACTAAGTTTGAACACGTATTCTGCTAAATACAAAGAATATGACTCATCAGATTTTTTTTTTACAGTAATTAAATAAATCCCTCTCAATATTCTTACATTGAACAAATGAAAATAATTTTGGTCATTCTAACTGACCTAAAACATGACAAGTTTAGTTTAATTGAACTTAAGGCGGATTTGGACCAGTTAAGTGGACCAAACCAAATCATTTTAAATCATTTTTAGTAATGATGATACATTATTAGTAACAATGATAATGTAGCAGTAACAATGATGCATTATTACTGTATCATTATTACAACAATAACGATAAACCAGTGAGTAAAGCATAATGCACTGTAAATTTGACTGAATTTCAACTAAGCAGTATTGTGGAAACTAAAGACAAAAGTGAAGGAATCCCTGTTTACTTAAAGCTCCACGGAACAAAGAAGCGGTAGTCCCAGCCAGGCTGACCTCCTTCCTGAACAGTCCTGTGAAGTGTGTCCAGCCAGCTGAACTGGGTCCGCCCCATACGCTCTGACTGCCCACTTTGGCTCCGGACAGCGGCGGTGCAGCCCCTCTTTCAGGGTGGAGAAGTCTGATCCCTCGCCAGTTTTATTGCGTTGGATTGTTTCACAAAAACCGCTTGACACCGTCAGTACGTAGGGGCACCCAGAACCTGACCGTGGATCGCGCTATTTTCCTTCGCTTAAGTTTGCTTTGCCGTTTGCACAAGTTAGGACGTTTGCATCTTTAGAGCTCCCGCCTCGAGGTTTCATGGGCAAATATATTCGCCTTTGCAGTTTGTAGTTGTTTTCCCTTTAAATAAAGGCCCGTTCGGTCTGTTGAGAAGATGCAGTTCCGCACTGTCTTTGACGTTAACGTCGTGGACGTGCAGAAGAGAAGGAACCCCTCCAAACACTATGTAAGTTGTTTTCTCCTCCTCTCAGCTGCGTTGCTACTTCATCACCGATGATTCTTCGCGAAGTATACGTGATATCTTTTCCTTGGATTGTTGATGTCTCTCTGTTCATGCTGTACTGAACTTATTTTCAGTTGACAGAATACTGGGATTTATATGATTTTTGTCATGGGCTTTCACCGACATTTGACATTTTTTAATCAATCAGATTTTAATACAATGCATAATACAGGTTTCTACATAAATACAAGAATGACATTTGACAAGTAAATACAACAAAAATATGTTTAAAAAAAGTCTACATTTTTTTACATGTTTAGTAAAGTTAATGGTTTCCCTTCAATCATGATGCTAATTGTAAATTACCAGTATGTCAATATATATAATTAATGTTAAACCTTTGCAAACTATCATGGGTAGGCTACTGGATTATTTTATAAAAAGCAATTTGAATTGCCTTGCTGCTGAAAATTTGCTATATTAATAAAATTACTTTACATAAAATTACTTATTAAAAAGAAAAGGAAGAATAAATTCCTTTTTGTGATTCATTTGTATATGGATACAGTAATGAACATGATAGGAACACAGTAATCTGACTTTGGGTGTGGACCAAATCAGCAGTACAAAGACTGTTTGGAGGACATGGTCTTTGTACATTTGCAAAATATTTTTAGATTGATTTATTTATGGTGTAAATGTGATCCAACCTCGTTCCGACGCAGATGCTGTAGGTACATTGTGAAGGCCAGGCAAATGCAACACAAACCTGGCTGCTTGGTTGCCATATTGGCACATCATTTTTGTAAAGCATAAAATGCTATGCAACTTTCAAAAACAGTTGAAATTTTTGTTCAGTCAAAAATTTACTATAATGTATTTGCATATACCTCAGAAAGTTAATAGTTGTGCCCCTTGTTGTACTGATGTGTCATGTTATCCTCTTGTCACACATCATGTTTTGCAGATACTTTAATGAAGCTCTCCTTGCCCAACCTGTCAGTTTGTCTTGGTAGATGTGAAGTTGTTCTCAGTTTTTTTCTAAAGTTCATGAGATTGAACTGTGGTCCATCAAATATTTGAAGCTTGGAATATTGTTTTATAACCTAACCCTGCTTTAAACCTGTTAACAAAATTATCCTTGACCTTATGTGGCGTATTTCTTGATCATCATGATGTTGTTAATTCAATGACCAACTCTTGAGACCTGACAGCTGCATTTAAACTAATATTAAATCATACACAGGTGCACTTTATTCATTAACTTATGTGACTTCAGAAGGCATTTAGTAGGAGTTATGGTAGTAAAGAACATTTAATATATTTCCTTTGATTACAAAAACAATGTAAATACCAAATTAAATGTACAAGAAACATTCATTAACACATTCTCAACACATGTAACAAATATAAAAACAGGTTCCATGAGAATTAACCGATAACATGTCTTTTACAATTAGTCTATGAGTTACATTGACTAATTATTGTAACATTCCAATAGGAGGGAAAGAGGTGAAACAATAATAAACAATGATAGAATTTCATAAACAACATTGTATAACAGTTTTATTAAGTTACATATTGATACTACTAAAAAAACCCCAGCAACATAGCTCACGGATTATTTTGTTGTGTTCACTTGCACTCAGAAATCTGATGCTCATTTAAACACTAGTTCACATAGCATATGTTTAGATTTCACAGTTTGAGTGTTGTTATTTTTTACTGTGTTTTTTTTCTGTAATTAACTAATCAAATCTAGAATCAGAGCATTAAAACCCATGTGATAAAAGCGATATGGTATAGCTGCAAAAATAAGTTTATTAGTATTGGTAGCTAGCTTACTTACTAAATAACTACTACAAGAACCTAGCTTTCTGACTATGGTTAAAAAAACAGTCTTTAATGTGTTACTACCTGCCTAATTAACCAATTACTTAAATCTTTTTTTGACCCAGGTCTTGCTCAGACAGTTCATTTGAGTTTATTTTGGCTCAACTGTTTTTCATGTTTTAGCACTACATGGGAGTTTTGGGTTGCGTACTTCTTGCCACAAGAAATATAGGTCACTGGGCATGAATTTGTGAAGCAAAAGTAAATCCTTAAGGTAACAGGGGTCATATTTATCAACTTTTCTGGAGGGAATGTGCCAATATAGTGTTTTCACTCCTATGTGAGAGTCAGGTTTAAGTTTCATTACAGCCAAACACATTCCTATGTAAACATCATCAATAGGAATAATTTGGACCAACGCAGCTATTTTGTAAATGACCAAAGCTGTATAGCCTGATAGAAGGTATCCCCCACCTCCGCAGTAGGGGGGGAAAAAATCTTCTTCATACACCTGGAACGGAACAAAGTACTTACTTATTGGGTTTCTTACAGGCATCGCATTTTTCAACAGATGGCCAGTAAAAAGGTGCTTATTTCCATTATTATCTTTAAGACTTTGAAGATATTCAACCATGTTGTCAGTGTGGGCAAAAACATCATCATCACCATTCAGTAGAAATCGAGCCTGTGGACAACGTTTGTCCATCCACTCAAGGAAGAGCATCTGCTTCAAAGTGAGGTTGAAAAAAGAATCCTTAAAATCCCATTGGAGGATGTCATTGTGATGTTGGTGCTCAAACATGACAAGTTTGTTCAATTTCTCCTTCTTGAAACCTGAACCGTCAGTTCCAATAATAAAGATTCTTCGAATCACTTTTCCTTTATATGACCTCTCTGCAGCCCAGGTCTTGCGCAGAGTTTCTCTCCGCTCATAGTTCTTTGGGGAACTTTTAATAACAAGCAAAAGAAAGACGTCCTCAGGCTCATCATCTCCTCCACATTTGTCAGGAAGGTCCAGAATTATGGGGAAACTACGACAGTGACGATAGTAAAGAAAGTCTTGAATCATAGGGGACAGGGAATCAAAGCCAGAGACATTTTCAACCACTGTGTTTTGTTTACATCTTGGTGTTAGGTTTTGTGACACCGTCCTCCTTTCCCATTGCCAATTTGACGATGGGGAAGTTTTGTGTAAGGCATTGTGACCTTCTTCTTTTAAATATGCAGATCTCCGGTCGTGGTTGTGACTAGATTGATGTGTTGAGATGTTTTGTGGCTCAGTGAAATAAAGAAGTACCAGAAGGGTCAGCAGCAGTAATAAAGTTGTGGCATAGATGTTATTTACTCTCAAAATGCTGAAATCAAAGAAACATAAAGAAATACAGCTTAAAATGACAACATATCTATATCTTGTGTAAACACATCCATTGCATTGTTTCTTCTGCTTTGTTTTATAGTGGAATTTAGGAGCAGATTCTCTCCTAATAAATGCTTATTACACAGTCGACCGAACACTGTCACTTTAAACCAATAAGTGATCTGTGCAGTGGGAATTTACATTAATATGCTTATAAAAAAGGTTTGGGTGACTTTTAGCCTTTTGACTAGATTTGAAGAAAAGTTTGGCTACTGACTGTACTTCTCTTCCAAGACTCATGACAGTCTGCCACATTTTCATGAGAGAGGAGAAAAATAAACAAAATGACAGGGAGGTGATAAAAAAAGACTCACTTAACTCTAAAATCCTATAGGAGACTGCAATTTTATTGAGGTGAAAGGGTAAAATGGTATGAAGTAAGCTATAAACAAATATTCACATAAACCTTATAACAAGGGACATGGGATCTTTTTCTACTCATTATCTGGCATAATATCAGAGTCAACATTCCTGTGTTAGGGCTGGTAGGATTAGCAAAATTCTTTCTATTTGCTAAGTGCCTGGAATAAAGGGAGATGTATTTTCATGTTTTATATTATTTTTTAAACTTTTGTCAGATTTAGAAGTTAAAATATATATTTACATTATATGAAAATGTGAGTTTTCAGACTTTTAATGCACAAAAATAAAAAGGAAGTGAAATGAAAATCAACACACACACCGTCAAACAAATGTACAAAAAACCCAGCCCATTTAAAAAATCTTATGGGAAGATTAATGTTTAGTGGTTGTAATGATTTCTTTCTTTCATAACAGTCTAATGAGAAAGGACAACAGGACTCAGTAACTGCAGTTTAAATGAACGCACAGAGATGTACTATGACTTTATTGCAGATTTTATAAGCAAAATGTAAGTTTTAAGACAGGCTGCATTGCTAAGTGAATAGGAAGATCTCTATAATGTCTATAATGGACGTAGTCTATAGTCTATAATGGATTACTTTTTTGTGGTCTTGATGCTAAGAAAGCAGAATAATTCTGAATGTTGTTAGGACTAAGGCTAACAAGCAACAACAAAAGGCTTAAAGTAAGGTTCACAGATTGTGTTTTTGAACTCATTAAGAGAGTACGTAAGTGAAAACTGACAGTTCTGTGTTTGCAGGTGAAAAAAACTATTAAGATACAGATCTTTTATACAGTTTTATAGTTATACCATAACATTTTTAGTTTTGTCAGAAAAAGTCTTAATATTGTGATGACATTTAGGATAAAATAACTTATTTCATAATGAATAGCAAGTCAACATTTCAAAAGGTTTTTAGCCATTTCATTTTCACATAAAGATGATATCAATAACTGCTTGTACTTTCAAACATAGTTTTAAATAAAGATATAGAAGAAAAATAAAAACCTATAAAGAGAAGAGAAAACACAACTAGAAATATGGGACATGCCTCCTGATTATTGTGAAAAGCAATCTAACCTCAAAGAGGATACATGCAGTCATAAACAAAGATGTACTTTACAAAACATTTTACAAACATATAACCTTTAATTGATCAGAAACATTCAAGTGGTCAAAATAACACAAAAAGTAAGCAGAGCCCATAAATGTGGAAACTAATTTTGCTATAATTACCTGACCATGTTGGTAGATGGTGAGTGCCTGAAGAAATGACGACTTTATTTAATAAAGCAGAAAGAAATAACTCTTCCCTGTTTCAGCCACACGTTCGAAGACTTTCACCCAACCTGCTTGTGACACTGACAAGTGCTGTGCAAAGTTTGATAAGACAGCCTTTAGGTACTCAAGTTCATCTCCGTTAAGGCGTGCCGACAGGTCGTTAAACTGGTAGAGCAGGAAGAATAGTGGGTGAAAACATTCTCGTAAGTGATCTTTTTAGAATCAAATTATGATCCAAGTGTCTATGTTGGGTAAGGCTATTCATACTAGGATGCCCATAAAGTTCTGCTTCAACCAAGTAATTGCAAAGCATTGTAAGTTAATTACAATGGTTTGTAATTAAAGTATTGTAATATGCTTACAAGCATATACAATGCTAGTACGTTGAATATGTACTAATTAGTTTCTGTTTTATTATCTTATAATAGAGGTATCTGCACTGTAGTTATTTCAGTTGTCTGCAATACCTTCATCTTCATTTGGCTTAACATTAAAGTATTGCAGTAACAAATCAAATAGTTTACAGTTAATCTCATAGCTCAAGAATTCAATAAGAATGTCTAACTCAGTAATCCAATAATACAACGATGATACGTTATAAAAAAATTCCCACAGATCAGGTCTGTACCCACTAACAGGATAGTAAAATATAATGTAACTTTTTCCATGTTTGATCTTGTATAAGAAATGTTTTTTTTTAAATCCATCAGATTAGTAAATTAAAAAAGAAGACAAAGGATGGATGGACCATTCTTAAAGCTCAGAGATGATTTTGTAACAAAAACCACAGGGGGTTTCTGTAGTGCTGTTATCCTGGGGCTGATGTTGCCTGGGGACTTCAACCTTTGGATGGGGTCTCCCATGGTAAATTGGCTTCAGGGAAGATATTAGAAAAAGGCTGATTCAAAAATTTAAGTTGGTTTTAGACTCCACAAAATGGTGTGTGTGTGTGTGTGGTGCACCTGGTGGTCAAGACTTTGCTTCTTGGGGCTCAATCAGGACCCTCTCAGAAAACTACAGAAAGCCACTACCAAGTGGTACTACCACCTGCAGGGTATGAAATTGAGGTCAGGTTTTAAATTTAGTTTTTTCCCGTAATCAGTGTCGTTTTCTAAGTATATGTGTTGAGTGTTTATAAAGGTACGGAAACACTTTAGTGTTCTTGCAAAAATGATATTGAAATAGCTTGTACTTCTGTCTGTTAAAGCTCTTGTTACAGACCACTGTTATGATTCTGCTTAAAGTAGTTTAACACAGTGAACCCCAAGAACTTCTCCTTTGGTATTTGAAGAATTAATGTGTCCATCCGGTTCAATTGAAGTGATTAACCTGAGAGTTTAAATCAATTCCATCATCCATCTCCTGCTGAGAATTCCTCCCCAAGGCTGCTAAACATAGGCCAGAGACTTGCTCTCAGGGGAGATAAAGCCAGATGGAA
Source organism: Xiphophorus couchianus (assembly GCF_001444195.1). Classification (NCBI taxonomy): domain Eukaryota; kingdom Metazoa; phylum Chordata; class Actinopteri; order Cyprinodontiformes; family Poeciliidae; genus Xiphophorus; species Xiphophorus couchianus. The sequence continues at coordinate 9,209,907 of NC_040249.1, read as the reverse complement.
GGTTTGACTGGGAAATCCCCTTGAGGAAGGAGGAGGGCAAAGACAAAAAGATCTCATCATATATGAGCTAAGCAACTGGAAATGCATGTCCGGTTTGACAGAGGAAAGAAGCAGCTCTTTGTTTTTGTCCCCACTGGTAAATTGTCACTTCCTTCCAGGAACATGTGGCACAGGAGCTGCAAAATGACAGTGGTGATGTACGTAGAAATCTTATTTACAAACGTTCTTATTTAAAATAACATTTCAGCTTTAGTTCAGCAGAAAGAAATAACTCTTTAGTGTTTAAGCCACACTTTGCAGATAACTTTTGTTTTAATCCAAATTAATCAAACGTTTCGTCAGGGGCACAATTACATATTTTTGAGGTGGATGCGAACATCTCACCGGCGCTCCCATCCTCCCCCCCCACATAAACTTGTACAAGTGAGCCAAAGAGCCGCTTCTGTTAGCCTGTGTCTGCAGGTCTGAGGCTTTTTGTTAGCATGTTTTCTATCATTCTTATAGCATGATAGGAAGCCTTATCCAAACTGGCAACCCACATTAATAAAATGGTGAAATGATATTGACCACAAAACGCTGTATTTATAAAAGATATCAACATTTTTCCTACACAGTCCTAACAAACGTTTTTAATGTTCTCTTCACAATATTTATTTACTATTAATCTATTTGTATGATTTGTTCTTTAAATTGCCATCTATATTATTTTTCGGTCTCAGGAAATGATTGAGGGATGAAGAGACTGATGTCTGGCTCTTTAAGTTCTGACGAGTCTTCGGTTCCTCTCCTGATCCATTCTGTCTGATATCAAACCCACTGTGTGCCACTGAATGCACCGAGACATTTATTTTAATGCCCCTATAAAACTTCACTGTGATTGATTAGCCTGTGTCCTCCCACTACCATGTGTATTTTTGCCAGAGGTTTTATTTCTAAGGACGGTGTAGTATGGGGTGGACATTTTAAAAAGACACTGGTTGATAGCAGCTCGCTGCGGCTGCGTAGTGAGCGTCAGTTCCTGGGGTCCTATTTAGGTCCCGCAACGACAATTTAGCTAACCCTAATATTTCCCGTGTTTTGTTTTGGTCATTATTATTACACTTATTGTTGAGATGTGTGTGATAAGTGTGTCTATCAGACATTATAGCAATACGGAATAAATCGCGTCCCGTATTGGACAACAACAACCGCCTGTCATTTTAGGCTAGCTTAAGCTAACCTGAATATTTACAACTCTCTTGTTGATACACGGACATTACTTACCTTCCGTCTTTCAACCACTTTGAAAAGCTTTTCTTCGTCTCTCCAACATCTTTATCCTTCCCCCTCTTCCATATTCTGTTTTGTGCCCCGGAGTTTTTTCTGCACCCCATCTTTAGCTCCCTGTTGTCGAAGCATTACTACAAATTTGAAAGAAAAAAAACGCGCCTCAGCGCGTTCTCGAAGGTACAGTACAGACCAAAAGTTTGGACACAATTGTGTGTCCAAACTTTTGGTCTGTATTCAATACAGAACAAAAGTTGTACATTGAATTCTCATTGAATTCAATGAGAAGGTGTGTCCAAACATTTGGTCTGAACTGAGTACAGACCAAACGTTTGGACACACAGTTGTGTCCAAACTTTTGGTCTGTACTGTACCTGCCCAAGCTACCTGTAGGGACCTTACCAAGCTCCGCCCACAACCGACCCACGTGACCGCAAGTCACACAAACAAAGCCTCCTGGCGCGTTGTTTCTATGTAAACATGACTCGATTAGTGCATCATTTCTACCCGATTTTCACAATATATCAGCTACTACAATGGACAGAGGAACTAACAAGTTCATGTCATCATCTGGGAGGAGGTTACTGGTTTCTCAGTCACAAGCTGGTTGCAAACCTGAGGCCAACAGGTGTCAGTCAGTTATGGTAGATCTGAAATTTGGTTTGATGACCTCAATATGAGAAGCTACAGACTGATAGGAGGAACCAAAGAGCTCTGTAAAGGTAAAGGCAAATCTTCTGAAGTTGGGATATAATTAATTTAATTTCACATAATTATCGCGGTAGAAGCCATTTGTTCGTTAAAATTTTATGAAATATATTTGTTCTATTTGATGTTTGTTGTGAATGACGTAAACTCACAAAGGAACGAGGTAATTAGTCCAACATTTAGAAACTACAGCGGCTGTAATGCGCCACAGCAAAGGTAAACAAAAGTAAAATAACCCGAACAGGTGATCAACTCAAAACCACTCCTACCTTTTTACTCTCTCTCTCTCTTTGTAGTTTAAGCACACCTATTACCGTGGCAACCGCCTGCAAGATGAGCAAAGATTACGTTAAAAACATAACATTCAGTCCTTACGATATCAAGTTTCCAGGCTTGATATTTATTTTTCGATTATTAATCAGCGCTTCCCTGAACACAGCGATGGTTGATTGACTAGCTGTACTTGGTGCTAGAGTGGCTAACACGAGTACAGTACACATTGGATATTGATCTGTTTAGCTAACGTAAGACTGTGTAGCAGACAGGCTTCAAGGTGTAGAAGTTGTATCAGTTCTGCCATTATGCTGTACTTAGCTAACGGGAAGCTAACGGTGTGTTTGTGAGACGACCACGCACGTGACCACGTAGAATGGGCATCAGCCAATGAAAAGCGGCCACTCTGGTAAGGTCCATGGGAGGGGAGAGCGGCTGGCAGGGAGGGGGGTGCCTAATCAGTGATGTTCCTCTGTTATTGATCATTTCACACACAAACCGCTGTTAAGTACATAAAATGCTTACTAGAAATTTTTTTTTTCCCACATCGTTTTTGGGCCACTGCGTCTCGTATATTTAACACATTTGAGATTTTAAGGTTCTATCTTGATGTAGGTTTAGTCATCCTCACACTAATCCGCCAGGCAACACTCTTGTCTCTCAATAGAGTGTTGATAGAAAACTTGCTTTGGTCTCAGTCCTTACGTGATGAAATGTTTACACAACAAAAAATGCATTTCCAACTTGATGCACAGCAGCTTGACACCACATGTAAAAGAACTAACTTCTGAAACACTATGATTGTAAGTAGAGTATTTCATTGATTCCATGTGCATTGCTAGACAACAATAGTGAGACAGAGGTTGAAAAAAAGTTTTTTTATTGTCATGTTATGCTTTTTGTCTTTAAAAGTAAGCCTCTCTGTTTGAGTAGTACATGGACTAATGATTTATCCATTTAATATACAACACAACTTTGATATTTAGCTAAATTAATCATGGAATACTGGACATCTTATCAAGTTGAAATATCATTGAAAAATGTATTCATTTCAGGAAATTCATTGAAAAAGTAAAACATGCTCATTTTTATTATAGTTGACAATTATGGTTTGGTGCTAAAGACTCATAAATTACTTATTAAAAAGAAAAGGAAGAATAAATTCTTTTTTGTGATTCATTTGTATATGGATACAGTAATGAACATGATAGGAACACAGTAATCTGACTTTGGGTGTGGACCAAATCAGCAGTACAAAGACTGTTTGGAGGACATGGTCTTTGTACATTTGCAAAATATTTTTAGATTGATTTATTTATGGTGTAAATGTGATCCAACCTCGTTCCGACGCAGATGCTGTAGGTACATTGTGAAGGCCAGGCAAATGCAACACAAACCTGGCTGCTTGGTTGCCATATTGGCACATCATTTTTGTAAAGCATAAAATGCTATGCAACTTTCAAAAACAGTTGAAATTTTTGTTCAGTCAAAAATTTACTATAATGTATTTGCATATACCTCAGAAAGTTAATAGTTGTGCCCCTTGTTGTACTGATGTGTCATGTTATCCTCTTGTCACACATCATGTTTTGCAGATACTTTAATGAAGCTCTCCTTGCCCAACCTGTCAGTTTGTCTTGGTAGATGTGAAGTTGTTCTCAGTTTTTTTCTAAAGTTCATGAGATTGAACTGTGGTCCATCAAATATTTGAAGCTTGGAATATTGTTTTATAACCTAACCCTGCTTTAAACCTGTTAACAAAATTATCCTTGACCTTATGTGGCGTATTTCTTTATCATCATGATGTTGTTAATTCAATGACCAACTCTTGAGACCTGACAGCTGCATTTAAACTAATATTAAATCATACACAGGTGCACTTTATTCATTAACTTATGTGACTTCAGAAGGCATTTAGTAGGAGTTATGGTAGTAAAGAACATTTAATATATTTCCTTTGATTACAAAAACAATGTAAATACCAAATTAAATGTACAAGAAACATTCATTAACACATTCTCAACACATGTAACAAATATAAAAACAGGTTCCATGAGAATTAACCGATAACATGTCTTTTACAATTAGTCTATGAGTTACATTGACTAATTATTGTAACATTCCAATAGGAGGGAAAGAGGTGAAACAATAATAAACAATGATAGAATTTCATAAACAACATTGTATAACAGTTTTATTAAGTTACATATTGATACTACTAAAAAAAACCCTGCAACATAGCTCACGGATTATTATGTTGTGTTCACTTGCACTCAGAAATCTGATGCTCATTTAAACACTAGTTCACATAGCATATGTTTAGATTTCACAGTTTGAGTGTTGTTATTTTTTACTGTGTTTTTTTTCTGTAATTAACTAATCAAATCTAGAATCAGAGCATTAAAACCCATGTGATAAAAGCGATATGGTATAGCTGCAAAAATAAGTTTATTAGTATTGGTAGCTAGCTTACTTACTAAATAACTACTACAAGAACTTAGCTTTCTGACTATGGTTAAAAAAACAGTCTTTAATGTGTTACTACCTGCCTAATTAACCAATTACTTAAATCTTTTTTTGACCCAGGTCTTGCTCAGACAGTTCATTTGAGTTTATTTTGGCTCAACTGTTTTTCATGTTTTAGCACTACATGGGAGTTTTGGGTTGCGTACTTCTTGCCACAAGAAATATAGGTCACTGGGCATGAATTTGTGAAGCAAAAGTAAATCCTTAAGGTAACAGGGGTCATATTTATCAACTTTTCTGGAGGGAATGTGCCAATATAGTGTTTTCACTCCTATGTGAGAGTCAGGTTTAAGTTTCATTACAGCCAAACACATTCCCATGTAAACATCATCAATAGGAATAATTTGGACCAACGCAGCTATTTTGTAAATGACCAAAGCTGTATAGCCTGATAGAAGGTATCCCCCACCTCCGCAGTAGGGGGGGAAAAAATCTTCTTCATACACCTGGAACGGAACAAAGTACTTACTTATTGGGTTTCTTACAGGCATCGCATTTTTCAACAGATGGCCAGTAAAAAGGTGCTTATTTCCATTATTATCTTTAAGACTTTGAAGATATTCAACCATGTTGTCAGTGTGGGCAAAAACATCATCATCACCATTCAGTAGAAATCGAGCCTGTGGACAACGTTTGTCCATCCACTCAAGGAAGAGCATCTGCTTCAAAGTGAGGTTGAAAAAAGAATCCTTAAAATCCCATTGGAGGATGTCATTGTGATGTTGGTGCTCAAACATGACAAGTTTGTTCAATTTCTCCTTCTTGAAACCTGAACCGTCAGTTCCAATAATAAAGATTCTTCGAATCACTTTTCCTTTATATGACCTCTCTGCAGCCCAGGTCTTGCGCAGAGTTTCTCTCCGCTCATAGTTCTTTGGGGAACTTTTAATAACAAGCAAAAGAAAGACGTCCTCAGGCTCATCATCTCCTCCACATTTGTCAGGAAGGTCCAGAATTATGGGGAAACTACGACAGTGACGATAGTAAAGAAAGTCTTGAATCATAGGGGACAGGGAATCAAAGCCAGAGACATTTTCAACCACTGTGTTTTGTTTACATCTTGGTGTTAGGTTTTGTGACACCGTCCTCCTTTCCCATTGCCAATTTGACGATGGGGAAGTTTTGTGTAAGGCATTGTGACCTTCTTCTTTTAAATATGCAGATCTCCGGTCGTGGTTGTGACTAGATTGATGTGTTGAGATGTTTTGTGGCTCAGTGAAATAAAGAAGTACCAGAAGGGTCAGCAGCAGTAATAAAGTTGTGGCATAGATGTTATTTACTCTCAAAATGCTGAAATCAAAGAAACATAAAGAAATACAGCTTAAAATGACAACATATCTATATCTTGTGTAAACACATCCATTGCATTGTTTCTTCTGCTTTGTTTTATAGTGGAATTTAGGAGCAGATTCTCTCCTAATAAATGCTTATTACACAGTCGACCGAACACTGTCACTTTAAACCAATAAGTGATCTGTGCAGTGGGAATTTACATTAATATGCTTATAAAAAAGGTTTGGGTGACTTTTAGCCTTTTGACTAGATTTGAAGAAAAGTTTGGCTACTGACTGTACTTCTCTTCCAAGACTCATGACAGTCTGCCACATTTTCATGAGAGAGGAGAAAAATAAACAAAATGACAGGGAGGTGATAAAAAAAGACTCACTTAACTCTAAAATCCTATAGGAGACTGCAATTTTATTGAGGTGAAAGGGTAAAATGGTATGAAGTAAGCTATAAACAAATATTCACATAAACCTTATAACAAGGGACATGGGATCTTTTTCTACTCATTATCTGGCATAATATCAGAGTCAACATTCCTGTGTTAGGGCTGGTAGGATTAGCAAAATTCTTTCTATTTGCTAAGTGCCTGGAATAAAGGGAGATGTATTTTCATGTTTTATATTATTTTTTAAACTTTTGTCAGATTTAGAAGTTAAAATATATATTTACATTATATGAAAATGTGAGTTTTCAGACTTTTAATGCACAAAAATAAAAAGGAAGTGAAATGAAAATCAACACACACACCGTCAAACAAATGTACAAAAAACCCAGCCCATTTAAAAAATCTTATGGGAAGATTAATGTTTAGTGGTTGTAATGATTTCTTTCTTTCATAACAGTCTAATGAGAAAGGACAACAGGACTCAGTAACTGCAGTTTAAATGAACGCACAGAGATGTACTATGACTTTATTGCAGATTTTATAAGCAAAATGTAAGTTTTAAGACAGGCTGCATTGCTAAGTGAATAGGAAGATCTCTATAATGTCTATAATGGACGTAGTCTATAGTCTATAATGGATTACTTTTTTGTGGTCTTGATGCTAAGAAAGCAGAATAATTCTGAATGTTGTTAGGACTAAGGCTAACAAGCAACAACAAAAGGCTTAAAGTAAGGTTCACAGATTGTGTTTTTGAACTCATTAAGAGAGTACGTAAGTGAAAACTGACAGTTCTGTGTTTGCAGGTGAAAAAAACTATTAAGATACAGATCTTTTATACAGTTTTATAGTTATACCATAACATTTTTAGTTTTGTCAGAAAAAGTCTTAATATTGTGATGACATTTAGGATAAAATAACTTATTTCATAATGAATAGCAAGTCAACATTTCAAAAGGTTTTTAGCCATTTCATTTTCACATAAAGATGATATCAATAACTGCTTGTACTTTCAAACATAGTTTTAAATAAAGATATAGAAGAAAAATAAAAACCTATAAAGAGAAGAGAAAACACAACTAGAAATATGGGACATGCCTCCTGATTATTGTGAAAAGCAATCTAACCTCAAAGAGGATACATGCAGTCATAAACAAAGATGTACTTTACAAAACATTTTACAAACATATAACCTTTAATTGATCAGAAACATTCAAGTGGTCAAAATAACACAAAAAGTAAGCAGAGCCCATAAATGTGGAAACTAATTTTGCTATAATTACCTGACCATGTTGGTAGATGGTGAGTGCCTGAAGAAATGACGACTTTATTTAATAAAGCAGAAAGAAATAACTCTTCCCTGTTTCAGCCACACGTTCGAAGACTTTCACCCAACCTGCTTGTGACACTGACAAGTGCTGTGCAAAGTTTGATAAGACAGCCTTTAGGTACTCAAGTTCATCTCCGTTAAGGTGTGCCGACAGGTCGTTAAACTGGTAGAGCAGGAAGAATAGTGGGTGAAAACATTCTCGTAAGTGATCTTTTTAGAATCAAATTATGATCCAAGTGTCTATGTTGGGTAAGGCTATTCATACTAGGACGTCCATAAAGTTCTGCTTCAACCAAGTAATTACAAAGCATTGTAAGTTAATTACAATGGTTTGTAATTAAAGTATTGTAATATGCTTACAAGCATATACAATGCTAGTACGTTGAATATGTACTAATTAGTTTCTGTTTTATTATCTTATAATAGAGGTATCTGCACTGTAGTTATTTCAGTTGTCTGCAATACCTTCATCTTCATTTGGCTTAACATTAAAGTATTGCAGTAACAAATCAAATAGTTTACAGTTAATCTCATAGCTCAAGAATTCAATAAGAATGTCTAACTCAGTAATCCCATAATACAACGATGATACGTTATAAAAACTTCCCACAGATCAGGTCTGTACCCACTAACAGGATAGTAAAATATAATGTAACTTTTTCCATGTTTGATCTTGTATAAGAAATGTTTTTTTTTAAATCCATCAGATTAGTAAATTAAAAAAGAAGACAAAGGATGGATGGATTATGTAATGGTCCTTCCATCCATTCTTGAGACTAATGGATGGGTGGACCATTCTTAAAGCTCAGAGATGATTTTGTAACAAAAACCACAGGGGGTTTCTGTAGTGCTGTTATCTTGGGGCTGATGTTGCCTGGGGGCTTCAACCTTTGGATGGGGTCTCCCATGGTAAATTGGCTTCAGGGAAGATATTAGACAAAGGCTGATTCAAAAATTTAAGTTGGTTTTAGACTCCACAAAATGGCTGATTCAAAAATTTAAGTTGGTTTTAGACAAAGGCTGATTCAAAAATTTAAGTTGGTTTTAGACTCCACAAAATGGTGTGTATGTGTGTCTGGTGCACCTGGTGGTCAGGACTTTGCTTCTTGGGGCTCAATCAGGACCCTCTCAGAAAACTACAGAAAGCCACTACCAAGTGGCACTACCACCTGCAGGGTATGACACTTACTTCAGGTTTTAAATGTAGTTTTTTCCCTTAATCAGTGTCGTTTTCTAAGTAAATATGTTGAGTGTTTATAAAGGTATGGAAACAATTTAGTGTTCTGGGAAAAATGATACTGAAATAGCTTATTCTCTGTTAAAGCTCTTGTTACAGACCACTGTTATGTTACTGCTTAAAGTAGTTCAACACAGTGAACCCAGATAACTTCTCCTTTGGGATTTGAAAAATCAATGTGTCCATCAGGTTCAATTGAAGTGATTAACCTGCGAGTTTAAATCAATTCCATCATCCATCTCCTGCTGAGAATTCCTCCCCAAGGCTGCTAAACATAGGGCAGAGACTTGCTCTCAGGGGAGATAAAGCCAGATGGAAGGTTTGACTGGGAAATTCCTCTGAGGAAGGAGGAGGGCAAAGAGAAAAAGATCTTATCATATATGAGCTAAGCAACTGGAAATTCTTGTCCGGTTTGACAGAGGAAAGAAGCAGCTCTTTGTTTTTGTCCCCACTGGTAAATTGTCACTTTCTTCCAGGAACACGTGGCACAGGAGCTGCAAAATGACAGTGGTGATGTACGTAGAAATCTTATTTACAAGATTTCTACGTACTAAACTAAAATAAACTAAACCTGAAAAATAACATTCCAGGTTTAGTTCATCAGAAAGAAGTAACTCTTTCGTGTTTCAGCCACACTTTGCAGATAACTTTTGTTTCGATCCAAATTAATCAAACGTCTCTTATATTTAACATTGTACCACTGCTTTAGTCATCCTCACACTAATCCGCCAGGCTGCTTGTCTCTCAATAGAGTGTTGATAGAAAACTTGCTTTGGTCTCAGTCTTTACGTGATGAAATGTTTACACAACCAAAACTGCATTTCCAACTTGATGCACAACAGCTTGAGACCACGTGCAAAAGAGCTAACTTCTGAAACACTATGATTGTAAGTAGAGTATTTCATTGATTCCATGTGCATTGCTAGACAACAATAGTGAGACAAAGGTTGAAAAAAAAGTTTTTTTATTGTCATGTTATGCTTTTTGTCTTTAACAGTAAGCCTCTTTGTTTGAGTAGTACATGGACTAATGATTTATCCATATAATATACAACACAACTTTGATATTTTGCTAAATTAATCATGGAATACTGGACATCTTATCAAGTTGAAATATCATTGAAAAATGTATTCATTTCAGGAATTTCATTGAAAAAGTAAAACATACTCATTTTTATTACAGTTGACAATTATGGTTTGGTGCTAAAGACTCAAAATTACAAAAGTACAGAAATATTACCAGGCACAACCATAGATTACAAAAGTTTCAGCTTTTGAATTGAATTATTGAAATAAATTTACTGCTAAATGAGATTGGCATTTAAAAGAACAATTACCAAGTCTACCATGCAGTCTTGGCAAATAGACAGAGGTTAATAAGTTCCACCTAAACTGAGAGGTATGAGGAAATGTGGATGAAACAAAAGCTGCTGGTCTTTGTGTCATTTGATATGTCCTGTTTACTGATTTTATTTCTTGCTTTTCTGCTTTCATATCTTTCTGCCACCCTTTGTAGTGTAATTTAAGAAAAAACAATTAAGCCAACTAGACGGGCCATAAATCTAAAATTGTTAATTTTATAGAATGTGAGTTTGATCTATTTCAGCATGTTATTGTGTATTTGGTTGCCTGCACTCTGTTACATGGCAATGTGACAACTGTAGATTGTGTTTTTGTGTTGCATTATTAGTGCTCAAGGCCATACAAAATTCAGGTGGATGTAAAATTTAGTGGATGTAATCGGTATAGTTTTTATGCAACAACAAAGAAGCACATGTGGCATAATTCTAAGATGGCATGATCTTGACTGTGATTCAGTATTTTTTTTGATTGAGATTTACTTAGTTAAATGCATCAGTTTCTAACATTATCTCCACATTCCCCACTTCCACAGCAGCATCCATGTTTGAGATGACTCTAGTCATATTTCTTCACTGTTTTATACTCTTTTACTAAGACTTTAATCAGTTAAGTAGCCACTAACACCAACTTTACTTTCTGTTTTCCAATTCACAGACACAGGTTCTGTAATATTGGGTTATCACACATCAGGTTTCTTTTAGCATAAGCTTTGTTTAGTTTCTCCACCTGTAGTTGATTTTCTTTATCACTTATTTGTGGTCACAGTCACTGTTTTTAGAAGCTTTTGATTCAATGGAAATGATCTTTAACAGTGGCCGCTATGAAGCCAACTATTGATCTATATTGTAAACAGTTATAAATCACCCATTCTCAACCACACTGACTTGAGCGTAAACCATTTTTAAAGAATTTATCAAGTTAGTAATTGAAATCTGTTGTTTACTTGTCAATTCCCATAATGCTGTCTGAAGTGTGATCAAAAAAGAGAGATTTAATTTGTTTATTTGACCTCTGAGAACGTTTGAAGTTAAGTCAGGAGGGATAAAGTGGTGCCTTGTGTCCTTTGCTAAGTGTTCCTAACCAGGCTTTTTTGTCTACTTTTTCTTCTGTAGGTATATCTTATCAAAGTGACTTACTCAGACTCCAGTTCCCATGTCATCTACCGAAGATATAGCAAGTTTTTTGACCTGCAGGTAAGTCACGCTTGCAAAAAAAAAAAGTCTTTCACAGCTTTAATTCACATTTATAGAATACTTATCAAAACTTGACATTTTCTGTTTAGGGTTGCCTCATCTAGTGTTGCTAATTATACTCAATAAAGTCTGTGTGACCTTAAGGCCTCTGCTTTCTGCTCAGCTGATGCAGATGCTTTGCTTTTGTGTTAAACCTATTTTAGGATGACTGCTTAGAACCAAGACAAAAGGGGAAATCCAGACAGCAGATACAGGAAAAAAACATGACCTCTGTCAGAATGCAAAGTCTCCAAAAAAAGTCAAGCAAAAGCCCTCCAGAGGATATATCTGAAATGCTTAAATTAACGCATGATACAGCTTGTTTGTTGGAAAGATAATGAATTTAAACTTCAATGAGGCCTACATTGAAGTTTAAATGTAAGAGAGGTTTAAATCTAGAAAAACACATCATTCCTGCATGCCTCTTGCTTCTGTCTGATAACCCCTTCTTCCAGACTGAATTCCAGAACGCCGTGACTCCGATGGGCTGCTTGCAGGAAGCCTTTTGTTTTCCGGTCCCTTAGCAATACCCTGGAAAATTCAGCTGCTCAATGAGACTACAACAGAGGATCTCTCCTGTCTGCGTAATCATTAGTCACATCTGTGGTTTCCTGGTGTAGACGTGTGTTCGTCTGGCACTGTAAATCATTTGTTGAAGAGCAACAAATGAGTGGCTGTCACTACAAAATGACTGACATAGTGTCCTTCTTGTTCCTCAATATACAAACATTTTCTGCAGAGGAAATGCAAACAATACACCCAGTGGCTAGTAAACTATAATCAATTGGAAGAACAGGATATTTCCATCTGACAAGACATCCAGTTGCTCAGTAAGCCTTTTTTGCAGTGTTGTGCAAAATGTATCAAATAATCTTTTACATGTGCAAAGGAAATGTTTTATGACCTGCAAGTTTGACGTAAGAGGGGGTGCACTCGTCAGTTCGTCAAGCTTAAGGGCTTTCCACATGGGGAGTGTGCATGCTGGCCTGGTTTCCTTTTGGACAGAGACCTTTTCTAAAAGCCCTTAGTCGTCATTATTTTTGGAAGAAATTGGAACAGGATCAGCTTTATTCTGTCTGCATTTTGATTTGTCTGACCTACATCCTACTCACAAGTTAGTTTAAAAAAAACCCCGAACCCCCCGTTATTTACATAAAGGCAATGGAAGTACATTTGTGTTTCATCTTTCAAACACAAGAAAGCTGATGGTTTAAACTTGAAAAGTGACTCTGACATTAATTTAGGTCTTCCTCTGCTGATTAACCAGTGGGGTGATTTTAAAACATTATATAGTCTGGAGTTTTATGACTATATAATGTTTTTATGACTATATAGTTTTATGATATCATTATCATAAACGTCATAAAGACTTTTATGATAATGATAAAGAAGGTTTCAGACAGAAACATTGTGAATTAGCCACAGCTGCCTGATGTATCTATTTTATTTATTTATTTATTTTGGACGAAGGCAAGAAGACAAGAAACTATTACAAAAAATGAAAAGCAATGCGTTGACCTTTTTTGAAAAGAAATGTTTAATTCTGTAATAGTTGATTTAATTTTTGACTTTATGTGACTGTCCAAAGTTAGGTCCATAAGTAAAACAATGCTTGCGTTTTTGGGCCCAAAAATTGTCGTCTGTGTGTTAAGGTGAAATGCACAGGTATATCATGTGAGCTTGCTGTTGCGCAAAGTTGTTGTGCTGAATCCTGTTCTAGAAATGCTTTGCTCATGGTGGCAGCATGTGGCAGTTGCTCTGTTACATCGGGTCTGATTTATTCTTTTTGTAGACTTTTGTTCATCATTCTTTTGGCTAACGCGTTGCACATTTGGACAATTATTCCCTCTGCTTTTGGGTGCTGTGCAGACATAAAGCTTTTTGCTCTTACCTTTTTTCTTTCTGACAGTTGCTGTGGAGCGTAAGCGTAAAAATTACCATTGCTTTTTTTTCAATTGGGAGTACCAGATTAGCATGAGCTCCTATAGTACCAAACTATGACTCCAAATCCCAGAAAAGTTGAAAAGGAGGCTTCATGAACATGGAGCAGGACCAAAGAGTGGAGAGACAAAGTTGAAGTTCAAATAGTCTCTTCCATCAATCATAATGGGCGAGGATCACAACCCCGATTCCAGCATCATTCTGCCCATCTCCTAACTGTACAACCAGACAGAGGTTTAAATTGGAGCAGCAAAAGCATGTAGATTAGCAGTGCTTGCCAACAGCTGATAGTCTTGTTTATGTTACTGATGAATATCCTCTGTACCTGGATATTGAGCTGTTAGCTTATCATGACAATTACGAAACTGTCACAGAAAAAGTCAAGCCTGACTGCTACCAAGCATCCTTTCCGCCCACTGAACACCATTCACAGTGACACTTTGAAGATACTTCCACAAAACATTTAATTTCCCTTTGGCATAAGTAAGGTATATTTGAATTGAATTGAATCCAGCAGAGGTAAAGTTGCTAAACGTATGAGTAGAATGATTTGTGTGACATGGTAGAGTTTTTCTTCCATTAAAAATGTTATTCTCTCGAAGCAAATCTGAGAGTTTTTGACAAAAACTCTTTTACGACTGTCCTTTCTGAAGAAAACAACTATCAAGTAGGTGTCAAATAACAACCCAGAGATGGAATCAGATCGTTTTCCCACTGTAGCATTCCTCCTTACTCCCCCTGTCCCAGATTCCTCCCAGAGCACTTCTTTGTCTGCTGAAGTTCTCAGTCTCTCTTTGTTTTAGCTGCTCTCGTTCTCACAGCTTAGTAAAACTGCTTAACATGTCAACAGTTATTATTTCAGACAACCTGCTTTGCTTTCTCCTGTTTCTGGAATTTTGTGTCGTAATTATGTGCTGCCACTTTCAGGAGAACTCACCCCATTTTTAAGGGAACAGCCTAAGAGGCGTCATAAGATAATTGCACCTGCTAAGCATAGACATTTTCACTGGGGAGACATTGCCAGTCAATACACACATATGTTATGACACATAGTGGCCCATAAAAGCGTAACAACCTCTTTTGAAAAGCCAGAGTTTTTGTGATGGAAAAAATTATTCCAGATTTATTGTGACATGTAACCTGAAGATTTCAATAAAAAAACCAAACAAAAACAAAACAAGAAAATCTTTAAGAATGACTTACCCACGCTCTCTTGCAAAATGTTACTTGAAATCTCAATTTTGACTGCCTTCAGGAAATAAGATGGCATTTTAACAGGAAAACTGAAGACTTTTGAGAGCCACTGCATGTGGTTGTGTATCCCCAAAATGAATAATAAATATAATGTAGGCAATGTTGTCTTTCTAAGTTGTTGACGTTAAATCATAAAAATCTGTGGGCTCAGGAGACTGTCAAGGCAGGTCCTGGAGGATGATTTCATCTTCATTTCTGAATAGGAACACATCATGTGAACTTTCCTGACTTGCACGGGTGATTAGCTACATTCAAGTGTGAAGCTGAGTGTGCAACTTTCCTGTTCAGAAAAAATAATGAAGTTGCCAATATATTGTTATAACATGAAGTTTGTACCCTTTCTGTTAAACTCTGTTATTTATCTTGTATCATACAAAAAGACAGGGTGGGTTTTTTATGCATTTGTCAGCTTTTGCCCTTCTTAGTTCTTGGAGCAAAAGGATTCAATCTTAGTGGCTTGTCTGCATGTGTGGTTAACCAATGCTTTTCTTTATGCCCTGCCCTCTGCTTCACCCTAAACAAAGTGATGACTGTCATTTTTTACACAACCCAAAGCCTCCTAGCTGCCCAGTTCAGAGGAGGAAATGCTGTGCCCTGCAAGTAATTTTGACATTTAGCAAAGGCAGTGGAGTTGACCAGGGAAACAAAGAACCGCAACATGGGAAACCAAACCACCCCTTTGAGGAAAAGTCTTACAAACAACTCCTACAGACCCAGACAGGCTGGGTCCAACTTTACCCACCAACTGGATTCTGTTTGTCCACCTGGTTCTTTTTTTGAATCAGTTTATAGTGAAACTAGTCTTAAGGTCTCCTCCTCCTTGGAGCTCGGTGTGATTCAGTTTGACACCCACACTCTGTGCTGTTAGAGGGAGCACATCTGGAACAGGGCAAGGCAAAAACGTCTTAGCCAGGACTACATCTGGATTTCAGGTCTGCTGTTACTACAGATGGTCTCTCATGTGTATTTATGAAATTATTAAAGTTTGTTGCCAGAAAACACTTCTCTGCTGTTTCCTGCACTCAGCAGAACATGCTCATCCACCCCACAAAGCGTGCAGCATATACACAGAGTATGGCAGCACAGTGTTGTGAAAAAAAAGAAAAGATATTCCTCCTTGCATACTTCTCCTGGATTTCACTTTGAATAATTTTCCTGCCATATAATCCAAGTCTACAGTCCAAGGTCACAAACAGATGGCTGGGCATTCTCCCTCTGGATTTCCTGACAGAAATCAGAATTCATGGGTCCATGAATTATGCCAATCAAGGCCCTGAAGCAGTAAAACAGATCTATACCATAACACTTTCGCCATCTTATTTAACTGTGGGTTATTATGACCTGTTTTGGAAATTGTGTGTCAGTCTTATCTCAGAACGCACATCCCAAAAAAGGCCCATCGAATATTTTCCCCAAATTCCCAGGTATCATCAACATGCCATAAGATTGGCCTTTGTGTTCTGTTTTGGTCAGAAGTGGTTTTTGTCTTTGGAAACTCCCGTGGAGTCACTACTGAGCCTCTCCATCATTTGAAAACTGCATTTTGCAGTGTGTCTGTCTGACATCCAAATTTGTTAGGTAATCTGAAAGGTTTGACTGAGGTAAACACAGAAAAAAAAATTAAGAGACAATTGTTTTCACAGCATTGCATGTGTTTATACATGACCTAAGGATATGCACAAGCTTCCAAATTTGTCCCTAATCTGGTATTAGCATTCAATCCCGTCTGAGAGCAGAAACAACTACACCAGTGTGTTTTGCTGATACTGTTTGTCAATTACAATTTAATACAATTTTTCGTTGCTTGCTTCTTATGTGTAAGCTGTTTACACTTTACGTGTCTGTTGTTTAACAGCCCAGTTTTCTATCTTCAGTACTTTTTCCCTAGTCAACATGGGCGAATTAACCTTACCATGTAAAAGTGAAGTGAAGTTAGTTAATTCAGTAGCAAATAGATGTAATGCGTTTTAATTCACACACAGAGACAACAAAGAGGTGTGGTGTTTTAATATCCCTTTTATATTTTATTTTCTTTTAGCATCAAAAACAGTTCAGGTGTTTTTTTATGAGAATGTGAAACATTTCCGTAACCATTGACGTCATTTTACTCTTGCAGATGCGAATCCTTGACAAATTCCCGATAGAGGCAGGACAGAAGGATCCCAAGAAGAGAATCATTCCTTTCTTACCAGGTAATAAATGTTTCACTCTACAGTTGCAAGGCAATAAATTAACAACTATATACACACCTTGTTCAATTAATTGGAATTCCTTAACACCTCAGCAGAGCAACAGGCTCATCAAATCAGTACTGCTCAACGTTGATTCAGCGATTCATGCAAATGGAGCCAAGTGCAGTGTGCAAACTTTTAAGTAAGCCGTAAAGCTTTTATTATTGTTCTTATACAATGTTGTGATTTTCAGATAATCTGGATCATATGTTTTTATATACTGTAAACCACAATCATCAATGTTAACACAAAGCATTCTTAAAAAATATGACTATCAGTTAAACAAATCTATATCATTTATCAAATTTTTAATTATTAAATCAAATGGCTGACTATTTCCATTCAGAACGGCTGTTTGTTTCCCCTCCTACACTGTCCACAGCTGTGCCCACCACACTGCATTGTTTTATCAACTCCCATGCTGCAGCCGGGCCAAATCAATTTGTGGCTGGCCATGTCGGTAGGAGGTTAGCAGAGAAGGATTTGTCTAATCTGATAAAGTTGTTGTGGGCCGGAACGGAGGAGAGTAGTGAAGAGATCCTTTGTTAGATAAGTCTCGCAGCTCAGGCATGGTCCGTGTTGTTTTGATCACACTGGAGGAACAACATGGCCTGAGCTGTGTTTCTGCAAGGGAACTGTTTGGTCAAATTTATTTTTTAGATTCTGCTGGAGGTCAGCCCCCAGATAAGTGTCAGAGTATAGCAATGAGGGGGCTCTGTTTTCACTGTCTATAAGCCAGTTAAAAAGATTTTTGGGGGATAAAATGTATACCTCATTTTTTGCTTTTGAATTTCACAACTTTTGCTCTGTTTTTGTTCAGGTAAAGTCTTGTTTCGTCGGAGTCACATTAGAGATGTAGCTGTCAAAAGACTGAAGCATCTGGATAACTACTGCAACGTAAGAATTGCATAAAACATTTTTTTCTTTCATTTGTTTGCAGCACACACCAAATAGAGTTTGGGAAACACGCAAACGCTTGCCTTCGTATCTTCAATGCAGGGCTCAGCTTCTCTTTTTTTAATCTCCCCCGCCACCAGCCTCAACAGGAAAGCAGCTTCTCTATCTGTAGTGGTCATATCCTGTCAGCAGTGCTAATAGGACTCCTATGAAAGAAACATGGAAAACACGGGGTTAGGAGGAATGACTCAGCAGTTGTGGAGAAAAGTACTATAATCAGCTCAGACCTGTTCCTCTGCATTCTTTTTGTTCAGATGATCAAGAACTCCCGAAATGTTATTCAAGACGACTTTCTTTTTCTGAGGAAAAAAAAAAAGAACACTCGTGTCACTTTTGGCAACAGCTTTTGTTTTTCTCTTAATGAGAAGTTGTTGTAAAAGCATCAAGCTTTACTGTATATAAATGCAGTTGGCTAACAAGCTTTGACTGAATTTCTGTCAAACTGAGACCGTCTGGTCTTCTCATCTACCTCAATTTGCAGATACTAGCTTATTCAGTTTTGGTTGAGCAGCTTCACCAGAAATGACACAAGTCATAAATGCTTCCAATGAAATTAAATACACACAGATGCTATGTTTACCCACAGGCTTTGATGAAACTTCCTTCTTCCATTTCGAAAAGTGAAGAGGTCCTTAAGTTCTTTGAAACCCGACCAGAGGACCTCAACCCTCCCACAGAGTGAGTCACTGGAAATACATAAAAAAAAAAACAACATCTATAAATAACATCATGACCTCCATCTCAAAGGTATTCATTCTCCTTGAACTTTTTTTACCTTGTGTTTTATTACAAACACAAACCATGGCTGCATTTTCAATTGTATTTTACGTGATAGACCAACACAAAGTAAAGGACGTGAGCTGGAAAGGAAAATGATGCACGCTTTACAATTTTCTTTGAAGTGTAGTGTGGATATGTAATCAGCCTCTTTTTACTTTGATAAATTGATGCCTAAATAAAATTCAGAACATCCAACAACTTTAGAAGACACCTTATTAGTAGAGTCCAGCTGTGGGAAATTTTATCCTACAGCTATAAATTTAGCTGTTCTGTGAAGGCCTATAAATGTGGTCGATAATGTGTGGCATAAGGTTGCCACAGCATTTAAACCTAAACACATCATCTCAAAGGTGAAACATGCTGGTGGCAGTGTCATGCTGTTAGGACATTATTCAGCATCAGGGACAATGAATCTGGTAAGGGCTTAATACAGCACAATGCTGTAAGGAAACTTAGAGGCAGCAAACTGGAGCAAACCGGAGGTTTATCTTCTTGCTGAGGACAATGATGGATAACACTTTTTTTTTTCTAAGAACAATTGAAATCCTGTACGTTTTAAAATTTGTTGAAGGTTGAACAAGTAAATACTTTTACAAGGTGCTTTAAGAGACCAAGCATTGTCTGGTGGGCTGTAAGTATCATGTCTGAGTGTGTTTGTCTGGTTCAGCAGCCGGGAATGGTTTTATTTGTGTTGACCCCATCTTGGTCCTACGGCTTCATTTTGTCTGAAATGATGGATTGACTCTAGTCCAAAGTCACCGTGTTTTATTAATAATGATGTCATGGGGGTGACATATGAAGCCGGAACAAATGAAGAGAGATCAGCGGTGTCATACGATTCAGCCAGCTCAGGTCTCAGGGCAGATAAAGGCCTCAGTCAGGTTGTTAGTCATGCTCAGTTCAAAGTCAAAGAGTGGGAGTAATTACAGTATAGACTGACTGCAAGATTTCTGTTCTTTTGTACATGTTTTTGTCTTTCAAATTTAACTTCAGATGAATTTAGGAAATGTATTAGGAAAAGTTTCAATTTTAGGACTTGTTTATTATTCTGACTGAAAATGAGACTTCTCAGCCACAACCAGGCCCACGACCTCTAACCTCGACTAGCCATGCATGTTAATCCCACTTCAAAGTGGGAGCCTCCTGCAGTCACTGACACAGTCCAGCCCACCTTCAGCTGAGAGGTGCAAAAGTTATACCACCCATACACTCCTATTACTCATGCTGGAGCTCTACCATTTAAAATGACTACTCATAAGAAGCAGTTGGACTGACGTATAAAAATCTGTTTGTGATTCTGCGAACATGCTCCCTGTAAGGTGCAATTCAAAATAGTGATTATAAGCATGCTTTACAAATCAGTGAAAATGTCAGATAACAGCTAGTTTTTCCAATTACACCATGCAGGGTTAACAGTCAGAAGACGTTGTAAAAATCAGGTTAACTTTAATCCTATCAGTGTATTGGATTCACAACTCATAGGCAAATAAACCCACCAGCGTCAGTACTTGTTTGCTATTCTTGTTGGATTCTGCCACCTAATGTTCAATGGACAAACATTCACATAATTCAAGACAAGTTGTTTTTATACCCATCTAACACCAGAGGGAGCTGCTGAACAAGCAAGAAAAGCAAGAATAATCTTGGCATTAATTGAAATAAATATAGCATACTTACTGTGGTAAGAAGCACATCTTGCATATTTTATAAAATCTATGGTAACATTACTTATAAGGGGGAAAAAAATAATTATTACATTTGAACTTTGCCAAAACATGCTTTGATACGACAGTATTATCCCAGATTCCAAATTTGATCTTGTTATTGATAAATTGTCTATAACAGTATAAAAGGTGATTCTGGATGGAGTTCTGTTGCTTTAAGTCTTATGAAAAGTTGTTGGCGAAAAGGAGTCTGCAGCTTAATTAGCATAATAATACTTGATTATTTAAAAATATTTAATAACGGCATTTAATATTTGAATGTGTTTGTAGGGATATTGTAAGATAAATAAATAAGAATAACTGAATGATGGATCAAATTGAGTGATTCTCCCTGACAGCCTTTATGTCTCATTAAAAGTGGGAAAAGGTCCGAAACAATTATATTAGTCTCATGGTTTTTACATCCCAAAAACATGGCATTTTAACAGGGCTGTGTAAGCTTTTTAGATCCAATGTATGAAGCAAATGGTAGAGACTGTCTCCAGTGCTGAGGTCAGTGTTCAGGGAAATGACCACTATGAAAATTTCAAATATTTAGGACCTGATATTTAAAGGTTAAAATATAAAATGCCAAATTGGTCTATATTTTAACTTGTAACAATCTTAGTATGCAACTAAGCTCTGCATGCATTTTTAGTGAACTATTGTATTATGATATTAACCTTATATTTTTTCAGATTATGTACAAATAACTCAGTTTAAACATTTATTTTGTTTTGCAACAATTCTGTCTGGTTTAATATTCCTCATCCAATCAAAACTTTTCATGCAAGGCCAGACTTTTTGGTACACATATACACCCTAACCCTAATTCCTTAGATTATTTGCACTTCCCTAGTAACTGAAGCAAATGATGAATTAGCCGCCCACATAAAAACAACTGTAATAATTGTAAAACTCAGGAAGTTTGTTTGTTCAAGTAAAACTCTAGTGAAGTTTTAGTCTTTTCATTTGCAACTCGGAGCTTAATTTGGCAGCACTGTTTCAGCGCTGACATCAGTGTCTGCCCATGGCCAAGATTTGCTTCAACTGTTGGCACTTGTTCCTGAGTTTACTGGGATTGTGTGTGTTTTTGTACAGCGCCATTACCTCCTCACACAAAACCCCTCCATCGCACATTTTCTCTGTGCACATAGTCACTCTGCTTTATCATCGTGATTTGCAGTTCAATGATGTCGACCTGTTGACCACAGAGATTAGAGGTTACTCCCGCAGAGGTAAATCTGAGGTCACGCCTGGGCATCTCTGTATCATTGTCATGTTACAGACTGTATAGTTGCTGTAAAAAAAAAATGTGAGAGGAGGGCTAATATCTCACATTCCTTTCTAGCAGGCCCACCTATGAAGAGTTAGCTGCAGGCTTGTACAAACATAAGGTTTCTCAATACACAAGAAGGGTTTGGACTTTTAAAGATACTGACATATACACAGTGAAAACAAGTCTCTGCAGTGCTGGTTTGCACTAAAAATGGGCACAAAGTCTTAATGAGTTCAAAGAAACTTTTCTCCTTGGTCCTAATGGTTAGAATTAGGAAGAAAATGCACAGAGCTTGAGCTGTGTGCTCAGTCTCCTCCTGGGAGGAATATATAACTCCACCTCTGAGCTTGTGCTGAGGGTCAGAAGTAAGCAGAACAGGTCAGGCATTTACTTCATCCTCAGCTTTTTTCCTCCAAAGCCTCAGTTTTATCTCCACCCAAAAAACACACAGCGCATTTCTGATTTCCTACCTCCATGTAAAAATTACAACTGCATGGGCGGTGTTGCCACAGTGTTATTGTGTGGCATGTAAAGCATTATATAAAGCTCAACATTTAAGCTTTCTGTAAATCTAATCATATTTTGTTTTGTATTAAGTTTCTGAATTTTGTTTGAAAGAAATATTGCAGTTTAAAACATTGTGCATTTGAATTTGAAGTTGCACTGTTTTCTTCCACATTCGCTTTATGAATCTTGTTCCTGATATTTTGTTTACATAAGTGTTTAATTTTGTGTATCTATTGTAGAAGTATCAAATTTATTCACAGATCTGAAAACAATGAAGTCTTTGGGAAAAAATGTTTAAACTAACATTTATTTTTGGCTTGAAAAAAACCCTGATTTATTTATTTGTTCAGATTTGCAAATTATCCTCTAAAACGTCTTCAAAACGTTACAGTGATCAAACGGCTTGATCTGAAAGGCAAACTTTGAGTCAGCTGCAAACTCCATTTAAAAGAGTGTTATTGCAACCTGTTAGTCCTTAGGTCTAGTGTGTTTACAAGATTGGAAAAGTACAAACATATCATTTCTGATCACCATGTCCCTGGTCAGAGGCCAGTAACCAGCTGATTTGTCAGTGTTAGAGATGGGTCTTTATATGACCCATCTCTATATGAAGTATATATAAAAACTCTACTGATGGTTTTTTTTAAAGCCATATCAGAAGTGTAGCATCATCATCTGGCATTAGTAAAGTTTCTTTGTTAACTGAAGATGATAAGCGTGCCACTTGTTAGACAAGTTTTATCCAACTATGCTCTCATATCCTTGACTGGCCTTGGCTCCGGTCCTGCTGCTGGCCTCTCCAGAGAGCCAGGTGTCTGTTTCCATCTGTGTCAAACCTCAGCTTCTCATCACTCTTCTCTCCGCTGCCCAGTTAACTAAATGAGGAAGAGCAGCCATCCCAAACTTCTGAAAATGGTCTTGTGGTTTGAAATATTTACCTGTTCCCACCTCATGATGCACCCCCATTTATGTTTATGCAGTTTAGGGGATGAAGAGTGATCACTCAAACTGAGTGGACAGCACCTTAATGAGGAACTAATTAATGCATTTGTCATGTAGTCATTTTGTGTTTCTGACTAATTTTAGTAATTGCAAAATAATTGCTGTATAACTCCTCTGGCACAGCTGGAGAATAAATGACAGACATCAAAAGTGATCTCTTCTGAATGAGCTAATGCTGTGCACAAGCAAAGCAAGAAAATACACTTCTGTATTTGATTTAACAGGTGCAACATTTAGAAAGAAACTTAAGAATTAATAAGTACATAAATGTATTTAACCAATCAAGGTTTAAAATATTTACTTAAAAAATCTAAGACTTTTCTGTCAATGCATTTGCTATTTCTATTCACACACTGACAATTAGAATAAGCAGGAACATAGTGAGTGGAAATTTGCTCCTCTTTGACTTTAGTAGGTTAAAGAACAGAACAGGTTCTCTCACACTAACGATCTGAGTTTAGCCACTCAAGAAAGAAGCCTTTCACGTCAGAGCATGAATGAGACTTCACAGGGAGATATGACACTGTTATCCGGTCAATAAATGCCGTTCTGTTAAAACTAGGCAGCTGCATAGCGCTGGCATCTAATATTAGAACCGATATAATGCATTTACACACGGTATGCTGGCTGAAGTTTTGCTTTGGCTCCGGTTTTGGCATCATTACTGTACGACTCACCCATTTCTGTCCCACCCGGACTCCCTCCCTTTGGTCGTGGGTCAAGTTCTGCATGCATTCTCCACAAGGGCTTGGCAGATAGTTTTGTGCCAACTGCACTCGGATGGTCTGCATTAAGAGGTTCAGATGTAACCAGTTACCAGATTGATCCAGTTCGATCAATGTCCACTCCCTTTGATCATGGTACTCTGGTGTTGTTTCTTTTTCAGAGACTGTGGAGGATCTGGAAAACGGAAATCAGGTAAGAACATCTCTGAGCCTTTACCATTAATGTTTGATAGACTCTTTGATTTACATCTATTGATAGTCTGGCATTAAGGTCATGTTGTACAGCTACATTAAACATATTTTACACAAAACATGCTTAATCATAAATTAAATGTTGTTCTTCAGATTACGATTCACATACTCCATATGTAATACTCTATGGTCTTCTTGGCAAAATGCGCAAAAGCTATTGTTAAAGAGCCATGTCAATAGGAAGCCTTTGCATAAACCTAAATGTAAATGAGTCTTTAATCAAAACCCAGTGCTTTCGTCAGATGAGACTAACTGCAACAAACAATATGGTTGTGTGATAAAAAATCATAGTAGAATCTGATTTAAAAACAAACAAACAAATAAACAACAACATATCACTATTGATGGAAGCATGGTAAAAAAAATCTATGGGCTTGAAGGCTTTTTCTGCAATAAAAGCCTTGCCATCTTTACCTTGGGTGCCAATCAGTACACCACTGTTTACAACAACTTAATAAAAAAAAAAATAATATATATATATATACAGTGTACTGTATATATACAGTATATATATATAAAAAAAATAAATTCCCTTCTCACCCACCGCGGGTGGTTCTTATCCTCTGAGCTCGGGTCCTCTACCAGAGGCCTGGGAGCTTGAGGGTTCTGCGCAGTATCTTGGCTGTGCCAAGGACTGCACATTTCTGGACTGAGATGTCTGATGTTGTTCCTGGGATCTGTTGTAGCCATTGGTCCAGTTTGGGGGTGACTGCCCCGAGGGCCCCGATGACCACAGGCACCACTGTGGTCTTCACCTTCCAGGCCCTCTCCAGTTCCTCCCTCAGGCCCTGGTATTTCTCTAGTTTCTTGTGCTCCTTTTTCCTGATGTTGCAGTCGCTTGGTATTGCTACATCTACCACAACGGCTTTCCTCTGTTGTTTATCCACTACGACAATGTCTGGTTGGTTCGCCATTACCATTTTGTCTGTCTGGATCTGGAAGTCCCACAGGATCTTAGCTCTGGAGTTCTCCGTCACCTTTGGGGGTGTTTCCCACTTTGATCTCGGGGTTTCCAGTCCATATTCTGCACAGATGTTTCTGTACACTATGCCTGCAACTTGGTTATGTCGTTCCATGTACGCTTTCCCTGCCAGTATCTTGCACCCTGCTGTTATGTGCTGGACTGTCTCAGGGGCCTCCTTGCACAACCTACACCTTGGGTCTTGTCTGGTGTGGTAGATCTGGGCCTCTATTGCTCTGGTGTTTAAGGCCTGTTCCTGGGCGGCCAGGATGAGGGCCTCTGTGGTGTCCTTGAGTCCAGCTTTTTCCAGCCATTGGTAGGATTTACTGATTTCAGCCACTTGGGTTATTTGCTGGTGGTACATCCCATGTAGGGGCTTGTCCTCCCATGATGGTATCTCTGGCACCTCAACCTCCATTCCCTGTTGTCTGAGATATTCACTGAGCACATTGTCTGTTGAGGCTTTGTCCCTGATGTATTTATGGATCTTAGTTGTTTCGTCCTGGATTGTGGTTCTCACACTCACTAGTCCTCTGCCTCCTTCCTTGCGGCTCGTGTACAGTCTCAGGGTGCTGGATTTGGGATGGAACCCTCCATGCATTGTTAGTAGTTTTCTAGTCTTAATATCCGTGGCTTTTATCTCCTCCTTTGGCCAGCTAATTATTCCAGCATATATATATATATATATATATATATATATATATATATATATATATATATATATATATATACACACACACAGAGGGTCAGCTCTGTTTACCAAAGTAATTATCTACATTAAGTTAAATTATTATTTTTTTAAGATTAACTGTTGAATAAAAATTTATTTTGGCACATCACCACTATTCATTTTTTTAAGGTGATAGGCAATTATGATGTTGCAGGAATATATAATGCTAAATTATTATGGACACCATTTTTTTTGTTAGTGGACACTATTTTTTTTTCTTTTTTTTTTTTAAAATTTCACTTCTCAACTGTTTAATACAGTGCATGGAGACCAAGACCACCTGTTAGTGCCTCTTCATTTCCTCTGCCTGCTTTGGCTTTTGGGTTAACCTGGGTGTGTGTGTGTATGTGTGTGTGTAAGAGAGTTCAAGGAAGGCAGAGAGTGTGACTCAGCTGAGCATGGGGGATATGAGCGTAGGAGTCAGAAGGAAAAGTATGAAGGCGGTTTAGTGAACAGCTGTGCAGATTTTGCATGTTTGTATGTGCACGCTCTTGCATGCATGCAGTCTTAGAATACCCACATGTATTACTAAATTAAGCGCTCTTCTGCAGTCAGATGGAGCTTCTTTGGCCATCCTTTCTGTAACGCGTTGGAGCTATGAAGGCCTGTGTCGTAGCTGGCCCATAAAAGTTTCAGTAGGTGAAAAGTGGACACAACTTTGTTCTCTTTTTGTGGGTGGAGAGGCTGCATGGGAGTTGTCACCAACATGAAATAAGATCCCTACCTTATTTCAGCATTCATTCCATTGCATTGAGGCGGTAGATGATGGGGGATTCCATCCACATAGAGAAATGGAAAATTTGTCTTATTTCAGCTGTGCATGTGTGTGTGAGAGAGTATGTGTGTGTTAAGCCTATATTCAGCCTGTGGAAGCTATCAGACCGGTTAAAAATCCTTGAGCCATTTTCCATATAGTGCTTCTCACTGCTCAGCTCTTATTAATTAGCTTTTAATGGTTAATGGTTAGTAATGAAAACAATGGTGAGAACACACAACAACCTAGTCCTAAGATTTTGTTCCTTTTGTTCTAGCTGTTGTAATTATTTGATTTGGAAACATTCACTGTAGTCCCCTTTCTGGACATTAGTGGTTTAAAAGTAATATTTCCCTTTTAAAGCAGGATAGCAGATAAAGTGAGTCTGTGGTGAGTTTTTTTTGCTGTACTTGCAGCTTATAGGTTTCATAATTATGGTGCTGGGGTATCCAGAAGAGTTTCCTGAGCCCCTGCCCTGAAGAGGAGAATGTAGCTTTTCACCACAAAACTGCGAATGGTTAGAGGTTCAGCTCTGTTTACCTGGCAAGCAGAGGAAATCGGAGAATCACTAACTCAAAGCTGATAATTCACTTTAAGCGTTCAATCCCTTTGTTTCCATGACAGTGCTTTCATGAGATTTGTTGGTGTCAAAATTAGGTTTGACATTCGTATGGTATGCTGCTACCGTATGAATCTCATTTGGTTTCATACTACCAATTTAAAACAACAAGAAAAACCAAAAGAACAAGATGGATAAAATAATTTAGTGATTGGCTGCAGTGGTGCAGTTGCTAGGACCAAAGGTCCTTGGTTCCAAAGGAAGAAAAGCCTTTCTTCAATTTGTTTATATTGTGTCCTCTTACATTCGTGGGTAATGTCGGGTTGCTCTTTCTTCCTTGTATAGTCCAAAAATCTGAATTTTAATTTGTCTCTAAAAAATCACCCTTGGAGACCCTACATAGCCACTTTTAAACAATGGATGGCAAGTATGATGCACAGTTTTGTCTTAGTCTGCTAATTTGCATCATACCTAATTTAACCACTGACCTGTCTAGGTTGTACTTTTGCCCAATGACCACTGGAGATAGGCACCAAACCCTGAGGTACAGTCGATGGATGGATATATTTTTGTATATCATGCATGTGGTTGAATGGAGCAGCTAAACATGCAACTAATGACAACACAGAAATACCAGAATTTGAGCAAAAAGCTATTGTCTTGTTTTACGATAAACCTTGAAACCAGCAACTGCTAAGTAACAATTATTTGAGATTTTCTAAAGGTGGTGAAATGAAAAATGGTTTATATAAACAGAGACTTAAACAAGTTTTTTTTTTTGTTTTTACAAATATCCATCAGCAGGTCTCATTTATTGTTTTAAAGTAAAACTTGACCTTTTTTTTAAGTTGAAACAGTCCAGGCTTACTAGTCCATCACAGCCCTCCTGCTGTTTTATGGAGATCTTCTGCATCCTTTGCGGCATATAAATGAGCTTTTAGGCTTGACTGCTTGTTAGCATAAATCATTGTCAGATGACTGCGACTGATGAAGAAACATGCTGTCATAACAGCTTTACAGGTCTGAGGTACAGGAACATCGTGTCATCTTCGAAAGCATCAGCATTTGGTTCTTTTTTAAATATGTGAATGTCAAACAAAAGTTAGATCCTCAGATCTAACTTGGGAAAAAAGTAGGAGAGAAAAAGATTGGAGTGCTTGGGGGTGTGCAGAGCATGTGAAAAGCAGCTGGAGAGGAGAGGACAGCCTACGTGGCAAGTGGGGACCATGTTGATGCACTGTCAGTGCAAGACTTGCTGTCTATAGTTTTGCTGCAGATCTTTGGAGATGGCTACTGTCTGTATACAGTACAGAGCATGTGGTTGTTTCTGTGTCAACTGGATGCTTGTAGGTGGGGGCAGGGTAATGAGTCAGACACTGGGTGGGTCAGGAGGTCTGTATGTTTGTTTGCATTTGCAGATGGGTGCGATTGCAAACTAGAGAAGGAAGTCATTAAGCTCAGTCGGTTTTTCTAAACTGCTTGACATCCAGCACTCGCTTCTCTCTCTCTTTTTTTTTTTGGAACAGCTGCAGATTCTGACTTATGCCACCTTATTTAGTTCTGTTCAAACTTTTGTCACGTTTTTACATCTTTTATGTGAGTGTGCTGTTAAATAGTTTACATGCAGAAGTAACTGACAGGTTTCATTACGCCCGGTTAGCTGAAGAGCAGGCCAAGCCGGAAGATGATAATGAAGGAAGTCTAAACCATATCTTTCCTCAACTGTCATAGGGAATGCAATATCTCCATCAAACAAATTGGATGAGAAGGAAGTGCTGACAAGAATGCAGCAGAATATTCAGATAAAGCGTTTGGCTGAGACGTGGGCACAAAACAATGTTCTGGACTCCATACAGATACCACAGTTGGAGGAGCTGATGCATACAGATGTTTCCATCTTTAAAAATGAGCAGTAAACGTCGTTGTTCTTGCTGACTCCAGTATTTACTGCTGTTTTCCTTTTGGTTATTAGATTTTTTCCAAATAAAAAAAAAATACAAAGGGACTGATCAAAGTGGTGCGGCCAATTTCGAACCTCAGTATGTTAATTAACAGCCTTCAAAATATGTTTTTCCATCAATCCGGCTGTGAACCGTCGTTACGTATTTATGTTAGGAGCAGAGACGACATCACATCATCTGTGAAAGGAAGCAATCGTTGTTAAACGAGTGTTTTACTCTTTAAAACGAGGACAAATTGATTTGGAGTTGACGTGTTTATTTGTCTTTGGTATCTTATATTAGGGAACAGCACAGTTACCATAAATCTGTCAACATCACTCTTTTCATACTTCCTTTACTCTGAGTTTTCCAAACGACTCCTAATATTTCCAAGTCAAGCTCAGCTTACAATAAATATAAACTGAATGCTCCAAAGTTGGCTTCTTTAGCCCCTTTTTTCAGCTTGGCTTTCAATCTACTCCCTTCCAATTATCCCCAGCTGGATTAGTCTCCATTTGCAGTTACTGCACGGTTCTTCCCCTTTTTTTGGAACCACCTCAGGGGAGGACAAGCCGGCCTGAGCTGGGTGTTGCACGCAAGTGGTTCGATAGTCAGCAGACTGCATTCGTTGCTTAGCTTGTGAATTTACATCAACACAAACATCTCCATTTTCAATCCGCAATGAGACTGTGGTAGTTGGCGAGGTGGTGAGCTGCAAATCAATAATTTCATGGTCAAACCCTGAGATCCAGACCTTTTTGATAATTGTGGCAGAATACAGCAAAGGAGAAACTGGATGCATAAACCACAGTTTTTTTGTTTCAACAACATCTTACAGCTTGTGTGGACCATCTGACTCAATTTTTAAGCTTATGTCAGATGAAAGCTAACTTTGAGTCTTTTTCCTACTTTAACAACCTCCACACCACAGACAGTTGTTGTTAACTCTGGTGGCACTTATGTGTGGTGCGTTCACTGATCGAACAACGGTTTGAGTTTTGAGTTTTCACTATTCAGTGGCATTCAAGTGGTCACGATGATTGCTTGGTGCATCTCACAAACTAAAAAATCTATTTGTGCTAAGTACAAAAAGTACTGAATTATGTAAAGATACATTTCAGGTATGAAATATTCCCAACCTATAGCATCCATTATAAGACTTAAGAGAGAAATTTTTCTATAATCTTTGAAATAATTGAAACTACATTTAATGTACAAAGCTGAAATTGCTGTAGGGTTTTCATTCTCTCTTGTTAACTGAGCTCTGGTTAGGAGGAAGCTCTCTCCTCCCTTAACTCAAGACCAGGCCCCATACTGGCTTCTCTGTTTCTGATAAGTGACCATTTGTCATACCAGACTCCCACCCTGGAGGCAGAGCTGAAGGGTCTCGCTCAAAATAGTTTCAGGACAGAAGCGGTTTTGTACGAGAATAAGAGCTCAAATGTGTAAGGCTTTTCCAACATGCAGTTGCGTTACGATCCACGGTCATAAATTTTAAGAAAGAATTGAAAAACCTGAACACACGAGTATCAAAATGTGTCATCTTTGTAAGTTTTCCCATTTACTATTAGTTTATATTAACTACCAACTGAGCCATCATGCTTTTCATCAAGTCCTAAATATTAATTTGTGAGAAGGAATCATTGTATTTCTGGTGCAACCATGTGCAGAGTAGTTCCTTAGTCTATCTTAATTTCCCTTCTGAGTGATTTTGATTAGGTTGACAGTGTTGACTATTGGCATTATTATATCAAAGAGAGACAGAAAGAGAAAAATTAAAAAGATGAAACTACTATGTTGCATGATCTGCTATATGATCCAGTTGAATTTGAAGATATTCCATATCAGCTCCACGTGAATGAAATTCTCTTCATAATATTGAACAGTGAAGTAGCCCTCTCCCACCAGGTTTACATCTGGAGCAGGTTGGGTTTTTAGTAAAGCCTAAATGCCTTTAGACCTCAAAATACTAATTGATCATCAAATAATAATATTCAATAATATTGCTTCTGTTCTGCCCCCCTTCTCTTTTCAGGGAACGCATACTGATTCAGTGACACGAGTACATCTGTACTACATTGATCAGCAGATCTGTGTCTCCTTCTAATCCAGCTGCACATCTGCTGCCAATGAGTCAAACAAGGGCATTACGCTTTGCTAGTTTTTACTACTCTTAGCTAAATTATTCCTCCATAGAGATTTTCTGGGGCTCAAAATGCGGAGTTAACACATAAAGACTTTCAGGTCCTAAACAGGAAAAATGAAAACAAAACAAAAACTTAACAACACTTTGGAATAAAATTGTAGCATAGTCTCATGGTGATGAATCATTGCATCTCTCTCAGTGGTTATCATCTCCGGATGGAGCTTATGATGGAGCGAGTGTTTGAGGGTGGGGGTTGGATGGAATTAGGACGTTTGGGTGTGCCGGGGTGGGAACAGGAGATAAATTTATAAAGCTGAGTGAGGACAGATAAGGACAAAGTGGCCTCGAGGAATAAATATTGGAACTCAAGATGACACACTTTTTGAACTTAAAGCTTCTAACATCTGAGTACTCCACATTCAATACAAAATATGATATTTTCAGATGAAGGTCAGTGTTTCTTTTAGGTATTTGTTCATGCAGCGATCAGAAATGGAGAGCCTGAGAGTTTTATGCAATGTATCTTACTATGTGTACCACCTCAGCAAACAAGGGTTTGAAAAATTTAATGATTAACGTTTTCAAACTTCACAAATGTGTTACAGTTAACAACAATACTCACCTGTAGTCTTTTTGAAATGGTTAGTTTTGCGACAAATTTGACCTAGGTCATGTCCTGGGCTGTTTTCAGTCACGATTTTCTCTCATATTTTCTTCTTGTTCTGGCTCTGTCTTCCTGCTGTTGCAAAACATTTCATTTCCTGAATGGGGCCAAAATATCAGCTTTTGCCTTTCATTCCTGTTGACTTTGCTGACAAAGTCTTTAGTCCCTCTCATCTGGCCTCACATTTCCCCCCATTCCTAACAGCATTAGTGAATTTCTATCTGCTTTTATTATGTTAATTCCACTCACTTTATAAAGTAATGACTTATTTTTATCTGTGTCCATTTTGTGTGTAATTATTCCATATATTTCACTTTGTGAATTTTGTTACTGAAATAAGTAAACTTTTCAACAGTATTCCCGATATATGAAAATTATATGTAGGTCTCAAATTTCACTGGGTCATTCAAACACATGAACCAGCTCTGATATAAACCATTCCAGTGTAGGTCTGATATGTTTAGGGTCATTGTCCTGCTGGAAGATGAACTTCCACCCCAGTCACAAGTTTTGTTCAGCGTGTTGTCATCCAGGATTGCCTTGTATTTAGTTGCATTTTCCCAACATCTCTGAGCAACTTTCCCACATTATCTGTAGAAAAGCATCCACATAGGAAGTTTCTATCTCATTTTTTCTAAACAATTGTCAAAGATCTTCACAGATAAGATGCACTTATGATAGTTTGCACACAGGCAGATGTTGACTGCGTTGGACTTTATTTAGGGCTTTAGAGTAAAGATGGTAAAATACACACCACACCTTTCAGATTTTAATGAAAAAATGTTTTTTATATGAAACCCCAAATGAAACTGAAGATGTGCATTGATGTTTAAGGGGAATGGATACATTTGCAAGGCACACACATTTTTTACTGCTGTGGGGAACTTACTGGTCGTGAAAAGTATAAGGAGTATTCAAAATAAAGCCAAGAAATAGTTAAACATCAATTTAATGTCAATAATCATCTCTTCATCTTAACAAATACATTTGAGATGCTTTTATATTACATGACAGTAAACTGACTGCAGCATACGTTGAAAAAACAAAGTGCACTGCTCTAAATGGGCAATTATTGCATTTATTTGAAGACTGGTGACGTTTATAGGGTTTATCAGTATTTGAGTCACAAGTCACAATGAATTGTAAGTAAAGTAGTTGTCACATTATTTACTGACGATCAAGTAGTTTTTTTTTTCTGCTTCCAACTTTGTGGTTTGTCAAAACATCTTGCATAGATAAGCCATCAGAAACCACAGCCCAACCACAGTAACTGAGTGTCAGACTCTTTGGCAGCATTATTCAGAGAGATGCTGATGAGGCTGGGTTTAGATTTGTAAGGTAATAGCTCTCCCATATTGTAGATACAGTTCATAAAAAGAAGAGTGAGGCTTCAAGTTTTTGTTTCTTTTTACTAGAGGGGATTTTAGATCTTGAAATAATAAGAATAAAACCAGTTGTTTCTGAAAGCAGTTTGTTCCAATTCTTCTCAAACAGCTTCAGACCCACAAACTAATCACTGTAGAGTTTTTCAACTGTGATGAGTATTGGTTGAAGTATGTAGCATTGCTAATGTTATCCACTTGCAGCGCCTCAAAAAACTATTCCTGCCTTAACTTTTTTTGTTTTCAAAATTTGTCTCATTACATCCATGAACTTGGTGGAATCACTGGTGGAAGCTGCATAACACTTGATAGAGTTTTACCTTCCAACAGAAAAGGAGCCCTCAGCTACAACGGCTGTATGTTTAG
This sequence comes from Xiphophorus couchianus, assembly GCF_001444195.1. NCBI lineage: Eukaryota > Metazoa > Chordata > Actinopteri > Cyprinodontiformes > Poeciliidae > Xiphophorus > Xiphophorus couchianus. Next base: position 9,176,172 of record NC_040249.1, on the reverse strand, counting down.
AACAGAGTATATTCACATCCTGCAATGGCCCAGTCAAAGTCCAGACCTACAAATAGGACTCTGTGTCAATACGTAAGAGTTGGTCACAGACTTTTTTCCATCCAATCTGGCTTAGTTAGAGCTGTTAGCTGAATAAGAATAGGCATACATGGCAGTGTATAGATGCAAACAGCTGGTAAAGAGTTTCCCCCAAAAATTATGTTACCGTTCACTTCACAGTTTTACACAGCTTTGTGTTGATCAACCAAATAAAATGTCAATCAAATACATTACAGCTTGACAAAATACTAGAAAGTTCAACAGTGTATTCTTGCTTTATATGACTACAGTTCTTAAGTCGTATAACCATTATGGCAGAATGCCGTATTGGAAGTAATTTTTCCACTTTAATCAAGTTTCTGAAACTTATCACAAGACACAATATTTCACAACTCAAAGTAAGGCTTTGACACCAGTGATGGGAATAAATCAGGGGTGCCCAAAGTTGGTCTTCCTGCATGTTTTAGTTCTCTCCCTAGTTTAACGCACCTTCATCAAATGATGGCTCATCAGAAGGGCTACGATGAACAGTGACTTGCTGAGGGAGAGAACTAAATCATGCAGGATGCCGGCCCTCGAGGCCCGACTTTGGGCACCCTGGAATAAATGATGTGCCTTTTTCACATGTTATTGTCTCTAGTGGGGTGCTGGTGTCTATCTCCAGCTAACGTTTGGGGCGAGAGGCGGGGTACACCCTGGACAGGTCGCCAATCTGTCACAGGGCAACACAGAGACAGACAAGACAAACAACTATGCACACACCCTCCTCCTCCCCCCCCCCACACACACCCCACACACACCTAGGGAGAATTTTAGAGAGACCAGTTTACCTAACAGTGATGTTTTTGAGCCAGAGTACCCGGAGAGAACCCACACATGCACAGGGAGAACATGCAAACTCCATGTAGAAAGACCGGGCCAGGAATCGAACCCAGGACCTTCTTGCTGCAAGGCAACAGTACTACCAACTGTGCCACTGTGCACCCATGATTACGAGTAGTTTAATTCAAATTTGTAAATATAATGATGATGTGCAAAAATGTCTGTTTCATGATGTCTGTAGATGCTGCCTGCAGTGGAATGTAGCGGTGAGAGGAATCTCTGCAGCAGTACCTCCTTCTGATAGCAGCTTTGAACTTAGTGTCTAACTATTTTCAAACCGTTTGAACTAAGCGTCAGCAGGTCTGCATTTCCACATTCCTGTAGAATTCATTCAGTGATGGTTGTTTTAAAGGATTCTTTATTAGTAAGTCTTCAGTGGAGCCCAGTTAATGAAACTTGACACTTGCAGATAGAAATAAATTACTGTATTAAATAAGTTGTATGCTCTTTAAATGGCTCCACATATCGAAACATGTCTTTCTTTTTTTTTTTTAGAGGTCACTTATCTTATTTGCTTATGAACCAGAAATCTGGTGCAAGGATGGGTGGTAAGTCTGTCAGGAACACAGCAACAAAGCAAATGAAAAACGGAGTCACTGCCAGCGTTTATATGGTTAACTTAGCGATGTGGCGAGAAGAAAGGTTCTATTGGCTGGGCTGCATGCTGGAGTCAGAGCTCTAGTGTTTCACAGAGCCACAGGTCCACCCCTCTGTGCAAAACTCCAACCCCTTCATCTGGTTCCATTTAAGGACCCTAGTGCCGACTCTTATGATTGGCTTACACCACCCCCCCGACTCTTCCTCCAGCTCCAGCCCCACTGAGGAGAAGGAGGCTTTTTAGCAGATGGTTTATTTTCTAAGGGAAACTATTTCTTTCTCAGAAATTTCTGTCCTGTCTTCAGTTGGCTTCAGCTCTCTGTTCTCCATCTGCACTGCTGTTGCAATTCCTTCAAAATATTGTACTTGCATGCCCAGCTGCATCTGATGACCTGGGGAAGGACACGTTCACTTCAGCAAAAACAGAATGGATTTTTGCCTGTAATGGCCTGATCATTTTCTTTTTGAAGTTCTTTTCATAGAGCTTCGACTCCTCTGTTGCCCTTGATGTTCAGCTAGATGGGGATGCAGCTCTATGGCTAGGCTGTGGGGAAAATGCACTGAACCCTGTGAATACTGCAAGTGGCTACACAGACAGAGGGGTCTATGGCACAACGGGTGTCCAGCAGCCGTTCTCGTGGACCTATGGCTGGCAGCTGGCTGACAGCATGTTTTTTCCCGTCAACACCAGGTCTGGACGCTTCGGACCCCATGCTCCTGGAACAGTACGTGGTGGTGGCCAATTACGAGAAACAAGAGCCTGCAGAAATCAGTCTCCAAGCGGGTGAACTGGTCGACGTCATTGAGAAGAGCGAGAGCGGTGAGTAATCAAAACAAAAGGCGCCATGTGTTGCTATGTGTATGTCAGGCTCTGACTGACAGTTCATCAAATATTGTGTGCGAATCCCAAACCAGCCCTTCACCCCTTTTCTACAAACTTTGATTGTTGTTACTAATCCCCATCTGGAGGCTTTATTTGGCTCGAAGTTAGCCCTGCTTTTTTTTCTTTTTACCACTGTTGGTTTTGGCTGGGAGCCAAAATATTGCCTTTAGCAAGAGGAATGTCTTCCAGACTCATATTAATTATTCTTCCCCACTTTAATGGGAAGCCAGAAGAACATGCCGGGTTTACAAATGCCAGCTGCAGAAAGCCCTTAGTCAGCTGTTTAACCTCTGGAAAGAGCCCAAAGACAGAGTGAAGATGCTGTTTTAAGGTGCACATAAATCAGTGGGACAGTTGTAAATGTTTAATGAGTTTCTTGCATGCTCATACGACTCAAATAATTTAAATTGACAAGTTTGCTGTGACGTGTTTAGATGCCGTTTTCAATTACAATAGACACCAGTAGTTATTTGAAATTACTTTGAAACAAATACAAACAAACAAAAAAAAAAAACAAGAGATGCACCAATCAGAATTTTGTGGCTGAACTTAGGCAGAATTTTGGAGTTCACATTTTAACCTGTCTTTAGCATCTTACATTAGAAATTAAAAAAAGCAAGCATGACTAGAAGCACAGCCCTACTGTGTTTTTCCCTCAATAGCGGGAACCCAGTCTGTTTTGCACCATCGACTGGCCTGTTGGTTCACGGACTGGCTGGGTGGGTGGCATCTACTCTGTATAAAAAAAACCTATGACAGAGAACTGGGGTTGTCCTTTCTTCCTCCAGTTTAGCAATGATACAGAATACAATGAAACCTTTTTGCAATGCCACACGCTGTTGTGTTCCTTCATACAGGTCAAGTTTACCAAGAGGAACACACAGATATTACAAAGAAATGTGCAGTTTTTCCCCCCCAAATACAACATTTTCCCATTGTGATTGTAAAGGAGATGGGAATTATATTTATTCTTCTCTTTGGGGTCCAGCACTACAAGACTGAAGACTGGATTCTTACCTTAACTTACCTTACCTTAAGAATCTAAGTGTTAACAAGAGGGTTGTTAAAATTTCCAATCCAGTATCCTCCATGGCAGACAGAGGTTGAAAGCTGAAAAGGAACGACAAGAGCAATTATCTACTACAAGGTAGTAGTAGTTGCTCTCTGTCATTCTCTCACAGCCTGCTGACTGCTGACATGTTTCAATAGTTAGAAAATAAAGTTTATTTTGTAAATAACTTCTTAAATTTCTCTGCTTTCTTCTGAGTCACCTGAGTCTTCTTTGCTCAGTAACAATATCCACACCAAAGACCCTTGATATTAGTGTGACCTGTTTGCTGTTCTGAGAAAAAAAACAACAATAAAAAAAGAAAAAAAAACTTTTTGAGTTTTTGACCAGGCCAGTCGCCAGTTATAGCCGATCAGATTGTAAATCATCTGATTCTGGTCAACAGCTGATTTCTTTGTGCTTCTCCACAAAAATGAAGACAAGTAAAAGAAACATACAAAGCTGACAATTGCATTATGTCTACACATATCAACAAATAAATGCTCCAAACCTGGTCTAAGCACCTGCCTGGCTCACTTTCTTAAATTAATTTCTTATACAAAGCAAAAGAGCAACTGCAGAGTCAAAGGCCTGGTAACAAGGACTGACGTTCAGCTTTAACGATCTGCTGAGACAGTAAAACGGTAATGGGAATCATGTGTTCCTTCGAGCCAGAAAGAAGAAACAGAGATGCAGCAGGAAACTGTGACAAAGAAGGCATGTTGACCTGCCTCTTCACGGTGGGTGTGAGTGCCACACTGGTCCTTAAGGAAGAAGGTCCACAGAGGTGGGTTACTTTGAAGTGTCACATGTCCCGCCTTCGGGTTTGTGGATTTGTTCTTCCTCTTTGCTCCAGTCGAGTTTCAGCCCAATGGGGAGCCACAGTCGGGCGGATATTCCTGCACCTTAAAGTGGTTTCGTCAGCGGCCTTATATGAGTTATTTCCAACATGAATTTAAACTGTATGGTGCTGTGCTTTTAAGAAGAGGCCCTTTAGGGTTGACAGTTTGTGCTCACCATTCTTCAGACTCTATGACTTTTAGACTTTTATTTTGAAGTTTTATTAAAGGACGTTGACAAGAGTCATCCAATAAACACTTTTCCTCAGGTTGGTTGACAATACTTGTTTGCAAAAGCAGTGAAGAAACCACCACTTTTAATTTTCCCTTTACATTTTTATCAGGCAACATTTTTGGAAACTGGTGGGAAAACAAGAAATGATGAAATAGTGATAAACATGATATATTTCACAAAAGCAACAAAATCGCTAACAAAATAGTTTGGGATTTTTCTTGATTTCTAGCTACATGTGGCATAGAAAGGAAAATATTAGAAGACAGGGTTTTAAATATATACTAACAGTCTCTTTGACAGTTTTATTGCACAATAATCCTTTTGCATGAATAAACACAATCCTTTTCTGCACTTATTCTATAAAATCTGCACACCTCCTGCAGTGTAAGTCAGCTGAAACTGCTTCATTTGGCTGGGTGATATTACGCCATATTCCTCTGCCAACACTAATAAGACCAAGTGTGTCCTGAGAAGATTTGAGGGCTCACTTGATTTAAGATCCACTTCCTTGCAAGATAAGTACAAACCCTTTAATGGTGTCTGACAGATTGCTCTGTGTAATACGCAGCTACATGGCGAATGTGCTGTATTAGAGGCACTAAAAGTGTCTGCTTCATTTGATAAAATGGGTTGCGTAGATTTTCAAGTTCTGCAGATAGTACAATTCCGTGTGCTCAGTGTTTTTGAATGGAAAGGAACTTCAATAACTAGTCATGAACCCTAATTTGGCTATTTACACTTTGTTGCAACCACAAGGTTCAACGTATTTCATTGGAATTGTATGTCGGATCAACAAAAACAACTTTTTATTTTGAAGTGAAATAATAAATCATTTTCAAACTTATACAAATAAAAATATGAGAAGTAGGTTGCATTCATGTGTTTTTCACCTCTCCTCCCAGCATTTTTCTGGAAGCAGTTTTTGTGATAGTCTCTGTCAGATTGGCACATCTAAAGACTGAAAAATCTGTAAAACCTTACAAAAAAACTAAGTCTGTAGACATAGATTTTTAATTGTTACCACAGATTTAAATTGCATTAAAACCTGGAGTTTTTTGTTACTACGCTATTCTAGTGCATCACTATGCTTTGATTTAAACTACTTCTATGTAGCTTTGGGTGCATGCTGATGGTTGTCCTGCTGGAAAGTGAATGTCCACCTTTGTCCCAAAGCTCTCAGTTTGACGTTTTTTTTCTTCTTAGGATTCCTCTGCATTTATCCTTATCTCCTTCATCTCCCTATCAACTGATATGCTTTGCTGTTCAAGTTGAAGAGCAGCATCCCCACAGCCTAATACTGCATGCACTGTGGGGATGTAGTGGTAAACTTTAAACATTCCTTTTGCCTCTCTTTGAAACAGGCCAGATTTGTGAAGTGGATAACTTATATTTGTCATTTCGCCTGATTTTCCCACCTGAGCTGTGGATCTGTGCAGCGTTATCTTGGCCTTCTTCGCTGTCTTGCATAGCTTTTTGGTTTAGATGGACAGCCATGACTGACTAGGCTTGCAGTTGTGCTACATACTTTCCATTATGCATAAATGACTGAACAGTGGTGTGTCATATGCTTGAAACTTGGGTTATTGTTTTATGACCTAACTTTGGTTTAGACTTCTTCACTATGTTACATCTGACGTGTCTCATGTTGCTCTTGGTCTTTATGATCGGGTTTGTGCACTAATATTCTCTAATAATCATCTGAGGCCATCACTCTACAGATGAATTGCTACACAGATTATTCGACACAAAAGGTTAACTACAATTTACTTATTAGAAGACCTGCAAATGCCAACTGACAGCACTGGATTCAATATATGTATACATTACCCCCCCACACCCCCCAAAAAACATCGGTAGGTTACTTTTACAAGCATACAGTACTTTATATTATTTCATCACATACAATCCCATCAAAATACATTAAAGCTTGTGGTTGTAATGGAGAAACTTTGAATAATCCAGGGGTATAAATACGTTTGCATAATTTTGTCAATGGAAAGCTAAACTTTTTAAAATTATTTTTCTAACATTGAAGACCTTAACAGACATCCTGCAGTAAAGTTACTGTACTCTAAATATTGACTGCAAATGCAGTCTCCTGCAGCTATCAGCCTTTTCTTACTTTGGTTAGATAACATATGGCTTTTACAGGACAGGAAATCTAGGTCAGACTTATAGGCGAGCTCAGCCTTCTCTACTTTTCCAGCCTCCTGTCCCAAGCCAAGCGAGTATTTTCCATTGCACTGCCTTGACGATACAGTTCGTGTTGTGCTCTTTGTTTCAGTTGGAACAGTAGCTTATGCAACCCAGTGGATTGTTGGGATTATAGCAGACTGAGTTGTTTTAAATTAGATCGGTGCGTGCATGATGGCATCACCGGTTGTAACAACCAGCAGAAAGATGGTTGTCAAAACATTATGTCACAAAGATTTGTGAAGATAAAAAGTAAGCTGTAAATTGAGCAGTTCGCCGAAGAACGTGTTGAATCAACATTTTCGTCTTTTAATCATAAACTGTGTCCTTCCTCCTTCTGCTGTCCCTATTATCTGCCTACTTTATGAGTGGGGAGATGTTGGCTCAGGATTAGCTTTCTGCAAGAAACTCGGACAGAAAATGGAAAAAGCAAATTGCTGCCAAAGTTAGTGGTTCAGAGAGGTTGGTTCATTATAATGGCTTAATGGATCCTCCAGGACGCCTCCTACATTTACACTCTCTGGAAAGGATGCTATCCAAATGCAGGCTAGCAGCGTTGCAGGTCAGTTCACACACTTTAAACTCATCAGTTTTAAACTTTGCACCCTAATTAAAGTTGTCAGAAATGATAAAAAAAAATTTTATTTGCACTTATACTGCTAGAAAAACTGTCATAGTTGCAGACATTTTTCTCAAGAGCAACACAAGGGATTTTGCTCTGTGCTCTGTTAATGTTTTCTTTATATGAAATTGGGTATTATGGAATATTACACGTTTTCCTGAAGTCCACCACAGTCTTTTATCTTTTTAATGAATTAACTGTGCTAAGTAATTGAAAAACCACTGCTGATAAAAAAAACAACAACAACAAAAAAAAAACGTCAAAGGTCTTTAATTGTAGCAGGACAATTTTGCCTACAGCTTACTGGCATATGTTTCTTAAACCATTGGGCCAGGTTGACTTGGTTTGCTTTTCTTCCTAATAAATAAAATCATTGATGGAAAACTACTTTTTATATTCTCTGAAGTTATTTTTGTCTGGTTTGGAAATGTTCTTATTCTTTTATAACATTAAATGTGACAAAAAATCAAAGCCACAGCAATTCTGTAAGTGGACAAACAATTTTTTTGATCCCTTTAAAAAACCAACAATTAAAGCTGCAGCTCTGGCACATTAGTTTGTTTTTACAATGATAGATGAGGGCTTCAAGGTTGCAAAGTGGTTAGTAATGTTTCCTTGCAGTTTTGTATTTTAGTCTTAATCAGTCTAGCCTTACACTCCTTGAGTTTGTATATTCAGTGCTAGTGCTTCTTTCCTATGTTCAAAAGCATGCATTTTTGGTTAATTGGTCTCTATCAATAATATGGGACACAACAAACAGTCCAAATATTATGTGGCATAGCCAATACTCTAATTCTCTGGCATTAGCAATTAAACAGTAAACAGAAGGTATAGGACTGTAGTTAGGGCTATAAACAGTGTTTTTAGTTTGGGAGCTAACAATCTGTAGTATTTATTGGGTGTGCCGACACCTTCCCTTCAGCTCTTCAGATCTCAATAGAATGACAGATGCTTTGTAGTTGCGAACAGTTTGTTGTCAAAGAATGTAGAAATTGTGAAATGCTGCCACTTTGCAGATTCTCGTTTTGGGGAACCTTCAAAGCTTAAATATAACGATGTTTACTCCACTTCTGTGCCGGATGTGGAGGAACAGCTAAGAGGCAACGTCTTTGCTGTTTTTCCTCGAACCTTCAGTTTACCAGCTTGGTATTTGCAGTTTCAGCAGGAACATGTTTCCTTGTATAACAGAGGAAAAAACCTATAATTCTTGTCAACGATGCTTGCCAAGTGTTAAATGTCAGATTTTTCTTGTGCAGAGGTTGCCGCAGCAGATGGAAGACACATTATCCAGTCAGAGCAATCCCCATCCTTCACATTCCTTCAGGCTAACGCAGGAAAGACTAACGACCATCCAAAGAAATTAACCTTAAACTGTATTTTTAGATATGGAAAGTCAAGTGGGTGGCCTAAACCAGGCATTTCAGTCTAGACAGCAGTTTCTATATGTTGCATTTTTCAGAGGCACAACAAATATAGAAGTTGTAAAAGTAGTCACAGTAGTGGTCAGAAGTCCTTCAGAAGAGACAAAAACAGCTTCTCTGAATCAAAGGTTGACTGGCTGGACTTTTTTTAAAGTCAGTCCTTGTGCTGAAGGACTGCTGTGTGTCAACCAGTGGAGCCAGGAAAGCAGATGAGCCATAGACCAAGGCTTCGTTCAGAACATGAGGGGATCCTTTCAGAAGCTGGTAGAAGTGAAGGTTGTTCTTTTCGTCAACATAGGTCTTAAATGTCGTTTTGTGCTGTTTTTGGCTGTTTTTCGCCGCTATGCCTCAGGTAACTGCTGGTGGGTGCGTTGGATCGCATGGTTTACCTTTTCGTGCTTTCATTTCGGATCTACTGCTAATAAATTCAGACAATTGGAAATAAATGGACTTTTCATCTCTCCTTAACAGTGGGGTCATATATCTGTAGTTTTGCTGAGCCGAGGCATTGCTCATCGTTTCAAGTCATAAAACAAAGTTACTTCATGGTACTGACTGTGTTCTTCTCCCATTCATAATATATGGAAGAGTAATGTCTTCATGGTTCATAATTTTGCTTGGGTAGGGATAATTTTGCAAGGGTGCAGTGGCATAATGTTTTGAGCATGCCATTGCAAAAGGTGCTACATGTCATATTTGTACACCTCAGTTTTGTTTTGGACCTCTGGCATCTCCTGCCACATTAAATATTACATTAATGTAGTTACTTTGCTGTGGTCAGGAACCTGACCACAACAGACAAACATGCATTAAGACTACTCTTACCTCACAATGTATATTTGTCATTTTATATACACTTGCATGAGTGGAATATACTAGAAATAAATTACACTTTGAGTCTGGGGATGTATTTGTTTGCATGTATGATCCAGAAATGTAATTCTGAAGTTATTTTTCACATTAGCTTGCCAAACTACACCATCAATTGAACTTGACCAATATTTTAACTGTACAATCAATCTTTTACTGCTGTGCAATTTAAATATTGTTTGAAGTCAGAGTGATGTGCTACTCTTATTGAGTGTGGCATTGTATATGGGCATAATTCCTTGCATGCTGAAAGTTACTGTTATGTTTGAAACCTTTGTAAGGACTGGTAAAGTTTTTGTACCATACACTCAAGCAAAAAAAAAAAAAAAACATATTTCAGCTGTCAAAACCTATTATACCCATCACGCTCTGTCTGCCTTGCATCTTAGTGATACAAGAGGATACAAGGCTTTAGGTAGACCAGAAATGCCTTTTTTAGAATCTGATACTCTAACTTTAACAATTTTATACACAGTCAAACCAGCCTGTCACTATTTTTGGGGGGCATGTTAAAATATTCTTCAGCATGAGAGGCTAAACATACTACTAAAATTACTTAATCTCCAGCCTGAAGTGGCTCCAACTGTAGTAGGTACTCCTACATACTTTCAGAGTATTTCAACTAATAATCATTTGATCAATTGGAGCCTCTCCCAGAATGTATGTACAGCATTAATCTGTCATCCCCAGATAGCCAGGTGATAAATAAAGTAAAATAAGATGGTGATATAACGGGTAAACTAAATGCCCTCTGTCCTGATAAATTCTTCTTCTTACATCTCCTTGTTCAGTTCTTAATGTTAGATACCTGTAATATTTTTCTATGTGAAACATGCAGAGAAAAGTAAAATATATAACAATGATGCCAGAAGATAAGTATTTTCTTTATAGAAGCATTTTAGGGTTTTAGAGGGACTTCTGAAAGCATCGCTTCAGCTTTTGTATTTTTTGTATGTTTCATATTTCTGAATGGATACTTTAATATTAAGTTGTTATACATAAATCTCTATACGGGAAAGACAAACACATCTGTTTTGGATTTTAACAAGTCCGCCTTGTACTGTTCTTATCTAATGGCTATGTTGTTCAATCTCAGATTCTCTCTCAGGTACCAGCTTGCAGTATAAGTTGATTTAAACTGAGTTGGTGCTCAGCTGTGCTGAAATAAGTCCACTGGTGCCTGTTTAAAACCCTTAGTTCAGAAACAGCACAGTTCTTTGCAGAGAATTTGGGCTGTTCCACAGTATGACTCCATGTGGCTTTCAAAAGTGCTGTATGGCACTGGACACACACCTGAGCTCCAGATGCACAAACTGCATGTTCTGTTCATCAGGGGTTCACTGTCAACTCCATAAATGTCAAACTTTAACCCGTTAACTGGCGGTATCCCATCCACAGGACAAATCTAGTTTGTTTGAATACTCTGCCTTTTTTCGCTGCCAGTTAAGGGGTTAAAAGCTGAGTTTGCTAATTTGGTTCTAGTATGTAAAGCTTGCACAGGCAAGTTTAAGTTCTTTACAGCAACCATTAATTATAAGTGAAAGCACAACTGGCCTAAAACAATCTTTTTTTTTTATTCATATCCATGTTATGCATAACCCTGTTAAGGCATGCCATTGAGATTCCTACTATTATGAGTTTTGGAGTTTGATCTTTGATTATGGTTGTGATAGTATCCATTGTGCTATTCAAAGTACTAAACCTAAATTAGCAGAGGCTACAAATGCAAACTGTGTTTAAATGTTGAGAAGTTCTTATGATTTATAAATATAGTTAGAGTAGGATGGACCTGTAAGAGATTATCACAACATAATCAGTTTTTGTCATTGTGCTAATCATAGAACAAAAGAATCATAACAAGCCTATTTTATTAGCTCACACCAAATATAAAAACCATATTAACAGTACCACAGAAGCTAAAATCCATGTCTTTATTATTTCTGCTCTTTGGGCCAAAGAAATGGAAAACAAATAGCACTCCTGGATTGGCTGCTTTGTAAGGACCAGCCAAGAATGTCTCAATTGCTAGTCATACCAGCTTCCCAATTTTTACTATCTTTCAATTACTTTTATTAAAAATATTAAATTTTTCCACAGATCATTTGAAACTGTGTTCCACAGAAAAATGAGCAAATTCATGAATCTGTATGCACAGAATCACTAAAGTTGCTTGCAACAGCGATTCAGTAACAAAGGAGAAATGCACCGTTAGTTTTCACACCATCACTTTCCATGTTTTTTTTAAAACTAAAAATATTTTCAAACAATTTAATTGAAAAGATTTTTTACCATATAAATGGCATAGCAGAAATGTATTTTTTATTTTTTTATCTTGATACCCTGTCACTGTTTGGTCCCCACTACAAATCTGTAACCACACTGTTGAAAAATGATAGATTTCTTCTTTCTCTTCTTTGTAAATAAAAATTAACCAGATTGAGCCAAGAGCTTAACTTTTACAATGAGGAAACATCACTGCATCTTTATCAAAATCAGACAGTTGCACTGACAGATGTAGTCGTGCAAACACTCTCCTTCCAGATATTATGTATGCTTTTGTTTTCACCCTGATCTGTTCAGTTTATTAGAAGCAGGGAGGGGACAGTTCGTAACTTATTTAATCTAATTATCATTTATCTTCTGTTTCACCTTTGGGTACTCAGATGTAGAACTTTACTCCCTCAACTCCTATGATTTGCACCATTAGTCTTTCCTTTCTTGGCTTCCATTAAGGAAATCATTTGACATAACACTGCATACTGTTACATTTTTTTTAATATTTGAAATCTGTCGGCTATTAAATAGTTTGTAATCTGAAACATTTATACCAAGGGCCCTGTGGATCATATAAGCACATTTACATGAAGGTTAACAAGTTCCAGAGATCCACGCAGACTTGAGAGCGTGATTTCATCTGAAAGTTAGGATTGTGTAATTCTGCAAAATTGCTGTCTTGGCAGCAGGAGACCCACACACAGAACAGCTGTTTCTTTTGCAATGACCTCAGTTGAGGAGTTGTATTGCTATAAAGAACATGAAATGTTAACCCTATCACGTCTGAAATCGGCGTCCAAAAAGTAAGGATCGTAACGTCCATTTTGGCCAAACCTTGTTAGAACATGATGGAAGATGTTTGAAATTTCAAGGTGTGTTTTACTGTAAACATACAGCTTACACCACCTGGCTTCCTAAAGCTGTATCTCTACAAATTCATGGTGCCTTTAAACAACAGTAGTGGAGCAGACCTTTTGTGAATTAATACATGAGGACAAAGATGTAAAGAATTTTCTTACTCCCTCTCTTAGTACTCTATAATTGCAACCTGTCTGATATAAAACTACAAAGTTACATAATGTGCATTCGTGTTTTGGTGTATTTAATGCTTCTTTTGAGGCTCGGTGAACTCAGTTTAAGCAGTTGCCATATGGAGGGATGGTTAAATATTATAAGCCTCTTGAATCAGTAATCTTAGATTAGCAGCATATGTTTTATGTCTATATGCGCTTTCAACCGGGTGTTTCATATTCAAACACCTGACTCTTATACAGCTTACATTTTCAAGCGGGCAAAAAGGACACTTTGCAGGTAAGCATTGCTTTGGTCCTACCCCCTGCTGACTCATTATTATTGTGGTTGATTTCATTTGGTGTACCATAAACAGAGTTGAGTTTATGAGCTGTTAAACACTTGAGAGTTAATTACATGCTTGCACCGACCTAATGAGCTATTGCAACATTTCAAAACTGCAAAGTTTGAAGTGATTTAAAACGATGATGTCACTGTAATTAAAAGCTAATTAATTATATTGCTCATATTTTTAAAGGCTTTGATTTGCACTGTGGAGTAGGGGAATCAGTAATTTATTTGTTTTGATTTGAATTCTTTGGGCAGCATGATGTGTTTTGTGTGGTTTTTAGTTTCAGTCTGATTTATAGGCGTGGCATTTTGAATCAAATCAAAGCTTTCATTCAAAGACTGAGAATATTACATGGCTCGTTATGTTTCCGATTGCTAATAAGCAAATCTTAGAGCCAGACAACGTTTCTTATCTTAACCCTTCAATGTGAGTGGCTTACTACTGCTAAAAAATCTCAATAAGCAGCATTTTATGTGTTTTACTGTTGCTTAGCCGATAATTTATATACATCTGCAAGTTGCAGAAATATGTGGAATTTGAGGTTGTCTGGATAAGTATGGGAAGAAAATGTCAGAGAATTAAAAAATATTATACTTTACTCTTTTCTTCTAAGACATTCCTTTTTTTATTGTATGCCTTCTTGAATACTTCCTTCTTTCCTCCCAATTAGTATTCCCATATTTGCAGTTTCCATTTTTTCAAGTGTCCATATGAAAAGTGAGCCATATGTTGTGATCTGCAAGACTCTGCAAGTGTATCAGACAAATCATTTTGTACATTCATGCCAGAGTCTATACATCAAGCTGTAAACAGATCTGGAACTATTTTATTCGTTGTCGCCACCATTGAGAACTACATTCTTATGTCTGTCAACAGAACTTCTGCGGTTCCTGTAGCTTCCAGCTTAATTTGATTGGACGGGCAAAGAGACGGGAAGTCAATTTGATGGTTATGTTAGTCATCAAATGTTGGAATGGTGAACATATTTTGAGTTTTTATGCCAACAGCTGAATCAATCTTCTCAATGAAATGAGTCCAAATCCTACACCCATCGCTAAAGTGGACAAGACAACCGCTAATGGTGGTTTTGTTCATTTTAGCTCCTCTGGGAATACCGTGGCCATCTTGGCTCTCTCATTGAGTTGTTGAAGATGTAAGATTGTTTCGAAACCTAACCTTGTTTTAAGCTTCTCCTCAACACTAGCTCTGATTAATGTAAAGTTATTTGTTCTTCATAATGCTCTTTGTTCGTGCATGTTTTCAAAAGTCTGAGGTACTTATAAGAAAAAAAGCCATATTCCAACATATTCATACTGACCAGACTCTACTTACTAATTAGGTAACTCCTGAACATAGTTTGGCAGTTTTAGACTAAACGGTGCTAATTACCAATACATGCCACATTTTTCAGATTTGTATTTCAAAAAAAATAATGAAAAAAAATAAAAATTTTAGTTCCACTTTTCAATTATGCTCCACTGGGTCAGTCTGTTTCTATTTCCATTTTTCCATTTCTACATTTATTTCTTCTTTGATGTTTCATAAATGTATTAATCTCCCTTCTGCTCTTCTCATAACTGTTATGGATAATCATAAGCAAAAACAGCACTTTGTACCATGAGACTTTCACAGATTATTGTACACTTGAGGTTTGGACCAGCTGTGAAAGTGTCATGGAACAGTTTTGTCCTCTTTATGGGTCGTCTACACAGCTGTCAGCCATATTGTAATCCTGTTACCACAACAAATAGTGTGCATGTATGTGGGCGTGTGTGTGTGTGAGTGGGTGTGTGACATATTAAATATAGCACTTTTTTTTCTGCCAGCTTTTTCTTTTACAGGGATCTGTGGGCGTTTCCCAATCATGGCTTGACTCCACATTTATTTGTTTAATTCATTCTTAACTAACAATTATTGGCAATGCATTGACAGTTTGATGTATTCTGATTAACAACGTGGACAATATTTAACAGGAGTATTTGTTAAATTTGTAAGTTTCTCAAGAGCCATGCAAATTTGGTGTTTCAAGCCACTTACATCTCATTATTTATTTATTCAAAAATAAAAACACACATTTAGATGGCCAACGTCTTGTATTTTCATAAAAAAAAGACATAACTTTTGCTCTTAATACCCTCTTTTAGGTCTGTTAGGATTACCAAAATAATTTTTTTCTCTAAATGGCAGAATAACGAGATACATTTTTTAAAGATTTTGTTTTACTTTCTTTGAATTTAGATGTTTACATGCACTACTACTATGCCTTTAAGCTTTTTGGGGAAGCCCAGACAATGATGTCATGAATTTGTAAGCTTCTGATAGCTTATTTCAATTTGAGTTAAATGGAGGCGCAACTGTAGATTACATCAAGGCAGCACCTCAAACAGTTCCTTATGTGACATCACGGAACTGAAAGGAAATCTCATAATATATCTGGAAGAAAATTGTGGAACCTACTAAATTTAGCCTCTGGGTGTTTTGCTACAGAAGGACTGATGCACTTCACCAAATTAGATTGCATAATGAGAAGAGACTACTTGGTGGAAACTGTGAAGCAAAACCTCAAGACATCAGCCAGGATGTTAAATCTTGGGTACATATTGGGCTTCCAAATAGACAGTAACTCTAAGGAAAGCACCAGATTAGTCATAAGCTGGCCCTAAAACAGCAAAGTCATTGTTTCAAAGTGGCCATCACAAAACCCCGATCGCAGTTCCATAAGAGATTTGTAGGCAAAGCTGAAAAGGTGTGTGATCAAGAAAGCCCTCAAACCTAACTCGGTTGCACACGATCTCTCAGGAGGAACGGGCCAAAGTTCCCTCAAAGTAATGTCATAAACTTGTTAAAAATGTTTCCGTTAAGTCAATCAGTTTTAAAGGCGATTATACAAAAATAATTAGGAAATGTACTGTATGTCCAATTTTGAATGTGAAAAAAATAATAAAAACTCTAAGTAGAAATAGTTATATATTTGGTCTAAAACAGCAAAAACTTAATCTTATATAAGACAATAAAACAGGTGATGTTTTTAGCATGCAAAAATGTGGTTTGAATTATCTCTCATTATGTTGAGAAAACCACATTAAAATTGTTGTGAAAGTGACAGTTTTTGACAGTTTTATGCTACATTTCTTCAGATGGTGCTCACACAGTTTATTTTGCACAGTTTCTCATAGTAGAACTGTTAGCCCACATTTTTGACTCATGAACAAAGACATATCAGGTCAGAGCTTCGCAGAGCTTCACAGAGTGTACCCTGCTTTAGAGGAGGGCATTAACATGAATTGCTTATTTGGCAGAAATTTTGAGACATAATGAGCACATGCATGTACTTTAGCACTCACTCACTTATTCATTTCATTAAAATCTGACTTTAAAGTGGATCCCCATATCCCCTTTTGAGGCTGTCAGCAGAAAATTGTCATCGTCCCGAGTACAATTAAATCATGTCATCTCCTGCACAGCAAATGGACAATTTGGCCTGAGAATAGCATTTCAGCGGTGTCCTGCCCAATAAAATGTTTGGCAGATTGTGATGAAATGCAAAAGGAAAAGAAAACTTTGTCATGAGTCGACCCGTAGCCTGGCAGTGTTCATGCTGATGTTCTTGGCAGTGGAAGCGGTCACCATGTGAGGAAATTCACAAGAATTTTCATGCAGGTTTTGATTTATGGTTTGTGGTTTAAAATGATATATTAAACATGAGCCTTCTAAATAAAACAAATATGAACCAACTTATCAGAAGTGTCTGTAAAAATGAAAGAGCAGCTCATCGTGGTTATTTTTTTTAACAGTACAGAGACCTATTCCTTGCTTTTACTAGTGACGTTTATCTACACTATTTTGATACTTTATGCACCTTGAGGCTTGTTGTGAAACAAAAATTTGCTGTAAGACCTGTTGTTTTTCAGCCTCTGTTGTCTTTTGACAGGTTGGTGGTTTGTCAGCACTGCAGAGGAGCAAGGTTGGGTTCCAGCTACCTATCTCAACTCCCACAATGGGACACGGGACGACTTGGAGCTGGGTGCTTCCAAAGCGGGGGAAGGTAAATCACTGCACAGACTTCTGTTGTCACCCACCTAAATACATCCTCAAATATTTTGTTATTTAACCACATAGCAGTGCTTAGGAAAAGTCCCCTTACATTTGTTCAACTTTTGCCTATGCTGAACACACCTCATGATGAACCAGGGTGGTGGCAGCTTCATGCTATCAATCAATCAGACTTTATTTATAGCACTTTTCATACAGCCTAGTGAATTGCAAAGTACTTTACAGAAACAGAAAGACAGAAACACAACGCAATTACCAAAAGACCAAATCAAGTTTAAAAAAATGATTGATTCCAGTAGTTGTTGATGATAAATTAAACATGGGAAATCTATAAATTATAGTGGTTGGGAAGCTGTGTAAAATTTGCTCTCCTGGCAAAATAACTAGAATGAGAGAAAAAAATAAGTCTTTGGAAATCCAAACCCAGATGAGATACTTCCCTAAAGACTCCACCTGGAGGTGGTCCTACAAAGTCTTGAATCAAGGCGCCTGAATACATATGACAGCTACAGTTTTCAAATTTTATTAGAGTTTTTAAACTTGAAATAAAATGTAACTTTACAGTTACGTTGGTCTGACACATAAAAATTCCAATGAAATACACTGGAATTTGCACTTGTAACGTGTCCAAATGTGGAAAGGTTCCATGGGTGTGAATACTTTTTCCAAAGCACTGTACCCACACACACAGCAGAACCTTTGATCCGCAACAGAGTGGGGAAGACTCAGGTGAGTGTCTCTGCAGCAAGTCCACACTGACAGCTGAGGTCCAGCAGCTCTGAACACCTCTCTCTGTCTGTCTGCCATTACAGCTTCACTCTAACAGAGTTTAGATTCAAACCTGAGTAAACACCAAGAGGTGCCGGGAGGGACCCGGCTGCAGTGTCTGAAGTGATGTACTGTAAAGCCGTAGGTAGGAAGGATACAGTGCAGCATTTACGGCTATGGCCACCTTGGAGTGAGCTCATGAAAGAGGCACGAGCTTTCATCAGCAGCAGAGACAGAAAAATAACATCATATTTCACAAGTCATACTGTTTGAATTATGGCTGCGGTTACAAAAGAAAATCAGCTCTGATGTGACTTAACACTGTTTTGTGCATTGTCTGCTTATCATTGCAAATTGATGCTGAGTGTTGATGCTAGGGTTCGTGAGTTTTCTGAAGTCAGAGAGAGCCATCCAAGGCTTTAATAGCAAACACACTTTATAGAGATTTGTTTTCACCAGAATAACAGGCTGAAGTCAGGATCCAGTCAGCGATATTTCCCTGTTGGACGCAGTGATAGGCCTTCGCCGAGTCTAATTCTTAGAATGTAAACGGAGAGCATTTAACTCAACCTGAAACAGTTCAATCAGTGAAGGCACAGTATTAATGGAAAATATACAGGATTTGCCAATGCTCTGGTCAAACAAAGAGCTTTTTTAGAGCACAGGATTCTGTTGGCACTGAACTTCTTAATGACTCCTAGATGAGCTAAAACAACAGATGAGGTGTGGCCAATACTGGAATGGCTCCTGTGTTTGACCTCCTGGATACATACACACACATATGCATATAAGATAAAAAAAGGTTTATTTGCTACAAATGTGCAAACATGTCTGTGCCAACTCTCTCCATTCAGTTGGAGGTAGCTAAAAGTTGTTATTTGAGTTTTGTTCTGGAGGGATGGGGAGGGACAATCTGTCAGTTTAATTAGTGTTTATGTGTCTACTCAGTCATGAGAATGGCATGAATCTCATAAAGATCCTCTTTGTCAGTTCTTCACCCATCTGTGAAGCACAGTTGACAGAAAAAAAAAGAGTTCTGGAAAACAGATATTAGAAGGGGATGTAGAAAAGAAAGAAAATAAGATGCAGTGCTGTGGAAAAAGTATTTCCCCCCTCACATATTTCAAAATGCATCATGAAGAGGAAAAGGAATAAGTCACACCTGATTTTAAGTTGCAGGACCAGCCAAACTATGAAGAAAGTGGGATTTGTAGTGTGTTAAATACAAACATTTTGTAAAAAATTATGAAGGAGAATCTCTGGCCATCAGTTTGTGAAGTTATGCTCAATAGTGTCTGAGTCACGGAACAATAATCCTTGATGTAATTTTTAAAAAATGTAAAAATCAAGTTCTTTTTTAAGAAACCTAGTCAATTCCTGACATTTTTGATGCTGTAACATGGTGCTAAACAGACTTTTCCACTGTGGTTGAATTAAAACAATACATCAAAGAAGAGTGAGCCAAAATATCTCCACAGTGACGTAAAAGACTCATTGCCAGTTGTCATAAATGTTTGACGGCACCTGTTGCCCTCAAGCAAAAAGCTACTAGGGGGCAATTATATTTTCACAAAGTGGCAGGTTGGGCGGGATTTATATACTTTTTTTTGCTGAAAAAAAATCTAATCAAATCATCATCTTTAATCTTCTTTTTTATATATTATTATATTTTTATATTATTATATTTGTCAAAATATGATTAATGATTTGAAACATTTAGGTGTGACAAAAAAAAATGCAGAAATAGATTAAATCTGTAGGGGAGCAAATCTCACAGTACCATACCTTTGAAACTGAGGCAGTGTGTCATTGTCCTTGTTTTGCTTTGTGCAAGCTATAGCTTTTGGACAATAGATTTGCTTCCCTATTGAAAGACACATAATGTTGCCATGATAAGTGGGACAGTATTTTAAGCAACAGCTCAAAGGAAAGACTGAATTTTACGGGAGCAAACAGCTGGCATTGGTATGTCAAAAAAATCTGCACAAAATTTTACATTTCTCAAATTTCATCTGCTCAAACTGTTCAAAACTGAAATGTAAGAAGGCATTTTGGCAAATGAGGGGGATTTATGTACCAAACTATTTCTGTCCTCCAAGTAGTTGCCAGGCAACAAGTGGATAGTATTGGGAGAAACAGACTGGCATATAATCCCCATATAAAAAGACAGAACTTGTGATTTTAAAAAAAAACTCAATGGGTTTTATATAATAGCTTCAAAACATTTGTACCTATTCAGAACGGGTCTGATTTGCAAAAGAATTAAACAACAATTGTGACAATCAAATCTGAGCAAACCAGAGATTGTGTAGCCGTCAAATTCACAAAGTTCTCACTAAGGATATATTTACCTGGACCTCTCTATACGGCGAGAGACTAGTGTGAGCTCCTCTTGATTTATTGAAAGTAGACACCCCTTATTAACAAGAAAGCATTAATATACTTTTTTTTTTTAGTCTAGCACACCTGTAATCATAAAACTGCGGTGTTTAGGGTGTTCATACAGTGCATATAATCGATATAAAATTAGGTGCTTAGTTTGTAGATGAAGCATAATTTAGCGTAATTCGAACCATTACATGGCAGTAAAGTACTTATATGAGCCTTGCTGTTAGCTATGTACGCACTAACAGATATTAGTGATTTACGTAGGAAAATGTAGAACCCCGACCGATTGAAAGAGATTGTGCAAAGAGCAGTGGTCAAAGATGGAGAGTGTTTTTCTTCCATCTTTGTATCTTTTATGTCTACTGCAAGAGAAGATCAGTTTTGGGTTGTAATTCAAAACTCTTGTTTGACACAGAAATATTTCAAATGTCCCGCCTCTACTTGAATTTGATGCCTGTTGTTGAATCTGATGCATTGTGAATAAGATGCTGATAGAGCTCAGAAATGATGAGCAAAATTATGAACCTAAAAGGGAATGCAACACATTTGTAGTGATCCAGGTTTTGGTTTTTATGATTTTTCATCGTTAAAAAAATACATGTGGTATGTGTAGAAGAGAAAAAATGTATTCATCACATTTACATTCATGAAAATAAATTTATTCATCACTACGCTGCCTTGTCTTTTATTTGATAATGAAACATTTTTTTTTTTTAAAATATCTTCAAAGAAAAAACTTATCTGGTTTAGTATGTGACCCAGGTAGAAGAGACCATTTTGGTTTCTCCTGTTTTGTAAACATAACAAAAACCAACTATGGACCATTTCAGCTGTACCCCTCCAACAGGTGGTTAACTCAGTTAGCTCTCTTAATTAATCTACATTTCTGCATCAGCAATGTGTGCACCATATGCCCAGACACAACATGATGAGAAAACCATTTTAAGAACATCCTAATTACTACATCCTAATCTGCTCACTGTGGCAGAGATGTCTTGGTTGCAACACTTCCTTTCTAATCATCAATCCATCCATCCATGTCTAACTGCTTATCATGGTTTGTACTGTTGTCTTGTTTTTATGTCGTCTACGTGACTAATAACGGGTCTCCTCTGGTCTGGCCCATGTCATTTGTGTGCTGTGTGTTTGTGTAACATTTACGCCTGCTCTTCATGTCTCCATGTTTGTTTGTTTGGTAACTACGTTCATATGTCAGTTACTAAGCGACATAAGGCTCATCTGAAGAGGCTGGACCGGAGATGGACGCTGGGGGGTGTCATCAGTCGGCAGCAGAGCCGAGGTGAACTAAGATAAATTACCCGTTGTCTCCCTCCCT
This sequence comes from Xiphophorus couchianus, assembly GCF_001444195.1. Taxonomy (NCBI): domain Eukaryota; kingdom Metazoa; phylum Chordata; class Actinopteri; order Cyprinodontiformes; family Poeciliidae; genus Xiphophorus; species Xiphophorus couchianus. The sequence continues at coordinate 9,154,361 of NC_040249.1, read as the reverse complement.
CTCTTCCTTTCTTCCTTTGGGTTATTGTTCTCTTTCACACCATTCCATTCATTGTCTCTCATCACATGACTCAGTTTGCTCCTCTCTCCACATGTGCATATTTGTTCTGTTTTACATCTCGCTTTGTCTTGCAACTTAACCCATTCATCATGTAGCGCCATGCACAAAAACTAACCACTCATCTCATCTAAAAAGAACCAGTAATGTTAAATTAGCACCTTAACAAAGAAAAAACTTACTCCAGTGAGGGCACCAACTATTAATGCTAGACTCAAATTATTCTTTTATATTATAGTCGTAGGATGTGAGTCGAAACTAGCAATCTGAGCTTTGCAGAAAATCATTACACACTCATCTGAAAGTAGTTACATAATAGACCTTGGAATGCCTTAGGCTGCATTTTAGAGCTGTATTTGACTTTTTATGAGGAAATTAAACATGTATGTAGATTTGCAACGAGTATGGACTTTAGCAAGAAAAAGCAACTATCTTGCAGTGGTTCAGATATTTACAAGTACTGACTGATAAACAAAAAACCTCATTAATACCTGTCTTAGCGGTCTTTTGATTATGAACAAAGAAGAAAGGAAAGGGAAGGCCTATGTTTAGCTCTTGGCAGTGTGAGCTCCTCTTGGGATTATAGAGAGATGTTGACTATGTTGATGTGTTGACAAAAAAAAGAAGAACTTTTTGCAGACTCTGCAAGAATAATTTATAATGGTGTTGCAGGCAGTGTATGTTGCGGTCAAGATGATGTCTGATTCAGAATTTCCCTCTATGCTTTTTCTTAGGAAAACACTGAGGCAGTGTCTCCCCATATGCCCACATGGTGTTACATCTGTTAGATGTAACACCATGTGGTTAAAGTCCTAAATGAAAGAGGAATAAAGTATATGACATTATGAAGTGGCTATTAAGTTGGTTCAAATAAATAGATTTGCTATTGTTGCACAGAAAAGTACTTTTTATATGCTGGTCTCCCTTTTAAACTTCCATCATCTGTTTAGACAGGAACTGCTATAATAACAGGAAACAACGATATTACTCTGCCCCTTGGCCTCATGGGAATGTAGAAATGAGCCTGATGTCTTTGCTTGCTATTATGTGCAGATTGAGGAGATGATTCCTGTCACAAGGCCATAGACACTGGGATTTTGCCCCCTATGTGTTGCGTTTTCTAGTTCAGTACTCTCAGTGTAACACTAAATATAGTATTAGTGTGATAACTGTCATGATTAACATAATTTCATAGCATTTGTTATGTTGAGTTATGATTGATGTAGTGCCTTCCTTAAATATTCATATCCTTAGAACTTTTTAAAACATTTCTACATATCACAACCAACTTTGTGATCACAAAGTAGGTCATAACTGTAAACCCAGTGATGCTGTAGTTTTTAAAGCTTCTCATAGATACTTAAAAAAATGTGGCATGCATTTCTATTCAGCCACACAGTATAAAACGATTGAGGTCTGAACTTTGACTAGGCCAGTCTAAAACATAAATATGCATTGATCTAAACCATTCCACTGCAGCCCTTTTTGGGGTCACCATGCTGGAGGACGAACCTCCCCCTAAGTTTCAAGAGTTCTGCAGATTCTAACATGCTTTCTTCCAGGATTCCACTATTTTTGCATAACTAAAAGTAGCACCACACTTTTCAGATTTGTGGGTACAACAACATGGCAAAGTGTATGAATGTTTATGAGGCATTGTAACTGATAGCAGATTGTCAGTGTAGTAAATAACTGGACATAAAGGTAAATTGAAATGAGTCTGTTTGCCTCCAAAACGATGGAGTGTGTCATCTCCATCTTTTATGTTATTATATATATGTTTGCCTATATATATAAACATATATAAACATATATTAATATGTTAATAATTGACATATTAAATGTTTATTCAGTGGTGGTGGGGGATTCTGAATCTTCCTATCATGTAGTGTGTGTTATTTCAAGAATTAGCTAATCAGAGAACCTTTTCATTCCAAATTTCTCTTCTACACATACCACATGTATGTCCCAACATCTGGTGGGAGAATAAGAGAAAAAAACTTTTATTTGTTTTTGCACGTTTTATTTACTTTGTCAAAAAACTCAGATCTAAGCCAATTTTTCTTTTCATTCCTTCCATCGAACCATTTTTGGTTTTGTTCAGGATTAATTAGAGAACAACAGACCTTTTGAATGAAAAAAATATGTTATTCTACCACCACCACCATGGCGCCTCACTGCTTTTTATGGATGTTGAACATCAGAATAGTGCTCAGTGTACAGTGCTTACAGTCCTCATGCGGCGTGTTGTACCTATTAGTTCTTAGTTTTATATTGTTATTTAGATCCTTGCTAAGCAATTACCTTAATACACGCACGCCATCTGCGTAAGTCCAGAGAATTCTTTTTAACTGCTGCAATGGCAAAAACATTTTCTTAAAGGCATGAATTTATAGTGTCTTGTAGTTTTTTTTACTGCATTATAAAGTTATTTTGGCTTCATTAAAAAATTATAAATACTGATAATGCCAGAGAGCATTTTAACACATGAACTAAGCACATCAGTGCAACTGGCAGCTGAAACATTTCACAAAAATGTGATTCAGTCGAAGAAAGACGGATCTCTCTATCAGTGCCTTCTGTACCATTCGGTGCCAGCGTTTCATGAAAACTTTCCTTTTTGCTTTTTCTTTCGTGGCAATTTATATTTTGTTTTAAGATTTATGACATTTGTCAGATCTTAGCTGTTTTTTTGTCATTCCCCTTTTCTAACAGAAGAGAAGTACATCACAGTGCAGCCTTACTCCAGCGAGGGCAAAGATGAAATTGCTTTTGAGAAAGGAGTCATTGTTGAGGTCATTCAGAAGAACCTTGAAGGCTGGTGGTTTATCAGGTACGCCTCTGCTCACTTGCTGTGGACATTTTTGTCGGCCTTCATATAAAAAAAAGGCCAATTTTACGGTTGTCTCTTCTCTCGCAGATACCAAGATAAAGAGGGCTGGGCTCCAGCTTCTTACCTCAAGAAAGTGAAGGATGATTTGTCTCCCCGTAAGAAGACTGTCACAGGCCCAGTTGAGATCATTGGAAATATCATGGAGATCAGCAACCTGCTAAACAAGAAAACTTTAAGCGAGAAGAATGTGCAGACTGAAGGAGTCCCTGAGAGTCCCCAGGTTTCCAGGAAGGAGATCAGCTTGCCGATTCCCTGCACTGAATCCAGTCTAGTTAATGCTCCACAGGAGGGAAAAATCAAAATAGAACCTGCCTCACCAGCTGTAGCCCGGATAGCCCCACATCGAGTGGAAATAGGTCAGTTGTGGCAATTGTATATTATGTTTTATATTGAATAACTAATAGATTTGTCTCCATTTGGCTCATCATTCATTTCTCTTTTGTGATAAATGGTGTCTTTTAAATCTCTGAAAATTCTACAAATCACTTTACAATGTGTTTCAATATCTATGCATTGGATGCTTTTTCTTTGTTTAAGCCACACCAAGACATATAGCAAGGTTGATGTGCACAAAATCTACACAAGTACATTATCCTCCTCCCTGATAAATATGGATGAAAATAGTAACCAAATGCCTTTTGTCTTTCAATTCTGCTGTCACAGGTTCCCCTGTCCTGAGGCAAAAACCTCCGCCTCGAAGAGATGCAACCCTGGTAAGAATAATCCATCTATTTACTTTGTTTCCTAGTTGGTTTTTTAACTACTGAGACACATCTCACTAGTTGGTCATTTAAATGTTTTGCACAGTTAGTTTAGGTAAAGGTTATAAACAACAACAGAAAATAGCAAAGACTTCAAAAGCAAAAATCTCATCAACTTTATTCTCTTAGTTATTTACCAAAGTGTATGCCCTTTAACATTTTGTGCAAGTTGTGAAAAAATATAGACCTACAGATTTTTTTTTCTTTTTGGTTTTACTTTCTGTTTATTTTTGATTAAGCAAATAAAGCTATCCAAACCATGTTGGCTCTATGTGAAAAAAAAAGCAACCTAAACCTTATATTATCTGGGTGTACAATGTTAGGTGGCAACGGCTGCCATTGGCATTTCTAAATGGCAGTCAGTCTTTCACATCCTTGTAGAGGACGTTTTATCTGCTTTTTTTTTTTTTTTACAGAACTGTGTTCACATTGGAAAAATGTTTGAGCATAAGTGGTCTGTCAAATATCCTAATCGGATTCAAGTCTGGCAAATGTCACATACGGCTATGTGTAGTGTCTGAAATCTTTTAACCTACTTCATGCTGTCAGATAGGTTATATTAAGTGTTCAACAAGACTGACAATCATCTGTCCTCTGGGTACCATAACTCATTTACAATAGAAATTGGGGTTGACAGAGTATGAAGAGATCACTTTTGTGTTGCTTTAAGAGCTTTATTATTTAATAAATGACATTATAATTTGAAAAAAAAGCTTTCATTTTGTTTAATTGAGCAATGTTTTTGCTACAATTAGCGAAAACCTAAAAAAAATATGTTTTATGGGTCAAATACTTTTACATAGCACTATATATGCACCTAGGAATGTATAAAATACCATTTAAATTTTAGGTTAACAGTCCTAAAATAAAGTAGTTGTAGTAATTAAACCCAAAATTGTGAAGTAATTTTAAAATAACAGCAGAATGAATGAAAATGCAAATCTGCTGTTTCAAGTTCTTTAGTTTTAAGTAAAATTACTCTTTAAATGGAGTGAGATGCAATAGTGTGCATGTTGTATGCTTTTTCACTCATTTTCAATAGGTTTAAAAGTCTCTTTTTATCATTTAGGGTTTTCAGCTGCCCTCCCCTCCAGAGCCCCCTGCAGTTGAAGCTGAGTATTACACCATTGCAGATTTCCAGTCTTGCATATCCGATGGCATCAGTTTTAATGGAGGACAGAAAGCCGAGGTAAACACCCTTTCAAGTTAAAACTATGAAACAAAATGATAATAAATTTAAATACAGTAAATGCACACAATCCTCTGCTTCATCATTTTAGCATGTTTTCTTAATCCGACTCCTGCTATTAAAAATGTAAATTTTTTTGTTTGTGTACTTTAGGTGATTGAAAAGAATTCTGGTGGATGGTGGTATGTCCAAATTGGTGAGAAGGAGGGTTGGGCTCCATGTTCCTACATTGACAAACGTAAAAAGCCCAACTTGAATCGGAGAACAAGCACTCTGTGCCGCCCAAAAGTACCACCTCCTGCCCCGCCTGTCAAAAAACAGGATTCAGTGGAGACAGCACCTCCTAGCAGTCCTGGATCAGATGCCCCGGAGTCTCCTGTATCTCCTAGTGGGCCAGTTTATGAAGAGCCAGAATACGATGTACCTGCCATTGGAGATCTGGATCTGGAATCTGAGTTTGAGTTTCTGAGAGGGGAAAGTTCTCTGGTGGACTTTAAGAATGAAGAAACGTCCTCTGAAAAAGGATCTCATTTGTCTTCCAAGCCATCTCCTGCTTCATCACTCCACAGCGCCTCCTTTAAATTGGGTGAATCATTTGAGGATGGTCAAGAAGCAGAAGGAGAAGCTGGGGGAGAGGAAGAATGTATCTATGAGAATGATGGCTTCCTGCCCTTCAGGGAGACCCCAGAGAGACAGTGCAGCAGAGACTCAAACTTATCCAAGACAAGTGTTTTGTCAGAAAATGGCAAGACTGCAAACCAGGCATCAGGTGGATGGAGACCTGCTGGTAACAGACTCAAGATTGACTTGAATGGGACTCCACTTTCAGCCAGATCTGAGCAAGCATCCAGTCCCAAATCTGCTTCGTCTGAGTCAACCCCAGATCTCTCCAGACCAAAGAAAGACAATGAAGAAAGCAAGATGACCTCCTTCACCAAGTCTTCCTCTAAATTGAGACCTGTAGTGAGACCTAAGCCACAGCTAGCCAAGGCATCTAGCGCAGAGAAAATGGACATCAGCACCTTAAGAAGACAGCTGCGGCCAACAGGTCAGCTGAAGAATGGCACCAAAAGTAAAGGTGAAGATTCTGAGACAGCTTCAGTCATTTCCTCAGAAGATTCCTTTTCATCTCAGAGTACGTCCGATCTCTCATCCATCTACTCCAAAGGAAGCCGAGGTGAGTCTGACATGGATGGTTTCAACCTGTATCGCACAACTGATCCCTATGAGAAAGTTCAAGACTCTGAGCTCAGCTTCCCTGCTGGGGTGGTAGTGGAGGTCCTTGAGAAGCAGGAAAGTGGCTGGTGGTATATCCGCTGGGGAGATGCAGAAGGTTGGGCTCCTACATACTTTTTGGAACCTGCCAGACAACAAGATGACATGGGAGAATATGAATCCTATGGTACACCAACCAAACCTGGATGCCTCAGCAAGTCCAACAGTCTTGAAAAGAATGAACAAAGGGTGCGGGTGTTGAACAACATCAACCTGAATTTAAAGAAGGTCATGCCACCCATTCCTTCCAAACCTCCAGGTGGTCTCTCCAAACCTGCAAGCTTGTTCAGCTCACTTAAGCAAAATAGCACCAAACAACAGCAGGTTGTCAGACCTCAGTCTGTCTTCATCTCAGCTCCAATCCGAGACGGTGCCAGTCCTGCTGTGTCCCTCAGAAGAAATGAATCCCTCAACTCAACAGACAACCCCCGTGTCAGCCCCACAGTGCGACGCAATGCTTCTTTTGGTGCTGTGCCTCGCAGTCTGCCATCAAACAACAGGAACAGATCTGGTACCGGCAGCTCGGAGTCTTTGGGCCTGAACTCTCCGAAGAATGCTCTTCCAGTGTCCCCAGTCAAACCTAAGCCCCACATCATCCACAATAACCTCAGGGAGGTATATGTCTCCATTGCAGATTACCATGGCGATGAGGAGACTATGGGATTTCCTGAGGGGACAAGTCTGGAGGTTCTTGAAAGAAACCCTAATGGGTGGTGGTACTGCAAGATTCTGGACAATGGCAGGCCAAGGAAAGGATGGGTTCCCTCTAATTACCTTGAGAAGAAGCACTAGATCTCTCTCTTGAGCTGACAGTGCCATAGACATACGTATCCAGTCTTATAAATGCATTGGTTTACTCTAAAAGGCTAATCCGGTACCTGCATTAATACAAGCAGCAAAGTGAAATAGTAACCAAGTCAAAACAGATTACAACTGGTGAAATGAGTCTACATGTTAAGTACCTAAGACCTTGCACTAAAAGCTTGGGATTTAGTGACATAACCAAGTAGCAGCAATAATTACTGAATGTTTGCCAGAAGTTTAAGCACATTACAAAAATATTCACAACCCTTAACGACTTCACGTTACGTAATTTTACGATCACAAACTTCTGTGTATTTTGTTATTAGTTTTTGTCATAGACCAACACAAAATAGTGCATAGGTTTAAAGAAAGTGATTCAATTTTCAGAATTTTTTTTAACTCAGCCCCTTTAGCTCTAATATCCCTAAATAAATTTAAGTGCTAGTAGTGAGTTGTACATAAAATCTTAATAAGATACAGTGAAGTTTGTGATTGTAATAAGACAAACTATGGAAACGTTCAAGTGTTATGAATACTTTTGCATGGTGCTATACATTTAACTTGAAGACTATCTTCAGTTTTCTAATTCTTGAACCATTTTCTGTAACTTTTAAATGCATAACTTAACACGTTTTAAGGAATTAAAGCTTACTGCATGTATAAAATGATTCATTATATCAACAACACCTTTCACTCATTTTTTTTGTGCTAAAGAAAAGCTTTGTTGTCTAAGCTGCTTTGTGTTAGTCACATCATGGTGCTGCATGTTATATACTGTACGTCTCCTTTATGTAAAGCATTTTATCCATTTTTTGTAGTATTGTTCCAAAGAAACAAATTGTGAGCATCTCAGATTTTCAGTATTTTGATTTGTTAGTCATTTCTGAATGAACTTGCAATATCTTTTTTATCTATCCTTTTTTTCTGCAAAAATTAAATCTTGCATCAGTTAAAAAAAATAATTTATTCATTCCTTACACTTGTATTAAAAAAGATCACAGCTTTAAACAGACAGTAACATTTGAATTTCTGCTGGGCAGTAAATTTGACATAACTCTTTTTTTTGGGATGCTTCTTTGTGTTTTATGCCAAATGTGTGACCAGTTACAATAACTGAAGTGCCAAAAATGACTCTAATAAATGCACTTTTTGACATTATGTGTATTTTTTGTTCCACAACGTTTAATAAGTTTTCATAATTCCACAAATAAAGGACACTTCTTTGAATTACGAGGGGCGAATACAATAATAATAATAATAATAAAAATAAAAATAATAATATACAACATTATTAGTCTTTCTTTAAATACAAAAAACTAAAACATGCATCTGTCAAATTGTAATCAAAGGCTTAATTAGCATTAAAATGATGATTAAAAGAAGTAATTACCTAGAATAATTACCAATTAACATCTTGAATAATGAACAATGTAATGACAAGGTTTCAGAAGACATAATCACTGAGAGGATCAAACAACAGAGTTGTTTCCAACCATTAAAAAGGGAAAATGTTGTCTAATGCAGAGTGTGTTTATGTGAACAATAATCTCATCTTGGCAAAGAAGATGAGATCATTGTTCAGATAAATAAAAAAACAAACAGTTTGATTGGTAGTGTTATTAAAATAGATCATGTTTGATTACTTTGCATTAATATCCTTAATCCTAAGCCATAACCATTTAGGAAAGATTTAGGAAAAGCAGCATGTTTGGCTCACCAAGCTTTTTAATTCATCTACAAAGGGAAAATCAAATGGTTTAAGTTACCAGAGTTGCATTTTGAATTTTGCAGACTATTATTCTGCAACCGTCAGCTGTAAACAGATTAATGGGAAACTAAAACACTTAGTTTTACAGAGACAGGTGCCACACATTAATTATTAGATGAAGTCTCTCCAACATAATCAGATTAACTTGCAATATGAGATACGTGAATCAGTATATTAGATTATTTGTGTCATGCTAATTTTGATCGTATCCACATAAATTTGATCATTCTCAAGGTAAGAAACAGCAGAAATGACATACATGCAGTGCTGTAGAAAATGTTATATCCACTCATAATTTGCACGTTATTTATTTAGTCTCAAATTAATATGGGCCGCACAGTGGCGCAGTTGGTAGCACTGTTGCCTTGCAGCAAGAAGGTCCTGGGTTCGATTCCCGGCCGGGGTCTTTCTGCATGGAGTTTGCATGTTCTCCCTGTGTATGCGTGGGTTCTCTCCAGGTACTCCGGCTTCCTCCCACAGTCCAAAAACATGACTGTTAGGTTAATTGGTCTATCTAAATTCTCCCTAGGTGTGTGTGTGTGTGTGTGAATGGTTGTTTGTCCTGTATGTCTTTGTGTTGCCCTGCGACAGACTGGCGACCTGTCCAGGGCGTACCCCGCCTCCCGCCTGGAACGTAGCTGGAGATGGGCACCAGCAACCCTCCCGACCCCATTAGGGACAAGGGTGAACAGACAATGGATGGATGGATGGATAATATGGGCCCTTAATGACACATTGTTACACACTGAAATGAACAAAACTAATGTATTTTAAAGTCAGACATGAGTTCATTTATACATTGTCAGATTTCTACATGCAAGATCAAACATTTTTAGACTTAGACTTTTTAAAATATATCTGTAAATAAATACAGTATATGCTGTATGTGCACAACTGAATGTTATACATGGATGACTTTTTGGAGGCATCAACAATCTCCTGGCATAATTCTACTCAGAAATTCATGAATCATTGTCCAATTTGGAAGACCCATTTGTGGGATTTCTCCTTCCTCCCTCCTTGTCCCTCTGAATTTGACAATGGTCATAATGGCCAAACATTTTAATTTTTATTTCAGCAGACCACACAAGTCTCCAAATATCAAAGTATTTTTACCTGAGTGCACAGTTAACATTTTTCTTTTTATATTGCTTTTGGACGACTGGCTTCTTCCTTGCTGACTGGCCTTTCATGTCTCCTTTCACTCTGAATTACTACCTTACTAACGTCTGACAATTATAGGACAAGTTGGTGTTGTGCCCTTCTCCTGGGGTCTCAGGGACACAGAATCCCCTGGAAACACACACTTCCATGGTGCTGCCGCCTGGTAATTGTTAAAGGGGTGGTATTATGTATTCTCCAGGCAAATGGTGCCTTTTTATTGCATTGAAGCATTTTAAATATCAGTGGACACATGCAAAAAAGCTGAGCAGTAATCATAAGATTAGTTTGAGTATAGCAATGCTAATAATATAATGTAAATCAAACCAGATTTATTTTTCAAAATTAATTCTGTTCATCTAAGGAATACAATGTTTTCATCAGCTGTAAGTTGAAAATAATAATTAACAGAAATAAACCCTGAAAACTGTGTGTAAGAGGATAATGTTTTTACCTGTGTGGATGGAGTTGCCCAAATATATAAACTTTTCAGTAACTTTCTAAATTACTGAACAGGGCTTTATACAGCATGTGTAGAATTAATGCAGAACATACTATTAACCACTGGAGGGCAACATTGCACAATATCTTAGTAGGGATTAAACACTATCACAGTAACCTACTTGGGGATTTTATCAGCTTAACAATTAAATAGTGTGGAAGTGACAATGATCAGTTGACACTTTCTAACATAGTTGTGATTGATCTTACAGTTTGTCCAATAGGACTGACAAAGAGATGTCACATCCAACTGAACACCAAACACCAGCTGAGCGGTGCAACAAGAAGAGAAGCAACCTAAAAACTCAGGCTCTCTGATGTCTGGTTAAGATTCAGAATCAATACTGCCTACTGCTTTTTTTTTGAAATCCAAACTTAATACCTTAATAGATGGTGTTTGTGTTTGGCCAAGCAGCTGTCTGGCAGAGATAGTACAACTCAGCTTGAGCAAGTCTGGCAAACCCTTTGAGCCTTTAGAAGGCTGGCGGCCAGGTTCACTGAGAGGTCTTAGTGGAAATTCTATGTGTACACAGACACTGGCGAAAAACGATGCATTCATGTCACTTTCACAGTCACAGACTCTACCTGCACGTTTCCCTCTGAGACTACTCAACCACGAGTGGCAGCCACCACTGCCCTGTTTCATGTCTGGACATCATAGGCTATGGATTGGGCCATTAGACAGTGCTGCAGCAGAACCCCACAGACAGGCCAGCTAACATCATAACTGATGATGTTAGCTGTGGCCAGGTCTACATACCACAAATGTAAACACTTTCCTTGTGAGTTATGGTCGTTTACTAAAAGCCCTTGCCTGTGTTATTTGCATAGTATATGCCGCAATGTTAGTCAAGAACACTTGTGAGAAGGATTGTACAGTACAGAGCACCTTTTTGGTTTCTATCTCCTTTCCAACTTCAAATTTCTGCTAAGTGTTACCATCAAATATTTGTAATGCATATTTAGAGAAAATATAGTGACATTTATCCAATCTTATACCCCATTTGTGCCAAATTGACTTAATATTCATGCTGTGCAGAAGAGCTGAAACAGTAAAATCACAAGTTTCCCCTTTCATAGCAATTTAAGCCAAATGGCTCGACCTAAGTAAAGAATGACCTTCCTACACACTTGCAAGAGCTATAAACTTGTGCTTCTTTCATGTATGAGTAATAACTTAAAGAGAAAAAACAGCAGAAAGGTCAGTGTTACAGACTTTATTTAACAAACAAAACATAATTCATATTCAGATGCAATTAGATTATTTTAACATCTTTTAGAAAGAAAAAATTACAAACCAAATTCATTTTGTTTCTCATATACACTTTGTAACATTTGCTGGCATTTTATTTTGACTTGGACTGAAACTATTTGGTCACAAGTTGTTGATAATTCAAATTTTTAATTGTCAGTTAAAAAACCTACAAATGTCTATCCCTTAAAGTGGTATAAATATGGCTCATTATCCATGAGAAGAAAAAAACCGATGGGGAAGATGCAGCTGGCCTGGCTTAAGTTAAGTTACTATTTTATTGCATTACAGTTGTTTAAAATCTATATTTACTTACAGCAACTTCCTGTTGCTGTACATAACAGTGAGTTGCTGGGTCAAATTTAGATATTTCTACTTCCTGGAAAGCTAACCAATTTTTGTCTTGGTCAGATGATTGGAAGTTTAACATTCATTTATCTGTTACTTAATTTGTAAAGTCGTACATGATTAGTAATATATGTTTTTGGTACAAAGACAAAATAGTTGATTTTCCGTGCTGGCTTTTTGGCTTTGTGCTAAAGGCCACAATTCGGAAACAGGATAGGTTAGCTAGTGTGCAATGATTTTTAGATTATATGTGGTATATACTCATATTTATGAAATGTGCTTGAAAATTGCACATTTGGCTTGTTTAAGCATGTGCTGAATAGGGTGAGGTTGTAGAGGTTCTTTTTTTTTTTAAACCTGAACTATTTGGAACTGGAAAAATATCAGTAAACTCTTTCTAGAACTATTCATACTATAGACATGTTGTAGCATATTTCTATATTCCTACACCAAAACTATTAAGATTATAGATACATTTCCTAATTTAGCCACACATATAAAAGCACACAAAGATTCTTTATAATAACATAAAAAGAGATTTTGAATGTACAAGCAAAGTTTCAATCCTCACAAGTTTCTCTTTCAAGTACAAATACTTCTTATTTTATTTCTTAGTCAGGAAGGAAAAAATAACCAGGTATGAAAAGCTAATAAACATTCCAAACAACATTCCAGCACAGAACAACATAATGTGTAATCGTCGCTGTCTCCGTGTTCCATATTTAAAGACCATTTTAGAGATGTTTGCTGTAAAAATGATATTTGTAGCTTAAAAAATGGGAGAAAATGACAACATTGGAAACTCAAGCCTGGAAAAATATGACATTTTGACACTAAAACATGTAGGAGCTCTTTGTGGAGGATAAAAGAAATACTATGCATACCACCACCAAGAACATATTCAGTTTCAAATAAAATATAGCAAAGTTGTGTTTCTATACTTGAGTGTGAACCAGCTCGTGTCTTGAAAACTAGAACCACAAAATAAGGATTCTATGATGAAAAGTAATCTAAACATTACTTTCGGTTTTCACAGTGAACTGCCTAATATACACTCAGAAAATATGAACAAACGTTATACAACATACTGTACTTGTAATTGGTAATGGTAATCCTGCAGTGATGAGATGACATGTTATAAAACACAATTTAATATCTACTATAATAAATGAATGATGCAATTTTTCAGGAAAAAAAACAACAAAAAACATTGTTACCTATTCAAAGATGATCAGCATATAATACATGAGTAGACACGTGAAAATGTTATGTTATCTTTTATAACCGGAGAGCAGCACGGAAAATGATATGCAAATGAAATTCTCACAGTTGTTACATCTTTGTCACTGTTTGCACACGAGGACCAGCTAGAAGATGCAATGCACAGATATACAACATTACTCAATCAAATGTTACTATTTTAATCTCCTAAAGAAGATTATCATGTTCCACGTCATACAAAATGCCATGACATGGGACAAGTAGAGAAGGGTTATAGGATTGTTAGTGATTCTAACAGTGAAGAAGAGCTTGATTCAACACTTTAAAGAAAAAAAACAAACTTTCCTAGTACCTACCACTCTTTATTTGGATGACTTTTTGTGCAATTACATAATCCAGCAAAGTTACCGAAAAGCAACAAAAAGGAGGGCATCACAGCCAACACCCAGCAAATGTATCTCAACTTCTGAGTGACATAACACTTCATCTTCACCATACAGGCACACACTGCTCAACCACCTCCTCATCTCAGTCTCAAACTTACAGCCTCCTCAGCCTCCATCTTCACTGATTCACATTCTCGATCCTCATCGTGTGACCTTCTCCAGTGACATTGTTCTCACTTTTGCACCAATTCCACAGTCTCTACCTGATAACCTCAGGTGGTGGGTTAATATGCAAGACACTCCACTTATTACGGATTTAAGTTCCTTTAAGTTTTTCCTGTACTCTTAGTGCTTAGGTTTTATTGTCTGATTATTGCTAAAAGAAGATTTTCTCACCCTCCTTACTTATTTAATTTTTTTTTCACTGCCTTCAAGAAATCTCAAAATAAAACTATCTTCCCTTGATTTTCCCTCAGTTTAGGAAAATCATCGATTCTTCCTCTTAAACGACTGTCTGACTCAAAGCTTCCTGACAAGCAGCAGAGTAGCAGCTGGTGAAGCTGGAGATTGATTCTGTTTGTTATTATCCCTGGCTCTGGACAATCTCCATTTAACTTGAATGGAGAGATCATGAAGGGTTTATTCTGCATGACATGGGACATAGCAGTTTCTCTTCAGCATAAATGAGTTGAGGCATACTGCCATATTCTTTTTACCGTACCACGTTTAGCTTTTATTGATCACACTGCACCTCTAATGGCTTTTGATGACGTCTCCTATTATTTGAACAAAATGTTTTATCAAGCTTCAAGTCCTGTTGTAAAGTACCTGAGCCAGATCGTCATTTGTGCTGTCTTTAGAAAGTCTTACATGGCTTTTGCGATGTCTTGAGCATTGCCGGAAGCAAGTCTATGTGCTCCGGTAGGTCTTGATGATGTCTTTGATTGTCCGTCGACAGATTGGGCAGCACGCGTTGGCCATCTTCTTGAGCTTCAGGCCACAGGCATAGCAGAGACACATGTGGCCGCAGGCGTACAGGACGGTGTCCACCATGTTCTCGTAGCAGATAGTGCATTCGTCACTCCAAGAGCTGGAAGAAGATGGGAATGTAGGGGACTGTGGATGGCTGGAAAACGGAGAGCTTGGGTTTATATCTGAGAAGGAGGAGAGAAGAGACATAAGAAAAAGAGCTGAAATGCTAGAAAAGATCTAAACTCGCAATGCGAACTCTGTAGGAAGCATGGATTTGACATAAGAGTGACCATTAAGAGGTAGAGGGATTATTCTCCTCATCTTGCTATAATGCAATGTGCTTTTGGGAAAACCTTGCTGTTTTTCACACTTAACTAACATGCCACCTGCTGAAACAGTTTTGCTGATCAATGACACCCACAGCTTCACAACAACTCTGCTGTAGACATGCTGTCTCAGTAGCTTGTCCCCATGTAAACAACCTCGGAATGGCTCAAAGAACACAAAAACTGTCTGAAGTCTTCATCTGGCAAATAAACTCTCCAGATTAAAATTAGAGGGTCCAACTCTCTGCTGCACTAAATGCACATTCAGTAATATGTAAGGAATTTGCCCTTCTTTGATGTAACTAAAAAAACCTTGGGCCAGCTGATTGCAGAACCACTGGGTCTCCTCTAAATGTCAGTCAGTATTTATGTGTCACGTTTTCTGCCACCTTTACTTCCTCCTGAGACAACATGGACACCACAGATGGCAGCTTCATATCACAAAGTTTCTAAAGTTTCTAAAACAGGCATTTCAGTTTTATAGTAATTTATATTGGACTATAGTTCATTGCAAGTATTCACACCTGTTGACCATTTTCATACAACAAACTATATGTAACTTATGCTGGCACAAAGTAGTGAAGAAGAGAAAAACTGATGGTTGTCTTTGTAATACTACAAATGAGAATCTCTAAATGCTTTGCACATGTAAAAGATGGAAATTCTGCTCAATATTTTGGCAAAATAACTAAAGTTTGGTCATACTGGACAGAGAACATCTTTTCAACGTCTTACCACAGATTTTCACTTCTTTCTACATGTTTGCTCTGTCCCCAACATATTTTTTGGCATTATTCCAAAGATCTGTAGTGTGAAAACCTGAAGAGAACTTTCCATGAAACCTTGAACCAACCTGTGGAAGTGGAAAACAGTGTGCTGTAGTTGGAGTTAAGGCTTGAATTCAGACTGATGTTCAGTGTGGTGTTGAGGTTGGACCCAGAGTTTCTACTGCAGAGTGTTGTCGGGGTGTTGGGTGTACATGACGGCGAGCTGGGCACTGATGAACCTTGATGATCTAGAGGCAAAGATGAGCCTTGGATAGAGAGAGGACAGACAGTTAACATCCGCTTTCATAAAAAAAGTCAAAGCAAGAGTTTTACAAGAGCTGATTACGGTGGATTAGCAAACATTCAGGCAAATGTAACTGTTCTGGTCATCTAACTGCCTCATATTATTCCTCTATTTCTTTCACACACATTAACTCTGCTCTATCACCAAGCAGATGACTAGTGAGTCCACAGTGTATGTGTGTGGGTGTAAACGAGTGAGTCACGAGCTTGCACGGCCCCCTCCCTTCCTTCCTCCTTCACGAACCCATGATCTCTCTGGATGAGGTACAAAACAACTTCCACAGACTATCTGTTGTCTGATCCATATGATCCATCCCCATCTGTGCCCCGTAACCACTGGAGCTGCCATTGGTTCTCATACAGGCCGATCATCTCTCCTAGGACACGAAAATATTGACCCAGTTCCCCCATTGTCACAGTCTGACTGATCGTTCACTTGGCGTCATGCACATGACATTGATGCTTTACATCCCTTGCAAACATTTTGTTTGTTCTAAATGTTCTAGAGGTGATAACGGTGAGAAACCACAGAAAAAAAATATGTCAAGCTTCAGAATTTTATATGGTATACAAATAATGTTTTCTGCATGCTCTGATTTATTGCTCTAAACCCAAATGCCTTTTCTACCATCCATTTTTAACCCTGCTCTCTCAGTTTGAGCTTACATAAACAAATTATAGTAGGTTTTTATGCAACAGTGAGTTTGCTGCTAAAAAGGTCAGGACAGAAAGACAACAGAAACATAAGTCTTTCAGTAATTTATTTGTCTTTAAGGTCACTGTTGAGATTGATGATTGTACCACTTTGGTGAGGCACCGTCTGCCGGGATCACATATTGATTACACTGTATTACAAAGGGGAGAGGGGTACACACGTTTACAGCACCCTTGCATTACCACCTTAAACTGACCTTTTGGGGCTTTTCACCAAGGGTAAATGTCCTGGTGAACGCTAATAAGGCAGAATGGATAACCTTCATATCTATTTATGCACCCTTTCATCAAGGGCGCCTTTCATCTTCTCTTGGATAAATTTATAACTGGTGTTGCGGTATTCGTTGTCTGTTTATTTCTGTTTGAGCCTTTTGTGTTTAGTGTCTTCAAGTTCTTGTTTATTACATGTAGCAATATATCACATTATGAGTACCAGTCAAGGCAAACTTCTTGTCTACACATCGAATAGCATTTCTCTGCAAGATGCAAGCTGAGCATTTACCCTCTTGCAGCCTTTGCCAGCTTTCTGGGGGACAGATGTTCCCAAGATGTGTAAAGATTTGCTAAAGGATTCAGACACAGGCAGACATTTGGGAATCAACTGAAAATAGATGGAGACAATGGGAGGTTTTTGTAGTTTCAAAAAGTATACAAATTTTTTCAACTAAAAATTGTTATAGCCTGATGTGCGTTTTTATTCAACCCCTTTTACTCTGATACCTATAGATAAAATCCAGCACAGGCTATTGTATTTAAAAGTCACCATGATGGTAAAATAACTATGTAATAGCAGATGTTGCGTGGATGCCCCAGAAGTTTGTTGAAGGTTGAAAGACAGAAACAAACAATGCAGATTGAGCTGAACACCCCCCATCCCAAGAATGAAGTAAGGTGGTGGCTGCATCATGGCAACGTTTGTAGGATGCTTTTTTTTTTTTTTACAGGAACAGGGAAGCTGTTAAATATGGTGCTAAATACTGGGGAGAACTGGAGGAATATCTATTAGAACCTGGACCAATACAGAATCTGAGAAAGACTTGATAACTGATGTCCACAGACCCCTTTCATTACTTGTTGAAACAGAACTCTACTTTTGCTTTTTGCACTTGCATATCAGATTTCCTTACTACATGAAATCACTTGGAGAAA
Organism: Xiphophorus couchianus; assembly: GCF_001444195.1. NCBI lineage: Eukaryota > Metazoa > Chordata > Actinopteri > Cyprinodontiformes > Poeciliidae > Xiphophorus > Xiphophorus couchianus. The sequence continues at coordinate 9,136,514 of NC_040249.1, read as the reverse complement.
TCTCCTGCGGCTTATGAGAAGCGTTCATTGCAAATCTAGAGGCACAAGGAGATCCAGAGTGGACCAGAGACAAGCTACCCCACTTGTTGTGGGTCCTGGCTATGCAGGTTGTGAAGCAGGAAGGATTGCTGCTTTGCACCATCAATAAATGCTGGCACCATTCAATGATAAAAAGCCAAGTGAAGACATTGGGCTCTGAGTGGAACACATTTTATCCTTCAGAGACAAGTGTGCTAGTTTATGGCGCCAGTGTTGCCCTGTGGGGGGTGATTGGTCTTCTTAATGTTAACTTTAGTGGCATGTGTCTAGGAAGCATTCCCATGGTTGTCAGGATGTTGCTTTTCAGAGTAGAGCAAAACACTGTGTCAACAAGAGTAGTGTTACCTATCAGAGCTGCTAACAATGGCATTGTGACGTATATATCATAGCAGCTTCAAGATAGCAGATGAGGAGATAAAGGAGGCAGTCATGCAAACCCATAATGATGGCGATACACGACAACATCAGGATGTTAAATGTCGAACGTGAAATGGTTAAATCTTACTTTCTCAGATAAAACAGACAAAGTGATCATGTGACAGTGGCAGACTCTCATCTGTTCCACCTCAGAGGCCTGACAGCACCCAGCCATGACAAACTGTCACTTGCTTCAGTGGCTAGATGTCTCCATGGCAACTTATAGCATGCAACTGCAGAGGCTGTGGGTGAGTTTAGACATCCCGTCACAAATGCATCACCCCCCACACACACGCACACAGCTGGAGCGGGTAACGCACTGAGTAACGGATCCCAAAAAACCAAAATGGGGACATGATTGGAGGGGCAAAATAAAATGCAAATAGGAAAATGAGGAAGTACAGAAGGAAAACTAATGTTACTGGAACTGGCTGTGGGTGGAAAACCCAGCACAGCAAATCTCCAAGCAATTACATTTTAATAATGCATCAGGAGGGCATCATAAGAAGCTATCACAGGCTCCCTCCTGATACATAATGCTGGCTGCTGGGAGCCCACGCAAGACAGAAATAACCTCCCGAGTTCTCAGTCTGGCTGACTACATGGGGGAGTGGAGAGGAGAGCAGAGCATCCAGGAGAGGTTTGAAGAAGAAAATTAGGAGAACTGATCAATTTTAGTTTATTTTAACTTTCAGTAAAGGTCACCTTCAATTATTGATTTTCTGTGAACGAGACACCTACTCTGCTCAGATGCATACATTACTGCGCAAGCCAGCGACAGTGGAATAGGGCAATGTGGCTTTTAAATAATGTACATTTTTTAACCTGCAGTGATGGCAAACAGAGTGAAAAAAAAACTAAATTTGTTCTCGTAGTACTCTGTAGGTTTATAAAACACTCTTGAAAAGTCTGGAGAATGTGGGATTTCATCTTGATTGTCCAAATGTGTGTGAAAAAAAAATAATATAGAAAAAAAACATCTAATTCCTTCTTCCATCTTCTAAGGGGTTAAAAATTCCTCAAAACGCTCACTACAAAATTTAGTGTAAAATTTAAATGATATACTTTAGTTTTACAAAACTGTTAACTGTTCCTTTACCATACTGAAAATCTGAAAAAAAAAGTATTTAAACTATTTTTTTCCCTCATCTTTATTGTGACAGTATGCTATTTTCATTCAGAGGCTTTCGAGCATCTCAACCAGAGGTACTGATAGTTGTGGAGGACAATAATTTGGATAAATAACTTTGTTGGACAATCTCTGGAGAGAAAGAAAACATCTCCACTTTACACTTTTCAGTATGAAATGCAGGAACAGTAACTCAGTACATGAATTTCCATGTGCCTTCAGGCGAAGCCTCAATGAATTTGTGAGATCTGCTGAAACAAAACACGCTTTGAACCTTCTGTTTAACCGAAGGTTCAAAGCTAACCGCCATAGTCAAATCACTAGAGCTGCATTCAAATTACCGACTGATATTTCAATTGATAAAAAGTCAGAGAGCAGCCCAGACGGCAAAGGACGAGAACATTTTTTATGGTTTGAAAGAGTGGGAATTAGTCCTCCAAAACGTAATTTAACAATTCCATGCTGTATTAACTTCTTAATGGAAAGCTGCAAAAGACCTCCGTTGTAGATATTTGGAAGACAGCAGGGGAATTAAAAGCCAGCCTGTTGATAAAACTACAACTTACCGTTCAAGTCAAATCTTTTTGACTGAAATCCAATTACACCCTTTTCACCCCGGACTGCAAGCATGATTTGTTCTTAAATCATATTTTAAACTTCTCCTCTCAGAATGTAGGAGCACCAGTGGTGTCACATATGAATCAGGAATATATAACCAAGGTTTGGTTTAACACTTTTTCCAGATTACTTCTGAAAGATTGTGTTCCATTTTTCTTATTTAACTGGACTTATGTTATGAACTATGGTCTTAGAACATGATGGCACACCATTGCTTCTACCATAATCACTATTATTAACATCACCATTATTGTCATTATTATTAGGTAACAGTAGTAGATACATTTTCACTTTAAATAATTGTTGTTTTTCAGTGGTTGTTTTCTTTTCTGCAATTATATTTTTTTGAAGCCTGGTAATTCTGTCCTTGTAGTTCTGTAATTTAATACAATGTAACTTATTGTGATTAAAAAAAATGGAAGGAACACTGAATATAGCAACATGATAAACCTAACACAACTAGCTAAATGGCAAGGATCGAAACAAGGGAAGATTAGTGTACCTAAAATTCTGAGTTGAGTGATGGATCCATGCAGACCGTAGAACATCCAGAGAGGCCTGGAGTTATCGACACAAAGCGCCATTCCTGCACTGCTCCCATTATGGCTCATCATAAGCTCCCCCTCTGCATTCACCACAAAGCTCAAAATGTCCCCACTGTGGAGTTGCACAGCCACCCTGCACACGGCCCAGAATTCCTTGCGGTCAACCAGGGACTCGGGGTTCGATGGGAGATCACTGGGCCTGAGGGTGGCCGGGTCGCAGGACGTCACGCCGTAAGAAAGAGACCCCACCCGGCTGACTCCTGCTTTCACTTTCACAAACACAATCTCCGAACAGTGCATTGGGCGGCTGGTGAACACCAGGGTCCTCTCGTCGCCGCGGTGATCTGGCCGAGCGACTGTGTGCTTATCGAGCGCAGTTACATGGAGGCCATGAATAGTGTGAAACTGCAGATCGGTGTCCAAGTGGCCAGGCAGCAGCAAGCACTGCTGCGAGTTCTGAGAGTTCTGAGGAACATGGCAGGAGTTGGAGCTTAAAGGCTGGAGTTGTTCCTCTTCATCCCCCTCATCATCCTCTTCCTCGAGCTGCATCTCCTGCTGCTGCAGGCTCAGGTCACACAGACTAATGGTGAGGCGAGGGTCATGACTGTTCCGCCGAGCTGAAGACCGACGGGTGGCAGCATAGGAACGAGGACGCAGGCAGTCCAAAGGGACCATCTCGCTGTCTGTTCAAATACAAAACACACATAAACACAGCGTTATGTAATCCCCTTCTTGGTGGTGTAAAAAGCTTCATTTGATCATATCACAGTGTTTTTATGTGCTTTGAAATTTTACTTCAACAAGATCATAATTTAATCTGCATTTTGGCTGCAAGAAAAATAATTAGTTTTTACAAAAGAAAAAGAAAATCAGCGATGTAATTTAATGCATGCTGCCAGTCAGTTTTATGCAGATTCTCAAAGAGTTTAGTGGTACATTCTCTGTACAAGGTTCATTCATCATCCCCGCTTTCGCAAGGAACATGTTGCTATCGAACCTCTGTGTTTTATAACATATTCATATTTAGTAGAGATGATTAAAACCCACCCAGACAAACAAATGCATCAGCGTTTACATGCTTAGAGACACATCAGGACTTTAAGTGGGGCTCCAACTGTAGCTGCAGGCCAATCGCTGCATTCTAAGAATAATAAAGAAAAAAAGACGTAACAGGTTTATGTAACATTCAAAGAATAAAAGATTCTGTTTTTCAGCCCACCTCTCCCGTCTGCACCTCGGGGTCCTGTCGCTAAAATATATTCTCAAGCCTTCATACGAGAACCTTGCAAATATATTCACACCCCTCAACACGTGTTATCATTTTGGGTGAAATGTCAATGCATTCTATTTTGTGAAAGAAAGGAACAAAAGTAGTCCATGATTGTGAAGTACAAGAAAAATGTAGTATGGTTTATTAAAAAAAAAAAAGCCACTGAAACGCCATCAGTCTGCTCTAGAAACAACACAGATTGGATTAGACCTTACATTTTGCGTCAGATGTGCAGTAGCATTAAAACTTGTAAGTTGCTGTGATCTTCCATGCTTTCTTTTTAAACTTTACCACTCACAACCAGCTGATCCACTGAATCATGTGTCGTACTACAGTCCTGAAGTGTCAATAAGCTGACCGAGCAGCAGTGCTTCATGCATTTCTTCAAAATTTTAAGACTTTTTTTGTTACACGTCTAAATGCTACAGTCAAAGATTTTCTGATGGTTGAAAAGGAAAGGCATTCTAAAAACTGCATCTATGCTGCATGCAAATACTCATTCCTATGCTAATCTGGATCACTGTAAAATAGAAACCACATGGGAACATCTGTGCCAAAAGAAAACAGAGAGGGAACGTGCTTTCTACACACACGGCCAGTCCAAACAGATCCACATAGTGACACGCTTAGAAACTCTGTGCCAATTTTACGGCAAGCTAAAATTAGTCTTATTGGACATCTGAGGAGAGCGGGGGAAGGGGTGCGGTTAAAGGTGATTGACACGATGGCGCTCAGCCTCGACCCGCTTCGGGCTTCCCCTATGCGGAGTGAAAGAAGAACAAGTGAAAGTCAGGAGGAGATAAGATGAAAAATAGCGTTGGGTGGACACTTGAGAGAAAGGGCACACCTCACCACAGCTCCTCTTTATCACCCCACAGACAGCAAATCTCCGGCCAACCCACTGATAAACTGCTGGAACTTAATTACTTCCTCTGTTAAGAGTGAGCACAAGCAGCTATGAGGCTCTTATTATTAGCAGTCTTATCATCTTCAAGGCAAAGCTGGCCGTCGATGGAAGGCAAGAGATCATTTCTATTCTGGCACTGATGGTTTCCTACGCTTCACGGTTTCGGTGTTTTCTCAGAGCAGTGGCGTATTTACGTTGACGTATCAATCCGCTGTGTAGAGACACGGACAGCAAAATTAGGATAGGGGGCGATTTTATTTTTCCCAACATTTGGAAATGAATTAAAGTCAATAATTGTTCAACTGACATGTGTCTCCTTTAAAAAAAGAGGTGGTGAATTCCTGATTAATCAAAGGTTAAATAAAATACAAACCAAATAACAATAAACCAATAATGTGTTTAGTATATCGGGGTGTGTTTGTGTGGGGAAGACGGATATTTTACATACATCTCATCCACATACAATCACTGGTTGAAATCTGTGACTCTTATGCAAGCAGCCCAACCCAGAAACAATTTCCCAGTTGTATTTAACAAGCAGCACTTTTTTTTGCCATTTACTTTCTCAATGGAAAGCCAGAGACCTACATGTACACGCCAACACACACACACACACACACACACACACACACACACACGCCCGGTCATGCAGGTGCGGACATGTTTTTTTTTTCTCTGTTAATTGTGTCAGAAAATTAAGCAAAGTTCCCACGGAAAATTTATAGCAGATTCTCGGCATGCACATTTAGGAATTGGCAATAACCATTTTCCCCCCTACTAAACATGATGGTAATTATATTCCTTTTTAAAGTTCATGTCCTTGAAGCATTCGAGTAACAACCCAGAATCACTTTTTTTTCTTTTAAACAATACTTATGTGATTAAGTGCACAGTTGAAATTGCCCTGCTAACATTAAGTGGTCTTTAAACAGCCCCAGCTACTCATTCTCAAGAGAGAGAAAAAATATTTAAATAGAGGAACACATACCAGACTGACACTGCAGGGCCAATGATTGCCCTTTGGCTTTGGCTCTTAATATTACCTTTGTTGAAAAAAAAAAAAAAAAAGTGTAACCAGACCCTTTGTAAACACTGTGGGGAAATGTCTTCATATAAACTGCAGAAACAAGAACAGAGACAAACATTCATCCACCTGCTACGGTTCCCCACCCCTAACAAACAAGTCCCAGGCTTCAAGACACAGGAACTCTTCAACTAATCCGGAAAAAACTGTTCCAGGAAAGTCAAAGTGGGAAGACAAATAAAATCTGGAAACCTGTTTTAAAGTGAGCATGTGCCAAGACCAACTGCTGCGGTTTAAAAGCACATTTTTAAGAAAAAGCTGCCAAAACATTCGGTCCAATTCCATCCATCTCGAAGCATCGCAGAGACACAAGTATGTACAATAACAGATAGTAGCACTGCATGAAGAGATTTCTGATTAGGATTAGGAGGCATTTGGGAGTTTTAATAGCACTAAAATCTCTATACAAGGTCAGATGGGATGACTGTCTGCATGAGCATGTTGCATGTGAGTTTGGGTATTGGTCCTAAGTATAGAAAAGAACAAGGGGGATGTCCAGAGATTGGCCTGACTTGAAACAGTGAAGTCATCCGACATGGGAGAGATTGTCCCAAATAACAGAAGGGACTTGTGCTTGTAGAAAAATATAAAAAAGAGGAATAAAATATTTGAAATCCAGAATAAAAACATATACACAACTGTTTATTTAGGGGACCTAAATGACTAGGTAAGACTGTTACACTTCATGAGATGACCAGAGCAATTGTGATTGTATAGACGGAGTAATGTGTTGTTCATGATAGATCAAGTCAAGTTGGTATTTGGCACCTACAGTTTTTTAATTAATCATCAACAAGTGGAAAAATGAGAAACTGTTTTTGGAAATTTATTTGCAGAAAGTGCTATTCCAATTTAACCTTGAACTGTTAGAGGTATGCAAAGATTGTAAATATCATTCCAAAGGTTTAAAGTTTCTTTGCCTGAAAAATGCAGAAATATTTGGATTCACTCAACATATGAAGCACAAAGTAAAGCAGTGATCCCCCTCACATATCGGTGAATATACTTTCTTACAGCACAGAGAAACTTGCTGACAATAGTTCTGGGTGTGAAAAACACAGACAGTTATGGTGAAAAATCGGTACAGCAGCACCGCCCAATAATTTTCTTCACATGAAACCGTTTTGTAACTACATTTCAAAATCAAGCCAGTTAGTGTCATGTCTGTTCAGCAGCCCACTGTTTACCAGCAAATTTAATCTTGTTACTTTTGGATTACACTATAAACATTAAGGTAATAATTTCTTCTCGATAATTATTTCAAAAGTAATAAATTAGTGTTGCTCGTATGCACCAAACATTGGGTATAACATGTAATTATATATTGCTGTTTTTAAATCTTTGTCTTAATACTGCAAAACTGTAATATTTCCATGTCAGCCCATGCTTAGTTAGATTTTCAAGGAAATATTTTTTGAGTGCCTCAACATGCACTTTCACACAGCCATGGTTGTTTTCAGCAGTTCTATGCTGAGTTGATGAAGTGTCTAAATCTGATCTCAATTTAAAACACATTTCTCCAATTATTCTGATTTATCTCAACGTTCTGGTCGAAGTTATATCTTTGAAAACTTCACAGATGGACATATTTGCTCTCTAACATACATTCTCCTCTTTCACTTGGAGAGCTGTCCGTTCATCTGAAAGTGATTAGCCCTCTCTCCGAAGGGTTCCCTCTGACCGCTGCAACTCCCAGGATCCAAACCTGACAGGCTCCATTACCATTTCTATTTTGATTTCCTGCAAATCCGTTCGATTCCACAAGGGTCGATAAAATTTCAGCAGAGCCGCAATAGCCTGCCCGGCCACTTTTATTTTTGTTCCGCAAATCAGCTGAATTCCAAGGCCTGAGATCACTGGAGACAGAAGTCTCATAAATCCAAGGACTTATCATGTGTGCAAGATTTTAGACATTTGGTCTGAGGTCTTCCAATATCTTGCTCATATCGGGTGTCTCTTTTCTTTTTATTTTTTTGGTAAACCGTCTAAGAGATTCTTTCTTTCTTTTATTTGGATTCCTATTGTTTGCAATTCCTTGCATTTACTCTTCCTGGAGTCCACATTCAGCAGAAATAACCAAAACTATGTAAAGTATATGGATTACATAACAAATAAATAAAAAAAACATTAACTACAACAATAAACACATACAAATTCAAAATAGAGACCATAGATCAAAACAAAAGGAATTATTATGAAAGCACTTTACTACTTTATTTTGAACGATTTGTAATTTCTGCACCATATTTACTCAGGACCTCGACCACGTCAATGAACAGTGATCTAATAACTAAACTTTCTTTACTTGATCTATTGTTGTATCTTTAATAGCCATATTTAACTCTGGATGTTCCCTACACCAATATTTAGACCCTGTTCTTATAGATTTTGTTTTTTTTCCACATTCAAAATGCATTTATTGTTAGTCTCCCAATCGGTTACTTTACTCTGCAGTTCCTATATGTGAGTTTCTATTTGAATTTCTCACAACTGGAATCATAACTATACACCTCAGAGACAATTACATACATAACAGCTGTTCCATTTTGTAAGCAAAAACAAAAATCATTTGGAAACAATGAAAACAGCAGCGGGCCTAAACAACATTACATTTTATCCAGTTTAAAATCAGGTTGAAAATGCTTCAGAAAACTGATTAAAAATGTTAGTTTGTTTAAAGTTAACAGACCTTTTACCAGTCGTGTTGTGCAAAGAGAAGGACATTATGTTTTACTGAAATTTGAATGTGCCTTCTTCCAGAGAGCAGCTGTGTTAGTCCATCTCTTTAAGTGTGTAAATATATGTCCACACTACAGTGTTATTTGATCCTGTGGTGTGCTGCATATCTTAAGAAAGTATTTGTCTCTTGCCTGAATGTATCTAACCTCTCTATGCCTCTCAACATGCAACGATTAGTGTGCATAAACTTTACATACATATTACATTACAGAAAAAGTTATGTATTTTTTTAAACATAAAATCCATATTTTTGTGAATAAAAATAATAGTTTTAAATAACAAATAACAATGATGCAGACAATATGCTGAAGTCTTAAAAGTGATTAGTTGAAGACTAAAAATTACGAGAATATTTCATATATACTGCAGCAATGTTTTTTCGATAATGTGGAAGAATGCATTGTGGTCAGAGGAGAAAATATAACTTTTTAGCCCACATGCAAAATTCAATTTCTGGCAGAAAAATCAAACTGTACATCATCCCCAGAGCAAAACATGCTAGTGGCAGCATCCTGCTATGGAAATCGTTTTTGTTTAGCAAAATCTGGTAAGCTGGTCAGAAATTAAGGGGAGAAAGATCAAGATAAATACCAGAAAACATGTTCATAGAGGCTCTTCATGCAATCTGACTGAACCTGAGGTATTTTTCACAGAAGAATAGATTTTGCCAACCTGCACACGGCTTACAACGAGAGGTGGCTTCACAAAGTATCGACTCAGGAGGGTGCCACACATTTCAGGTGCATTATGTGCAAAGGTTTATGAAAGACATGCAAAGAAAATCCTGTGATACTTTGTGCTTTTCTATCACATAAGAACCCATTGAAATACATAGAAGTTTGTGGTTCCAACTTGCATTTAGTCATACAAAAATATGTGAGAGAAGATTTTAGTTTCACTCCATCACGATGAAACTAAAGCCAAAACTATTTTGAAACCATCCATCCATCCATTGTCTGTTCACCCTTGTCCCTAATGGGGTCGGGAGGGTTGCTGGTGCCTATCTCCAGCTACGTTCCAGGCGGGAGGCGGGGTACGCCCTGGACAGGTCGCCAGTCTGTCGCAGGGCAACACAAAGACATACAGGACAAACAACCATTCACACACACACACACACACCTAGGGAGAATTTAGAGAGACCAATTAACCTAACAGTCATGTTTTTGGACTGTGGGAGGAAGCCGGAGTACCCGGAGAGAACCCACGCATGCACAGGGAGAACATGCAAACTCCATGCAGAAAGACCCTGGCCGGGAATCGAACCCAGGACCTTCTTGCTGCAAGGCAACAGTGCTACCAACTGCGCCACTGTGCAGCCCATTTTTTTTTTTTTTTTTTGAAACCTAACAAAAGAATATAAAGCTTTAAAGACCAAAGGTTACATGTTTTAACTATATTTAACTATGAAACAAAGTTTGCTAACTGAAAGAAAGATAATTAGACCAGCCAGAGATGGTATGCAGCACTTGCTTAACAACTGGAAAAAGTGTCTTGAGCTTCAGTTATTGCATACGACATATTGGGTAAGACTTATGAGGTTAAGAATAATATATATCTCTGTAGAAAAGCATAGTAACCTCTAGCGTTATAATTCTTAGCCTACGTGTTACATGGAAATCCATTGTCCTCTTGACCCAAACCGATGTTACAAGCTGCAGAAATTTCCATAATAGGAAAATGTCGGACAGGGCAGAGCATATTCTTGACTGTAATCAGGTTTAATAGCAAGTCCCTTAAAACAGGATCATTCATGTGATTTATATGTGTTATCTTTAAACTCCGAGGAAAGGTTCAAGTAGAACAGGGAGCGAAACAGGGAAAATGCTGGAAGGCTGCAGTATGATTTTAGCTTCTTTGTGCCAAAAGATTTCAGTGAAAGGAAATTACTAAATGTTTATAGTATGGAGACATTTAGCATATCTTTTTGCCTCTCTCTCCCTCCCCCTCTCTCTGTCTCACCGTCCCACTGTTTGCCTTTGGCTCCAAACACAGTTTTGATAAATGATTTTGCATATTGTGATTACCAAGGCGAATTTTTAGCATATTGTTTTTGGAGGATTTGGCTTCAAGCACCAGACCAGAAATCTGATGTACTAGTGCAGCATCAATTTGCAATAGTTCAGGGTAAGCAAACCCCTCTGGTCTATCGCATGGCTTCATTCATCAAAATTAACAAAAGAGTTTTGTTCACTTGCTTTATGAAGCCTTTACAAAATAGGTAAAAACTGCATCTACGTGGTGTAATACACTAATTGTAATCAGAGTTTGAGTATAACAGAGGTCAATTTGAACTTTTTCTCCTTCAACATTTCATTTTAAGCTGCCTTCAGAACAACCAAGTGCTATAAACTGAATGTGGCCTGATCACAAATCCATTTCTATATTTAAAACCTTGAAATCCACAAATCAAACCGAGTGAGAGGTCACCTAATCTATGTTGACAAGTGAAACAATATGTGTTGTAGCAAGTGGCACGAGTGTGTAGCACACGAAGAGAACGGACAAAAATAAACACAAAGCCAGGAAACAAAAGCAGTCATGTTCGAATAGCACTAAACACGTGCATAGCATTGAGTTTCTCATCATTTCATCGGGATACTAAACAGGTACGCAACAAAGATAAACAGAATGAGCAAAAATAGTTTCAGTTTTCAGTTGAGTAAGATGAGATTCACACAATGACAAGTGTGCAAGAAAATTTCAGAGACAAAAGAATGAAAACAAAATTCATTGGAAACATACCTCAACTAGCCCCATCATGTTGCGCGTTTCTTTGAAATAAGTGGATCAGATCTGAATAACAAAAACAAGGAATTGCACTGGTGTTTAAATGGTAGACTTGTCACAAGTTTTGCTTGGCCTTGTTGTTAATTTCAATACGTTTTTTAGGAACACTTAGACTGCTTGCAGTGCAGATAGTCAGTCCAGAACCTCAAACTAATTGAGAAAATGAAGTGTTTTATTTTTGCTGACTAGATATACATCAGTTCAAATGTTGGTTACCACGGAAACTGAGTGCAGCCCAGAAAAGACATATACAAGGTGTCTTTGTAGCCAGGTTTTCCTGCTGCTCTGACATGAAGAAATGTGACAGATGCCTTAAAAAGGTTGTTTAATATTCAACCTCTGAGGAAAATCTGTGCTTCATTGAGATCCTCGAGAGCAGAGAAATTTCTACTCAAAAATGTATGTTTTAACATAAATAAAATGGAAAAAATCTGTATATTTTTCACTTGCATTTTACATTTTAATTCTTGTAATGAAACATTTTAAGTGATTGGCATTAGTAGATAAATAAGAAAAATCAACGTGAAAATATTTCTGCCATTTGAGTCTGCTGTACATCATGTCTAGAAACAGCAAGAGACTTTATTAAATATTGTATCTATGCTTTGCCATTTTTTATTTCTTGCGTAATTATTTCCTTAATTTCCAGAAAAAAAGCCTGACCTAATATAAAAATGCTAATGTGCACACCTATTATTCTACGTTGACTGGCACCAGCATGCAGGTCCAATGACAATTTCACATATAATCTAATTAAGAATATGTTTTTTGGAAAAACATGTATCAGCAAGACAAATCTGAAAGTGGTAAATGAATTCAATGATTTAAAAAAACAAACAAAAAAAACCTCAAAACCACTCAGTGAAAATGTACATAGAAAGTATTACCTTTATCTCTTTGTCCCTCAGAATGATAACAAACATGGATAGCATAAAGCAAGACATTTTAGCAATGCTGATGCTCTACAAGTCCACTGCAAAGCAAATGTAGATGATTTATGTTGAAGCCCATTGCTTAATCACTTGGAAAGAACACGGCCTCACGACACCCTGGCAGATATTTGGGATTTTTCTTTAATGACTACAGAGACAAGTTGCAGATGACTCTAGCAGACGTCTTATGGATCACTACAGCTCTGTCAGTGATGAAATGACTCATCTACCCATGGTAAACAAAGCCCCAGTAGAGCATCTTGCATCCATCAGAAAATGTCTTTGAATTTCTGAACCTAGAAGAAATCCATCATACCTTTAAAAAACAGAGCATGCTGCGTGGTCTCTGTGCAAACCCACATACACACACTCAGCGGCCACTTTATTATGTATGCTGGTTTTTCCTAATACAATTCAGCAATTACATGGCAAGTTTAAACTACCACTCTAATTTTCAACAACCATCTCAGGTTTACAAATGAAAAAAAAAAGCTATCCTTGTTGACTGCAGAGTTTCGAGAGGAATTGGCAGACTGGCTCAAAATCATAAGCAACAGCAGCTAACAATTAACAACAATCGTTACAACAGTGATGAGTACAGTAATTGAGGTACGTTCCCCGAATGCGCAACTTGTCAAATTTTGGAGCAGATGCGTTACAGTAGCTGAAGACGGCATCAGTTGCCACTCCTGCCAGTTAAGTACAAGAAACTGAGTCTGTAGGTTTCACTCTGACCAGACAGTATCAGATTGAACAAACATTGCCTGATCCAGTGAGTCTGCATGTTAGCTTTAACATTCAAACAGTGGGGTTTAAATTTGACATAGACAACATAAAAGCATGGATTAACCTGCCTTGTATCAATGATTCTGGGTGCTAGTGATGTTGTGCTTTGATTTGTACATTTTAGCTTTATTTCTTTAGTATTACAACTGATTATATCTATCTGTTTATGCTGTTCTTTTACTTGAAAATGTTTTTTGTGTATCCAACAAAAAACATATTGGATGTAAGCACCAGATGTGAATACTCTGATTATTTCACTCTGGTTTGTTTAAAATGACAAACTCTTTATTGTACTCCAGATTAATCTAGCAAAGCACTTTTGCAATGTGTAGGAATGACTGATTTGCATTATGAGTGTGCAGATAAATCTGCAGCAACAGCTGAATGCCATCATATAAATACAAACCTAAATCTAAGAGGAATGTTTCCAATAACTTTTTGAATCTCTGCCATGAACATCTAACAGTTCAAAAAGCCAAAAATAGTGAGGGGTAGATGATAAAGTGATCAGTGTCCGATTAAAGGACATAAATCGAACTTCAAGCTTTCCCTCGCCTGCATACTGCAAACTTGAAACAGAAATAAGTTGTTTTTCAGTAACTTTCTGGAGATAATTTTGTGGTAAGCTGAAATACTTCAACCAAAAACAGATAAAAGCTAGAATGATTTAGATGCAGAAAAAGTCCTGAAAAACATGGTAAACTGAGACATCTGTAAAAACCCAGTTGACAATGAATGCCTGCATAACAGCTCTGCAGCAAGAGTCTTGTCATACACTTGAGGAAACCCTTTATAAGTCCTTCTCAGGACTAATGTGTCGCAGCCGGGGAATTCTTCACAGTAGCAACCTCAAAAAGGGCACTTTAGTATGTATTGATAGTTGTGTGAGCACAGCGACCGTGGTGATGTAACAGATCTTCATGAAATTGCATGGGCAGCATTGTTGCCGTGGACAACCCCGAGGCTCAGTTTGATTTCAGCAGATTAATTTAGCTTCCTCTCTTATGCAACACCATCTCAGCTTTCTTTCAGCAGTCTCACTTATCCTGGGGTCACCTTTGACTCCTGGCATGGGTGGCTAGCTACTACACTGCTCTCCCTCAACAACAGTATAGAGGAAAAGAGCAGTGCACCTGAAAAGGTTTCAAGATCAGAATGAGACCTGGTTGCAGCAAAGCTGTTTGGCAGAAGGACACTTACTGGGAAGTGTAACAGACCTGATGGGTGATGGCATTGATGAATAACACAGCATGGTGTGTTATAATTAAAAAGGTCAAACAGTTTAACCAGACAAACTACACAATTATAAAAAATACTAACAGAAAATGACACAGCAAACTAATAGGTTACTGCTGCCAAATTGAAAACATCTTTAAATCAGAAATATTACTGAGACTGAAAGATGTCAGTCAATGAAACCATTTTGAGGAGATCTGTAAGAAAACCTATTCTAAATTGCCATTTCTCCAATTCACTGACACAGTTAGATTGAGGACTGTCATCATGTCTCCTGTAGTGGTAGTTACTAAGCGATTGCTTCCTCAAAGTGTCATCAATTTCAACAAATCTCTTTGTTGGTGCTGCAGTCTCCAGGCAAGCTTGGCTTCACAGAGGCACCGCTGACCTGTGACTCCCCCACTCAGCTCCTTCAGACCAGCCGTAGCAGCAACTAGGGTTGCATTTGATTATCTTGAGTTCAAGATCTTTAATACTTTCATTGACTCCGTTTCAAAATTTGAACTGAATAGACTGCTCAAACAAAAGTTTTGCACTAGTTTAGCATGCAGTTTTTGATTTATAATGCCTTCATTTTATTTCTGCAAGCACAAAAACTGCATTTTAATGTTATTTTTGTTACGATCACCTTAAAATTAGAAAAACCTAAAAACTACAATATATGAACCTGGACTAGATAATTTTGCGATCATAGTAGATTTTAAAAAAAAATTCCATTTCTGATTTGTAAACGTTTACTTCATCTGTAAATCTGATGCACAAGCAACATCTGAAAACAACAACGATGGACGATGGAATGCAGCTTTTGTTGGCGCACTGGGGATTTACTTTTGTTTCAAAAAAACATCTGATGGAACGCTGGAAAAACTATTGTTTTGCGCAAGTTGTGCAAAAAGGCGTAAAGCTATTCAGGCCTAAAATACCATCTCAACACAAAACATATTGCAGCAAGCACAGACTGCTGAGGTAAGCATTCACAGTCAACATTTGTAAAGAAGTATGTTTTATATATTTACATGACTAATTAGGAGTTCTTGAAACTCTTGAAAACAGTGTATATTAGCATTTTGCATCCATCTAAAGGTCGAATAACCTGAATAACATATTAAAACAATAAATATATTTGAAGTTGAGCTCATGTGTCTATTTATTCAATGATATATCTTGCATCATCTTACCTTGTGATCTATCTGTACCATTACATGTCTATAGCACATATTGCATGCTTACACTTCAATGATGCTCCATGAAAAGAGCATATTTTCCTTTAATACATTCCCGGTAAAGAAATGAAACATCTGCATGTTGTCTTCAGAAAGGGAACTTGTAAAGTGTTTCACTGTTGTCTGTGTTTCTTTGTGAGAAGTAAAGCCATCATGACTGAAGTCGTCGTTGGGTCTGAACACCCCCTCAAACTGAAAATGCACTTTAAGGCTACATTAACCATTATAAGTACACTGAAACTGTGTGGGAAACAATTGTCTTTCTGTGCTAATCTGGCAGAGTACTCTCATAGAATTCTCCCACTGGAGCAGAGGAAGACTCTTGGAGATAAGTATACTTTTCTGCCTGAGCAGAATTGCTGGAAGCTACTTTAATAGACTTAAACCGCTTAAAGAACATTAAACCACTTACTCAGCAGTACATATAGCCAAAATCAACAGGCTTGTCTCACCGCAAATGTTGCCTTTTTTTTTACTGTCTTGCACATTTATCTTAAAAGCCAAATCAAGGTCACACAGTCAAGTCATTCTGTGCTCTCCTGCCTTTTTCACATCTCCACGCTCCATTTGGAACTAAAAAAAAAGTAACAAACTGCCAGAGATCTACAATTTCTACCTTGGCCGCTTGTCTGATAACGAGCCAACAACAGGTGAAATTTGGCTGAGTCTATCCGCTGTTGCAGCTTACATTTCAGACTCTAGTGCAAGCATCATTAGGAATCATAAAGCAATCGGTCGTTGAGTGAAAATATGTGCTGGTTTGCAAAACCCGACTTTGACATGTCCACCAGTATTTCAGAGGATAAGTGTTTACCGAACAGGCGCCAACTCCTAGGACAGTGCTGGGCTCTTCGAGATACGAAAGTGGCGAGTAGTGACGCTCTTAGAATATAAAGAAAAGCTAATAGCCAATTGATCTTTAAACTGAGGAGCTAAGCTTCTCAGCTTATCCCATCATTGTGCAGATAAAGGCGATTAATGTGGGAAAATCAGTATTGAGACAACAGGATTTTAGCAGATGGCCTCATTCACAGGCAGGCTGAATAAAGTATATTCTTGAGAAACTTCTGACTGAACTGTAAAAATGGAAATAAAATTCTCAAGTAATAGCTAAAGGTGTAATTAGGTTTAGAGGCACAAAAGCTTATAATTAGACCATCTGAGAGTTAATGGGATCAACATAAACGAAGGTTTTAAAATCATGCAATACTATATCATCTCATTAGTGAGCTTAATGTATGCCTGTAGTGTAGGGAGTTGTTTCTCAATCTAAACAAGGCGTCTACAACTCCAATGCCAAAGAGCTGATCTCCTGTGTGTTTCTGATATTTGACTTGTTCAACACAACTGAAATGAAGAAAATGAATGGTTGATTTTCAGGCCTCTGCCGAACTTGACAACATGCTGAAGTTGTAATTCAGGGATACTCTAGATGTGTTGGAGCAGGAATGTATCTAGGAGATCAGATTTTAAAGACCAAAGTTGGATGAAGGCAATTAATTTAGGCATAACAGTGTAGAAAACAAAAGGACTAAAACTTTTGGCAACACTCACATGGATACTACAAAGAGTGGAACCTCAAGTTAAACTGGAAAACAAAAAACATAAACTGTTTTGCTACACTTAAGGGTGTAATGAGATCTCGCGGTCATGATTTTTTCTTGCCAAAGGGAAGTCTGTCTCAGGAATTGCTGTCTAGTTGATCACTTGGTGTGATTTTGTCTAATGAAATTGGTCTAAGCTTTTATTATAAGCACTATATGTAGGTGTGCGCTTTAAGCTTAATGATTTTTTTTTCCATTTCTGCTTAAGACTCATAGTTTGAAGTAAGAATGAATGTAGTTTTTAAGTAGTGTTGACTGTTCATCGAGTTGCCTGACAACATTGGGTCAAATGACGGCGCATCTTTAAAGAGGTTGGACTTTCCAGGACAGGAGATGGAAATTTTATTTATTTATTTATTTTTACCCCTCCTGGGGGTCTTTTTGTGGGCTCTAGTGTCCCTTATATGATAGTAGGCTGACAGGAAACGGGGAAGGAGAGGGGGGAAGACATGCGGCAAATGTCGTCGGATCCAGGAGTCGAACCCGCGACGGCCGAGTCGAGGACTCAAGGCCTCCAAATACGGGTCGCGCTAACCGCTACGCCACCACGGCACGCCCCAGGAGGAAATGGAAATTTAACAAGAATTTCCCTTGAAGTGGGAATTCCAACTGGGAAACTTGGAAATCACCGATCAGCCCTGGTCTACTAGGTCCAAAAAATAAATCAACAGATTGACTACTAAAAAAGCTTCAAAGTTGGCAAATGTCCCTTATGTCAGGTTTTTAAAAACACTACATTTCTCAAGACCAGTATTTAAAATACTTAAGACTACTGGACGCAGAATTGAATTGATAAACACTAAACAGAAATTATTTAAAACTCAGTTTAAGTTGCTTTGACACCCACAAAATGCTCTTAAATTCTCTTCTTCTTCATTCCCACGCACCCAATATCGCCTCAGGTTGTAAGAAGGAAGTACACCCCTAATTATGGTACATCATTTGGTGACAAGCATGTCTTTTATATATACGCCTGATAATCACTAAGAGTGAGACATTCCAGCAGTCTGACTTTGTTCCAAAAAACATGGCATACATGTCACAACATGACATCATGTCTTTTCTCGACTGTCTTCTTGGAAGAATACACTGCTCTTGTTCTTCTGCAACAGCTTTGGGCTGGGCAGCACCATGAGGCCAGTGAACCCCAGATAGTGGCACTCCAGCAGCAGATACCAAACAGCCCGTCATGAGACAGCATGCTTCACGCCGTCAACCACACTGCAAGAAATGAGGTTAAACAGCACTATCGCACAATCCTGGAGCCTCTTCTATTTTTATTAGTGGTGCTGACAGAGCCTTAACTTTAAAGAGAAGCAGTGGCATTTTTGGGAAGGATTTAAAATAATTACAGCAGCATCCTGAGGGGATTATGATTATCCTTATTTTTTGCCTAGTTTTGAATTATTCATAGAAAATAGAGATATTTTCAATGTATGTTATAAACACATCTAAATCTATAGCTAGGACACACTTAAGGAGGTTTGGTGTAGTGAACAACTGCTGTTAATAATTGAGAAGGACCTGTTTGCCTTTAATTTCTTTGATGTAATGACCCTTTAAACGGCACTTGTTAGAATAGATTTTAAACATTCAGAAATTCCTCCCTCAGGGAAATTGCTCTGAAACCAACAACCGTGGCAACTAAACAGTCTACCTTATCTCCCACCATCTTTTTCCATTGGGTCATTTTGGTGGTGTGGGAAAAAAAAAAAACCTGTGTGGTTTAATGTATCATCTTTTAATCTCTTAAGTTAACCCCCCCCAAAAAATAACAACAAAAAAACATGAGGTGTGGAAAACAATTCCAGAGGTAGCAGAGGTTTATAGCTGTGCTATCATGGAAGTGAGGATGAAGAGGGACTATGGGCTAAATTCTTCCTGGTCTTCAGTAGGATCGTGTACAGGGTAATATTTGTACACAACAGACTGTAGCTCTGTATGATAGAAACAATACCCTATACATGTTTAAGGTATCACAAGAAAAACACAAATGTCTTCTTTGTTTTCATTTTACATATAAACAAAGGGTCAAAAAGAAAAACAAAAGACAGTACAAACTGGGACATTTGCCATAAAAAAATAGGTGAGTCTAAATATATGACTTACCAAGCAGTTGGACTCCTCTGGTTAGGCCATAGACATCGATGAGAGCCCAAACGGGTTCAGCAACATGGACACCACTGAAGAACAGCATGGGGTTGGAGTTGTTGATACGGTAAAACACTCTGCCCTTCTTATCAACCCAGAAAGATATGACATTCCCCTCATTAGATAGTTCCTCTGGCAGGGCTTTTGCCCAGAAGCCACTCTGGGAGACGAGGTCAGGGCAGGCGTACTTGGGCAAGTTGTCTGGATTTATCCGTGACGGGTCTTTAGACGTGAAGCCCAGACGCAGCGCTCCGCTCCAGCAGCACTGCTTCTTAGTTATCTGGAGAGTGGATAGCGTCGGATTAACAGCCACTCAAATGATAATGAATCAATATTACCCAAGGTGCTCAGCAGTTAATTTACTTGAATCAAATTATAATATCTACACAATTTCACACACATCATTTCTAATTACAACCACAATTAAAGGTACAATCACCCACTAATTTAATTTAATTTAATCAGTCTTACTTCCACAAAGAGAAGGGAGCTTGTTTACTGTCTCTGTGAAAGTTGTGAGCTCTGCACTTAGGCATCTGTGTGACTGATTGATGACAATAAATCCTACATGGCATGTTTACATTTTGTGACGTAGTGTTGGAAACGTTTCAATGATTCATTTTGTCTCATCCATTCTGGAAATACACACTGTGGTTTTATGGGACCTGCTGACATTATCAACACATAAGCAAGATAAAGCCTAATTTGGTGAAATTTGGCTTTAATTTGTTAATGTAGTGAAACTACTCTTTTATGTAAAATTATGCAAACCACTGGAGTAGTGTGTTTTAAATCCCCAGATTCATTTTTTTAATGTTCGAGTAGCTTTATTTCTTACAATTAACTTATCAGAGACTGAAAGCAAACGATTGTAGTTGCGATGTGAAAGTAATCAACAGTTCTAAAGTGGTTTTAAATAAACTCCTCTTCCGTTCTGTCCCTTCCAGCCATATTTAGGATTTATTAAATATTTCTGCCATTGTGTATTACAGCAGTCACTGGGTGTGCACAACTTGTCACCTGGTAGGAAAACCAGTGCACCTGGTAGGCATGGTTGCAGATTTTCAGTGTAAACGAATTTTTTTCATGTTCCAACATAAAATATTATAAATAATGCATGAGATCAATGTCAACAAAATATGGTAAATTACTATTCAAGCATTAGTTTTAGTGATCCCTAGTTTATCACTGCACATTTACATTGTCAGTGATTGTGTAATAAACTCTAATTACTCTGATAGGTTGTCTCTGTCATCTGTTGTCTTTCTTGCCAACAAACGCTTTGCTCTCCGTCCAAGGGAAAAATTTCCTCCTATGCTGGTTTTAGAAATGGACCACAGTGCCAGTGAGAAACAGCATGAGTGCAGACAGAACACATCTTGGATGAAAACTATAGGCAGAGGCTGCTGGAGGATAAACTGACCACTTTTCCTCACTTTACTACTCTCTTCTTCTACTGCTCTCTAATTTGCATTATATGCCTTTATTTCGACTGGTAACTTTAAGTTTTCTATTAGTTTTTTTTTCCACCATAGAAGCTACACCTTATCTGGTGTTCTGGTTGGCTGTGTTGCCTTCTTGGAGGAGGGCATCAGCTGAGCTAATGCTGCTGTCAATATCAACTAATCGTTCTCCATCTCTTGCTATTAGCTTTTTACTTTCATGAACTTGGAAAGGGTTAGGGTAAATAGTGAGTCAAAATAAGACTTTTGTGCATCTGTTTTGTCTTCTCAAACCCCCAGTTGGCCGCTTGTACTGAGCCAGGTTCTGCTTTTACAGGGGGTTTTGCTCTCCGCTGTCACTACATGCAAGCTCAGTGTGAGAGACTGCTGTAAGGTCAACGACCCAATGCAATCTGCTGCATTTCCTTAAATGAAACTCACCTTTAAATCAACTTTTTTTGGTGGTAAGCAGTCTAAATAAGTTATTCAGGCTTCCATATGTATGTTTCTGTCTGAATTTTAATGTTTTTGTGCAATTCTTTTATTTTGCCATAGTTTTGCCTAAAAACCTATCATTACTGGCCGGTCTGGTCAAATGGTTCGTAAGCCGTTGACTTGTCCTATTGGTTGAAAGAGATTTATGTATCCATCCCTTGCGCCAAGCCACAAGCATTGCTTAAAACAACATATGTGTTTCAAACCTACTGAGACTGGTTACATTGGTATGTTCATCACCTGCAAACGATTTTTGTCTTATTTTGACTCACTATTTACTTAGAATGTACGGCTCAAGATAACAGGGTTCCTCATATGGCAGTGCTTGCCCTGCTCTCTCGCGTTTGAGACATAGATGGCCTGATAGGTGAAGTGGAAACTTGTTTTAAGCTGCCGCTGCTTTGGCCCACACAAGAACAGCACAGAGAGAAAACAGAGAAAATCAAAACAGGAGAGCAAAGACTGGAGATGAAGAAAAGGTGAAGAATAACAAGTTCGTACTTGTTGAATGAGTTGGAGATTAGAAGAATTTGTTTTTTAAATCATAATCGGAATGACCAGTTTTCTGAATAATTTGTGTAGAAACTATATGACACTACATGACATAGTAAAGATATCGTAGTCTCTTCTGACTGGCACACAAAAACCATGCACAATTATTAGAAACACATTTACCTTCAGCCGAACTTGCTCGTAAACAGCAATGGGCCTGTTGCTGAAGGTAATGGCGTTGCAGAAGCTGGCCTGTCTCTTGACGGTTCTCTGTGACAGGTCCATAATAATCTGTGAGCCTTTGGTGCTAGGGTGGAACTGCAGAGGGAAGGAGGACAAATTTCCACATGGTTGGATAGGCGGGTAGCGCTTCGGCTTGTGGTGGAATCGGTGGGGTGCTGCAGGAAATGGTCCATTTAGAGAGTCTACAAAGAGAAAGAAAAGTTTAGTCAACAGGTGGGGAGGCACGAAATCTCCCTACAAGCATGGTTTGAAGCAAAACAGCCAAACGTTAGATTAGAATATTGAATTATAGACTTTCACCGCACACCATTTCACATTAATAAAAACTGACAGCTGCTGTCACATGTCATCTTCTCTGAGAAAATGTCAGCTCATGCAACATCCGACTTGGTAAAAAGACTTTACCTTTAAATCATTGACTGATTTGTAAAGGTGCACAATTACAGATTTTCAGTATGTAGCTGTGCAAAGCAGATAAATACATAAAACTAACTTTAACAGGTGTAATAGCATAAGGGAAGGTGCTTCTATAAGGTACTGACACAGTAAAATGTGTGTTACACTTTTGTAACACACAAAAAAATGTTAATTGTAAAAATAAATATATATATATACAGCTCTGGAAAAAATTAAGAGCCCACTGCACTGAACCACGTTGAAAATCTCATGGTTTTTCTACCAACTTTTGATTTCTGAACTCTTCCTGAGTTAAAACTTTAGTATTATTGTTTCTAAATGAATATGCATCTTTTTTGTTATTTTGACCATTTCTCATTTTCTGCAAATAAATACAAAATTTTTGCTTGGAATTCTGGAGGCATGTTGTCAGTAGCTCATAGAATAAAAGAACAATGTTCATTTTACTCAAACATACACCTATGAAAAGTAAAATCAGAGAAACAGATCAATTTAAGTGGTCTCTTAATTTTTTTTCAGAGCTATATATCCTTTCTCTTCCACCTATGAAGTGAAAAAGGAAGGTATGAATACTTTTCCAGTGAACTGTAGTTAAGCACAGGCTACCTGCGTTACCAAGCAGGATACAAAAAATAGAAACCTCTCTTACTTAAAACATTTTCTTGTGGTTTGTTGGGCAAAGTAAAGCAAACTGGTACCCAGTGAATCATATTATGCATCAGACTTTTGGGAATTTTTTTCCCCCCATGTGAAAATGTGAATAACTGTTTCCAGCCTGACGTTCATATTTTAAAGAGGTTCCCACAGATAAAGGATTTGCTCAAAGGCATAAAAAGGCTATTTTCACAGAGATTTGCTTTCATTATATCACCTCTCCCCTTTCTTGTTTCCACATTCCTTTTAAAAACGCAACACCAAGGCCATGTGGTTTAGCGGAGGAGGTGTTTTCTCACAGACTTGAGGCTCTCGTTAATTGTCAAGCAGAAATGTTTTTGATTCAACTGGAACAAAAATAAGTACCATATTTCTTCTTTTAATTTGATTAGACACAGTTTATCTGCCACAATCCTTCAGTTGTTTCTGCCTGTCACGCTTAAAGGTTTTGAAAAATATGACAAAACTCTTGACGATCTGCCAAGGTTGGAGATGAATAATTTAAACCTAATTAACACCTCTTCACACTTGGGAACAGATTGCATTTTCACACCTAAACTTGACAAACTGTGGAGGAGCTGCTTGTGTTCATCTATGAGAGGAGAAAATATCCACTGCAGCTATTCTTACTTTGCCATGGTTGACTTTGTAAGGTTAAAGCCAGAGAATATACATGTGACCATCGCTTCCCGCCTCAGGTCAATTCTATTAGTAAAGGTATGACTTGACAGAAGCAAAAAGGCAAACAAAAAAACAATTAGGATAAGCTGAATAAGGCCGGAAAGTGAGAGTTTCTGTCAACGCATTTCTGCAGAGTCTTTCTATTCGAATCACAATGGAGTGAAACTCTGCCAAGGGTTCTGGGTTCAGAGCAGTCTATTTGTTAAACTCTTTGCGAGCTCTTGTCATTGCAGAACAATGCAGGATTATGCTTTGTGCACAGCAGTGGTCTTAAATGAAGTCATAACAAATCTCCAACCATATTGCAGTCATGATGTCAAGTCAGACGTGATGTCTTGAGGAAAACACAATAGGTCTGTGGTGTTCCCAGTCAATAACAAAGCCCAAGACAAAATGGAGCGTTTCCTGTGAGATCTCAGAGCAGAAACATCTCAGTTCCCTGCAGATAGTGTGCAGCTTTACCCTAAACTATCTAATCACAGATTACTATGTCTTATCCCTATTTCAATGTATTATTTCTACAATGTGGTGAAAAGGTATTTGGCTTATAATGCATTTATTTTGTTTTTGCTTTTGTGCCACAATTAAATGTTTCAGATAATTAAAGTCAGACAAAGATAACCAGAGTAAATATAAAAAGCTGATTTTAAATATGGATTTTGTTTATTGACAGAACAAAGGTTTGCAGCCCAAAGCAGTGTCCCATGTAAAAACAAAATTACTTTCCTTGTTGTTCATTCGTGAATTAACCGATTAACCACATTTTTTTCAGCTTCACTAGCACCATCTGGGCCTGATTACTAGCAGAAATGTACAGTCAGGGAAGATTATGAGTAGAGCCTGTGTGACAACAGCAGAGTGCCTAAAAGAACCACATCATGTCCAGATATTAAGCTCTTTCTGAGGGATTGCAATTGCATCGAACCACAATGAGAGGCATTACTCTGAAGCAAAGAACATATGGAATCAGAGTGAACCTTCACAACCAAACCTACACTGGGAGTGCATTGATAATTCATCCAAAAGATCACAACAAACCCAGAAGAGGATCTTCAGAGCTGCAGGCCTCACCCAGGCCTCACTTATGATTGATATATTCAACAATAAGTAAGGGACGGGGCAATGATGGCAACAAGATTTGTTTCAAAGTAAAACAAAAAAACAAACAAAAACAAGACAAACTCTGCTGACAGAAAAAATACACTTTCTCACATTTTTCCAAAACACATTTAAATGACTAAGATTTTGAGGAAGGTATTTTGTATCTGTATTCCGTATGATATTAAGCTAACAGACACCATCCTAAATGGTGTTGTTACTGTGATACTCTAGGGCTTCAGGACCTGGAAAACGTCCAATAATTGAAGAAACCGTGAATCTTGTCCTCCAGCAGCAAACCCTGAAGGATTTTGTCCAGCCACCCATACTTATTCATAGTCAAAGTTTGGATAATTCAGGTGTAGTGGCATGACTTCAAACAGGCTGTTATGCTTGAAAGCTCTCCATTATAATGGAATATAACCAATTCCGGAAAGAAGATTGGACCAGCTTTTGGAAATTAGATATTGCAGTTTTATTGCCAAGAGTGACACATGTAGTTATTGAACTGAGGTAATAATTATTTTTTTAATATTGACCCAGGTTGGTATACATAGAATTTGTTTTATTTGTACTATATTTTCTATTTATTTTGGCCAGTTTTAGTTGATATTAACATCAAAACATACAGTAAAAGAAATCAAATACAGAGGTTTTGCTAAATGAAATTGCTTTTTCCTCAAGGACAGTTTTCTGCACTCTAAACATCTAGCAGATAATAAAAAGTTAAATAAAATATCGCAAAATACAATTTTTTTCCCAGCAAAGTGAATCAAAAAGGAATGCAACCCGACAAGGTAAACAATAACAAGAACATTGGCATGATGGTTGAAACATGCCATGTCGAAGATGAGATAAAAAGCCAGAAGATGGATAAAGTCACACACAAGATGACTGCCTCTGCTGTCATGAATTGAAGCAGACAGTACAGAGACAGTAAGCAGGTTTAGTGTGTGGGATTTGGCCTTCTGCTCTCTGTACATTTTATTCTAAGGCTGGAGATCTTTAAAGAAGCCTGAGTAAATGTTCTAGCACGGTCTGACGTTAGTATCGCGGCCCACTAGACAAACATTGGAAGGAATGCACGAGAGCCAGAAGGCATGTATATTTTTTACTTCTTGCAAACACATCATAGCTCGAGGGCTTCTTCCAAAGAGGTGGGCAAGTGTGATACTTAAACCTTAAGGAGGCCTGTGAAGTTATCATTTTGTAGACATGTATAGAAATCCTCAGAGATGTGGAAGAATACTGGCTTTCTCAACTAAATAATTTCACGCACCAACAAGAATCTGTGTGAATCAACCAAGTAACACAAATGTTCTGATGCAAAGACAAATTTCACAACACTCTATTGGAAGAGTGTACACAGTTAACATTCGTCGGTAATGCATTTTGACCAAAAGATATAAATAATCTTCTTTTTGAGTTGTGCTAAATTGCTAAGGTAAAGAGGGAGCCACTGTCATGAGAGTCACTTTTTTTGGTTTGAGTTGTTGCCATGGTTGTAGCTGTTCACCTCATCAGTCATGACTCAAGATTATGTTGTATAAAGGCTCCGACATACTTGATCCGAACAGTTGGCATGCAGTCCAGTGGTTGCGGACCGCTCACATTCACACACACCTTTCATAAAATGGTGTAGACCTGCAGGGGGACACTCTCCTGCTTCATTATACGTCACGTCATGACTCGCGTATATTGAAATAGAGGAATCGTATCCTCCATTTTGCTTTTATGAAACGATCACGAAACAAGCGTGACACTTTTCTGCAGACAAACTCTGTTACATTTTCCATCCAGGAGTTATTAACCGTTTGCGAGTCTTATAAATATAGCAATTATTTAGTGAACAATTGTACAAATTTTCACAATTCCTCACTGCGTTGTCGTCAGAAGTATTCATGTCTCCTTTAGAGAGAGTGGAAAAGGAATAGTTTAAGACAAATATCAACATTGATGTCTGAGTGTTTTTCCGCATTAAACACTGCCGCAACAAACTTCTGACCAATCACACAACACTTCGCAAAGAGCTCTGTCGAAATATTTCAACCAGGTTCTGGTGTCGAGTTCGGCAGGCGGATATCCTTCTGCAAAGAAAATTACACAATGTCTTTCTGAGTCAGTGTCTTCTCTGTGTGCCCATATGACTTCTGTCCACCTTCTTGCCTTTGTCCAGAAACATGTATGCTACATAAACTGCTATTTTCCTCCAATGGTCATACTTTTAGGACCAACAAATAACAGAGAATATTTGTCTCTAGGTATTGAGATACTCTTTTTAAAGTATGTGAGCAGGATAAAAAAAATGTGCAAATTTACAAGGTAGTGTGACTTCACCCTGGGGTGCTTCTTGAAAACAAAGTATAAAGGGGCCCTTCATTTATTCATTTACACAAACATTTTGTGTAGACTGACTCCATGTTATGCTAAAACAAAACTGTAAAGTAGGAGAAAATAAACATTTTGGCACTACTAGGGAGAAATGAGACATACAAAAACAACTTGGTTTTCTTATCTTAAGGTTGTGATAGTGTACAAAAAAGTCAATGCCTTTAATCTAGTTTCTGTGATCTGATATATATTTCATTAAACACAAAAAAGTTGAGTCAAGTTCCTGTCGAGTCAACAAAATGGCTCACGGCAATAGTAACATGATAAAAACTTAAATTTGGCTTTGGTTATTAAGACCAAAGAACTTTAGAAGTTTAACAGTCAGGTGAAGTCTGAACAAAAGTCCACAGCCTAGACTTATTTAATAGGTGGATAAACAGTAGAACACTCAAAACAATAGAAACAAAAGTAAAAGTGAACACTTGAATTGTCAAGTCTTGAGAGCGGATCCACCTGTTAGCATTTTTTAAAACAGAAAGCAACAGATGTTGCTGCACAAGAAAGCAATTTTTTAAGCATCTTATCTGATGAAGACATCCAAACCGTTTAAAAACAAAACATGGAAAAAATGAAAACATTTCGCAAGATGATATGGGTTAAGAAAAAACAACATTTTTCTTTGTTGACGTCCTTGTGCATAAATTGTGCGTATTATTAAATGATTTTCCACACCTCAATGTCACATCTTGACAGCTGAACAACAACCAAACCGTTTCTGTTTTCCCAAATGAGGAGAAAGGTAGAGATGACAGAGTTCTTGTCATGAAGCCAGTTATTTATTTATTTTTATTGATTTATTTTTTGTCAAAACAGTATCCTTGTCTGCTATTGTATTGTTACTTCAACAACAGGAAAGAAAGAGTTGGTCCATGTCCAGCTACTCTACTGGGAATGTACCTTGTTACAGGCCCAGTCTGGTTGTCAGGTAACATAATGACACAGTCATAGTCAACTTTGAGGCCTTAAATTCAGAAACCTGGGACCAACAATTAAAAAAAAACAACTGCTGAACATACACTCAGTTACCATTAATAAGGACTTAGATATATCCTTGATCAATGGTGATGTTTTCTGTATGTTGACATTTTATCTATAACTTCAAAAATAAACTTAATTTGATTAAAATTACCCATGCAAATAACCTAAAATACATCTTTCATTACATGAATTAATATCTTGAAAACTGTTACAGTTATCTACATTTGGAGCCTGATTTAATTCCAATATGTTGCATTTTCTGAATATTCATAGTGAAAACACCTTAACCACCATATCTTCAATGAAAAATCAGCTTTATTCACTAACTACGTATTTAATGTGGAAGTCACAGTTAAAACTAGCGCTATATGCTAACGGTATTCAGAAGAACAGGAAAAATTTAGCAACTTGAATCTGTTGTGTTTTGTAGCTCATATCCAAAACTTTCAAAAAGAAAATGAAACTATCCACATTGGCTTCACAGTTAATGCTGCAAAACACTACTATAATGTACAAAACATTGTTTTTTTATCATTCCAAACCATTCCACTAATCCAAACGCGGCTAAAACTTGCCCTTTGAATACTTTGACTTTATTTCAGACTGACAGAAACGCCTACAAATTTCACGCACTCTGTTCTGAGGCGCGCTTCAAAACCCAAGTGTGTGATCCATTAATGAATGCCTCTTGCACCGTGATGCGAGATGTCCTTACCGTAGAAGGTATTTCTGGTGATCTGACCTCCCATGACTGGATGCAAGGTGTTTTCACCCTCTCTGCGAGCTGGATCCACGATCCTTAGTCAGGAGCGCGTCCTCAGCTGCGACATAATACTGACAAGACACACACACACACAAAGCAGATAAAAAAAGCCCCCCGGAGAGAAGGAGAGGTTGAGCGCAACGACTGTCCAAAGCCTCATCGATATTAAGCAGCAGGCAGAGACTCACAGATCTGGAGCGCTGTGTCTCAGTCTCTGTGAACGGATCACGCTGAAATTAACATAGAAGGTGGTAGTGGAGGTGGAGCTTCCCAGGGTTGTTAACGCTGTAGACACCAGCGGTCCAAGAGTTGTCGCTCTGCTTCTACTGCATGCAATCTGCTGGAGCAAACTGAAAGTAGAGCTGCAGCAAACATCCTACACATTTTGTGAGCCTTCGGTTTCACTCCGCGACCCATCTTGTGCTTCAATGTGAAATGTGTTTTCTTTCGCACCTGTTGAGTCTCCTCTGTAGTACTTGCTCCACTGCTCACACTTGTTTTCAAGTAATCAAGTACATTTTAATGAAGGTGATGGGGTTTTATGTAAAATGGATTGTTTGAGCTTTAGCGTTACTCCCTCATCAAAAATATACCTGGAGTGTTGCTGTGATTCTTTCATGCATTTTTTTTCCAAGGAATTTTGTGCATTTTTCAAGCCTTCCTCACTCAGCTCCACCAGACTAGCAGCAGCAGCAATCAGCAAACACCTGCTGGTACTGCTAATCTGCTGAGCTCATACAAGCTACTTCTCAAAGTTCTTAAGAATGGTTGCAAACGGCACAATGGAGGAGAATTGTTGTAATGATGTGATGAAGGCAGAATGTTGGAAAGAGCAGAGGCCCAATTTCGAGGCGTCAAATTGCAAAGTCAAATTTCTTTTGAGTCCTCTTTGATATATACAACATTTTTATAACAACTGGAGGTAACAGCATTACTTAATTGTGCTATGAAATGTTACTATGTGCCTGGAAAATGCAGAATATTGCCCTTTCAAAATTGTGTTCAAAATTATCTTCTAACTACAGTTATCAAGATATGTGTACAGGGCCCTGTATCAGGTTGAAACTCAAACCTTGCACCCACAGGACAAAAAAATCGTTAACAAAAGGTTTAATATTCTGAATGAGAAATTAGACGTTGTCATTATTCATACTATCCCAGTTGTTGTACATGTTTGTGGGCAGGAAGGTTTTCCTGCCCGTCAGTGTTATGGTGAATCTGAAGCCGCCTCTGGCCGAAGACACTCTGTTGTTATATGGACAGTCATATGAGACGATGCGCTGGGTCATCTGTAATTGTCTTCATTTTGTAAAACATCCCCTATCATCTCCAAAGGCTCCACACTGGCTCTGTTTGGGCCAAAACACACCTGTTTCTGCTACCCCCCCACCCCTGATAAGATCTTATAGAGTTGTGTGCAGCACTGTACAAAAAAACAAACAAAAACTCGCCTGCATCCTCTTTTGCTGTTGATAAACTGAATGTTCTACTTCCAAAGCAAGAAAAAGCTCAGAAATGCCTCATATAATATGGGAATACTATAGATTATGGATGAATTATTATACAAGATTATGTCATTCTCCCATATATGATGTAGAATCACAGATGTCCTGGAAAACTGGTTAGTCCAATTGCATTGTGGGTCTAACCCAGGCTGATATTCAATATCTTTGCTGAGGCCCAATTTGAACAAGACATTGTGTTAAAAAGTGACATTTTTTACTTATGCTTCTGGGTTGAACAGTACAAATTATTTTGCCCACTGGATGTCCAGTTTTTGTTTTGGAGGGCTGAACTGTTTTTTATTTTTATTTTTTTATTATCCAGTCAGTGGTTGCAGTCAAAAACAGAGATCTTCTATATTCAACAGCCTTTTTTCTGATTCTAAGATTCTTAAATTTGATTCATATGAACCCATTTTGGCTGATCCTGCATTTGGACTACAATCTCTTTTTTTCTGTTTTTAAGTAATCCAAATTAGCTTGAACAGCCTTGCTTTGGTAGTGCTACTTTTCAACACATGTTCTTCAGTTTTCACTTGAAGCAAAGATAGCAACTTGTTGCACAGTTGCCCCTGAAGTGTTGCTTTCGTGGCATCCAGTTGGGCACTTCCTCTGCAGTGGGGCACCTCTCGCAATCTGCTTTGTCGCCTAAGCGTCAACATAACTGGTATTGGCAGCCAGGCCTGTAGACACTGTATTGGCTTGATAGCATGGGCCATACTCGTGATGTTTATACAAACTGATTGCGGTTGACTCGCTTGTCTGTAAGCAATTTTCGAATAGGGTAAGCCCATATGACTGCGGGTTTTTCCTCCAGCAGCTTGAATTGTGATTTTTAGTAGAAAGCGGCGAAACTGGGTTCGATTAGTTATGAGAAACTTGGGTGAATTAAAAGCACCAGAGCAAAAGGTGTTAACTAAACTCTTTAGAATTTATAGCATGGACCCTGTAGCCATCGCAGTCAGACCTAATCAAGTATGACATGCCACCTGATCACTGGGCTGTCAGAAACTGACTGACAGCTCAGGAATAAGAGAAGTGTCATTCATAGCGAAATGATGAAACATGATCCCTTGTGTCCCACAGTCATAACAAAGCTACAGATCATGTATTGAGAAAAATAGCTTAATTGCATTATGGTTACAAAATATCTACAATAAAATGGAAGATGCTTTTTGGACAAATGTGGACTTGATATGTCCTTATCTGTCACTGGGGCGACATTAGTTTCGTTATTTGAAATTGGAGTTGCACATTGACACAACAGAGTGTCACTGGTTAGATTATGAGTATTTTTTTTATTAGAAGTCTTACTGATCAAATTTTAATTACTATGAGTGGACTTCCTGATAGTGGGTAATATCATTTGTAGTCTAATAATTCTTTCTACATAATTATTGAGCTGTGCATGTGCATATTATTGTAGATTAACTTAGATAATTCCTGGGGAAAGTCTACACGTTTGAGTCAAATGTGGTTCAAAATGTATTTTTATTAAATCAAGATGTTTGTTTCTGATAGGAAATTAAATTTCAATAGATACTTAAACAGCAGAAAAGGAATATAAATTTAGAAGAAAACGATAATTTTACCAAAATCATTTGGAGTTTAGTTAAGAACGGGATGTTAAATTATCTATATAATTCTCACCGATCAATGGAAAAATCTTTATTGTTAGTACAGCAATAAAATTCTTCTGCTAATTGCTAGCCAGCTTTTTCATTCTTCCAGTGATTTTTGCTCTTTGAGGTTAGGAGGCCTTCACCATCACTCTAATATTTATCTAATTCTCTGTCAGGTCGAAGTCAGGACTCTTGGTGTGCCGCTGCATAAAATCAATATTTCTTCCTGGTAGAATAAACACATGGGTAAATTTAAAAGATTTCTTCACACATACATATGCCTGTGCCCTGAGTAATGTTGTGCTTAACTGTAAAAAAAAAAAAAAAAAAGACCTAAAGGAATCTATGTGGAAGGTGCACGGCAGCCATGGCAGTCTGTCTAGGATGATGTCCCCCAGAGGTCTGTCTCAGAGAAATCTTCATTTTGTCAACCAAAATGTCTGTAGCAAGAAATTTATGCAAAGCCAGCGAATAAGTGAGATAACCTTTACCCTTACTGGATGTAGTTGCTATTTTGAATTTGTTCACTTTGTATTTTTGTTTATTTGTTTAAGTTAGTGAGTTGTATTCCCACTGTTGTCATTTCTGCTTCTTGTAACCGAGTTAGAAAATCTATATCTCTAATTTAGTTACTAGTCTTACAGTAATCTTTTTTTTTTGTTATTTGTTTTGGAGCTATTGTCTTAAATCTTTGATATATAAAACTGTGCTATAGAGACTGTTTCTTCCCTCCCTCCCACTCCCTTCTGTTTACATTTGCATGTGTTAGCTATCATTTTAAATCTCTTTGTCATCATATTTTGGTAAACAGAATTGCTAAGTGGTCATTAGCATAGATACATTTTTAATCTGCAGATCACTGAGGCATTTTTTTTCTGCCCAAGTAGTCATTTCCATGTCTTTGAAGTTGTTTCCTTATCATTGCTTTATCTACTCACTCTGTATTTGTTTTGATTATTTTATCTTTACAGTTTTTCAGGTTATGAGTGTTTTTGCTTGTTTATAGATGGAATCCATTGTTGTTCCCGTGTTGTGGTCACTTTCTCTTCATAATCTTATTTTTAAAAAATGTCTTTCCTTAATTTGTGACCCAGTTAATCATAATTTTAAGCTAAAATTATTCCTGTTACCATTGTTTTTTTGCAGTAGCATTTGAAAACCTTCACTTAGGGACAATATATAATATGCATATTTTTATATACCCTGAGAGGAAGGATTGACACCTCCTCCCACAGAATATTATTTGTAGATGGTCGCCTGGCAGGCAGCAGCTGCCTGGTGGGTTGTGCTGGCGTGGAGCCTGCCTGGACATCTTGACAGCCTTGGTTCGAGACAGCCGTCGCACTCTTGTTCTCTTCCTGGATGAACCATATTGAACAAAAACACCATTCAACTCTAAGTTTGGATTCAGGCCCAGGAACCATGTGCAAAATATTACAAAGCAACACAAGAGCATCATATGATCCTCAACTGGGGGATGTCAGCAGAAAAAAAAAAGTAGCTACACCCAACAGGCATATATGTGAGGGTGAAATCAAGTTGTTACATATCATTGGGAAGCAACTATGACATGTAAAACATCTGATTATTAGAGGCTCTCTTAAGGCACTCACGTCCTTGATCTGACGGGACCTGAATCCAGTTTATTTATTGGCAGAATACGTCAAAAGATTTTATTAGTATTGTAACCACAAATGTTGGAGAACGGCCAAAATATGCAGGCAAATATGCAGACAAACAAACAGATCTTCAGTGACTATAAATAAAATAAGCCCAAAACATCAAACTTTTGCTGCTTGTATTTGTTTTTTCATCCCAGATGACTTACATTCCACAAGTGAGCTTCATTAGATTCGATCCTATCCCACTGATTCATCTTTTCTCCCCCTGAAGGTTCATTTGTGATCTAAAACAAATACAATCATAACTTGGTTTGGATTTCAAACTTTCAGGTGCATACAGATATCCAGACACTTTGGGTTTTGAGGGTCTTGACTGTGGTTAGAATATGCATTAATCCCTGGAGAACTTCGTATTAATTTATAAATAAAACAGTCATCTTAAAGGATACTTAAAAATGAAAAGTCCACACCCTTAAATGATGTCCCAGTAAAAATAATAATGCAGAACACAGCTGCATTAGGTATTGGACAATCTGTTCTTTCCTGCAGCAAATTGTATCTTTCTATAGACAGGATATTCTCCAGGGGTTTATAATAAATATGTTTGTAAAGGATCAAAGTGTGCATTATAATAAATGCCCAAAAGCACATTCTTACTTAAACTTTCTGGTCTGAACAAATTATTTCCACATTACTGGTTAACTTCTATGGAGATAATATAAAAAAATGTTTTACTGCTAACACAAATTAGGAATGCCTTTATTGGCTAATATAGCCTTTTTTGGGGGGAATGTTCTGCATCAGACGGGTGAGAGGTACAAACATCAGCGAACAGGCTCAACTGTACAAATCTGCTCCATAGTGATTGAAGTTTTTTTTATTTTTAGTACAGTGCCCTGACAACATATTCATATCCCTTAAACATTTTCCACACTGCAGTCATAAACTAAAAAACTCAAAAATATCGCCATGCATTTGTATGTGACACCTTTGTGCTGCAAGAGTATGGTGCTCACTACTGCACAACCTTGCAGCCCTACGAAAAGAGTCTGCAGAATTATTGCATATTGTTTTGGACAGTGAATGTGTGCAGTCGTCAAGATTATAAATAAACAGGTACGAATGTTTGGGAGATTTTATTGGATCCTCTAAGAGATGGCCTTTTATCACTTTTATTACTGTAGGAAATTCAGATGATTACAATTGATCCTCCTCCAGAGAGAATAAAAATCCACCTTGCGGGGAAAATATATAAATAACAACGAGTGGCTCAAACTGTATCGTGTCTGTGTTCTGAAGGGTGAAGTATTCTGATATTTGGCCTGGGTTTTTTTTTCACTCAATTCTGAAACAAACAAGAAAATGAAAATCCAGCACAACAAATTGTGGTCCGACCCAGAAATTATGCACATTAAATTGACAATTAATATGATGGGAGGTCTCAGACGGCATTTCAGAGGAGCAGAGTGGTAAGTAATTAGTGGAGAACTTGTTTTCCGGCATCCACAAATTTGTGTTTCGGTTGTTGCTGAAATCAAACAGCATTTATTCAATCGGTGTTCTCTTCTGCTCAGTTTCTGCTCCTTTTGAAGCAGTTTGTTGTTTTAAAATAGCATCCAGATTTACTCAGCAAGGAGGGATTTATCAAGGTGTACTAACAACCCTAAACCAATTAAAATCCCATTCTAAATACATTGTAAAACAAGAATCTGTTGTAAAACAGTCAGAAAAAAGATTCTGATTTATCCAAGAAACCCAGTCCTGCTACAGTTTGTGAACCTTTGGTAATGTAATGCAGAGCACCTGTTTATAGTCTTTCCACCATTGTTAGTTCTTTAATGTCAACAGTTTAAACATTTGCTAATATTGGGCCTCTATAGCTTTGCAGGAGTAGAGGATGAGAGCAAACATGTTTGAAAGATAAATGACGCAAAGAGTAAACCAGCAATAATTAAAACAACTTTATAATGAAATACAATACTTAGAATTAGTAAATATTTTGTGTAGTCCTTCCAACTTTGGCTTAATTAAATTCCTTTGCATTACTACACAGTGATGTAATGACAGTGAAAGACATAGTATAAGCAGTTTGTTTCTTGCAGGTCACGGCCACTAAAGTGATCTCTCATGGCTTTGCTCGTCTAAAGCATATTGTTGGGCGTCTTCCAAAGGTGGAATTGATGTGGAGAACTGAAATAAGGCTGAAGATTTTATTTGTTCAGATTGCACAAGCGATTGTGTATGTGTACAGAGGAGTAGAGCACCTTCTTTACTGCTGAAACTGCAACATGACGGTCTTCTGTCTACTGTCACAGGTTGCTTTTGGGCCAGTTTGAGAGACTATTTCTGTGTTTTGAAGGAGATATGGCTACAATTAATTATCTTTTATTTTTTCTAAATCTTAAATACGTTGACAAGTTAAATATGAATTGGTTGGTGCTATGCTGAACATTAAGTAGATTTATGATCAAATCCTGAGTGTATTTGATCACCTGTAGTTCAAAATGTAAAATATTTGGATTAACTAAACATAAACGGAAAGATTCTACAATGAATAGAGATTATTTAATGTCCAATTCATAATTTTGAAGCATAAGCTCCCCAATATATTGATTAGTGAAACATTCACTGACTGAACCATTCTTATCATAGATCATAGATTCTTTAGCAAGGTTTGTGATTTTTTAACCATTTGTGAAACTCTAAAAATTATTGTCTTGTCATCAAACTAGTAATTTTGTGTTGTTGTCCAACACAAAAAACCCCCAAAACAAACAAAAAACATCCATGTAATTTAAAATGCTCCCCCGGAAATGGTCACTTTTTTCAAAGAGTAAACAAATTTGAACTGTTAATGTTTTCCTCTTAATGTACTTTTTCTGCAGAAAGTGATTCTGAATAATACGATCTCCGTGTTTTAAATTGAGTCATTATGTTTCACAATCTGAATTAATTCTGTAAGCTTCACATCCTGAAGCTGAGAAGCTGTAAGGTTTGACTCTCAAAGATTTAGTTGACACTTGACAGGCCTGTTTGGTCTTGTCTTGGATCTAATGGTGTTTATGGAAGTTTTTTTTTTTACAAGGATGTTTGCAAGGGAAGGCATGCCATTACAAGGAGTAATGATCTCCATGGAAATACTCACATTTTTAGCAGGTTCTACCACTTTTTATTTAATCTTCTGTGACCTCTCTAAGATGATACTGGTGTGGTAATTTGTGTGTTTGCAAGAAAATTGTTTAAAAGTAACTTTCTTGTTCTGTACAACAAGGACATAAAGGTTTATCTTCTTTTTATAAAACTTACATCTTAAATCAGGTTGATCTGAACCATTGCTGTTAGAAGATAAGTTTGAGTTATATTTATACAAGAAAGCAAAATAATAAAAAATAAATGAAAAGCTCAAATATTATTGCATTTACTGTACAACTTTATAGATTGAAAGCAACAATAAACTTCTTCAACATAATTAAATAAGTGTCAAGAGTTGCAGATACAATGCCATAACTGAAACTCTTTGAGCCTCAAGAAGAGGAGCCTAAGGAGGGGCAGTTTCTCTGAAGCAGATGTCAAACTGTTTGGATCGTATGGGTGGTAATCAAGCTCCTCTCCTTTCCTTTCCTTGGAACTTCCCCATGAGTCATTTTCCTTAAGAGAAAACTGCAAACATCCTGAAACGACCCCGGAACAAAGAAGAACCGTCAGTCGCAGTGTATTTTTGTAAACACTGCAAAACATCTCTGTATAGTTGTCTGCTTAAGAACCTCACTTTGAAAGAACATGACAAACTTGCCTTTGCAACAAAATTAAATCTCAATCTGTTTTGATGGAAAGTGAATGTGAACAGCAAATGTTAACCATCCATCCATCTATCCATCCATTTTCTTACACCTTTGTCCCTAATGGGGTCGGGAGGTGTTGATGTTTATCTCCAGCTAACGTTCCGGGCGAGAGGCGAGGTCACCCTGGACAGGTCGCAAATGTAAACTTGTGTCTGATATCCTCATTTGATTTAGTTTTGCTTTAACATGGAAAAAATATATATTATTTTCCAGTACACACATACTTACTTCAGAGTAAGTACTGTATGTGTGTAGATGTGTGTTTTATGCTGTTGTCCTGCTGATAGGTGAACCTCCACCCAGTAACAAGTCTTTCTTTTGGAGCTGAACCAAGTTTTTCTTCAGCATTGCTCTGTATTGCATTTCATTCATTGTTCCACCATCTCTGACAAGCTTTTCTGTCGTTAAAGAAAAGCCTTCCCACAGGATGATTCTTATGCCACAATCTATTACCGCTGGAATGGTGTGTTCACAGTAATGTAAATTGTTGTCTGTCACACATAGCATTTTCCATGTAAGACAAAACATTTATCTTTGTCTCATTTGACCAGAGCATCTTTCATGGGTTTGCTGTGTTCTCTATGGTTTGTTGCAACCTGAAAACTGGACTTTTTGACCACAGTCAACACTTAAAACTTTTCTGGCTAACACCGACTACCCCGACATGTAAGCAACATGTCAAAAATCCACATCAACAGATTTTGATTATACAGTTAGAAGGAACAGTCCATTATTCTTTGTTTCTCAGGGTATATTCCTTTTGTGCTGTTTGCATTTTGTCAAGTCCTAAATCTTTATCAGTCAGCTGTTTACTTTTTCCCCCTACACAATTATATTTAATCTGTTTTTAAAAAATTACTTCTATAGTAAAACTAAACCAAACTTAATGTTAACATTTACATGCTTCCTTCCTTGTCCAATCACACCGTCTCTGTGCATTCATGATAAGCCATTGCTTATATTTTCAAAGTCAGTGTGAAAGAAGATAAATGAGACTTCACTCCACACTATGGATTACTCTGTGCCACAAACAGGTCCTCGGTCATTGGCTGTGACTTACCATCATAATAGGTTGACAACAAGAATAAGGCCACTGTAAAACTGAATGATGCTCGGATACAAATTTCTTTACCTTTCATTACTATTTCCCTCCCTCTTTCCAGGTAACTCTTTGTGGAGTGACGTATGAGGGAAATGTGTTCATAGAATGACGTGTTTGCTTTTATCCTGTCTGTGTAAATGTCATTTTCCATTGTTGTGTCTGTTATGGGTTATAATTTGAGCTGCATTACAATGTGCAGGCTGCCTCATCCAGACTTCCCCTCTTGTTCCGCCTGTTGTTTCTGTGCTCTTCCAAATAGAAGTTCCATCAAATATCTTTATGCTTGGCTGAGCAATAGGAGCTATTGTCACTTCACGGCTTCCATTCAAAGACAATCCATGTAAAAGCTGTCATCCACTGTGAAACATTTCATGTCGTTCTGGAGCATAGGTGTCTGTATTGCTGTTGTGCACATAAATACAGAGTCTGCAAAAGCATTTATGCCCCTAAACATTTTTTACTTGTGTGTCGTATTACAACAACAAACCTCAATGTATGGTTTTTGGCTTGATGTGATAGATAGACAAATACAAAATAGGTGAATATTTTGAAGAGCTGTGGGAAAATGCACATGGTTTTCAAAAGTTTTCTTACAAATAAAAGAAAAGAATAGAATGCCTTTTGCTGAAGTCACAACCACAAGTCTTTTGGGTATCTTATCTTTGCACACCTGAACACTAAAATCTTTTCCAATTCATCTGTCTATCTGTACACATCATCCATGTATGTTTCTAATCAAAGCTCTCTTGCTTTGTCCTGTTGCTTATCACGCTGTTTGTTCACTAACAAGCCTCTGAGGCTTTAACAGGTCAGTTTATTTATACTGACATTAACTTACACAGACTCCATTTCCTAATTAGGGGATTCATGACAACAATTGTTTACTCTGGATTTTCTTTCTGGGTATCAGAATTAAGTGGACGGAATACGAATGCATAGCACACATTTGAGAGTTTCATGGGCATGAACAATTTTGCAAGACAGCGTAAGTTTGCAAATAAGCTTGGTGTTTTTTGGTGTCTTTTGTGCTGCTCTTTATTTGGCAGTTTTTCCTACATTCATACCGCTGTCATACATGCTGCATGTCCATCCTGATCTTATCTGGAATTGAAAGCATCCCAAAGCATTGCTCTTTATTTAGTCAGCAAGACAGTAACATCGTGGGTGGTCCTTGACTCCTCATATCACATCCTTTTACAGGAAAAGCAAAAAGCAGCACGACACACAACTGAATAAATGTTGGCCATATTGCTTAAGAAAAACACAAGACATTACTTTGCACAGCAACTTACAGTCACCTGAGAGATGATATTGCTATCTGTGGTTATTGGAGATGCACAAACATTAGCATTAGCTTATCACAACCGAAACAGACAAGACATAGGGCTCTATATCGCTCTCATTAACAAGTTTGATGTCTACTGGGGTGATTTTGTTGATATGGGGCAACATAAAAAAAACAATTTAGTCTAAGCAGGATAAACTGGTGCTTGGATCAGCAAAATCTTCTCAGATCTTTATAGAGTGTGGTACCCAAGGGCAGTTTGGTTTCAAACCACTTTTGTGGCACTTTGACGTTTCCATTTCTGTCAGAAAAAGAAAGTCAACATAGTGACATGTAGTAGGTGAAGTGAGCATACTGATCTGTTCAGCAGTCTGCAAATCAAAAAAAAAAAGCTCTAGAGTTTCAAAGGGACATTATGTAACTGCACACAAAGAAATGTACCCATAAACACACAGTTTACTGCATCATTCACTCAGTGTTTATTTACTGCTTGAGTTCTGCAGAAGAAATACGTATCAAGCACTGGAAAGTAATCCAGTTCTAACATATTACATTTTATCTTGTAATGCAGAACTCATCTGCACTGGAATTCTCAAGTTTATGCGTGATTCTCTCTGTTTTGTGCTTTTGAGTCAATGGCTTGGCTCTATGATAAATATCTATGCATTGGCCTTTGCTTTTAAGGTTAATTAATTATTGATGCTAAATCTTGTGTGATTACAGTACATGCAGTAAAATTAGATGTAATTAAAATACTTATTTGAGTTTCTTAGTGAAAGATCAGTGGCGGTGTTTTTATTTTAAATGATAATACACGTGTTTATTCCATTTCCTCTCAGTTTTAAGAATTAAGCAAAGTTATCTGTTGGAAGGATTTTATAGTTAATTATCCTTTATTTGCTTTACCTTTATTTTATAATCTCATCCATTTTATTTACCTTTGCATTTACATTTTAATAATGTGCTTTGAGTGTCTTGAGGGGCTTTGAGTGTTTTGAAGTGTTTGCAGAAACTCTGGAAGTGGCCTGCTGAGGAGTGAAAAGAAGGATACCATGAACAAGACATTCCGGCGTTAATTGTCCAGAGGAACTGCAAACCTATAGTCTTATCTTATGAAATATGCTTTTGAAGATTGTATGAATGAGTTGTGTTCATGTGAGTGTGCAGCTGTTTTCTGCTCCCCCTCCCTTCAGGGCTGCACACTGTCATGTAACTAGGGAGTTCCTAATTCTAATAAAAGCAGGGCAAGACTCAGTTGAAGCTTCAGAGCATAGGCAGAAATCTGTAACTGGGTTTCAACTGTGCTCTCCCTGCAGGTAAAACTAAATTCTGACTCTTGTCTCTTCTTTGTGTCTGTGTTTAGGTAATTTAGACCTAACATTATCCATATTTTCTCATCACACAAAAAGGACATAAATTACTCCCGTCCAGAAAGAATCCCTGACATAAGCCTGAATCTGTCCGTATGAAGACTCAGTCAGAATCAGTGCAGTGAAATGCAGGGTTTGATGTTGCAGAATTGTGTTTCTCTCTACTGTGTCTGTGCTTATGAGACAGGTTTCAACACATCTGTCTTTACTCACACTGTGAAGCTGACGTCATCCCTGCACATCCCTTAACCTCTTTCCCTCTTTGTCCTCACTAGGGGACTGTGCGGCGTGGGATATTTGAGTGAATTTAAAATCCAGAGTGTATCACACTAAAGTTTGGAAAGGAGGATTGGAGAGAGGGAAGGGTGGCTATAATCTCACTAGCTCAGACTTGGAGAGAGAGTTATAAGTTTAACTTTTTCAGCATAAGAATCAATCTGACCAGAGTTTGGTTTGAACATCAAGGACAAGGATATGAAAATAACTGAGATGTTGCACTCTGTTGCCAAGGAAACTGCTCACACTGAGCTAATGACCAACAAATAAACATGCAGAAACCTTGAGGAAACAAAAAACCTCTAGCCCCTGCTTTATTTGAAGTTTTTTATTATTTTTATCAACAACTCTTTTTACTGTAAAGGTAGATTATGAACGGAAAAGACAAAAGTAGATTTTTTTTTCATCAGACAGACAGTCAAACATAATGATGGAACTGTTACCGTAGGGGCTGGACAAATATCCAAGCTGTCCAGGTTATTTCAGAACCTGGACAACTTGTTATGATTAATGGAATCATGAAAACTAATTTCCACCAGAATATTCTGAGGAAGAATGTCCGAGTCATCACTTTATAGCCTTGACCTGAAGCGCAGGTCCTTAAAAGTAGACCAGTTTGCCATCTTTACGTGTCTCAGACAAAAGAAAATGAAGATTATTGAGCAATCTTGTCAAAGTCTGGAATTAAAACATCTTTGTGACATCATGACTCTAATATATTTCTATAAAAAAGTGGGGCCACACACGTGGTTGTCTCCACTGCTTGACTGCTACCAAAGGTGGCATTTCAATTAATTAGGTTTATAGGCAACAGCTGTGTGAAACAGCTGTTGCCCATTTTCTTTTAGAAAATGAAAGAATCATTTAATACTGCTGTTTGTTTATTTACATTAGCTTTGTAGCGAAATTTGTTTGATGATCTGAAAAATGCGGCTGCGATCACAAAAAAATAAAAACTGATGAATTCAGTAGGGAGAGCCATACATTTTTTCAACCCACAATATACATAAATCCATGAGAAAAAAGTTTAAATGGAAAAAAGAAATCTTACCTAAACTGTCCTCACAAATTACAGCAGAACAGGCAAATGTGCTTATGCATGCGTTTCTGATGTATATTCACAGACGTACGTTTCTAAAGGTAAATCCAACACATAAAAATGTGAGACCTGCAAATACATGAAGCATGATTATTTGCTAAAAATCAATCGAAACATGCACAATATGTATTCAGAATATGAAAACGATGTCACAATTATGAGATATTTTTAGAAACAATTTATAATTAACTCAAGTCTTGCCATACCAGTTAATGAAGATTTGCCCCCACTGAAAGGCAATTAAACAATGGTCCCTGTGTTTCCATTCCTGCCAATAACACTGACAGCTCCTCTCTATCAACACTGAACTATCTAATACCAATTAGTCTCTGTCTTTTCAAAGACATGCAAATTAAAGTTACAGCAAAATTAACTGAGCTTTCCAGCTTATCCTGGGCACTGAAGTGTGGATCCACTTTGGTGTATCTTTTTATTTTGTCATCATTTCATCCTGCAGTCTGTGTCAATTCATTCTCAAGAGTACTACGTGAAGGATTAACTTGACCCATAATATCCGATTAAGCTCACACTGATGTAGATGTTTATCTGCTCTCCGTGAGCTCCTCGTCTTCTCTCTGCAAATGTAGAAATGTGGCCAAATGCAGAACAGGAGCAGTCCTTTGTCATCATGTTAAATGTGACTTCCTTTCAATGATCTAGCCCCCTCTAGTGTGTAAAGAAATGATAACAAAGGAAACTCCTGCCCCTACACATCAAATATGCAACACACTGTTTATCGTAAAATAAAACAATGCAACTTCCATAATGTATTGGAAAAAAATGTCAAACCTTACAGAAATTACAAAAAGTGTCTAATTTTTTTCATCAAGTTGCATCCTTTTGGAATATACATATATATGTATAAATATATATATTTACATCCCATTTGCTCTTAGGTTTCTTTAAAAAGAGGTGTTTATTGGGCTTGGAATGCTGAAATCTTTTGTTTTCTGGACAACCACTTTGACTGCTCTTTTTGAACCACTAGGGGGCACTATGAAACAACACAGTCATTAGCAAATTAGCAGGGGAGTCCTAAGGGAAGGTATTTCTCCAGCAACCTCAACCTAATGCTGCGTTGCTGAAAAATAAATTTTAGAACAAACATGTCTGTTTTTTACACTTCTCCCTGTTATTCTTCCAGTTTGCATCCCTAAACCTCATCTCTTTCCTTTCCATCCCCCAGTATTTTTTCATACCTTCTTTTTTTTTTTTTAAACCAACCGGTGGTTATGTTGTCTAGAATATGCTAATCTGCTATGCACCGGCAACTCCCTGGGTGAAGATCACTTATTAAAAGCATAGTTGGGAGGGTTTATGCAAATAAAGTCAAATCAAAGCAAGCTTTCCCCTGGTTGGTTATCCCCCCCTTTGCATACACTGAGAATTTGAAGACAACATTTTGTTGCTGATATTTCCTTCCGCAGAGCCTGAGCCACTTTCACATAATGCGTTGCTGTGTGTTTAATGCTAAACTGATGTTGTTCTGATTTTCCTGCTTGTCTGCAAAAGGGAGAAGTTTCATTTCCCGTTGAGTGGATTGACAGATTTGTTCGAAGAAAAAGATGGATAATATCCGCTGTGGCCAAAGGCTGGTGTGAAGTAGTCTGACACAAGACACTGATTAAGCCTCTTGAGATCTGAAGGGATTGCGGGTCTTAGTTTAGAAAGAAAAAGACAAAGGAAAGGAGAGGAGCAAGCAGGCTAAAACACAAAACTGCAAATTGGCTAAGAAGTGTGTGTGTGAGATGTAGCTTTCATGTAAGCAGTTGTTAAGGTCTAACCAACAATCAGGCTTGCTTGAAAAGAACTCCATGGCCATTAGGTAAAGAATCAAGGGATAAACAGATCACAGATCAACAAGG
The DNA here is from genome assembly GCF_001444195.1 of Xiphophorus couchianus. Classification (NCBI taxonomy): domain Eukaryota; kingdom Metazoa; phylum Chordata; class Actinopteri; order Cyprinodontiformes; family Poeciliidae; genus Xiphophorus; species Xiphophorus couchianus. The sequence goes on along the minus strand of NC_040249.1, from coordinate 9,091,808 downwards.
AAAATCTAGGCTGCATTGCTTCTGGCCAGTGTCAACTTCCTATTTCTGTTCATTATTTATAGCTGAGCCTGTTTTAAATATTGGAATAAGATAATGATCCTTTCGGTTGAACCTCTTGACCTGTATATGGTGCCATGTTTATGGGACGGTTATGCATCTGACTCCTAAAATAACCCCTGACCTTTAGCACACCTTTCACAGCACTAATTTAGAGTGCAAGGATAGGTCTGCTATGTTCCATATTTATAATTTGTCACCGAAATTAAATAGAAAGAGGAGAGGTCAGAGACTCCGTCTGCTCGGTGAATATGCTGATCCTGCAGTCTTGTGTTGGGTACTAAATATCACCAGTGTACCAATTACTAGTTTAGCCATACTGGGAATTTTCTGCCTAAAGAGACAAATGAAAGGTTATTAAGTACATTAGTGATTACTCAGCCATGCACTGCAGCCAAGCAGCATAATTGATTAAATAAATTGAATGCTGGTTCATGCTTTTCAAAGCACAGGTTCGCTTTTTCTCATTGTACACACAGGCTTTTAGTGCATAGACCGGTTAGAAGTGAACATTTTTGATCTCTGGTGAGTCATCTTAAAGTCAGGATAAGATAAGAGGAAGCCTAAAGTTGTAAAAGGTCGCAGACTAGATCTAAACCTCACCTTACTGATGAAGCTCATAATTAGAGCAGTATTGGTTATCCTGAGCTGTCGCTGTATGTTGTGATCAGCCTGGGTTGCTGATGGACACACTGAAAATGTTTCCTCCATCTGCTGTTTCTGTTACTCTCCATTTCTGCATGACTTGGAATGTTTGATAAAATTAACTTTGTTCTCTTTCTTTGTGTTTTTCTCCAGGTGTTTCTTTCAGTGTTCAGAAACACGTGGCCTAGTGATTTAGTGATGCAGTGCCTCGTCTTTCTGGGAACAGCCTTTAGCTATGGCACCAGAACTGCCGATAACTCTTTGCTGTGTCTCCATAGATGAAACACATGACCCCTCATGTTGCTGTGTTTAGAGACAAACCCATTGAATGAGTTATTGTGGCAACTGACTACTGCATCTCTGTTCCTCCATCCATCTGTCAGTCCATCCATCTATTGATTAAATTCTGCTTATCTGACATTTAGTGGGGTAACAGGTCTGGACAGGAGACCTAGAAATTTTCCCAACTTATTTTAGAGAATCAAAAGACATTTCCAGGTAAGAAGTTCCTGTAGTGTGTTTTACATCTAGCCCAGGATCTCCTCCCACTATCATCTCCAGAAAATCTCCAAACTCCAAGGCTAACCCACAGAGGAAGCTCAGTTCAGCCTCTTGTATTCAGGATTTTGTTCTTTTGGGTGTGATCCGTATCTCATGCCAATAGGTGAGGGTGGGAAGGTAAGTAGACCTGTAAGTTGAGAGCTTTGCTTTTGGCCTCAGGTCTTTCTTCTTCACAATGGGTCAGAGCAATCACCACTACACTGTAGACAAAGGTCCAATCCGTCTCTTCATCTCCTGCTCTTTCTGCTACATCAATTGCAATTAAGACACTGAAAAACGTTCCACTTTAGACAGTCTGACCCGCAGCTTAAGAGAGCAGTCTACCTTTTTCTGTTTGAAAACCGTGACCTCAGACTTAGAGAAACTGGCTCTTATCCTGTCTGCTTCACAATTGGCTGCTCTGGTGCAAAATGAAGATCATGGCCTGAAGACCCCAACAAAATCACATCAGCTGTAAAAAGTGGAGACGAGATCCTGAAATTCGGAGACTAGAAATCCTCCTCTACATGGCTATCCTTTACAAACCTGCCTACTACTGAAATTCACAAACAGGATTAGGGATAAATGGATACTGGTGGAATCCAAGTAGAAATTTGCTCACAACTTACTCGAATGGACAAAGTTCGTCTGTTTTCAATCCACTGTTCAACAGGCAGAATGAGATTCATATTTCTCCTCCTGACTCTTCTTTGGTATTATGTCAAAGCCTCCTTTCTACTGCTCATAATTCTCAAACTTCAGTCCTTTATGGCAGATGTCCTGCAACTTTCAAAAACATCCCTGATCAAACACAACTTAACGACTAGACTAAAATACCTGAAAATGATCCAAATATTTGATTCAGTCATGTTGAAGCATCAGGTGTGGAACACCAGCCCTCCAGGGTTGAAGTTTGACACCACTGGAGCAAAACCCTTGAAGGCGACAAATGCAAATCTTTTTCCTCCCAGAAATAGTACTATTGGTTAAGAAATCATATTTAACTCAGTGAGAGTTAAATATTATCATTAACCAAGCATACATTTTTAGACATTAAATAGGTCAACTACCATGTTCTCAAAGCCCTAGTCAGGCATGGCAGATGGCCTCAGACTGCACCAAGTTGTCCTAGGCAATTTTTCCTCTTAAAAGAGAGTTGTTCCTGTCTGCTGTTGCTCAAAATGAGGGACTGGTGTAAAATTAGTGACTTGATTAAAGAAGATGGACTTATTTTGGTGACTTTCTAAAACTGGTTTAATAAACTAAATCCATTGCATCATAACTTGGATTAAATAGAAATTTATTTTACTGTTAATCTGTTTCTATTTCTGGTCATGTACCGACTCTGTCTGGGCGCCTTGAGATCACATTTGTTGGGAAATGTCTGTATATAAATTAACTTAATTAAATTTAATTTAGAAGAATTTCTCTTGGGAGCACACTTGCAGAGAAGAACTTTCTGTTTTACAATCATTACAATCAGCTTGCATTATTTAAAACATAAATGGCACTTGTGATGAAGTGTTTTAGAAGGTGAACACTGTAAATAAAAGGAGAAAATTGTTTTTTTTTCCTGTGTTTCCCTTTTGGGCTTTCAGTTTGCTGCACAGACTGAGTCGAGCTGCACAGAACGAAACAAGTTTAACTGTTCTGTTACAAGGACAAACCCAAAATTCACCATTCCTTGTTCAGATGTATTTGTTAACAGAGAGTTGACAGATCAACTAAAACACCTTACAGGCAGGTTTGTTGTGCTGTCGCAGATGAAAATGTGCTTTCACCAACTGATTATTACTTTATAATGAAAAGGTCAACTTTGGTAAAACATGACTTATCTTCCTCTTCGAGATGTGGTATTTTTTTTTCCCAAAATACAACTTGTAATCAAATTCAATTGCACATAATCATCCAAAAAAAATTCCCTCTATTTTGATTCTAATCTCCAATAGGGCCTGTTGACTCTTATAAAATATGGCATATTATGACCAATCAATTCAAAAATAAGTCTTACGTTCTGCAATGTATCCTGCAGGAATCAAGTAATTTGTTTTAGGCCATATATATATATGGCCTAAAACATATGAGGCTTTTGTACATATATATATATATATATATAATCTTTTTTACTTTGGGGTTTCTGGCAATTTCTTCTTAACACATCATTTATGCCTGAATGTTGTTGTTTGTGATTGGTCAGAAATTTGAATTGGGTCTGGATCATCCAGTAAAGCTGAAATCTTGTCAGTGTTAATAAAGCAAGTTCTGAACTTTTTGCATAAAGTATCAAACCTCCTGGTCAGAAAGAACTCTGTCCACCTTTGAGATATTAACAAATTTGCTACAAAAAATAAATAAATAAATAAATAAATAAACACAAAAAAAAAACAGCAAAACTATTTCAGAAATAATTCAAGTGTTTTTCTAAGTTCATGACTCCTTGGGCTGGCTGCGATGAAGATGGAAACTTTCATGGCTTTGTCAAAGTAAAGTAAAATTTTTTTTTTTTCATGCTGAAGTAATTTACTGTATTTTGAAGAGCAACACAATGCTTTTAATGAGGACTGTTGAACTGTATAATGTCAACTCATATCAAAGATGAAGTATGCTTACTAGGATTTAACTGTCATTCAAAACATAGCTAAACACAGGAGGCAAAAATGTCTGAGTGCAACATCTAAGTATTTTTTGAAACATAATGGATATAAAAATAACTCTCGAATCATTCTGGGTAACAGCAGAAGCAGCAGCAACAACCTACAGACGGATTTATGTATGTGGATGACAAATTCAACAGCAAGTTTTGCCTAGCCCCTATTCATTTAGACAGATGCATTCCTCTGTGTCTTTGTGGGTCAGTTCAATAAGGTTTGTACTATGGGAGAATCACTTGAGCACATTTCAGTGTTTAACCCGAGCACAAACCCCATCAGCCCTGTAGAGGCAGCTGTGGATGATTCCTTAATCCAAGCAGACACAGAGAGAGAGATTCATAAAGACAGAAAGGCTTCCAACAGCATCCTCCCCGCTGCACGCTGGCAGGGATGAAATTCCCTAATGCGAATGCAGAGGGGTTCGTCGACTGCAAAGTCTAATTGCAATATTAATCAATTACAGAGAATAAAAGGCTCATTTTTATGCTTGCCATGGGTGGCTGGTGTACTGACTTCCTGTAGTCTTTATTCACAGGATCATATGAGGCTTTTGTTTTACTGTGAGAAACTGAAATTATTCCACCTCACATTAACATTTGCATATTCACGAAGACACACCAACGAAGGGCTACGGGATCCACATCATACAAGCAGAGACTATGTAATGGTTGCTTGACTCCTGTTGATATAGTTTCACAGAATCAGCTCTGCATTAATAGTGAGCACAGTTCAATAATGTCTCAGTCTGGATGAAAGCAGCCCCCAGCACTACACCCCTGCCTCTGCTCCCCCCCTGTCCCCAACTCTCCTAAAAACCATCAGAGGGCAATCGATGCGCTTTCATCCCAAGGACGGAAATTGCACTCATATGGCTCAGACTCTATGAAGGTCCCCCATCCAAATCCAAATCATTAACATCAAACTTGGAGCAAAGAAATCAAAATGTCAGTCTCCCCTGCAATTGCAAGGCGGATGAGCATTGCCCCTATTTCTTATACATTTCCATTCTTCTTGCATCTACTCTTACAGAAGCCTACTGTGTGTATTGGATATTGAAACATGAGACAATTGGAAAAAAACTTCTTTAAATGAATCAGGCCCTTCCACAAACAACTACCTAAACTGCCACATGCGGTAGAAGCCACATAATCGAACAAATGAAAACATATTACAAGTAAGAAAACATATATTACATGTTGATCAACACTACTGTTGTTTGGGAAATACAAACAGTAAAGCTAATTGTAAAACATTAAGTATTCACTTATTTATTGTTAATGTTAAAAATGTGACTACAGTTATAAAACAGTGCAGAAAAACAACATAATGGTCTAACAGCTTCTCTTTCTGTTCACTGAGATCAAGTTCAATGGGAGAAATCCAACATATAGAACTGAAGGGAGATGAGAATCATACAAGCAGAGACTATGTAATGGTCTCTGCCTGTAATGGTCTGGTCTCTGTAACTATGTAAGAATCGAGCTGAACCGAATAGGAATGACCAGGCTAAGGCAAAAGTAATGATAAAAAAGATCCCTTCTTTCACTTTACATGTACGTACGTAAGCAATGCTATCCATATTATTAAATGTTACATCAATAGATTTAACCTTCTGACCATGAAGGTCCACCTCATTTTATCACTTAGACCTCAGTCATTGTTAGCAGTGGATATGGCTAAGAGACCTGAAAAGCACTTAATGATGTGTTTTTCATCAACCACTGTAATTCTGATGCACATGGATAATTTGCTGTATGTTCAGGTTTTTGCATTTAGTTAAGCCTAACAACAGATTATATCTCACGCCACTGCTGACAGCAGAATTTGTGGGATTACTTTCTTAACCTTTGCATTTCCTTCTTTGTTTACCTACCCTATCCATGAAAATTATTTAAAAAAGCATCGCTTATCAGGTTATTTTTGATTCAAGACACATACAGACCAAATAATATATTAATTTACAGGAAAAGCCATAGATGTTCAAAGGGAACGTCGAAGCACAGAGGCATTAATTTTAACATTCATCCTTTTGATCATCTAGCAGTAATTTTAGGTTCAATGTAAGCCAAGGCCTTCTTCTGATGCATTCTACTGAAACAAACACATAGACTACTTTTGTTAATCCTCTCCCACTCTTGTTTTTTTTTTTTTTTTGTCTCTGCAGGATCTGTGTCTTTCTGAAGCTCATTACGCTTGCTGCCTTAAGTCAGAATGCTACTTGTGTGTTTGAAAGACAATTGGCCTACTTGCATTTGTCAACACTTATAGGCTTAACATTGTGCACACTGCAGCAAGCAGCAGAAAAAGCTAATCCTGGAAGGCTATGTAGTTGTGAAAGCAATTAGCAATCTAAAAATGACACCATCTCAATTTATTGCGAACTGAAATAATAGAAGACAGATGTCAGAAATTATACAATTACTCTTCAGTAAAATAAACTAGTGCACTTATAGGTTAGCAGTTATTTTTCTTCACCAGCATGGATTGTGATCAGTACAAACTATTATCTTCAGTTCAGATTCACACCTAATATGAAGCTGTTTGTTGAATCTGTTCTTCTTAAGCAAGGACTTTGCTTCTAAACATGTGCCAAACATAGCACAAAACTTTAGCTAGCTTGTGAAACTTTATTAATTGGTTGTTAATTTATCTGTCGAAGAAACACATTTATTGAATTAATTAAACATGAGTATTTTCCCACATACTTATTTTTCTTGTTTTTTTTGCCTGTGTTTCTTCACGGTTTTTCCATTTAGGTCAATCTGCTTTGAGGTTGTTGGAAAAACTTTCAGTTTGCTTTTAACCAGATTGCATTGTAAAGGTGCCTTGTGAATACCAAAGTGTAGACATCGTAATAGTCAAGCTATAAACGGTAAACAATAAATAAATTATTAATAATTAGAAATAGCTTAAAGAAGACAATATATTTTATCTTCAGCACACCTTAAGTTTAAGGAAACAGTAGAGTATTAAATAAGTTGTATTTGGTTGCAATATTTGGTTTTTTGCAAAGGGCCATTTTAAATTTCCTTGAAATAATAAAAAGGTATTTTTTCTGTTTATTTGTGATGGTTAAATAAACCATTTGCCTGGTAGAAGTGTGCAATTCCACTTTATCATTTGCTCAGTGTTACTGAAAGTCCTTCGCCATGAAATAATATGCTTTCTTTAGCATTTTTGGCAAAGCTCTGAGCACAAAGTTTCAGTTCTTCACACTTTAGCTTATCACAACCATACGCATTTTTCCTGCTGGGCATCAATCATTTTAAATTTCAGAGCGCAAAGCAGTTGCTTGTGAAAAACTGTATTTATACATGTAAAACTGTCAAATTAATGTTGATTTGAACTGAAGTTTCCTGTGGTGCACAAATCTCTCCAAAGTGCTCGTCTTTTAATTTTCACAGAAGAAAAAGATGCTGCTGCTTGAAAGTGGGAAATCCTACAACAAAACATGATCTAACTTAATAATTTCATGCAGTTCTGAATTACTCCATGATGGCTGCATTCCTGGAGTGGTATTAACTGCTTATTCAAAAGAGATTGTTTTATTAATTCCATCTGTAAGACATCAGTCTTTTGTAAAATTGTTCTGAAAGATTTCTGCTCTGGAACAACACGGGAACCATCAAGTCTCAACAGCTGTCATGAACTGATATTCCAGGAAGCAGGAACTGATCTTTGTCAAGGACTAAAATTTTCGTCCACTGTGATACAAGTTATACATTTAAATGAACAGAGAGTGCTAACCAAGAACAAATGCAAATTGAGGACACTGTACCAACTGCTAAGCATGGTGGTGGCAGCATCATGCTGTGGAGTTTTTTTTTTTAACACTAGTACTGTTGGTTTTTTAGATTTTCATTTATTCAAAATGAATAGCAAAGCAAAATCCTGTAAATTAACCTAGAGTTGAAACTTGATTTAAAAATTTTTTTTTTGGATTACAAAAAAGAGGCTGAGCCTTTTTCAGGAAACTGACCAATTTAAATATCTTACATAAATTCAACCTAGAATGATAGATAGATGGTAAAACTATATAGCACAGTGAATTTATTAAGGATCTGAAAGCTCTGTGTCTTATGACCACAAGTACCACCAGCTTATTCTTTAAGAGTAAAGACAATTAACCTTACAATGGGGATGTAGCCACATACTGATTTGCTATTGCAACTACTCCTTGTGGAAAAACAAACAAACAAAACAAAAACATTTACTGGCTTAAAAGCAACACTTACACAATTATATTTGGGACAAATTATATGGATTTTGTGTCTTTGAAACCAAAAACCTTTGAATAGCTATGCAATATGTTTCAGAACACAATTCACAAGTTTGACAAAAATCAGGTGAAACATTGAAGAGAAAAATAAACAAACATCATACTGATACAATCATATCTTACTTTTATGTTAAATCCATCACCTTAAATTTTGGTTGACTTCAGGTTCTTAATTTTGATATATTAGTTGGAATTTTTGAACAATGTCAAATCTACTGATCGAAACACGTCACTCTAAAAAGTTTATATCACTTTCCAAACTTTATAAGCCTTCAAGTTTGTTTCGGTACTTTCTTGGCTTGTTACTGCAGTGCAATAGTTTGAAACAAACAAACAAACAAAAAAAAAAAACCTTTAAAAAGTTGTCCTGATTTGTTTATTTATTCTGCTCCTCTAGTGAAAGTGAATAAGGGAAGGGGTTACATATTTTATTCTACGTTTCATGGCAACAAAGCACCAACAATGAAGCAAAAATGTGTTAAAAAATGTCTCATCTAATCAAATAAACAAGATGAATTCTTTGCTTCAATTTAGATAATTGCCATTTCCATTTTTGTACATTTAGTTGGCTTTCAAAGCTGTTATTCCATAATAATGCTGAAGTTAAAAAAGCTACAATCCGTATTTGCAGCAATGTTGCTCATTAAAAATCCAAAGGTTTCTCCAACAGGAAATTTTAGCATGACTGTTGAATAGGAGGATCTTAAAAAGAAATAAAACCTTGTTTGTGCAGCATAATATAGTATTCTCTGTGGATTAAATCTCAGGGATTAAGTGAATTTTAATTTTGATTTCATGAAAAAATATTTTCTTTGCACTTTGTCACTCGTAAATGTTTCAGGTCCTCAAAATGCTGAAAAAAAAAATAGCCGTTTGTGAATGTGATTGCCATCCTTAAATAATTAATTACCTTTGAGTAACCCCAGCGTTTGGATTTTCAAAGGTTTTGGTGAACTACACTGAGAGTGATTACTCCTGAATGATGAAAGCATAGCCCATGACTGGCCTGTTTATTACTAAAATTACTACAAAAACACATCAATCACATATTTAAATACACACACCACAAGCCAAAACGACACCTAGAACATTTTAAGCCTCACTTACATGAGTTCAGGTCAGGGTTCACAATTGCACAAAATATACAAAACGACATACACAAACGTTCCAAGATGAAAACCTCTGCTGACCAGAGAGAGCACAACGGTTGATCTGATTGAACTTCCAGTGAGTTAATGTAACCCCTGTTTGGTTATAGCTTTTTACTCCTAAGAAATAAAATTATAGTTTGAAAATTATATTTTTTACTTACTCAGGTTGTCAATTGATATTAAAATGTGTTTGATAATTGAGACATTCAAGGGTAACAAACAAAAAACAGAATCTATATGGGCAAATACTTTTTTAGTGTAGACTGGGGTGATATCTGACAGTCCATTGTTGAGCATTTGCAGTATAAAAGCAGTGGTTAAACATCAGCTTGAGGGAGTGGGTCAACAGCCTAGATACTGTCTCACAAACACACAATCTCATCAGTGAAAAGGACAGAATCGTTTTTTTTGACATGAATCAGTGTTGACATGTTCTTATTTCTTGAGCCGAAGCTTCCCCCCCAACCCCAAAACTCCAAGACGAACCGTATGGAAATACTGTGGCATCTGCTGATGCTGGAGACACGGCTGCCTCGGTCAATAGGCCAGAGCTACTCAGGAGCAGGCGGCAGAGCCATCAGAGTCGGATCAAACAGTTTGATCTGTAAAGACCCTGACTTGAGACACAAATTGACTGGAGAGGTGCGAGAGAGACACCTCTCGCACAGTCAGATAACTTTCACAGTTCATAGACACAAGGAAAGGACACGTTTTTGGGGCCACGCAACAGTCATTAAATTCATGCTATTTTTGTATTCCGCGCACGCATCCACTGAAGATCTGTCGCAGTAGTTTTGATAACACAGGAGGCGGACTCACCTTTGCCCCAGACTCCTGGGCGCGTTGATGATGGAAGGACTTATGCTATTAGACACCACAGGAAAGGATTTCTCTCTTGTTACTCTCCTGACTGCTGATTTAACACCCAGCGCTATCTGTTACAAGGAGACCAGTTTGCTGCTACAGGCGCTTCTGGTAGTAGTATATTATTTGCTTCCACTTGGATGGATGTACTTTACATGACATTAAACAAAAGCAATATAGACGCTGCCTGGTGCAACTCCGCTTCTCACTCTCCTCCAATCTCCTCCTTCGTTCTTCGGAGCGTGGGAGCTTCATGCATGATTAATCTCCCAAATCTAACATCTCCTAATCGGATCTCTATATACAGAGAATATTGTGCGTAATTAATGGTCACATGTGTGAAAAAAAACCCAACAAAGATGTTGTTGTTTACACATGTGTGCTCAAATTAGCAATTATGTACTTGTAATAAAATCTGGACCCAGCATTGAATCTTTAAATATGCATAAACATAGTATGAATCTAGCATTTACTCTTTGCTGCAAAGTGATGTTAATATCTTGAGAAGAGGTACATAAAAAGCTTAATGTGTTCTACTGCACACATCCACATCAAACTTGTCAAGTGATCATAATCTGCTCTCCCCATGATGTCTGGTATACCGTCACATCTCGCAGAGTTTATTTTGTATTCCAGGGACTCCTTTAAAAGAAAAATCATATGGAAGTGACAGTTTCTTGTCAAATGTAATGACCTCCTACTTGGAAATCTTGATAGTCTGCTACTGGGGTACATTTAGTGTATCTACTGTAAATAAGCTCATACGGTGGACTTTCTTCAGTAACTTGAGATACAGAGGGTTTAATGTAACATTTTCTCTCATTTTTTCTCCACATTTTATTTCAATAGATCTTACTTAAGCAAGGTGCCTAGTTATATGAAAATTGCTTATGGTATGTTTATGTTTATTTCATGTTCCTTTTTTATTGTTTACATGTCCTGGGGGATTATTTAGTTTAAACTACTCTGGTCATGTTGCAATATAGCAGCAAAGAGGCTACCATATTACAAGGGAGAAAGACATATTAATGTTGTGTGAATGATATACATTTAAGCATATTTTTAATAATCCAGTATGGGGTCAATATTGCCTCAAACTACTTGTTACTCTTTACAGCGGAGACCCTTAAAAAAGTGGTAGTTGTTGCATTTCAAATCTTTTTTTTAAATGTCTGCAAAGAGTGATATTAACCTTGTGACATACTATTGTCCTCATTGTCTTCTACATTTCACTACAGGTGATATTTTGCAAGTCCCAAAATGGAAACTTTTACACAAACATTTCAACCTTTTTTCCAAGATGATGCCTCTTATCACAGTATATCTGCCTTTTGTCTCTATAACATAAGAATACTGTCACAATTTGTTTGTGAAACAATTTTAAAATGTCCATTGAAAGAATGTAACAAATAATAATAATAGTAACAATAATAATAATAATAATAATAACTTATTTCCCTAAGCAGTAGCACAGGGTAAATTTCACACTCTTGACCTCAATAAACAAACAACATACATTATATTACCAAACATATTTGTATACCTCTCTGAATCTTTGAAATCAAGAGTTTGAATTATTTCATTGGCTGCAAAAAATCCAGCACCTAGGAATGTAGATTGCTTTTAAAAACATTTGTGAAAAACATGTTTTTTCAGAAAAAATATGGAACTCTGCAAATCTCACCATGGTACTGTAAAAGGATGACACCTGTGCAATAAGTTCAATCATGAAGTTTTCTCTTCACAGAATATTCCACATGCCTTCCACAGGTCAGTGGTTCTAACAAAGTGGAAGTGATTGGGAATCTACAAAGTAATAGCCAGATGATATCACAGACAGGGGTCAGTGGATACTGACGCAAATGGCGTGCAAAGGTCTCCAACTTTCTGTAGTCAATAGCTACAGATCTGCAAACATTATGTGGTCTTTAGATTTACTCAAATGCTGTGTACAGAGAACATCATGGAATGGATTTTAATGGCCAAGCTTCTGCATCTAATCCTTACATCACCAAATGCAAAGTGTTGAATGTGGTTGTATGAATCATATGACCAATGGACTGTGGATCAGCGGGGACTTGATTTTTTGCAGTGACAGATCTGTGCCTTTGTCTGGCATTCAAATGGACGAGCCTGGTTTAGCAACTGTCAGGGGAGCTGCATTGTGTAACTTGTCAGCTTGGTGGAGGAGGTATTATGGTGTGGGGTTGTTTTTTAAGAGTTGAGCTTTGCTCTTTCTAGTGAAATGAACTCTCAATGCCTCAGCACACCCAGATATTTTGGGTAATTTTATTCTCCAAGCATTGTAGGAACAATTTGGGGATAGCCACTTCCTGCTTCAACATGACTATTAACCAATGCACAAGCAACATCCATACAGAGATACATCAGAGAGTAAAATGTGAAAGAACCTGACTCGAATGCACAGATTACTTCTATCCGCTCGATGGAATTCGTCTGGGATGCATTAGAACAGAGATTGTGAGCCAACCTTTCTCCTACAACATTAATGTCTAACCTAACAAATGCACTTATGAATGAATGACAAAATTCCCTCAAACTAATTTACAAACCTGGTGGAAACGCTTGAGTTGAAGCTTTTGTAGCTGCAAAGGGTGAGCCAACATCATTACAAATAATCTGGATCAGGGACAGGATGCCACTCAGATTCATTTTTGTGTCACTGCAGACAAGCAAATACTTTTGTTGCAATGGGGTTAATCAGAAACAGAAATATTTAATATAAAATAAGACTATGTTTCACAACATGTGCAGAATAATTAGAGTGACAGCTGGTATAGCTATCACGATGTTTGTTTTGACAGAATTCTCTTACCCTGATGATTTATTGAAAAGCGTTAAAAATTAAATTAGAGGAAAATAGTGATTTAGTCCAATGTTGATCCAGCAAACAAACAAAAAAAACAGAAAAGCAAAGCAGGCACAGGTTAATTCATGTGCGGATGAAACTTTCCAAATTATTTTACCATTTCTCATTGACTGGAAAATTGTCCTTATATATTTGCATTATACTGTATATTGCACAGATAATTGTAGGCTCAAGAATAGATGTGATTAATGGTTTAAAAAATATGACAACAAAAGCTATATTAATTCAATTGATAGAGTGTAATAATAATGTAATTATAACTGAGTGTACTTGTCTTTTCACTGCCCATTAAATACAATGGTACTTTTAAAAATATACAGTTAAAATGTTGAAGTTAACGTCTCTTGAGACCCATCCACAGTTCAAGTTTGGATGTAATCAATTAACAGAACAAAAAGCAAAAGTACTTGTCAACACTGGAGAATACAGAGGATGATCTCACCTGGTTAGGAGAAGGTCTGTCCTCTGAAGCGCACAGAGTTAGCAGAGACAAGACAAAACATGTGAATGAAGGGGGGCAGGTGGAACAGTACAGCTGCATACAGTTATATTGAAGGTGAAAGAGTTTAAGTACTCGGGGCCATTCATCTGAAGCAATGGTGAGTGGACAAGAGAAAAAGAGAATAAAGGAAATACTGGTTGAAGATGAGTGTCAGGAATAAACTGATGTAAAACGGTGGATGCAAGAGTGAAAGGGGAGGTGTACAAGGTGGCAGTGAAACCTGTTGAAAAGTATTTTGGAGACGCACAAATTAACAATAAGGCAGTGATGATAGGTGGAGGGGGTCGGCCTGGATTTTCATTAGGGAGTGATCAAAAATGCACAGATTTAGTGGTGAGTAAATCAGTGGGACAGCTCAGGTTGAGCAGTTTGAAGGCAAAGTTAGTGGAGCAACACTGCGATGGTTTGGACATGTGCACAGGAGAGATACACTATACAAAGAATGTTAAATATGGAGGTGCCAAGGAATGGGAAAAAAGAAAAACCACATAGCAGCTTGTGAAGGAGGATATGGAGAGGGCTGCTGCGACAGAGGAGGATGCTATAAAACATAGAACATTTTTAGTTATGTCATTTTTAAGTTTCCAATTTTCTTGACGGTTCTAAGGAAACTGCCAGAGTCAGACAGATACCTGATTATTCTTTCTGTTCAGTTTGCAATCATTGTCAGTGGTTTCTGTTCTGCTGTGCGAGAGATTTTTCTGAAAACTGAAACACATGCAGACTGAAAACTGTGGCACCTAGAGTGTGAATTTTGACTCATGTTCTGCTATGCCAACCTAAACCAAGGCTAAAAAAATCAGAACAAAAATATCAGGAGGTTGATTTAATTATGCTTTTTGATCTACTCCCTTTAGAGATTTACTGTAGGGTCAACCCAGGAGTTGCTACAGATTATATAGTTGGACAGAAAGTTCCAGGATGTTCTTCAGGAGAAGGGGGTAGGCAGAGACAGTAAGGCTGGGATGATAGAAAGATTCAAATTTTAAGATTAAAACCATTCCCAAAACTGTAACCAAAAAATTTCAGTATAAAATTTTATACAAGTAAAAGTCTTGCCTGAGTCAATGCGTTGCAGACCCTTGTTTGTCTCCACCAGTTCTGCACATCTAAAAACTGAGATTCTTTTGCCAATTTTCAGCTCAGTTAGTTTGGACAGAAAACATCTGTGAACAGTGATCTCCAACAATTTCAACAGATTGTTTTTTATGCGAGTTGCACTTTGACTGGGCCATTCTAGCACATCTAAACCATTTTAAAGTAGATCTCATACTAAGCTCTCTTTAGAATAATTCATCTGTTGAAAGGTGAACCTTTGCCGTCTTCTCAAGTCTTTTGCTCATCTAAACGGTTTTTTTGTAGGATTCCCCTGTATTGAGCCCCACCCATCTTTTCCTCTTCTAAGACCAGCTTCCCTGACACACAGCATAATGGTGCCACCACCATGTGTTCCTCTGAGGTTCTTATGTTAGCAGTACACTGCTACTTTTTCCACTACACATTGCATAAAAGACAAAACTTTTGGTCTCCTCTGACCAGAACCTCTTATACCCCTTATGCTCTGTATTTGTTTTCCTATCATTCTTCTATTCTTCAACACTGTCAACAGACTCTTTCCTCTGATCTGTGGATCACTGCAGCTCTTCCAGAGTTACCACGGACCTCCTGGCAACTTCTCTCATTATTGCTTTATTTTTGCGGGACCTGCCAGTTTCGAAGGATGGTTATCTCTAAGTTTACAATAGTGCCATGCTCATTCAATTGTCTTATAATAAATTGACCAGAGTTGATCAAACTTTAGTTGTTGTGTGATAACGAAACACGGTTTTAAGATTCCTCAAACCTACCCTCCCTGACCGCGCTGCAGCGTCTTCATGTTGCTGTTCATTAGTGTTTTCCAACAAAGACTTTAAAGTGACAGCTGCATCTATATTGAGATTAAATTTCAAATATGTGGACTCTGTTTACTAATTAGGTGACTTCTGAAGGGAGCTGGTTGCATTAGTTTGTATTTTGACATCATCAAATTACAGATTCAAATTTTTTCATGTAAAACATTTTGAAATTAAGTTATGCTTCCTCCACCTCCACATTATGCTTTCCTCTATGTCGGAATGTCACATCAAATTTGAATCAAACATACAGAAGTTTGTGGTTTAAAAGTGATAATAAGGTCAAATACTTTAAAAGACCGTAATCCATAATTTCTTCCTTAATCTAAAACACACTCTTGAAAATGCTTTTGGTCATCCTCACTGCCATTTCTAGTTCGAGCATCTATGTTTCAATTCCCACTAATTAGACAGTGGTGCAGAATCTTGAGTTACCTTCTAAATATCCGTAGTGGATGTGTGAAAAAACCCAGAGAAGTGTTTAATTGGTTGTCACCTGAAGGTGGTGCAAACACAGTCAACAACTTTTCCTATCAGGAAATGTTACATTTGTTGATTTTGTTTTTTTTGAGATCGGGTTATAGACGTCCATTCTGGCATCTCATTTGATGTGACATTTCGGTATATCTGCTTGTGTCTAGAACTTATGCTAATTTTTCTGTATAAGTAATTTATGTCCTAGGGATTTTGTAACAAAAAATATTTTAATTCACTTGCTCAGCTTCTATCTTAAACGGTACTACTTTTTGAACAAGTTGTGCGATGTTAACATGTAGCACACGGTTCCAAACATTATTTACACAAACAGCAAACACGGGGCAATGTTTGCTCTCATTTGGACTGGTTTTACAGGCAACCTCTTGGCAGATAGCACTTTTTTTTTTGTTTGCCAATAGACCTCTTTTTCTTTCCTGCAACTCCTAATGGGAATATCTGGCTCTCTAGCATCTAAATGCTTCACCAATGAGAGACAAACTTCAGTCTGTTTGCTGTTCTGGGCAGTGAAATTTCCATGTACTGGTTTCAACTCAGTTTATGCTTAATAGAGCTGGCAGCAACGAGGCTGATGAGAGCAGTGGCTATGAGCCAAAAATAATGCAGTGAAAGATGTGAAGCCAAGAGAAAATAGGTAGACAAAAAAACCCCTAAAACAATCAGTACAGTTAAGGGAAGGAGGAGAGTTAGATCATTATGTTTCAGTCATTACCGCAGGTTGAAACTTTCTCTTTTTACTCCAAAATAAATTAATGGACAAAAAGATAAAAATACCGTCCAATTTTTGTATCTCTATAGATCCAAATACTGTTGTTTATGAGTGCAGAGCATATAGATTCTTGTGGTGCATTGCTGTACAGGTGGAAAAATTTCTCCACCTCCTGAGATGCAAACTCAATATAAACTCAATTCAGTGCTGTGGAGTGGTGTTCCTCTTGTGGTTTCACATGGGTCTAGTGTTCATGCAGAGTCAAAATGTAGCCCCCATCTGTCAACATATGGACTATGCATCATGGAAACACTTGTTTTTCTTTTCAGTGAGCACTGGCATTATTGAAATTTCATTATTATTCAGCAACGACATTATTTTGACCAGTCTAGCCGTGAAAAACAGAAAAAAATGTGTTGAAAACTTGTTATTGTTTTTATGCTCACTTGGTCTGTTTCTCTGGATGAATGATTACTTTGTTGATGAGGGTCTTAAAACAAAGTAAAATATTTCCACTGAAAACATTTTTATTCTATTAACTAGATCACAGTATTAAATGGACAGACTCGAGATGAGCCAGTCAAGTAAAAGCTATTCTTCCCATCACTTGCCCCAACTTCTAGTGCAACAAATTTATCACTGGATCCTGACTCGATGCACCCACACATGACTGTGATCTCCAAATCTAGCAATACTTTATCTGACTTAAAGACTTCGCATACTTCTCCGTGTTTGCAACTGAACGCTATTCATACCTCGCCAAGACGTTTGATTCTATTTTTATGTGAGCTGAAAAGCAGCATTTTACCAAATACACACTCACTGGCCACATTATTTGGCTTTTACATAATTTGTTGACACAGTCAGTAAATAAATCAATGATATATCAGAAATTCAACACATTCTGACAGAAGCCAATTTCAAAGTGTCCAATGTCAATTTTTAAAATAATCTTTGATAAATGCAGCATTAACAACTGAAAGTAATATAGTTACTTGATTGTGTTATAGAAATGGACGATGTGCTTTGAAAATATATAATACTGCTAGCATATTTTTTGCTTTCCTCCCCCTCTAGTCATGATCTAATTCATGTTTTTCCATATGTCCTGTGTGTTTGGGCAACCCTTTGATTGAGAGATTGAATTTTCCTGTTGTCTTTGTGGTAAAAATCTGGGCTGCACACACGTCTCTGAAGAGTCCTCATGGATCCTTCAGGAACACAGGTTTCATGATTGAAGCATAGTCTAGTAAATTTGCTGAGTGGTATATTCTCCAGGTCTTTCTGTTGATATTAAAAATGCTGATGTTGAACATAAAAGACAAATCTAAAGCTTTTGGAATGATTTTCCAAAAGTCCTGCTCACGGCATTAATAAAAACATATGAACTATGTTTAAAAGTCAGATTTAGGCAAACAACCAACACATTTCGCTTAGTTCTGCCAACTCTGCCGTTGACATTCTTGGCAGAACTAAATGAGCAAAATTTGCTGAAACCTATCCAACATAAATTCTGTGATAGTCCTTGAAGGTAATCAGAAGCACCTACCTCTGATGCAGGGAGGAATTTAAATCTGAAACCATTCAAGCTCCACATCAATATTAAGATACAACACTTTTTGAACCACAATAAAGAAGATAAACCAGAAGAGCTCAACTATTATCAGAAAAACAAAAATGCCAGACTGGAACTTGGCAAAATTCCTGCTGAACACAGATAACCAGTACCTTATGCAACGCTTTGTTTTTGTTTATCATGTAGTTGAAGTCTGTGATTGTAATGTGAGAAAATATGAAATGGTCTGAGGGGTAGGAAGTGCACACAATGTACATTTGCATGTATAAAATCTTGACTATTTTGTTGGTTTTGAAAGTTCTTCTGTATCTTTACAAAATGCAGCAATTTTGTTTTGGGAGTGCCTGGATTTATTTGATGTGTGAGCTTCTGTTTAGCAAGAAGTGCAAACACACAAAATCCAAACAAATAGCTTCAAACTTATTGTGTCATTATATTTATGCTGAGCACTCAGTGACTGTCTGTAACTTTTATTACCTTCTCCATGAAGCCAGAAAGCCATCAAGAATTTATTAAAAAGGAGTTCTTAAACACATTTTAAAAGATTTAAAGGATCACTCCTCTTGTTTCTCCTTATAGTTGTAAATGTGTGAGACAATTAGGTTTTGGTTGCAGCTACCATGAATAAAATGAGAAAAACCCTTATTTAACTGGAAGAGCAATTATGGGATATGTATGTGGAACACACTGAATCAGTGTAATGAAAGTCTGCCATTGTCCTGCCTGATGGTTTCATCATTGACATTTTAATTGGTGATTTTCAGCTCTCATTTTGCCCCGAAAATATACTCATGGCAGTGAAAGTTTCTAGGACATTTCAGACAGAATGTTAGCTTCTAAGCTGGTCTCATATACAGTCATTCACACTGATGCAAACACACACATGCATTCATATATCCACACACACACACACATTGTGGAGTCATTGAAATTGAGTAGTCTGACTGAGCCCTGTGTGGGCTCAGTGACAGCGTTGATTAAACATTAAGCAAGAGATATAATGCCATTTTACCACTGTGACTTACCCAGCCCCTTCGTACTATCATTTCATCTTTGCCCTTGAACTCAAACACATAGCAGGCTGACAGGATAGAAAGAATAATGATAATGAATTATGCATAAATAAGAACTTGAATTTGTCTTTATTCAACTTTGGAAACTTGGTGCATTTGAGGACCCCTGAGTGTTATTTGTCATTCTGCTGACAGGAAACATTTGAGTCGTTACCTTTTAAAAAAATGGCTCAGGATTTCCAGCAAAATGAACGGTTTTTCATAACCTTCTTAGTGCCATTTTAAGTCTGCCATATTACTAATGGGCACAAAAGCAAAGAAGCAGAGAATTAAAACAATTTGTTTGCTGTTGAAGTTTCAACCTCCTTTTATTATGTGCTGGCTAAAATCAATCAATCCTTTGCAATATGTACCAAAACTATTGGGTCACTTGACTTTCCAAACACATTAACTTTGAGGACACCTCATTACTAATAGAAAGGCTTTAATAGAACATGGTTCTTCCTTTGCAGCTACAAAAGCTTTACCTATTCTGCAAATGCTGTTCACAAGGTTAAGAAGTGTTTTATAGCAATATGTGACAACACTTTCAGGTGAGGTCTGTCTCACCAAACCATGTCTGTATTTCTTTGTAGATCTTCCTTGTAGACTGGTGCACATTCAGATTAGAACCAGATGGTGCCGTCTAAATCCTTTAATGTCTAATTATACAGAAGTTCCTTTCACTGGAATTAAGTGATGAGGCAACTCCAAAGGCAGCATGCTTTACACAACTGCATCAGACATGAAGCATTGTACTTGGTGAAGTAAGGCTTAGATACAGCTGCTCTGACAAGGATCTAAATGGGTTTCGTTCTATGAGTTTCCCTAAGTGCATTTCTTGAGTTCTCTGAAGGCCACATGCAATAGAAGTGTATAACTGAGTCATGAGAAAGCATTATCTCATGACTCAGTCCATGTGCCTCAGCATCTGCTAATCCCACTCTGTGGTTTTAGATGGCCTTCAACATCATGGATGAGTTGTTGTCATCCCCAACTTTTTCAACATAGTTTTGATGCCAAAAACAGTCGGCAGCAGAAAATATAGTCAATGAAGAAATTTCATGACTGGACGTCTTATAGAGGTGGAATCCTATGATGGATTTCACTGAGTCATTGAGGTCTTCACATTCTCTCACAAATGTTTGCAAAAGCAGACGGCATGTCTACATTTTCTACACCCATAACAGATGTGACTAGAACCCCTGAAATCAAATACATGGATTGGTGAATTAATACTTTTTGGGAAATTCCAGTTGATTGTAACATGTCTTTGATATAGTTATGTCTTTCATCCTGCTTTTATGCAAAGACTTTTAGTCTGAGGTCAGCATGCTTGCTCTCGGTTTTTATAACAACTTATTGTAATTTGGAACACCTGCATTTCATGATTTGGATGGGTGAAAGTATACTTTGTTGCAGTATTTAGTCGTTCACGTAATTTGTTTTTCACAAAGCAAAGCTTTTCACTTCAATGTGGTGCTTTGTTTTTAACCATTATACATCTTGAAAACAAAATACATAGAATAAAAAACATCTGCAATCAGTTACATTGATTGTAAATGTCATAATAAGTGATAGTTAACAGAATGGAGTATTGCCAAGTATGACTAGTACAATAATTTGTGTCATTTTGAGTTGTCATTGGGTAAGTACTTATACTTTATTCTATGCACCATGAACAAAAAAAACATGTGGGATTTTTTTAATACTGCACAATTCTAACCAGGAAGGCCAGACTGGATTTTTAACCAACTATATCCCATGGCAGGACCCACAACGCTGATATTCAGCACAACTACCAAAAATAATCCCCAAGCAGAGAGACAAATGAGTCCAGTTGCAATTCACAGAATAACAGCACATTAAGTGACACGCATTGTAGCGTGTGATCAAAAAAAACATTTAGAACACAAAAGCCAATTTGAGCACAAATCACAAAAGTAAGTCCTCTAAATTATTTTTATTTATTTATGCAGTCTCTATCAAGTGTATCCCACAAAATGTCTACATAATTTGTAAAACTGCTGTGCTGCACGTCACATGACTAATTGAGGTTATACTAATTGAATATGTAGTTTTCAAGAGCCGAAACTCAAATGCAAATCTATCTTTCCTGGGGAATGTAAATAGATTTTCATCAGCTCAAGTTCTGAAGATGATCATTCTTCTTACACCCATTGGCATCCATGTTTGCATCCATCATTGCTTATGGATCATTAGAGGCATATATCTAGCGTACATCTGCACCACTCCTGCTGTCTGACCTTTGCCAAGTTTAACTCCATTTTAGTTTTCTCAGACTAAATGAAAAGGCTTTAGGTTCCACACCAGAGCTTGTCAGGAGCTCTGGTGTTAAATGTCAAGAGTCAAAAGGTATTCCTCCAGTTTTTAAACTTTAAAAAAAATCTTCTTTAAACATGCTTTTGGTTATCAAAAGCATATTTACTACAGTGTTTTCTATCAACCTAGATGTTTACTATGCGAAAATAACTGTGTTTTTGGCCTGCTGTTTAATATGTATTTGTATCAATTTCTGCATTGGAAATTTGCAACTTCTACACGGCTGTTTTTTATTAAAATTCAGCAGTTTTGGTAAAGGAAGGACACCTGTGGCCATTTATTTAAAATTGCAGGAAAAAAGCTTTGCTTTAGGAAAGACAAACGATAATAAGGACATTGCAGTACACTTTTGTAATTATGTTTCATCAGTTGATCTTCAAGATCTGTAAGGTAGCAACATAACTGGAAATAAAAAGCTTGTAAATAAAGTGGCTACACTCAGGAAAGGGTTTGCAGACAAAATAAATTCTTATTGACTGTTTTTTTGTCCTTGACTTCTCCGATCCAGTACGTTGTAGCTATTTTTAGCAAACAGACTTCATACATGTCTGTTTCTATGGTTTTCAATAATGCTAGAAGCATGAACTCTAGATCAAGTCAGACAATCAGAAAAAATTGCACTGTTATGCTCTGAGATATTCATAGCTTTATTTCTGTCTAGGTGACACACTTATCACTTTCATTTTGGGCGAGATATTGCTCTCTGGATGTGTGTAATTTTCTCTGCAAGCCTTCACGTTTCCTGGATATCTTATCATCCAGTGCCCTTTGATATTATGAACTTTTGAGTATTATATGAAAGGTGGTTTTGTATGTTACACATATAGGTATACTGATGATCTGAGAAGCATTTTTTCTTTTTACAATTTTTGCCTGACGTGTTGCTACAAATTATTTCTGCCAAATATGGCTGGGTGAAATGTGACTCAGAGATACTGAGTTATTATTATATTTGCTGCTCCTTAGAGTGCAATGGATTATCTTAGGTGGTAGTCAACTGACCTGCCAAACTTTCCCACCAAGCTTTGGTGTTACGAAGAACATAAGATAGTTGTTGTTGTTCATTTTATTGCCGAGTGCTTTACATTTCTATTCGTGCCGTCCGGTTAAACTGTAAATAAAGTAAAAACAAAACATCAATACTAAATATTGCAGTATTCAATAAACACAAACTTAAACAGATTTATTAGCTAGGCTTGACTTGACTAACCGGTTATAAGGCAAAGTTTACTCTTTGAACACTTCTTCATATAATAAACATCGGCATTCAAATATCACACTGCAGCAAAACACAGCTAGCATTTGGCTAATTAGCTCTAGCAAATTCACCAAGCTCACGCTTATAACAGATAACAAAATATAGTATTTAATATCCAATCAGAAAATATTTTTTTAAAATACGGCATTTGTTTTCTTCATTTATACATGCTTATCATTTTCCTTTTGGCTGAGATACTGTTCATGGATTAACATAATTTTCTCTGCAAGATAATATACAAAACTTCTATTAATGAATGCCTCCTGATTAACAAATTAAACCTTTAAACATTAAACATCTAGTTATGATAATGAGAACTGAACATCAGATATACTGTGGTTAAAAAGTACATGTATTTAAATGCACTTGGCACTTTGCATGCCATACTGTGGATTCTACAGGGCAACCCTACAGCTTTCCATTGTATTCTGCAGTAATTACCCGAGTTATTACTGCATCTCTGGTAAACTCCAAGGGCTTCTCAGGCCAAAAGCAACATTTAGCTCTTCCAGCACGTTTCTGGTATGGACCCAGAAAGACATGCCATTCAGAGGGAGCCATTTGAGATGCATTGTAACCAGGTGCTCATACAACCTATTTCCTTTGTTGAACTGATGCATCTTGCAATAAATATTATACAGTTTGAATGCTTATTTGTTTCCTCTTCAATAAAGACCAATTTGTGAGCAAAAGGCCTTCATAAGTTGTGCAGCAGAGTTGAGAATGTGGGTTGTACTCATTAAAAGCTTGCCATATCCTCTGCCAATGCCAAACAGCTTTTGGAAGAGGTGTGATCATGTGGAGCAGCATCTCCCTTACTGGAAAAACAAGGCCTGTCATCAATGGAAGCCATTTCAGTGCAGAGAGGGATGAAGCTCAACAACAAGCTGTAATCCCACATGTCCACTCTTTGGGACTGGATTACAAAGTTCTACCACAGAGTTTGGTTTATCAAAGGAAGTCCAGAATTTGGTACTGGAGAGGATGGAGTGGTTTGCCCACAGTCGTGACTTGACTGACTTAAAAAAAAGAATGCCTATTAAAATAAAAAAAATAAAAAATCTTAACAGCCAATTTGTCTTGTGTCTTCAAACTTTCATAATCCAATCCAATAAATGACACTAAATCAATAACAGAGTAAATGTCTTTGCATTGGCACAGGGAGTTTGGCAAGTTCTTCATGGATGCAACCCACATTCCCAACTCAGCTGCTCAAACCACAAACTTGTTGGGTTTCTGATGGTATGAGATTTATCGCCAAGAAGTATTGTACAGCAATGAAATAAAAAAATAAACTAAGATTTTAATAGAGAAAACAAACCTTTGGCTGTTTGTATCCAAAATCTCATTCTTTCAGTCATAATTAAAGGTGAGATTTTGCTATGTAGATAGATGGGTCAATCAAAGACATTGTCCTTGAGGTTAGCTCTTTACTTACAGTGATGGACATTAATTACATGAAGCACTGCTATTAAACACATAAATGCCTTTTGGAAGCATATTGGCAGGTTTTGCCATATTCCTGAGACCCAGAGAAAAAAAAGTTTTGAATTTCTTTTTTTTTTTACACTACATGACTCTTTGGAGTGAAAAAACATCACTACAATTGAAAAAATTTCAAAACATGTTTTTATTTATTTTTTAGAGTATGTCCTTTGGAGAGGACATCGGGACTCTCTTGTGGCAAATATGAACACATTTCGAGGCCCAGGATGTCCTCTCTAAGGACCAACAGGATTTAACACAGTGGCATGTATGGTTTCAGAGTTATGAACAAAAAAACCTATGTGCTCCACAGAGGACAAAAATGTATTGCTGGGTCTCAGGAGGAAAGAATAGAAATGTAAACCGTCTTGGCATTAGTTTTGTTTCAAAATTTTACTCTTTCATTTTCATTCCTGAGATTTTCTGATACTTAATGCCATCGTTCAGAACAGCTATGGTGCTGTTTTGCCAACAGTCGTACAGCAGGCTCTCATGATGTTAAACCACAAAGGGTCTATATTGGGAGGATGCTGTTGATGAAGTGTTTAGTCTTTATTTCCGTTCTTGCAGAACTCATGGCAAAAGATCATTATAAGAAATAGATTTACTCTGAGTCCAAAAAATGTGTTAGTGTTAATTTTTTCCACATTTAGGCACAAGAAAATAATGTCAGCTCAGCATTGTGTTGAATAAGCACCAAGTGCAAAAAGATCCAAATGGGCACACCTCATCATAAAGCAGCACAGTATTAGGCTTACCCTTCCAACCTCTCTACTTTATCCCTCTTGCTCCACCTGCTGCCACTCAGCGTTTTATATACATGCAGAATGAAAGCTTGTTAAGCAGTGGCAGCCAGGTTGCATGTGACTTGATTTGAAAAAGAACTAAAAAAAAAAAAAACATTGTGAGAGAAAGAGAGCAACTTTAAAAAATAAGCAACAAACTGTGCAAAAATAAAAAATACACTTCATAACCTCCCAAATAAAACCAATGATGCAACTGACATCATGAGTATGTCTAACAACATTTATCTCACCAGATAAATTAAATGGCAGTGATTCATTGAGTACATACACATATTTTGATTTACAAACACAAAATAATTAATCTCTTTGCAGGTTTCACAAAATTATGCCAAACGCTAACAAAAATCAGTTGAATGATTTTGCAGAAGTACAATTTTTCAAAAAGATATAATAGAAAGAAAACTTGAAATACATTTAATTACAAGAAACTACAGCAACAAGCAATATTATTAGATGTTATACAATACATGTCAATAGTTATGAAAAATAGCTAATTGTGGTCATTAATAAACTAGCTTTGGGATGATTATCACTACTTTTTACAAAAACAAGTTTTACGAAAACATTGCATTTAAGCTGTGTTTTCTATTAGCTTATTTCCTTAACATATAAAGATTAAAAAGTCAAGTTTAAATAACTATTATATTGCTAAATCCCTAAATTTAAAGTGAAATGTGAGCTTTTCTACCAAGAGAAAAGATTATTCTGTTCACAAAGCTACTACAGTTTATGGAAACGTTCCAGTGAAGTTTATTTAAATTGCTTGTGCACAAGCAGGTCTTCTGAATCCAAGTGGTACTTGATGATGGTGCTATCATCCTCAATGAGAGGAATAATTATCACTACAACACATACATAAGCCTTTTATTAGATTTAAACCCACTTTAATAGACTTCTATCAAGAGGGAGCAGTGGCTTAATGTAATTGGTTACAAGGCAACATGTGGAGAAAAGTATCAGAGAAAATATTCAGCAGACCTATAAGCTTGGCTCTATCACAGCCCCCTCTCATCTTCCCATGAAGCTTAATTTGACCACTTTTATCACTTCTGTCCTGTGATCTCACAAGTGTGTCATATAAATGGCTGCCGCGTTCTGTTTACTTTTCCAATCCATAATACATAGGGTATCTAAATCCTGCTGGCATGTGCAGGAAACAGAGAGAGAGAGAGAGAAAGAGAGAAGGCAGTTTGATAATGGCGCGAGGCATAAAGGCTCAGAACAAAGTGGCAGAAATACATACACATAAGCCACGAAGAGCCAAAGAGGCCACGCACTGTGGTCTGCTGGTTTGAGAGGTGGCAGCTTAAAAAAGGCTTTAGGCAGAGTTTGATCTCCTTATGCTTGAGAAATATTTAGGATCAGCTGGCCAAGTATTGCCTCATACACACCTGACTGCAAGGTCACCCAAAATTACATTATAATTCAGTTCCCCAGAGGAAACAAATTGATCTGCAGTGTAACCTTTATCTATTTTTATCCAACACCAGGTCTCCTCTTTGTTTCACTGGAGATTTACCCTGTCGACAACATCTCCAGTGCTGTTACTCATTCATTTCTTCTGCATATCCTTGAGCCTGTTTCATTAACAGGCATAGTGCAATGTATATGACGAAAATATACAGCAGGATGAATATGTTAGACCTAGCATTTACAACCCCCGCGGTCTGTATTTAACAGGGATTTATAGTTTACAGCTGGTGAATGTCATAAGTAGTGTAGCACTTAAATCTGGGCTCAATACAGTCACTGCAGACAAGACGGCTTCCTGGTTTTTAAATGCATGCTTTCAGGTAAGAGCAAAGACAATACCAATTTTGTGTTACATTTCCTTGAAAGCACTAAATACATTTTTACAGAAATAAATTCATAAAAAGCATACTAGTAAATAGATGATGAAGTCAACAAATTGTAGGTTCAAGAAAAATGAAAAAAATACATTAATCAACGTTTTCCAAATGTTGTACTCTGTAAGTGCGTGGGGCAGGTTTTAGAGGTAATACAATTCCAGCAGATATGTATATTGTCCTTGTCCCTGCAGAACTGCCTTAATTTCGTTTGGTATATTTTCACCAAGGTTTCAGAATGAAAAATTGATTTGATTTAGCTAAGTTGGTCCTGTATTAAGTTAACCTATTATTTTTGTCTCCATCTATGTTGGTCAGTTACAATCAAGATGTACAATGGAATAGATATTGATGGTCTTGTGGCCAAAATGGACAAAAATTCCTGTCACTCTTGTTCAACAGATGCAATCTCTCTCTTAACTCTTGATGAAACTTTGATGTTTAAAAGGCCCAGCAGCTTTAAAGTGGAGAAAAATAACACACAGCACTTAATCACTTTTACTTTGGTCTTCATCAGTGTTTTGATAGTGACCTAATAATAATAATTATCTCACTCTCTGACAATCTTTTCAAATATTGTTTTTTTCTATTTTTGGAGCGATGAAGGTTAAAAGCAAAAAACACTCTTTACCCTTGGATCTCCAAATGGCACAAATGTAAAAGTGCAATAAAAATTAAAAATAATTTTTTTTACTTATGTTTTGTATGTATTTCCTGACTGTATTAGGTTTGAGACGTGCAGGACTAGCTGCTTGCGAGATGTGTTCATGGACAAAAAGGCCAAACGCCGCCAAAGGACTGCTGATGCTGGCAAATGAGAAGATCAAGATAGAAGGACAAAAGTATGGCAGTCTCTTCATTTATGGAACACCCTGGGATTTCCTTATTTTTCAATCTGCATGGAGATTTCCAATCACCCACTCATTGCCTCTTCCTCTTCTTACTCCTCTCAACTGGAAGGTGCCTCCTTTACAAGGCATCCATTCATCTACCAATCTTTCATGCCCCTTAAATTCATTCTGACTTGTGCTTATATTCTCCTTAGAAAACCTGTCCTCACTCTCCCCACACTTCAGGAATGCTGTATCAGTTTCTCTAGAGAATTAGTCTTCTTCTCATGGCTGTCTCCTGGAGAAATGAACAGGTAGACAACACTGCAAACTTGCCTCACTAGAAAAAGCACATGCATAAACATGCTATGCCACACGTCCAATAGGAGAGAGAGAAGAGAGAGGTCTCTCCCTTGATAAAGAAAACATAAATGAAGTCAACTTAACTTTTGATCTTTCAAATTACACATACGAAATATTTTCTCAATCACATTCACTCCAGTCCTTCATAGCTTTGCCAACAGACCAAGACGACTTTTGTGGTCTTCAATATTTTTATTTTCATGCATTCTGAAGGCAATAGAACCATGTCCCCTTTGAAATTTTATGAAATGGAACAATATGGCTTGTGCTAATTTTAGGAGGGTTGCCATACTTAAAACTAGTTTTAGGTTGAAGGTAAAAGGAAAGATTATTTTTGGTTCCTGGGAAAGTTATTTTAAAATGCCAGGATTACAGCCCATCAAGAATGTGTGGTTATAATGGGAGTCAGTGGGAACAAAGTGAGACAGAAAGTAAAGAATGTACACATAGTGGATATTTTCTGTAGATACCTCACAATCAGGACAAAGATGTGCCAGATATTAGTTGACTAAGACTCTGGAAGGTGCTGTTCTCCCAGCAACTGCTGAAACCAAACTGGTCCATTGGATTGCCAGACAGAGGTATGAATGATCACGCCAAAGAGCACATTTCTGTGGCTGTACAGTCCAGTGGCAGAATGCTTTACACCACTGCAGCTCCTAATTTGTGTTGCACTTGGCAGGGGAAGGTTTACATGCAGTTTCTCTGCCATGGAAATCCATTTAATAAAGCTTTCTACACACTATTTCACTATCTGAATGTCACATAAAGATTGGGGGTCTGCAGCTACCAACTCTCAGAAAGTTAGTATACCAGCTTGCTCACAAAGCTGGCATACTAGACATGAGAATTCCTTTAACTGATGTTTACTGTGTATGTATATCGCATTTCTTCAATCACCATAGTATTTTTACACCTCAAGTACAGTGTAGAACTGATAACACATAGATGCACAAAATATTAACTTCACCGTTTCAGCTTCTACAAAATATATGATTTGCAAAAAATAGAACATACATAACACTTTGGCCTGCTAGTGAACTTGAATATTTTTTTTGTCTTAGTTGTTCTTAATTAGCAAAGAGTGGGGTCCAGTCACAACTCAATCCTAACTTAGCGAAATCGCAAGTGACATCATTGTGCTCTTAAAGTAGACTTATCAAAGTTATCATTTTAATGTCACTTAAATATCAAATGTTCATTATTTATTCTTATGAATAGTGTAAAACATTTTGAAAATAAAAAATAACCACTACAAACAAATATGTCAGATGAACCTTCTCCATGCCGTTAACATGTGTGGCTCCACACAGCTACAGTACATCTCATGGTAAAACATGAAAGAAAAATAACTTACGGTTAGCGACCTCTGTTCCCTATTGTGACCAGCAGGGTGAGGTCTTTTTAAACAAGATGCACCAGAACACAGAATAGTCCACAATATTTTATTTAAACAATTCCATTAAAACATTTCTTTTTAAAAACATGGCTTCAGGCTTACTACTCTGTCCCTGGAAAGGAAAAGGGATCATGTGACATAAAGGACAATTTGAATTATTCCAAAAAAAATAAATGAACAAACAAAACATGCAATGCAAAAGAAAACAAATCAGTAAATCAAAACAAAAGAAAGCAAATTCATTAGTAATTTCAACAATAAGCAAACAAACTGTAAAAGGAAAAAACACAAACACTTCAAACGGTGGAACAAATCGTCGTTGTCCAATTTTAAGGCCTTTCAAATGGGGCCAGAGGAGTCCTGCCCCGCTCGCTCAGCCTGTCCAAGCAGCAACAGCTTACCCAGGAGTGGTAGCACAGCCGACCCAGGGAGAGAGCGGATCAGCAGGCGAGGGCTAGATGGAAGCCGCACGCCGCAACAACCTCCAGCTGCAGCCGCTAACGCCAGCCGAGCAACGCTGCAGAAACGCACGGCAGGTATAGCACCAAAACCTAACCACAATCCCAGCCACAGTTGGTACAAAATGGCACTTACGATTCAGATGAGCGGATCAAGCACACCAGTCACTTGGGCAGCCGACATATAGTAGGGGAAACAAAGACAGACGCACCTTGCAGCGGCCTGCTCAGCTATAAAGCTATCTGCCCCGCCCACCAATCAACGGCATGCTTCTTGCTACACCTGTTGCACATAGTTGGGAGGGTGGAACACCATCCCACCACACTATGTTTCTCAGTATCTGCTGACTCCACTCATAACGTTGTTTTCTAATTCATAGCTTGTTTTCTATTATACTTAATTGTTTCCCCATTGTTATAATACCATGAACAGTTGACTGAAATTAAATATTCAGTAATAAAATCTTGCCATGGCTTTGGGCAGATGGGATCACATGATGTTTGTATCCATTGTGCTCCTGAGAGAGACATACTTTACACAACTGTGGACACAGTCAACATACAGCTTTGTGTCTTCAATAAACTTAAATTTTTTTATGCAGAAATGTTTGCAGAACTGTTTGACTAATGTTAGCATGTGTATTCATTGTTTTGCTTTGGCTTTTTGTTATTTGAACAGCACCAAATGTGGCCCCATGTGTTCTGCTTCATAAACATAAAACTTTGCTTTGAACAACACAAGATGTATTCACTAATGTTTCTGCTGTACTCAAAGCTTTCCCTTAAACTTCTGAAAATTGTTTGGTAAGGCCTCACAGAGCAGGTCACATGACACAGACAGAAAGAGAAGAAGGAGGAGCAGCTAATGGAGTCTCTGTTTTTCAATGTGAACAGTTTAAAGAGAGAGTGTTCACTACGAACACCTTTTACATTAGATTGTGACAAAATATTTTGTGTTGCTAAACGTTTTGAAAGCTGTAAACCCAAAACTAAGCTATGATTCTTAATAAATGCCTAAGAAAAACATACCTGGTTCGACTGATTTAAAATATTAGGCAGCATTCCAGCAACAGAGATCGGAAATTTAGTGTTGCTAGGTTCTCATCATTTAGGAAAATTTAAATGGGGAGATGTAAATGTGTAAATGTGACATTTTTGAGCTTTATATCAAGTTAAATTGTTATTCACTCAACAAAATCATGCATGGAGTGCTGCTTTTATTCTCTCCCCTAGCAGCCATTCAGGGGTGCTTAAATGTTTGCTCATACAATGTGCCGCCTAATTACACAAAGCTCCTCCCACACAGCTTCACCAGACCAGTGGCAGCTGCAATTACAAAACACCAGATGGTAATGTGAGTCTGCTGAGCTTAAGAAATTTTTAAGGTGTCAAATTGTGAAGTTAAATTTCTTTCAAGTCATCTTTGATATATACAACATTTTTACAAGGTTGTAAAAATGTTCCAACATTGTGCCAGGAAATATTATCACTTTGATCGAAACCATAATAAGGACACCCCAGTCCCTAATGAGAGCAAAATGACATGCTCGAATTTTGTTTTGTTTAAGATTCAGGCATTCTTTTGACTTGACACTACTCCGATTTCGGACATTAGGGGATTCTTCTCCCAACTTGCATTTTGGGTGTGACTAATATTTGACCGCTGCATGAAATCATGTGTTTTGAGTTTGCAATATTAGCTGCCATGTCAAATGTCTCAGATGAGGGGCTTTGGGGGATTAAAAACAAAATCCCTAGTTTCTTCATACGCTAGCTGGAAGCCTGCCAGACAACACACCCTGCAGTTAACTGTTTGGCTACTTCTTCACTCATCTGTGCTCATATGTATGCAATACCCCATTAATATTTCAGCCTTTAACCCAAAGCTAGACAATATCAGAGGAACATGAATGTCATCTGTTTCAGAAAGATTATTAAAAGAAATAAAAATTCGTCTGGCTCCCTCAAAATATCTCTCAGCAAACATTAAAAATGCCATCCTTTTGTTTTCTGGGCTTTTACTTGAGTTTTTTTTATTACTATTTTATTTCAAATTCGTGACTGGGAGCAGAGTTTTATACACAAGCTGCTGTTCAGAAAGCATGTCTCCTCCTGGTCTCCTGTTGGTTATGCAAAGCAAAGCAAGGGTAAACAGGTGCCTGTTTTGAGATTATGCAGTGCAAATGCACAATTTAGGGCTGAGCTTCACACTTCTCTACCTTTCTGCCAAGTTCCCTTAAGCTATGAACTATATGTGTTTTTTATCCCACACATCAACTGTATCATGCGCTGCCCGTCTTGTCTTGATTCTCGTCTCTGATCCCAGGTTTGTCCAGGGGCATTAAGGATGATAAAACTTTAAAACTCCCATGAAAGGATGGTTGGAGGCAATGCAAGATCAAAGGTTTCTCCTTCTAATATATGTTGTTAAGAAATGTAAGGATCCAGGTGAGTTACTGGTCTATGTAATTATGCATTCAAAGTGTTATGAAAAAAAGTGGGTTTTTTTTATTTTTTTTTATTTTTGCCTCCCCAAACCCAATCAAGGCAGCTTGAATGACAGCCTTGCAAAAACTGTGGAAAAAGAGAAAATGAAAGTGACTGAACTGGAATAGAAGTGTCGTAGAGAGAAGATGGATTCCTGTGCTCTCAGTGGAAAGCTGTCATAACAGTCCTCAGCAGCTGTTCTCGGAGCAGCTAGGAGTTGCTGAAAATGTGTCACACACACCTCCGATCGGCTACACAGGCCTAGGCAGGAGTCCCACCTAACTGTGTCACATTTCCATCTTATTGTGGTGAAAGCCGCCCAACAGAGAGGGAGAGTGCCTTCGAAGAGCCGTCGCGCAGGGGGAAGATCCTGTAATTTGGTCTCAGAAGAAAGCTTTAAGCCTTGATTCAAAGAGGAACGGGGAGCACAGCGGGAAACGTTGCAGCTGTAGGTTACCCTCTCTCATTGCTCACTTCCATCACAGTACTTCTATCAGATCTGCTGGCATGAGAAGTGATTGTGTAATGAACATAAACCCACATTGCCAGTATCCTTGTCGTGTAGGCACTGTGTGGCGTGACCGGTATGGTTTCCTTTCAATATAAAGAAAACTGTCGCATCAGAGTTAACAACAAGGAGCAGTCAGGGATCTGGAGAGTAAAAGTCATGTCACACCTGATGAGATTCAGCCTCTGGCCCTGACAGAAAGCAGTTTAAGCTTTGGAAATTATGAATTGCCCACCACACTAATAAACTATGTTTGCTTTCTCAGCCTCAGAGGTTTAGCAAAACCCTATTTTTGCTTCAGTACTTTGCTATACCTGGTCAAATGAAAGCCTTCCCTTTTTTATATTGTTGTAGCCGTACATGTATATCAAATCAGGATGACTATTTGAGTATTTTAATTCTTCATTTACTATTTATTTCTCTCTGATCCTTCATCTCTTGAGAAACCACCCAAATGTGTAAATGTTAGGAAAGGCTGCTCTTTAATGGATATATACAAACCTGCACAATATCAAAAATAAATTACATATTTCCAGACTTAAATGCAGTACTGCAAAGAAATAGTGCTTGTGCAACTGACCTCCCGAAACCCAGAATCCTCTTTTTTTGTTTTCTGCAGTTTAAGATGAGGCGATCATTTCCATATTGTGGCAGTAGTTCCGTGTTGCATTGAAGCTTTTGTCCACCACCTCAATGATCAGTTTATCATCTGACCATTATTGTAGATGAATGTATACTGAGGGAAGAGCAGTAGTACAAGCACAGTTTTTGCAATGCAATGCTGGTTATCATTTAAGAATCCAACTGTGTGTGATACTCTCTTGCTTAAAACTTTGACTGTACATTTTTTAAATAGTTTTATTGTGGTGGTACCTGCTTTGATGTTATTCTATGAATTATACACAGGAGATCCTGAGTTCACCTCACATTATTAACATTATTTTATTATACTGTTATATTATTCTCTCTGACGGGACAAAATACTGTCTTTGTAAAATATTTTTTTTGTTTGTTTTGTAAGCCACAAAGCTGCAGGACAAAGACAAAGTGTTCAGTTGCATTCCAACTCCAGGGACTGCATCCAGTGAAACCTGCAGCCCGTGAAGCTGTGACCATCAGCAGACCCAAAAGCTGGCTTTAACCTCCAGAGCTTTCCCAAGCGTCTTAACAATGTCGGACAAAACAACTGGCACATTGAGGCCATACTCTTCAAGTTGTAAAATTGTTAGATATTGTGACTTACTTGGGGAATTCTGTGATAATGTTTAAATGGCAAACATATAGTAAAGTTGTGAAATGGCAATGGTATAAATTACGCTGAACAAACAGGTAAGTACCTCAGATTGGCAACATTTCTATAAACTCATCTGACTTTTTCTAGCAGCAAATCAATCTGTATGAAATCGACAGAGACTTTAATCATTTCTCTTTTTAACTAAAATAAACAAAAGTACAAATAATTACTTATCATCTTTAGGGTCTCTAGATTAATGGGGTTAAAATGCTTTTCAACATACTTTTTAAAATCCAGCCTTCCTCTGTGTAGGTTTTATCTCACAACAATTTTTTTTCAATACTTTTTTATAGTTGTTTTTTTTGTTGTAATTTTGGCCTTAAAATAATACTTTGACACAGTTTATTATTAGATAGTGTGCTAGTTATGAGAAATCAAATCAACAAAAATATCACATAAACATGGAAATAAATGGTCTGCACTTTTAAAGTTCTTTATTCAGTCCAGAGGACCCCAAAGCGCTTCAAACTACATTCAGACATTCATGGTGAAAAGCTACATTGTAGCCACAGCTACCCCTGGGGCAATCTGACAGCAGCTTTAGGCTCTCACAAGGTGGTTGAATTGTCTTACCCAAGGACATGACTAGCACAGACAAAGCGGAGATGTGCCCTAGGGTTGCCAATATTGAACAGTTTTTATTCAAT
Organism: Xiphophorus couchianus; assembly: GCF_001444195.1. Classification (NCBI taxonomy): domain Eukaryota; kingdom Metazoa; phylum Chordata; class Actinopteri; order Cyprinodontiformes; family Poeciliidae; genus Xiphophorus; species Xiphophorus couchianus. The sequence continues at coordinate 9,056,780 of NC_040249.1, read as the reverse complement.
GTAAATACTGTAAATATTTAAATATTGCCCCAGACACCTTGCCAAACATTTTGGATCAAATGATCAAACGGTGGCTCATTAGAAGAAGGACATTGACATGCTGAGGAGGTTGTTACTACCACCAGGGAGAGAACTAAAACATGCCCTCCAGGACAAACTTTGGACACCACTGGTGTAGAGAAATTGTTTTTTCTGAGGAAGCTTTATGTTTTGTTGTACTTCATTATAATTTTAATTGATAACTGAAGCATGCTGCTTTGACAAAGAGTTGTCACAGTGGTGACATTTCCAGGAAGCCTTTAAACTCAAAACTGCTTATACTGGATAATATAACCGTTAGCCAACTGCAGCCTAAAGGTGAGAAAAACCACAACACTGTTTTCTTTTTCATGTCAGTATGGCTCCAAATCTACTTACTCCTTTATGCCTCCCCACTAACTGCTCATTTTGACGGTAACTGGGCTGGATTTTTTTTTTCCTACTGCAGGCGTGCTCACTGCATATACGTCTGCTTAACATGTGGCTCACATTAAGGAACGCTGCTTTGGCATAAGGAGATGATTCCTGTAAAGTTGCATCATTATTTACTGTCTTGACAGTAAATACAGTTACATGAACAGTTATTTACTGTTCTCACATATGTTTTGGAATATTTTTGAAACAGCAAAACTAACAAGCAAACAAAAGGAAAATTATGGTTTGCTGGATGTTGATTAGAAATAAATCACAACCCTTTTCTACATCAAGCTTCTCTTCCAAAGCAGGTTTTGTCATTGTGCAACATTAATTTTTATTTATGGTAGGGATGAGCATTTTCACCATCTTGCCCAAAATACTCCTGATAAATGTAATTGTGATGTCATGCATTTGTCGAAACCCATCGAAATTTTAAATGTCTTTATATTTTTATGTTTGTCTTAATTTATACCTGTGTTGAAATAAAGCAAATCAAAAAATGTAAAAATAATTTGTTTGCATCACTTGTTCTGAAAGTGGTAGGTTTATTTTGCCTATTTACAATTTCATATGTTTACAGATTCTATCATTTTATGCTCAACTTTCTGTGGATTCAAAGCAACCAACGATTTTCTCTATTTATGTCTACTTTGACAACAAAAAATTGCAAAGTAGTGTGAAGTAACTATTGATTGTGTCATAATAGCTTATGGCATGGATATGTTGTCAGCTTGCACCACTGTTCACCACTTGCCAGCATTTTCTGAGTTTCCATCTTGACTATTACTGCAGACGAAAACACTGTGTTGCATTTCAGTGAAAAACAATGGTACAAATTTAGTTTAGTGTAATGGCTTGCTGCTGCTAAATCATATACTTTTCATTTTTCTAACAGCCAAATTTTTAAGTCAAGTCATAACCTTTAAACTCTTTGTGAAGGCTTTTCATTAGATCTTCAACCTTGACTGCAGTGCATTCTGCTTTTAATCAACCACAGCGTAAGTGAAGTGGGATTGTGGAGTTGGTTAATAAAATCTTAAACCAGTCAGGAAGCCATTCACCCGAAAGGTGGTGGAAGAGGTTAAGATCAAGGCACAACATGAGCAAGTCTACATAATGAATTGAAAGAAGGAAAAAATGTGGCTCACAAGCTGGTTGAAATAAAAACAGGATTGTCCTGAAGTGAAGCTATAATACATTGTTAAACAGGTTGGAGACTGTCTTTAATTGGAACAAAGAAGCCTTGAAAAGAAATCCATTTATAGATAACTACACTGACACAGTTGTGATTGTAACACATTTAATATGCAATTATGTTAAATGAATTCTAAAAATGTTGACACTCTTTGAAGTTACACATTTATATAGAGGAATCTAACAATGTAAATGCTGTGAATAATAAATTTAAATGAAAATAAAAAAAATCTGCAATTAAAAACAAGGGGAAATTGATAAAACAGAATCCTGACATAATGCTCTAATATATTTGTGTGAATTGATCATTTTTCAAAGTCCTCTTTGTAGTAATACATAAATAACCTTTCACTAAAGAATCCCCATTGTTCAATCACTTTGTAGTGTTGATTTTGTGCAGTGTTGTCTGGAGCACTCCCCAGCACAGAGCCAGGCTTCTTTGCTCAGCATTTTTGAGTCACTTGTTCTGATGCAGCTGCCACAATAAATGACTGCTGAGAACAATTCTTTCTCTGTTTCAGACCTAAAAATCAACTATAGTCTTTTAAAAAGATGGAAGGATCAGTGTTCTCCAAGCAGTGAGATCTCCTGTCTCTTGCGTAAAAACATCCAAGTATCTGTAGTTCTGCACCATCTACCCTTAATTTCCTCAGGATAGAAATTGTGTTGGGCAATTTAGTTTTTGCTAAGAAACATGTAGTTTCATTTTAACTTTTTTGCTCCTAAGACTCAGTTCATCAAGTTTGCTAAGTTTGAAACTTCTGCAAAGTTACACCATGATGTCAATTAACTTTGATGTTAATCCATCCATCCATCCATCCATCCATCCATTTTCTGTTCACCCTTGTCCCTAATGGGGTCGGGAGGGTCGCTGGTGCCTATCTCCAGCTACGTTCCGGGCGAGAGGCGGGGTACACCCCGGACAGGTCGCCAGTCTGTCGCAGGGCAACTTTGATGTTAATGATCTGCTTTTCTGGTAGAGTCTATGCTGAGGCCTGTGTTTTCTAACATCCAAAATTTGTTAATAATGATCCTGTGAGTTTTTCGTTAAGTAAAATAAATGCATGCTGATCACAGGTCAAACGTTGCAAGCTATGTATGAGCAGGAGAATGTCGGTTATCTCCCTCCAGTGTGGGTTTGCTGCTTATTAAGCAATAATATCTTTTCTATAGGGGTTGGAGGTGTTAAATGTACCATTGTCAGTGCTGGTGTTTGAAAAAATCTCTGTGATAACGCTAATACTTTTTCTCTATTATTCAAATACGTATTGAATAGTACTTATTTTTTAAAAGAGATTGTTTAAAAAAAAAAAAAAACAGAATTAAAACCAAACACCAGAGTGCTGCTTTGGAAAATATGCAATAAATTAGCTGCTAGTTTTTTAACTACATACGACCATTTTATATAAGTTTTTGATTGTACCAAAGCAAAATGTGAAAAAAACGTAAGACATAAATGCTTTTGTAAGCCACCATATGTATAGTGTTGTTCTTTTTTTTAAATTTTGTCTCCCTTTTTCATCATTAGGAAAGAGGACAGAAATGTTAGAACTTGTTTGGGTGTACTTGCCTTGTGTGAGATATAATGAAGAGTTGCTGCGACTTTTGGCAAAGAAAATATTACCTTTGCTCTGTTGTCCTCAGCTGCTGAGAGTGCTGTTGTTTTAACGCTGCTGAGGAGCGTGCCGTCTCTCACTTTTTATGCTTGTCATTTCTCTAAACTCCTAAGGAAACAAGTGTGCACACCTTCCTCTAACCTGACAGAGGCAAGGATAAGATGTGGAATCAGCAGGTGATTACATTCTAATGGAGGCTAAGATCGATGGATTCGCTTGTGAAAATGGTTTTAACACAATGCAACTTATAAGAATTGTTACCTCTGCTGTGTCACTGTCTTAACATAAAAAACACTTGCCACTTTTGTTTATCTGTCTGTAGTTGTTGACTTGACCATAAACTTTAAACATGAAACAGTTTCAAGGCACAACATGACTGAAAACCGTCCAGTGCAATCCCTGGCGACACGCTCATCAGATCATCTAATAAAATGAAATGTTTCTGATTTTAAGGGTTTAAAATCGTATATATTATTCAAAACATTTCAGGAGGCAGAGCTGTCACTCACTGTATTTATGCATCAAATTTAGTTGTTTGTCAACAACTGTTAAAGTGACCATCAGAAGCAGCATATGTGTGCAGTTTACAAAAGTGTTTTTTTTTTGCTAAAATTTATCTCCACATACTTGCATATATTCCGCATAAATTTCATTTTTGATTAATGTGGCAGTAAACAAACACGTTAGTTGATAGAGATAAAGTAACAGATAATAAAGTTGTAATGAACTGAATATTCATTACAGTAAAACTTCATTAATAACATTCATTAATCAGTAATACTTTTATAACAAATTTATGTCAGATCAAGATTTCTTGGTTAATGTCAAGTTGTCATAACGAAGACATTTTGAATAAGGTCAACTTTGTACTAAAAGTGTCATGATTTACCGAATGACACTTTATGACAACAGTCATAAATATTCAAGAAGACTTACTCATGTTCATAACAGGTGTTATGTCATGTTTATGACTGTGTCATGACAGTCCTATTCACAACCCGTCAAATAAAGTGTTACCTTTATTTTTTGCTAAGTATTACTTAGCAAAAAAGTAATACTTCATGAGCGCAACAATTCATGTTGCGCTCATGAATTTGAGCGCAACATGTGAATGGATCCTTTAACACCAGAAACAGTGGCTGGAAGTGAGATCTTGAAGTCAACAAGCTTATATCCTTACTTTGGCGATGACAACATCCACCAGAAAAAAATATTGGTGAAAAGAAAACATGGCAGGACCATTTATATGATCAGAGGCTTTTATGTCTGCAGGAATACTGTTCAGTTTCACCTGGGATGAGTTTCAGAACGTTTTGTTTTTAGAACATGATAGGAGATCCGGGCCAGGGCTGTTGCAGCTGAACTGAGTGCAACATGGAGGTGATCAAGCGGGTCTAACTCAATAAGCCAAAAGCTCACTTTTGACTGAATTCCTTCACAGTGCAGACCATTTGCACTGGGAAGGTGTGCCTACCACCAAGTATTGACTGTGGTGCAGGGGTTATTGCAAAGGAATGTAAATGAGTAGTCATGATCTTGTTTACAGAGTGGTAACATTCAAATATATCTTCTTATTTTTTTATGTGTTTGACAGAACTGGAAAGCTTGAAATCTACACTTTCTGAATCTGTAAACAACTCAAAATGCCCCTAAGGATACTTGTTCCTGGTTTTGTTATAGCCAGTCACAAATTAACAGCTTCCAGAAGCTAAGTGAGTGTTAGTTATGTTTCTAAATTTTGTGTTGTTCCAATTGTTCTTTTTTTTCAGAGCACTTTGGCAACCGGTGGAAATAAAATAACATCTGGAGCAGAATTTTAAATATTTCTATTACTGATATTTTGTTTTTTTTTCCAGCATAGAATCAAGTGTGGAGTATTTTAAATATCGATATCCAGGTTGAAATTTGAGTGTTATGACAAAAACCATATGAGAGATGCAATCATCAGACGATAATTTAGTTTTCGCAGAGAGAGAATATATGTTAACCCAAGCTGAGTGAATTATGATGGTGAAGGTTTGCTAAATTACATTTGGGAGAAAATCTCCTCCATCGAGCCAAAGAGGACACAGTAGCTTGTGCAGATATTTGCGAATGCCTTTTTCTCAGTTTTCATTTTCATTTGTCCTGTCTTGCATATCTACATGGTTGTTTATTTTATACTCTATGCCACAGTTTTCTATTTTTGATGCCAAATGTATCTTCACATAGGTCAGTGCACGTAACAAATAGCAGCTTTGACAGATCGAAAGCAAAATCATTTCTCACATCACGCTATGCTGGGCAGTGTAGATTTTTGATTAACAGTTGTAATCAAACTTGAGCCTCTGTTTCTGAGCCATTTCCCCTTGGCTGTCCAAAAAAGAACCGCATTGGATTTCAAGCTGTCTCCGACTTCAAAAGCGTTGAGATGGGGAAGAAAGCAAGTGAGGAAGTGCAAGTGGAGACACATAGACAGAGAAGAAAAAAGACCGGGTGAGTTGGGAAGGAGGTGGTGGGAATGCAGTTGAAAGAGAGACAGAGACCAAGACAGACAGGGAGACAAAAAAGGAGTAATGTGTGTGCTCTCATTTGGTGGGAGAAAAATGGGTTTCTAGTGGTAAGCAATTGTCCGTCAATAGATTCCCCAAAAAGTAAGGGAACAGAGAAGGCGTCACCTTTAGCCGAGTTCTAAAGTGCTCATTTATAAATGTCGCAGAAATGTTGCAGAGGGTTTTTAGCAGTATTGACTTTTCCTTCAGTCTTTGTGGAAAGCCTAAAGAAAACCTGCTGAAAGTCCAAGTTTGTCCACAGAGCCCATGTGTAAATGTGGGACAAAATCTATAATAGTCAAGACGCTTTTTTTCTCTCCTTTGGCTTCTATCTTGTCAGCATGAAATATAACAGGACAGTAAACTGATACAACCATTACTTTGTTTATGACACTGGAGGCAGGAGAATGGGCAGGATGCCTTTTTTGTAATAAGCAATCCTCATTCCTGACACGTACTGATCCTTTTAATTTGCCATGTTATAGTGTTGTAAATCTGCCCCAACATTATACTAATGCTAAAAGGTGAGAGAGAAGATTTGGGTTGAACTCAAGATTTGTCTTATCACCTTTTTAATCTAATCTACTCCTGTTTTTGTTTCACATCCTCTCACACTGAGACTAATTGCAACCAAAAACAGTTTTTTTTGTTTGTTTCACAGCTGTTGGTACTATGTGTAGCTGCCAGTATTACTGCCTGGAAACAATATCCCAAATCTATTCCAGTCCTTGAGCATCTTAAGAATTGTTAGTGACAGAACATATTTGCTCTACTACACCACTTGTCCTTTTAATCCCAATATTTGGCAATTGGCAAATGATAGTCTGTCTACAATGACTCCGTCAAATTCTCATGTCTAAACATTCAGTAATGCTTCATTTGCTTCAGTGTCCATGATAAACTGGCAAAAAGTGTTGGCTATTTATTGAAATAACCTCAAGCTAAAATTTTGTAAAACATACACAAAAGGAAAAACACTGAAAAACTTTGAGTGCAATTATTCAGTAGGCAAAAAAAATGATAGGAAGGAATTGTTTATTAAAATCATAAGTGGCTAAGTATTACAACTTTAATTATTTTAGAAATAAATGCAACAAAAACATTTTTTAAATTATTTTTTACTTTGCATTTTTAAGTTTAAATATAAGTTCTAAACTTTTAATAAGTAACCCACATATCTCTGTTTCTCAGGGGAATAAATGTGATGTAACACTTTTTTTTTTATCCTCAACACTCAGCTACATGAGGACCCGTATTCATCTTGACTTTTTGTACGGTGACAAGGGTGATAAGTCATGTAAAATAAAATAAACAAAACAAAAAAGTGTCTGCAAAGCTTTCTGTTCCAGAGTAACAGAAAAAGTGTGTCATCTTGTTGCCATGAAGAACATTATAATTTTATCTACATGCCAACAATGGTTTGGGATCAATGGCAAAAATAAGAAAAACAAATACTTTTTGTCTTACCTTCACAAATGTAAACTTGCTAATATCTGAAGAGGTTTTGGAGTTGTTTGCATTCATCAGATAAAACTAAGACTCCAGCTTCAGCAGCAAACTCTTGCAGTGGGTTTGACATAAAACCAAATATGAATACATGAATGAGTACTGTACTCTCACTTCTAAATATGATGGCAGATCTGTGATGCTGCGGGCCTCATTCTCTTCCAAAAGCCCTGGGATGCTTATTAAAGTACATGGAAAGTTGAACCCTTTGAAATTCAAATTCACATAACTACTTTATTAATCGCAAAGCGAAATAAAAATAAGAGGATATGTTTAATAAATAATTGGTGTCAATAAGCTGGAAATTAATTGTCTGTGGATCTTTCAACAGGATATAAATATGACCAAATGAGCACATAAAATGCTTCATTAGGAACAACATTAACATTTTGGTGTGGCTATTTCAGTCCCCAGACTTAAATTGTATTAAAAAGAAGGCAAGGTTTCACTGAAGAGACAAGAAGACGAAAGGGGGGAGGGGTCAGGATGATCTAGAGAGATTTTGCCAAGGGGAATGGTCAAAAATACTTCTCCCTATACGCCTAACCTTGGAGACATTTTACAGGAGAATACTGAGGAACTATCTTATTGGTGAAAAGAGGTTGTCAAAATACCAACAGCAGGAGTACCAGTCATTTTGCAACCACTGATGTAAAAAGTATCTATTATTTGCTTAAGCTTTTCAGTTTGTGATGCTGCTGCTCCAGTAAAGCGTTTTTACACGTCTTTACCAGGGGCAGCCAGTAAACATGTCTGTCTACTCAAGCTGTTTTCCTGCTTCTGACTATAACAACAGGTTTCTTTTAACAGGCGACATTTGATGTAAAATGTCTACGTGCATTTATATACTATCACATGCTGACTTTTGCTCACGAACTGCAAAAGGGATTCAGATGCTCAATCAAGCAGGTAGAATTTGTGTTCTGCATGAAATCGTTGGTATTTTCCCTTTCCAAGACAGATCAGGTATTTTCAAAAGCGAATCAATCAGCTTCTGATGATAGCAGATGGTGTTTTGTTCACCAGTGGCCATAAACAAACATTTTGAATAAGAATGAACCGGCCAGATTTAGTGTTGTGTGATTACATGAGTTAGGGATAATTGCTGGGCTCTATGTGCTACATAATTGGTGACATATTCATACAGGAAAAAAAAATCGGACTATTACGCAGAGGCTTTGACAAATGCAGATGTAAGAAAAAAAAATGCTTTTTGTCAATTCTAGGATTCTTAATACAACTGTCTTTATCAAGGTCTGTCATGTTAGATTCTGATAAGTGCAGAGAACAATGGAGTACTTTACTAATGAAGAAAATTAAAAGTTACAAGGGGAATTGCAGGAAGGGCAGGTCAGGGAGCACAGCAGTAGCAAAGGAGGATTTTGGAGGCAGCTGAGGTAATTATCTGATTGGGAACAGCTGTGGAAGAACGTAAACAGGCTCAACTAAGACTCAAAGAAACTACAAACCAAAAAGAAAAAAATCAACATTGTTGAAAGGGAATTATGACCAAAGGCACAAAGAACAGAATACAAAAATAAAGAAACAAATAAATAATAATAAAAAAACACAAAGGCATGAACTGATATGACACATCCGTAGAACAATAATGTACACAGTGAACTCAATATAATATGCCATGATCTAAACAAAATGTTTCCAAATTAAATCTAAACATCCAAGGATCATAGCTTGTTCTAAAATTATTTAAATTGAACCTCAAGTGTATGAAACGACATACATGCAACAGATTCCAGTATGTTATTATTTTTTAAAGAAAGATCAAATCAAAGACAATGTTAGGTCATCACAAAAAAACATAGATATGATAGAAAACTTGTATCTCCAAAAGTTGAACTTTTCAGGAAATGGAAAAACAAGCACATACATACTGTAAACAATTATTGAACTATGAATTATTTGACATACTCATATGCTTACTCATGATGAAATTATGAAGTAATCCTATTCTGGAAAAAAGACTGTGCCTAAACCACTCCCAGTTCAATACCAAGCCTCAGTATAAACGCCTCTCTTTCTGTAGCTTCTGTACATTGAACTTCTACACACTTTCCTCCTCCTCTGTCCTCCACTAAAATCTAGTCAAATATCCATAAGAGTTTCTCCCTCTTTTCCTTTACCATCTCGCCTTTCTACTTAGGTGTAATTTGACTGATCAAGCATTAGCAAACTCTCACCTAAGCATTTTTATTTTGATTTTAATTTCCATTCTCTGTCAAAACCTAAAAAAAACAAAAACAATCTTGTTCCAGACAGACACAATGGCCAAACTATAACAGGTGCTGTCATCAAGTGATATCCTTAGACTAGTGAATACTGATGAAGTATCACAAACAGACATTGTCTGTGTGCATTTAAAACGTTTTACCCACAGAAACACCGCAGCTGTGAATAAACTATATGTTTTGGGGCTTAGGTAAATTGCGTTGATATGCGGCAGTCTGTTCATCACAAACAAAGACATCAGTGTGGTAGTAACTCATAAAGGGAGAAAATTATGTTTTCAGTGACAGGGCCGGTTTATTGCAATGGCAAACTGTCCTAAACTACTCCTCCCACTGTGATTTTAAAATGCCTTCCTTTCATTTGAATGATAAAGGAAGTACAAAATAAGTGTTTTGTCATCTGCAATAAAAGAAAATCTCTCTTTTTAATGGCTCGGGTATGGGCGAGGGGCGAGTGCACCTTGCTGTTCATCTCCTGCGTATGAGTGCGAGCTGTCTGGTTGATGGCCATTATGGCTCCTGCTGCTGCATGTACGTCCGCTCCACCGGGATCACTGAAGTGTTGGAGCTAACAAGCCAGGGATGCAGACAGAGAATGCACAAATGGGATTTTGTCCTGAAAGCTTTAAAGTTTGCTTCCTGTCTCCGACTGGAAACAAAAGCGCGGACGTTTGGCTTTTGCTGAGGCTGTCCTAGCTGTGTGCCCAAAGAAATGAGATGAGTGAATATGATAAGCTTGCTCTTGATTAATATTGAGGAGAAGAGCACATAAAGCTGATTGAGCCCTGAGATTTTTGGGCTTGCTTTTCATTTCACTTTTTTTCCCCATATTCCTTTTTACCATAGCTGTGTCTTATGCAGCTTCAGAGAGATCCTCCTCTCCGGACGATATACAATATTCCTTTGCATTAGTTTAGGAGCACACAAGATGTAGGGCACAGTTTCATACATAGAGACACATTAAAGCTGCCTCCTCAGATACGTCTTCAGATAACAACAAATGCTGAACTCTTCCTCAGACTTTCCCTCTGTGCTAGCCCCTTATATGGGCTCATAAGTAAGAGGTAAACAATGAAGCCGCGCAGTGCAGCCGGCCCAAGGTTAGAACAGATTAAAAGATGTGTCACTGATGGAGGAGACTCCTCCTTCATCCCTGGACTGTCACACTGTGTTTGGGAGCAACCCACTTCATTTTCACAGCATAATGGGTAAACAGAGTGTGATCAGTCCAATTACCCCCTCATTGCAGAGGCGTTCTGGCGGGAATGAGAGCTAGCCGCCTGGCAATGCTGCGGATAGCAACAGTAGCACCTGCTGCCCGGAGCCCTCACTTGTATGAATCTCAATTTGTTTGCACAGCCGTGCCGAAATGCGGCGACCAAAAAGTGAGGCCTCTAAGGAGGATGGCACTGCTGCCTGCCCGCCTTCCTTGGCACTCTGATTGCTGTTTTCTCTGCGCTGTCTCTGAAATCATTCAACATCATAAGGTTTTTTTTTTTGTTTTTTTTTCTCCAGCAATAAACTCATGTTGCTGCCAGTCCTGCTGGTGTATTGTTTTTTTTATTTCAAAGATTGTGATTTTTATTTTTTTTTTTTTATCTACCCACTACACTGAAATTGATTCACGGATGATTATCGTGCTGAGAACTGATTCCACTCAACACAATCAAAGCGCAGGTCTAGACCTGAATTTGGAAAATATTTGTCAAGTATATGCAGAAAAAAAATCTAATTAAAAGTAAGAAAGGATCAATGCCTTTACATCTCTTCCTAGCTAGCACTAATTACCATGCATACACACTTTAAGGAAATAAATGAGAACCTTTAGGTCCTCGATTGTTTTCCTTTTCCCCATGTTGGAACATGGTTCTATGCCCCTCTTCAGTGATGTTTCTGTTGTCCTTGAGGAAGGTGGAAATACTTCTTTTATGAGTCTTCCTTAGGGAACTGTCTGGTAGCTGATGCAAACTTATCTTGCATACATTCCAGCTCCTCATTAACAGGCATTGTAATAACTTTTACAAGAAGACAGTTTTTCTTTGGTCGCTGGCTTACCAGTTTTGCAACAACTGAAAGAGGGGGAAAGAGAAAATGAGAAAGAGAGACAGAGAGAGAGACAGAGAGAGAGAAGGTTTTGTCAGCAGGAAGTATAGAAAATGCCTTGCAGGATTCATTTGGCTCTACTAATTGAAACTAATACCTTTCAAATAGCTTATTGATTTGGAAGGATGCTTAATTTTTCAAATGTGGACAGTAAAAGTGAATGAACAAAAGAAAATGTGATGGTGCAGAGATTAACAGAGCATTGGAAGCCTGGTCCCTCATTGCTTAAAACTCACAATTTTAAAGTCAAACATTCACTGCATAGCATGTTGGCATAATTGTAAGGTTTCTTTCATGGGAGAAATGCACAAAACAAAAAAACAATATGTATTTTGAGTTAAATATTGCTCTTATCTAACTTCAGACGCTGTTTTTTTAAGTAATCTGAAGTCCGGTATCATCTGTAGCTAAAGATTCAAAACATGTCAAACTGAAACTAGATATTTTATACTACAATAAACTTAATGAAATCCATATGCTTTTAAAAGATTTTTTAAAAAATAACAAAACAAAATATTATTCATTCTTTTTGGATATAATGAACAACCATAAATTGAGACAAATGTAAAGAGTGAAAATATGTCAAATCTAGACTGAATCTCTCTAAGAGTCTTCATTAGGAAAATATATTTGTGAAATTTTGGTATTTTGATCATTATTTCAGTAATATGTCATCTAATGTAATTTTTTAATCAGACCTGGTGTATATCGGATTTAGCTGCTTTTGTGTGTTTTCAACCACATGAGCTCCAGTCCGATCCTTTTTCTGTTTAGCTCAGCAATGCACTGTTCACCCCTCCGGTTCCACGCAGAATGCAAGAGATTTGGCTGATAATGCATGTTCCTAAAACTGCTGTAGATGCTCTTGAAGCAATGACTCCATCTGCAGCTTATGCCTTGTGAATCTACCCTAAATTTTTAAGGGAGCCACAGATCTTTCTTCCACTAAACTTTTATTAATAGTTCTGTGTACAGCAAGTTTGTGCACAACGATTTTATGTAGCAATGACCTTATGTGGTTTACGCTCCTTGTTTAGGGTGTAAATCTCTGTCAAGTCAGCAGTCTCTCTCTCATGATTGTATGAATTACAAATGAGATCGCTGACCCACAACACCACATTTCTGCTTTCTTTTTTTTTTACTGGTCTTATATACAGATTAGTATTTTTGACAACCTGAATTTTGGATTTCCATTATTATTATCCAAAGAGATTATCATTAATGTCCACAGAAGAAAAAAAAAAGTTTTCCTTGCAGTCTGTGTGTGAAGTACGGTATGCTTCTCCAATCGGATTACTGACAGTTTAACTTTTCAAAACCACTTTCTGTCTCGGTGAGTCGATCAGATTGCACCTCTATAGCTTTTAATAATGTGTATGTCCTTGGAGAAGGCCTGTGGTTTTTTTAAGGCCACTAAAAGAAAAAACGCAAACAAAAACCTCTTGTAGGGACAAGAGGAGAACAGAAAATTCTGCACCTCAGCAGCATCGCAGCTTGGAACAATAATAGTAAATCTGGATCTTTATCAGCAGTCCAAGTGAATCTCTCGCAAATGAACTCTCCCACATATGCTCGGGCGTGCACAACTGACAGGTGAATCCGCTGCTGATTGATGCCAGCAAATTATGTTTCTTTTTTTTTTTTTTCTCCACAGTCGTTTCAAAGGCAAAATGTTACCTAAGATTGAACGATGTTATGCAAATCACTTTTTCTTTTTTCTGGTAACGGTTTTAACTCTGTCAAGCGCTGCTCTGGATAACTTCCACAGGTTTTCACAAACAGACAGCCAGAGATGTTACTGAATGAAAGCCTAGATCGTGGAATGATTTCAAAATGATTTGAAGGCTTTAAAGTCTCCCTCCTCTTTTTCTTTTCTTTTTTTTCAGACGTCCTCATGAGCTCCATACTACCCATTCTCGCAGATACTCTCTGCTGGCGCGCTTGCCTGATGCGCAGCGCCTCCCCAACTGGTCCCTCACTTTGACAAATTCTTGGACGTGAGTGGTTCTGCTGAATGGATTTTTTTTTTTTTTTACTTGCAGACATGATTCTCTGAATATTTGAGAAATCGAACAGTTTCGCCGCACTATTATCTGCTCTGCAAAGGAGGGCTGCCCGAATTGGAGAGCACAATGACACTTTGGTCATTTTGGAGTTGCTTTCTTTTGGCGTTCATTCAGCTATTCCCCTTTCACCTCAAGTTGGCGACTCGGGCGGAGATAAGTTTTCCTAGACTGGCAAACAGATTGTACCCCATGGAGGTAACGTCGCCGATGGGACATATGATCAGAAAATCAGCGGGGATCAAAGTCTCGCTGAAAGTCAATGACCGCAATGAAGTTTTGCACATGTCTGAAACTGACGGACCCCCGAGACCAAAATATAAGCAGGAGGTGAAAAATGAAACCGTGATTACAAATGGCTCAACGGTAAACAATTTCAGCACTCTCAAAATACCAGACAAAAAGTGTGACAATATTTCGACGGCAGTGATTGAAACACCCAAAGCCACATTTTCAATCGGGGAAAGGAAGAAAAGAAGTGTCGGCGTGTCCTACAACGAACATTTGGACAGGAGTATCACTGGGGAAGCGCGCAGGTCCGTGAGAACTGTCCAAGGTGCTTCGAACTTCAGAAGCGAGTACCGGCGCACGGGGGAGGAAAGCAGGGGCTCAAACCCGAAGCAGAGCGAGCCTCACCTGGACACCTCCACTTTTGCTCTGTCGGGGGACTCGACGCACAACCAGGCGATGGTGCACTGGTCCGGCCAGAATAGCAGTGTGAGTTTCAGTTTGAAAAACAACACTCAACTTAAGATCGCAAGGGTTTAAAATGCCCATTCACTTGCCTTATATGCCGTTGCATCTTAAAACTGAAACGTTTTAGATGTTTTTAGAAAACCACATTTTTACGCACGTTTATTTCAGTTCACATATGTAAATATTTAAGCCCGACAAACACGCACATAACAAATTATATGTATATATATCGCCATGTCTGCATTGATACTCATTTTTGTTGTTTGTTGTAGATGCCCATTGAGTGTTTTGGATGCATGCAATCCTCCTGTTTATCTCTCTCTCTGCTTTTTTTTTTTTACATTTATCCAAAGAAGAATCATTTATTCAACTGTTTGTCACTTGAACTTTAAATTAATATCCGTCCTTGCAAGTAAATTTGACAAGGCGCAGAGCTGTGGGAGGGTGCAGGCATTTTGGCAGCAATCACAACACATTAATTATTTATGAAATAATCAAGTAATGTCTCCTAGAGAGGTGTAAGAGCTACAATTAGAATAACTGTGTCCAACCTGGGCCCCTAATGTGACGCTGATGAAACAGCGTCTGACCTTTTAGCAAATTAAACACAGTTTTATTATTGACAGTAAACTCTTGCTTAGTTGATAAATGTTGTTGCTCTGTATGCTTGCTGTCTTGATAAATCCTGGTTTAACACCACAAGGCAGCTGAAATGCATGCCAAGACATTGCTGTATCCCTCCACATTAACCCACACACCTCCACGCAAACACACACACACCCACGCACGCGCACCCGCATGCACACGCATTTTCTCTACATTCTGGAACACATATTGTGGGTACACACATTCCGGCAACACACAGACAAAGCCAAGGTGATTTTATCTCGTGCTTTAAATATGCAGCATGCAAAGATGTTTTCAAGCAGCAGGATTTATCAGGAGCAAAGATCTCCAAACTACAAAGAGCCTTGGACTAAAGCTGTTGCTCTACATCTTTCCTTTTTTTTTTTTTTTTTTTACTTCAGGTAACTTAGATCACCTCAGTCTAGTAGGTAAAACACTTTGTGTCAGAAACAATCATTTCATTTCACATTTAATCATTTCCACATCCCCAGTGAAAGAGCTAATATTCCTGTTTTTTTTTAAACAGCCAGATCAATTTCTTTTTATAATTCAATCTTTAATTGCTTTTCTTATCTGTTCCATTTTCTGTTATATGGCGCATATTATTATGTTCTCAGACTTTTGCTACGTCGAAGCATTTTTGAAGTCGTACAACCTCATATGTAATGAATAGTGAAATATGAGGTTAGTTTTCAGATCTCTTCACATTGATGACCCCCCACACCCACTTTTTTTCTTTTTCCTGCACAACAGTATTCACTGGATCTTTGATGAGCTTGTCACTGCAGCCAGTCAACATTTTAGATTTATACAATCTGGACTCCAGTCTGTGGTCCTGAAAGTACAAGTGAAACGGCGGAGCTTAAATTTATGGGGTTTTACGACTGGATGTTAGAGCTCAGGCTATATTAGATGTAAATGACTGATAATAAATTCAATCTTAAAGGGACATTTGAAGGAAAATTACTTCAGTCCTGCGGTCTAGGGTAGTTCTATCAAATTTTCACTTCAAGACATTGCCTGCGATTTGGCCAATATGTCAAATCCCACAGGAAGAAAAATGAGAGAGATGTTGAGGGTGATGGTGAAAAGTGCCAGCAGGGGATCTTCTGAGTTCAGATTTGATAAAGAATCTCATCGTATAAAAACCCTGAACCTGTCCATGAGTCAGTCTTCCAACCATCATTTGATTTCTGGGATTGTCTAAGACATCAAAGCCTGCAGTCGTAGCCCCCTGGACTCTGACTTTAAGAGAGATAACATTGATTGGGCTCAACCAGGGGAATAAAACATATACCCCACAAATTCCCTTTTAAATTTATGCTCCTTAACTGTGTGTTGTATTGATTGGTAGTGCATGTGTCTCGTTGCTTAAATCTGTCCTGCATGTGAATGGGGAATGTGGTAAAAAGGAATATGATTTGTAATGATGCTGTTTTAGTTTGGGCGAAAATTTGAATTGCGCAAATTAGGAAAAACAACATTGCAACCCTATAAGAACACGCCTGCATAAACAATAGATAGATGGATACCAATATGGCTGGTGAAATTTCATATGAAGAAACTCCAGTATTTTCATAAGTCATGTGACATCCACAAAATTAATTGTGTTATGTTTGTATTTTGTATTTTGGGGGAATAGAAGGCAGATGACAGATGTTTTTTTTTTCTTTTTTAAATGTGTAAATATTTAAAAAGTTTAGTCTCTCTTTACTTCCCCACTCCTAAATGAAATCCAGTGCAAACCAATAGCTTTCAGAGAACCAGTAATTATTGAAAATATTCAATCTCTGTATCATTTAATCTCAGTGTAAATAGAATTGTTTTGTGTAGGCCATGCAAGGAACGCACTGAGAAGAAGGCAATGGCTCGTTATTACTCTGGAGGAGCTGCAGAGATCCACTGCTCAGGTGAAAGAATTTAAAAGCACAACTATTAGCCTGCACTCCCCACATCTGGCTTTTATGTAAAAGTGGCCTGGTTGCTGAATTATTCAAGGAAAGCTTAGTGCCGTTCAAGTTGCGGAGAAGAACTTTTTATCCCACACAAGGATGCAAAAAAGGTTTTGTGTGGTCAAAAACAAATGGGGATGATTTATCCGCTAAATACAGGGCAATCCTGGAAGTGAACATGGTCAAAGGCACAAATGACTTGAGGCTGAGCCGGAGGTTAACCTTCCAGCAGGAAAACAAAGAGAGCCACCTTATAGCATTTGTGCTGAATTTCCCCAGTCAAATTCTAGACATAAAACCAATTGAACATTTCTATTCATTCATTCTCTGCATCCAATCCCACTGAGATTGAACTATTTATCGCAGAAAGGTTGGCAAAATGTTTTGTCTCCACATATGCATAAATTGTGGTGGTATACATCAACATTTGCACTTGCAATTGTAGCGAGATATTAACAGGGGTGGGGAGAATACAAATACACATCATACTTTTAGATTTTTAGTATCAAAAAAATCTTGGAAAATAAGTTGTTGTTTCTTTTTCTTTTCTCTATCTGCATCACAAATATGAATTTCTTATTGTTGGCCTGTCATATAGAACCCTAGCAAAACCGGTAAACGTTTTTGGTTGTAATGCATAACAGGTTTTTTTATTTTTTTATTTCCCTCACATAAGTGCTAAACAGCTGTTGCAGCACATATTAAACTACTTCAGTGGATGCAAAGCCATCCTCCCTTTAAAGGCAGGCATCTTAGTGTGCAAGCCAGTTGATGACGATCAGGGAGTTTATTGGCAACCAAATGATTTTGGGCTCCTGATTGACCATTTTTCCAAGCTCCTCACAGACAGCTGATCAAACCAGGACGGAGTGTTCGAGCCGAGGACATTAATGAGCATCTTTATTGACTACACATCCCTGGAGCTTCTTCTGTGCGTCCCTGTAAATAATGTTCCTATATAGAAAGGGTCTGATCATCTTTACTGCCCTGCTGTTGGAGACTTGCTTTAAGAGGTGCCAGGCATTGATGAGGCTGGCTCCTCTCCTTCTCTTTTTTCTGTTCTTCCTTTTGAGGTGGAATTAGTCAAACGGATCTGTCAGTTCTGTAATGTTGTCTCTTCTTTTTTCTTTTTTTTTTGTTGTTGTGACTTACAGAGAACTAGACAGGTCCCCTGGGTCGTGTTGTCAGAACGCTTAATCAAAACGAGGCCATTATTGTTCCTCATAATCTCATTGGTATAAATAGACAATAAAAAAGAGGAAATGACATGGCCCTGGGGGACACCTGTGTTTAAAACCGTTTCATTACATAGACAGCCATTCCATTTAATGCACCAGAAATTCATTGATCCATAAAATCAAATTGAATGGGTTCCCAAATCACAGAGGTGTTTGACCAGAATTTGGTTCTGCTACAGGATGATGAAAAGAGCATTATAAACCTTTCACAACTGAGGCATAGCAAAAGGCAAAATAGGAGTTTCTTTTGTACTCAAAATGCATATCCTTCATATTGCAAATCAGTTGTAAAATATTAAATGCTTTTCTTGCCAAACGTGGAGAAAACTCTTTAATGGTGTTCAGTCAAAGGGTTAATAGTTCCTTAAGGCTTTTAGCCATGAACTTTTTATCATCCTCTGGCCCCCTGCTTTCCATCTAAGGGGTTTTTTGATCCTCACTATGCTTGATGAAAACCAAAAACAGTTCATGCTTTTATATTTGAGTATAAATTACTTTCTGTCTGTGATGCACTTTATATTAGTCGACTTTCCTGTACTCTGCTTCTCTTGAGTTTTTTCCTTCTAATTTTATATTTACTTTAATAACAAGTATTAGCTTGTGTCTTTTTTTCTTTTTTGTTTGTAAAGTTGCAACTGGCGGCACAAAAACAAATCAAAAATCTTTTTTTTTTTTCCCCTGCAAGGCATTCTTGTCCTCCACATGCTTGTCTCTGGAGGTGTCAACACCACACACTTGTTCATTAATCCCACTTGTCTTAAGCCTTTAGGGTGCACTGTCCACTGATGGAATCGTAAGATGCTGACGGAAACTGCAGCTGTGTGCTGTATAAAACGTAGAGTACAGCCATTTATCCAGTCACTGTGAACACAGCATTTGTGGATATGCAGCTTCAGAGAAGTTCATTTTGTTTTTGTTGGCCAGTTGTGATGGCATCTAATGAGGAGAAGTGACATGTTTCTCTGAGCGCCGGGTTTTATTAAAGGTTATTTTCCACGATCATTTAATAAATGCGGTTGGCAATAATGCCTTGCAAAAGTATTCAAACCTATTCAACATTTTGTCATGTTAGAACCATGAACTTCAGTTTGCTTAATATGAATGTTATATCATGACTAACACAAAGTAGGTCATAATTAAGCAATGGAAGCAAAATAATGCAAGGTTTAATTGCTTTTATCAGGAATAACAAGTTTGTTAAATGTATATGCATTTATATTCCACTCCCCCTTACTGAACTTGTGTTGACCCCCAATTAAAATCCATAGCAACCAGTTCCTTTCAAAAGTCGCTGAATTTGTAAATAGACACTTGTGTGTAACTATTGTTCATAAAGATACAGTGAATATATGAAGGCCCCATAGGTTTGCTGGAAAACATAAGCAAACAAAGCGCATTGTGAAGACCAAGAAATACATCAGACATCGATAACATTGTGGAAAAGTTTAAATCGGCATTTGTACATAAATAATATCTCAAGCTTTGAACATTTCAAGGATAATTGTTTAGTTTAAGATCTAAAAATACATCATGATAGGGTACTGTATATTTACCACAACTTAAAACCACTGAGTTATTACTTCAAACAAATAATTATTTAATTGATGGAAATGAGTTACCACAACTTTTTTTTTTTTTTTTTTTTTAGTTTAAGTTATTTCAACTAATTTCTGTTATTAGGATGTACTGCTAGGTTTTACAGTCCAAGTGAAAAACAATAGAAGCTTTTGGTTCAAATGTGGCAGAATATGAAAAACTCCACTGAATATAAATACTCTTGCAGCTTACTGTAATGAGAGTTATTGATGAGAGACAAAGTCAAAGCCGCACCCACTTCAGTAAAAGTTTTTTTTCCTACAGAAAAATAGTTTCATAACACTAGGATCAAAGTATACGACCTCTCTGCCTTGATTTCAACCTTGTGCATTCATTTTAATAATTTAGAAAAAAAGAGTTCACAAGTTCAGGAAAAGCCTCCTCACAAAGCTTAACCAAGCGAGCCAGTTGACACAATCGTTAGTGTTACACACTGAAAGTGTATTTTGTCGCTCATTAAAATGGCTAATCGTTATAAGAATAACCATAAGCCAAAACTTATAACCGCTAATTAACCAAAAACAACAATTTTCTAATCACTTAGCATTCTGAGGTCCAGGAAAAATTATTCATTAATTAAGGAAACATCTTGTTTTGTAGTTTGGTTTTTATAATGACTGGGTGGACAAAAGAAACAGCAACACTCTCCTAAAAGAGTACAATTAGTTTTATTTGAGATGCCTACAACTTTTTTAAAACTACAAAAGTTTTGTCGATTTTTGTTGCTAAAGGAGGTCGGCTTTTGATTCCTTCCGGAGTCCTTTTTTTTTTTATATAAAAAAAAAATTGGATACCACACTGATTTTATTCTTTGGTGGTCAAGATGTGCCTGCTCATAAGTAAACATGTTCACAGCAATTATTGGTATCGTGTAGTTTTCCAGTGATTGTAGTTGAGTCACAGCAAATTGGAATCCCGCCGCTTCAGTACCATTGTTTCTTTTTTGAAACTGCCTAACCTTCACAGTGAGATTTGACTTTTTAAAATTGTGGTAATAAATCATAGTTATTCAACTCAGCAATGATCTCTTTTAACCTGAACAATGGCCTCATCCATAAAATGGTCAAGAACATTGCTGTGAGAAAATGTGTTTGCTCATTATAATTTTTGAATGTTTTTGACTATTAGTCACACTTATATGTTTCTGATGATCACAGTTATTTATATCAAGCAAACATGATGTAAGTAAATTAATTTGAAAGTAGTTTACTAACATAGCCCTATATCAAATTGTTATTGGTCTGCAAAAATAAAAATAAATAAAATAACAGATTACCTGCATGTCCTTAATCACATTTCTTGAATTTAACTAGTCATGCCTAGGTTTTATTTGTATCCGATACAGCCTAGTTAAATCATAAATTAACAGTGATTGACCACATGAGTTCAGTGGCCTGATCATGATCACTTGCCTCAGGTATAAGGTCAGTGTTAAATGAGGGGGCAAAGAAGAGCGGAGGTATATAAAATCTACTTTCTCCCATCATGTGATAATCTTATTCCCTCCTCATTAATATACCAGGAGTGTTGCTTTGATTCTTTCATTTTTTGAGGAATCCTTTAATCTCCTATAGCAGCCATTCAGGTATGCCTAAACGCTTGCTCACACAAAGTACCACCTATTTTTACAAAGCTCCTCCTTCAGATCTGCAGTCCCCAACCGAGCTTCTGCCTCAGAGAGAATCCCTTCTCCACACAGCTCCTTCAGACTAGCAGCAGCAGCGATTAGCTAACACCTGGTGGAACTGAGTCTGCTGAGCTGCGCATAGGAACTACTTCTGAGTAAAACCTAAGAATGGTTGTAGACAGGATAATGAGAAGCATTGTTGTGCTGATGTTTTGAATGCAGAGTATGGAAAAGAGCAAAGGGGCTTTAAAGAGAACTTTAAGGCATCAAATTGCAATGTCAAATTTCTTTAGATGTGTTTGATATATGCAGCCTTTGTGTAACAACTGAAGGTAACATAGTTGCTTAATTGTTCTTTAAAATGGTACTTTGTGCCTGGAAACTACATACATAACACCATCCCTTTAATGGCTTAGCAACAAAAGACAAGGAAAAAAATGAGCATCAATGTGTTCTGAGGTAAAACTGATTTTAACCAAAAGAACACAGCGCCCTGTCTCATATTCGTCATTAAACATCATGAAATATTAATTCAGAAAAAGAACATCTAGGGAAGTGGTGCTTTAGGACTTTGACGACTTGACATAATTGATGAAGAAATGATTTCTTGATTTTTTTCTCTCATGAAGAATTTTCTGAGGGATGACGTCTGACTATTAGTTTGTAACCTTATGCTTGAGAGTACTTCAGCTAAATCAGTGCAGATTCTGGTCAGCAGATCAGTGATGCAAAGCAAACCAACAAGTCCAGCTTGAAATAGTTCAAAATGAAAAAAAGAAGGTATTGCAAGACTTGTTAGCAGTTGTTGCTTACAAGGGTGGCATAACAGACTTGTTGTATTTTCTCAGCCTACTTATTATTTTTCTCTTCAGTGTAAAAAGCTTAAGTCGAATAAAATAATGCAATCTAAAGAAATCATGAAGGAGAGAAACACTAGTTTATGTACCTCAAGCTTTAGTGCCAAAATTTAATAAAGTGGAAGTTTCAATCTAATTAACCAAAGTAAACCACCAATCTGTAGCAACCTATAGTTACCAAAGTCAAGTTTATTTGCATAGCACAAAGCAACAACAAGGCAGTTAAAAGTGCCAAAGAAAAAAAGTACAAATTATTTGATTTTAGTCTCTGGGGTAATTTTCAGGGTTAGGATGATTTTGATTTTGTTTTTGTTGAAACATGCTTGACAAAAAAAACAGAGGAGAGGGAATTGTGTGTGCGACCTTCAGCTTTATTAGTGACAAACAAGCACTTATTGGCGGGTAGGCAGCTTTGCTCTAAAACACCCAGTTTCATCTGATGGGCTTATGTGCCTCTGTTCGTCTCCGGCAGTAAGCAATTACTTCCCTCTTCTTTTACCTTGGACTTTCTTTAACTCCCAGGCTCACCGCACCACTGTCCTTACCACCACCCCCGCCTCCTTCAAAAATAATTTACACAGAATGATAGGTATTTTCCTTTCGAACCTAAATAAAAGAAAGAACCACAGACAACGTATATGAATTTTATGTAGAGCTTTTGCAAAAGGAGAACGCTCTATCAAAACCTCTCCTCCGATCAATTCTACAGAGCGTTCTGACCTGTTCTCACAAAAACTCCTGTTTTTATTGTCAAAGAAGGACAGGCAAGGGGGCAGTCAAGAAAAACAACAGAGGTCGTAAAGCTTCTAACCCAAACATCTAACAACCCAGGTCCAGATGTGATTCTTGGTTAGGCTTACAACATTTTATGCATGACTTTAAATAAATAAATTACATAAGCTGTACTCTTTTCACCAACCCTCGCCAGTGGACATGTTGGAGCAGAAACACATGGCTTCCTCAGGGACTGTAGATATGCAATTGTGGTTTCCAGCAACGTGAAATAGTCATAAAGTTTTCAAGTAACTAAAATGGTATTTACATAAGGATCAGACCGATCTTATGAGTACTCTAAGTAAAATCTCTCACATACAAGACTCTTTACGTGGATTCTGTAAAAAATTTGTATCTTTCATGCTAAAATGAATCTGAAACGTTCTTTTGCAGTAGAGCAGGACGCTGTAGAGACATGTGCAGCAGTTGTTAATGGCTATCGCTAGCTTTTTATGTTTTTCTTGACATTATGATGGTTTTTAATCTATTTTTATGTTAGAAATAATTATTAATGCTACAGTGACAAACAGACTAGTTTTTCACAGCTTTGTGAGTAGATCCAGCTCTTATCCAGCTCTTTAAATTTAGATCAAACTAATCCTTCCACCAGTTAACATTTCATGGAAGGCTGCTCCTATAATCACTGTTAGATTAGCGGCAGGTCACTTGCACTAGCAGTAGCAGAACTCGGCCATGTGTTTTAAGAAGACTTTAGCAGAAGCTACCAAAAAAGGTAAAATTAGAATATCATATTTTAATATGTTTCTTTTTTCATTTTAAGTTTTATTTTATGTCACATTGACAAAAATAAATCACCCCTTACAGTAGAAATAATTCAGTAAAATCCCAGTTTTTGCTCCTCAAAAGACATGCATGTGTGCTCTTTTTCATGAATCATTTGTGCTCAGGGACCATAATGCATCCCATCAACATATCCTCTCAGCACTTCCTCAGCACTTACAATTTAGCTGTGCCTCACAAAGTGCATTTTAAGCAGTAAATACAGAGTTCCCATCAGTTTCATATTCAAGCACACTGACATTGCTTGCCTCTCTCTCTCTCTTTCTCTCTCTCTGTGCACCACACACACACACACACACATACACACGCACATTTTTTTATCCATCACATTTAATCAAAGAGACAAAGCGGGTGCAGAATCATATTTGACAGTTTTGCATGTGATTAATTAGTTTAATAGCTGTTGCAGCGAGGAAGACACATAGTATATTTGTGATTAGTTTATGAAAACAAATTTATGCATCTTCTGATTGGGAAAAATCATAACATTGAAATCCCAATTGGCTGACAGCTTTATTAGTCATCAGGGTTATTTCGTCTACACACACTGCCCCACTTCAGGGTGAAAAATGTTGCGCCTAAAGGTCACAACAGATTGTGTCTTTCTATCCAGATATCAGGCAACCTAAGAGAACCTGGTTTAGCAAGATTATGTGCCGAGAATCACTACACCTTGAAGCAGCATATTGCCTGAAGCAACACAGCAGTTACTATCATGTTTAAAGATGACTGGAACTGTTCAGGTGGCAGTCAGCTTAAATAATGGCACGAGTTGGCAGCTTACAGTGACAGGAATGTATTAGTTGCAGGGTGGAAAATGGCTTTTCCTATCTAGCGAGTAACAAAAGACCCAACCTAAAGTGCCACACGCACGGTGCAATCAATGGAAATGATGGAAAACTTCCAAACAGAAAATGGCACATTTAGAAAACAGAATACTCACTCATTGGATATCCTGGAACTGATCCTTTAAAATAGCTGGTTTGCTGTGCCATAATAATAATAATAATGAAAAAAAAAAAGTATATATAGAATAATAATAATCAGAGTTATTGTCTGGCAGGCTGCGTCAATAAGTGAATTAATTTTGATTTCAATTTTTGCAGAACTCGTGACAGAATAAACAAAATATTTGCAGAGGTCAGATTTGACAAACCTGCATATTATTTACATGACTTAGTGAATGAGCTGAAACATGATGGAAGTGTCATCAAAAAAATTGATTATATAAATCACAAAACAGAGTCTAATTATATTTTGGCTTTTCTGTGTTTGGCCTTTCACTCATTCCCTGAGCTGCAGCAAGTAACATTTAATTGCTAAATGTATGCCAGAAGTTTCAGTTTTGTACAAAATGTACATTATCACATGAGTTTGAAGCTCTTTTCCTTCAATTTAAGAGCAAAATGCAAAGTGAAAGACCGGATTTTATACTCAGGGAGTTTGATCAAGAACATTGAAATAGTATGTAGTATTTTCAAATACTTTCTCTTTTGTTTCTCATTTAGCAGTATTTCTTTATTATCAAATGTGAAAGGAAAATGGGCTATTTTGTTTCTTTTGTACAGAATCAATGTGCCAATTATCCCTCAGTAATACATTTTGTTATAGATATTTCACATCTTTTGACTTAAAAAGTTAATTAGTGTTTCAAAATTGGAAGTATCAAAATTGTCATCATTTCATATTGTCTTATTTTTAGGAATCAAACATATGTATGCATTTTTGTGTTCGTGTGCGAGTGCAGAGCCGCCACAGACTCAGGGGTTATATGATGAGCTAAAAATTCATATACTCTACTTTGGGAACAAAAAATGTCCCTGTGGCTCTGTTGGAGGGATTATTACTGCTACTGCTGCTTTTTTCCCCAGCTGTCTGGGGGATATATTGTATTCATTTCTGAATATATTCTTATTTATTTCAGTCCTGTTTCCAGGATATGTCACTCGATCAGAGTCATCTTGTTATGTTAGTGGTATAGCCTCTCTTTTTCTGTGCTGCCTGTCTTCACCAACGTAAGTCTATTTCTGACATTTTTTAATATTTATATACTTTTTTACTTTGTGAAAGGCCAATAGCTGTTTATACAGATCATCCGCCCTGAGGTCCAAACAGCTCCGACTTGTCTCCAATTTAATGAAATTTGATTCAGTCTAAATTAATTTATATTATTCCAGTGTATTTCAGCTCAGTTTAGTCAGTTTGAGAATCATATCCACTTACAAACAGTTCATTCCTTCCTGATATGGTACAGTGCAGAGAAAAAGAAGTTGACACAGTATCCAGTGGAACAGTCTGGGATAGTGTAAGCCAATGTGATGGAGAAATACAGATGTCTTGGTTTTGTACCTTTTTCTTTAGGGCACTAGCAAGCCCCTGTAATGTGAGCTTTGATTGTTAGTTATGCATTTCAATTCAGCTGAGTTCACTTACATAGGGTCATTTCATAACAAATATTTTGATGATGTCAGCAGACTAGTAGTACCACCAGCAGTGGCTGCCAAAGGAGATTCAATATTTCTCAACAGTGCAGGAAAAAATCTAACCAAGATTCCAGTAGATGAGAGAATAATACTATGACATCACTCAAATCCAAAGCTATTAATTAAATAAAAATATATTAGTAATTTTAATATCAATATTGGCAAATCCACAAAAAATATATAAACCAAAAATATTGGCATATTAAAAATTAAAAGCAAACATGAAATGTGCATTTTCTGCTGCCCATCTAACCACTTTTATAACATAGAGGTAGTTGTTTTTTTTTTACTTTCATGACAAGATAAAAACTAACCTTTTGATTTGGTTCATGTAATGTCTGGAAATTGTAATTTATATACAGAAATTTAGTGCAAGAATGATGTTCTTTGGCTATGTAAATAAAAACACACACAAAAAAATCTCCCTAATCTTCACGAGCTGCAGCTAAACATGGTAAAATATGCAAATAAGTTATAGGAGAATCGATATCACAACCATGATAGATAAGTTTACCTCATGATCTGAGTCATATAACATTTGTGATGGAAACGCTCACTTTGAACTCTCTGCCCCTTATTGGCTCCAAAAACGTCAGGCAGAAGATAAGCTATTTGAAGCCAAAGCTGTAAGGGAACTGAAAGACTTCTAGGAAGTAGTTATATGGAATCAGTTCACCAAAATGCAAATATCAAACCCTTTACACAAACAATTCATTTTAAAATATATAGACTTTATAATGTGATATTTCACCCAGCCAGATATCAAATCTTTGCTGTGGTTCATGGTTTACTGAAAGACAGGATAAAATGAATCAAAATGATTGTCGTCATGTTTACAGTGAAAGAATGCAAACGAACTGGCAGACTGAAAAGTCCTAATGCATCCCCATAACATACAATGCATCAAATTAGTTTTAGACTGCTACAATTTTACTAAAACTTTGTCGTACGTTTCCAACATTTAAATTACATAAATAAATGGCAACCAAATTTGTCCTTGAACACCAAGTTCCTTGTGATTTTACCTTTTAAAGTGCAAACTACAATTCGCTGTCTGACAATGTCAGAACACAGGAGGAGAAAAAATAAGTGCTGGTCCATTAAACATATTTCTTTGACTTTTACCCCAAGTTTTCATTAAAAAATGAAGCAGGCCATTCACAATCTTTTTATCCCTCTGAGGGCAAAAAAAGCGGTTTATTGTTTATTGTTGTTAAAGGAAGAAAAGCCCAACATGCCCACAAAATCTCGTCACAATAGAGCCGCAGTTGAAGTGAAACCCATTTCATTAATTTCCCCCCCATAATGGACTGAATTGATTGTTGAAACCTCTCAAGCTTGAAGCATTTGTGTTATATGACCAAAGCTCAGGAGTTGGGTGGATAAGCAAACATACAGATCGCCGACTAATGCACAAGGTACATTTTGCCGGAGTTTACTTGATGAAAGCAGCTTTCCCCAGAGTATGTTTTCGCCCACAAAAATACAAACAATCAATTTTGTCCACAGATAAGACAGGCACAGAGTAAGGCCACTCTTCGACCACACCATTTTCCTGAAAGACATTTGTCTCCCTGCTAAGTAATCTGCCTTGGAAACCTCCTAACAGAAGCACAATCAAGATGTGGTAGTTTTTCTACCGTCCACCCACTTGCACTACTTCTTGATTTTGCTGTCTTTAAGAAGTCTATGCAAATGCGCAGGAGTTACTGTGTTTCTTTTTCTCTGCAGGTGTTTGCATCAGGTAATTTCTAATGAATACATGAATATATTAATCTTAGATCTTACAAGCAAAAATAGACTGGCATTTTATGACTACTTTGTTCTGACATATAATAATTGTCCTCATTTTGATACAGTTTGCTTACCATATCAGTACTGCTGCAGACTTGTATTCTTATAGCTCTTAGATGTCTTAGCCAATATTGCAAAACAGTACTTACTGCGTGTTTTAATGGGATGGGTTTCCCTGCCCACCACAAGACTGGAAACAGTTTTTATAAAATAATCCAGAAGCATTTAACACCTCTGTCACCTTGAAGCAGATTTTTTATGCAAATATTTGTTGATGGGTAGGGGGTTAGGGTCACTTGATAGCAGGACGCCAATGCAAGGACTTACAAGAACCGTATTTTGGCCAAGTTATGACTTTATAAATTAACTAGAAAGTGTATAGCTATAATCCAAAATCAGATTACACAAAGATTAACACACATTTATCAATACATATATGAGCAGTGGTGTAAATCGGGAAAAAAAATTGCTTAGAAAGAATCAGAAGGCAAAGCTACAATAAAATCTAGAGAAAAATAGAAACTAGAAAAATCAGCAATCACTGAACTATAGCAACATTTCTTAAAATCCAAAACTACCAGTAACAAAACTCAAAGTTCTCATATTTATGACTCTATGTGGCTTTATGTTTTTGACATGTTAGCTGAATATTTTAAAATACATATCGATAAGAACAGCTAAAGGTTTCTCTTAGCTCATCAGGCAATTCATGAAGCATCCAACAGTCAGTCAAAGTAGTGGGTGAC
Source organism: Xiphophorus couchianus (assembly GCF_001444195.1). Classification (NCBI taxonomy): domain Eukaryota; kingdom Metazoa; phylum Chordata; class Actinopteri; order Cyprinodontiformes; family Poeciliidae; genus Xiphophorus; species Xiphophorus couchianus. Next base: position 9,027,874 of record NC_040249.1, on the reverse strand, counting down.
ACTAAGGATTTCTCGTAGAAACATTAAAGCAGCACCTAGCAGAATTTTAAAGTGACTGCATTCTGAGTGAAAATGAAACCAGGTGGTCGTGTTTCGCAATAACTGAGCATGTGGGGTTTTCCGAGTGTCAGAGTGGTCCAAATGGAATATGATGTGCTTCGATGTGATAGTAAAACCAATTCTAGTAAGCATGTGTACCTACCTATGTTCAAATTTGACCATTCCCTTTGAGTGCATTATTGAAGATAACTTTTGTGTCACTTAATAAAAATACTTTGATTTTCAGAAAAGATACCTTAATTGCTAACAAGATCTGTTCACCTGATCACATGGTTCATTCATGCAGAGTAGCATCTCTTCCAGCACAATCTGCACATGGCACGAATCAGAAAGTGAGCCGTTCATGCTGTGACATAGCGCCACTCCAGTACAGTGTGTTGCTGGTTCTGTTTCTCCAAGCTAATGGCTAACGTTGTGCCAAGCCACATAAAAACAAAGACACGCATGCCCCCGTCTACTTATTTCACCAAATAAAGCATTGCATTGCTTTGCAGTAAGCCTACCTACTTGTCTCAAGGATACGGGGTGAATGTCCAGATTTGTGCTGTGGCGTTGTACAGCTACTGTGCTGGAGTGGCGCTGTGTCTCTCACTGGATGAATCTTTATCACACATTTTGTTAGTCACAGAAAGTGGAAGTTCCACCAGACCGGAATGCTGAACGGTCAATTTGAATGAATCGTTGATGAACGTCTCAACTCTAGGTCAGTCTGGCATGGTTATGGAGGAAGCACCACTGATCTGCAGCTCTCTAAGAAAAGTACTTTGGTGAAAGAGAGAGTTGTTAATATTGAATGCAGCTTATTATGTAATTTTTTTTCTTTTTTACATTTGCACTTCTGTTTTTGGGAGATTTGTAAAAAGAAAATCTTGGCCTTCAGATGTGCCCAGAATGGATTTTTCCTTAATTTTGGGAGTCATGGTCATGTTTCTCCAAACATAAGTTGCTGAGAAAAACCTCTCATTCACATAAATGTTAAAATATTTTTGTACAATATGTGTACAATAAAATAGAAATTTTATATACTTTTTTTTTCTTAATAAATAAATAACTCCTCTGATGACCATTCATATATAGCTGGCGTCTGTATTCATAGAAGTGAAAAGAGAGTGGATAAAGTCCCTCATCTATGGCAATTTTTGACATTCTGCTGAGAGGCTGCATGTTAGAATCAAAAAATTAATTCAAATTCAACAGGCTATTTGTATTATTTAATCAACAAGATTAACACTAAGTCATTGAAATACTCAGGGGAGCCAAAAAGGGTCAGTACAGCTGTTGACGTTCAGTGAAATCTGAAAAAAAAAAAAAAAAAAAAAGCTGTCAAACTCATGGAGTGTTTGCCACTGCTGTATGGCTGTGCCCTCATTGATCAATAATAGAGATTTACAGCACAGCGGAGAAACAGACATAACCAATTAATGGAAAGCATCTGGAAGACAACTACACATGAAGCACATCATGTTCCATTCCACTGTGACACATTTGGTCAAAACTGAAAACAATAATCTTAAAAACTATGGTCAAAAACAAACAAACCAACCTAGTTGTTTTTTCTGACCCAGTCCTAGGCTAGATATGGATATGTTCAGCATATAAACAGAGTTGGGTCACGAGTTTTACTTTTTGCAATGGGTTTGAAATTAATTTTAAAATCAGCTAAGTTAAGCATAGACACATGAACAATAAAAAATTGGAGCAAATGCTTCACCATTTTTCAAAGTGGTGAAACAATTTTTTTTTTTTACTGCATTTTCTGAATGATTAAAATCAACTTTTTTGAGCTTTACATCATGTTATAATTGTATTCCCTTATCAAAAACATAACTATAACTAGGAGCTTCTTAAAGAGACAGAAACCCAATTTTAAGGTTTGCAAAATTGCAAAGTCAAATTTCTTTTAAGACGTATTTGATATTTGACAGTCATATTTTATTTAATATATCAGTATACAGCTTTTTTATAACAACTGATGGTAACATAGTTACTCAGAGTCCAGACTTGAATATGATTGAACACATCTTGCCCCAAAGCTGCTTTAAATAGGTGCCAATCCTGCAAAAAGTACATTTCTTTGTCAAAGTGGTCAAAGCGTATTCTAAATCAAGTTAGTAGTAGTTGGCACTAACTACTGTACTTTGCAGCTAAAATGGAAATGTTACTCAAGGTGAACAAACTAATTTTCCAGAGTGAACAAAGTCATTACCACAGCTCTGTGATGTTGCAAGTTAAACCGCATAATCCTACCATTTCCTTTTTCATTCTTTGAAAAAGCTTCAGTAAAGTCTAATCAGATTATTGCAAAGCTCAAAATGGTTGTCTGGGAGGAATGATGAGCCTCTTCTTTCACCCACCAGACTGGGTCACAGTATGAGACCAACTGGAAAACCACCATGCTATAAACCAAGGCACAAATACAAAACATTTTGAGTGATGATAATCTATCTCAGAACCGCAGTTTCAGAGGCATGTGTGATTAGGAAACTTTATAAAAATGGTGATTGTAGTTTTCTGAACATTCTGTGATGTTGATGTGTAAAAAAGTTATTTTACATGGCCTATCTGCATGCTGCCATTTTGGAGGTAACCTGTGATTAAGACAAGTTTTTCAATTTGACAAACAGAAAAGATGTTAAACATGTAGCTCTGTGTTGACAAATATTCTTGCTGCAAGTCTTGTGCAAAATATTCATTTTTAGTGTCAGTTGTGAATTATCTGTCCTACTGCATCAAAACATTTGGAATTTAAAAGTTTGGTAGAAAAAGGTAGCATAAACCAACTATGCACTTGTACAGTAACTTAAGAAAACATTCATACTTTTAAACCTAATAATTTTTACATTGTTGCTTGAAAGCAAAGTGTTGCTTTCAAGCAACACTTTGTAGAAAATTTTACTCCACTATGATTAACACTAAAAATGTTGTGTTCTATGTGTTTTATTAAGTAAATATTGTGAATACTTAAATAAATGTGATTTCTTTGTTTCTGCTTTTAATAAACTAGCAAAAAAATCAAAAAAAAAATCACTCTGTCATAATTGGTGAATAGAATTTTGAGAAAACACTTATTTTAAAATACGATTTGGAATAAATAAGCAAAATGTGAAAAAAATAAAGCACTGTGAATATGTTCCAGATGCACTGTAATAGTCAAATACAACACATGGAAGTTTCATAAAGATTTGGGGCTATGAAGTCGTCTTGAAGGTTTAGTAAGTTAAATTCTAGTAAAACAAATTAAAATGTTCATTCATCATTTTCTTAAACTGCCAGAAATTCACATTTTCTGAAGCTATCAGGGAAAGTTGTCAAAATCAGTGTAGAAATTACCTCCTAAGATTAAATAAATATGATTAATTTCAGTTGCTTGTCAGACACATTGCTCTTGTAGCTGTAGTGATATGATATAAAGAGACAGAGATTACTCCCCGGAGAAGCATCTCTACACCCATGTCTTTACAGTATAATATATAAACTTACATATTTGTTTTCCTGAGAATGTAAATATGGATCCCCTGTGCTGTGAACTTTTCAGAAACAGACAGTAAAACAGAGATACTGAATGTGTCACGCCTTCTCTTTGTATCACCCATTAGCTGTTGTATTACAAGGAGCCTTACACTGTTCGCTGCCATCAACTTTGGTGGTCCCTTGGAAATTAATTTAGCTGCCTCAGTTGTCCCCGCTGGTTATGTTCAAAAAGACTGCTGGAGCTACATGAAAGCAGCTGTATTCTTCACATTTCTGAGATCGCTTCCTCTTCCTGTGATTTGTTATTCCTAAGCAGAAAGAAACAGCAGTCTGGAGGTGTGATGTTTAGATTACGTGGCTCCTTTCCTTTCCTCCCCTGCCCAATTAGAAAGAAACAATATTTGAGGGGTTCCTTTTTAATGATATTTTAGTGGAGGCTGAGTAAGCAACAGGTTCTGTTTGAAGCCCGGTGTTAGAGAGCGCCGGATTACTGTGCTGATGTGCGGCAACAGTCTATTTCATTTTATTAATAGCCATATTGCAGTATGGAACAGAGATGATTCATGCCTAAATTGTGAGCTGCGTAGAAAAAACTTCTGCCCACCGGCGTATTGTCAAGATGCCTCTCACATTCCATTGAAGCACGTTTATATTTCAAGATTTCTCTCTCTCTCTCTCTCTCTCTTTTGTCAGGAAATTGATTGATATGGAATTTGTGGAGACATGATTTGGTCCAACAGTGTGACTGCATACACTGCATGCCTCAACACTTGTGTTGCTGGGGTGTGCGAGTCTGTGTAGATGAGATGGTTGCTTTTGAGCTGACGCAGTACATCACAATGATATTACAGCAGTAACAAATTTATTGTCAAGTAGGGTGTCCAGTCAGCTATCTGAAGGATTCGTAGTCTTTGCATGCCCAAACAGCTTCCGTTCTGATGTGCCTTTTCATGTTGTACGGAAATGTATATTAGAATCTGCTTTAAAGTGTGGAAAAAAACAAAGAAGGGGGATTGAAAGAATGGAGGCAAGATTGAGAAATGAAGTAAGTAAAATGAATAGAATGTAGGGATGAAAGGATGACTAAACCTAACTACTTTGAGGTTGAAAACCAATCTGAAAAATGATTGGTTGAGTTTCCAGAGGCAAAGCTCTCTTTGCTCACATCAATAAAACATAAACATGAATAAATGCACTGCTTTTGGCCTTCCAGGGTTCGTACTTAATTTCATGTATGCAAGTGAATGATGATATGCACAGAGAATTGTATTTACCTTGAAGGCACCAAATAATTCTGGGAGCCACTTTCTGTTTGTTTGATACCAGTGCTTATAAAAAGGCAAGGCTGCAGCAGCGATTCATACGGTTTTGTGCTAAATGCAACTTTAATAGCCAAGCTCCACTAGCATTGCCAAAACACACTGGTCTGTAGGTCTTGTGCTTCAACATTTGCATGTCTGCAGTAGTCTCTCCCCACTGACTTAATCACAGTTGCTTATCCTATCCATAACGTTGAACACATGGGAACACAAAGTGATGTTCGCACCTGGGGAGAAATCATCCAAACAGTCATCTGCCTCGATGTTTTACTCCCTGAGGTGGATCTTCACTGACCCAGACCCAGTGGGTCAGCATTTGTTAATGAGCCAGATAGAAAAACATGTTGCTAACAGTGAAGACAGAATGTTTAGTGGCAATTACGGTGAGGGTGTCGAGAGGATTTTTGTCATCCAGTTTTGTCATATAGGTGCAGCGGCGGTGAGGTAGGGAAGAGAAAACAACCGAAACAAAAAAGGTTTCATTAAACAATTTTTGTGAACTTAGTTCAGTTTCTTTTTGGTGATTTTCTGGATTAAGACATTAAAATGTAACTATTACAGCTGTTAAAGCAAAACCCAGCTTCTGGCAAATTTGGAAAAATTCCACCAAAGTGGGCGGAGCTAAAGGACACCGGAGAATGGGGACGAGAGGAAAGGATAATGTCAACTTATCCACTTTGTTGCGATATTTATCCACTTTTCTAAACCCTCTTGTGACTTTTTCATTTATTTCTTTTCGGTATTGTTGGAGAGTTGCATCTCATCTTGACTGTGCCATGAGAAGAGCAGAGGGGTAACACCTTGCAACACCGGTCAGTTCAACAGCAAACCGTCACCAATAGTCAAAGCAGAGCAGGTCCATCCCACCCTATTTCTACATTGCAAATTAAATGAATCACACATTTGCAAAGATGAATAACACTATCGAGCAATGCTTGTGCCACACTCAGCTCGCTATTCCAACTCCTGACTCGTCGCCAGGAGAGGCTGTGTGTCTGAATAAGATGGTTTTATACCCGAACGCGGATTTGACCAAGTTGTGACAAAATCGTATTGCTGTAACCATTGGAAAAGTTCAACTACTTAAGCTTCGTTTCACCAAAGGAGGCCAGCGTTGAGATGGTTTTAGGTAAAGTATTGTCAAATTAAACATATTCACACACAAATGTCAAAATTTGCATAGAAACATAAAGGTACAACCGTAAATAACCTATTTATAGGGTTTATTAACAAAAAAAAATTGATTTAGGAATTAGTTACACTTTAAACACTTCAAAAAACAGAAAAAGAAGATAAATATTAAGGAGTTCAGAAATATACACATTGCCATATGTATAAATGATAAAACAGAGAAACTCTTAGTTCTTAAAACACTCATAGGACTTCCTAAAATAGCAGCTGCAAGCTTTCTGCCTAAGGTCAAACCAGATGTGACGTTATCAAGACTGCAGCCATCTCATCTGTAATTGATTTGCTTGTAATTAGTGTATGTGTGTGTATATACAGTATATAAGTATATGAATTTCTGAACTCCTGACTGACTCCTGGATGTTTCAACCGTACTGATTTTGCTGAAGTGTGGAAAACAAAATCAAATAATCTACAGGAAAAGGCAGTTGCACTTTAAAGAACTGAGAAAATGATATAAAAATAGGCTCTGGAAATGCCAATCAGCTGTGTTCAAGCCCTTAACAAGAAGTGGAAAATGAGGGATTCTGTTGAAAACAAGTCCAGCCACAAATGCCAGGAAAATTGTGAAAATCCAGAAATAACTTCAGATGACATGCAGTACTCTCAGGTAAAAGCAGGGTACAAGCTGCTACAAGATACACAACAAGGAGGCACTTGACAAATGGGCTACACAGGTAGTTGCCAGAAGAAAGACACTGCTGTGCCAAACATCACAGAGACAAACATTTGGAGTGATGACACCAAAATGTAACTTTATGGACACAACCACAAATGTTACATTTGGAGAGGAGTCAGACTGTCTATCAGAAAAGTATGTGATTCCTAATTTTAAATAAGGAGGTGGATTGCTTATGCTATAGAGATGTGTGAGCACAAAAGGTGCATGCAAATTCCTCCTAATTGATAAGAGGACGTTATCACAAAACACTCAATAAAGATTCACTCTTAGTTTGGAAACTGTCTGTGGTGTACTTAGAATTTCCATAGGCAACAACAGGAAAATGAGAACATTCAGGGGATTAACTTTGTTTGCTAGCCTTAGTATGATCATACCACCGTGGAGAGATCTTAACCATACAAGCCTGCAGACCTGCCCAAGAATTTAAAACAACTATAAAAGCCTTTTGCCAAAATGAAAATTTGACAGGTCATCCAAAACCTGTCAAATTTTGGATGACAGGTTTCCTGTTTAATAGGATGTTTTCGTATTAAACAGGAAAATCCTGTCCTTTCCTATTTTCCTATTAAATAGGAAAATATCCAGAACTGCTTTATGGAAATCTCTGACCAAGGTAGTTTGGGTATCTGTCGTTATTCTGATTTTAACAAACAAAATTGCTTAAGAATAATGGCTTGACCCAAACACCAACCATTAGTGACAGAAAAGTTTTTGTATTATCATCCACATTCCCTCGAATGCAGCAAACAATGGTATTTTGCCAGGGAATGCCAACATATGAGCACAGCTGTGTATTACCCAGACTATATATTTATTTGTTTTGGTGAAGAAAGTTGCTTAATTGCTGTGCATCCCATTTGTACTCCCAAACAGGGGCAGAGCTATTGCAAACAACTTTTTACATAGTTTCATCCCCACAGCATGGTGCTGCCATCACCATGTTTTATAGAGGGGATGGTTTGTTCAGGGCATTTGATTTCCATCACAAATCGTTAGCCACACTGTAAAGCGGATTGGCAAACTTCCTGTAGTGTAATTCAATGTTTACATTTACGTTTAATCTGGTATTTTCAGAAAGTGAACTATTTTGGAACAGGGTGATGAGGAAATACATGAAGAAACACTTGAGCCTGTTTTCATACATTTTTTGTTTGCTTGGGTTGATTCAGTTTAGAATTTTGCAGCCTTTGTTCCCAATACAAAATAATGAAAGTGAAAGCCTGTGATGGCCAAACCCATGGCCACACTCTGAAGTCGGTAACTTTTAATGTACAATTCATTTTCTAATACAAGCACAACACTTTAGTTTCAATTAAAATATTTATTAGTTTATTTGGATACATTTATTCCATTTTGTAACACTCACATTTAGTTAGCATATGTATTTATATCAACTTAAAGTCAATTTTGCTTGCTTAAAATTAACTCTTGTTTGTTTTTTTTCTTGCCGGTACTTACATGTCATGGAGTTGCCAGACAAAAAATGGGGCCAGGGCTCGGCAGGCTTAAATGCTGATTGGACTGCATCACTAGTTCCTGCTGGCAGGGGGAATCTGTAGTTTCTTTGTTTAGATAAGATTTTGTATTCAAGTAAATATTAGCATTTAAAGTTTAATATTTTTGCTTTTTGTTTTTGGGTGTTTGGTTTAGTCAAACGTAGCTGTACTGTTATTTGTTAGCAATTGTATTCTGTTTAGTTTGCCCTACTGTGTCTCAATTGGTCTGATCAGCCTGTGTGTCATTTCTTTTAGGTCAGTTCTGTTTGTTTGTGCAACCAGTTTGTGTGCATTTTTGCCTGAGTTCAGTTTTGTTTCTTTGACCTCTTTTATGAGCTCAGATGATCTTTTTGTCATTTATAAATCTTTGGGTTAAAATCAAAAGAAAAAACAAAACTATTTTTCCTAATAGTTCCTATGATTCCTCCTGTTTTTAACTCGGTCCATCACAAAAACGTTTCTGTGGCGTATGCTGAGTTAGTACACCGTGTTTGATTTCTTGTAGTAAAGAAGAAACTGCCTCTAGTTTGACACTAATAAAATCAATTCCAGATTCAATTTGCCTTTTAGTATCATTATGTCCCATGACACTGAGTCAGTGTTTGTATCAAAAAAAGAACAGAGGAGACAAACGATCAACAGTTTGGCAGAGTTTTTCTCTTGTATTTATTTTTCAAAGCAGGCAATTAGGCCCAGCATCACAGCCATTTAACTAAGTCTGTTCTCCAAATTGATTCGGACTACAGCGCTGGACCTTGCAGACACGGTGCATTTAGTTATGCAAATGCTTATCTCTCCGTGTGATTGGTTAATTAACCTGCAATGCAGATAGTCCCGGCAATGCATAGTGGCTGTTTGATGGCTAAATTGTGGGTCAATTGGGTTTTTAACATTTCCAAAGCAGACTTAGTGACGTGTCTTTTGTTCCTCTGAGTCTGTGCAGCTTTTCACAGTTTAATAACTCCTTCCATGGGTCCCCATGAGGTTAATGTGTTTAAACTCACTGTAATTGAGCTTTTGACCTGTCTTTCATGGTTTCTGTTAAAAAAGGAAATCATCATATTATATCATGTTTTATACCCCTTGATTGTTATTACCCACCATCCCTTCTCATCGCTCTGCCCCAAACTGTCTATCCTGTCCATCCTTCTTGCCTGAGTTATAAGCATTCACACGGGAAGTCCTTTATAATGTTATTGGAGTGACAGTAATGCATTTGCAGACCATTTTCCTCTGCTGTCTTTGCCTAAGCAGGCAATATTTTTGTTTCCCCCCAACCAACCACAGATAGTTTGCAAAAAGTGTGACAGCAGACTTGACCTACCTAACATAAGATTCAATATTCAATTACAAATTTCGACAACATATTAGCAGAAACAAAGGGAGGAAAAAGAGAGGGAGGAGCCATTTAGCTATTAGCTCAATGTCTGCTTCCTGTTCACTGAGCAATTCAGATTTTGTTATTTAATGGGTATCATTCTGCATGAAATACAGACACAACACTTGACATAACACATGGAGCTTTTTCTCTTTCACAATCCCACAACCAGTAGACTGATACATCATGACAAAATGACACGTTATTGTCGTCGAGATAACCACTGCATGAGGCTGATATACATTGGTAAAGAAATGTGCCAAACATGTCCTATACAGTTGACTTCATTGGGTGTAGAGAGATAATGTGTGCTACAGAGGCAGTATAATTTCAACAGTTTGAGTATAAATACCCCTCGAACTTTTTCATATTTCTGTGGCTTGTAATCACAAAATTAAAAACGGGATATATTGACCCATTATATCCGATAATTCTCATACTGATTTGTTTCAACAGTCTTTGAATGATCTAAAATAAGTCACATTTGGGTAATTTTGAGGACTGTCAGAGAACATACAGCACACATGCAAAATGCTATGTGTGGCAGAAAGTAACACCCAAAACACACTATCTCCTACTGTGAGTCATGGGATGATTTTGTTTAAGGGTGGCCAGTCAGATGTAGCTGAAGAGAAGATGAATGGAGTAAAATACAGCTATCCAAAATACTTGAGATGTTGGCATAGAATCACTCTTTAGCAGAAAAATTAAACATGCAGTTCAGAGCTACAACTGACTGGTTTATTCATTCTTGTCATAGGAAGTCATAGACTTAAAGCTAATCATAATCTATGACAACTTTAAATATTGCTGATCACAAGGACACACCTTCTAATCTGACTGAGGTTGAGCTATCTTGCAAAGAAAGATTTGCAAAAATGTCAAATCTCCAAAGTGCAAATCCAACACAGCAAATGGCAGCTCTACTGTACAAAGAGTTGACAGAAAGAGGGCTTAAGTACAAATGTTCCCCACACATTTCAGATGTATACATTTTAAAAAATTGAAAAGCTTTTAGAATTTTACTTTAGCTTTGGAGTTATACTCAATTTTGAGTTGGCATATTAAAAAAATAAGTTTGCAGTGTAATAAAATGTGAAAAATCCATCTGTTTCGGCTGTTGTTGCAGGTGATCCTGATTTTGACTAAGCTGTATGACTTAACCATGGGGACCGTAACCGAGAGCTCACTCTGGAGGTAGGTTTTAGTAATTTAATCAAAGCTGTTTTTATTTTCCAGTATAAACATATACAGGTTAGGACACCAGGCTTAAAAAAAAAGAAAGAAAAAAAAACAAAACAAAACAAACAAAAAAAAACAATAAGAATAATATATTCATGGAGAGCATAGCATACTGTAAGTATGATTTATAGTGCTCTCCCTCTCTAGGATATGAACAATCAAGTTGCAGTGGAAGCCACGGTGAAGTATGTTTTAATAAAGCGTTCTGAAGTGGTTAAGATTGAACCATCCTCCTCTCTGCTTCCTGCAGCCCCATAAATAAGTCGAGAGAGACTGCAGGAGGCTTTTAGAGAAGATGCTACCTTCTGTCCATCATCAGCACAAAAAACGTTTTTGAAAGGCTGTTTCTGAAAGATAAACCGGATGACTGATCTGAGAGCTTCTTTGTTTGGATCTGTGGTGCTTTTCCTCTGACCTAGAAACTTTCTGATTGACTTTTTGATTGATAGTCATCTGTAACCTTTTGTTTCAGCAGCAATTGACATGCAATTGCTGCTATATAGTCATAGCAATTTCATTCCGAATGCATTAAAGGGTGAGTTACAGTGCCCTGTCAGGTCATAAATAAGAATAGAATTCATTAAGGATTATACCACAAAGTCCAATACTGTCTCAGATATGCCTTCTCTCACCTCTCTACAAGCCTGCAGAGAATTCATTTCTTTCTGAAATACGTATGAAAAAAAAGAAGACCATCAGTCCAGCAAGCAAGAGCCTTAAATTAATATCTGTTTCTCCAGCGGCATCTATACCCACTCTACTTACTCCCTTTGAAATTCCATATTGTATGTAGGAGGTATTCCATCATCAAGGTGATTCCTTTAACAATGGCCTACAAGCAAATAAGAGTACCTGAGGGGGTCCATGGAGATCTCTTAGTAGAGGCATTAGAAAAGCAGTGATCTCCATGTTATGAAAAGAAAAGAGTAAATGATTTCCCTGACAACACCATAAATGATTTATGTCTACAGCTTCTGGGCCTCTGCTTGTGGCAAAACGCAGCATGCAGATCAATGGGTGATATGCATGAGCTGGCGAAACACGCCTCGATTCCCATTATGTTTCCAGATGAAGCCTCACATTGTAATCACATCATTTAAGAGCTCTTCAGTCAGAAACAGACAAGGAGCACTTAACGCTTAAATACAAATGTTTTTATTGGTCGCGGTGTGTGCAAACAAATCCCAACAGGAACAGTTCAAGTTAATGCAAAGACAATGATAGCAGACGGTGGGTTCCCATCCAATTATGTGGCAAAATTACATTTGGAGGCACCCAGGTAGAACTGAGAACATGGATTGGCCGTTTGTGAAAAGAAGAAATAGCAAACCATGAGTGACAAAGCACATTTGCCCTTGTCACTGGAGTCACCTTAGTAAAGTGCAGGCATCTTTAAAACACTGCTGTGGATATTTTTGTTACATTCACACATAGACATTTTAATTAAGGCCAACAACTGGCTCATTTCTGCATTCACATATTATGTTCTCCTTAAAGATAAACAGTGAAAAGACAACAAACAACCTAAATTAGCTGAATTTTGAGCTGATGCAGATTTAAACTAGTAATAACTTGAGATAAATATTTCACAGAGATCCATTCAATAAAATTTAATATTTATAAAAATTTAATTTATTTTGCTACATAAATTCACTAAGTGAAACACATAAAATAGATTAATTATATAGACTGATGTTTTTAAGCCTCTGGTTATGTTATTTATGATTTTCCTTTTGCAGCTCATGAAAATGTAACATTTAGGAATTAAATATAACATCAGTCCAATAAAACATTTTTAATCTGGCTTTGATAAAAAAGCTTAATATCTGCTAAAATGTTTATTTTTCAACTGGTACTGTTAATTTGACAAGCAATCCTCATCGCACATTTTCATTTATTGAATATGACTCTGTTAAGAAATTTGATAGAAAATGTACTACTCCAAAGGTGACCTTAACACATTGCTAAAATTCTGCTTTATTCAAAGCTTCATTTTCAATGCAGAAAACAGTCAGTGAAATCTTTTGGCATTCATAGTTTTTTGCATTGTCTGAGGATAAAGAAGATGTAACTTCCAATTAATCCTGGTGGCGTTATGAACTATGGCACAGTGTTAACACACATCCAAAATTTTTGCAAATGCTAAATAAGTTAAATGCCTTTACATAATAAGAAGATACAACATTTTGGGAGCCTAGTTGTGGTTGTTTGAAAATAATTTTAAGATTAGATTTTCATTTCTTCATCTTTTTCGCTAGCTGTTATGTACAGTATATTCCATATTTATTTTCAGTTCGCCCAAAGGTCTTCAAAAGGATTTATTTTGGAGGGCTGTGATGGATATAGTGGATGGTTAATCTTGTGTCTGGGGAACAATTTACGTGTTGATTTGTTAGAAATCATTATCCTACTCTAAGGCTCAGTTGACAACCCATTTTCAGTTTCCTGTCAGAAGACACCAGGTGTTTATCCAAAATTTGCTAGTGTTGCAAAGAGCTGATGAGGCTATTTACTCTAAGAAGGACTTCAAACAAAGGTCTTTGGAAAAGCAACAGGCACACAGCATCACAAATCAAAACTGGGTTTTTAAAAACTGAGATTCTGTTGCTAAAATAAAAATAAGTAAGGGTTTTCACATGTCTTTAACAAGGGTGCCAGTACATGTGGAGAGCGTGGTGTATTTTTGCCCTTGCATATTCATGTCATGTCAAAATGGCCTAATTGCTCGAAAACAGTCATCCTAATCTGGTATACTGTTGTACCATTTTTCCAGTCTCTTAGAGATAATTTTAAGTAATGCCTTAATAGGGTGCTGATGTGATGGAAACTTAAATCATATCTGGATGAAAACAACTTGTTGAACCTTTGCTTTTAATACATAACAAAACCAAGAGTCTCTATCTGGAAGCATTACGTCAAAATTCTGGGAAAGACACAAGCAACCATAAGAGGCGTATTGATCGAACATAGTAGTAATAAATGATTTGACTACAATTGTTTTACTTAGTTGATCCATATATGAGACAATTCACAGTCAAAACAAGACAAATCATGACAAACCCCAACAACAGCAACAAAAGTGAATAAATGCTAAACTACACTAGTCTCTGTCAAATCTGTTTTACACATTAAAGCAACATTTTGCCTGAATGTCAGAAAATCAATCTCTAATTGCATGGAAAGCTCTGGAGAGACGTTCTTGTTAAGAAGAAAATGATTTACAGTTAACTGGCTAAACATGGCAAACCTGGATAGTTCTGTAATGGATGTTATTTTTTTTTAATTGTTATAAAATGTTGTTTCTGTTCAGATCCACTGATTATGGCAGCACCTACACCAAACTCAATGATAAAGTGACCTCCAGGACAGTTTTAAGCTACCTGTATGTCTGTCCTACCAACAAGCAAAAGGTCAGCATTTCACTTTGACTTTTACTTCTTTCAGATGTTCCACAAGTCATTCTCAATAAATTAGAATATCATTAAATAGTTCAATTATTTTGGCATCTTGATTCAAAAAGTGATGATCATTTATGTAACTTTAAATTACTGCCAGAAAGGGTAATATACGCTGCTCAAAAAAATAAAGGGAACACTTAAACAGGTGTTTAACACTTAAAGTGTTCCCTTTATTTTTTTGAGCAGTATATTTTAAGCATTTGTTTCTGATAATTTTGTTGAACACACAATAATCTGTTTCTCAGAAAATTTAGAAACCCATGGAAATAGATTTATGCTGCAGAAATATTGCTGATTTAACAGTTGTCCAGTGAACAGTTATTAAAACTCTCTATAAGAGGGGTAAGCCACAAAAGGTCATTGCTAAAGAAGCTGGCTGTTCACAGAGTGCTATATCCAAGTATATTTATAGAAAGTTGAGTTGAGGGAAAATAGTGTTAGAAAACTGTGCACAAATTACAGGCATTACTGCAGCCTTGAGATGATTGTCAAGCAGAGCTCAGTGAAACGTTTTGGGAACATTACGGAGCTGGAGCGAGTGTAGGTGAGTCAGTTTTCACTTTGACATTAAAGGGTTTTTGTGAAAGCAACATTTTGTTGATCATGATTGATTTGTAAAAAGGGTGAAACCTCCAAGGGGGTGAGAAATGTTTATATGCACTGTAATTTTCTGAGAAATTGAATTTTTGGTTTTCAATAACACTGATTATCAAAATGAACACAAATAAACACTTGTCATATATTACTTTGTAATTAAAAATATGATTGACTTGCACAATTACTTTTTAATTACAGAAAAAAAAGACATTTATGGTGATATCCTAACTTATTGAGATGCTCCTGTACTATGTCTTTTTCCCAAGTTTTGCTCAACCAATATGTCCGAAGCTCTTTTACCCTTTTCTAATGCTTTACCCCTTGCTCGGCTTCCCGTACCATAGATATTGATGCTTAGTGACCCAGAGGTAGAGAGCACTGTTCTCATCAGCTCAGATGAAGGGGCAAGCTTCGAGAAGTTTCCCATTAACTTCAACGTCCTCAGCCTCCTCTTCCACCCTGCACAGGAGTACTGGATCCTGGCTTACAGTCATGACTACAAGGTACACCTGGAGAAGAAAAATCACAATGAAATGTTTTTATTCTCACGTGTTTTTATTCTCACATTATCATCAGCCTACTTTTAATGTGTGAAATAGTGGATCAAAATGTTGTTTTGCAGCTCTACAGCTCAATGGACTTTGGGAAGAAATGGCAGCTTGTCCACGAAAACGTGATGCCAGGCAGATTCTACTGGTATGACTTCCTGTTTTGTCCTGTAATTGATCACTAACACGATCATGAAGTTGATTGTAAACAGATGAATCCAGTGATCTATGTCAAAAAAACCCCTCACCCTCACAGGAGTCGACCCCAAAACTGATTACATCCCCGTCACGTAGGGCTGATATAATATTGTGCCGTCTTCTCTGGAGCACAAACACAACATGCTGTTTTTGTTGTTGCTGCCGTGTAGACGTCTTTACTGCGCAGGCACAAGGCGGTGAATATTGATGAGTCCGTTTAGCGGGTTGGTCATGGTATGACTCCAGCCAACTGTGTTCTTGTTTTTATTCAAAAAAGAAACGAGGTTGGTTGGAGGACGCCCTCTCCACATGCGTGAACAGTCAGATGATTCATAAATTAGTGGAGCACGGTGGGTATGGCACAGCCCGAAACAATGCATTATTGTGCTCTTGAATGCCATTCCTTGACACACATTATGTCAAAAAGTTATTTTTCAAATTTGTTGCAGCTGCCTGCAATTTCATAACAACATCCATTTGCCATGGTTGGTATTTATGTGAGCAGTGGACGTTTTGTCACCTCCCTTCTCTTTTTGTTGCCCCTGTTGACGCTTCGGTAAATTGAGATTAGTTGCCACCGCTGGAGCTAATTTTACCCCGAGTGATTTACAGGAGATAAAATGATATTGTTCTGGGTTTCTGAGAACAACAATGTCCATCTACTACTGCTATGATCAACAAAGCTGTCTGTTCTTTTCTTCTAATTCTCATTTATCCTTCTCATATCCACCAAACCCTATTTCTGTTCCCTTCCATTTCCTTCTGCTCTTCACATTCTCTCAAGGGCGGTAATGGGGCTGGACAGAGAATCAGATGTGGTCCACATCGAGACGCGCATCGCAAAAGGCCGTGAGTGCTGCACTTCAGTTCGCTGCTGTAGCAGGACCCGCAGGACCCCTTTGCCTCTCATTTAGAGAGAGGTCACGGGCAAGATGAGACCTGTTCTGCTGCTCAGATTGGTCCCTGAAGTCTCGTAGAGCTGAATAGGTGTCTCCTGAAAAAAAGAAAAAAAAAGCTCAGAGATTTAGCAGGTTGATAGATGTTTCCTCTCCTTAATCTATCCCCCGTGTTTCATCGGCTAAAGCTGAGCTCCCCTGTTTCTAAACATTGTTGCATATTTTGTCAAACCAATTAGAGGGAGTTTCCTGCCTCAGAGAAATATGCATAGTATTTCTGAGGGGAACAAATGGGGAGTTAAATTAGCATACAAACTCCCCCTGTCGTACACAATAACATCCCAAACTGTTTGTGATATGCCTGGCAAACGTTGAATATACACTCCTGGTCAGAACTTCAGAATTTCAAGAACAAAATTCAGAATATATTCAGATATAAGTGCAAATATAAATATAATATAAATATATATTTTTTTATGAAAATATTCTTTAAAAATGTAGTTGGACCAGTGACATGTTGAGATTTGTGGTAATGCAGCAGCAGACAAACTCCATGTTTTTTACCTACAACGTGAAAATGTGACACAAATAATGTGTAAAATTGTGAAAATTAATTGCACAGAATCTGTGTATCCCCTAATACAACCCATCAAACAATTTCTTATCTCAGAATACCATCTTAGATGGAAAAAAGAACCAGAGACTGGGATGGATTAGACTTGTAGCAAAGAGATTAATGGTCTGCAAAACTCCATATTGATGTGCAAGATCCATTCATTCTAATTGATTGTATGTACATATTCATCCACCCAATATCAGTTATTAAAAACCAGCACACAAAACAATCTTTGGCCTTTGAGATATTTTACTGCTGCAATCGCTTTATTTGAAAATGAAGCTCATGTGCCTGTTCTCTACCACCAAAAAACCTTGATGGACTTTGTCTTAGTCCTTAATATATTGAGTGTTTCTTTTTCAGTTCATGTAACAACAGGGAAAAGAAAATCTGCTTTTGCTCTGTTTTCTTACCTTTATGTGCCGATGTGTCTGAAAGCAGAAAAAATACCTTTCCATTGACGATGTCTGTGGTGTCACAGAACAGCAAGCAGGGAAAACAAAATGGCTTGTTCAATAAGGCATATCCACACAGACACAACAAAAAAACAACATATTTTTATGATCAGTTTGGTAAGGTGTTATTCTCCCATTAAGAACTCCCCTGCTTCACAATACATAAGCAAAGTAAGAGCACGAGTCAGCATAACGGGTAATGCATCGAAATACTCTTAAGTGGGGTCAAAATATTTTTTACATGACCAATAAGTCTGGTCGATATGGCTGAAAAATGCATTTCTTATTAGTCGGCATTGATAATTATTGATTAGCTTTTTGCTTTATCTATCCAAAGTACTGCCAAGCTAGTGGCATGACTTTCCTCTTTTATCCTCAATTCCCTTTAAAGCTATTGTACTAATTTTCTCCTTCCACTTAGGACCTCACCCTTTCTATGTGTATTCTGTGAACTACGCAGACTCCAAGTGTGCTGTCTGCGGACAGTTGAAATTTCAGTCAAGCGTACCGATTTTCTGTAATGACAGATTCTTTCATTTACCACAATGGATACCTTCATGTTCAGTGAGCTAGCTGAATGGTCCATCAGGTCAGCCACCGCACAAATGCCAGTGCTGCAGAGAGCGGCAGTCATGCTACGCCTCCTTGTGACCGGTTGCTCTCAAAATGATCAAATCGGTATGCAAAATACTGCTTCCTGCCGAACAGTTTTCTGTGTCAGTCAGTGCATCTCTGAGTAGATATACACAGTCGTAAAAACAGACCTTTTTTCAGGAGTGTCCAGCTTTCGCTTCGAGTCCTGCCTGAGTCTAGCTTGATTGTGTAAGAACCTCTGAGGAGTGAAGTGTGTGTGGAGCAACATGATACTGTTACTACGTATGTTAAACAACACGTTGTTGCTAGCGTAGCTAAGAGTAAGTCTGTTGATGTCACCAACCTTGTTTGGGTGGCTGTGAAAGGATGAGCGGCTAAAGCCTCTCTGCCTACATCTGCAGAATGGCGTGTAGTTCTGCATCCAAGTTCAGTGAAATGATATCCAAAGTATTTTCTAATGATATCTAATGTATCTTTTATGATAGATATCGTCATAGTTTTATGTCCAGTTAATGACCAATGAATGCACAAACAACTTTTACTACATTTTCTAATCATTGTTTATAGCTTAACTTTCTATCTCAGATCTTGTATTTTGTTCTTTTTTTCACATAATCTATACAGAGCTCATTTGTAAACATTTCTGAGAATATTTTTTTAATATTTGGCACATGTCAGCCAGCTACTGCCTGGGATAGCATCAGTAGTAACACACCAAATTAGAAAAAAAAGTAGGACTGAACTCAAATTGGATGAATTTATGAGCTAGTAAATTTAGAGTGGATTAAAATCATAGTACTGCACAGCACCTCCAGTGCATACAAAGTAGAGTCTAAATGTGAATGGTATTAATTTACTTCTTATTGATTTCCTTTTGCCCCCTTCAGGAGCTCAGTATGTGAAGTGCAGAGCCCAGAGATGCACAGAGGGCGACAGACAGTATCTCTTTCCTGGACACATAGACACCAACTCCCTCGTTGTGCAGGACGAATATGTTTTCACCCAGGTTTGCATTGCAACAGATTACTTGTCCTCGATCTCAATAGTTGCCTTCATCTTTTTACTTAAAGGTTACTGCCTTGGTGAACTTTGATTTATTTTTACCTACTTCTTTGTTTTTATTTTTGCTCCCTTGTGCAGCCAATTTACGCTTTTCCATCAAACCCCACATAATGGCTTTTCCCAACACACCTGTTCCCCGCCGGCCCAATATGTGTTTTGATTACGTTTTTTTTTTTTTTTTTCCCCTCATTCGTGTCAGGGCACGTTTAGGCGTTTCAGTTTCTGCACAGACATAATCCAATCCATACCTGGAAAAATATCTTTGTTCTCCATGATCACATGGTGAAGGAATAATGAAAAGACAGGTCGCCATCCTTATTATCATTCACTCTGACTTTGACTCCAATTAGACAACCACAGTCAGGGTCATTATTAGAAATTTAATTTTCCAATGTCCTCCACTGTCATTGATTTCCTTCCACTGGTGAGTAATTTTCTATCATGGTGGTCAGACCTAATGCATTTGGTCATCCTTATTTGACTCTGGGTAAGTTTCAGTGAAAGCTGTTCATATTGGCTGTGTGTTTTCATCGCACATGAAAAATTCCTTAACGGTTGGTATTTATTCCTATGCAGTCAAAGATGTTATCATTTGATGTGTTGCTACAGACCTGACTGAAACTGAGAAGGGGTGAAAGACATCACGGCATAAACTGTGATTCAATAATATTCTGAAATTGCATTTAGCTGAGGTGAGATTGACCACTGAGACGGAGGCAGACGCGGGGAAGATGCTGGTGAATATAACTGGACAATCAGGGAGAGAGTGTCTGGCTGCACGGAGCTGCTGTGGCACAGATGACTTTCTTGTGACTTTCATTGCTTGGGGCAGTTGGATTTAACTTGACAAAGAGTAATGAGGTTATCGATTGGGGTACAACAAAATAAGCCATCTTCAACACCTCCAAACTCTCTTGGGAGGGGAGGAACAGCCAAGTGCAACATCCTCAAAAATGTGGCCTGGGAAAATGCAGCTCATTGATTTTCGATAGATTATTCCATTAGAGCCCTAATGTAGTGTGTTCGGGGACAAACACCATCTTTCTAGTTGATTAGAAAATAAGCAATCAAGTACTGTTGGCCTGCGTGTGGATAGGGACAGCGGTAGCGCGTTAAGATATTCAAGATGCGCTGTAGATAAAGCCAACTCAATTTTGGACGGCTCGTCATTTTAGACTAATTGAGGTGGTAATATTAATTTCTGTTTTGCTTGTATTTTTTTTTTTTCCTTCCCAGCCTTCAACGCTGCGGAGAGCAGCATACACATGCAATTGTTTTATCAAATCAGTCATGCATGCTGAATTAATTTGCTTCCTTCAGGAGATGTTTCATTTCACAACAGTTACCTCCCAGATAAACAATTCTCTGTAATTGTCTGGAAATTCAGGTGCATTAAGATTTTCAGGTAATTATCAATTGTCTCATTTAATCAGGAAGCATTCTTAACTTCTTAAGAAGTTAACTATGCAGCATAAAGACAACTATGAACATGCAACAATTGTCATAAAAACTACCTTCACAACTCTGAAGATAACTTGTGGTATTATCTTTTGGAAATACAAAAGGAGACAAGTAAACTGTACAAGCCAACGAGAAAAGAAATAAAACGGTTGGGCAATAATCCAGTTACAGTTCCATGAGAACAAAACAAACAAACAAAATGACTATAGCCTGGTGGTATTTATGCAGACGACACACGTGTCATGAACTAGTTACTCACAGAAAAGTGAACATTAACCCTGCTGTGACCATGATAATATAACATATTGATTGCAAGAGCTAAAACACCTTTCCAGGTGAAAAACAGAAAACTTACAAAAACAGGTCATGAAGCCGGTACCAACACACAGGCAGGTAACAAACATAAATATGGGAGGATCCAGTAATGAACAATGAGAACCTATATACTGAGGCAGTGGTGGAAATGACAAAACAATCAGAAGGTCTAATAAGAGCTGAATGGAGAACAGCTGAGCTGAGGAAAAATGCAGGCTGAGGAGAATCAGGTGACATTAAACAGCTGTGGAAGGGAGCAAGCTGCCTGGCTGAGGAAAAGTGGAGAAGAACTCAGACTCAATGAAACTACTGTATTTATAAAGGGAGAAAAAATTTACTTGTTCCACAGAACAAACTTTCAACTCCCAGGGAACAGAACACAGTAATGAGGAAACTAAATACAAAGGAAATGAATATATAGGAAGACCTTTACAGCAATAACAATGAAAGTAAAACTATGGCAAGACCTGATTGGCAATAATTAAATACACAAACATAAAGATCAAAGTAAGTTCTCAAAGCACAAATGAAATCTAAAACTCAACACCCAAGGATCATAACAATTTTAGGTTGATAAGAGTGTCAATACCGCTCTTCTGATTGTTTTTTTTTTTTTGCATTGTCAAGAAGCTGAGTTTGTCTATATTGGGTTTTTTTTGTAAGCATAACAGATGTATTTATAGATTATAGAGGTGATGGTGTGGTTGAGGTGCTATACACCAATAAACAACTTGGAAAGCATGCAACAAAGTAAAAAAATAGGTTGTATTTGAAAAGGTTCAAGCAGTATAAATACTTTTTTAACCCACTGTGTATTTTTATCTCAATATTGCTTGAAAATGTTCATCTTCCTTTTTTCTATCACACATTTAATCCATTTATCCTCCCATTTAAAGATGCTTTCAATAAATAAGAATTATTACATAATGTTTATGACAGTTTCTTTCCTACAAAGGTAACCAAGTCAGGACGAGCCAGTTACTTTGTCTCCTACATGAGGGAATCCTTCAGGCAGATGAAATTACCAAAGTACTGTTTGCCGAAGGTAAGCAACAGATTTCCTGTTTTCCTTTTTAGTCACAATTTTAGCCTTCACTTGTAGAGGACAAAACCGTGCAACACATTTATAAAGAAATGTCACATTTGAAACAAGCTGATGACTTCTTTCTGGAGTCGGTTTTATGCTTCTCCATTGTGCCTGTTATTCTCTGTCTGTCTGTCTCTCTGTACCCGCCTTTCCACTGCTACAGGACATGCATATTATCAGCACAGATGAGAAGCAGGTATTTGCTGCTGTCCAGGAGTGGAACCAGAACAACACTTACAGCCTGTATATCTCAGACTCCCCCGGCGTCTACTTTATCCTTTCATTAGAGAACCTGAGGACCAGCAGAGGGCCTGCTGGTAACCTACTGGTTGACTTTTACAAGGTTTGTCGTCGGCTTTGTTCAAGGACTAACTATCCATCCGTCCATTATCTTACACAGTGGGGTTGCGAGGGTTGCTTTTGCCCATCTCCAGCGGTCAATGGGCAAGAGGCCAATTATAACTAAAAGATTAATTATCATTTACTTATTAATTTATTAAGCTATTTATATCTTAGCCTTTTTTCCAACACAGATTGGAATATTTATTTTTTGAATATTTTTACTCTAGATTACAATTTGTATTTTATGCATTATCCATACCAGTCCAGGGGTAAAATACAAGAAATTTTACTCCTTTCTTACTCCATAAAAGTATTATTTTCCCTTACATTTTCCTTATTATAATGTCATGATTTTCAATAAGAATTTCTGGGCCTCTCCCAACTGAATTAAATCACTAGCCAAGTGAGAACTGCCACCTACAGTAGCCTGGGAGGTAGTTTTTATGAGGTTAGAGCCGACCGCAGGAACAAACCAGGTGTTGTAGTAAAAACTGACAGCCTGCAAAATACTGATCGGGTGACATCGGGTGAGAAGGAGTGCGCCACAGGAGTGCATTCAGTCTGCTTGAGTGTGTCGTCTAATGTCTTTCTCGGTCGTTTCGATTTTTTAGGTAAATTATGTTAACACCAATAAAACACATTTAGCTGTATGCCCAAAGTTACAGCAAAGGTTTGGCTTGTTTATCCTTGTCTTTCCCTAAAATTTGAGACGTTCTCCCTCTGAGAGTGTCATTCACGTGTTTGGTCAACTCATGTGTCAGAAATATCTGCCCATTTAAATTTCTAATGTGCATAGCAATCAGAGTGTTGTTTTCGTGATGCTTGTACATGAAATCAGTTTAAAAACATGATGCTTATCAAAGCTAAAAAAGCAAATCAAAACCCCTGAAAAGGTCATGCAGAACAATTAGCTTTAAATGTTTCAACAGAGGATATTTTGAATTCAATGTTCAAAATGCATTTTGCAACTGCTAAACATTTTTTTACATTACTTTCTGCTGATCTTTGCAGGTTGAGGGCATAAACGGAATGTATCTTGCCAACAAAATAGTGGATAATCATATTAAGACTTTCATCACATACAACAAGGGACAGACATGGGCTCTGCTGCCAGCGCCAGCAACAGATGTGTCAGGAAAAAACCTTCACTGCATTTTGGTAAGTTTGAGCCTGTTAGACCAGAGTGTATGGATGCTTCTGTTCCTGTAAGATCATGGCACGTATAGTTCATCAAATGTTTTGACCTAGTCAGTAATGTTTAGGATCTAATTTTTTTTTATTGCAAGACCAGGTGCCAGCTTTAGCATTAGCACGACTTTTCGGCTGCTAAATGGATGAGGGAAATATTCCTATTATCGGTGTAAGGCACTGAGTGTCATCGCATTTAGTTTCTGAGGTCCTGACTTTCCATTAACCTCTGTGATTTCAATTTACTACCTGTAGTCACGTTGGACTAATGAATGTTAGATTACACAGAATTACATTAAGGGCCTGTGTTGTTATTCAGTCGGTATTATGGAATCTAATCCAACCAGTCTGTCCTGTAGAGAGAGAAAATGTATATTATTCAGTTAATAGCAGGTTGCAGTCGTTCTGTGTGCTGCACAAATGACCACTCTGCTTCTGTCTGCTTCCCGACCCACCCACCGCCCCCCACACAGCAGCTTCAGCTCTTTGAAAGGCTGTATTGATGTTTTTCAGTTTGCTTCAGTCAGGGAGATGAGTGAAATGATTCGAATCAATTTTGCCAGTTTTATCAGTGCATCTTGGGGAATTTTAATTACATGCCTTGTTTGCTTTGGAATGAAACAATTCGAATGCCCTCTGTGTCCTCTCAGCTATTTCCTGTTTTTATTCTGGGAGAGGAGATGGGGGGGATCAAAGTATCTTTGTTTTATAAATGGTCTCTGAAAATGTTAGCACTTTTCTCTCAGTGAGAAGAATCAGAAGAAAGGAGAGCTAATTACAGCCGCCTCGGTTAAGATCTTGATACATGGTGTCTCAGCTCACCCGTGTGCTGTGTTTTGTTGTTGACAGCCATTTTGCTCGTTGCATCTCCATCTGGAGATGTCAGAGAATCCCTACACATCTGGGCCCATCACCAGCAAAAAATCTGTCCCAGGAATTATTGTGGCCACAGGTACAGTTGTTTGAAAATAATACAAAAAATAGATGTGCATTTGAAAGCAGTGAGACTTCACAAATTCTTTCCCCCCTCAGTACCCCCTCAGATGAGTACATTGCTGCTGTGCAACAGCAGAAACATTCGAAATAGATTGCACATTGCCCCCTTTCTGTCACTGGAATCAGATACAGAAACTTCGGCTCCCGAATCTTATTTTTTTGCGGTGAAATGATTTGGTTGCACTAAGACATAAGTTTGTCCTCCCAAACTGAGACTGGAAAATGAGGACACACAAACAGCTTTGGAAAGTAATGATTTTATCAGCTGATTGTGTGAGTAGAGAAAATATGACATTGGGTCTCCGTTGTGTTAATGCAGTACCTTGGGAAAACATCAGTCCTCCTTTCATTTTTATCTATTTTATCATATTATAACCGGCATATTTGATATATTTTGGTGTTTTCTTTTGTTAACAGTAGAAATCAGTGAATAATTGTAGCATTGAAAAAAACTTATGTAAATAATAAATATGTATTTAGTTCTCAGATTTTGTCCAACATCTCTTTGCTGCATTTGCACTAGGGATGCACCGACTTATCAGTGCCTATTTCCCTAATTTTGGAAAATCAGTGATCGGCTGATTTTTACATGTGAAGCCGATCTTAACCATCGATCTTATCTACCTCGGTAAATGTATTTAAATCAACTGTTATCTTCTTCTAGTCAAACCTCTCTCAGCAGTAATAGAGGTTTGACTAGCACCCCCACCAGGTTAGGCCTATATGTTGCAATTAACAATAGTCATCTCACTGTTGGCAACTCATCAACTTTCTTGCTACATTTATCAACATTCTGGACAAAAAAAAAAATGGTATCAGCCAAAATTTATTTGTCTGATAGTTTTTCTTCCAGGATTGCCCTGTGTTTAACTTAATCTAATCTTCCCATCATCTCTGACAAAATTCCCTCTAATGCTGAAGAAAAGCATTTACACAGCATGCTGCCACCACCATGATTTATGGTGGGGATGGTATGTTTAGAGTATTAATTTTTTCTACATATGTGATTTTAGCCTTGGCCAAAAGGTCTCGTTTTATTCTCATCTGCTCAGAGCACTTTCTACTCATGTTTAGAATTGAATCACACACAAACGGACTCCATTTACTAATTAAGTGAAGGGAATTAGTGGCACTGGGTTTTTGTGGGGTAACAGAGTAGAAGGCAACGTTTACATACGAATGCCATGATTTTCAGATTTCTACATAGAAAATCCAAAAACAATGCATTGTTTTTTTTTTCCTCTTCTCAACTCATGCACTACTTTGTAGTGTCTGTCCTTCACAGAACCCCCACCCCCCACCCCAATAAAACACTTTAAAGCTTGTGGCTGCAAAGCATGGTGTACACTTTGTATTTTCTGTACTCAGGAAACATTGGAAATGAGCTGTCCTCTACCAACCTTGGGATGTTTATAACATCAGACGCAGGGAATAGCTGGAGACAGGTAAGCAGCATTTATAGATTTTGTGCGAAACAGATGACGTTTTTATATCAAATGAAAAAGGAAAGAATGCAATGTCTTTTTTCTTTTTAACTGAATTCAGATTTTTGACGAAGAGTACAATATTTGGTTTCTTGACAACGGAGGAGCTTTGCTTGCAGTTCTTCATGCGGCAATGCCTATTAGACAACTATGGTAGGTATCACATGTTGTTACAAGCAGCATACCAGAGCTAGGAAGTGTAGGTTTGAGGGTGTAGTGGAAAATTACCTGAATATAATTTTGAACTGGGTTGGGGATTCAGGGGCTCTGGGGTTGGGGGTGGTGGTACAGCATATGATTACACTTAATGTTTTGAAATGCTGATGGGCCAACTTTATGTGATTATTGTATCGCCACTGTGGCTTCAGAGCTGTCATTTCCAGCAGAAGAGAGTGTGTTACAGCTTTGTACTCTTGGTTGGATATGAAGGTTTGAGTGCTTTTATGTAAATGAGAAGTGGAGCAGGATGGAAATATGAGACTCAGAATGCCCTCATAAGTCCCTCATTGTGGGAGCTTTGTAACACTATCTACTTTGATGTCCCTGCACACTACAATGCTGTCAAAAGTGATTAGGCTCAAAGAAAGGTGATTTGAAACCCCCCCTAAATCTATTTCTGATGTTGAAATCTGAGTCATACCTTTCTTTCTGATGTTTTGTCACCTTCAAACATTTACCTGGGCTGAGGGACATTTGTTCCTTTGTTCAGCCTGCTGTCAAGTTAATTTTTCAAAGTGAAGAGAAGCTATTGGGCTCCATTTTTCAAACATGGCAAAAGCTAAATGACCTAAAATCTTTTATCATATTTCACTTTTACTTGTTTCCCATTGTATAGTTGGTGTACGTACCCTATTTGATAACGTCTACATGGAATAAATAACACATTTTCCATCTTTAGAGAGATGAACAGGAGTACAGGGGTTTTAATGCACTGACAGATATTGTCTTTGTTATGCAGGATCAGTCTTGATGAAGGGAAGAAATGGGATCGCCACAGTTTTTCCTTGGTGCCTCTGTATGTGGATGGAGTTTTAATGGAGCCTGAGTCTGACAATCACATTATCACGTAAGCAAAGACTAACAGGTACAGCCCAGGAAGATGTTAGTGTTTAAGATTGAGCTCTTCTGCGGGTTTAAGCAGAGATTTTTCCACAGGTGTTCCACATTAAAATGTTTCCAGCATCGTTCTGCCCTCACAGTAAAAGCACTTGTCTACCGTTTGTATCGGAGGTTTCCTGCCCTGCCATGTTAAACTTGTGCTCTGTGTTGTTGGGTGGGTATGTATTATCAGTCAGGGGTTTGGAGCTTATTCAGTGATTAAGACTCTCATGATTCAATGTTGTAGGATTGTCTGAGTTTGCCACACTCTTTATGTGAATGACAAGGTGAAAGTGATGATTACAGCAGACTATTGCACTGCAACAAAATCCACTTTAGTTACACTTTTTATTGCTGTGAAAAAATAGCAAAAAATATTTCACAGTTGACTCTACTCTGCCAACCCTAAAGAAAACCCATACAGCCAACTACATCCAAAACTCACCTTACAAATAGATGGAGGCAGTCACTGTGTAATTAAATCTTGTTATAAATGCAGCTGTTTTGTAGTTTATGAACAGCATCATGAGGACAGAGGAACACACCATATAATTCATTTGGTTTCTTCTCTGGTCCAGTTGGACATTTTGCCCTCAGAATATGTTTGGTGAAAAACTAACATTGTAGATCACCTTGAGCACACCATCCTCACTCTCTTGCAAGGTGGTGGCAGCAGCATGCTTTAGGTACGCTTTTCAACTGAAACTGTTCATCTGTCGTCATTGCCGTCTTAGTAGTGCAACCTAGAGCAAGAGGGAGGGTGACAGTGCTAGGACCCTCCTCTGGGCTTTGATTGGTTGTTTCTGAACAAGTTTATTTACCAGTGTATTATTGCAGATGGCTGTAGAACCACAGGATATTGATTTTTTTCACATATTACCTGACTCAAATTAAACTGTATAAGCATGAATACAATTTTTAAAAAATATGTAAAAGTTTTGAGGGGTTTTTTTAAGTTACCTTCTGCAGCTTTGAGCCCACATTTCATTTTACTAATTAATTTCATTGATCTCATGTGATTTAAAATACTTATCTTAAATGTGTGTGTTTTCATCAACATTAAGTATTGAAGGGGTCTTTCTTTTACTACAGAATTCAGATCTACATGTCAGACACACAGATTTCAAAAAGTGTATTTCTACATCTCTGCATGGTTTCTGTTGGAAATCAGGAATTTCCTTTAATCTTCTTGCAGTTTTTTCGGACACTTCAGCCACCGTTCAGAGTGGCAGCTGATCAAGATTGACTACAAGGGTCTTTTTAGCAGGAGATGCATGGACGGTGACTATCAGACATGGTCCCTGCACAACAAGGTAACAGAAATATTCTTGCATGCCTGTTCATGCATGTTCCTTGAAAAATTGTCTGCTGTTGAAATTCACGCTCTTAAACAACCCAAACACAATTTTCTTTATGTGAAAAAGGAAGAGCAGTGTGTGATGGGTGAGAAGCAGAAGTATATGAAGCGGCGGCCTGGCAACCGTTGCATGTTGGCTCAAGATTATTCCAGGATCTACTCCTCAGAGCCGTGTCCCTGCAACTCCTATGATTTCGAATGGTGAAGACTGTTTTATTTGTATTTCTCTTATTTTGTCCAGAGAGGACTGCAGAGTGTAATTTTTTAATGTGTTTTCCAATCAACTCATCACCAAGCATATTTTATTGCATGTAATTAGGCTGTCTGTTGAAATTTGTGAGAGAAAAACAAAGGCATCAGCCTGAAAAACTCCTATTTTCATACCACGTAGCACATTGCACATTTACTGCAGTGTGACTCTAATTGCAGCTTGAAACATTTAGTTTAGAACCTTCATCATGCTTTTCTAATTTGCATAATGTCAAATAACTTATTAGAATTCAATTAATAATGAATAGTTAAATGAATTTTAAATATTTTTTATCCATCCATCTGAAATTCTCTTTGATCTTGCTTGTCTGACAATCATGTCTCTAGTTAAGGTCTTAAAATATTCCATGAAGCTCTAACCGCAGAAAATTTGCCTCAGTACGAACGCTTGTAGATTATTTTGAGTAGCAGTGTTTATCATGTCATGAAGTGATGCGTTTTCTTTTTTTTTGTTTTATTTTGGCAGTGACTATGGCTGGGAGCGCCAGGCGGATGGGAAGTGCTCTCCTGCTTTTTGGTTTAATCCAAATGGTGTGGCTAAAAGCTGCAGCTCCAGCCAAAGCTTCCTTAACAGCACAGGGTAAGTGGGCCCCAATGTTAAGTCTCTCAACAAACATTATTATTCAATCTCATCTTGTTTTACAAGCTGTGTGGAATGAAAACAGAAAATCATAGTTTACCACCAGGATGGGTGAAAAGAAAAACTCAAGGGAACTAAAAAAAACAAAGTATTGCATCTTGTGTATCATTTTCTTTAAGATAAATAAACAAAGCAATCAATTGCACACTTTGCAAGCGAAAGAGTTATGTATACTTGGAACAATTCAAGCTAAATCTCTACGTTGTTGAAAGATTGCCATTGTTTTACTACAGAGGTGAAAGATAAAACCAATAGTGTGTGGCGGTGGCACCTCTAGTGTGTGTGAAAAGTGCAGTGTGCACATCAGTGTCAGATGATGCATCTCTTCAAGTACTGGTTGTTATTTATGCTTGCTTCTTTTCCACTTTATGCTTGAAAGGTACCGTAAGGTTTTGTCCAATAACTGTAAGGAGGAAGGAAGAAATGTGTACTTGCCTAAGAGGGTTGCATGTCAACCCAAATCACCCCAGGGCCTGCATCTGTCCACCAGCCACGGAGAACTCAGTGCTGCCATTGAAAGCAATGTTACTTTCATGATCCACCTTGATAATGTGAGTAAGAATTTTACATAATTTGTGTTTACATAAACATGTAGTATCAATTGTTGTGTAGTAGGGATACTATACTCCTTGTCTTTAGTGCAACAGAATGCCATGCATGTATGTTGAGAGGAACAAAATGGGGCTAAATAAATTGACTGAAAGGAAAAGTTATGGTATGTGAATAACTTCAACTACTTGAAGGAGAGATTTTTATTTTATATTGTTCAGAGTGTTTTTTAAGTCTTGGTTCAATAGAAAAGCAATGAAGACAAAATGAGATAAAGGTGCAGAAACAAAACAAAGAAACAAACAAAAACATTAGAACTCATTGCTAGGCATGTTCACCCTGGGCTTCAAAATTGTTCATTTATTTGGTTGTCTGTCATATTGTATCCTGTCATTGTACTATATACTTTAAACATGTTGAACAGTGAGTCCTACCATGCCTTTCCTGTCACTTTTGATGGACCCTGAATATTGAGGTCACAGGGTTTTGGTATAGAGTTCTGTTGCATAGTAGGCGTTTTATCATCTGAGAATAATATTAATAAGTCTCCCCAAGTTGCCATACAATTATTAGTCTACAGCAGCAAACCCCTAACGTTTCACTTTTGGTTTCAAGCATGTAGCATCCTGATGTGAGTCAGGGATTTAGATGGAATAGCGTAAGGCTATCATTTCATCTCTGTAACATTTTAGGTGCAGGTGTGTAATCTGTGGTGCTCATGTGGCAGATTTGTTTTACATACTGAAGAAGCTGTGATTCCTGACTCAGCTGTCTTTCTATGCTATTCAAAATGATCTCCATACATATGCCAAAAACATGCTTTTGTTTTTTTTTACTTAATGTTTTCATAAAAATCTCTTGTCACCACCAGCAGACTGTGCAAATGCAGCAGATGTTTCCATTTTGCAAAAAATTCCATCTTAGTGTTTCAGTTTACTAATGCCCCAGTGTTGCACTGTACTAAAGGCCTGTGTAACCTCCAAATCTCGCAATGAGCTTTTCCTTTTGAATCATGGCCATATTTATTTACAATAAAACATCTCACCATCCATGGCAATAAGCAGTAGCTCTGCTCTAGATTCTTTATATTTGTACACCTATATTGTAAGGTCACATGTGCTGCTCTTCACATCACACCTTCTGATCATATTTGATCATACTTGAAATACCATATGCATGCCATGATCCACACTAATTTATTTTCCTTTTATCCAAGTTCTACAAAGTATTTGTGCAAGTTATTGACCATTAACCTACTGACTTGAGCAGCAGTCCTTGCACTCACACTGCACTGTTTTAGTCTAAAGTTACACAAATAGGAGCACATTTGAGACAATGTGTGATTTCAGTGTTTTGCTCAAGGACAATTTGACATGTGGATGGTGACTCATTAAAAATATTTAATGAGTACACACACACACACACACACACGCCCCCACAACACATACACACATATATGAATATATATATATATATATAAACTATTATCATTGTTAAATTCCATTATCATTGTTTATATCAGAATTGGTCTTAACAGATTCACATGCACCCCCACACTCGCACACACAGCACAATTATAATGGCCGAAGAAAAGTCAGGGCATCACCAACCGCGTCATTGCCCTGGATTATCCTTAGATCTCAGCTGTTAGCAGATTTAATTGGAACTACCTCTTCTTTCAAGGGTAGCCTGAAAACAGTTGACATGGTGTTAGGGGTTTTTTTTCTGGTGAACTCCACAAATGAACTTTCTGAGGCTGATTTACCAAGTTGTGAAAAATAACGATTGTATTTAAGACTTTTATAGGGTTAGAGTAAACAATACCTAAGTTAATATTCAAAATTGTCTTTTAATAAAATTAAACACTTTATAAATAGCAAATAATTTAATCTGAATTACGATGGTGGTAGGAATTCGTCCTGTAACTTTTGCTGTCCGTCTTAGTCGTTGTGTCCTTGGACAAGACGCTTCACCTTCCTTGCCTGCTGGCGATGGTCAGAGGGCTGTGTGTGAATGTGAATGGATGAATGACTAAATGTAGTGTGAAGAACTTTGGGCTCGACTGGACTTGACAAAGGACTGTACAAGTATGGGTAATTTACCATTTTACCATATTGTTGATGACTGTGATCACAGTAGTTACGATAATTGCAATTAGCAAAGATTTTCATCACTCTTGTCTTTCTTGTCGATTCTAACTTCTCCATCCCTCTCTTGGAGCATTAGCACTTCTGTCAGTAAAATCTGCAGATGTGTTAAAAGTTAATCCAGTGCCTTTTGAAAAAAAATGATCAAAGCTCAAAATCTGTGTATTTAAGGTTTTTGTTTACATGATAGGTATTTTAGCCCAGAATGATCGGACTACTCTCCACTGTTCCTCTGTTCTTCCTTTTACTCAAAAACAGGATGTTTGACATCATCCCACAAGTTTTTAATTGGACTACTGTCTTCAAATCGATGAGACCTCTCCATTTCTTGCATTTTTTTCAGTGTAAGTCTGAGATGCTGCTCAGCTTTGCTCAGGTTTGTTTTCAATTGGTATATAAAAAAAAAAAAAAAACATTTCAAAAGCATTTTCTTCTTTGGCATAAGACAATATGACTTTTAATGTATTTTTGATTGATTCAAATTGATAAATAGTTCAGAAATGGAAATGACCCAGGTGAGACCATTGTGGGTTGAATTCAGTGTTTGAGGTTAATTAAGAAATTAAGGCTCGTAGACCTAACGAGAAAAACTTGTCCAGAAGTCATTGTGCCATTTATCTTTTGGCCATTCATTGAGGTTTTGTTTTTGGCAAATTGTAACCTCTTCAGCACAAACATAGACTGATATGTTTGCAAGAAGACCCCTCTTTAGATCAAATGGACTGACAAAGGGTATTCCTGCTGGGATTCTTACACAGAGCTTCTCATTGACATTTTCTTATTATTACAGTTCTCACAACTAACATTAGATTTATTTCCCTCTTGAGCGAATATTGACTTGTTCTTTGTTATTATTTGCTTTTCTGTGATCCGTTCCAATGGTTGTTTTCTGTATTCTTAGACATTTTTCTAACATTGGTTTCTATTTTTACATAATTTGACTTTGTATCTGTTCCACTCTTCAATAAACCTTTTTGTTTATACTCTGTTCTTCTGAACACTCTGGAAAAACTTGTTTTACTCAGAGTTTCACATGAACGTTCATTGATTTTGTCCCTAAATAAATGCCAGTTATTTGGCATTTGTTTTTAATAATAATAATAATAATAATAATAATAATAATAAATAATAACACATTTTGTTGAAACTACCTTTCAAAACATTCAAAGTCACTGTAAGAACAAGATAAAACAACAATATGAATGACCACACTGACCACCTTAATCTCCACAATGCTATTATTTTGAGGACACCTGTTTTAATTGATGATACAGTTACACAGAACCAGATGCATGCATGCCATTGCCGTTGGTTTCCTATTGCCATAATACACCTGATGGTAAATTATGAACACAACTATGCATCAAATGTTGGCTCCAAAAAAGAAACTGTAGATCCATCCAACTGACCTAATGTGTTATTGGCAAGAAGAGTTTGATTGAAACATACCCAAAATATTACAGATCACCAAATATTGCATCCAAGCATTTCTCTACTATTGCTATTTTTCCCTAAATTGAATTAAATTGTGTCAGTGACTGCAAAGCAATATATTGTAGCATATCTAATTTAAAGGATTTTATAAAATGGCTGCAGTCCATAAACTTTTCTTTACTTTTTGGGTACTGGGTGACCTTTCTGACTTTTGCTTTTCATTTTGTTTTCTCAGATGGATTTATGTCACCTTTTATCCATAGACGCCTACATGATTTCAGTGGCTCTGCTTAATGGACATCCAGGCCTCAGCACTTAAGCAACGGGCCGGGATATTTCCAGTTGTACTTGGCCTAACAGAAGTGTCCTGACCTAAGCTGTGATGACAGATGCCATGTCATCCTGTGTATCCGCAGGGAGAGTCTCCGAGCACCAGCATCCAGCTAGACTTCGGGGACGGAATCAAGATCACATACTCTAACCTGAGCCGGACCGACGACGG
The DNA here is from genome assembly GCF_001444195.1 of Xiphophorus couchianus. Taxonomy (NCBI): domain Eukaryota; kingdom Metazoa; phylum Chordata; class Actinopteri; order Cyprinodontiformes; family Poeciliidae; genus Xiphophorus; species Xiphophorus couchianus. Next base: position 8,993,744 of record NC_040249.1, on the reverse strand, counting down.
CATCAAGCACATCTACAGAAAGACTGGGATTTACCGTGTGATAGCTACTGCAGAAAACAACCTGGGATCTGACAGCAGCGCACTTTTTTTGCACATCACCAGTACGTGGATAAGTAGCGTCATTACTCATTCCTGCAGCAGTGCATACAGCATGAAGCCTCTTCGCTTTTCTGGATAGTCACATTTTGACACTGGCAAATATCATGTCAGTCACACTCCTAATACTTTTATGCATATCAGGCTTGTTGAACATGCAAAAGCACACACTTTGAGCTGCAGTGTACATCATCTGTGATGAATTCAATACTCAGTGTTTACTTAAATTAATCTAATGCATGTATGGATATCTGCATGTGTTTTGCTACTGCCTCAGGTCCAGTGGATCGTGTGTATCTCTCCGCTCCTATTGTGGCCATCAGGGAGAAAGCAGCTAATCTCACGGCAGTAGTTTGGCCAAGCCACACAAGAACTCTGACCTTCTTTTGGTGGTTTGAAAACAGCTCCGAGGTGAGGGAGCATCACCTCCTCCTACTACTGTTTTCAGCCTTCATCTTTGTCCAGCTTACTGTCATTGTTTCCACTCTTCCACTCCTCTTCTGCTGTCCTTGCACCACGTTATTAATTTAAAACCACAAACCTACGGAGCTTTTCCACAAATAATGTAAATCTTGGGCTTGTGCCCCCCCCTTTTTCGTGGAAGATCGAGCTCAAATGGATCCGACTTTTTTATTCCGTTGATTATATTCACTGAAACAACTATTCATTATACGGCGAGTCAAGGGCTGCATACATGTAGTATGTAGTCAGCATTTTCTTGAGAAATTCTGTTTGTTTTTTTTTCTTTTCTTTTGAAATTCAGCCCATTATAACTCTGGAAGGAAGCATCTCGCACATGTTTCTCAGAGAGGGAGAAAACAAGGTCACGGTCCAGGTTGCTTGTGGAAGCAGCGTATTGGAAGACTCAAAAGTTATAACTGTTAAAGGTGAGTGGAAAAGACAGACTTCAAAGCACTTTATAGGTACATGAATATGCAATATGTTACTGTCGGAGAGGAGGGGAAGTGATGCCTCACGGTCAGCACTGCTAGCTGTGCCTAATGTATGTCAGTGTAGACCTATCTAATGAATAAAATGTCACGCTATGCGAACATAAAATCTGGAGGAGCAATTAACTTCAAGGCGTATGTTCCCAAATGAAAATAGACAAATCTGCACATCATATTAATCAAAAACTAAACTAGAAGTAGCGTTCATGTTCTAATACATACTACTTCACCCCTTTTTTCCAGAGTTCTTCAGGTCACTGCTGTTGTCGTTTTCACCAGCTCTTGACGAACACAATCCTGACATCCCCGAGTGGAGGGAGGACATAGGCCGTGTGGTGCGGACAGCTCTGTCACAGGTACATCAAGTCCCAACAGATCCTTCCTGAAACCAACATTGGGACCCCATTACTTTCAGGGTCATTACTATTTTAAAACCCTGTGCAATAATAACCACACAGCCATGAAGTTCTGTCCTCCACGAGCCTTTTTTTTTTGAGGCGATCTGTGATGACAGGTCACTAGTGTGAATAACTAGTGTGAATTAGAGGCGATGTCAGCCACTCTTGCTGTGGAGAAACACGGGATATTGCTATATTTTGGTCTCGAACTTAAATTAAGCTCCTTAATGGAGTTAAACCTGTCATTCGTGTCCCAGCAGGTGTCCGGGGTTTCTGAGAGTCAGCTGATGGTGTCTCTGTACCCTGGACTTCCGACCACAGCTGAGCTTTTTATTCTGTCTGATGAGCAAATGTCAAGTGAGCACAAGAAAAGAAGCGAGGAGGCTTTGGATACAGTAAGAGACGCGACTTGTGGAAATTTTTTCATTTGAACATTTCTGGTAATAAAAAAAGCAAACTGTCAACATTAATAGCAAACATATCAGCTCCGGTGTAATTTGTTCCTACATATCAGTATATTGTCTTAAACTTTAGGGCAGCAGCTTTACTTCAAGCTCCCCCTCTATTATTCTATGATCATATCTCTTAGGGTGAGCCTAGTCACCCTACATAGGAAGCTCAATTTAGCTGCTTTTGTCTGTGATTTCATTTTGTTGGTCACATTCTAGAAAAAAAAATGCGTGCATGTTATTCACTTGAACATAGGAAAAAAGGTTTTACTTTGACCCAAATCCAGGTAGGCAAAAATCATGAAATTAAAATTCAACAAGCTTTCATTTTAAACAAAAACTTCAACAACAGTTTGTTGTTTGAACTCTTAAAATGTTGGCCCAATGGTGAGCTAAAAAGATTCCAATAGGACACAGTAAGAACAGCATGGCAACAAAAGTATCTGAAATGGAGCAAAAGAAACTCCTGTTGTTTAAAAACTGGGACAAGTAATTGTTGATTGAGGACAGGTGTTCTGATTTAGATGGGAAACAGACGTGGACTGCTGAAAAAGAAATAAAGAAAACTGAGGACACTTACTGGCTGGGAAAATGGCACAGGATGATCATAATTCTTAAAAAAAAAACAGACAAGAAAACAAAAAAGTTCTTGAAACAGGAAATCTAATACAAAATAGGTAGAGGAGGAGAAAAGGAGAAAATAGACTAAAGGGAAAATCCTGAAACTAACACAAACAGTACTGTAAACAAACATCTAAATCTAAATGCGCAATAAATAATGAACCAGGAAATAAAAACACAAAGAGGCAAAATCAAATTAAAGAAACGACAAAGAAATGATCAAAATAGACACTTAAATGAAAAATTAAGTTCTAACACCATAACATCATAACAGACTCTTAATTAGCTTTGTAAATCAGTCTGGCAAGTTCTCTTTTTCTCATGGTGACACTTTTGGAGCAGTCTGTGCTCAAAAACAGGTTTTTTTCACCCATTTGAAAAAGAAACTCCTCCCTGGACATTTCTGTTCTGCATTGTGCCTGGAAACTGAAAGGAGAATAGCCATTAACATGTCCCATTTTCATGCATTGCCAGACTCTCCTTTATGCAACATTTAGCCAGTTAGTCGAGAGGGTTGGTAGGTGTCTGGGGGACTGAACCATCCTTATCATTTTTGGTAAGGATAGAACTGTACACTGGAAATGTTTTGTCTGATGTAGCATATTAGCTTACCTTGGGCTGAACAAGAGAGCCATTCAAAAAGTAAGCAAATCAAGTCTAATAAAAAATATCCTCTCCAGATTGTTATTTCAGCATTGCATTTCTACGTTTTTTGTTCTTTACTGTCATTATTATTTTAAGAGTCAAATGATTGCAATGACAAATCTGGATTGTGTCTGATAACATTCTTGGTGTTATCTTTTCTAAACAGATATCAGATATTTTTGTCACTGCCCTGAACCAAGGCCTGGTCCATTTTGAGCTAAAAGCAAATATTCACATTGTCGTGTCCATGACTCAGCAAACCTTGGGTAAGTCCTGCTGCAACATTAGGTCACTGTTTCTACAAACCACTCTAGTCTTACATTTCTATTGTTTTTGCCAACAGATAACAGATTCAAACCTGTTAACATAATTTTGCAATTTTCAAAGACTCTTTGAACTGTTTGACCCAAGGTTTTATCTATAGTTAAAACTTCAAGTACAGTTTATCACAGGACTTAAACATTGTTCAGAGTGTCAGTTTTTTTTTTTTTTAACCTGAAGCTGTGGTACAGTAGCTGTTTGAAATTAGTCAATCGATGAGGTGATTGACAAGGAGGGCATTAGGTATGCGCCAAGGAAATCTGCAGGGTCATCGGGTCATTAACATATTGCACAAATGTGTCGATCAACCCTACGTGGCTTTACCCTTTTCATCCACCGATGGATCTGTCTTCATTTGTGTCTGCACACAAAGGTCTGGGTTGCCTTTAAAATGATCCTGAAAGGTCAAACACTTCATCGTCTTCTATCAGTGGGAGAGAAAGATGGGTGGTGAGGAGAAATGCTTTGAATATTGCACCTCAGCATGCATAAGCTGCTGCACCATGACGGTCCCCAGGGAGAGACCAGGGTTGTCCTGAAGGTTTCGTTTAATACCCTCAGAGGATAACATGCAAAGTCCAATTCTTTAAATTGCAGCTATGGTAGTTACATGGGATTGAGTAATAAAAGTAATCCCTCTGGAAGACAAGCAACCATAAGTGAAAGGGAAAATGTTTAAACATTATATATTACTTGTACTTTTGGACTCTGGCTTTTGGCTCCTAATAGTTAAATTCATGTTCATGACTAAAATTGCACAAATTTGTAAGAAAAAAAAATAGTCTAAGAACAGTGGCTTGGAGACGTAAAATGCCAGTACTCTATGAAAGAATTTTAAAAGTGCTCTGTTGCAAGTCCAAGTCCAGTCTGCTTGTAATTATCTACCATGGTAATTTACCTCTTAGAGCAAAAACTGAAAGATGTCATTTTCAACTTTGTTCAGAAAACATTTTGTACCAACAATGGTCATAAAAAGTCAATAAAAATAATAATTAAAAAAAAAATTAAAAAAGACAATTGTGCAATTTTATATTCGCACATTCGGAAGAATTGAGTACAGCTGCAGGGTCAAGTTGCGTACTTTTTGTCATACTTTTATTAGAGCCTACAGATGCAGATGAACCTTCAACCTCTGAATACGGCATTCACTTCATGTCTTTAACAAAGCTACGGTTCTGTGGCTACAGAGACTTTTTTCCATCAGAAATGTCTTTTAAAATTAATTATATGCAGTATAGGTTTTATGGTTCCTGACTGTGTCGATATTCACAATTTCATATGACGGATTCGAATGTGCTTGTGTTTCAGCGCCACTGGTGGATTCAAACTCAATTCACAGTGGGCCCGCAATGCTAATGCTGATCAGCGTGGTCTTTGTTGGTATAGCTGCATTTTTTATCTACAAATTCAAAAGGTTTGTCCGCCCGCATCCAAAACGACGCTCTAGTCTATTCTAGAACCTAATCTTTTAAATGAAACGGCTAAAAAAAAATCTTTGCTGGTGTACTGTCTCTTTCAGGAAAATTCCTTGGATCCATGTGGAGACTGAAGACCCCCATGAGAAGGATCCAGAGGTGATAAGCACAGTAGGTCAAAACGATGCCATGTCCAAGGTCAAGCTAAGCGAGTTTCCGTCTCAGAAAGAACTCATGGACAAAGAGCTGGAAGGCAGAAGCAGAGGTAATCAGTTTCAAACCTTCACTATTTGCAGTTTTGTGCAGCACACTGTACTTAAGCACTATTGGAAGAAATACCGAGATCAGTTTTTGCTTCAGTTTAAAATATATTCAAATGATGAATGTCATAAAATAAACACATAATATAGCATAATATATAGTTGGGGAAGTAGTATCATTCTAATCCACCTTTACTTATAAAGCACTTTACATTGCCAGACGGACCAAAGTTCTGTATGGAATATTTTTAAAAAATTACAAAATGCCAATATTTTGGAGATCTAGTAAATCATCTTAGAAGAGATGTAGCTGCTAATGAGTCATTTCCAAAGTAGTATTCTGAAACACTACAGTGTAAATAACAAACCTCATTTTGATCTGTCCTAAATGAGTTTCAAAGACTACATTTTAGAATCTAGGGTATGACGGTTGTTACTCCGTCGTTTTTGTTCAGGCAAAATTAAATACAGACTAATAATATCTGTGAACTACTGTGATCCATTAATCCATTAAAACAGGATTTAAGGGATGACTGTCACTGCAAGAGACTGATACCGATTAGCATTTTATTGCCCCCAAAATACACCACTTTGCATTTGAATGCATGTTAACAGCATTTGGTGAAGCCTGAAGCAGCTGCATTGTATCAGTCTCACTTAAATGACTCCTGTTAGAGTGATTCCAGCGTGCCCTGTATTGAAGTGCAGCACACGTCCGAGGAGCTGGAACATCTTTATCACCACGGTGTGTCATATTTTTGCAAATTGCCCCCCAAGAGCACAGCCACAGCATCTGCAAAGAAACCCAGATATCACTGTGACAAGTTAACTTTTTGATTGCTTCGCGTGACATCTTCTGTGAAGCCTTCGAGATGGAAACTACTCAGTCCCTACACACTGAGTGTGGACTGCTTGACAAAAGTAGCATTGCAGTGCTTCTGACACAGACATGTGGGCTGCAGGCCTTTTTTGTGATCACTCAGCACTTTGGGCTGTTCTTCATTTCTCAGCTGTTTCCACCTTTTCAAGTCGTTGCTGATCTAAGACAAATTAACTCATTTTAGGGTCACTAACAAAAGTGTTTATTTGCCAAAGAGCAGTAGAGCAGTGGACCTTCAGGTTTTGGAATTGGCAGATCAAATTCATTTGGGCCCCTCTGTTTAGAGGTGTTATTTATTTTCATCAGTTTGGATTTAGTTGTTTTTATTCTGAATTTGTTTATACAAACCACACTGTACTATATAAATATATAGTAATATATTTTGTCATGCAATAGTTGATGTAAAATATTTTGTAATCTTGTGCATAACTTACCAAGTTTGACATTTTGAAGTCTCCGGAGGGGGAAGAAAAATAAGTGGTTTTATATTTAAGTAAGTCAAATCAACTTAGATTTATTTGAATATCACATTTTAGCAAGAGGACAATTTGGGATTGAGTGTGTTTATAGCTTTTTTAAGGCCTGGTATTAGCATGTGTCCTTATAAAAGTAGAGCGTGCTCATTCACTCATAGCATTAACATTTCTCCAGATACTTTACATCTAAATATTCAAGTAGTCATCTGACAGATAGCACTGTCAGCAAAATGTAATCAAGGTTCTACTTTTAAATACTTTCAATGTTAACTCTAAAGAGATTTACCAAAATCACATTTTTGTTTCTTTCAGTTTCAAAACTCTTAATCATCTTAAATGCGTAAAAGACACGATATGAGGAAGATGCTGGAATAGTTACAACCAAATGAAAATGAATAGATAGAAAAATATAATAAATTCACCACTACCCTTAAAATCTCCACCAGAGTGAAACCATCTGATGGTTTGTTGGCAGCTGGAAGCCGCATGATACATCTTAATCACACTCATATCTATAATAAATGGAGTAAGCAACCTCAGATAGCATTTTCATCATTTTAAATGACCAACCGCAGTGTGGTTTTTAAGAACACAGCTTATATAATTTATATGTTATATATTTTCTAAGTGGGAGATGACCAAATACTCTGTTGCTCGAGGGTAGTCACGTCACATCAGTGGGTGGTTCTTTAATGATTGTCTACAAATTGCTAAACTATTTCAGAGTAAAGTGTCACATAGTGTCCTCCAAAGGTGGTCTAAGGAAAAACCCTCTCTAAAGCTATTTTGATGTTCAAATGCTACTCGGATAGGACTAGATTGTTCAGAACAAACACTGGTGTGAAGAGAGTCTGTTTGCTGATTATAGTCCAAATAACTTTTCAAGCTATAATTTGATTTGAATATCTTAGTAGTTGTCAGTGCAGTTTGAACAAAAAGCAGCACATTTTAAGTTATTATTATAATTATTTTTTTATGTGAATAGGAATTATTTGATTTGTGCTGAGGCAAAACGACCAAAATGACACCTCATAAACCTTGGTATTAAACTTGGTCCTTAAAAGAAATAGCCCAATACATTTTCTCTACCTTGTGGTGGATTTTGATCTATGTGAAAAGGCTTTCTGCCAAAGGCCTGCAGGGTAGCAAGGACCAAAAAGATAAACAATGAGGCAAAAAGAAAAAACCTCAGATGCACCTCAATAAGTATTTGTTTTGCCTATTTGCATATCAAGGTGCCCAACAATATTGATGCACATCATAGCTAGGTAATGATGTTGAAGTTAGTGTGTATTAAATTAAATTGGATATTTTAGTGTTTTGCAAGGAGTCTGGAATGTATTAATTATTTCTCGTTTGGTTGTGAGTGGGCCAGCGGAAAGAGAGGTAAACAATTCAATGTCCTGTCAAAAAATGTTTAGAACACACCCAATGGACCTTACCAAGCTCCGCCCACAACCGACCTGCGTGACCGCAAGTCTCACAAGCAAAGCCTCGTGGCGTTGTTTCCATGTAAACATGACTGGATTAGTGCATCATTTCTACCGGATTTTCACAATATATCAGCTACTACAATGGACAGAGGAACTAACTAATAAAATGTTTAGTGAATGTCAGATACAGACACATTGCATATTGATCTGTTTAGCTAAATTAAGACTGTGTAGCAGACAGGCTTCAAGGTGTAGAAGTTGTATCAGTGCTGCCATTATGTTGTACTTAGCTAACGGGAAGCTAACGGTGTGTTTGTGAGACGGCTGCTCACGTGACCACGTAGAATGGGCATCAGCCAATGAAACGCGGCTCCTCTGGTAAGGTCCATTGCAATAACACCTAAACTTGTTTAGGATCGAGCTACAGTTATTTAAGACAACATACATACTAAACCTGAATTTACTTGTTTTATTTTTAAACTGTTAAATGTCTTCTCTGAATATAAGGAAGGAAGTAAACAATTTTCAAATCAGGATTAGTTCCTGTTCAAATGAGCTGTTTTTATAAATTTTCGAAAATTGCTCAAATCTATTCTTCAAAACTGACTTCAGTTCATACATTTGAGTTATTCTTAGTGCTCTTGTTAAAAAGTTAAAAACTCATAGGTAGAAAAATGGTAAACAATGTAGTAGCTAAAGAGCATTTCCAACCCAGAAGCTGTTAGAGACTGAAACCAAAGCAAAGTAAACATTAGGCTTACATTCATCATGCTTGTGGGAACATAACTCTAAATGAATTATGGCATTGCTCTGTAACTGCAAGCTGCAACAAAAATGAGTTATTGCCGCTTCAGCAGCAATTAACTTGTGTAATCAACAACAGCCTAATACATTTATAATTACATAAATTGGTCAGAAATGATTTGAAATGACTAAGATGAAGCATAAAAAGGCATCAGAGAAATTATTGCACCGACTCTATAAATGACATCATCAGTAAAATTTACGTGTCTCATTAGATTTGAACTCACTTACGTGGGCAGTATAACATTGACTATGTGTAGCCATAAACAAATGATATACAGCTTTTGTTCTGCCGCTTCTAAGAGTAATAGCAAAGGTGAAGGATTCCTTTTGTGTGTCTTCTCCCTCATGGACACAAAACTATTATAATTTGTTAGATTACATGTAGTGATTAGTGTTATAAGACATTTAATTTTTACATTTAAATTGTAATTTTTTATTTATGCTTTAGAGAGGCCATTTGTGTGATGGCCCCCATAATTTATTCTTCTGAAAGACATTTGAAAACCTACAAAATGCTCATATTTTCTAAATTAAAGGCACACATTGCTTCACAATGCAATGTGAAGCATTGTGATGATTTTCAATGCGCAAAGTCAAATTTATTTTATACGTATATATATATTGCATATATATGATACATGCAGCATTTTTATAACAATTGAAGGTAACTCAGTTACTTGATTGTGCTATAAAATGGCACTATGTGCCTGGAAAATGCATGATACTCCCCGTTTAATTAACTTGTAACAGAAAATGTTTTTTTTTGATGCAATGTTAGACAGAGTTTTTCATGCAGTACATGTAAACATCTGGTTTAATCTCCGAGCCATGTTAAAACACACATTTGCTTACCTGACAAACTCCACACATCCACACAAATGTCTGAATGGCCCAGCTGTTGATCCCTCTCTCTCTCTCTCTCTCTCTCTCTCTCGACTTCTGTTGTGGCAGCGTACTGTGGGGCATGCTTCATCTCACAGTCTTTGCTGCTCTTCCCCTTTAAGCCAAGACTTGTTTCATACTCTTAGGGCAGAAAGTGTTTTCAACAGATAACACTGTTTGTTGGTGGCAGAGGAGGGGGATGCCACTTTTCAATTTAGTAAATCTCACCCACTGTCGTTGCACCACTGGGTCTTTCAAGAAAGTATGGACGCCCAACCCCTCTGCCTCTTTTAAAGTCTACATATTAATTAGGCATACTTTCAATAAAAGGGCCTTCTTTTGTGTTCTTAAGTCTAAGACAGACTATGTTTCTTTAGTGAGCTATCCATCTGTCCATCATCATCTTCCACTTATCTGAGGTCAGGAAATCCTGAGGCGTTCCTGAGCCAGATAACCTAGTTCCTCCTGCGTGTTCTGGGTCTTCTTGTGGGTCTCCTCCTGGTGGGACGTCCCCAAAACACCTCACCAAGGAGACGTCTACGGGCCATCCTAACCAGATGCCACCTCACCTGGCTCTTCTCAGTGTGGAGGAGCAGCAGCTCTACTCTGAGCCCCTTCCAGATGACTGAATTTTTCACCTCCTCTATAAGAGAGACCCATGATATTCTATGGAGAAAACTAATTTTAAAACAAACGGCAACAATGCTACGCAAATGTTTTTCTTACTTAAGTTGTAATTAGGCATGAAATATTATGAAAATCTAACATTGATATTACATTTTCAGAAACATGTTTATTTTAGATTAAAATCAAGTCAATATTAACTATAAAATGGTATCTGAGGGTCATGTAGATAAAGCCAGAGGATAATTTGTAAAATAATTGTGATATCAAAGCAATCTAATGGTTCTGAACTTTCGACATGTGTGTTTTATGTTCACAGGAGGATTTGGGAGAAATATGGAGAGAATTGTGACAAGGGAATTTCCTAATTGTACTAACGTCTAATACATGAGTAAGTACTGTGTGTTGTGTTTTGATTGTGCTTAGTTCGCTTTGTTAGAATATACATATATATATATATATATATTTTTTTTTCATTTATGTCATGCTGATAGCTGCAATTGTTCAAAGTCATTTTTTTACTTCTCTGGATAGGGTACGTAGTTTGCAGTGTCTCAATTGTATCAATTATTTGCTCTGAAGGTGTCCATCTACTGAAATCAGTCCAGATGGTCCTAAAACTGCCATAGTGGTCACTATAAACGTTTTATAAATGGCTTGAAAATATTGTCCAGATTTTAAAATATTGGTTTGAGTTTATTATATCTAAATGATTCTTCTTTAAAGTTATCGACAGTCGCTAAAGTAAAATATGAAAATATTAAAAGTATGTTTTAGAAAACATTGGGATCCATTCACTGGCCACTTTATTAAGTAGCAGTTGTCTCTACCACATCTAGATGTAATTGGCTGAGCCACTGTTTCCGCTAACAACCCGTCAAACTGATCCACATAATAAAGTGGTCAGAGAATGTTATGTGGATTTCTACATGAAAAAAATGTGTGTATAATGTTCTGGAAGTTACCTTGCTTCATTTGGACCTACCTAAAGGAGTAGTAAGACATTGGACTCAAAATGAAATAATCTTTTTTTTTATATATATATATATACAAGAGTTGGTAATATTATTTCCTTTTTTGGTTAGTATGTTCCAATACTGCACACAACTGCACCAGTATGTAAAGTGTTAACTGTATCTTGCCTCAAAGCTACGATTACTACACTTGGTGAAATTTTGGAGCATAAATGTGTTTCTACCTTTCTAGTAACAGAAGATTTTCTGTTGTAAATATCATCAAGATGTGTACAAATGTCCAAATCTGATTCTTGTGAATGCTCAAAGGACAGAAACAAGTTGTGGTTTTGCTCTGTGAGATAATAACGGTGCTTTCAAAGACTGTTTCTCAGATGTTGGAAGTCTGTCCTTATTAAATTTGGGATTGTTGATACCTTGTACATAGAGGGGAGAAAGAAAGTGATACAGTAGCGTAAAGTCACTAAACAGTCTTGTGTTTCCATCTGCTTCAGCTCTACAAGCTCTATGATCACTTTGTTTACTTTATTATCTACAACAGCATGCCCCAATTAGCTGTGAACAAAGACTATGTTGGGGTGTGTTTGTGTGTACTGTATATATGTTTATGGTGATTTTAAATCTTCCTTGACACATTAAACAAATTATTAAACATGTTTGGTCTAAAGGTTCAGTTGTGCAGTTGCTCAAAAGTTATGCATGACATATCTAGTATTGTATCCTTTTGTCAATTAAAAGGACATTGGCATGTTTTAAGTTACATTTCTTACTGTGAACAAATTAACATTACAAAACTGTTGAAAATAAATGTATTTTTATATGTTTTTTATTATTATTATTTTTCTATTTCGCATGTTCCTGCAGTATGTGTTCGGTAGGCGTATGTGTGCAAATACATTGCTTAAACTATGTCTATGATGTCGTGACATAATCCTGACAAAAATAGTTCAAGAAGCTGTGTTCTTGCAAACCTTGCCCCAGTCTTATCTGGATAACTGGTGCCTTGTAACAGGCAGTGTATCAGCCTCAACATACTGCTCTTAATGATCTCACAGAGTCTCTGAAGTCAGCTTTAATGGGGAGAGGTGTGATAACAGCCACATGAAGATTCCCATCTGACATTTAGACTGGGCTCCATTTTACCTCTTTCGCTCAGTTAGTCTGGTACAGATGGTTTCTGTTTTAATGGGAACAATTACAAGGCCGTGGACAACGATGAGAAACGGATGACTTTGTAAAGAAGAGCTACGAGCATTAAGACTGCGTCCCCTCTTTCTTCTGGTATGAGGAGATCTGCTGCACATTAAAATGTCGCGCAAGCTGGCAGAACGGAGGACGGAAACTTCACACAGGCCCATCTTCTGCTTTGCATTTTGCTTGCCACTTCAACAACCGCATCTCTCACACACATACACCAATCTCCATCATTCAAACAGCCATCAACGCCCCAAGAGTCTTATTCTCGCCTGTGCTCTCAGTCTGAATTAACACCAAGGCTTCTCTCTAACCGCCCTGGGATGTTCTGCGGTGCACAATCAAATTGAACGGTGACAATCACTAATGGATGATTCGCTGCAGCCAGACACTGTAATGTAGCACTCAATGAAAGGAAACATGCTCATCAATTTCACACTGTGGCTAACACAATATTGCTGTGGGTTATTGTTGTGGGCCATTTTTCATTCAAGGTGCCATCCGGAGTAGGAAAATCTTCTTTGTTGACCGGGTACGCGTTGATCTCCGGGAGAGGGGGTAATTAATTTGTTGCACAGTGGGAGAGCGAAGGAACCAGCCAATTAGAATCACTCCAGGATACTCTGCACTGTTCATTGTCCTCCCACTCTGCCCCTTTGTAACAAGAAAATGGCTGCAGCGAAACTTTAGGCATGCTAAGCACTTATTGAAAGGAAAGGCACTAAACGTCCAATCCAACAGAGGGAAAGTGTGGAGTCAAAGCTGTGTGTTTCATACACAGAGGCAACAGAGATCCTGGCAAAAAGATTCACACCTGTTGAACTTTTCCTCATTTTACAGCCACAAACATCAACGCATTTCATGAGAATTTTATGCGTTAGACCACCACAAACTAGTGTAGAATTCAGAAGCAGAGGGAAGACGATGAGCATAGTTTTCTATTTTTTAACAAATAAAAGCCTGAAAAATGTACCAGCACTTATATTCAGCTTTCCTTAGTTATGATTTGTAGAAAGACTTTAATGAGAGCTACAAAATTTTGGGTGTATGTCTAATACCAGCATTGCATATCTACATTTGTTGGAAATATGTGTTGTTACAGAGCAAACTCATCAAACTACACTGAGTATTTGTGAACATATTTTTTTAAGTCTTGCCACAGTTTCCTGTTTGATTTAGGTCTGGCTTTTAACCCAGCCATTGTAACATATAGATATGCTTTGATCTAAAGCATTCTATTGTAGCTTTGGTTGTTTGTACAGATTTGCCATCCTACCAGAAGATAAACCTCCAGATAGTCTCTCTACGTTCATCTACTGGATTTCCTTGCAGGATTTCCCTGTGTTAATTAGCTCATTCATCTTCCCATTAACTCAGACTGGATTCTCTCTGCTAAGGAAAAAGCATTCACACAGCATGATGCTGCTACCACGCTGGGTTAGAATTTCACCATAGATGGAGTTTAGTCAGACAGCTTGCATGCAAATGTTTAAATACATCTTTGTTAGCCAGTATGGTTCAATCCATGGTCATGTTGTTCATGCCATGGAGTGCCTCTCTACGTCCTGAACAAGCCCTCATTTAAGGAAGATGGTCTCTGATCTTAAAGCTGCACTGATGGTTGAGCGACTGAAAAGAACTAAGAGAAATCCTCCAAAAGCAGTACGGTGCAGCAGCACCGTACTGAAAAAGCCTGACTGGCTGCTTAATCCTCTCATCACCTGGTCTTTTAGTTTAGGTGGACAGTCGTGTTTTTGGTCAGATTGCAGTTGTGCCATACTTCATCAGTTTTTGGATGACTGGTCAGTCCTCCATGAGGTGTTCAGAAGTCAGGATATTGTTTTCTAACTGAACCATCCCTTAAACATCTACATAGAACAGCTTTGTAATTCACACAGAGATGGAATCTATTGTCTGTATTTGGTGACTTCTAAAAACAACTAGTTGTTCTGGATTTGCTTTAGGGGTATCAGAGGAAATGAGGCTCAATATAATGCACGCCAAGCTTTTCAGTTTTTCCTATTTGTAAGAAATGTTGTTTTTCTTCCTCTTCAAAATTATGGACTACTTTGTGTTGGCCTATTTCATAAAATTCCCATTACATACATTGAAATTTGTTGTTGTAACATGACAAAATAAAAAAAAATAAATATACACTATAGACCCCGACATATAAACAGTGACTAACAGCAGTGGACATTTATAACTTTAAACACTAACATAAACAGTGTTTCTGTTTAATTCAGCAACCAGCCACACTGCAGTGCTGTTGTGTCTCTTCTTTATTCTGCAACCATGGTTACCTCTGCAAGATCAAACAAAAAACACTAACAACCCACTGAATAATCACTTCACTTGTAATGTATGAGTTGTCTAGCCTCTGGAAAAAAGAAAAAAAAAAGAAAATACTGAGATACATTTTCTCCAAGGTAAGACATATTTTAAGCAGATCAAAAGGAAACAAAAACATCATGCAAATCTGTTCATGATTGTATTCACAGCTTAATAACCGGGACTGAAAGATGATTAATTTCACTTAATAATTTTCAAAAAAAAAAGAAAGATCTTTGAACAGCTGCACAAAGAGTTCTTCTGGGCTTGAGTTTATTTATGCTTCTGGCTCAATCAGGGAATTGCTAGGAAGAAGTATGGAGAAGCCTCCAGTCAATTTGTCTTACTGACATATGATGCTGACAACACTTAAAAAGAAAGTTTGATGAAGAAGGACCTCGGTACATATCCCAAAGAGACAGCGGCTGACCGAAGCCGTGTGCGTGGGCTGAGCCGCGTTGACAGGAGATACGTCTTCTCTATCTCAGTGTCCCTCGTAGCGCAGGAGATGAACAAATCTGCAGCCTTTTGTCCGCCGAGTCCTTGGGGGCAAACCTAGAACACATTGCGGGCCCCTTTGCATTTCTGGAATCTTGGGAGATGGTGTAGAATCAGTCCAGAATAAATAAGAAGGGCTTTAAGCAAAACAAAAATAAACAGAAGAAAAAAAAATGTAGTGCAAATGTTGAAAAGACACCACCAACCTTCACAGTAATCTCAGTTCAAAGAAAAAGTTTGTAAGTGTGCCAACAAATCTTTTAAAGCAAATAAACCTTGATCTTATTACTAATTAAACACACACGGGGAACTTTTTTTGTTCTTTTCTTGCTGCTTCTTCTTAGTTCATGTAATTATTCCACACTTGGAACGATTCAATAAATTTACATATTGCTCTCAGCACAAGCCAGAAAGTACAAGAAATACATAAACCAACAAAGAGGAAATTTACACGAGGGCCACGTGGTCTCATAGGTGTCACCATGTGAGAATTGAATGAAGCATTTCTTTTAGGGGTAAAATCGTTTGAATATTTTAGTTCAGTTTGTTTCAGATCGAAGATGTTTCATTGTTTCTAAAATGACTTATTTGTGTCTCCTAAACAACAGGGATTTCAGAGAATCTCATCTTCTGTGTGTACCTATCTGCTATAATCTTCTGTTGTGTTTTTTTCTTTTTTGTTTTTCTCTCCGCTGTGACATATATAACACTGTGAGCTGCAGAGAGACAGGCTTGATGGAATACACAGATCCGTGCCTGGGAGCCCTCCATCATCTCCTGGATATTGCGAGTTTTCATTGGATGAGAATCTGGTGATAAGATTTACTGATTACAGAGAGCTTAATGAATCTGGTTCCCTCACTGTCTTACTCTGATAAGTCTGTGCAAAAAAAAAAAAAAGTAAACTTCACAAACACAAGTCCAGTAATCAGGAAAAAAAAGACAAATTTTCTAAATATATATATTACACTGTGCTGTCATACCACAGTTTGATGTTTTCATATTTGAGCAGTTGCAGCTATAACCAGCTGAGACAAATAACTTTCGCTTCTTCCATTATGGATGTACAGTATTTACATAAAAAGATCAACGTCCTTGCAAAAATACAAGTATTTCAGTCAAAAACCGTTCCTTTTCAAGAGGCAAGTATAAATCTGTACAGTCTCCTCGGAGGGATTTAGGCAGCACAGTGTGAACTGGTCCATCCATGCATGGGTAGCAAAAGACTCGAGACCATTCATTGTGACCGCGGCTTCCTAGCTTGCTGGAAGTAACTGCCAAAGAAGATGTATTGCTTTCGAGTCGGTCATAGACTTCCAACATTAAAACACATGGGGCGCTTCATCAGAGAGCTTGATGTCTGTGTGAGATGGCAGGTAGCCTGGCGAGGCAGAAGAAAGAGAAGAGACAGCGGAGAGATTTTATGTTGGTATTTGCATAAGAGTGTGTTTTTGCAGGCAAACACATTCATCTTGGATAGGCCGATTGTTTACTGTAAGGTGTGGGAAGGGAAGGGGTAAATCAGCTGGAACCTCATAGATATCGCTTGATGAAAATGCTTTCACCACCCCGCTGCATTCCTGATGCACTAATTATTTTATTGGATCAAATAATTCACCGGGACGTGCTCATCACTTTAGCTGGCGCTTGATTGTGCTTCACTTGCCTGTGTATACTAATACCTCTGTGTGACAAACTAAGGATGGCAAAAGCATAAATATACAGCACATAATAAAAGCTGCATCTTGCCAACTCACATGACAACCTGGGGGGTGAAGCGGAGAGACGTAAAGCAAAGCATCAGCACTTAAATTAAGTGAATCCCTCATTGCCGACAGCGAGCTTCAGCTTGTGGCCACATTTCTCTACTGTTATAAAGCGTTATAAAAAAAATAATACTCTGCAATATTGTGTATCAGATTTTGGCTTGTTGTGCTAAGGTTTTGAGAATCAGCCAATAAAGCTAGACTTCATTCAGAGATGCTCAAAGATTAAAAAAAGAAAAACTTTATTTAGTCCAATTTGACTAAAGAGTTAATTCCAAGCAACCTAATTTCTATTGCATACAAGTGGATCACTTTTTTTTCATACATATAATGAAGACGTTAATTCATTAAAGTAATTTTGCTTAAAATTACTTTAATGAAACTCATTTATTATAAATATTTTTTACACTAAGAGCGACTTTTACTGTTTATTTAGTCAATTATCACTTATAACTAATAAAACCCCAAAATCTGTTGGTTGGAAAATTTGAGTGTGGCATAAGACCAGCCATAGAGAAAATGATTTGACACTGCTGAGTGTCCATGTACATTACTGGATATTTAGACAAGATTTAATCAGGGCTCCTTTAGCAGAAATCACTACAATATTTCAGGGTTCGAGGTGTTCAGGAAGCCCAGGTTGCTTTAATAGTGGCCTTCAGGTTGTCTGCATTGTTGGCTCTGGTGTTTCTCAACATCTTCTTTACAATACTCCATAGATTTTTTTAACTAGGTTTAGGTCAGAAGAGTTTGCTGGCCAATCAAGCACTGCATGGTCATTAACCAGATATTGGTACTTTTTCAGTGTGGTCATGTGCCAAGTCGTGCTGGAAAATGAAAGCGGCATCTCCACAAAGCTTGGCAGCAGGAGGGAGTATAGCTTTGGACTTTGTAGAACACAGCAGACCTGCACCAGCAGATGGCATTGCTCCTTAAATCATCATTGACTGTGGAAATACAATAATGGACCTCGAGCAACTTGGAACCTGTGCCTTTCCAATCGTGGCCCAGAGTCCGGGAGATTGGTTTCCAAATGAAATGTAAAATGTAATTTCCTCTTTCTGCCCTACTTTATATGAAAGAGAACTTTAGCAGCCAAGTCCATTTTCTTCTTCGCTCAGGTACAACACTTGTGTTGTTTCAAATTCAAGAGTGCCTTAGCACAATGAATGCGACAGTTTTCTGGCTGACTGTCCTTCAACAGTTTCAGATAAGCTAATATATAACATTTCAGTATTAGGAAGTTGGTTTTAATTGGTTATTAAATGCTTAAAATATACAACTACGAATGTAATAAGTCTAAGTGATATATGAGTTTTATATTAAGCATTGTGCAAATAGGGGATGGATGTATTGTCCCCATCCTGGGAAAACAGCTGGTTGTGACAGCAAAGGTCTAACTAACTAAAGAAGTAACAAAATATTATATACATTTAGTTTGTTGCTATATGATCAACTATTTGTGCAGTGGTACTCAAAAGAATAAACCCTTCTGTTACAGGCTTGAGGTTTAAAAAAGTGAAGATCTTGATAAATCTCTTCCAGTTAACAAATGTAATGTGGCATTTATCAGTTGGATTTTTGTTTTGATTTGCTTCTTTCAGAAAAAAAAGCCTTTGTTTGTTGTCAAAAAGATTTAACATGACCTCGGAGTGCAAAAATATCAGACAGGTATGGCTACAAAAAAATCAATAATTCTGTAAATTAAAATTTCTGGAAATCTTAAGAGTTCTAAGGCCTTTTTTAGATTATTATGAATTAAAGGTATGATTCGATTAATTAATTACATACCACACAATTAATTAGATTGAAATTTTAACTGGGTTCTATAAATGGATGTATAATAATTAGTAACTCAAAGCTAAAATCGTCCAATTAGTCAGAAAATAAGATATTTGAATATTTAAAATTAATATATGAATCAGTTTGCACAATAAAAATAATCACACCACTAAATGTGTCAAGCTATCAGTTTAGACTGGCATGAAAAAAGATGAATGTGAAAAGAACAGAGAAATAAAAAGTTAATGCCTGGTGAGAAAAAGACCATTTCCCCAAAGGATTATCCATCTACCCTCGTCATTACAAACAGACATTCATGCAATTTTAATTCCGAATACACCCACATTACAGTCTCACTGGAATTGGTGAAGGATGCGGCACTACAACATGAGTGAAAAAATAATAATTCCAAAAATAGGACATAGAAGCATCGATACCTCTGCTTTTTGAGTCCAGTTGTATATCCACATGGTCCAGTGAGGTCAGCTCATCCCCCTCAGGGTTTGGGACAGCTATGGAGGTCACCGCAGGGATGACCTCTTGTTCTTTGTCAGGCTTCTCTGTGGCGTACGTGTTCATGCCTGGGATCTTTCTGCAGGTCGTGCAGAGTGGGAGAGGTTTAGAGTAAAGTAGAGGTGCATTAATGGAAATCTGCCATCAGTTTTACTTCCACTAATGCTTTCACTGTGCATAATGTGTCACACACTATTTTTAACAGTTAAAGATGGCGGAGGATTGTTTGAAAGCTGGAAACTAGGGCGTTTTGCATTCCACTGGGCAACGCTCTCTCTCTTTCATATTGTTCACCTCAGTTTTCAATCAATTTTTTATCCCCTCTGATGCATCCCCAGTTCTGCCTAAAACTAACTTCTTGCATTTCTAATTTCAGATTTCTCCCTCATGAGCTTGTGCTGCAGCTGGTGCTGTGACATTCGGGGGGAGCTCAAGAAATTCAAAGTTGATTTCCTAATGTAGCAATTACAATCCAGAAAGTTGAAGCCAAATAATGTTTCGCTTTATAATGAGCAATATTTTAGAGGAAGCAGACCGATCCTCCATGAATGACATGGGATTTCTTGCAGCAGAGGATACTATTTACTGTATGTCCCACACTGTATAATATATGTTGTCTCAGGACTTATCTCCTCAACCTTTCCTGCCATTGTGCGGAGTATGCCTCACCTTGAATGGCTGTGTTTAGCATTTCCAAAAGGTCAACCCTCACATTGTCAGATAGATGAATATTGATAACTGCAGGACTCTGACACCCATTCAGCACTCTGGGAGAATTGATTAGACTGTCATTCCCTGTAATATTGGGCAGATTGAGACAGAGGGGAATTGTCTTATTCCTCTAGCTATTATTGTGCCATGGATGTCCATAACTTGGAGATATATGGAGTCTGAATACATGTGGAAAGTTTCAGGAGCTTTCAGGTTGAGGAGCGTCTTTATAGTCAATGGACAATCTGAACAATGCTGTGCAAACAGAAACGAGGCAAAATATTTGATCGTATAGATCAGCTTTTTTTCTATTGTTCTGAAACCCAGTGGAATGGATTTTGCATTCATCTCTCTTCCAAAGAACTCCATAGTGTATGCACTGCACCTGCTATACTGTACCTTTTAAATTTATATATCACAAAGACAGCCAATCCCATCAGCACCACTGACACCAGCATGATGACTGCAGTGCCACTGTGCCCACTGTCACTGCCGTCCACAAGAGGAGCTTTAAAAGAGAATGAGTGAGAAGATTAGTGATATGAACTTTAATTATAGAACATTGATAAGAACTCTGAAGCCAATTCTTAGGTCCTAAAATGGCACATTGTTAAAACCCTTTATAATCCATTAATCCATCCGTAGGTTTCATTCTTGTTAGATGTTGATGTGCCCCTGGGCAAGGCACCTATCCTGCTGAGGGTGTGTACATTTGATGGTGCGAACAGGTCCAAGTGAGATGAAGAAACTTGAACGGCTGAATAAACTGCATAGTTAATAGTTTGTGGTTCATTGTACATTACATAGGTGACTTTTGCTATTTTTAAAGAGAATATCTTTATTTTCTTGCTAATGATTTAAGCTTCTTGTATATAAGGGTGGGGTTGCCAGAACTAGTAGGCAGTTTTCAGGACAAACCCAATGTAAAACCCTCCCATCTAAAAAAAAAAAAAAAACATCCCAAATCTCAATCTCTGTTGAAACTCGTGTTAAAAATAGTCAGATACTGTATAGTTGATAAACAATTGATTATTAATGATAATGTCCCAGATTCTAGACATCTCAAAATAGACACCTCATAATCAAATGAGGGGAAGAACAAAGCATTGTCCAAGTTGTTTTTCAAACTTTTCTAACACAACTATTTTGTTAGAATGTACTATTAATACTTTCTAATAACCAAATACTGTGAAAAGCAGACATTTTTTTTAACAACCTGCCCAAAGCATATTTTTTACAGCCCAACTTGTTCAATTGGGTGGAAACCCATCCATTCTGGCAACACTGTAGTCATCTGAACACTGTTAACCAATGACAGTTCTAAAATATATTATAAATGGAATATTCAAATGCAACCAAAGTGACCTGCTGATTGAAGCAAACAAAAACAAAAATCCTGGAGATGTTTTGAGAAAGCAACAAGATATTTCCTTATAACACAAAATCAATTTGGTGTTTTTGGATCTAATGAAACTAAGATCCATGCAACACTTTGAACATCAGAGGACTGATGTGGAGAAAATAAACAGTTAAAAAGAGAAAGATGATGTTTTTATTCAAATCATAAGATCAAACTCAATTATGCAGCTGTACCATCCAGAGCAGACCCGGGTCAACAGAATCACAGTGTGGTACTGAGGCAGTACCACATAAGGCAGCAAGCAAAGATTGCTTCTGACATCAGAGAGAACAGCACGAGTAATTTTTTTGGTTGCAAACACACTTCATTGGATTGTGATTTATCTAAGTAGAAAGAAAGAGGGAGAAATAGAAAAAAACCCTTCAGTCTCACTCTAGAAGAGTGAAAGCTGCCAGCCCTTTAGCTAGCTAGCTAGTTGCTCCAGAAATAGAGAAAGAGCATAAGAGCTCATCTAGTTTGCTCGTAGTTTGCTGTTTATTTAGAAAAAAAATCCACCTTGAAGTGGATCCTTTTTCAGTAAAGATACATTTTTTCAATTATTTAACCAAATCCATAAAAATACAAAACATTAAACACATTAATAATTGTTTCACGACCATCAATGTGATTTCCAGAGCTATTTTTAAAAGAACTACTAGCATAAAATGTGGTATATAGTAGCAGATCTACCGAAAGCATCATCTTTACTAGATTTCTTTCCCGTCTCTCAAAGACATGACTTTGAATTCAATTCACCTGCAGAAAATAGCTTATTTTTTAAAGCTTGACAGCTCTTTTGACTGCCACTTGTCCGTTTCGTTTAATCAAATGCGGTCCGCACAATATGCTGTCATGGTCAGGTGAATGGACTGGACTTGAAATGAGTGAAATGGCAGTCCAAACACACACTTTAAAAGACCTTGAGGAAGCTACAATAACTATTGGCTAAGACCTCTCTAATCTCTTGGCTCTTTGAAGAAAAAAAAGAAATGACGAAAAAGGGGAACAGGTGGGTTAGGCGGGGAATACATGGACACACTTACCTGGAGACAGCCGTGTGGCATACACATTCACCTGCAGCCCGGGTTTGATTGTAAACTCGATGAGATCCTGGTTTAGAGCACTCAGCAGTACCTGAGAAAGCTACAAGGAGGAGTGAAATAGGAGCAGAGGGGACTGCGTTAGCTGCAGCCGTCCACCAATAATCCACATTCATCAATATTTCACCCACAGTCATTTCCACCAACAGCATGAATTATGGATAGGGATTTCTGTTTCCTTCTAAAGAGGGGCAAATCTTTAAATGACACATGCAAAACCGAACCTGCCACACCGAAACCCAACAGGCTTTAAGGACTTCCAGGCAAAAGGGCGTCCTGCTTGGAGCGCAGCTGTGACATTTAAAGAAATATTAATCTTTCTGCTACGTCTCCCACGCTGGGAATATTTCCTCTATACCTTCATCAGCGTAAGTATTCTAAAGAGGATAAGAATTACCCATTTAAAAGTTCAACGAGGCGGTGTTATAGGAAATCAAACTATGTACTAATATCATAAAATAGCTGTTTTAATTTCTTCTCGCTTAAGTGCCAAAAGTTCCTCAGCTTTTCACACCTTGATGAAACAGTCATTTAGCAGGGGAGCAAAATGCCTTCCCAATGCATATTTGAGTCCTTAGCCATGCCTCACTAATTCCATCTCACTCTTTCTCAAATCTTTCCACTGGTTAAAATTAGACTGCTCTACACAGCATGAATAATTACTTTTTGTTCTAGTGGCATATCAGGGTCAGTAAATCTATTACACATTTTAATAAGCCCGCGCCACGCATACACTTTGCCACGCACACGTGTGCGTGTGTGGGCACTGCTCACTTAATGTCTCCACGCTGAAAGTCGTTCACTGGAGATGAGAGAACAGTGAACTGAAGATTTATTACCCTATTGTCTGTGAGGTTCTGCCAGGTAATCAGACAGGCTTTAGATAAATACATCTCTTTAATTCCCAATCCCAGCAGCCTGCCCCAGTTTGTCTCCCTTCTCGATGGTGCCAATTATATGATGCATCAATGTAATTAAATACCTATTAACTTAGTTCAAGACTGACTGTGAGCCAGCAAATTCATGTTTACTCCCAATGAATAAATGAGCTTCCCTGCACTGCACTTAAAAAAAAATACTGCTTTATTCTTTTTATTACATGTTTGATACCTTTAAATAAACAATTAATACAATAATCAATTTCAAATTGTCTTCTTTTGCCATTAGAGCATGGTAACAAAACAATAGCTCTGAATAATCTTTTCCCATAATATCATTTAAAGGCTCCTGCAAATTTAAAGCTGAAAAACACATCAGGGTGTCTAATGACACGTTCTGCTTTGTGCGTGTCAATTGAGAGGCAGGTGTTCATATAAAGGATGGCATTGCCCTCTAGTGTTAACTTAAAGTATTTAGCTTTTAGGCAGGAATGGAATACATGTAAGATTGATTAAACGGTGAATTATTTGTCACTTTAGAGCACATTATGCACAAGCAAAATATATTTTTGCGACAGCTGTCAGAAAAAATAAACCCGAATTAATTAATTTTGTGCAGCATGACTAATTATAAACCCAGAAACATTAGGAATTTAAGAATCGAGCTCAGTGGCTTTCTGAGATCAGATGGATGTTCCTGCTTGCAGAGAACAATGAGCCCGTCGAAAACACATTCTTCTTGCTCTCTGTGTGAACACTTAATGGACCACACCAGAGACTGTTTGCATGTTTTAGCCCAATTACTGCAAAAAATGTCCAGTCCTCATTACAGCTGTTCTTTTCTGAGGCATGATATGCCTTGGCATCTATTTATTTCACTCTGATATAAAAAAACACAACTGAGTGGGCCTTAAGTTGCTTGGTTGCTTCAAGTGATCAATCACAATGAGTATCACGCCTGCATTTGTATTTGTCAAAGTTAACCTTACGAATGTGTGGCTAAAGGTAGCAGATGTTACAGTCAAGATTCACTAAAGATGGTGATTATGCAACAGAGAAAATGTGTGCATTCATCACTGATGTATAGCAGCTTCAACAATACATGTATTTTTTAAAAGGCAGGCTGAACTGCATTCAATTTGGGATTTGTATAACTATTCTCTGTATTCTTCATGTTCTTCTTATTAGATTATTAAATATTATCAATATTATTCTTATTATTATTTCTTGTATATGTTTAGAACCAGAGTTTCACAGTTATATCTGTGAAAGCAAGTTTTTGCTCCTGACATAAGGTTAGAGAGAAGTGCGACTTACATGCCTGCCATTAGCCACAGCAATAAAACTACCTAAATGTAAATGAAATGAACATGTTGTCAATGCAGAGCAATGTTCTGGCAAACATTTGTGGTTGGCTTTGTGCTAATATTATTATGACACATATGACCCGCTGTAGTAAAAAGAAAAAGCTATTGCGGCAGGAATCCCTGACAAAATCTTCTTCCACCGCAGGACAGAGCATGGCACCACACTGAAACGCCTGCTCCAAGAATGTCACAAAGAATATAACAATGCGCCAAGGGTGGTGGCCTGCTTTTCAACTCACATCTAATCAAGTGTCATCTATATACTGCAGCACAAATCCGATCCAGAAGTCCTGTTTCACAGAACCAGAAGAATGTGCCAGTGTCAGAGGATAAGTGTGGAGGTGGAGGATGTTGACAGTTCTTGGTAGATGAAAGTTTTAGTGAAAATTGAGTGACAGCAAAATGTAATCCAAATGTAAAAACAAACTACTGTAGTTTTGATGACTTGCTGAAGTTAATTTTGTAGTATAGAGGCTTCCAAATTCTAACTCATTCACAATGATAATAATAAAAAGTTCAAAAATATATTTGATGTCATAAATGTATCGTCTGATACTAAAATGTCTGTGGCACATGCATTATAACAGGTTATGTATCCATATGTTGGTATCTAAATATTTAAGGAACAACTGGAATTTACCCAGATAAATATAACCCAAGTAAATACAAAAATCAGTTTCCAAATGTTGTTTTCATTTGAAGGGAAAAAAGCTATTCAAATGAACCCGGCCTGACATGCAAAAAAGTAGCAGCCAGCCTTATGAAATCATGCGGCATGATGGCTGAAGCCAAAAAAGTACTTAAATAGAACTTGACAGACAAGATAAGGCAGGTGAAAAGATCTTGGAAATAATACATCACATTCTAAAGAAATTCAAGAGCAGAAACGAAACGGATATGAATTAGTCCAGAAAACATTATGGACAATTCTAAGGCATTGGGACTCCATAAAACTACTAGAGCCATTCTCCACAAATTGAGAGGTGAACTTTCCTAGGAGAGGCCAGTCTACCAAAATTACTCAAACTCACCCAGAAGGTCACAAAATAACCCAGAACAACACCTGAACTGTAGGCCTCAATTGCCTCTCTTAAGGTATGTTGTCATGACACAACAATACAAGAGAAGCTGGGCAAATCTAGCATGCATGATAGAGTTCTGAGACAAAAAAGACAGCTGACAAAAAATTCCCAAAAGACTTCTGAATGATTCCCATGACTTTTTGGAAAATATTATACAGTCTATTGAAACAAAAAGTGAACTTTTTGGAAGGTCTCCTGTTACAGCTAGCGTAAAACACTGCAGTGTTTTTCTTTGGTTTTCTTTGAAGAAAAAGAACTTCATATCAACTTTTGCACATGATCACAGATAATGTGATGATCTGGGGTGGGTTCTTGTAATAAGAACAGAAGGACTTGTTACTAATAATATCCCACCATCAGTTTGTGACATTGAGCTGAAGCCTACTTGAGATATTCAGCAAGGAATGCTATCTGTCTGTTTTTGAGTACCATGAGGATCATACTGATATTTACCAGAAGCTTCTGAATAATTTGTTGAAACAGTACCTGATCCAGGTGTGCCCACTCTTCATTCATGCCTCTGTCTCTTGACCTCCTTTCTGGTACAATGAAGACCTCGGCTGTAGTTGGTAAACCTGGAAACAGCTTGACCAGGAGTTGGTCCTCATTAATCCCTGTGACCTTTAAAAATATCAACAAAACATTGCCAGTAAGCTCTAACTTCCAAATGATGTGGAAGTCTGTGCTTCGGACACAAAGATATTACCGGAGTTAAGAGAGTCCTCTGTTTTACAGAGAAAAGGCTTTCTGCGTTCTCCTGTATGTATCATTTGCCTTAATACTGTCAGGATCTAATCCCTGGATCAAGTGGAACATGGAAGCTCATTCTGACAGTTTTTGGTAAAGGCCGGGGCTTTTAGTGCATTTATGCCATAACCAGAGGTCTACTGTCAGTTTCCTGGTGTAGAGCGTGGTAAAATCTGACAGGACAGAAGGTCAAAGTGAATGTTTCATACTGAGGGCTACTGTTGGATATATATAGAACAGAGTATCCAGGTCTTTTATATAACCTGCTATGCTATGTCTAAAAGAGAAAACCAGTTACAACTTAACTGCACTTAGGTTCATTTTACTTGGGGTTTTTATTTCTACTGCAACAAACAAGTTTTCTTTGCTGATAATTTAAAAACTTTTACAGTTGTAAACATAACAATTGCACTGCTACTACTGAGATTTGAGATTTGAAGTATTTTTGGCATTTTACTAGACAAATACTAACATTCTTTCAATGCAAGAATAAGGATGGACCCTCTCCTGAGGCAGAAACTTCTGAGTGCAATACAGCATTGTCTTTGTGACCTACCTGAACTATGCAGGTCTTCACAACTCTGCCAATGTCTTCTCTCCACTCTGATACCCCTGGGTTCATCTCATCCAGATTAGAGGAAAAAACCAAAGGATGTGACCTGAAATAATCTAAAATATAAGAAAAAAACTTTACTCTCTGATTCAGCAATGAAACAAAAAAGGGACATTTTTCCATCCTAAAGATTATTTTGGTTCAGTGACCTGCCTCTATTTTGAAAATTTGCTGTTGAGCCTTCTGCATGCAACAATATCAATATGTAAACTCTATATTATTAGGTATGGGTAGAGAATACAACGAGGTGTTACAATGATTAAGCATGCTGAAGTCACAATATTGACTGGAAGGAAATTAACTGTTGCTCTGTACAGATTTACTATGCTGAAAACACAATAAGCTTCAACAAAGAATTTCATTAAATAAGAATTTTTATTTTGGGAAACAGTTAAAAACTAATTAAACCTGGAGGAATATATATTCTGTGAATCTGTAATGATTCTGAATGAAAGTAAATATACCATAAAATACCAAAAAATATTGTTTTCAAAATTGGATTCAGAGTTAGATGTTACTTTTTCAAAAAACTTATATATATATATATATATATATATATATATTTCAGACTTTGTAATTTTATCCTAACTAAACTTTCACAAAATATTATTTACAGGTATCAGCTACATCAGAATTTGCATCCACCGCCAGGGGGCGACAGTAACACACAGGCAACAAGGTTGTGAACTTTTCATCATGCATCGAATCATTTCATTTGTAATTTTAATAACTACTCCAGGCTTCAGTTAGAGGTTGTTTCTAAAAACGTTTATTTCTGACCAGCATAATTCAATACCTGATAGGTTTTTTTTCTTAATATTTGTTAAAACTAATGTAAAACTATATTTTTCTGTTTGTTAACTGCATATTGACTTGTTGAATAACTGGATTTTTGGCTCTCTGGGCTGAGCAGTTCCATGAGTTTTCCTGTTGCTAAAGTACCTCTGGATTACCTGTTAGAAAACTAAAGGGAGTCTTCGCTACATGTACATAGCCTTTGAATTTATTTTTACTGTATTTTCATTAATTATGAAGATACACATTGAAAAAATTGACCAAACCTTATGCATGATTTAATTCATCTGCACAAACATATTAAATAAATGAGACTTTGCACTCCAATAATCCTTATTTGTCAGATTAGAAGTATATTTTTTTCAAAAACCTTTCAAAAGTCTTAAGCATACTTTTATTTACCCCACTTTTATGTCTATTTTTTTCCCTAATCTTTTTTAAACATTAGCTGTCAGCAGAAATTCACAATTAACAATTAACATTACATAACATCAGTATGTGTATAATTAATGGATACTAGTTTTTTTTTTCACTTTTCAAAAATATTCTGATTTATTGAACATGACAGAATATTATTCTCTGAAAACTCAGTAGTACTATTTCTATTGATTGTGTGATTCCTGACTGAACCTTTTGACTTTTGTAAAACATGACAGACCAAACCAAAACAACTCCTAAGTGACCTCCTGGTTGTAGATATTATTTACTGGAGTCATCCAACTACATTCTCTTACTACATACAAATTAGTAGAATATTTGGAATTATTTTAAATCGTCAAAGCATCTTTGAAATGTTCCTTGGTGAGTGAAATTTTCACACGTAGATGATATGTTGCAAGGAGGCAGCTTGAAAATAACTTTGGTTGAAAACCTAACCTGGTATGGATTCAAATCCATGACATGGTTAGCAAAATGTGGAGCTTTAAAATTCAATTGACTATAAGCCTACCATGTCTCTTTTCAAGAGGGATTTTAAGGATAATGTGTACTCTAAAAAAATCTTTCTAACTTAAACAAACATAAATAATAAATATTATTACCATAAACTGCCACTCTGATTTGGTCCTGGTGGACAATATTACCGGCCAAAGCCTGAACAGTAACAATGTGACTTCCCTCTCTGGAGAAAGTGAAGGTGATTGCTCCATCAAGGGTCACAACTGGCTGCAAGACAACGGGACATAATATGTAATTCTCTGTCAAGCTTTTAAGGCAAAATTGCCTGGAGATGGCTTACCTCTGACTTATTATCAAACCACCAGAAATATGTGACTGTTCCCACACTACTTGGGCGAAGTGTTGTTGTGAAATTCACTGCTTTGTCCTTAATGACCACCAAAGGAGCTGAAAGTTGCACCTGCTCGAGGTGACCTTTAGAGAGAAAACACACAGAGTGTGAAGTTACACCTTTTATTAAAACAGGGCTAAATTTAATGCCTCCCTGGTGCGTCTAAGCTTCAACAAATGAAATGTTTGTAATATCTGGCACAGCAGAGACCAAGTGGAACACACTAAACCCACTGGTGGACAGCGTTAAAGCTGTTTGCACTCCAGAAGTCGTTTGATTTCTGCACATGGGGAATTTTTTATGTTTTTCCAGCCATAAAATTGTCAATACTAAAAACCACAACAGTAAGTTTGTTTTAAATTGATCGGTGGGGCTCTGTGGTAGTAAGGAAATGAACACAGAAGTCAATTTTTCTGCTACACAGGATGTTGGATTAAAGTAATGAAAAAAGACTACAGTTATATCCTTGATAAACTATAATAAAGGGTATGGCCTAGTACAACGTGCAGAAAAGTATTTGCTCCTTACAGCTTTCTTAATTGAACTTTTCTTTGTTGCACTGTGATGTTTCAGCTCATCAGAAGTATTTAAAAATCCAATGAAGGTAACCTCAGGAAATACAAAATGTAGTTTTTAAATGATGACTGCATTCATTAAGAGAAAAAAAAGTACCCAAACCAATCTGGCCATGTGTGAAAAAGCAGTTGTCCACTAAATCAATATGGTTACTCACTAGGGCTACTTTTGCAGAAATAACTACCATCAAATATTTGTAAAAACTGACAAATGTTTTTTGTCACTGTGGAGGAATTTTGGCCCACTGTTCTTTATAGAATTGCTTTCATTCAGTCACACTAGATGGTTTTGTACGTATGTATGGCCTGCTTAAGGTCATACCACAGAATCTTAAACAGATTTTGTTTAGACTTTGACTAGATCACCCCAACACTTTCATGTTTTTTTAAGCTATTCACATGACCAGAGCATAATCGAAGTGCACATGAGCATTAGGATGTCTTAGTAAAGACCAAGTTTCCTTGTTAAATCATCAGCAAGTCTTCTAGATCTAGCAATCACAGACCATCACACCACCATGCTAGACTGCCTTTTATGAAATGCTGAGTTAGTTTCATTGCAGATGTAAATGGACACATACTTTTCAATTTACAATTTTGTCTCATCAGTCCACAGGATATTTTCCCAAAAGTCTTAAGGATCATCGACATGTTTTTTTTTTCTCTCTCAGAGATACAGATTTGCCCAGTTTATCTCATTTTGTTGAATCATAAATTTTAAAAAATGATCTGCTGTTCAGGGTTCGTTCTTCTTCTCTCAGATCAGTTGCTCATGTCCTCTTGGAGTGCTTTTGGTAAATTGACCTCTTATTAGAGGCCAGATTCACCACCCTTTCCAAACTGATAAATGTCAGTGACTTTGTTTGTAATGTGTCATTTGAAATGGTGCTTGATGTGTTACTGTTAAGATATTTTAACATACTTCATGAACGGTTCTGTTTTAGTGATTCCCTGACTTTACAGGCCTGACAGTAAAGGTGTAATTTTAAAACTGCTTTTTGTATTTACTCAGGTTATCTTTGTCTAAGATAATAACAATTTGATAATTATTACAGTGCACTATAAATTAGTTATTTCCAAAACAACTGTGAGAGAATGTGTATATTATGATTCCAGCTCTCTGAAATATTTGGACGAATTCTAACATTTTAGCAATTACTTTACAACTTCCTTTTGACTCACAGGACACGTGGAGGTAGAGGAAGACCTTGTCAATGCCGAGATGGTTACTTGCTGTGGCTGAAACTTGATAGATTCCAACTTTATTGTAGATGTGCTTGACCCCATCATCGATGGAGCTGATATTAACGTAAGATATGGCAGTTCCATCACCAAAGTCCACTGTCATACTTGTCATCAAGCTAAGACCCTTCAAAAAAAAAGAAAAAAAGAAAAAGATGTTGTTATTCATCCTTCTCTGTTCCCCTGTGTAGTCACTGATTCATAACAGGAGCACTTTTAATAAAAGCTACAAGAACAAGGTCTTGCTGTAAATCACGTCGATGCATATTTATTTGATACGCCAGGGCTATAGCCTTTGTGACAGCATCTTTGATTCACACCACATTAAATAAAAACATGCAGCAAGTGAGTAATACCCCTTTAGGTGCACTTTGACATGTGGTAAAATCAAATTGCAAAAGCAGTCTTGTAAAACACTCCCCTGAAATGCTATGGTAAACAGTGAATGTTGAGTTTAGGTAATTGCAACCAGAAATGTTTACCTTCATACCCTAAGGAGAAAAGCTTTGTAGCTGGAAGGCTTATTGTTATGTAGTCTGTTATAATCCCTTGCAAACATATTCATGGTGTTTCAACTTTTTCACATTTTACCCAGTTAAGGTAATAAACTTTGATAGTGCTGATCTGTTTCATAAAAGCCAACAGAGTAGTGTCTAAATGTGACACACTAGAAATGTGAAATGGCAGAAAACACAAGATCTATAGTCTGATTTGTGTTCAGGACTTTTGAGTAAAAACCTTTCAGAACCACCTTTTAGTGCAAATGTAATAAGAAATAATCTTAGTAAATCTATTAGCTGGTAGATTTATTAGATTAAACTATTTAGTTGTTTCCTAAATAGTTTAAACTCAGATTAGACTAAGCATATCTGTAAACAGAAATTTTCAACTCTTGCAACAGATTTGTAATTGAATTTAGCTGTTGACATTGTCTTAGCCATTCTGACACTTGAATAAGGGTAGATATAAACCATTCCCCCCAGAATCCCTCCAGCATGACGCTACAACCATCTTTGAATTGTGTTTATGGTGATGGACAGTGTTACTTTTCTGCTACACATATCATGTCTCATGAAAAAAAAAAAAAAATAGTTCTGTTCTCAGTTGTCTCTAAAACGTTCTTCCTGTGTCTTTGATACAGCTTGAACAAACAGCAAAACATGACTTTTCTCCAGAAGTAAAATGGGTATTTTGGTTGGATTTTCATTAAAGTTCTTTCTGCCTTCATCAGAGTTGCCTGGGAAGGTTCATGTCATCCTTTTTTCCATTTTTAAAGATGGATTGAAAAGATCAAGAAATAGTTTGATGATCTCGCTATGATAATTGTCCTTCAAATTAGGAGCTGTTTGTTCACTAATGCCCAGAAGAGCTGTGTACACTGAGATTAAACTATTCAAAAATGGGATTTGTTTATTAATCAAGTGATTTTCTAAAGGCAGCAAGATGTATAGAGATAGTGAATATGGCTGAATACAAACACATGCTAGATATTTCAGATGCTGATTTAAAAAAAAAGAAAAGAAAAAAGTTGTACCCTTTTCCATCCACTTCACATTAATCTACTACTTTGTGTTGGTCTGTCACACTATAAAATGTCAATTATGTGCACTGAGATTTGTGCTTATAATATAGAAAAATGTAAGAAAGTCACTAAGTCTAGCCCTGGCTCCCTTTTTCTTCCAACCAAAAATTCTGTGACTGAAAATATAGTTGCAAGGGAATACAAAAAATGCATTATTACAAACTTCATTTAGTCCATTTTAGTTGGTAATGTTACGTTGCTTAACTCTAATTTTCTCTTTTAAATTAATAACATGTCTTCACTATCAATGTATGAACATTATCCCCCAGGCGTTTAATGAGTGCAGCAGTACTCTCCTCTCCATCACATACTCCCTGCAGCGCCTCTTCTTTCCAGCATCTCTCACGCTCACATCAAGTGTAAAATTTAAGGCCGTCTTTTTTCTTCTTTTGTAAAAATTGGCACACAGTCAGCAGTGAATTGCTTACCGCAGGTCTTAAAACAAAAATCACAGTGTGTGAATCATTTAAATACACTCCCCCTGTGATCTGAAATGGGAGCACAGTGGGAAATTATACCCGCCTCTAGCCAAAAATAATGCAACAGGACCAGACTCCAAAATCCCCTTTCATTCACTAATTCATCACTAAAATTCTCCAGTTACTTGTGATCCAAGTTTCTTAACTCCAAAGAAGAGAGAAAAAATATTATTTTCTCTTTGTTTGCATCACTGCCTCTGTTATTAGCTGTTTTAAATATTTGATCTTATGCAGGATTTTAACTCTCGTCTCATGAATGAAATTCTCAGGGTTCAGATATTAATCTACAATGATATGCTCCTACAAGACTGGGGGGGAGGGTTTGTGAGAAACTTGCAACTATTGTTTTTTTCCTACATACCAACTTGAGAATGCACAGTGCAGCATAAAGTATGTTAAAATCAAGTAGTTATTAACCTAAAATTGCATTTTTAAAGATTGAATTGCATTATGTCGAAACTGAACGATCAAGTGTGTAGTGCTGCTTTTTTTTTTGTTTTGTTTTTGTTTTTGTAATGAAATCATCACCTCTTCCAGAAAGACCAAGAAGGTAACATTCCTTCCCAGCGTTGCTACAAATGTTCCCTCGCTGGTGAAGAGCTGGAGGCCCCTGGGAGCCTGGCTGGGACACTTTTGCTGCCTGGGGCTGTACTTCAATAGACTTCCCTCGGTGCAGTTGTTCGACAAAGCCTTGCGATATCTGGAATGAAATGAACAACAAAAAACAATTTTGCATGCTTTGAGTGAAAAACAGACAAATAAACCAAAATTGGAAAAACATGGAACAAGCTATGAAAAACTGAAAATTTAAAATGAAAAATGCCTTTACTTTACTGCAGATATTCAGTTTATTTTACATTTATGAATGGTGATATGCAACACGATCTAGAAAGAACAGGGAATGTGTGAAAAACTTATCAAGTTTGGGTTTCTGTTTAGAACTTATAAGTAGTAAATCTCTTTGCATTTAAATCACAAAGAATAAATCAGTTTTGTATCTGAGTAGTAAGTAGCTATTTCCTGTTGTAGCTTGAGAATGCAGTCAGTGATCGAAAGACCGCTGACTGCGTCTTTTACATGTCCAACTTAATTTTTACAGATTAAAAGTCAGGATTTCTGATGTGCCCACTAGCTCAGTTTTAAAGTCACTTTAAATGTAGATTCTTCAGCCAGCCAAATTCTTCTTTCATTTTCATCCGAGACCAATGAAAATTTAATTGCTGATCACAGAAACAATTCAGTTTATAGTAAATTAGTACAGAATTATTATTTATTGTGTGGAAAGCCCCATGTGTGCTCCTTTTGTTTAAGTACCTACAGTAAGAGAGAACCCATCCATCTCAGGACCTTCTCATTGCCAGGTACTACAGCGAACAACTCTTCCACCCTGCAGCTTATACTGCAACGTGTTAAGCAACTATACAGTTTTTCTGGGATGACCAATTGAAAGCATGGGTGTGGTCTCAATGTTTCTAAAATAGCATTTATACAATTTACATATGGCGCCTATCATCCCAGCTTCTGAGAAAAGTTCATCTGTATCCATACAAAATAAAGAGTCTGAGAGAGTCATTAACTGCTGATAAGAGGCCAACTGCTAATAACATCTCAACAGAAGTATTTCTGAAGAGTATCTTGTCCTCTGGTTGCTTAAATTATTCCTTCAAGCAACCAGACACCTGGGTGCTCATGTTAGAGCATATTCAAGTGACAAAGGAAAGCAGGAAGAATATTTAGAGCAGGAGTAAGGACACAATCTCAAACTTGACACCTGAGCTCTTCAGTCCCTCAGGCGAACTGTCACTCATCAGGAGCTGATATACCCACATGGGCTGGAAATTACTTAAGAAAATCTTTCCCAAAGACTTAAACATTAAATTACGCTCACATTTTCCACTTAAACCTCATTGTACAAGAAAGGAATCTTGTCAATCAAATGCAGTAGAAGTATCTCTAAACTCATAGATATCTGGGACTATATGTCATGTAGTACAGAACATGGTTAGAAGACATGAGCAAAACTTCCCTCTTCACAAAATGTAGAAAAAAATGGAATAGCATCAGATTTTAGTGGTTGTACAATTTCATGTTTGTTGTTTGTTAAAGACAACAATATATTTCTTATTCTAGTGCTGGACACACAGGTTTGTTTTGGTTGATTTAACCCAGAATGTCCTGGACTAAAGTGATTCCTGCTCTTGGACCGGTTTCTGGTATGCTGGGCATTCACTTATGCATCCAAACCATGCCAGAGTTCACTTCAGGCTAAATGTGACCCCGCATTTAGAAAGGATGTTATTATTCTAATGTTTTCATTTATTCCTTCACTTTTGTATCTCTGGTCATTTTATGCTTTGCATCAGCTTTGAAAGATTTTATCCAAAGTACATAGTGTGCAACCAACCATTTGAACAACTGTCTACTTTTCTTCCACACTTTTTCAAAGCTGCATTTTCACAGCTTGTGCCTTCTGGTTCATGTCAGCAGATCTGAACTAAACGTACCCTGTTGTGTTGAAGAAGCTGTCCCCCGTAATGCAGTCTCGAGTTGATGCTGAAGGAACGAACCAAAAAGCTGAAATGCAGCTCCCATCGACTTGCCTCTCAAACCCATAGTCACTGTTTTAAGTCAAGAGAAAAAGGCACACTGGGGCATTATCGTGGCTACTTAATATTTCTTTTAGAGTTCAAGCAGAAATATTTAGTGAAGATGGAATCAATAATTTCAAAGCCAGAGAAAAATGATTGGTGTGTGAAAAGTTCCCACACAACAACAGCTGGTTGAGGTTTGATGTTTTATGAATCACACTTCAGAAGCAGAGAAATCATTGTTTGTGTTTACAAAAATTATAATTACACCATATAATCTCTTACAGATCTCTCATGTTTCTTTCAACAGGATGAGGGAATCGCAACCAGAGGAGCAGAGAAGCTTTCAGTCATAAATTTTTATTAAGCTTAAAATGCTGCATATTACTTACAGACATAAAGATAAAAGAAAGTGTGGAGCTGACTGAAGGGGTGTATAGGAAATGTAACAGTACTTGTTAGACATTGAGAGAAAAGTAGGTCATCTTCAATCTGGGTAACTCTCCAGGAAATTACAGCTTCCAAATTACTCCTTAAAAATAATGTCAGATTCAAGAGACATCCGTCTGTCCGTCCGTCCATCCATCCATCCATCCATCCATCCATCCATCCATCCCTCCATCCCTCCATCATCCTTATTTGTGTTTTACTTTAGGAAACTTTCTGAATTGTAACATATCCTTCTAAACTCTCTTCTTCTTGTGTCTGTTTTTGCTTCACACATTCTGCCTCTGGAGACTTATAACGTGTTGAGAATTTGACTTAATGAAGTGAAAAGCTGCAAAGGCGTAACTCACCACTCAAAATCTGCCTCTGTGCACGTGCAGGAGTCTGACATCTGAGAAATATACTGATCTCTGGCCTTGACACATCGAACGTTTGCTCTCAGTTTTTGGAAGATTCTCTTCATTCCCATGATGCACACTTCCCCCTGTGATAAATAATGCATCATAAAAATATCTTCTTCTCCCCTTTGTTTTATAGAGTCTTATTCTTCATTGTGTAGATAAATCAGAGTGATTCTTTAAGATTAATCACTGGCTGATCTTTTTGAAGCTTGCATTTTGTAGTAGTCTGGCATAGGCAGTAGAAAGTCTAATGGTTTGCATCATA
The DNA here is from genome assembly GCF_001444195.1 of Xiphophorus couchianus. Lineage (NCBI taxonomy): Eukaryota > Metazoa > Chordata > Actinopteri > Cyprinodontiformes > Poeciliidae > Xiphophorus > Xiphophorus couchianus. The sequence continues at coordinate 8,956,870 of NC_040249.1, read as the reverse complement.
CATGGAGAATAGTCTGATTTTCTGGCTGATATTAACTTAGCAAAGATAGACAAAAAATAGCTGGGTTACATATTTCACTCAAATATTGGGTTTATCTTGCCGAGACAGATGTTGGTAGTTTTAACTCAGTCATGAACTCATGAACTAGGAAGGATTTCTTGTGGACTTTAAAGATCTGTGCAAAATCGAACATCCTGAAAGCATGTGACTGCAATATCAGTCTGGCCATGAGGGACCGTTTAATACTTAGTAGCATATTTTCTGGGGTTGCAACAAATATGGTGGGTAAAAACCCATTACACAAACTCATTTTCTTCTTGAGTTTGCTCAAGAAAAAAATGCAGAAAAACTTTCTTGCTGCAAGTCAACAGAAGTGCAATCTGCGCAGCCCTAACAACACGACCTGTTACGCCGGGTTTTTAGGGCTCCATCTGTCTATATTTATCAAGAATCACGTTAGCAAAATGACCCAAGTTGAGGTGGTTTTAAACCAGCAGTTTTGAATGTATTTTGCTAAGCTAATCTCAGATACTGGTGCAGAAAAAAAACTGACAAATACCAAATGTTTCATGTTGACCATGTGTCACTTCCTATCCACCATGTCATTAAATCACATATGTTATTAAAGCTGAAAGAACTAGCAAGGAATAGAACCACAAATAATAGAAATATGGTGCAAAAATAATTCTTTACAAAATAAAACACCATTAAAGTACAAATGGGAGATTTAAAGCATTTTTAAGAATATTTATCTCTACAGTTCATTAATCTATTGGTTAAGTACATGGGAGGTAAGTTGAAGCAAAATTGGGTTACAAAATGGAGAACTGAATCAGCATAGTTTGTAATCTTCGCAGAGTTTTTTGTGATTACTCTTTTGATAATATGTAAGTAAAAATAGAAACTTAATCGATCTGAATATTCTACTTTTGACCTGATTAATGCTCATCCTCATTTGTCTGCCTTATTTGGTTTTATTACTAATATAAACAGTAAATAACATGTAACCAACATGGCTTATCTCCAGCACCTTAATAATTGAACATTTCAACAGTGAACATGCTCAACTAAAATCTAAATTTGGATTTTTTAAAATAAAAAAACAGGAGGTGAGAAAAGTTGTTTCCCATTAGCACATATTCTCAGCTGCCAGCGAACCCTCCACCTCCTCCTCTTCCTCCTCCTCGCATAAACTTCCAGAGATGTGTGAGCAAAATTTCAGATGTGCTTTTTTTCAATGTTAAATAATAAAGAACCTTTGAGCAATTTTGGGAAAAAAAAAATCATTAGAAAATCTCATCAAATGATTTATTTAAATAGATTCCTCTACAGATATTTTACTCTGTGAGAAAGTCTGAGCAACAGAGCCAATCCACCACAAATGGAGGGTAACTCATCTCTAGCAACTTCTGCCAGTGTATATATATATGATCCTTAGACTTACTAATGCATACATATCTTCATCAAAGGTTTACAGTCTCTCGGCTTCTATCAAATGTTATTGTACATAACAGAGCAAAGTGAAGATATCTACTAAAAAGCCCTTCCTACCTCATTGTGTAATTGCCATGTCACGTAGTCCTCAGATGTGCACCGTTTTTCAAATATAGGCCGGAAGTCAATCTTGAGAAGTTGCCATTCAGATCGATGGCTGAAATGACCAAATATCCTGGAAAAGCAAGTCAGAAAAACAAGGTCATAGCATTCAGTATATGGGACAGAGTTTTCCAAGACATCAGGGCAAAAAATAATTAGCCTCTGCATTAATTAGCATATTGAAAACACATAATCTTCTCATAATCCTTCCACATCTTACGTCATTATGAGGATGTCCTCTCCAGGCTCCCCCAGCACCCCATCGACATAGAGTGGAGAGGAGGTGAAGCTATATTTGTCCCAGTTTCTGCCCTCATCAAAACTCAGCCTGAGGGGGAGAGAGACCCACCACAAATGGAGTATAATTCAGTCAGAAAAGGCTTTGCAAGAAAAGCAATCTCACTCCTTGTTTCAAAGATTGAGTATGCTCTCTAAAAAGACGTGGAACGTCCTTGGAAAGTCATACCAAATGTGTCTAATTGGCAGAGGTGTATGTCGGATGGCCACTAGAGATCCTCCTTGATTCAGGAAAAACACGCTGTACTCTTCCTGAAAAACCTGCACATACACACACAGCCACCTTTGCTTTAACACATCAGAGAAAATTGTTCAAGACTCTGAAAAGGTATACAGCAGTTCAAACAAAAGAATGGATGCGTGCTCTCACCTAAATGCCAAACAAGTACAACACAAAGCTGCTGTTTTCACAAGAGTCTCTGTAGTGTGAAAAACATCATACAAATATTGGTATCTTTGCTGATTTCTGGAGTCTTACGCCAGTGGCAAAAATATGTATGCGCTCTGTGTTTTATTTGTTTCAAGAGATCAGGATTGCACAAGGCTGGCTGTCAAACCTCGCCTCTGTATTTCTATGCAGATGTGACTGCAGCACCAAAAGCTGGAAAGGGAAAAAATAAAAAGTAAAAAAAAATAGCTGGCACATAAATATCTGAGCGAGGTTGTTTTATTTTTCTTCTTTATTCAGATTCATCTAGAGATAGGTTACTTTTAATTTAAAAATGGTCAAAAATATACTGAGCCATTATGACTACAGACGCTCTCGGTGGTGGTAAAAGGGTAAAAAAGATTCAAGGAGGAAAAACACAACCAGTAACCGTACCTGAAATTAAAAATCCAAAAAGTATGTCTGATATTTGCATTTAGGGTCCTGAATTGCTGCCATTACAGTGGAACATTGTGATACAGTTTTTACAGTATACTGAACATAAAAAAAAAAAAAAGCTCAATCTCTGTCAAATTAGATGGAGAGTATCTAAGAAGAGTTATTATTAGTTATTAAGAGTAAATAAACTTGACTGTCAATAATGTGGTGTATTTTGAGTGTTATTGTGTGAGGCGATCAAGCGAAGTTCTGCCCAAATGTTAAGCTCCCTCACGTTTTCTTCAAGATTTGCCCTAAATTTAGCTCTAATCATTCAGATTCAGATTTATTTGTATCCCAAATGGGCAATCATTTTCCCATGGACTTTCGTCAGTTTTCCAAACCCTGCTGAAGAAAAGCATGTTACTTAATACATGTTCAAAAAGTTAAAGAGGATTTTAGTCACTTTCAAAAAATTAAATAATTTTGTGATCAGCACATGTGCTTTATTCTGCAATCAACTAACAGTGTCTAACACAGTATAGGGACTGAAGTCACTCCATCAATAATATGGTGGTAGGTAGTTAGTTACAAATTTGTAATCACTATGAGGGCCATCCAGATAATCTTTCTTATTCTATTTGTGATATCTGTAGCTCAGCAGAATCTGGAAGATGCACAACTTATTAAAAACCTTTGTCATCGTTTTTAATAAGCCTCCATCAGTATCATAAAGAGTGCTAAGGGAGGTTGATGGTCGCTTGCTATATTGACATTTGAAGCGTAAAAGAATTTTAGAAATGTGTCACACCCAAAGCTCCAAAAACTATATTGTACCTCTCTCCAGGTATTTCCAGCATCAGATGTGATGAAGATACTGACATTCACACTGCTTAATTCTGGACCAACCACACCTAAATAAAGAAAGGCATAAAAAAATATCATTTATTTACACTCCAAATTATTTCAAAGATATCACCAAAACAATTTTCATGTTGCAGTCAGAGTGCTGCCATTCTTCTTGTTGAGATAAGAACACAACAGATGTATGGGAAAGACAGCTATCACCTAAAGTGTTGTCATGGAAGGAAAGTGCATGAGAATGGAGCTAAAATACAGATCTGACTGCAAGTGCCGGAGAATATGATCAAAGACCAGCATTATGACAGAGAGTAAACACAAATATGCATTCGCAGATTCCTGTGCAAATCAAATCTCACCTGATGCTATTATAACCCCTGGAGCCGTGTCTTTGCTGACAATGTTTCCTGAGGCGTAAGGGTTCTCAGAGACATGAAGGTGAAGATGCAAAGAGCAGTATGGCTGTCGAACAGAGGAAATTAATTTGTTAAGAATGTGCAAAAAGAAAACCTGATTCCGTTACAAATATTTTAACATTTGTTCAATTATAAAATGTTTAAAGAAGATTTTGTTGGAAATATTGTGGTGTCAAATGTTTTACAAAAAAAACAAGTATAGTCTCGTTGATGTCAATTAATCATCCATGCCATGTATACAAAGTATTTGCCTCTGTATAGATTTGTTATGGTTTTCAAGAACAGATGAGAATGAAAGTAATTTACAGTCTAAAAAATTACTCTCAGTCTAGATAGTCTACAAAAGTCCTGCTTCAGGCTTTGGGACTCCAGTAGTATCCACTTCCAAACTAAATCTAAGAGTTTATCAATTACTAATTCAGTAGTCCAGAAACCCGAACAACATACTCAGCACTGCAGACTTAATTTACTCTTAATTAAAGAGGAAAGAAGAACTGGGCACATTTAAAAATTCCTTGCAGATCAAAAATGACACAAAGGCTCTCTTCACTTTCATCAAAAACATCTTGAAGTTACCCAAGCTTTTCGCAGAACATATTCTGTGCATTGACGAGACAAAATGGGTGTGTGTGTCCCCTCACATCTTCTACAAAACTAACCAATATTTCTGAAAAGAACTCACCTACAGTCAAATATAGCCTAAGGCAACTTTTGCAACTTCAGAACCTGATAGTCATAAAATTTTCCATCTACCTTAAGATCCTATGGGAGAGAGTTCACTTATCAGTTAATGGCCTTGAGCTCAAGTTCACTTTGTGAACGCAGCAGAACAATGGTTTTGAAGCAAAGTCAAAGTCCGGACTTAAATCCAATTGAGAGGCCGTGACACGACCCAAGATACACTCCTGCTGCTTGTGCAGAAACCCTCCAATGTATCTTAATTAAAACAATTCTGCAAAGAACTGTGGGACAAAATTATTCCATATTGATGTAAAAGATATCACAAATGCTCAATTTCAGTTGTTGCAATGTTTCTTCCAGTTGTGGCAGAAATATTTACTGTGTTTAGTATAATGCCATATTATTTTTGGGTGCATTTTTAATTTAACAAGTAAAATTGCCATTTGAAAACAGCTTTCAACAGTAATTCAGATTTGCTTGATAATGATTTTTATGTGACCTGAAATACTGAAGTGTGGCAAATAGCAAAAAACAGAATAAATATGTGGACAACAAATCATTTTTCATGCCACCACAGATACACACAGTAGTTCTTATGACCTGTGAAGAATATTCCTGAAAACCCCACAGGGGATGTTTGGTTTACAAAAACAGGCAGCTCAAACACGCTTCACTAAGGAAAACCTGTGCAGAAAAATAAACCCATAAATACATGTCCACCATATCTAAAAACATACTTGTCATGCGTTTTCCTTTGAGAAATTGAGCACAGACAAGTTTGTTAGCAAACCCATCAGGTGATGGGACAAACGACCTCAAGTATCCATTCGACTTGGCCTGGTTAGGAAAAGTATAACTCCTCCCTGATGGCAGGAGGCAAAACTTTGAGAGGAGCAGATGATTAATGGCTGACAGCTTAGCCTTTGCCTTATTTTGCTGTTTTGTTCCACATCAAGTTTATGACAAAGTTGTAAGAATAATTTATATGTATATTTATATTGATTTAAATAATTGTTTATTTTAATGATTAATTACTGATAGTGCTGGCTATGTTTACTCCATATGAGGATTTTCTTTCTCTAAAATAATCTAAATGTACATAAATACGGAATTGAACTGAACATAAACTGTTAATAATCTGTAATAAACCAAACAGAAGAAGGTTATTAAGCAAATTAATAGTTTTAATTGAAATTATTTAGAGGGTTATCATATGCTCAGTCATTTTTTTATATTCAAAGTTTTAATAAGTATGTTTAGTCATTTATTAAGTAAGTTTTTGTATTTATTTTCTGGTATTTTGGAGGTTTTCTATGTTGATGAGCTCCAGTTCTTTGAGTTTGGAAGGCCTTTTTACCATTGCCCTAATTTTTAGCTTAATTCAAACACTCAGATGCAAGTTGAGACATTGGGTGGGTCACTCAGACATGTCAATAAGATGTCCAGTCAAAAGAAGCTGTTGTTAAAATTCACATATTACTTTTAAGCCTAAATATATCAGTGGTGTTAACAATCTTGGTATATTTTCACTGTCTTTAGCATTGCCATAATACAGCATGATACAGTGTGATGCTTCTGAGAGCAGATAATGGAAATCCAAATAAGTATATCTACCTCCTGTCAGTGGCCCACTTACTTCCTCACAATAGACCTTGTTTCCCTGGAGATCGGTTGCTGGAGCCTGAAGAAGATGCCAGTCTCTGCCCTTGTTGTACGTAATATAAGTTTTCACTTGGTTCTCAACAACTTTATTTGACAGGAACACTCCTTTAATCCCGGCAACCTGCGTGTATGAGAAGCATGAAGCGGAATGGAGAAAAATAACACAAAAGGAATGAAAAAAAACTTTAAAAAAGCTTTAAAATATTCAAACTTAAGTAAAGCTGAGGGCCTCATTTTGCAAGAAAAAGAGAGAGATGTCTGAGAGCGATAGCTTTTCTGACATGGAGCACTATTTTGGACCATCTGTATGGCTGTGTAAAATCAAAACAACATATGGCAGAGCCGTGGGATATGTCTTCTTCTTTGTGCTTGTGTGCAAAGATGCAGACTTAACATACAGCCGACATCAACTGTGTCCATATTTCTCCTTAGTTTTTGCCAAATCTTTGTAAGAGAATAAAAACATAACCTAACATGTGTGGCAAAGTCGTCTCAGCAACTACTGAGGGATATCTGAGGTGTGTGTTTGTAGCAACATGATACTTTCACTGTTGGATGACGATGAGGATAATGTGCACTGATGCATTCATGTGGAATCCCTGCAAGTTCATAGTAGATCTGTCAACACAGATTTATGTTCCTGGCACAAGTTAAAGCCTGTGTTAAAGCTGAGGTAGGTAACTTTTATAAAAATATGTTTTTTACATATTTGTTAAAACTGTCAGAGTATAATATGAGACTGATAATCTGTGGAGAAATTAATTCCTCTGTCTCCTCCTTGTGCAAGGTGTTAGCTGTGTCAATCACACTGGTGTATGCACTGCTCACACCCTCCCCTTTCTCTCTGTAAGCATGGCTTCCAAAGACAATGTATAAATAATTTTTCTGTGACGTTAGGGGTTGTTTTGCCATGGGGAGAACAGCTGCAGCAAACCTGTAATCTTTAGCTTGCACACCCAGTGTGGGGGAGGGTGCGAGCAGCACATACACAAGCATGATTGACAGTGCTAAGACACTCTCTTACTCTTAAAACAGAACATCTTTTAACAAACCATTTGAAACCTATGCATGTGGTTTTTTTTTCAATAAGTAGGTCAAATATATTTATAACAATATGAAATTCCCATCTACAAGAACATAAGCCCTTGCTATCATTTTCCAAACAGTTTTCAAGAATATGTAGCTTATAGGCTAAATTAGAAACACTGCTGTAACAGAAAATAGTAGTCTTTTAGCTAGTAACCTAAATTAGGCCTGGCAATGATTATAATATAACATGATGATAAAAGTTACAGCAAACATAAACTTACTTCAGCTTATGTCAGGATCAAAACCCAGCAGTTAGATAACAGCAGCAGCCTCACAGCACAGTAACTGCTTACCTCATAGAGGTCTATCATAACATTGTCCTCTGGACCACCGGTGCTAACAACATCCTCCAGCATCAGAGTGAAGAACAGTCCTCTGTAGTCAGACATGTAGAGGTTGTACGACTCATTCTGATGCCAGTCCTGAATCGCTGCCACCACCTGGTTTTCATCTGTGCTGATTATCTGCAGGTCCTAAATATGAGGGAATAACAAGGGAAGGCTTGAGATTTTGTTAAAATTGATAGCACTAATTTTATACAACTGAAAAGGTAAATGCCTGGGAATCTACAATAGCAATGAGCAAACAGTGGTCACACAGGGGAAGTAGTAATTTGTTAATTCTTAAATCACTTCCCGGCAATTAGACCCGGGACGGTTAACGCTGTGCACCAGAAATGAAGACTGAGTTAATTTAGTTTTACTGAGATTTGAAGATAAAGTGAAGCATGTAAGGCAATATGTGCCCTTCTCAAGGAGGTTTTCACAATTTATAAGGCTGGATGGCTGGAGTGGACACTTTGACACTCTGAAAGCGTTGATGTTGCCCGATTATTCTGACCCCGACTGCCAAACCACTAATCCACCCACCTGTGTTTGTGCCTCATGGGACAAAAGGCAGATTGGCATAAAAGACAAAAAATGTTTCTTTAGCATTCTGAAAGATTCTTACTTGATTTATGTTTCAAGTTTTATGGATTTTAAGATTACATATCATGATTGTGGGTAGCTAAAGGCATGTCTGGAAAATAACAATGTGAAGAATTATAAGAAAATATTAGATGCAGTTTTACCTTAGGGAGGGTGTATTTGGGAAGCTTCATTGGGTAAAAGGCATGTCTTTTATATGACACATAATGGACAGCCTGGCCACTGACTGACACCTTCAAGAGAAATATACCCAAAATATTTTAGGTAATCACAATAAACATTAAAATACATTGATTACTGAAAGCTTCTGTTTAAAAAAATTAATCCCACCATAAAAACCTTGCATTAGTCTCTAATTGTGATGCTGAGAGTTGTAGTGAGGTGTAGTTGCAGTAAAAAAAAGGCAGTGATTTTATTTTCATCCCTTCTCTTGCCAGCCTAATGCTGCCTTTTAGTTAATGAAAAACATGACTGTACATTAAGATGCGGCTGAATGCACTGATTTTACAGCTTTTAATTGTCTTTTAATGAAGCCAGACCTTGCAGTAAAAACCCACCTGGATGAAAACGTATTCATCCTGCACGACCAGGGAGTTTGGGATTATAAATCCAGGGAAAGGTTTGCCCTTGTTTCCATCTGAGCAGTTCTGAAGTTTGCAAGTTATGTACTGTGACCCTGTGGGTAGTGGAGAAAATATTAAGAATGCAAGAAATGCAAAAACAACCCTCTGTAGTCTAAAATCAAGGTTTCACACCATTTATACCCATCATACTAAGTAATACATAGAGGATAAACTACAGACAATTTATTTTGTTAGACTTGAAGGTGTCATATTCCCGTATATGAGGTAATAATGTTCCATCCCTGTGAACGATAATGCACATCAGCCTGTTTGCTGTCATCAAACATTTCTTTCATCCCTTTTTTTTTTTTCCTGATTATCAACCCTTATTGTTGTAACTCCTTTTTCGAAGTCATTTAGATAAATTTCAAAAAGTATTAGTCATTTACTAAAAGCTTATATTAAGTTGTAGTTTTTAGAAATGCACCAAACAATTCCAAATCTAGTTTTAAAAGCAGATGTATAACAATAAAACTATTCAAATCTGCGAAATTCAAATTTGCTTTTAACAAATAGAAGTAAACCTACCTTACTCCTAATGTTGATTCCATTTACTATTTGTAACAAAAGCTGTCCTTGTTCCTCAGGTACCAACTCAAGGTGTAACAAGTTGGCGTGGTCATTAGCTAATTCAAATCTAACTCACACATGTTGCATCTTTCTTCCCTGTCAATGAGACCCCCGGGGATGCAGCTCCACCTTTCCGAACCATCAATTCCTTCATCCTCTTTCATCTTTGATTAAATTAGTGAATTGATGTAGTTATGGTTTTGTTCCTCAAATTACATGAGGTGAAATATCTTCTGTTTTTGACTCACGTCCATCTGAGATGGTGATCTCGAGGTGAATCATCCCTTGGTCTTTGTCCAAACCCAGTCTAGACCTGAAACATTGTGAAAGACATACCGAGAATCACTGGATTTGTGGTTACAAATCAACATCTTTGTGAGTTACAGGGAGTTTTAAAAGTATTCCCACTAATTCAACTTTCTTCACACATTCTAATCACAAATGTTGTGTCAAAACAGGATTGCATGTGATTTTATGAGGAAAATTATGTGGCCAATTCAATTCTGGCACAAATTTTCAAATGGATATTTACTTCTAGGCAAAGACTGGACCATTTTAACACCATAATTAATCAAACTAAATGAATTCACATGCATGCCACACTCTTCAGATTTTATTTATTCACTAGTTATTTTGGTCTATCAGACAAAAGTCAAATGAAATCAATTGAATTATGTTGCTGTAAAATGCAAAACGTTTAAACAGGCATGGATAGTTCCACCAGGAACTATATTATTATTTAAAATATCACCTGTTATCTTCATAATCTTTGGCTCAATACACTATACAAAGCAGTGTTATTAATTTCAATAACCTGCTTACATAAAGTGTTGTCTGTGGTGTGTAGAGAGTATCTTGTGCCCTGGACAAACAGTGCGCCTCACAAAACAAGACAATGGCCCATCTACATTTTTCAGTGGCACAAGGTTGTTTTTAAATTAGCCGCAAGTTAAATAACTTAGGGGGCAACTATGAATTACTGCCTCATATCAGCTGTGGAAGCACCACGAGTTTATGTCAAGCAGGAGCTGCCATCTGCAGAGAATCACAGAACAGCATGTACTACCTTGTCAAAAACATCTGCAGGGTGGGCAGGAATACTAATGTATTCAACTACATCAACTAATGTAGTTGAAATTATTTGTAATTTCATAAAGTTGCCCAGCTGAAGCAGTTCACATAGAAACAAAAGCACTCTTAGTTCTCAAAAGGACAAAGCCATTATTATTATTTACACATAATCAAATCAGCAGTCTCCTCTGAGAGTGAGTGTTACTGAGCTACAGAAAACAGGATTCTGTCCCCGTATCTTTGAGACGTAGAATAAAACCTAGAGAAGTTAAAGGAGCAAAAAAAAAAAAAAAAACTGCAATAAAAAAACGTTTGCTTATGTTTAAGTATCTAATTTATCTGGAGAAGGTTCTCAGCTTGTGAATTATTTACTCTACACTGGCTGTATTTCTTTTTATAAATTTGATTTTAAAACTGTCAATAGGACAAAACACTTCATCTTCTTTGCTGCTGTGAGAAACCCATAAACAAAGTGAAGTGGTGTAGAAGTTATGACCAAACAAAGATCCTTTCCATCGTGGTGTCTTATTGGAGATACAGCAGTACTCTTTATTGTTCCCTTAGGAGTCATAATACAACGGCCTGATCTTTAGACAGTGTCTTGAAGGACGTTTGACCTGCTCTGCTCTTTTTCTTTTTTGTAAGATGTACTTAGCCATTTCATTCCCCTTGAACTACAGATTCTTCATCGTAGCTGTTAAGCACCAAGCAGCGGAAGTGACCACTTGTTGTATTAATAGCAGCTGTTGTGACAGAAGATGGGTTTCTCTCATTTTCCATACTGTGTCTGAACTATAATATAAAAAGCTCCCATCCTGCTTCCCTCAGCACTCTGTAATTGCCTCACAGCTCCATCTCATTTAATGGACTTTCTGTCAAATACTTCATCCAATTCTATCAGTGAACAGCAGCCTGCACTCTTAAATAAAGCCTCACAATGTTACAGTGTTCTCCAATAACTAACACACGCCGCTACAATGTCTCGTAATGAGTGTGTGTTGGCTATGCAGCATGTTTCGGAAACAGGGTGCTTGATTTTGTAAATAGTGTTTGATTTTTGGATGAGCCGAAAACAAGCTTTTTTGCTTTTTCTGCATGCTCTACTTAACGTGTTCAGTTGAAATTAAAATTAATCAGCAACAGTTTTCATATATAAATATATACTGTCTTGCCAAAGAAAAGGTGCCACCTTTTCACACAATTAACTGAGCATGTGCATTGAGAGCTGTCTTCCAGATGACACATTATTTAACCCCAGTCGATGCAATGGGTGGCTTTTCATTTCTTAAACAAACAAGGTGTTTGTCTGCTTAGGAAGGGCCACATCATTTGCATCAAGCACAGAAAACATCTAAGGAAATATTTTTTTTTATCTTTTCCTTTTCTTAGATGGCAATGTTTTTGTGGACCAGGCAGAGTGAATGTCCCAGCTATTCTATTCTATTTTAGTTGATTGCTTATGTGTCATCCTACAATTTAGTTAATCCAAATAAAAGCTGTCTGATTTAGGTTGAAGGTTTCCTTCGATCTAACATCACAGCTTGCTTCAAAATGTTTACTCCATGTTGTTTCTCTAACAATGACGATGCAACAGTAACTTTTAAAACACATGGAGCAGAGAAGCCTACAAATCATTGCAGCTAAAAATTATAAAACCAATAATTAGTCGTCAAATTATCCAAGGTCATAAATCTCTATGAGCAAAACACTAAAACTGTCAGACAAGAAATTGAAAAATCTGCAGCAATTCACATCTTTTAATAGAGAACTGGAAGAAAAGAGCATATAATATGACTCGATTTACTCAATTTGATATAACTCAATTGAACATGCTGTTCGTACATTGCAAGACTGTTGAAAATATTTTATGTAAAGTCTGCATGTGCTCTTGAAATTTTTATCTTTATAAATAACACATTGATTTACTTCACTATGTAATTAAATATATACATTCAAAAGTAATACATATGATTTATCTGTGAAGCATAACATCTTAATCTTAGTAATTTTATAATTTTATAATAGGAGAAAATGTGCAAATATTGTGAAAAATATTTTACCTTGATTAAATTCAAATAATTTAAGACATTTTTTGCCACAAAAATTATGTTAACTGATCTTTTTCCCCAACATTAACAGTGTACAAAAGCACCAGAGACGCTCACAATTTCAATGAAGTTTTCCAAAAACAACACTGCACTATTCCACTGTTAAGTGACCAACAGATGATCTCACCAGTAGAATCTGTTGGGAACGACGTTGTCGTGCACAAGCTGCCATCTCTTCCCAAACTCAACGGAGACATAGAGCTGAAAAAATGAGAATGCCTTTGACAAATAAATATGACATGAAATACAGCATCAGCACATCCGAATATCTAACAGAATTATTTCTGGATTTATTTACAATTGCATTATTGAGCAGCTGCCAACTCTATGAAGTTTTTGCAATCACGATGCTGTTATTTTGAATAACAGTCAGCAGCAGGAGGAAAATCAATTTGTTTTAGGTAAAGTGAAGTCATGCTTCAGTGCCAGGTTTTCAGAATAAATTTTGATATAATGCAGACAATTTGTTCTCACGGCAAGAAACGAGACTCGTTCACAATGCATCTGAGCAGGATTGTAATCTAAAAACTCTGTGAAACCTCTCTTTTAACTGTCATTGCAGTTTGTCTCCATATAGCAACTTTATTGGTGCTCACGAACATTAAAGATGTGTCATCTCGCTTCACTGATTGAGTGCCACGCATCCTGAGCTCTGAGCTTTAGAGGGATCAGCAGCATCGTTCTTACCCATCTCAGAACTCGCAACTTTTAGACAACATGACAGACGATCAATAAATGTAAAATGAAACCAAACTGACGTTCATTTAGTTCCTTTTGGCAGGAATAAAAGAAAGAAAACAATTCAGATAAAGCTTTACAGAGACATACAGAATAGCCCGAAGGCAAACCTCTCTTAAGCGTCTTTATTTTGACCCACTGATCACTCTTTGCGGGGCTTTTCATCTTCCCTACTCCACCATTTATCTCACTTCTCAGACCTTGTCTGTTCCTCTCTCTGAAAATCAAGTCTTCTGGTAGCAAGCTGAGAAGGACTGGGTTTGATGTCCCTGCTGCTGAGTGGAGCAGACAGCAGGGTTCTTGCACATGGTAATGGATGCTGTGTATTTGCGTTCACAGATGTGTGTATGCGTGTTGAGCTTAGGGATTTTTGGAGGGGCGTGTCTTCCTTGTTAAATTTTCTCTTGTTCTGCCCTGAACCATTCAGACATCTGCAGCCAGACCTTATGGCTTGTTTAAGGATGGAGCTGGTCTGATGTTTTAGCAGCTGTAGCCTGGTCTAAAGGGGCAGTATTATGTGTTTTTAGGCACGTAGTACCATTTGATAGCACAGTTAAGTAATTAAGTACCTTCAACATAAAAATGTTGTATAAAAGATTTGAGTCAGGGGAAGGTTCACTTTTAAAATGAACAGTGGTCATAACTATAAAGCCAGAACTACAATGAAATTGTTTAAATAAAAACAGATTTATATGTTGAATTGGTAAAAATCCAGTAGTGAGACTTAAAATTCTGCCATTTGACACATTCAGATTTTTATGTGTAAAATATTCTTGAAAATTATGCAGAATTTTTCTTCACCTACATATTTGCTACTATGTCTAGCTGTATTATATAATATCCAAATAAAATGCAGATATAAATTTAGTTTAGTTTAGTTTAGTTTCAGTTTATTTCAGACAAACCTTTCACCGACAGTGTAAACGACACAAAGTACATAGTATATTTCTTTTAAAAAAAAGAAAAAAAAAAAAGAAAACACATCACATCGGTGATTATGAGTCTGAAAAGGAGTATGCTGAAGTATAACTTATGTAATCATACCCCTTTTCCAGCTGTAATTTATCACAGTATTTTCAATGTCCGATATCGGACAAATTTAAGTTTGTGTTTATTTAAAAAATATCACTGATTGTAAGTAATTTTGCCAGGTACTGTATCAGTATAAAAGTCTCAGCAGAACAATTGTTTTTGTCAGGATCAAAGCTCCCCAAGCTCCCAAATAAAGCTAAACAGCAACATGTCTTTTGTTTTATTTAATAAAGATGTTTTTTTTGTTTTGTTTTTTTTGTAAACTTACATAGACTACAATAAAATGAAGCTCTAAAACAAAGCTGCAAAAGGAGTGTAAAAGGTAAGCAACCCAAACACTTCAGCTGACATGTTCTCACAAGGACGCTTTTCTTTCACATTTTCAGTTTTCGTTCTGGTTTGTTCACGCTAAGCACGAGTAGACACCTACACATTACCTTTTGGTCATGGCTGTAAGCCAGGATCCAGTCTTCTTGCTCCGGGTGGAAAAGCAAGCTGAGAATATCAAAGCCTAAGCTGTGTTTCTGATAGGACGCCCCCTCGTCAAGGCTAATGAGCAGGCTGCTCTCCACCTCTGGGTCAGTTAGCAACATGATCTGAGACAAGAAAGAAGATGGTGAAATCAGCAGCCTACTTCGACAACATTTTTTTTCCCACAGGGAATAAATGTGCTTGTTTGCTCCGCTTGGATAGATGCATGCAGCCCGCTTGTGCATTATCGCAATGTTGTGCAAAAGACACTCTGCCTGTAAATTTATTCAGCGCAGGCAGGATTTTGACATAGCACACAGACACAAACTCACCTTCCTTTTGTTGTTTGGACTCACATACAGGTAGCTCAGTATGCTCTTGGTCCCCACTTTCTCATTAAGTTTTTCATACGTGGTCCCATAATCGGTTGACCTATAATTCAATTATAAGTCAAAGTAAATAGGTTTGAGTGGTGGCTAGAGGACAACAGGGGCTTTAATAGTTATGGGGATAATGGGATCGTTAGGCACATCAAGCAAGCAGAAAATTACAGCAACAAACATCCTGAGGCAATTTGTTAAATGAAACGGGACTTTTTAGTGCTCAAAATGAACAAATATAATCCATGTATCATAAATGGGAAAAATATGATTTCAAATTTCCTCTTACTCCAATATTTGTTGTATAAAATTTCAAGAATCCAAGAATGAATTTGCTCGAAAGCTGACATTGCTAAAATGCTGAACTCAAACCTAGTGGGTTTAGAAGAAAAACAGTAAACGAGAAAATATTTAATTGCTGTATTATTTTTTAAAATATGCATGTTATTTTTGCATAATTATGTTTTTTCATAGAATATATATTTTTTATTTTGTAGCCTATATTTTTTTGTCATTGTCTTATATTTTAAATTGCCATGCTTTCTTCCTTTCTTTACTTAATATTGTAGGTGACGTAAAAAACAAAACATTAAATGTAGTTGCAAACATGAAAACGTTCAAGGGATATTGAAACTTTGCCAAAATACTTACAGCATACTTTATGTTGAATTATTATTATTATTATTATTATTATTATTATTATTAAGAGTGAAGGTGCCAAAAGCAAACATTTATAATCATCACAATTCAGTTATCTAACCACAACTGAACATTTTATGTCAGAAAATATGTTTAATGTCAAATCTATACCAATTAGCTTCAAATGCTATAATTATAATATATAATTTTTCTCCATTAATTTCTCCTGATATGTAAACATTATTAATGTTGAAAATAAACAGAAAAGTTTACCTCCACAAAGAACTCTCTGTTACTCTGCCAGAGTTGAAGTCGTAGTATTTGGTCAACATGAGTATCACCTGCAAAACAGATCAAACAGGTCACTGTGAAGGAATGTTTGATGATTGCAGACCAGCAGCAGTGAAGTGCCACAGAGGCCCTTTCCAGACATGACATTATTTTAAAGGCTCCAGTTGATCTGTTAAAGTGCTAACATTCAGTCCCTCAGACATTTGTCATATTGGCCTCCATCATGCTTCACTAGGACACACCTCTGAAATTAAAGGGGAGACGCACAGAGAGGATGGGGGATAAATCTTGTTAATTGTCCAAGTCTCATGATAGAAAAGGGACTGTGATAAAAAAAATAAAAATTAAAACATATTTCTAATTATTTTAAGTTACATAAAACCACTTATTTATTTGATCTTCCCAATTCTCCATGCTGCAGTGGGGGGGAACCCCCCACAGCTCCAATCCCAAACACAGAAATGGTTTGTCTGCTGATGCAATGTCTGACTTAGAGTTTATTAAGACACGCCAGCTAAGTATAAAATGTTCTGTGCTCTGCAGGCAGGAAAACACATATCTTCAATCTGTTCTTCTGCTCTGGTTCAGGCAGCCTCCATCAGTTATGATAAAGAAACTGAACCACATCCGTCACCTGAGGGACACACCTCAAGCCGGAGGCATAGACTAATGCTGTGTTACAGTTGCGCTCAAAACTGGAAAATTCTTACTTCCCAGTTGGAAAAACTAAACTGGAATGCCCTTCTAAGTCAGATTTTCCACTGGGAAACTGGGAATAACTCTGACTACCCCAATTACAACTTGTAAGGCCGACTGTTGCATTTCAAAATGGTCGTTCCTCTCACTAACAGTTGTAAGCTGTAACGGAAACAAGTTTATTTTACAAGTCACGTATGTAAGCGTGCATCTAAAATAAATAGCGTCTGCAACTAAAAACTAAACAAATAAAAAGTGGTGTTTGCTGAAGGAGAGTAAATCTTAAAAAGATGTTTGTAAGAGGCACGGCAAATAATGTCTATGAGTGTCGCCACGTTGAAATTCCAACTATGTAAATAGAATATTTACCGCAAAAGTGAGGGAAAAGTGGCAGAAAGAATGGGAGGACGATAACAAAAGAAGGTGGTGTAGAATTCAAAAGAAAATAAGAGAGATGAGAGTAGGAAAGAAAAACAAAAGTCTTAAACTGTTAGCAAGATTAAGATTTGTACATACATTGTACAGCTCATTATTCAGAATACAGCAACATATTGCAGGAAACTGTCAATATTGTGGAGGAAATAAGAAAATATGAAATGCAATTTTATTGTGTACCAGATATGAGATACAAAGCAAATTAATGTTAGAAAAATACAGGAGAAATTAAAGAATCCATTATTTTAATAAATATACAGCAAGGAAATTCAAATAGTAAAGGTATTCACATTATTTTTATTTTTTTTTTTGTTTTTGTTTTGTTTTGTTTTTGGGGGGGAGGCGGGGGGAATTTAATTAATAGAATATGACAATATTTGTAAAAATTAAATTGACATTTTGAGCCACACGCCATACCAGTAGGTGGCGGTAATGCACACAGAAGTCTGGCGTAAATCACATATCTGAGTTCCGACTTCTGAGTTAAACGCAAAGCAAAATAAATACAGTTCTTTCTATTTCCACTTTTATCTACAACTAGCCTGGCCATTGCCTTCCCAAAGGGGGCTAGTTTTAACTCGGCTAACACCTGGCCTCTCACATCTGTGTCCTCGGCTTTAATGTTGCTAGAAAACTCAGACTCACCTGAAAACTCAGACGTAACGTTGGGAGGCTGGTAAACATTTATACCTGCACTGTTTACATGTATATTGATGTTACTTCCTCATTTGGACGATGCAAAGTTGTACACAAAGCAGTTCTGCTTGAGGTAGATTCTGTCCATGGTATTTAGACGTCAAATACAATCATATCACACAAGCAGTAACCTAAAATAAGTAAGTAAGTACGGAAAACCAAACGTGCCACAATTCAATAAATTAAAATAACCCAAAATTTATATTTATATGAAACTGTTAACAACAGTTTAGATGCATGTATCAAATAAATTCATCCATCTGTGTCTTTAGCAAATATTTAATACATAAAAATATGTATTAATTGAAATGATTTTTAATTTTATAAATGTATTTCATGGTCCTGTGCTGAAGATATTAATTTGTTTTATCTCTCCACTTAACAAATCCATACCTCTCACAGATGCTACGGAAAAGTAGTGTTAATCCCA
The DNA here is from genome assembly GCF_001444195.1 of Xiphophorus couchianus. Classification (NCBI taxonomy): domain Eukaryota; kingdom Metazoa; phylum Chordata; class Actinopteri; order Cyprinodontiformes; family Poeciliidae; genus Xiphophorus; species Xiphophorus couchianus. The sequence continues at coordinate 8,938,354 of NC_040249.1, read as the reverse complement.
TCTAAGTGATTTTGATCTGCAGCTGAGTTGCTGTGCAGCTTAGCCAGTCAAATCCTAGGATTTATTTAGTAAGATGCTAGCCTGGCCATTGCCTTCCTGTGAAATTCTGCTTGACAAAAAAACTTGCTTACAGTAATGTCTGGACTTTCTCCCTTTCACTCGGATTTTCTCCAGTAGATTTTCTACCGAACCAATCAGCGAACAGAAGGAGAAGTTTTGAATGAACATGTAAATTTTCTGCACAAATTAAAAGTTATTACAGAGTGATACATTGAAACCATAAAAGTATATTTAAAAGTTATTTATATTTTTGATGAACCGGTTCTAAGGTGAGAAAAATGAAAAAAGTAACAAAGCATGGATCTGAAATGATGGGAAAGAAGGGAATATTAAAAATATGTATTTTTTTTAAAACATGATTGCAAAATCAATCAAATTTCAAAGTAGTTACACAGTAATGAACGTCTTGGGTGAAGGTTGATCTCCAAATAATTTGTTCTGAGCCAGAGCAGGCTGTCAGTTGGTCTGCATTGGACTGTGATAAGTTTACTTGTTTTAAACTCATAATTTTTTTTAAACTCCACTCTTACTCATCACTCTCACAAAGCCAATTCAGAAGTCACATCAACATCTCAAACTCTGCAAGTCCTTTTACAATTTTATCGCAACAAGATGCTGCTCTGCCACAAAAATCTAACAAACAGGCTGCATTGGTTTACTGTAAAACTATAATGAAGCTGGATGGGAGTAGTTGAAATTTAAGATTTTGCTTTAATCAGAAGCCGCGTGGATTATTCTGTGCAGTTCAATCGCTGTTTTAAACTGAGTTAGTGGTTTGTTTGCTTTTTACAGAAGTAGGAAAAAAAAGACTGGATGCTGAAGCTAATTATAAATTGTGGTGTTTGATGAGCTGGAGAGTGATGTTATTTTTTATTTATTCAACTGTGCAATTTGTTTGATTCCTCTGACAAGCTGATCGTATTGTATGCCAAATTAACCCAATGCAGCTGTGCATCTGTTAATGTGACTGCAACAGGTCAGACTTGACAGATTTCTGTTACAATACAGTTGGCAACTGCGAAGCACCAGCAATATAATTAGCATATGATACTGACACATTTGGTTGTTTCTAACCTATTTGAAAGCAGCGTGTTTAAAATTGGATGTACGAACACAGAAGTCATCTAATTCTGCATATTTAGTCTCACATAAAGATGCGGCTTCATTTCATTTAGAATATTAATGACATATTCCCCCCATGTTGTCCCCTATAAGTCTTTTGTTGATACATATTGGCATGATTTAGATCCGCATAAAGTATCTGAAATAACAAAAAGAAACCTGAGTTGTGTATAAAGAATGAACAGTGATTATAAAACAATTGCTACACCAAATGCTAACTCACTATTGTGCATAAGTGTGCATAAGGAGTGTGTTGTACTTTCCACAAGTAAAACCAAGAGACACATTTGAAGTACTGCTAAAAGCATCACAGGGATGAAGAAGACATGTGAGTCAACTGTTAAAAGCATAATATTAGTTCTGATCAAAGAAAATTCACTCAAAATGACTTGATCTTTAGTCACAGAGAGTCTAAAATTTGAGGTCAAAATTGTATGTGCATATTCTGAGCAGTCTCAGAGAAGCTAACCATGAGAAGCAGGAAAAATCCCAGTGGGCCCACTGGGTTTATGGGGCATATGGGCCGTTTTTTTTTTTTAAGTCAATGACTTGAATGAAACAAAGAAGACAGACCAGACTTATTGCATCTAGTATAATTTCCAGCATTATGGTACATTGCTGTAAAAGTTATTTGTCGTCTGACGTATCCGTTCTGTTTTTACTGTTTTGTCCAATTTATGTTTAATATTATCTAAAATTAAAGATAACATTATCATGACCCGAATAAAGACAATTTCATTCATCAGAGAAAAACAAGTATCCAAATAATCTAGGCTGTTGGTGGTGAGGCTTTAGAGACAGAACAAGCAGCAAACACAGGAATAAAGTTTGAACTTTGAAAAAAAGGTAAAAGGGAACTGGCGACAAGAGAGGCCAAGCAATTTGCATAGCTGCAATGCAATAACTGTTGAGGATATGCATAAACTCTGTTGCTTGTTAAGAAAACAAAATTTTAAACTACAAAGAAACATTGTTCACCAGTGAATGGGTACAAGGATATTTTGAAAGAAAAATAAATGAGTAAATTTAGGTAAATAAGTCAATTCAATCTGGAGAGACTCAGACGGAGATAAGAAGACAATTAGAAGAGTTTATTGACAAACAGAATTTAAAGTCTTTGGCGCTCGGGCCCCGGCTGGGGATAACGGTTATCGCAGCGTTAGCGATAGGCTTCAGATGAGCATCCCCGATGCTGTTAGGAACGTCATCCCCCAGGGCCTGGCACTGGTGGTGGAGGTTGAAGAAGGGTGCGGGCCTCAGGACCGGGCGAATGGAGGAGAAGGGGTGGTGGTGGGTTGAGCTCGGCTGGAGAGCGAAGGACTCCATGAATGAAGGTCGTTATCAGCTGGGACTTGGTCGATGATTGGACGTGACGTGGCTTGGTCCGGCGTTGATAGGTCGACGATTGTGGGCAGGTCTCTTCAATTAACATTAACGGGTCCCGGTGGGGATAAAAGAGTCTTCCAGTTTGAATTTGCGCCTAGGCTTCATTATATAAATAAGTCAATATATAAGTTATTGACTTACTTTTCATCTTAGGCAATATTTCCAAGTATGTTTTTTTTTTAAAGTTTCTGCAAACTTAAATGGGCCACTCTGAGGCAAGAAGCTCCGGGAAAATGAATCCCACTCCGACCCTGATACTGAGAATAAACTCACGTCAGAGGAACTTACAAGCAGAACATGCTGCTTTGAGTGTTTAACAGTCATAATAGTAGAGTTCAAGATTTTTTTTTTTTTTTTTTTTTTTGTAAATTAAAATTTTACAACAATGTTGTGGGTAATTTCTTAAGAAAACATTAGAATTTTAATCAAAGCAAGCATTTTTTCATGCAACTACTGATCTTTAAAGCCTTGTTTACTGCTTTAAAGATTAATTTTTCTTCATCAACAGAAATTAAATTAAAGAAAAACAAGAGGAAGCTTAACTTTTTTGTTTATCTCTATAAGTTCTTCCTGGAAAAAAGTCATTTTTAAAAGTACAAACCCACAACTGTTAGAGGGGGGTAAAAAACTTGTTCTGTTATTTATACAAATTAATTGCCAGAATGATATCCTGCCCATGTTTGCAATCATAAAGCCTGGGCATCATACTGCTCTTCAGGGGAAGCCCTTCTGTGTATCTTGCAGATCTACTTCCTAATTATCAAACTGTTACTGTTATGACTGTATGGGGTGACACTGATGTAAAAAGAAAGTGGTCCTTCATGTAAACAAGGGTTTTTTTCCCCTCCTCTGTCTTGCAGCTGAAACAAAGTCTTCAGCTGTCTGGCCCTGCATAAGAGAATACTACTTGACTATACATACATTTAAAAACACTTACGTTAAAGCCAAAAATCTTAAACTTGAATCTCAATTACCTAATTTTGATTCTGGAGAGAAATATATGCAAATGATGCACAATATTATTTATTCTTAAAACATTTCTTCTGTATACTCGCTCGTTAAACCATCTCAAATAGTTAGATGCTTGTATTTGGTTTCTTGAGTCAAAAACCACATCTTCCCAAAGATTTTCTACTTAAATAGTAATGTTTAATTCATTTTTATTCCTCTTTTCTGTAATCTTCTTGCAAACACACAGTTATTAGAAATATTGACATTCATTTATTATTTATTCCCCCAGTCTTCAGTTTTTTTCTTATTATTCATGGGTCCCTGCACAGCTTGTGATTCCCATCATGACGTGTCTTACCTTATTCATGCATAGTAAATATTAAATCGGATGCCCAAATATGATTTTATTAACATTTACAACTGAAAGTTCTTAGTTTTTAGTCCAAGTCTGCTCTCACCTTTTATAAAAGTATGATATTGTTTTAAGGAGTTCCTTTTTTTTTGTGCAATTATCTGCACAGCTTGGTACAACTTTGGTCCGATGTCCAGACTGGGCTGCAGAGATTTATGATGTACCAGTAAACTAGTTGTACACCTTCCAAAGGTCATACCATCGCTGACAGAGTCATTTACAACAAAACAACTTAGACAAGTTGGAAAAGTAGAACAAAATGCGTACCTTTCCCTTCTTCTATACTGGAATTAATCATAGATATTTATTTGGGAATAATCAAACAGCTGCAGTGGGATACATAAAGTCTTGTTACTGACTGGAGAAGCTTTCTTTCTTAGGAGCGGTGTTTCATGGCTGTAGCTAATACATCAATACAACAATACAATATTCACTTTGTAGTTGTCAGGCATTAGCTGCTTGAAGCTCAGCACGACCTGCAAACCATTAGATTATTTGAAATCACCAGACGCAGGATCTTCTTTTAATGATCAGAAAAAAAAACCCGGTAGCAGCGACGCAGACTCTGTTTCCTACATATTTTAGCCTACCTCTCCCTTTGAATTCCAGCAAAGGTGTCATGTACTGCCGCACTCATTAGACTACAACAACACAAACATGTCTCCAAACTGGATTACCAGACATCCAAGAGAAAGCGAATTGATTTCTCAACTCTAATCCTTTGTAAATCTCAACCCTTGGAGCTAAATGGACGGGGATGAATTTGATCATTACGTCTAAACAAATGGAGGCCTAATGGGTGATTTTCAGGGCTTAGAGTGAGAGGATTACTGGTGTGAAATGAAGCTGTTAAACGGGATATAGGTGCCCAGACAATGCAAAACAAACTCCTTTTACTGAAGAAAGAAACAATTGACACGAGAGCACTCACTGAAATCCATTCCCACTCTCAGCGGCCCGCTGATCCAGCCTCATCAGCTGTTGGAATTAAGTTGCCTCATCAATAAGACTGTCATCACATTTAGCAACAGCAATTAAACAGATGGATGATTCCATAATAGCAATTGTTACAGGAGTTAGTGATTGGAATATCAATAATAATGGTAACAAAAAATTGACGTAGCTTTGATAAATTCAAGCTCGCAAATTCAGCAGTGCGGTGGAAAAAAGATTTGTGTTAAAATAATTTTAGGAAGCTGTATCTGTCAACATCAACTGAATGTGTTGAGCTAACAAACCGTATCATGCTCTCTTAGATTACAAATACAAATTTGGCGGACCAAGATGAAAAATTACATAATTGTGAAGTGAAGGAAAGATTTATGGTTTTCAATTTGAAAAAAAAGAAGTAAAATTTGACCTTATTTCACTTCTACAGACATCTTTGCAAAACAGACAGCATCCAGTTCAGTCAGCATGGATCAAGAGTATACCTTCCACTTTTACCCCATGTTTTTAAGTGAATGTAGGTCTGTATTTTCACAGAATTATTCTTAAGCATGAATTCACTTAGATCCAATCCCTTTAATTGTGCTTGTGCTCTGTAGTCTTCAGTATTTTGTAGTCTTGTACATTTTATTTCACAATTGCTCTAGCTGTAATCATCTTCCCATCAACTCAGACAAGCTTCCCTGTCCCAGTTGAAGCATGATGCTGCCAACACCAGGTTTTAATGTACAGCGCACTCATATCTATAGTAAGGGTTAAAAATGTGCATTTTGGCATCATTTGACCAGAGCATTGTCTTTCATGTGTCTTGTTATGCCCCCTTACTGACATTAAGAAACTTAAAATGCCTGCAGGACCCTTATTATAATCAAGCAGGACCTGTATTGATGCAATAGATGTACTGACATCTTATGCATGTTAACAATGAAAATGAGAGAGCAAAAGGGAAAACCCAAGTGGTCAAAAAATGCTACAGGCCCAATGTGAATAAAGGGAAAATGTTTAAAATGCATTTATATTATACAGCAATTCCAATATCAACAGTGTCAACCAAAAGTGCCAAATTGAATTTCCATGTAACCTAAATGTATTAAAATATGCTCTATTTTCTCTATAGGGTGCCTCTGAGTGTTATTTTGACCACTTTTATAGCTTTTTTTTTTCTACAGGAACATTTTTCATAAAGCAAAAAGCCTCATCTGTAAGAGATCTTATGTTTTTTTTTTTCTTTTTCCAACAATGGCCTTCATCCTGCCACTTTTCTATACAAGCTACATTTGAAGAGTGCACAGCTAATAGCTCTCTTGTTGACAGCCACTCCCACCTGAGCTGGAGATTTCTAAAATGTCTCAACAGTTATCATGAGCCTCTCTTGGTTGCTTTCCCTTGCTTGTCAGAAGTCGCCCATGTCTTGGTAAGTTCGAATGGTATTTCCTTCTTTGAGTGATGAACTGAAGAGTGCTTACTTATTACTGCTTATTACCCTAACCCTGCTTTAAACTACTCCACAACTTTATCCTTTGGGTTCCATGATGTTGTTTCATCATTGATGTTTGCTAACAAACCACTGAAGCCTTTGTGTATATCTATATCTTGATATCTATGTCAAGATTTTTATTTAAGTTGGACTGGGTTTAATGAAGGTGTTCATGAACCCTCAAATATAAAAATATATATATATCACTTTCAATATTTTTCAATTCACACCTTGTGTGGATCTGTCCACATAGAAATCAAATAAAATACATTGAAGCTTGAGGTGTGAACATTTTTACAAGACACTCGATGTGATTCAAAAACATTAAAATATTACAATTACGACTAAAGGAATACCAGGATTCAATCCAAAATAATAAAGTGAAACAGACGAGAGCAGTGGAACAGAAGATCCACCTCTATAAATTAAAACAACAAAAAAATACAATCAAGTGAGTTGAAATCCCCGATGTAAGTGAAATAGCCCTTGATGAAATTACCACAATAAACAGAATCACTTAACACCTTTCACAACAGCAGAACTGTCTACTTCACTTCCACTCTTTGTTGCCTTGTGAAATCTCTCAGCAGCCACCGGAGCCAGTGGCACAGCAGCACGCTGCCGCACTGCAATACCACCTGAGCACGACCTGAAATGTGCAGAGGCTTTTGTCTGTCACATCAATTTATATCAGTTCATTAACAAAGGCAACATTTCCTCGTAGGCCAGCTGTTGTGCTAAAGTTGGCTTGTTTGAAGTCGGAGCGGTTGGCTCTACTGTGTGCGTCAGGTCACTGCAAACATGAATTATAAAAGAAGCATCACAATATCGCTTTGCACAATATAAACTGCCTACTCCCTCATAAAACTTGAAAATTCACAGATGAAAGAGTTAATCATGGAAGAGAAAGAAAGCAGTTTTAGTAATATAGTTCAACTGGAGTGTGACTTGTGATGTAATTCTACTGATGTGTGAACAACTTGGCTGTACTTTCAGCAGGCTAACTTCAGACACTTTGTGTTACAGCTGTGGCTTTCAAGCTGAACAGCAAGTGTCTGCATTTATTAGGCACCTCATGCTGAGACATGAGCACCGTGTCCATATAGAAGCTTGGTTGATAGACCCTCTGAAATGACTTCCATCTTCTTTAGGCTTATGCCCTCGCGTCGTTGGCTCTTTCACCGTAATTGAAAGCCAGAGCCAGTTCAGCCGCTTGGACACAGCGGCCCGCTGAGCTTGAAAAGCCTCCGAATGAACAAGGAGGGGCTCTGATCAATCCACGCAATTATTAGACAGCTATTGGTCTGTCACTTTTAACCCAAGCATAAAACTGTACCCGCTGAGCCACGAGCTCTGTGGGGTTTTTTTCCAAAATCCTTTTAAATCTTCAGCACTCGGTCTGTAATGTGGAAGTACTGAAGGAGATGGTGAAAGATTAGTCGTATGTTGACAAACCTAAAGCTTCTTGGACTATTTAATAAAGTGCAATTCCTCTGACGAAGTGAAACAGCAGATGGGATAAATATGCCATGGATGGATTTTTTTTTTCATCCATATGTCCTATTAGGCTCACCAACTGTGTTTGAGGTTTGCCAATAATGCATCACTATATATCCAAAATAGAGAACATGAATGACTGAACCAAACTCATAGTTTTAAATATGAGGTTTTCCTACCAGATGGTGTAGCTCATCTCAATGAGAATTGCAGGTGGCGACTGTTATGTGAAAGTGTTCTGAAGCACGAAACGAGATGTAAACTGAGCAATGGCCAAAAAAATAATAATAAAAAAAGAATGCTAACAAATGCAACTAACTGGGAGAGAGTTTCATAGATAGAACACAGAGCAAACAACACTTCAGTTGAAGACAGGAAAAAAAAATACATCTCTACAAAACAAATCTCCTGACATATTATTTTAAGAGCGCGTCTCCAACAGCTAATTTTTTCCTTACCAGCTGCTGCTGCAACCATTCTGAGGCTTTATGTTTTATTCTGAAGCCGATCATGAAACTACAGTGAGTCACAAAAGCAAACAGGCTGAGCACACAGCATAAGTCTGATTTAAGCTGCCACACACACACACAAAAGTGAAACACAAAAGATGTGTCTATGACACAAAAAGAAGGAAAAAGAAGAAGAGGTGAGATCTCATTATGCTCCCCGCAAGTTAGCGTTATGCTTCTCTGGAAAAACAATCTTCACCTGATTTGGATTCTGAATTTCTGCTCCATTGGGCCGCATTTGGCAAAGAAGAAAGGAAACTTGGGAGGCAAGCACAGCTTGGTTATATATATATAAAAAACACACTCAGCAGGATCTGAAGGCGTCAGAGAAGCTCGCCATGGGAAGGCTTGGTGACTTGACAGAGCTGAACTCAGACAGCTAGTGGTTTCTGTGCAGAGTTGAGCGGTGTTTGTCCATGCCGGAAAGGAGAACCGCGGACCCAAAACTTGTCCAAAAAAAAAACAACTTTTCTTACTGCGACTTTCTCGCTATTCCCATCATTATGTTTTTCATGAATATATTTATGTGTGAGATGTTCACTACCTGTAACAGTGCAACATCAAGCACACCCCTTTTCCCCCCACCCCTACTGCCTCCCAAAACTGTCCATCCCGGCCTCCTGGGAGAGAGAAGAACCCGTGAAGGTTCATGCTGAAAGCATTCGTCAGGCGGTTGTCTGAGCATGTCAGCGCGCTTTATGAAGGAAGCTACATGTGTCCAGGAGGACCAAGAAAGTGAATGGCAATGAGATGGTGAGGAATTAGAATGAAGGATAGTTTAGACTGTTTTTCCAACCCTAATACAGAATATATGTATATCAGGGTGAAATGCACATCAGCAGAAAATGGCTACAAAAATCTGCCTTTATTGTTAAATTTAAACCTGTCCAACAACCTAAGAAACCAAGAAACATAGATAGGAAATCTTCCTGATAGTACTACTTACTAGACATGATTCTGCTAATACCTCTAGAAACCAGCAGGTAATCAGAGGTTCAGAAAATACAAAATGCCGTGTTACTCTGATCAGTGAGTGCAAAATATAGGTGACAGCAACAAGCTTCATTGTGGTTCCTGTGACTGAGAGAAGAACACTGAATTTTTTGTTACTTTCCTTTTAAGAGGGATGTTAAAAATGACAGAGGAAGTTCGGAAATATGAAGGCTATGTAAAAAGGGACATTTATGTCATGTCTGAAGTTAAAAGAGAGAGAAAGACAGAGCAAAACTCAGTAACACTTTATTTGACAGGTTGTGAATAAGACTGTGATGACACCGCCATAAACATGACATAACACCTGTCATGAACATGAGTAAGTCTTCATGAATATTTATGACTGTTGGCCACTAAAAACAGCATGGCGGCACATGACATATAAAGCTACATATGAACAAAGTTACCATTTCGATTGACCACAGCTGAGTTGTGCTGTAACACAAACAAAACAATCATCACAGATCAGCACAAACACCTCACAACAGCCTTCATGCACAGTGGTCGGGGGCTGATAATTTGTGTTTGCTTTGCAGTCACACAACCTGGACACCATGCCCTCTTTAAGCAAGCCGAACTCTTCTGTACACCGAGGTACGGCAGGGTCTTATGTGAGTCTCCCTGTTTGACAGCTGAAAATCAGGCCAAACTGGGTCATTCGCCATGAGAATCCCCCCCAAACACAGCAGTAACTCAGCAACAGAATGCCTGAAGAAGAGAATAATCAGGGGGCTTGCAAAGGCCATGGCAAAATCCAGAATCAAACTTAAGTATACTAGAGAATGACAAAGACTCACATTTTTTCAAACTGGGAGATTTCGATGTGAAGGTCTTATTCAACCCACTGGTTTGCTTCAAAATGTACATGAGACTTGACTCCCTCAAAAGTAAGAAAAATCAAGTAAAAGGAGCATCAATTTAGAAAATGAAATCCAATACACTCAACAAGATAAACAACTTACTGGAAGCAGAAATTTTATTTAGGTCTATCAATATGCACTAAAATACTTCAAGATGGAAGAGATAGGATTCTGTTGAGTTCAAAAACTGGTTGAGTCCTAAACTAGAAAAAAAAATACACTTTTAATTTTTAAAGAACATTGTCGGTCAAGTGTTGACATGCATCTAAATAAACAACTTATTGTCCTAAAAGCCCATTTTCTAATAGTCTTGGTCACACAATATGTAGAATAGAAGATGACAACAGGAGTAGAGGAGGGAATTATGCAAACAATTTGCTTTCCAGTATCTATGACTGATATGCAGGGAAAACACAGTAGTAGTTTCATTTGTCAAAAAAAATTGTAGCTTTTAGAGCTGAAAGTTTTTCTGCAACCTATTAAAAAATAGGGATGTACTTAATTTCTAACCTGCTGTTTCTTTGCTCCGTCCTTTGTTAAATGAATAATGGCACTGTTGTGTTGTTGTTTCTCTGCTGTTGTTTTTACTGTAGTTATTATTTAAATATTAAAATATTGTGAAAATTTGATATATTTTTAAGAATCTTGCAGTATAAGCAAATCTGTTTTTACCTTAACACCTGCCAGTATTATTTTTATTTAATTTGGACAGTAATATTGTTCCAATAATTAAAACTGAACACGTCAACATTTCTCAGACGGAGTCATTCTGGACTTCACAACCTACATGTACAACATGTGTGCGTGTTTATATATTGTACTTTGGGTCATATATTTAAAGCATTTTTTAATTTATTTTCATTTTAATCTGATCAATTTTCATGATGGTTTGATTAAATTAGAGAAGACATTCCCTAGATTTAACAATTCAGAGGAACTGCAGTTATTATGACAACCAGTAATTTTTTAACACCGGAGCAGAGGCAAAGACTGACCTCCTCCATGTAATACTCCACAGCTGCAGCATTTGATCCAAAAAGAGGCTCGATTAAATATTTAATGCAAATACTGTACAGTAGATGAACACATTTTTAGTACTCATGGTTTCTGTGCTAACAATTTTTTATTAGTCTTATGTAATATTCAAACTTTCTGAGAAACTGAATTCTGGGTTTTTATCAGGTGTAATCATCAAGTCTAACAGAAATAAAGGCTTGGGATATATCACTCTGTGTGTAATGAATCCATGAAATATTCAGTTATATTATAATTTATCAAGATCCACCTGTAATTCAAGTTCTAATATCCAACTCCTGCTTTGTGTCAATCATTCTTGATTAGAAAAAAGGCAGACAGTTGCGAACAGACATTTTATTTCACATTAAAATGAGCCCCAGATTATATAATCAACAAGTTGAAAATGTTCGGCTTGGAATCTAGTTATAAGATTTTAGCTCTTCTTTCTGTCACTCAACTTTCTCCTTACAGTTAAGGATTTAGATGAAATGTTGATCTTTTTTGTAATATTCGACTAGAGTTTTCTTAGACGTTAGATAAGTAATCAAAAAGCAATAACCTTGCAGAGTCTTATAAATTAAGGTTGTCTTTGTGTGTATTTCTAACCTCTGTGCATCAGTAATATACTGTAATACAAAACTGTGTTTTGTCAAACATTTGAAAAGTAGCTTGTGTTTAAATAGTTTGAAACACATTGCTCTGATAATTTACTTTCCTCCCTTTTCTATGCTATATTTGTCAGGGAATTATTGTTCAGGGCTTGCTGGCTTATTTTTTAGTATTTATTACTTATTCTGTCATAATTTTTTTTTCTCATTATTGAAATGATTATCACAATTTGAAAGCCCTTCAGTTTTGCAATCCAATAATAAAACCTTGGGAAACATAGAAGAGCTGCCATGTCCGTTACAAGCTACAGCTCTGATTCATATTCCTGTCCATGAACATGAATCAGATTTCAATACCAAGGTATCAGCCATTGGACTTGAACATTTCACTTTGAAGCAATTCATCAACAGGCTTTAGTGATTTGATTAAAAAACACAGAGTGCAAAAGAATTAGATGATTAGCGGATGTTTATTCTAAATAAAACGTCTTGAGTTGTATTCATGCTGCCACAGCCTTGAGCGACTGTCTTGCGTATGGCAGATGCATAATTTCAATCAGCTTGTGTTCATCAAAGTTTCTCTGAACCTCTATGATCATCCAAGGGCAAGACATTCTATAAAGGCGCACATATAAGGGATTTCAAATCGAAAGGGCTGTAGAGTGCAGCAGAGCTTGTTCAGTTTCGTCCTTATTGTCCAACATTTGTCACTTTCAAAGCTAAGGTCTGAAGTTCACGTTGAAATATCAAAATCTGCTAATTTCAACTTAATTTATTGGCTAAAGTTCATAGACATGTGACTCCACTTTGGATGTAGGTTAAGCTAATTTAATTATTCCACAGTTGAATTTCCTCACATAATATAGAAGGCATAGTTTCTTTAGGTTTTTTTTTGTCAGTTGTAGTTTTTTCTTTGGTTGAGAAACTAACTAGGGATATCAAAAGGTCTAAATTGAATGTCGGTGTGAATGTGTTTGTCATTATATTTTCCCGGTGAGTAAGTCAAACTGTCCTTGATCTTGCTCAGTGTGAGCTGGAAGGGAGGCATCAGCCTTCCAAGACCTTGAACACATCAGTCCCATTTTTATTTTACCCTCCTTGAGAAAAATATGAGAAATACATAAATACATATCTATCAGTAAAAACAATGTGCTCCTCTGCTTTCTGTATTCTTGAGTTGGAAGATTTTAAAGGTTTGAAAAAGGCTTAGTTTGTGTAGTGTGAGCAAAATGTGTTATTAAACTACTGGATGATTTTTATTTTTTTCTGAGTGGAAGTGCTGCTGCTTTTTTTATTTTATTTTGCTGTCTCAAATCAATAAAGACTGATTTAAAAAGGCGGAAATCAAATTTTGTGCTAATAGGCAGTTTGACCTGATGTCTTTCATCACTCTCCAAAAGATTAGCAGTAGCCCCTCTAAGTCAGAGGCCAAGGTTCTCAATCAAATGAGGTGGACTGTTCCCTCCAGGACTGGGATCAGTCTCTGCCTCAAGCAAAGGACTTCAAGTATCTTGACAACTTGCTAACAAGTTATAGAAGGAAAGGGAAAGCATAACTCTCAATTCATTGGTTTGTATATGATTCGACCCTTGTACCTAAGGGTTGCACTACATGGATCGTGACTGAAAAAACGGAATATCCTGGATAAATGGTTGGATGATCTCCCTCTGAAGTGGACCCTAGAGATAAAATGAGGGGAAGCTCAGAGTGGAGTCCTCTGCGTCAAAGAGTCAGCTGAGATAGTTTTGATATCTAGAAAGCCTCTTTGGCGCTTTCCTCCCTTTAGGACAAGTCTGGAGCAGACTTAGAACTCTCTACCGGGACTATAGGCACATCTTATTAAATTAGAACATCATCAAATTTTTTATTTTAAGAATTTCATTCAAAAAATGAAACTGGTACATTAGATATTCTAATTAGCAAAAGGAAGTGCCCCAACACTTTCTGGTAGACTTGCTGATGCCCGGGCTTGGTAAAACACAGTGGACAAAAATCAGCAGAACACATGGCACTTAAATAAATTACTGCTCATGGAGGCTTTGCACTGGACCCGAAAAAGCTCTGATTCTTTGCCTCTAATCTCTTCCTCAACGCTGTGGGACTTTGATTACCAAATTAAATGCAAAATTGGCTTTCTTCTGAAGACACTGGGCCACTGGGGAACAGTACTGCCCTTTTTCTCCTTAGTCCAGGTAAGAAGCTTTGGAAAGTGTGTCTAAAACAATTAGTACATTTCCTGGACTTGTCTGTGAGTGTAGTGGCTCTTGAACCTTTGATTCCAGCTGCAGATCACAACTTGTGTATCTCAACTAAACTCTTGAATTGACTTTGCTATACATTCTCCTTAAGCATGTGACTGTTCCTCATTTGTGCGCCCTTTAGAACCACACACTTTCCTTCCTCCCAACTCTTCATTATAAAGTTTTTTAGTGATTAACTCAAATAAACATTCACTTTGATGATAATTAAATTACTGAGATCTAACACTACATGCTAATGGCACGTAGGGTAATACAAAGTAACCTTAAAAAAATATTTCAGAAACCGAAAATAAGGACATGGATCTGAGATAAACAGCTATGCTGATGATATACATGTGTGCATGTCTTGCTACTCCTGCATTCACTGCCTTAGATGCTTTTATTTCTTTAAAACGTCCAACAGGCAAAAGTCTTAGATGTCTTCTGCCTCTGACCTAATCTTAATATTTGTTTCCAGACAGCAATTTTGGATTTTAACATTACTTAGCATAAATTAAATAATAGCCCCAAATGACTATCAACTGATCTCAGATATGAAACCATCCAACTTAGCGTATTCTTTCATTCTTAGCTGATCAGACAAGACACTCACTGGTCTCATAGCAAACTCAGTTCAGTTGAGGGTTTACAAATAATTCAGATCATTCCTCTTGACTAAAAAGCGTCCATGTAGCAAGCTGTGGTTTTAGTTAAATATGACGGAGCTCCAAATAGATGTTGACATTCCTTGCTTGCACATGAGGCTCTAAATGGAGAAAGAGCTTGTTACAAGGAATATTCCCTGTTGTTTTAAGTGCTTCCACACTGGCTCATCTTCTCCTCTCAGGGTTTGTTGAGCTTTAAGACCACAGAAGTCATCAAGTGGAAATTGCAAGCTGTGGTAGATACCAAAGGCAGGTGAACTCTGTAAGCATTTTTAGCACTATATATATATATATATATATATATATATATACACTTTTTATTTCTGTCCAACTTATAGTTTTAATTTAAATGTTTAGCACATTTGACTATGCTATTTGACAAGGCAAGAATAGCACCCCAAACCATCTAGCACAGTCCAGTGAGACAACTTCTTTGGACAAAACAAAATGATCTGGCAGTGCACCCAAATAAGTTTTCCATTTCTTCTTGGTAGAAACAAATTAATGGGAAGTTCAACAAACATGGCCATATCTGGAGAGTGGCTAATGAAATAGGAATATGAATCTTAGCTTTCAGTGATCATCAGATAGTATATTCTTAAATCTGCATTTGAGCTTATCTAAATAAAAAATAAAAATACTTATTAGCCCAGGGCTAATAATAATAGAACAATATTTTATAATTATTTTTATCTTAATAAATAGGTCATAATATAAAAGGTTTCTTTCTTTTTTGGGTGAAATAGGTTTGTGTGGTTTTGTGTGGGACTCTGATGTGTGGTGAGAGCTGTGTGGGGAGCAGAAGAATGGATTTACACAGGAGATCATTCAAGAAAAAGCCACAATTCCCCATTTTTATTCAAACTGTGAAGTACCGAAAGTCTGCATTAAAAGATCACATCTTAAAATTATTTATTATCATTATGGTTATGATATTTTTATTAGAGCTGCACAAAATATCAGGTCACAGTAGTGACTGAAACTGTGATGTCTCCAATGTCTCAGTAACTTGTTTGCTTGCTTTATTTCTTGGAGGCAATATTTCATATGCAGTTCTGTTAGGTGCATTCCAACTCTACATGCTAACGATGTCCAACTGTGAATGCTCACGGTCTTGTACGCTCACACCTAATTTAGATTCAAGTTTGTGTAGGCCTGTTTTTTTTTTTTTTGTTTGTTTTTTTTTTTTTAATAAGGTAGATGAAAGTTTCAATTTAGGCCAAGAAAGAGATACCTTTATAGTTACTTTTACGCATGAATGTATTAAGTATTTGTTTTAAATAAACAATCATAAAACAAAAACAGGGGGAAACAGAAAAAGCTTTATCGAGAGGACTTGATGGAATCACTATCAAAAGACGCATCTCTCTTTTTATGGAAATATATTTTTTGAACTTATAAACAAGATCATTAGGGCAATCTTACAGATAATGCATTTCTCTATATATTCCAACAACTATGCAGCAACAGCCGTAATAAGTTGTGTTCGTGAGTGCTCTGTGTGCGAGACAGAGGAGATGGAAGGCAGGCACAGGCACACATGAATATCAGCCACCACACTCTGCGATCTGTCAGCATTCTTAGTTTTTCACCTCTTTCCTGTGACTACAGCGCAGGACAAAAGCTTCAAATTTAGCCACGCATACCATAGATGCGTGAGTGAGCGCTGACCACACTGCGTCAAAAGACAGCCGTGCGTAAAATGAGGAGCGCCACAAAGTAGGTTATACTTACGCTGCTGTTTTGTCCGGACCAGTGCACCATCGCCTGGTTGTGAGCTGTGTCCCCGGCGAGGGCAAATGTTGAACTTGTGAGCTCGAACTCCTCCTGGTCCGAAACCGAAGCATCCTCCACACCCTCGCCCCGGAATCCGGACCAGGTCTCTGCGCTCCTTCGCACTCTCCAAGCGACCGCATCTGCGTCCCCGGTCGAGTTGAAGCCGTTATCTCTCTCTTCACTCGAGTTAATAGAAGAGGGACCGGAGGCGCTCGGAGGTGGGTGGGAAAGTTTCTGATGGCCCCCGTCTCCCTGCAGACCACTTGTCTCATTCTCCCCCGGCCGCGGCTGTAGTTTGAATGAACTTTTTTCACTCGCGACCAATTCCGCAGCGCCGTCTTTTTCCTCTCCACTGGCGCTGAACGACTCCTCAACAAATCCGACGAATTCTTCACGGGGAGCTGCGTCGGAACCCGCCTGGTCCGGGGCCGCTCTTTCCCGGGGTACCTCTACGACAAGCGGCTGCTGGCACTGGCGAATGCACCTTACCTCCGCCTTTGTTCCGCCCAGGATGGAAGTTAATGATAATAGACAAATCCACTCAGAGAAAAAAAGGATAAAAAAGCAGCAACCGAGACGCGTCTCCATCATGCATCGATTCCGACTTCAGAGTTTTGAGAATAATTTTGTTTTAATCAGGAGCTATTATTTTTTTCTCTCTCTTTCTCTCCCCCGCCTGTCATCACCTGGTAAAGAGGAGTCTGCGAACGCACTGTGGGGAGGTGCAGCAACGCGCGGACAAGGGTTCCCAAGTACTGATGCAAACGATGTATCAGAGGAGGAGCTGGAGGCTGACTCCTGCATGAGAGAGGCGCGGGGGCACACTCCCGCATCCTCATCTTTGCCTGCTTTAAGAAATAAACTTGTTATCTTAATTAAGCTATATATCTCCCCTGGGCCTGAGCTGTTTTTGATATGCACTGTGCTGCATGTTACTACACTATAAAGGTTATTTGATGGCATAAAATTAAAATTCCTTGAGAGGTTCTTCGATGACGATGGAGGGGGAATGGGGAGCGAAGTCTAGAATCATTAGTGGGTCTCCATCTGCTCCCTCCTGTGCTAGAAAGTAAGGGGGGACAGAGAGGCTGCTGATACAATGAGACTTTGCATTTTCCATTACCAAAAGGTCTGGGTAATCAATTAATAAGATTGCCTGAGTTCACTGTCAATTATGCCATGCAAGTAATGACTCTGTTTTGGCCCTGCTTGTGAGAAAAAATGCTTGGGTAATTGTTTCACTTACAGACTGTTCCCTTGTATCATCCATTCAACAACAGCTGAATGGAGAAAATGCCGTTTCCAACCCCCCACCCCCAAGATTTTAGCTTCTGCTTTCCGTGGCCTTTACAGGTTAATAGGGACTGGTATGACAGAAAATAATGAGGAGGATTCAAAGCAGGGGTGAGCAAGTAATCTTTTCTTTTTTCTCTTTTTTTTTGCTGCAAAGCTCTTCTGATCTCTGCAAATATGCCAGTGCTGTGGCAATAATTGAGAGCACATTTTTTGCCATGCAATACAGACCCTCGGAATGTATTGTTATATTTCCTTTTACACTTTGGGCTTTGTTCCAGATGGCTAATGGTAAACCATTAGGAGAACTAGAGCCTGTCCAAACCCTGTGATTAGATTCTATTTCTGGACAACATTTAGTCAATAAGATGAGGATGCTGTTGACTGGTGACTGATGCCGAAGAGACTCCCCTGTATTGAGCTGTGCTCTCTTCACCGCTCTGAGCTGCGACGTGATCCTGTTCCACATACGGGTCAACTGCACAGAGACGTCTTTCATTGCCAGCCATTAGCGATGCAGTGAGCTAGAGCTGTCTCAATCTGTTTTAGTTAGCCCCCACCAGACAAGAGGAAATCAGTCTATAATGCAGATTGATGGCTGACTGAGAATTTCAATCACGGAGAACGTCGGCTAAAAAAGCTGAATTCTTGACCGTAACGCAAACCTAAAAGCAAAACTGGCCATCACAATGCACATCAGCGCCTCGGCAAAAGTAATGACCATGCAGGTGTGAGACATCCATACAACTTCTGTAATGTGTTTTTCACTTGCTGAGGTTTGGCAGGGACGGATTCCCACTGCACATAATAGATTCTTACTCTTGATTTGTTCGCTTAGATCCACATGGATGCATGTGGAGAGGTTGCTTATTTTTTATGGTAATGTTTTATGACGACTTGAGTGATACATGCGACTTCGAGTCACTGTTGGTACGTTTAATCTAGTGATTAGCTTTTAGAAATGATTAAGTAAAAGTTAAAAGGAGGATGAAGTGGTTAGTGCAGTTTGCAGTGTGAGCGTGCTCTGCTAAACATGATTAATGTACATGAATATATCTGTCTCATAACCAGTCACATAATCAATCAGAAGTCTCAAGTCTCTAATATAAGAGGCAAAGAGATTTCTAAGTATATTTCTGGACTAACATGTATTTGGCTTCACTCTAAAATTACGATGATGGAAAAAAAAAGTTTTTTCAGTTCTCTCTGGTGTGTGAGTGCTTTTGTATGTGTGGATTTTGTAGACCCTGTTGCAAATGAATTCTCCCCCGGGAACAATAAAGTATTTCAAGTTGAGATATAAATATGTTATTAGTAAGAACAAAATTGGCCGACTAATAATTTAACGAAGCAAAAGAAACAGCTCTATTACATATGCTATACATATTTTTACATTTCAATCTAAAGTACAAATATACAAACAAAAGTTCTACTCTACAAAAATCCGTTTGTTCCTTCTTTCGTGACTTTTTTCCCCTCCTTGTGTCCTATCTCTGCAACTTCCCTTAATTCCTTCCTTCTCTCTCTCCATTCTTCTTTTCTTCCAGATTCTATTTTTAGAAGTTCCTCATTTGAAGACTAAAAAATGTGCTAGAACCCTGACTGTTGTTCTGGCAGGAAGGTCCCTCACAAGGCGGTTGGCTCGGGGCCAGTTAATTTGATATCAGTGAAAACAAGAACATTTATCACAACCGAATCAAGCAAATTGATCATGGCAATGCTTCTTGGAGGCTTCTGGTTTCATCTAAGTCTTTCTGAACTCAGCACAGAACTCCTCGCCAGGTTCCTGTAGAGACGCCTCAAGGGGCTGTACAATCAATCAGAGGCAGACAGAGGATAAAGTCACTTCATACTGTCAACGAAAAATAAAAAAAGAGTAATCTGCTACTTTTTTAATAAAGCACATTTTTTATTAAGGTCCAAACCATTAGCAAATTGTAATAACAGTCATTATATCTAGATTATGACCTGAGCTGTTTTTACATTTGAAGTTCATAACAGCCAATCATTCTAATCGAGAAAAAGTCAGGCTCATATTTTACACCATCATCACATAAAGTTAACTCCTTTCTTATTGTCCGAATAAGGAAAAATATGATAACTCATATAAGATAAGCTTTGATATATTGACAAGCATTCTGACATTTTTTAACTCAACACTTCACAAAAATATTCAAACTTCAGGCATTTTGACTAGATCTAAATAGTGTGTACTTGCATAGCACTTTGTCGAGTCCAGAGGACCACAAAGCGCTTCACACTACAGTCAGTCATTCATACGCTGATGGTGGTAAGCTACATTGTAGCCACAGCTGCCCTGGGGCAGTCTGATAGAAGCCAGGCTGCCATCCATCAGGAGGGTGAACGTCTTGCCCAAGGACACAAGACTGAGAAGAGTGGAAGATTTCACAGAGTGGGGTTTCGAACTGGCAACTCACCTGTTACAAGACGAGTTGCCTGTTACAAGAACTACTGTAATATTGACAGTAATTCTTGAAGGTGAAAAGTCAGATCAGGCATGTTTGTGTTCACCACGATTTAACCTCTCTGAGAGGAGCTGTTGTGAAGTCTTTATGTATTGACAGATCCAGTTCCATGAATTTATGGGTTGCAAAAAAAAAGTCTGTTTCTGCCTGGCATAATTGTTGACTGGTACTGTCAAATGAGTGTCGAAATAAATAAATGCAAGATTTTGGGGAAGATAAAGCAAGCAGTGAGAAACCCTTGAACATCCCCTGCTACTCCAGCATAATGAGGCAGTTCCCTTGTGGCTGTACCAGTATCACTCCTGATAAAGCTCACTACGTTGCCACAGAGAAGAAAGGACAAACAATATATTCAGGTGATTGGAACAATGACTCTCACACAGAAAATGGCAAAAAAGCGAAAAAACAAAAAATCAGATGTAAAGTGAAAAACTGTGCAGTATGGCATCTCAAACTCTAAAACCTAAGTTTCTTTCTTTTTAACAAGCAGGAATCTATGTTTTGAATGTAAACCATATTTTTATAGCTGAGGAAAATTAGGAAGATACTAAAATAGCTTTAGTGTTTCAGACGTTCCTCCATGTGCTCTGGTAGGCAAAATATGTTTGGAAAGACATAATTAATGTTTTATGAAAATGTCCTTGATGTGAAAATATGTAGGATGTGCTTCGACTGGTAAAGGAACTTTCAGGCCATACTAATGAGATGGTTATAATAAAGGGGAAACTTTAAAGACAAAAAATTGAAATCCTTACATTATTTTTCATGAGGCTTGAAAAGACTTAAAGAAACTAAGGACATTAAAGCATCCAGTCATATTTAAAAAATGAGGACACCCTATTAAATATTCAGCTCTTTTTTTTTTATAACCCATATCAATAAACTTTCAAATCTTCTTTTTTTATAGACATGGTCTCACTTGATGATCAATTATTTGATTGCAGTGGAATACCAGAAACTGGCTTCTACTTTGTCCTCTTAAATCCTATGTAAGTAACAAGGACTTGCTTAGTTTTCTCCATGACTATATTTACCACCAATAAAAATGTTTTTTTTCCTCTTTTTTCCCCCATGACTGTATACGCCATCTACATTTGTTTTTCCAAATCCAGGTTTTGAACTTGGAAGAAAAATTGGTATTTTTTAAAAAGAAAAACATTGCACAGGAAAGAGTCTATTCGGAGCAGCATGCACGGTTGCATCATTTGACAGCTGAAAAAGAAAATACGAGCCCTGTGGATAGGTTGTATATTTCAGAGTAAGATGTACCAGAAACCCATTTGGGTGCAGCACTGCTTTTACGAGACATTTTAGCGTTTGGTCCACTTCAGTCCCGACGTCTGACAGAACTTTAGACAAAGGATAGGCTGGTGTCTGAGAGATTGTTCTTCAGCTATTCAGTCTGTTTATCATTTAGGACCAAAAGATATGGAAATAATGAAATATTTCCAAAACACTCTTCTTCTGTGTAGTTTACATCTTGGGACGTCTTTTGGACTAACTCTTCACAAAAAACGTCTTTGACGACTTAGTAATATCCGGTTGAAAGTCATAATAATCAAGCCTCTTCACATGCTTCATCTTGTTCTTGGCTCCATTTCAAACTGAAATGATATGCAAGCCATCTTCTTTCATGAATTGCACTTTGGTAGCTGCAATTGTAAAGCAAAGTGAGAGACCCTCAAAATAGCCCCCAGGATGATGGAAACAGATTCCACCTTACCTGAACTCCAACTCAAGTCTAAAACTGGTTCTTTTTCCATCAAGCTGAAATGAATCTTGTATTCATGAATTATAAAATATTTACTCCAAGGTGTCGACTCTGTAACTTATGTGAGTGGTTAATGTGCAGGAATATGAAAATAGCAGTGTCTTCATGGCCTTAATGGATCTAAAAGTCACTTTTTGATGATCGTATTATCTGTTGAGTGTTAGCAATATCCCTTGAGTCTTTTCCCATTTTGTCTCATTACAGCCACAATCTGCCTGGTGTGTGGCTTGCATTGATAGTGAGCCCCTTTATTTTGATACTCCTAAACAAAAGCATGTGCAGCCAACTGCCTTCAGAAGTAATCCCTATTGCAGTGGTTAATAAAGTTCACCTGTATGTAATTTGATGTCAGTATGCATGCTGCTGTTCAGTGATGCCCTCAGGGGTTTGTTAGAGAATTTTAATGAAAGCTAAGGAGCAGACCAGGCAGGTAAATGAAAGTTCAAAGCGAGGTTAGATTATCAAACAATATTGATAGTTGAAACATCTATTTCATCTTAACATGTTGGTACAACTACGTATCATACCAAGATATGTTCAAACTAAACTGACAGAACAAGCAAAGAGATTATTAATCAGAGAAGCAACTAAAAAGCCTGTTCTAGCTCTGGAGTAGCTTCATAGACTTACAGCAGAGGACAATAACTAAAAGAACTACTTTTAGTTACATGCTCCACAATCTACTCTTATATGAAACACTGGCATAAAAAATCTTTGTTGAAAGAAAGACAAAATACATCTTCATTGTTGTTAATACATGGAAGATGTATTAACATCTGGCCAAAATTCAACATTTTGGCCAGCATGTCACATGCTAAGAGGAGGTAAACTATCATTATATATCACCCAGATTACACCATTTCTAAATAAGGTGTTGGCAGCATCATACTGAGGGGATGCCTTTCTTCAAAGGCAGACAGGGATGCGGGTCAGAGTTGATAGGAAGATGGATGAGGGTGAATATAGAGAAAAATATAGTGAAATCCTTGAAGAAAACCTCTTAGTGGACGGTGAGACAGAGATTCATCGTCTTTCAGAGGGACAACAGTACTGAGAATGGTTTAGTCAAAGTCCAGACATAGATTCAATTGAGGTGATTTTGCAAGACTAGAGAATTGTGGTTTATAGATTTGATACCTGCAATCTGACCAAGTCTGAGCTAAACTGTAAAAAAAAATGTTTCTGTATTTATACTGTAAAATTCTGGCAAAAACAGATGTCTGTATTTTATCTTAAATTAGAGATGTTTTTTGTTTTTTTCCTACAGTGCATTTTGTAAAGAAGAAGAGACAAAGCCTTCAATCTCTAGATGTCCAAAGATGATAGAGACATACCTGAAAAACAAGCAGCTGTAATTCCAGACAATATGACTTCCACAATAAGGGGGCTGATTACATATGCACACCACAAAAACAAACAACACCAAAGTTTGTGTTGTAAGAAGACAAAATTTAAAAATCGTTAAGAGATATACTACTATGAGGCACAGTTCATTTAAAAAAAAGAACATGCAGCCAAAAAGGAAAAAAAAAAAAGAAGGGAATATGAGTAATCCTATGCAGTGTGTTGTAAAATGAGGCTCCTAAAATAAATATCACAGAAGATGTTGGTGTCTTGCTAAGAGTCATCAAATTTTGTTGTAAAAGTTGACATATTCCAGGATTGATGTCATGTGCAGCACATTTGTGTGCACAACATGGTGGCGGAGTGGAATCATTGTCTTTCGACAGACAAGTCTGCTGCTTCGCCGCCTGTCACACTGACTGAATACAAACTGTGCATGCTCCCTGAGCTCCTTCTCCTATGATAGGAACTTGTGCGCATGCAGTGTGAAAACGCACACAAAGGAGCAAGGTGACAGCTATCTACGTTGTTAGACTTCTCTGTGTTTTAATTAAATAGAATCCAGCAGAAGTAGAAAAGAGCACTGTAAAGGCCATCTCTGAAATTAGTCTCTTCAAGTCTGATGTCTGGTTCGCTTTCACAAGGCTCTTAATTATTCTGATCTTTATAACAGATAAAAAAAAATTAAAAAAAGAGCAGACGTTAGGGTCATTAGTGATGCACAGTGCATTGTCAAACCGTTTTGTTCCTTCAAAAAAAAAAAAAAATCTGCCGTCAAAGCTGGCTAATATTGAGTAAGTGAAAACAGATATCTGCAGTTGGCATGAAAGTCATCTCTCTTTTCTCCTTAAAGTGACTTCGAACATCTACTAATTTTTTTTCCTAAATCAGATGGAGAAATACGCAGAGCATCTTTGCAAATGTAGTATATACAGCTCCTCAGATATAAGAGGGTGTTGCAGCTGCAGCAGCATGTAGCTCGAGCTGATAACAAACACCTGAGACAACTATATTAATTAAAGCTGAACACACCTCTGAGGCTTCAGCAAGAAAACTGCCCTTTCAAATAATGATTTCAAGTTAATTACAGAGAGATACAGTGAAATGCAATACAAGTAGCAGGTCGGTTGCTGTGACTGTATATAAAGGCTGCATGCTTCAAACCCATCAGACGCTCACACTAATACTGTATGCTTGTATTGTCAGTCAAGTTAAATGCTGTAGCAGAACAAATCTATTGAAATGTTCAGAAACATAGCATGTGATCATATCAAACTAAAGTATGCTTTGGTCAAAGTTCTTACAATAGTGCACTAACATTAATTTAGGCAAGATAAGTGAAACCTATTGTAGTTTAATTTGAGGTGTGATTAGTTTTCAATACATATAATTTTATTATTTGGCTCAGCATTCAGTGAACATACATTTTCCTCATAAAGCCAAATAGCAGCAGCAGCAGTGAACACAAAAGTTCACAAATCTAGGCTGCATTGGTATGATCTTGTTGTTTCACAACAAGAAGGTACTTGGTTCAGATTCTGGGAGATGTCAAGCATTTTTTTTCTCTTATGGCTCTATGCAGCTTGCAAGTTTAAGTGGAGAGAACACTTTTCAAGTTCCATATTGTTTTGCAAGGCTAAAATGACTGAGATTATTCATTGTTGTTTGTTTAAATTTTCATCGTCATTTTATCTTAGTTATTAGAACTGCTTTGTGGCACAAACTGATCAAGATTGCTTGAGATTAGAAGCTCAGGGGAAGGAGTCAGCTCATTATAATGAGCAGTCCCAAGACAGGGATGATGTGTGGAATTGAAAAGTTTATGCCATTTACTCTAGAAGATTTCTCGCAATGATCCGTGCCAGCATATTTTTACTTACTTAGGTTGAATAGAGTAGAATATTCAACTGAACACACAATAAAATACTTTATTGATTGACCACGAGGAACATGAAACTCTAAAATGTATCTAGACTTTGATGAGGCAATCCTTACAAAGGAGAATCCTTTGAACTTAATCATGTTTACTGGGCTTTATGTTTATCGTCTGCTTAGCTCTGTCCAGCTTCCAGTGGCTTGTGCCTCTTTATATACTTGTTTTCATGCTACGTGTAACTGATATGTAATCTAGGTTGCATAATGCTTTGTGTCTGTAAATAAACTTTACTCACTTTATACTTGCGTCAGGTTTCACCACTTTCCCTGTCCCTGCTGAAGAAAAAAAAAAAAAAAGAAGCAATCCCACAACACAGTTCTTCCAGCACCATATTTTCTCAGAGTTCACAATGTGTTCAGAGCAGTGCTGGTTTTCATATAGTGTTTTAAATGTAGGGCAGAAAGTTCACTTTATATCTTATCTGACCACAAACCCCACATCCACATGTTTGCTCTTACGGGAGAGAAGGGGCCGCAACAAAGTGTGTCATAATTTACACAAAAAGGAACGAAGTAAAGAAAACAAAACTGGGCACCTGACGGAACACACAGTGTGGCGGGGGCTTACCTTATGTCCGATCAGTAGATCATATTCCTTGACCAGCTGGCATCCATTGGAAAAGGGCGAGCCCTCGCGATCCCTCATTCATCAGCCGCTCCGCTTAATAGTTTTTTTTTTCTTTATCTTAATATATATATAGTTTTTTCTGTTTTCCTAAAAACCGCACCTCTGGTGATTTCGTCGGTGGCTGATCTTGGCAGGGTGTAACTCCCCCGGTGCTAAAATGCTTTAGCGTCCAGCCGGTTTTCCCAAAACAAATCCAAACAAACAAAAACAAACTTCATCCCGGCCAAAACTTCCGACGCTCCCCTCTGGGTGGATCCGTCCCGAGGTGAAGGTACTCTTTTTTTCGTCCAGAGTCTTCCCGCACCGTATTTTCAATTAATTTTTCTTCGTCCAAAACTCCGCTGCTGCGGCAGCTTCGTACACGCCACCATCACTCATCCCGCTCAGGTGCGCCACCAGCCCAGCTAAAACACCTGGGCTGGCTGTGCCCCGCCCCCACCAGTGAACCGTCAAAGGTGCCAACAATAAAAACAAAAATAAACAATCAGGAGGCGGAAGAAAAGTGTGAGCATGTAACACATGGCTTAAGATAAACTGCAAACAATAGATTGCATAACCTTCCTTAAAAAGTACATTTCTTGTTACTACACTCCTATTAATTTCATATTTGTGGCGTGGACAATATTAGTTGTCCTGTCAACAGGTTCTTCCACCTGAGCTGTGGATGTCTGCAGTTCCTCCAGAGTAACCATGGGCCTACAGGCAAGTTGTCTGATTATTGCTCTCCATTTCCGGCGCAAGATAAGCTGGTGGGTTTGATGTTGCATTCTTAGTGTCCTGTGATATTCATGCAATCCCACAATCAATGCTCCACGATATGTTTGAAGATCAGTCATTATTTTAAAATATAACACTGCTTTGAATTGTATCCATCATTTGTATGCTTGTGTTTCTGGACCTTCAAGATGTTGTTTGTTCAGTAATGTTGTCTGACAAACCTTCTGAGAACAATTGTGTTTATGTTAATTTATTGACTAAGTGAAATTTGAAAGTTGTTTGATTTCCTCTGGAAGACTCTAAGTAAAGGGAGATGAATACAAACGCAAGTTACACATTTCAGATTTCACATTTCTTTCTTCTATTTGTTTAGAAGAAAGAAAGAAAGAAAATTAAATCATACATTCTTAACTTTTTAAAGTACATTCTACTTTGTATTGGTGACATAATAAATGCATTGAAATTTATAGGTGTAACATGACAATACGTAAAAAAGAAACAAAAAGGAATAAAAAGCAAGTTGTGGGGTGTAAATACTTTTGCAAGTCACCTTTAAGTCTTTTTTATATATTTTATATAAGTATTAGAGGTTACGCAGGATATAATGCAATGAGAATACAAAATAATGTAGAACCCGAGATCTAATATAGAGGTGATTGTCTCATATTGAATGTGTTTATTATTCACTGTATCTTGGATATTGAAAATATGTTGACATTCACGTCTGCCAGCTTCACCAACTAACTTTCCAGCTCAGCTTAGAGCTATTTTGGACCAAGCAATACAGCGCACACAAACCCCAAGTTATATTGTATTTTTGGGCTGTCTGAACTGACTGTGAATATGGTTCCAAGGATGCAATAGAGGAGAAAGAAAACCTGGAAGTAATAAGATGATGCAGAAATCCAGGAAAGTTGTAATTCTTGCCATATGTGTTAATTTGGCAGAAATCATCCCAGAGATTTTTGGTTTGAACAAAAGCTTTTTTTTTTTTTTTTCACTTCACCACCTGGTGTCTCTATAGCCAAATTTTAAAATGATTGAAATTTGTTTTTCATAAATCAGTACTTTGAAACCAAAGTTTCCTGAAGTCATGGACATGTACAGTATTTCAGAGAGAAGTGCCAGGCTTAAGATTTCACTGCACAGGCTTAAACAAAATGTAATTTTCATGTGGTGCCCCAGATAAAAACCTGGAAGAAGTCATTTCTGAGGAGATGTTTCTTGACTTGAGGTGAAGTCATTTTGGGATGGGAAATTTGCACAAGACTCCAAATAATATGACTATATTCATTATTAAAATTTACTCACTTGGAAATGATGACTGAATTGTTCATTACTAAATTAGATGAGCAAATCGGATTTAATAAGAAGGAAGAGTCCCGGTGGTCAAATGAAGCAGTGAAAGTGGGAAAAGTGAAAGAAGTCTGAACCTGTGGCTGAGGACGCCACAGCTCAGCAGCACCCGAGATCTGAGAGAATTACAAAAATGTTGCTGCAGCAGGTCCAAAGATTTCCAGATTTTCTTTCACGTTAATTAAAACTTAAAGAAGTCCCTCATGTCCACTTAAACTCGATGCGATAATGATCGAAGTCAGGGCACCCTGCTGAATAATTCCCCACCTTGAAAATGTTGTTTTGTTGTCTCGTTTCTTCTCCTTTTCACTCAAAAGAATGTTAAGAACAGACGCTTAAAACACACCTCCACATGGTTGTTTAAATATTGGAGGTGAACTGGAAAATCATTAGGACACATTTCTTGCAGCGTATTTGTAAGGCATAACAAACCCTCAGTCTTTGACTGAAAAAAAATAAATAAATCAAGCAATTTTCTTCACAGTAGAAATAGCAGCTCATATCTTGATTGACCTCCAGCAGTAGAACCATAACCATGAGACACAAACTTGTAGTTATTAATAATAAATGTATCTGTTCTTGCTGTCTCCAAAGGAGGGGGTCGTGAAATCCGACTCACTGTGACAAATTGACCAAATAATAATAATAAAAACAAATCGTTATGTGCTTTATCAAAATATAAAATAACCTCTTATAATAGTGTTGGCTGATGTCGCCAAGACAAAATGTTAGAGGCACAGTTTGATTTGTAAATATAATTTTAGATTTGATTACAAAATAAATAAATGCATAAAAACTAAGGATCAATATACTCACTTTAACTGATCAAATAAGTTTTTTTTTTCCTAGAAACTGTTTCTTGAAGGTTTCGTCATCAGTGTGCAATAATCCAGTCCAGGTTTTAGATGTCTCTGCATAATGTGGTCCTCAAGGAGTAACCTAAGGTTGTCCTAATAAACACAAACACAACAAAGAAAAGCAAAGAGAAGTTATGCAGGACATTATGTGTTTTTACAGTCTAACAGTTTCTACTCTTGCCAAGTAAATTGGAGTTTCTAAAAATATATATAATGTAGATCTAGACATGAAGAATCAGAGCATATTTCATGCAATAGTAATTCCCATTTATGAAAAAGCCACTTTTCTTGCACTCCCGTTGAGCAGTTTGTGTTTATTGGGATGTAAGGGTGTAAAATTGACTGTTCTATTGTGATATGTTAAGGTATTTAATTTTTGTATTGTATTTAGCATCACTATGTCCTTGTTGTTGTTGTTTTTTTGTGTTAAATTTACTGTTCAGCCTATGTGCCAAAAGTGGCACTTCTAGGATAAATTAACTAGATAGTACTGTATGTCAAACTACCTCGCATGGTGCCACACCAAACATTTAGCATTCCAAGAGCGAATCTTCATCAGCACAGCAATACTTCAGAGTTGGCACTTTGGTTTATGTTATCTCTTTACACCTTGGTGACACTCATTTCTTCATTCTTCCTATAAATTTGGACTTTTGTATTTCATGTAGTATTACTTTTTTTTGTTTTGTTTTATCTCTTCACCTATGGGGCCTGTTATTAAGATTCATTGCCTCTCTCAGTTCACCACCAGATCATTTTTAATGCCTTCCTAACTATTTTTGCTTTCTTCTGTCCTTGTGTACGTTCAGTAGTCTTTGTCTTACTGTTCTGTCTTCCTATTTGGATTATAGTGTAGCTCTTGGACTGCTTTAGATTTATTTTATTGTAGGTTTATTGATCTCAAATCTCTGTACTTTTTTGCTGCCAGCTTTTGTTCCTCCGTCTCTCATGAATTCTTTTGTGAATATGACTGCTTTATGATTTTTCTAAATTAACAATTAAGAGGGATTTTACTCACAAAACAGCCATGTTTTTGGCATGTAAATAAAGGTTTGTTTTTTTTCTTTTATTGATCTTAGAGACCTAAAAGGCAAAAAAAGATCTTAGCCTGTTATTCAGCTCTGCATCTAGTCTAAGATGCCATGACAGGCGGTTAACTGTAGCTTAGTGCTACCGTGCCATGAGCGCGGGAATCAACAATTTCAGTTTTCCTTTTTCTCTTTTGCCAATTGCCTCATTACACTGGCGCAAACATTACTTTCACTGAATGCAAGCCACGTAAATTCACAGCGAAACACTGATTCTAGTAAAAAACACTGTGTTGTATCATATTTATTTTGGTCAGCTTAACAGACCTGAGACCGTATATTTTAGTCTGAATTAATGGAAAATAATGAGGAGAAAAATGTTTTTCTGTTTTTATATAGTACATGGACATACCTGGTTTCTATGACGCAGTGTATAAGCCTATTTAGATTTTGAAATTAAGCAGGAAGACTATGAAATTCTTCACCCTCTTTTCCTCTCCTAAAAGGAATCAAACTAGCAACCTTTCACTGCAGTTTTATTTAATGTTTTTCTTGCTGACTTTGCTACCACTGAAACCTTTTTTTTCATACAATTTGTTAAATAAAAATTCAAGTTTTAAAAATTATCTTCAGCCAGGGTTCAAACTCAGCAGTAAAGATCTGCCTGTCAAATATGTGATTGGCAGCTGCCACACTGACATTGAGGTGTCATCCCGACACTAATCACAGTCAGTTTTTCCCTAAATGCCCGCTTGTGGTCCCCAAGACACATAATGTTTCCACAAAGTTAGGCACAGTTTTATTCCTCGCTATATCTTTTTAACACTATTTTT
Organism: Xiphophorus couchianus; assembly: GCF_001444195.1. Lineage (NCBI taxonomy): Eukaryota > Metazoa > Chordata > Actinopteri > Cyprinodontiformes > Poeciliidae > Xiphophorus > Xiphophorus couchianus. The sequence goes on along the minus strand of NC_040249.1, from coordinate 8,907,585 downwards.
CCTGAGATCCTCCTGTGCCCTTTGCGACTTTCGTCCCTGGTGTCTGAGTGATTATAATTGTGTACAGTTGCGGCTGCACCATCATGTTTAACCGACCAGCACAGTTTTGGCATCTAACTGTTGGGTGTATCATTCAGTTCTCGATACTCCCATTTCTCAAAAAGACTAAAGTGTTCTTCTAAATTGGGCTTACATACTGCTTCTTGTGGCTCAGCCTAGGAAGGAATGTGGTGTTCTCATGTTTTCCCCCCTTCAAAGCAGGTGTCGTCCAGTGCTCTTTTCCTTATTTAATTAGTCAAGGGGCGACACATATGAGAAGAAGAGAAGGTCATATTTGTTGTTTAATATACAGATAGAAACTAAAGGATACACATCAGTACTAACCACTAATGAGGGCATGTTAGCCTTTTCATGCTGGTGTAAAGGCCATGGCAAACTTAAAAACTCTGAACTTTTCACAATAATAAGGCAGCCAGGAGGGTAGAAACCTCCCACACAGCGCATCAGTAATTCACAAAGTGAAAGATTTCATCCTGCAGGAGACCCCTCTTATTTTCAGGAATGTCATTTTTGAGTCATATGAAGTATGAAAGGAGACATTTTTTCAGACATCAATTATTAACCGCAGCTTATATCATAACCTCCTATTTCAAAACAACATGCTCGTGAGATACCACAGGGTATCTGATGTATTTAGTGCTGTCAAAGAAACAAAACAAAACAAAAAAAAAACTAAAACAGAAAGGTTACGTGCCAGAATTCTAACGAGAGCTCCACAGCCTTTGTAATTTCCCTGACAGGTACGCAATGTGGCAGAGGAACACTGTAGGGTATGTGAGCCTATCTTTGTACTCCTCTATCAGAAGGAGAGAATTTTGCACCACCACTGAATAGGGTTCCTGTGGAAATGAATATTTTATGACATTGCTACCAGGCTATGATTTGTAGCTTATGAGTAGATTTGCATTCTAAACTGCCTGTTGTGCAAAAAAAAAGAAGTCATTATAGCCAACTTTAGATATGTCCTAATATACCAAGATGCCAAAAAATGTGTGCAACTGTTTTTTCAATGCTCTTTTTTTGAGTTTAAAGCCACACAGCAGAAATATTTACCCACAGTGTGAACCACAACTCATTTGCTCTCTCTACTTATATTTTCTACAGAGAAGTTTTGCAATGTTATCCAACAAAACCTTCTACAACAACATATGGTACTGGCAAGTAATATTTCACAAGGGCTAAAGCACAACCTTGTGATGTGTCTTTGAAAACTCTCAAAATCGTCCTGGCTTCTCTCTCATGTTCTACTTTCTGTAGGATTTTTGTGTTGATTTGCACACATGCTTTGGATCAATAATCTGTTGAAAGACCCACTGATAACCCATTTTCACTTTCACCAGATCGTGATGGTATTTTATGACCCACAGATTCACATATTTGACTTTTGGCTTGAGGTGATTTCCCATTGGTTTCACTACAAACACACTTCAGTGTTGGTTACCAAAAAGAATGAAGTCTGTGTTCACAATACCATAGAAGAAGGTCTAATCCAACTTTTAAACTCACACGTTACCTACTACATCTTATTTTTAAATAACAATCTCTACAGCACAAAGCAAGCATTCCAGACTGGATCTTGAAAACATCCACAGCACAAGAAGCTCCTTCTTGTCCCCGTCACATCTCACCCACCTCATGATTTGAACAACCTTGTCAAAATCTGAATCCCAATGACACCACTCCAGGAACCTTCATTTTGTCATCAAGCTCCCATTATTAAAACATTAAAATCTAAGTAGTTACAGAGTCAGCGCGCCTCCATCTCCAAATCTTTGTCCTGACTGTGTGATACAGAGAAGGAACAGGCCTTAGTTTTACCACAATCTACATGAACTCCTTTTGTTCCCTACAGGAAAATATTGTAAGATGCTAGCGCAAATAAGTAACAGGAATTTAACAAATACAACCCCAATTCCAAGGAAGATGGGATTTTGTGTAAAACATAAATTAACAGAATGTGATTATTTACAAATCTTCTTCAACATATATTCAAATGAATATATGGTTCATATATAGTTCAAACTAAGAACTTTTTTGTGGTTTTGTAAATATTCACTCATTTGAAATTTGATACGAAAAGACTGAGAATTTTAAGGGCTTCTCAAAAAAAAGAAAAAAAACCCTTGTTTGGAATATTTGAAACAAGTTCATTGGAAACAAGTGAGTGTCATGGTTGGATATAATGGGAGCATCCACCAAAAACCTCAGTCATTCACAAGCAAAGATGGGCCGAGGTTTACCACTTCGTGAAGAACTGCGTGGGCAAACAGTTCAGCAGTTTAGGAATAATTTTACCATATGTATACTTGCAAGAAATTTAGGGATTTCATCAGTTACAGTGCATAATATCATTAAACGATTCAAAGAATCTGCAACAGATATTACCACCTGGGCTCTTGCTAGAGCAAATCAACCTAGTTCTAAAGTCCTTACACCAGTCTCTGTGGCTCAGAGAATCCATCCATCCATCCATTTTCTAACACACTGGTCCCTAGTGGGGTCGGGACGTGCTTGTGCCTATCTCATATAAAGAAATAGAAAGTCCTAAAACTTAAAGGTCCCTAACTCTGTGACTCTAGAAAACTATTTTTTTGGATGTAGAGCTCTTTCCTTAACTCATCAAAAATGTAAAGTATGAATTTGATGCTATGTTGAATTATAAAAGTTTGTCATGGGTACTAAGTGATTCTACAGCGACCATAACTATTTCTCAACATGAATTATTTTCCCAGACTGACTAAATGGCATCTTATTAAATGTCGAATGCTTTTAAACTGTTCAGTTTGACATTGGGCTAATGCAAGAAAAGAAAAGTTATTTGTGAAAGACTATTCACACATCTTTGGGAGAGATGCCTTTAAATTTGTCTGGCTGAAAAAATAAATATTTAAACTTAATGTTACAATGAGAAAAATTATCTCAGTATTTGGCAGAGTCCTATTAGTGGCTATTCAGCTGAAAGGTCCTGCTTTACTTAGAGTACTGTTGTGGAACAAAGGCATTAATGAAGAAATGAATAATGTAGAGTTATATCACAGTAAGAAGTCTGGACTCTGGTCCCGTAGGGGAGCTTCATCGTCCTCTGAAGCCTCTTAAACTCATATTACTGAGTCCTTTTTAGCCAACCCACTGGGAAGCAAAACTTCAAGCTTGCACAGTTAAAACAGATAATTCATCGCAGTCCTTGCGCAGTCAAGTGTGAATGTGATGTTTGTATATCACTGCACTGTATACCTATGCTTTGGGTGAAGCTTATTTTATATGTTTGGCGGAGGCTGTCCCAGATTTACAAAGTGCTTTGTCACAGAATCGCACGCTCAGAACTCCAGAAAAACAAAAATAGCCAGGTTGCTTCTGCATTCCCAAACACACTCCGTCTTTATCTAAAGAACTTGTCACTCTCCACCTGGTGACACAAACAAACTTGGAACCAGCTCAGGTAGTTGATACTGATTTGAATTTTGTATCAGGTTCCTTGGTTTGCTGCCAACACAAGTATAAAAACCTCTGCCCACCAGATATGGAGGACCCTGATTGAAACTGTGGCCAGAGTGGATACACGGTGTGTGTGTGTGTGTGTGTGTGTGTGTGTGTGTGTGTGTGTGTGTGCCCACTATACAGCGAGCTCATTAGCTGGAGAGACCTGTGTGCATTGTTCCAAGTCTGCAGAGTCAGCGAGGGAGCCACTCATCACTCCGCTGAATCCAAACTCTTGCACATCTGGTCTGGCAGCTTCAGGGTGACCTGTGTTCATCCACGCCAACACACACACACACATACCCCCACCCCCACGCCCCCACATATGCACCATGTAAATGTTGGCCAAAGTAGCAAACATAAACATTCACCAGAGCACAGAGAGTACCAAGATGCCTGAATGCACATAATCTCCTGGCTGATCATGCATGCATTGTGCGAACAGAGCTCTGAGGATGAACAACAGGGAAATGCAAAATATTGCACACACGCCGTCACACTCGCACACAAACGCCGACTCACACAAGTCCAGCAATGATTTACTGGGCATTTTACACCCTGCTCAGGTGGCCACTTCCAGCGCTGACCCTGTCCTGCAGCCTGGGGACATCAGTACTTCTCTTTGCAGCATGGCCCACAGACTCCCTCAGCACAGAAGGAGACTGAGTTGTCTGTCTCTCCTTGTAGAAGTTTTAATCTGGTGCTGTAGGATTTTAAAATGTACCTATTTGTTTAAGTGTGAGTGCTTTCACTATTCACCCACATTCAATGTGACAATCAGTTGATTCATGCTGCAGATTGCAGAAAATGTTGGTGCTTTAAATGTAAATACCTTGAAAAATCAAGAGTAGCTTCCAGGTGACTCTTATAAACAGCATGTGAATACAAATCAAATGAAACAAATCTGCTGTGCTTAAAGGAGACATGCCGCTATTCAGATCAGATTTCTTTACTGTGCATTCTTTTGAATATCTACATCATACTATGTCGTTTATGAAAAAACAACACTGAGCTCTGAGAGGAAGAAGAAGTTGATAAAGAAAAAATAGCAATAGGCCACATATCGATTCCTATATCAGTAAAAAAAGAAATATACTCACAGGGCCGTCAGTTGCCATATCAAAAAATAAAGTTAATCTGAAGAGTCCATTGATATGGCTTTCAGATAATGACAGAGGCAGAGCTGTTATTTAAGGTAAAAAACATGAAGATCAATACTTTTGAGTCTTTTTTTTTTTGTTTCTTTAAGCATTGGTGAGAAGTTATTGTGGATTCCTTGCTGCAGACCCTGGAGGCTCAATGAGATCGCCATCATTATTCAGAGGTATTGTGAGAAAATATCAATGTTATCTACTCATTTCCAGCTTCTGTCATACACAAAATTGCATCAGTTATCGATGCAACATCCAATTATGTGGCATATCATTGACTCCTACACACTGTTTCTTTTGTTTTTGTCTTTTTTTAGAGAAAGGCCAAATATGAATAAATAAATGTGGCAGGTGAATCCTGAAATAAAATCATCTTGCTGCCTTCTGGGCCTGTAGGCATAGTTTGACACTTTTAAAAAGAGGTTTTGCAAAAAGGTTCAGTTTCTTTCCTGCAGTAAATGATTTTTTAATAGTATTTTAATTTTGAATTCTGATTTGCTGATTCCACAGGCTGAAGCTCTCAAGCTAGTCTGGGAGGGATTAAAATCAAAGCAGATTTTTACTAAACTACAAATCAAAAATGTCAAAGCGGTTGTTCTGAACGCAAGTTAATGGACTTCAAAGCTGTTGTCATGCTTACATTGAATGGTTATTTACAGAGAAACTCCATGATTATTCACACAGAAAATGGAAGTTGGCAGCACTGCACCACTAATGATCTTTCCAGGTGAAACATGTACAGAGAAGGAAACATTAAAAGCATTTCCAGATAAAGTAACTGTTAGATAAAAAAAAAGTAACAGTGAATAGAATACTGCCTGCATACATTGCCATAAGTGTTTTTATTTTTGCCTACTGGATATGGTTTACATGTTCCACTCTCAGTAGGCAACAAGGGAGAGCCTCTGTAAATCACTGTCCAATGCAAACATGATTATGGTTCAAAGATGTATATAATAGTGTTTACATGAACTGCAATGACAGTTTGGAGACTATAAGTAAGTAAATAAGTAAAGGTGGAATGGAAAGCAACTTGATAATTAATTTGGTGTTAAAAGACGAGTTTTCTGGTGACAAAGTGCCACAAAGTAAAAATCAGATTTTTTCTTATGTGTTGAATGTCTGTTTTATAATAAAATATTCCTTTCTTTAATCAGGTAAACCCCGTAGAGATCTAGATCTCATTTTCAAGAGGGACCTGAAACAAACTTCACTCCCCGTCGGGGAATCGAATACCGGTCTCCCGCGTGACAGGGGGGGATACTCACCACTATACTAAAGAGGAGATAATATATTTATCACCAATGAAAAAGAAAATATTTTATTTTTCTGCAAAATTCACCAACTGCACAATGCCTATTAAATAGTAAGTAGTGTAAGAGAAGTAGTATTTCAAAAGAGCAGAAGAAATCGTATGTTTTATGAACAATAACAATATTTGTTAACTGGTTGCTAAGAGATAAGCATGTTTTCTGATAACGAAGCACCACGGAGTAAACATTTGATTCTTACTTTTACTAAATTTACCAACTGTACATGTCATGTGTCTGTGCAGATAAGCAGTATTTCAAAAGAGCTTATGCTTTCTAAACAATAACATTACATGTTAAGTAAGTAACTACTTAACACGTAATACTTATTTAACATAGTGGTCAATTAGCCACTGTGGATGTAAAACTGATTGTAGTTGCCAATTAGCATGGTATTATTTATACTATAATGAAATACAGATGTGACATTAGGCTGCAGCTTCAAAACAAATCAAAAAAAGATCTAATTAAATGTATTTTAATTTCAGAGAAATGACAACAAGTAAGATTTATGTATTCCTACCTATCACTTCAGGCGTCAATGAAATGTTCATGCACAGGCACACAAAGTTTAGCACGCCAAGTCTGTTAGAGTCAAAGATAAAGAAATATGCAATAAAATACAGTTTATGAAAAAAACTGTTAACATGGTTGAGTTGATGAAGACTTAAGTAACAATGCTAAAAAGTAATTTTATTTTCAAGGGAGGCTTGAGATACCTCTAATTACAGGCATACATTATGCAATTCAAAATGAATACATAGACTAATTATTTTAGCAGATATGTATGCCAGTGTTTAAAATCGTATAAAGGACGATATGAAGATATATGGTATTGATGTATGTGACACATCTGCTTAATTGACTGTAACTTAGACCTGATTATCTGTGCACGGTTGCAGAGGTTGCTGGTGCCAATCTCCAGCAGTTCTTGGTCAATGCATAAGGTCTTCATGTACTCATACAGAGAGCAATCATTAACAATTTGCTGACATGGAGAAAAGGTTTATGTCTTCTCTCAAAACTTTCACTATAGCGTGAGGGGGGGAAACACCAATAGAGCTTAAACCACAGTTTTATTAATGCATCAGTAATTTATTTAGTTGTGAATTAAATAAATTGACAGATGATTCTATCCTTCTCAGAGAGAATCATCCGAGTGCTTTTGTGTTTTAACACCAACCTGATTGGTTCAGTTAACAAGATACTTTGCACTGTTTGCCCACTTAGCATGCCTCATTTGAGCAGGCATGAGAGTTGTTAATCAGCAGCCTCATTGGACATGCCCCCCAGCTTCTTAATCATGTTTGGCTAGATAGGTGATGATGCTAATTTTTTCCACCTTGATAAACTCACAAACTCGCACACCTACATTTTCATCTTCCATATAGATGATGAAACTCAAATATAATTAGACTCATACAGGCACATTTGCCAAACCATTTGCCGAACTAAATGTATCTAAACTTGAGTTTACACACATTGAGTTTGTTCAACACTCTTTGCATAGAAAAAGTACCATATGATGAAAGTGTGTTGTGATGGTGCACATGAAAAAAGGAGGGGAAAAAAAACAACTTTCTATATTCATTGTACACAAATTAGCCAAAGATGTCCCAGTAGGTAAAATTCAACCTGTCTGTTTTGCAAAAATATATAGAGATAAATAGAAGGTCTTTAAGTCTTTAAGTAATTGTCTTTAAGTATATTTTAAAGGCTGTGTTAAAATTATGTTGTATTTAAGAACCCGGTCCTTAAGACTGTGGGATATGACCAGGCCAAATTAACACAATAAAATCACATAAGTGTTTCATTTTTTTCTCTAGTATAAATTCTTATTTGTGAGTAGTACAAATTTCTCTTATTGACTAGTTTTGATGGCCATGTGTGTGCATGCAATAACTGCAATCTGCTTTGTGAGTGTCAGAAGCCAAGCAAACAGCAGGTGCATACAATATTTCACTACTTCATTCGTTTCCCCTAATGTCTTATTTTCATCTTCAACATGAGATGGACAGCATTGTTTTTTTTTTTACTGAGCACTTCATCTTTTGTCTTACTGTCCACTGTCTCGTAGCTCTTACTTTACAAAACTAAACTATGAAATAGCAGACTAAGAGATTTAGTGAATATGAATGAAGCTCTTCCTTAATAACTTCATCACTGTGATTTTAAAAAAATAATACACTTTGTAAGTAGAAAATCTGTCTCAAACAAATGCTCACCCATAAAAGAAACAGCTGGCCCATATTTTATTTTGTCTAGATGCACAGAGTTGCTGTGTTGTTAGCAAAATGATGAACATATTTTTTAGAGAATAGACTACGGTATACAGGAAGTTTGTTGGCAGTGTGAAAAAAAATTAGCTTTTCATTCACACTTTGTTCACTATACTGTCAGATGATAATAATAAATGAAGTCACCACATTTTCAACCATTCTTTCATCTTCCTGCTTTTGAAAAATCTGTGAAGGTCTCCCACCAGACAACAATGGGAAGTCGTAATTTGCAATTGGTGCATATTATCTAGCGGCAGACAGCAATTTCCCAGGTGAGTGTAAGCAGCTTGGATGGAAGTACTGCTGGGATTAGACCAGCTTTCATCCCAAACCTGCCCAATCAATCATCACAATGTTTCATAAACTTTTTTCTGGATTATTATCAGGGATATTATGATCTTTGTTAGATTCTCACAGTGACTTCAGATGAGCTTGAACAACTGTAAGAATGTACTCCCAGAGTGTGACAACACCTCTTCAGAAAGCTGCTAATTGGAAAGATTCGTCCTATTCTCAGCAACCGATGAAGAAGAAAAAATAAGAAGAAGAAAAGAGGAGTGTGAGACTCCGATGTCCCAGGCTCGACTGTCACAGCACACCATCCTGCTTGTCCCACGAGATTTGCCTCAGTGAAATGCACACACAAAGACTTGCAGCATCCTCATTTTAGTTGTAAGAGATGTGAGGAAAAAAAATAAAAAGAGTTGTCAAGGCAAAAAAGAATGTAGTCGCAAATCCTGTGTGGCCCTACATTAATGTGTTTGAGGCATCACATTGTGACGATAATCAACCTACTATTTATGGAAGTTTCTGTATTGGGTGTTGGGGCGAGAGTGGAAACTCTGATACTTGATTTACCTGCATGACATCATCATTATTCAGCTCCATGTCTTTGTTGTAAAAGTGTGTAAGAAACACCACAAATTAGGTGCAAACATCTAACATTGGAGGCTCGGTGTTCAGCAGCAACTCACAACATTACTGATGTGACAGCATTGAAAATATTGCTAGAATCCCAGCTATGGATTCTGGGGGAAAGTTCCTGGTAATGAGGAATTTCATTGTATAAATATTAAATCTGATCTCGATTTCTATCTACAAATTTGCTGCTGTGCCATTAATCGATTGGAGAATTTAATGGCCACTTTTTCTGACTTTTTTTCTGTATTTTGGTGTATAAGAAGAAGAAGAATTACTTTATTCATCCCAGCAGGGAAATTATTTCGCAGTTACAGCAAGAATTTTTTTATACACAGATTAACACACACACACGACGGGAGCTGCGTCTGCAGGCAGCCAGCTGAGCCGGAGCCATTTTTGAAGAAGGACATGCGGCAAGGGTCGTCGGGACCGGGAGTCGAACCCGCGACGTCTGCAGGTCTAAGGCCTCCAAATGTGGGGCTTGCTAACCCCCTGTGCCACCACAGCACGCCCCTAAGCTATTTAAGTAGCTTAAGTATAGCTATTTGTCGTTCCTAGAGGGGTTCATAACTGGCACTATTGCTGTCATAAACTGCATCTCTTCAGTTTTTCTGTCCAACAGAAAGTACTACTGGCTTGGTGCTTCTGTGTTCAGCTGTGACTCCTTTCGAGATAGAGACCTTAAAAGAGTTGTTGCTGCCATTAACTTTGTATTCCTGTTATTTACTATTGATAGACCTTGCCCAGCGAAGTGATTTGAAGTAATTATGGAAAAAGAAGCGTCTTGGGGAGCTGGGTGACTCTTTTGGTGGAGTGTGTGCACTGTGTGCAGTGGCTACCACTATTTGCAGCTTGTCTCCCCCCTTTCTACTTATCCACCCTGCTTTATTGTCAATAAAACCCACTAGTGCCAAAATTTTATTTTAAAAAGAAAGCTCTTTAAGGTGAAGGGAGTGTGTTATTAATTAAATTCATTTAATTAATGTAATTAATGTAATTTACTTGGTAAAAACTCTTTGTATCAGAAATGTGACATCTTTCTTCTTTGCTGAGTAAGTTGTCTTACAGGTTTCAGAATGAAATAGTTAACAATGCATGGGGTGCAACTAAGGACAGCCAGGCAGGCACTGGAGAACTGAGAGCCTTATCATAAGCCTTGTGCATAAAGCTTGCGAAGGTCCAGTACATGCTGCCCCACCATCCACTAAGTAACGTTCCCATTTTTCAGACATCCACTGAATGTTCTCAGATTTTCAATGCAAAATAAAATAATTAAAGACAACATGTCTGAACTATCCACTCTAAGGGGAGCTGAAACTTTTATGAGCGCCATCCACTATTTTGAAGTCTAACTTTGGGAGCCGAGCCTTCTCTTGGCATACTTTTCAGACTCCATAAATAAAACATAACATTCACATGGGTGTGCTTAAGCAACAAAAAGAAATGCTGTCTGGGTTGTTCTACATGGAGATCCTTTTTGAAGAGGAAAGAAAAAAATAGTCCTACAAAACAAAAATAATTGTCTCTTTCACAGCACTTTGCTCAACTCCTGATCAAAGCCTTTGTCATTGTCATGTTTCGATGTACAAAAGGAAGTCTTTAGCCCAAATATCTTTTGTTTGAGGCTTTAAGATGTTTGCAAAACAGCAGCTTAAGTAGATCATAAAAAAATTAGCTTGTCGGATTCCAGGTGGCTTTAATAGAACCCTTTAAAGATGAATAAGACATGAATTGAGCTCATAAAGATTTAAGTGTACAGCTGTCACACTGTCAACAAGAGTAACATGATACAAATTCAATGCCTTCAGTGAGCTATGCAAGGGTGGCATCAACAACCCTGTAACACATCACATCCTCATGCAATAGCAGCTGGTCCATTCAATGAAATATTAAATGAAACAAACAGGGAATCAGGCCTTCTGACTCTGCTTGTAAGCGAAGATGATGGATTTATTTATGCTAACGAAGGAAGATAAAACTTTTGTTTCTTTCAAGTTCCTCCAAACACATTTTACCCATACAAGACACCGCAAAACAACTCAACGAGTCTTCAGAAGTATGAACCGTATTTTTGCCTTGAAAGACATATAAGATCTTCCACTGTTAAAGTGCCTTGTGCAAAACCAGTTGAAAACCATAAGCAGCCCATGCTTGGAAACATCATCCTACATCATCCTTTTTTCCTTATTCCTGACTTAAAAGGGTCAGATAATGCGCTCCGTCTAGTATTTAGCATCATTACAATTGCTTGCTTATTTGCTTTGCAGCATGATGTCCACAATCCTGTTGGGTTTGCTGCAAAGATATATTTTTATCCAATGATAAATCTGTCTTGGGTAGTGTGACGCAAAGCATTGAAAAAAGTTCAGTCACTCATTGTTATTTTGTTTGTCTTTTTACTCTCTCTAGGAAACTGCTCTCCTCTCCTTTTGGGTTTATTTTAAAGTGTGTTGTTTTTCCCCACTAGCTTTTAAGGCTAACTGCCCTAACTTGTAATCAACTGCATAGCTTCTTCACTACCATCCTAATAAATATCTGAACTGCTAGTTTGCCAGAGCCGGCTTAACTGCTTTAATTTTCTATGTTATGGTATAGTTCCGAACCGCAGTCATGTTAGCAACACTAGTTTGTGTGTTTCAACCCAGCATTTTATGGTACGTAGGAGTGTTTACAACTTTCACAGTGCAGCTGATGTAAAACCCAGAGTTGAACAGCAACAGAGACGTAAGGACGATTGCTGTTCATTACTGAAATGTAATCTGGCCCCAGAGCCAAGACTTGGGGAATTTAAATAAAATTTGGGAAAATGTTTGAATTCCTAAACAAAATTTTCCCACAGTGCCCATACTCCTAATCAGTGACTTTTTTTTACAGTATTAAAAAAAACTTATTTACCTTTCCCTCACTAGAAAAGGGTACACAAAATCAATTGAAGCTCTGATGGTATCACTTTAAAAATGACTTCACTATTACACTATTCCATGAATTTCACTCCTGACTTTATTGGTTGCTTGATATTTAGCTTGAAACTCTTAGCAGATTACCAAGGAAATATTTAAGATTTTACAGAACAGGAACATTTTGTGCTTAGGTTTGCTAAAGCATCTAATTATGTATGTTGCAATAGGATAGACATTACCTTAGCATTAATTGGCCTATTGAATTTCCAGTCAGTTGTGTTTGAGCAGTGAGAAAGTCATAGAGGCATGGATAATCACGTTTTTATCCCAAATTTCCAAATAACCACGCTGACATCCTCACCAATTATGTACTGTGATTGGTTAAACCATTGGGTGATGACAAATGATATGGGACGACTGTTGCTGTCATCAGCTCAACAGCAGAATCTGACTTTATTAGTGACGTTCATTTATCAGTCAAGCACTGAATTTCCATTCAGTGCTGGAAATTGCTTAAAAACTAATTCAATTTCTAGTTTGCACCAAATTGTTTGGACTACAGGAATTATTCAGTGATCACATCCTAAAAGCAAGACAGAAACTCAATTGCTGAATTAAAATGCTCCTACTGGACTGTTCTCTTGTCTTGCTATGAAAACCTGCTTTACTTGTAGTCTTTACTTTGTACATCTTCCTTAAGCAACACTGTCCTTCACTGGAAGACATGAGCTGTGGATAGAAATCTACTTAGTAACCCACAATTAATTCTACATATTTTAAAGAAGGTGAAGACATCAAGGATTTGTCTTAGACACTTTACATTTAATAAGTGTCGCCTTGAACCCCCAGATATAGCTCTGGCTATACCAGAGAATATTCTCCTTTTGGTGTTTTATTGGAGAATAGTTTTCCTCCGTCTTATGAAACTGTCACAGCAGTTCCCATATGTGGTTCCCTCAGAGCAGCACAGAGGGGTCCTGCCTCGTTAAAAATAAATGCATCAGGCGATCAATGGTTACAACAATAGAATATATTTAGAGGGGACCTGGCTGTGACATCAGCGACGTCGAGTTGGCGATGATATGCTGAACTCATTTAAATGATTTAAGTCGGTCTTCAAAGAACTACAATTCAAATCCCGGGACAGTAGGCCGCTATAAATCGGAGCCGAGAATCTGAAGTCATGACCCTAGGTCTTTTTTCAACAAAGCTCCTCTTTAATGATGACAGGAACAAGAAATGGTATCTGCAATGGTGTCCAAACTTTGTTAAGTAATGAAAGTTAAATTCTTATAAGCTTATCTGTCTGAAATATGAACAGCGATACTGTGACAAAAATAAATAAAACGCAGAAGGGTTAGGATTTCCAAGTACGCTGTGTCTGCATGTTGTACTTTTTAAAAATGTTTACAAAACCTGAACTTTTACTTTTATTTTAATCAAGGGACTACATTAACTAGTTGTTTTCCACTCCTGGTAACAAACAACTAGATCAACAACATAAAATTGTGAGGACAGGAAAAACTAAGCAGGAAAATTGCAGTTGTAACACCCACTGAACAACAAAGAAATGAGCAACCAGTTAAGCAATGTTGGAACTAGCAATATTACTTATTGTTTTGCTCTGTTTTCAGCTAGCAAGCATAGCTGCACCTCCGTCTCTGTCATGTTTTTCCTCCCCTTTTCCCTTTTTCCAATTTCGGACATCAGATAATAACAAAACTTCCCCTCTTCATCCCTACAGAGCAGAACTGTGACTGTCGGCAGCAGTGGGGGCAAGTGGAGCGGGACAATTGGGGTGCAGGAACGAACCAGTAGAGGGCGGGCTGAAATGTTGCTATATGTCCACCTAATGTTCCCTACTTTCAAGAAGTTGTTAAAGATGCACAAAGCAAATTCTTTATTCTGGCATTTAGGAGTTAGAAATAGTTTTGTTAATCCCAACTAATATAAAATAAGTGTTTTGTCTGATGTCAGAGAGCAAGAAAAAAAGTGTATGTACTGTATCTTTCTGTGCAGTACAGTGTAAGTGGTCCAACTGGATTAACAGGCTTTCGGGCAAAACGTTAAAGCATAACTCCTCAAGGTCATGAAAACAATTAGATTTTTCAGATTCAGGGAGGCCATCAGGATAATAGGCTGTTATGAATAGATCTGAAAGGCCGAGCAAGGACATTTTTAATTGGCATTGTGGATACAGTTAAATGTGGTGAAAGGTCAACTATAATGTTATCTGAAGTAAGCAGTTCAGATTCCAGAATGTATATTTTGCATGTTATATTTATTTGCCTAAATCAAAGATAGGATGTTGGAAATAAATACAATTTCAAAGTCAAAATAAGGTTTAATTTTTATGTTATATATTTTTATGTGAAGGCTAACTGACATTTAGACAAAATACAGAGGAAAGTTAAACATATAAATGGCAACATAAAATATTTAAACAACCAAAATCAATGTAAAAGTTATTAAAGTTGCACTTTTTAATGCCAGCTTTAATAAAGTATGAATGCATTTCATTATTATAGATGGTTTTTAAAAATGAGAAAGAACCCAGGCGCTCTCTGCATTAGGAAAACTTAAATCAAATGAATGTTTTATAACAGACCTTTATGAGGGTTTATTTTTTTTCTATATCTAAGAAATCTGGATCAAGTGTTTGATTCCATTTCCCACAAAGCTTCTCAAAAATAAATGAACCACATTAAAGTCACAAAAGTCAAAGACAATGTTAGAGAAAAAAAATACTTTTAGAAATGCTTTCTGTGCTGCCTACACAGAAAAAAAAACTCCGTTTTATTCTAATGGTTTATAATTAAACAAATTGATGATGTTTACAGAAGATAAAATCTAATTGATCCCTTATTTATTGTGGTGTTGGTTGATTTGGGGAAACCAGCTGGTCACTCCTACTAATTCCAGTTAAGGCACATTTTGAACAGGTTCCCAGTCCATTATGCAATGGCGAACTTTTATACTTATAAGAGTTTATAAGCAGTTAACCTACCATGCATCTATGCGGTCTTTGGAGTTCTCCAGAAACCCACGCAGGCTAAAAGAGAACATGTAAATGCCATACGTAAAGGCCTCAGGCAAGGTTTGAACTATAAACCTCCTGCTATGTAGTGACAGTGCTAACCGGTGCAATAAGCCACCCACATAAAATACACCATACACCATAAATGTATTTTAGCTCTTACTTTTTTTTCCCTTACAAAAGTAGAGGGCAAAAAAAAATCAAATATGTCAGACAAAAATAAGCCGTAGGTCTTGTTGTTGAATGTGCGAATAATAAACAAAATAAACTGTGTTCCTAAAGATTTTTTCTCAGTTGGACTTCTTAAAGTGGCCTAATGAGAGAAAAATAATCCCCTTTCCCTTCTTTAGTGTTGAATTATTTTCTTAAAAGGCCTTTAAACTAGGGATATTTTATACAACAAAGTAATGTTGCTGAACAGCCTCCATTAATATGTTTGACAAATCTATTCCCTGTGTTGTTGTTTTTTGTGTTTTTTTTTAAACACACTCTTTGTATGCTCTGAAAAATATCCCACAATAATACTGTGCTTCAGGAAAAATAACCTCATGACCATTTTTTATGAGCTATGGACAAAAAGCAATTCCTTTATGCAAGCAGCTGCTTTGTGAATAATGAAAACCTCTATCATTCTGGTGCTTTATAGTTTCACTTTTGGGTTAACTAGTCTTTCAGCTTAAGAGACGAAAAATCATTAAACACATTTTTCCCCCATTTCCACTTGAGTGTGCTGCCAGAGAGAGAATTGTATCTGGGAATTTAAGCTGTCAGCTCCAGCCAAAGCTAAGTGAAGTTTGAGCTCAGGAGACTGTGGTTTGCTGCATTCTGCATTCATGGTCTGATTCTCTTCCCTAAAAGTTTGGGACTCTCCATTTACTTTTATCATTAAAGTTGCATAAACAACAACAAGTACACAAATCAGTGCATTTCTAGGTAATGACAGAGCCTTGCTAGCAGCACCTTCTCTCCAACACTGGAGCTTTTGCTGTCTCGTAAACACATATCCAAGAAAGTAATTTAAAAAAACAACAAATTATTAAAACAATGATAAACAAGAACAGCTAATGTGAATTTAAGTTCCCTTAAGTGGAGAAAAAAAGCAGAGATATCTTGATGTTAATCCATGTCGAAACGCTCATTTTATGTCTAGAGGTTTCATACAGGCGAAACAAAATCTTCAAAAGATGATTTCACATGAAAATCTGCTTCATATTGGAGTTTATATTGCTTGATCTTTGAGTTTCTCTTTAAGCATTTGGGACGATGCTTGTGCGCTTTTATGAAAATAAAAAAAAAATACACAAAAAGATGTTTTTCTGTTTTTGGTTTTTTCACTCTACATAAATGTTTTATATCAGTAGCATCAGACATATGTTTGACAGGTTACCTCATGCTATATGCTATCTCAGACACGGTCCGAATGAATAAGAAATCAGTTTGCAAACTGATTTATTGAATATCCCAGACCAACCTGGCTTTAAAGGATGAAAAGAAATTGCCTCTCCTTGTTAAAAGACGAATAAATTATATGTATGCCTGATTATTGCCCTGCAGAATCAAAAATATCCTTTATACTGAACTTGTCACATCTAAATCTGCGACATGTCTTGATAATCTTGGTGTAAACTGTATGTTGGAACACCAGTGCGATAAATTTGTGAGAAAGATCTGATGGACCTGTTAAGAATTAAATAGTGTGGTTATTTAATTTGCTTTACTTTCATCTTAGATTTTTCACAACTCAAACTGAAGAGTAGGGGGCAAACTGTGTCTTTGAGACATGTTGCTATAACAACTTGGCAAATGATCCAAATTAAAGTATGTTGTGTCAATAGACCACTTGTTCATCCCTGTGAGCTTTAGCAGCTTTTTATGACTCAATGACACATGAGAGCCAAGTAGCTTAACAAACAAAGAGACATTCTCCTACAAATTATTTGATATTAGACTGAAAAAAAATCTAAAGTTCAAAGATAAAGCTGGAAAAGCTCTTCAGAAGTGATAGAGGACTATTGATTAAAAAGCAGATGAGAAGGACAGCTGGCTTCATGCGCCTGTCCTTTCTATCTGTTGCCGCATGCGGTCAGTCACCCAACAAAAGAAAGGCTTCTGTTTTTCCCATAACTTGTGAAATAGCAGAAGACTAAAAATCTTTAGACCTTGATGTACATTTGCATTATCCCTTATGTGCAAACCTTTGCTTAACTACATTTCAGAAGATGGTATTGCTCAATGGTATTGCTATTATCAATGGCTCTTGAGTTTGTTTTTTGACTAAATCTTTACACATTTTGAAAATAAAATATACTGTAACATGTTTGTATTTGTTATTCATTTTCCTTCAGGCAAATAGCAAAACCGTTTTTAAAGATTTATGACCTCTAGTAGTTGAGTGAGGTTGTATTCGAATGTGGTCAAACTGTTGTTCTGCTCAACAACACTATTCCTTTCTGAACCACTGACATTGATAAATTTAGATAAATAAACACATAACATAAAAGTGTAACAAAGAAAAAAAGTTAAAACATGCCTGGCTCAGTAGTGTTTTGGTGAAAAAAAACTATATAAAAATCTGAAACCATACAGTATTTCTCATTAGAATGAAAACAAATTGCCAGCAAAGGGTTAAGTTGCTAGAGACCTGAACTCACACACTAAGAAACAATTTAGTTATAATAACAGTAATTATCAAGTAATGTTGTACAGTCAAAGAAAAAGCAAGCAATTTCTGGGCGGCGGTGGACAGGAGTAGGAGAAGTTCCCAAAACGTGTGTTTGGTATTTCAGAATGAATCATTGTGGTTTAATTGTCAGAGAGGTTGGCTGGGGGGGGAGGTTGACTTTCCAGGAGTTGTTTCTCTTTCATAGAGGTGGCTTTTGGTCCAGATATTCAGTGTTTGGTTCTGAGATTCTGACAGAGGTGGTGCTGGAGGTGGATGGGGATGCAAGGTGTGGTGAGTATTTTCAGGCAGTAGCTGTCCAGAAGAAGACGGCTGTGAGACAAGTTGCTGATCCAGATGAGCATAGCAGGTTTAGTGAAGCAGACAGAGTAGCTTGTAAGTCTGGAATCTTCACAAGTGGAAACACAAAGTCGATCTCAGATTTGACTCTTAGAACACAGGGAGACAAGTACTTATGTTAAGTTGTACAAAATTCGAGACCAAACTTCAGCTTTAAAAGAGAACAAACACAGCTTTAATTAACATTTGCAAATGGAGAAAACATACAAAGCTCACATCTCAGTGAGAATCGGATGAGTTCTGACTTGGGGCTGAACGTCCCCTCATTTACATAGGACACATCACACATTACTTAGTCACAGCCCCTGGCTCAAGTGTCAGGTAAAAATCTATACGTTACTTATCTGTAAGTTTCAGTCGAGCAGGGTTGCATACACATTCACAGCTCAACTCTAGGCGTTGATCCAAAAAGCCTCTCTGCTGATGGCTGAACAGATACTAGTAACTGAACTTCTACTAACTAGGCTTATCACCTTAGCCATGTCTCACATTTCTAACTGCTGAACACCCTGTTCTTCACTTATTTGAGGAGGGTCAGAAGAGCATATGTCCTGTTGAGCTGCAACTGAGTGCAAACCTTTAATAGAAACATCATAAAGTGTACATTCAAATTTATTTAAACATTGTTACTAATTTTTTCCTTCACACTTACACAAGTGACGATTTGTGTTTGGTCAATTATTTCATTGTTGTAACAATGTCTCTGGGCGAAAAGACTGTTTATTTCCCTTTAAATGGTGCCACTTTTTAAAGGAAAACGTATTTGTCTCATCAGAGATGAGTATTTGTGTCGAGTCAATGGAAAACTTCCCAACACTGATGACATGCTGAGTTGTATTTTATTTTAAAAAGAAAAGCAGAGTCTTGGAGCACTTGAGATGTATACGTTTGATTAACTTTAACAGACACAAATACAGAAATAACTCAGTAGATAAAAACATAAATCTTGTTTAAACTTCAACTCACCAGTTGTACTTATTGGTTACTTGGTTACTTATCTTGTTCAACAGCCCTAATATACAGTAACAACCCTCAACCTTCCACCTTTAACCCAAAATAAAATTAAGGAGGAATGGAAAGTCGATGAAAAAAATATGTCAAAATGTCATTCTGGTACCTGTCTGCTATATCTTGCTGATATTATAATTGCACATCTATATTTTACATGAAGAACTTCTAGCTTCATTTCAAATGTACTTCAGCTCTGTGGTGCACTGCAGCAGAGTTGTTACCCTAGCTGTGGACACTTAGCTTTGATGAATCACAATCAGATCTCCTCAGTGTCCCCATTTGACACCTAACAATGAAAACCGATGCAATGATGACAGCCCACAGTCTTACAAGGGGTGACAAAGCACAGTATCTAATTAGAGCCAGGTTTTAACCCCCCTCAAAAAACGCAAACCTCAGCTGAATGGTGCTGCTTTTATAATATTCTTTTTTCCTCCATCCTTTACACATCAAGAGGCACCCTGGGAACAAGTTCAGGCACAAGTTCAAAATATGCTCACAGAGCAGGAGTGCAGCTCTGAGCTCCCCTTCAAGGATTTTTGAGAAAAAAAACATAGCTACAAGACAATTTCTCCAAAGTTCAATTTTTTTTAATTTTTTTTTTGTCATTGCAGCAAAATATAATCCAAGATGAATGAATGTGTTTATTGAAATTGTAGGGATTTAAATGAATTAGATCTGCAAACAAGTCAATGATGCTATTTCTTGCCAAACAAAAGTCCACTGGAAACAATATTTCACTATGTATAACCACTTGTTGTTGAGTGTTATGTGGATTACACAGAGTGATAGTCTGAATCTTAATTACTATAAATAATGTACAGGTAGATAATTGAGATCTAGGGGGTATTAAATTACTCTGATTTTTTTAAGCCACTTTCGCATTAAATGTTAGATTTCTTATTTAGAATGAAAGTTTTTGCTTTAGCTCAATATGTAAATTATTAGACATATTCCAGTATTGTAGCTCTCAGAAGAGCAATACTCCACATCATCATTAAAAGTCAGTGAAAGTAACTTTTAATGACGTCTTCCCTTGTTATTTCACTAAAAATAACCTTGGACATTATTATGCATTAAAACCCAATGGCTGATATCATCTCATGACCTAGAAAACAAGGACAGTTTCCTGAAAGTTTTTAAACATTTAAATGGTGTTTTAAAGTGTATTAACATTTTTATATCTTTGCCTTGAAATATTATTGGTATGTTTCACTGGAATTTTTAAAATGCCCCAAAAGAATTGACAAGGTATTAGACAAGTAGGCCTCAAGCCAAAGAACAATTGATTAAGATCTGGAGATGTTCCAGGTCTAGAACTTCCACCATTAGGCAGTTATTGGTTTTAATCCATAGCTACAAATTTAAGGAGGATGGAAGCTTGATTCCAAATCCTGAGGGCATGTTCAGAAAGTGAAGGAATCAAATTAACCTGTATGTGGCGTGTTAGGAAAGATTTCTTTGGAGACAGCTTTTGGCACAGTAGTCTCAGCCTTAATCAGATTTGGACACCAATAGGACAGAGGAAATGATTGTTGCAAGTGGGAATGCACTTCCAAAGCTTTTAATGGTTTTAATGAAGTATGCTTTGCTCTTTTATCTCTGCCCACCAATTCTTTACAGACGCGGTAGAAATTCCCTTTCAAGGATTTGGATGTGGAGGAGTGCTCACTGAAAGCTGTTCTCAAATATATATCTGTGACTGTGCTCCTGGCATTATTAGGTCCTGGAAGTACCTCAGGGAATACTGTGGCTCCCCAAATTTGAGGCAATCTGTGACACAGTGTGTGCAACTCTGCTTGCGTGACCCTGTTAAATGAGTTCAGTTTGAAGCCAATCCTGATTTGACAAGAATGACGAAACAGAGAACTTTCTGGAGAGTATGACAGTAGTCTAGCTGGAATTTATTATGATCCTGGAGAAGTATCTCATCTCTGAATTAATCGCTTTGATTCCTCTAGCATTGTTTCAGATGGTTGAGGCCTGGTTGTACCATCTAGTAGCTTGGCATTATCCGCGTATGAATTTGCCCTTTTAGATTTCAATTTGACATAAAAGAAATTATAAATCAAATCCATTGTTATTATATATACACTTTGATAGTAACAACTTGTCGGAGATATGTTTTACATGTGGATCACAGAAGCAAAAGTTGTCTTGAAATAAGCAAACCCCTTAAATGAAATTCTAACAAAATCAGTCGTATCCAACAACCTT
Source organism: Xiphophorus couchianus (assembly GCF_001444195.1). Classification (NCBI taxonomy): domain Eukaryota; kingdom Metazoa; phylum Chordata; class Actinopteri; order Cyprinodontiformes; family Poeciliidae; genus Xiphophorus; species Xiphophorus couchianus. Next base: position 8,886,203 of record NC_040249.1, on the reverse strand, counting down.
TAAAATACGGGTTAAAGTATTGATATTATACAGTATTTTACTGTTTTCACAACCACTCAGTGAACATTTACTCTACAAGACACACTCGCTCACTCACATCCATGCAATCCTACACAAAGGTACATTGACACAGGGAATCGGGAACTAAACCTGCAACCTGCCAGTTGACAGACAACTTACTCTTCCCACTGAACTGCAACTTTCACCCATCCATCCACTAATCTATCTATCTGTCCATCACTCTTCCTGTTCGGAGTAACAGAGAGTCACCACAGAGCAGGGAGGACAGAAACAAACATTTAATGTTCTTCAAAGAAGTTTCAGTTGTTGCTGTGCTGTTTTTCCTGAACTCGGAGGAGTATTTATCAGGAGCGACAGGACTGGATGTGCAGAGAGCAGAGCTTTGTCCAAGGTGAGTGACATGGTGGTTATGAACATTTGTTTGCCTCTTTTTAAAAGAAATAGGCAACCATTGCATCAATAGTATAGTTGCTAATTTATTGTGCGTAGCTGTTGGGTTGTAATTTAATTTACTGTTCAAACTACTTGTCATATGGTTACTTTGATGGTGCATCATTTTCACTTAAAATTTTCAATAAGCAATGCATTAAGAACTTGGCATTTTATATAGGAATCTGGTCATTCTACCATCTTAAACAATTTTTTTTTCCATATTTCAATCTTTCTATTTTACACTCAGCAGCAGGTGTGATTTAAAAGATAACTGTGTACAATACTTAAAGAAGTGCTTCAATAACACTTCTTTAGAAATACGTAAGAGCATAGAAGTAAACAAAAATATATATACATTCACAAGAAAAATGTGAATGCTTTACTTTTTCATCTGGAATCAAATGTCAGTTCAGCCTCCTGAGAAACAGCTGCTTTCTTGATAAGTATCTCCTTTTCTCTTTGCTCTGTTATTGCAGAAGGAATTTACTCAATTCATATCCAAAGACCTAACCCATCCAGCTGTGAAAGGAAGCCCTTGGCATTAACGACACTTCTATTAAAAATGTAACACCTAACCAAAACTTAAACCAACATTTGGTTGGCTTGAGATTTTCAGCTTTTATTTTTTCATTTTTTTCCATTTTATAAGACAAGCGGTGTTGGATGTCCTTGAGAGTCTTGTAATAGCTAAATATCTTTCTGACAGATAAAATAAAATAACTAATTCAATGTCTCATGACAGCAGCTTAGAGTATTAAGGGATGTAGACTTGTTGAAGATGACTTGCTGATGTCTAAACCGAACATTAGAAAAGGAGGAAAGAGGATATAAGAGACCTGAATTGCATCATGGTTTCTAATGAAAAAGAATATAGATAGATATAGATAGATCTCTATAGATAGAGATCGATCTATCTGATCTCAAACTCCATCCATCCATCCATCAGTTGAGTTGTGGGGACAGCCAGTCTAACAGGAAGGTTTATTCTTCTTCTGTGTAATCAACATACTCCATATACAATACTACATATGCAATGCTACATATCAAATATTTTGGTTATCACTGAGTAACTCCAACAGATGACTCTTAGATTCACTACATCATAATATTCCTAAACCAAACAAGAATTCTTTAAACATTATGAATTTTATCCAAATTTATTCACAGATGGCTTTTAATTCTCTAAACCATATTACGTTTTTAGTAATAAAAAAGTTAGTGCTTTTTCTCAAATACCTTGTCCCTTTTTCTCACTTTTGTGTATTTTTAACTATCAAAATAAAATATATAGATTTGCTTTAACAGCTTTTAAAACTTTTATTCTGCACCAATAAAATATACTTTAATATTTATGCATTTCAGCTTTTGACTATATCTATTATTGTAAAAAAAGAACAGTATTTTTTCTCTTACACAAAATACTACTATTTAAGCACAAACCTGAAAAAGTGTAATGCTTCTTTAATGCTGTGTCTCTTTACTAAGCTTCACATTGGCAGCCTGAATGTCATAACAATATTGTTTCTCTGGTTTTTGAAGTAACCCATAAAAAAGAGCAAATTTTTAAATAAAGAGACCTAAATAATGTCCTTTGTCTGACAACCATCTCATAATGTGGAAAACACAATAAATTCAATGTGAACTCAAAAGTCTCTCAGCTGCCCCTCAGCTGCCCCTCAGATGCCCCTCAGATGCCCCTCAGCTGCCCCTCAGCTAGCTCACACACGTACTAAGTCCTCTAGCATTAGCACTGGTTAGCTTTCAGAAATGTCCCTTTTTCTACACAATACTAATCACAAATTTGACTCAGTAGTTGACACCCAATTTATTAAACCTCTTCAACTCTTAAAGGTAGCAAATGTATATGCATCAAAATACATTTTACTGACCTGTGATATAGAAAAGACAAGACACACATGCTGAACTTCATTTAGCATCTAACATGAAGGTTTATAATTCTTCTGCGTGCCCATGGAAACGACTAGCTCTCTAGCATTTGTATGTGGGATCACACTGAATAAGTGAAATAACACTAAAGACCTTATTATAACAAGAAATTAAGGATAGATAACAAAGTGCCTAAGAAACATTGTAAAATATTAGATTTAAGTGAATAGTTTTACAGATGCTTTAACACAGCTATGTCCAGATGAAACCACCAAATGCACATTTGGATGCATTTTGGCACCATATGTGCCATTTGATCTTATTCAGGTGCAAGACTGGAAATGAATGTATTTCATATTTGGCACAACTGGAAGATGATGCTTTCAAATCATTCATAAAGTTCAGAACCCCATCATCCACCACTGTGTTCCTGTGCCCCTCAGTCGTTCTTAGTATTCCAGCAATGTTGTGTTCATCAATCACTGCAGGAGGCTCAGGTGGTTTGCCAAAAATAGTGAGGATGGGTGAGATTAAAGCGGCAGACATATTAATACACAGAGCAATGCACAGCTAATAGGTTGTGCATGCTGTTGTGAAGTTCCTGACTGTCCACCTTTTGGTTCGACACCTTTGGGAGGTTTTTCATTTGTTTCACTTTTAATTTGACTGATTCTTATCCAACAACAGATTTTATTTAAAATCTAAGAATATTCTTTAATAAACAGGAAGTGCAGATTTTTTAAAGTACTTTGAATTTACAAATTTGTAAAAGCTGTTTAATATAAAAAAATTTAACAAAAAAATTAAGATTATCACAACCTGCATTATGTTAAAATGAGAATCTTTCAACAAAGCTGTAAAACACAGCATTCATGAGATGTATTAATAGTTAGCATATTATGTTCTATTTTTGCAACTGTGCCAATCTGTGTCAATTTCAACATATATTTATAACATGAGACCATTTTTAATGTAAAAAATAAACAGCATCAATACCAAATTAAAATGCCCTTTTTGTGTACTAATGTGTGCGCTTTTGGGAAAAAAATATTTTTGCAAAAGGATCCAAATAATTTAATCTGAGAAGTAGCTTCGCAGAGGAAAGAGGAGAATTACAGACATTAACAGGATGAAGTTTTTGTATTTTTGTTTTCCTATACATTGGTACTACTGCATTACCAAAGTTGTTCATCACCACAACAGTTTGCCCTTTCCCTGAGGTAGCTATTTTCTATAGTGTACAGTTAGCTGCTCATGACAGCATCACAAACTTCTTCCAACGTTAAGTGAGCCCCAGTTGTAACTTTGCCTTCCAGATCAGAGTCTCAGTGGTGAGCGTTCTAACCATTCAATGACGGGAGTCTGCCTTTTTATTTTCATGCTACAGTGCTGTGTGTTTTATATAAAAGAGTCGGCTGACCAAAGCAAATAACTTGGCAACTGCTCAAATGAGATCAACTAAACACGAGAATAGCACATTCCAAAGAATCTTAAATGCACCAAGACCGCAGACCCAAACATTCATGCCCCATGAGAGAAGCTTTGATTTCTACTCAGCTGTTGGGCTCTGTGATAAAAAAAAATAATAATAAAAAAAAAAAAAAACAGCAGCAGAACCAAACAGTGTTGATGCCTGTTCATGTTGCTGCCAGTCTGAAAGCAACTTGAGAAAGTGCCAGAATTCACATCTACAGCTGCACACAATGCAGCTCTTTTGTGCAGGACTTTCAGTGTTCAACTTTCTGGAGAGATTATGGTGCCACGCTTCTCCCATCAACCTTCCATAGCCGTGGATGACAGATTACATGTTTTTAATCCTTTCTTTTTCCTGACAATTCAGTCCAGCCTTATCTGTGTGATATTTGGTCTTGCAATCCTTTCCTTAGGTTTTGTTGTTGCTGCAAAGAGCGGCACATTATATCACATTAAAAAAGACAAACACCATCTGTGGTAATCTTCCGGAATTAAAATTAAGTCTAGCCTTGCAAATTTATTTGTGGAGTTTATATAATATCCAGTGCCAAATGAAGAGAAGTTGTGTTTCCCGTTGTTCTTTTTTATCACCTTCCACCCACTTCTATACATCGTGTCAACATGTCCGCTGCTGCATTGTGCAATGTGTTCGCGGTAGCCAATTTTTGTGATCATGTCACGGCTTTCCTCAGAGACACGAGCCAGATCCTTCAAAAATGCTCAAGTCCTGTTTGGGCTGAAATCTTTATGAATCTGATATTCTGTGGGCTGCAATCTTTATGAATCTGATATTCTGTTAGAACTGGGGAATAAGAACCTCCCTCCCAACCCCCCAAATGCCCTTCTTCCCTCCACTCCCCTTTTTCTCTTTCTCTCATAGCCTTTGTTTTTTTGTTTCCCTACCACCAACAACTGATTGTTTTCATCAATTATTGTTTGCTACTGTTTTCCCCCAAATATTATATCTATATTTATTATTACACCAATCCAGGGTGTAACCACCTTGTAAGAACAACCAGTTATAGATAATGGATTATTATTTGTATTTATTCAGATTTTTCTTTTATTATTACTCTTTGTTTTTTAAATTCATAATTTTTAGTTAGCTGTTTATTTGTTAATACCTCTGTTAAAATATATATATGTATATATATATATATATATATATATATATATATATATACATATATATATATATATATATATATATATATATGTTAATATTTCTCCCCCTGCTGGAAGAGAACATAGAACCCACTGTTCACTGATTCTGTAAGACACGTCTCATCTATTATTAGATTAGACTGTCTGTCTCATGCTCTTTGAGTTGATTTTATTGTTACTTTTTCCAAAAAAGAAGGTCATTTGGCTGTTTAATCTTATTGTTACTATTGGTGTTATTATTACTGTAAAATTATTGCATTTCTCTATATCTTCTTTATAAATCTGTCTGTGAAAAATATGTAGAGCAGGTTTAACAAATGAACACAAAAATCTTTAAAAACAAAAAATTGTTTTAGTTATTTTTAAGTCAATAGACCAATTTAAAAGTCCTGATCACAAAAATGTTGCATTTTAATAATTCAACATTTTAAAAAATTCAAACCACCCAGTTGGAGTTCTGCTCTCAGAGGGATGTCGAGAGCATCTGACTGACACCAGGATCTGACATACAAACTTCACAGCCCAAAGCTACCAAAAACCTATTTTCTTGATTTTCTTTTTCTCCCCACATCGCTGCTGGAGGATCCACAAAACAGAGTGACAGCCGATGCAACACTGGAGGAAAGCCTGCATTTTTAAACTCAAATGGTTAGCTAAGTCGCCACTAGATGGCAGTGTAGTGTTAGAAAAGTTCTAAGCAAGTTTCACCCCACCCCGCTCCCTCAAAAATGCATCATTACACAAACTTTCAAAGGATTCTTCTCCTTTCTTCTTCTCTTAGAGGCTATGAATATGTAAAGAGAAATACTTGCGCGAGCCTGGATATTTATTTTGGGAAGTTGCCTCCATCGTGCCGTGACTCCTGACCTCATGCCTCGTTTGACTTGGGTCATCCTGTGGGTGTGGTTGCAGTGACTGCAGAGAGCTCAGGAAATGAATGTTTTATCAGCCTGCAGAAAGACAACAACAACAGCAGCGTAGTGGGTGGGAACACACAGAAACCTCTAAATTTATCCCCGTCAGCTGAGGCCAACCCGAATAAGATCAACAGCAGACAGTTTCCTGTAGGTTCCTCTTCCAGAACATCTGAGATTTCACCAAACAGATTGCTCCCAAGTTTACTGAGACCTCAAATTATATGGATGCAGCGTCATAGCTGCTGCAGCAGCAGGATGGTGTTGACAGTGTGGGGAGGAATCTGCGCCTGAAGTCATGACATTACACAGTGTCAGTGTTTCTTGCAGAATTCGTGTCAGTTTGGAGGGCTACACAGAGACCTCTCGAATCGCAGGTTTGCTTCCCACACATCACCTCCCATCATTGTGTCCTTGCTGTGGCAGTGTAAGCCAGTGTCTATAGCGCGTAATTACCTCGTATACTCACCAGAAAAGCGTGATCTCTTCAAAGGTCTTCTGTATTCAGGTGGTGCAGAGGAGAGGGAGAGCTGCTCGTCCTACTCATTCAGTGTAAAGAGACTATGTGGGAGGAGGTGAACGCAGGCAAGCATTCGCTGTGTGCAATGCCATCCTCGAGAGCAAAATTTAGAACATGAGGCACTCAGAGCAAGGAGGAGAAAAAAAATGTGCCAAGATGGAGATGCAGTTTCCTTTCATTTATTTTTCAGCAGAAATGAAGCTTGATTATTCTTGAATATTAAAGTTTTGTATCAGTAGAAAATGAAGTGAGCACATCTATACCTGAAGGAAATTACTCATTGTTACAATGTGTAAATAGGAGGGGCGGACGCTTGATCCACCCATTTTGCCCATTGCAGTCCAGTCTCATTTGAAGGTCTCCACAAACCCCCTCTGTCAGGTCTTCCTGCCTCCCCATGAGAATAGGCAGTCGCCGTCACAGACGAACGGTGGGAGTTCAGGAGATCTGAGGCAAAGCAGCAGTTGCCTGTTTTTTCTGGGAAACCAGATGACCCTTCTCATGCTGATAATGTAAACAGTCGTCTAACAGAGCCTGAAACCGTGGGACTTGGAAATAAAACCCGAGGAATTTCGCAACAGGATAAGTGTGAAAACAGCCAACTCTGCAAGGTGTGTTCATTTTTCTTTACTCTTAAATACAGAGAGTATGTAAGTTACAGTGTCGCATGCAGGAAGTCCAGTGATAAGTGAAGGTTGATGGTTGAGGAAGTGCTGATAACTGAAACGAGAGACATTCACTCTGTCAACCTATATATTTTTAGCACATTGTAAATAATAATTATTTTCTAGGTTTGGATGAAAAAGGAAAAAATAGGACATATGCATTAATTCCTACTGTTTAAAAACTTCGTCGGTTCAACCATCCATCCACCCACCCATCCATCTATCATTATTGTTCAGCACTTTGGTTGGACCTGGTCAAAATTTAAAAGTACCGCCTAAAAAAAGTGTTATGTGCTGTCATTCATCCATATCTGTTCATTCATTTATCTGTATAGCCATTCATGTATCTGTTGACCTTTCTGTCCATCCATCAACACAAGTTCCATATTTCAGACTGGTCAGTGTAGAAACATCAACCGCAAGTTAGTAGGAAACTATTGTATTCATACTTTAAATTGGTGTAATATAGACGGAGAGCTCATGTAAATGGAGTCTGGAAAAATGGAACAATTTTACATGAAACGTGCAGGAATCCTGTTGGTCTCTTCTTACTTTACTGGACTTTTAGATAACACTCTGGCGCTGCCGAACTCTACTAAATGGACTGTTTGCAGCTGCACTGTCAACTCCATCTGCAGAGGTTGCAAACAGCTGGTTTCAATAAACGTGGGCCAGCAGAAACATTACTCTGAGTGAGCATTTGTTGACTTTAGATGTGGAGCTGGGGGAGCACAGGGTTTCATAATATGAGGGTCTGGTGATGTGAGTTATAGGTTCCCATAAAATCAAATAGGCAGGTCATGACCCACCCAGGTGATCGATTACTCTTTGGACAGTTCATATCTCTTTACATATTTTGCGTGCTATGAATTTTAGCTCAGGTTAAGCTAACTTTAGTAGCTTGCTAAATTCTTTCAAACCTGCATTCATTCATTACTCTGGTCAAATGGTAGATATTTTATTAAATGTCAGCATGTAGTTTAAATATAAAAGAGACTTTTAAGACATACCAAAGTGAAAACTACCTTGTTTCAATCAGTTTGGCCTTAAAAGCCTGCGTGAGATCTGCTACAGCCACACCACCTCCACCCAATTTGAACTGAACCACATACTAACCACTGGAGGCCATCCAAAGACAACCACAGTGGGGACTCCAGCCAGCTCCTCCACTTTTGTAAACAAGTCTGCCTTTTACCACACAGCTGCACTCTGCATGAGTTTGTGTGTGTGTGTCTGACTGTAATTACGAGCATGTGTAAGTTGACGCAGTTGCTGCAAAGGGAACCGTTCCAACTGTAACAATGTGAATTATTTCAAGTTCAAAGTGGACTCTCTGTGGTACCCCTCCACCCTCCCCCTACCTTACCAGTACAGAGGGGTGTAGCCCAGCCATTTTCAACTAACGCTGGAGTTTGCAATCTAAATATATCCAGACAATAACACTGTTTTTTTTGCAGAAACACAAAGTACTGCGCAGTACATTGTTTTTCCTTCTTTAAGTCATAAAGTTTGACCTTCGTGTCAGTTTCTGATTTTCTGATTTCTTGTTGCTCACTCAAAGGTTCCCCGATCCGTGATAATGTTGCATTCAGAATGAAGAACTCAGCATCAGTGCATCACACATTGTCCACTCCTGACAAAAGTAGTGATAGCAAAGTCTTCATCTGTGTTTACTTCCACCGAACACCCAGATTCCCAGCACATTTGTTTGAAAGTGTCTTGCAACATCCCTTTTCTCTCCTGCCAACAGGTGGTTGCATGCATTTGAAATACATTTTTTAAAAATTAACAAAATGGTCCTTCTTAATCAAGAAAACAGTAAGTATCATATGCAAGACAGTCAGTCACACACTCCAGATTCAAATGGTCATTTAGATAGGGCAGAAGATAATTTTGGCTGCAAAGGCTTGTTTGTTGTCAAAAAGTGGTTTTAAATTACTTATCTGCTTTAAAAAACAAAGATTATGTTTTGTATTTTTAAATTTATGGGTTTTATAGCTCTAAAATATATCCACCTTCAATACTGTTAAACATGTAGTACATTTTACTTCTATAAGGGCATACTCTGTGCATAACACAGAGTTATGCTATTGCTCTATATAAAATATGATAATAAATTAACTGACTTGAAATGTTTAAAGTTACGTCAAACTTAATCTAAAGCCATCCGTTCTCCTTTTGAGCGTTAGAATTCTCAAGGCTAAAGTTTTATCAAAAAATCTTGGCTGTGAAATCAAAACTTGAAGAGTCCCAGATCACCATACTGTCAAAACCCGAACAGCAGCCAGTATCATTTAGCTTGCTCTCAGCGATAAGAGTGATTGCGCTGACAAAAAGGTTCCTAGCAGAAGTGGATATCAGGGAAGGGTTGAGAAAACCGTGGTCAATATTTAATGTTTTTCTGTAATTCAGAAACAGTTGTGATCTCACCATTCAAGAAGACAGAATGTCTTTTGTTATTAAGAAAATACACACTCCCTTTTCCACAGGCTCTAATTACAGCGGAAAAGTTCAATTAGGCAGCATTAGCAGTGATATTGATATACTGCTTATGCTTCAAGATCTTTACTTGTGTTTCCTTGAACCGTTTAGGCCAAAATGACTTATTTCTACACCAATCTAGATTAATTATCAAACAATTGATAATATTAAAATGCAAACCAGATACCAAGGACCCAACTTAATGATAATTTTAATTGATGTTCAGCAAACAACAGCCTATTCCAGTGCTTAAAATATTATTAGTTAAGTTGCATAGTACATTCTTCCTAGACAGGGTGAAAATGTGAACATGGATGCCTGTTCTCTTAACTGCAGAGGAAAGACACAGATATCTCTGTTTATTCCCCCATGTTTCATCATGTAAGGTAACATCATATGAAACAGACATAAACACCAATAGTCTCATTTTTACTACAAGACAGTTATGAATGTATGTTCAGCTATTCAATATTGAGGAAACTATATCAATAATTTGTCTCTCAAGAGTTTTGATTATGACATCATCCTTAAATTGCAAGAGAAAAGGACAAGGAGGCAAGGATCCAAAGGCTCTTAGCCACCTGAACCCATTGGCTTTCAGCACCAAAGACACAAACTAAAGAAAGAATGCACCTTTTTGCATTTCATTTCATACAGAGGGTCTGGACCCTAAGCTATTGAGAAATAATTGCTTACTGGAGATGTGGACTCTGTTTCAGTTTTAAATTTTACCCAATCGCTATTCATGCTCTCCTGGGATAAATAGCAGAAAACGTGATCAAAGAACCAAAATAATAATTCCTTAAAACTTTCCGGAGTTTTACATAAATAGTCAAGGGACTGCCGCTTATTCATAAAATATTTTGACAAATACAATTTAAAGAATTGAATGAATACTTTTAATATTTAGTAATATCTGTGCGTGAATTATTTGATGCATAAAGTGATACATTTCATTTCTAAATCAGTATCAAATAGAATTTTTGGTAACAATTTTAGAAACTAATGTTCATTTATCTAACAATTAAATCGGTATGACAAGACGCATGATGCTGTATAACAAATCCTTTTGTAAAAAGCCTCAATTATTGCAATTCTTTTCTGTGTGTTCAGTCAAAGAAACCAAATTCTGCACAAGCCTCCACAAACCAGCAGAGATAAAAACAAACTCCTGGGTGGGTCAAAGGTGGACTCAAGCTTCCCACTTTTTTAGTGCGTTGTGCTCTTACAGACATCCTTCTGAAAGATTCAGCCATGACAACACTCTGACTCTCAGTCTCTGAGCTGAGGTCCCTCTGGATTTTCACAGAAGCTCCTTGTCAAGCATGACAAGCTGACAACTTTCAGATTTTCTATAAACCTTCGATCATGGCAAACTTGTTCTTGTCTTTCATTTTCAGTGTCTTGAGTTCATTTTTCTGAATTTAATGTGGTTTTACTCGGCTTGATTGAATTCTAACAAGCTGCTGGTTATTGGATACTTTTGTAGTCAGGTGAGAATCTACATTTTAATCTTTTGTTTGATCCTTTTTTTATTCAGTTTTACATTAAATTCTTCTTTAACGTAAGGATCTGAATTTGACCTTTTCCCACCTTCTGAGTTATTTGTTGGTGGCTCCAACGTGCCTGCCTCTTTTAATAAATCACAAAAATCTCTCCATCAAAAAATAAAAACATTAGCTTTCAATCGTAGGCATCCTGATGGCCATCTGTGTGAACAAAGTGCCGGCTTATGCTAACCGACATTTGGTCAGTAGTTTCCAGATAAAACTCCCTTCTCTGAAAAGTTCAAGTGGTCCGAAGGAATGTGGGGGCTGGACGATGGGAGGCTGTTGTGTGCAGGAGTCTAAGCTTACATGTGGTTTCATTGGGAACTCTGCCAGGCTCAGGGGCTGTTTTTTTTTTTTGGTGGCGGGGCAGTGGGGTGGGTTGAAGGGTCACGTTGCTCCAGAGGGGGAAAGTTCTGTTTTTCATTACATTAACCATTAGATCACATTTCTGCTCCGCCTCTCTGACTCTGCTGTGTTTCCTGAAATTTTCCTGTCAGTCAGCGATCCAGTCCTCCTCTGTATTGCACCACAAGTAAAGATAAAGGTGTAAGTGCCTGATTGTGTTTGACTAAAGGTGTAATAACTTTGTAGGAATATGTGGGCAGTGTAAGAAAAAAAAAAAAAACATTCCAGAATAGATTTCAGTTAATATGGGACACATGAATACTGCTGAAACTGACAATGCAGTTTTTACATAAAACAAAGAAGAGCCGATATATAGCAAATATGTTCATGTTTTTTCTTATAATTATCATGTTGAAACCATATACTTCAATGTATTTTGTGAGAATTTTTGTGTGAAAAAAATAATAGTAAAGTAGACGGACAATAATGTCTTTTTTATTTTGTCACAATGTTTTGTGCACATTTATACCCTCCAGGTTTTCCTACAGTATTGCCACCTGTGTAGCTCTATCTATTTTCCCAGCACAGTTAGTTTTCTACCCAGCATATTTTGAATTTAGGTCAAAAAGTTCCAGTTAAGTCTCATTCGACTGGAGCACCTCTCTCAATGAGTTTCTTATCTTAACAGCATGGCTTAGTGAACCGGGAACAAGATTTATTAAATGTTTTCTTTTTGCCACTCTTCAATATCTGCTGTTGTGTACATTTCCTAGTCATCTCATATCAACACATTCCCTTACCTGAGCTGTGGATCTCTGCAGCTCCACCAGAGTAACCATGATTTCTTTTTTTTTTTTGTCTGTTGCTTTTGCCTGCTCCTCTGCTTCTTGCAGTTTAGTTGGGCGGCTCCGCCTTGCTGTTGTGCCATTCTTCTCATTTTCATGGCTAAAACAGCACAGTTTGAGATTATCAAAATTTGGGATAAACGAAGCCTTCTACAAGCTTCTACATCATTTATTTATGACCTGTCTTTTTTTTTTGGTGGTTTCCTGGTCTTCACTAACTTTCTCTAATCTTGTAGTTCACCCATTTTTCCCTCTGTGCACCACCCACCGTCCCTTTACCAGTTCCAGTACCCGACCAAAACCCCTCATTGTCATTATTTGACAAATAATCAGATTTGGTTAAGTGCAAAACTGGCTTTAATGCCAAAAATGATCAAATGTTACAAGCCATGCAAGTCATACAAAGTGACATTCACTGTCCAGCCTGAGCTCCACTTAGCTCACCTTAGGGGTGACACCAAAGTGAAGCAAAGATTGTTGCTCAAGTTCTGCTTTTATCTGCTCCTCGTTCTGCACCTGCTCTAAGGGGGTGTTGGTCTGCCTTAATCAGCTTTTATTTATGTGTGACTGTCTTAAATGTTATGGTTATGTAAGCACGTGGACAGATAAAAGAGGCAGAGGAAAGACAAAGAACCATTTTTATCCACAACACTAACAAACATCTGAAGACCTCATAGAACAGCGAGGCATATTTGGTTTAATAGAAGTCAAAGCATATTTTTACTTTTAAAGTTTGCTGAATCCCACTAAAATATATGTAAAAAAAAAGTCAAGGGCTATTGATGCTCCTGCAGCAAACTGTAGGCACAGCTGCAATCACTTCAACCTAACCTTTATTTATGTTCACAGTGGAGGAACATAAAGATATTTAGAGAAAGGCATGCATGTAAAAGCTTTTGCAGCAAAGCTTACTGAAACGCTTTAGTGGCGTTACAACCTCTGTATTATTATTATTAAATCTACACGTGAAGTTACTTTTATTAAAATGGTAGAACTATGTTAGACACAATTTGTTGGAGACACTCGAGTTTTAAGTTCTTACAATATGGAAACGTTTAGGAGGGAAACATGATCTGTTTTGATACATTAGAGCCACAAACAGACAGTTGTCTTAAAGGAGGAGATAATTCACAGACACATAAAGGAAACAAACTTTATTTTTATTTATTTATTTATTTGTAATTCACGCAACAAGCTGCTTAAGGGGTTGCGTGAATTTTAGGATCCATGTGGCAAAAAAAACAGAAATCTCTGCTGAAAATTCAGACATCTTCAGCTTCAGCGCGCAGTTGTAAAATCCCGTCCACAATAAGCGCCTCTTTTGTCCCGCTCGCGGGGCCCCGGTGGTGGGTGGATAAGTGGAGTCACATGGTCACTTTTCCTTTTTCCCACACAAACACACCCACATCCTCCTCCACGCTGCCGCTCTTCTTCCTCACTCCTCGGCTGAGCACTGAGAGGATCGCAGCGGGCAGTCCCGCTCCGTCTGGATACTGTAAAGCAGCAGCGGCACAAGTTGCGCCTCGCAGGTTTTTTACTTTTTTTCCCCCGTCCACCCCAACACAATGAATCCGAATCGACCATAACAGCCGCGCTGTTCCGCTTGATCCCAGTCTGTGTTGGAGAAAGTCGACATCACGCCGTCCGGGAGGAGTTGGGAGGACTTTTTTTAGAGGTAATTATTAATTTAAAGAGTTCACCATTTGTCTTGTTTTCTTTAATTCCAGTTTCACTTTTATGTGCATCATCTTCTGTGTTGCTTTTTGGTTTAAATGCTTTAAAGTTGTCTGCATGGTCTGCTTTGTTGTAGTAACTTTTAAGCAGGCCTAATGTAAATGCAGTCTTCTATCCCCGGTAGCCCCACATCCAGGTGCAAACTGCTTTCAATATGAGCTCGTTTACAACAGGCCCTTACCTTTGTTTACCCTGCACCATTCTTTACAGTTTCCCTGAGTGGGGGGTTGCGTTTTTAAGCCTTTTTAAGCCATTTGGGGGTGAAAGAGTTCTTGGATCTATCTGCATCATTGGTCTTGTTGTGGAATTATAGTCGAAAGAGTTCCCTTCCATCATGTTCAAAGCATCTCTGACTAATACAGCTTTGCACAAATCTGCCTCAGTCACAAAACAATGTTCTGGTCTCTTTTGTCTATACGACTGTAATTACATGAGTCACCACTGCAGCCAGAACAGCTTCTTTCCCAGCAAAAATAACACCAGTTGCCTTGACAGCCTCAATCTGAATCTGAAGTTGAGGTGAGTCGATCTTCGTGTTTTTCAGAGAAAAGGAGATCACAGAGGAGGAGGAGGACAAGACATGAGTCTGGTTGAAGTGAGGCGAGCGGCCGGGGCCCTGACCCTGCCCCTGTCCGGCAGTGACTCCAAGGAGCAGCACTTGGACGGCGTGGGCGACAGCGACCCAGAGTCGCAGCGCAACCGGACCCTGTCGCCGGATCTGAGGCAGGACTTCAACATGATGGAGCAGAAGAAGAGGGTCACCCAGATCCTGCAGAGTCCAGTACGTAGAGTAGAGCTGCATGAGACTGCTTTCCTCCTACACAGAAGCTTTCACTGTGTATGAGTAATGAGCGGTGGTGTTAGAGCCAGAGAGGCAGTGAGATGCTTTCTTTTTCCATGTTTAAAAAACCTTCTGCATTTACAAATGTTATACAGTAAATAGCATGTTCTTTTTCTGTGAAATGCTGCCAAAAAGGTTTAACTTATGATACAGCTACACTGTAAAACATGAAAGAAGGTTCTGGAACAACCAGAATTGAGTTTTATAGAGAGAAGGAAGATGCAGCATCTCCTAACTTCCTCCACATGTTGCTGAAATCTGCTGGTCAGCTAACTTAAAAAAAAAGAAAAAATGCTAATACACTTGTTCAGCAGAAAGCTAAATTTGACTCCTTTAAGGTCTTTGTGGTTGCTAAAATCATTAGTAGTCTTGGCCTAAAATGAGAGGAGTGCCACCCATCATTCTTTTTAATGCAGCACTTTGAACTATAGCTAGCAGGATACCTGTTAAGTAGCCAAGGGCAGATTGTACCAGATTTAATATGCTGGCTAACTGGTTAATTTCAGCTTGTCCTGCAGGGTTTTCCGTACAATGGGGAAAACGGTAATATTTGGATTTAGATTTTTTTTTTCCATTTATGGAAAAGTGTCAAAAAGTGACTTTTGATGTTTATATGTCCATCATTCCTTTGTCTCTCCTTGCATCCCTTAATCAATCACTGTAGAGTTGCCATAAACTCACAGTTAAGTTTGTATTTAAACATTAAAAACAGGTTGAAGAAGAAGGAAGACTCTAGAAATGTAAATCAGGAAAAGTATGAAATTGTGGCATGAAAACTGCATAAGCCTCTGGGTAGCAAGACTCTGCTGTTTCTTAGAAGGAAATTAATAGACATTAAAAAGGGACGCATCTTGTAAGTGATATACCTTGAAAAGTTATGTATTTTTAAATTTAGATCTTTCTATTAGGTGTTAATTTTGCTTTATGCTAATGTGTTATCACAATAATATTGCATAAATATTTTACATAAAATGATGTTTTAATTTTTCACTTGTCCTATCACATTTCAGGCATACCATATGGAAAATCATGTTGCCTACAGGGATGAGATACTATCTACAACAATCAATATGCTAAAGTATTTTAGCAACAGCATTAGTACTTTTAGCTTTTCTGTTTTAAATTAAATGTTTATGTAATTTTATACATTTTTATCTAAACCTTTTGCATAAATACAGTAACATTATGGCATTCTTTTTCAATATTATAATTTTGTCATAACCTCATACCTACTTAGTTTCTACTTGTTGGATTATTGTCTTCAAAATCTTAACCTTTATCTACATTACTTATGTTTGTTCATTCATCATTAATTGTTAAATACTGCAATGATCATGTTACTGTGTGTCAAGTGTTTTGCTCTCTTAAGCCACCTCAGCTTTTGCACAAACTTGAAAAAGCTTGCTTCCTCCAAAGAGACACAGGAACAACTCATCTCAGCGACATCTTTTATTTATCCTTTCTTTTTCTTGTCTTCAGATGAATCTCATCGACAGCATATGAGCAAACGTGTTCACATGAGTAGGTCAAAGAGTAGGTTGAAAACCTACAAACAGACAGGAAAAATATTCAGTACAGATCACAACCAGTTAATTTTAACTTCAACTAATTAACTAGTTTCTCAAGTAATGATTTAATAATTTACTTGTAAGTTGACAGTGAATAAATAAATAAACTATATTCCAAATAGTGCAATTAATTTGTTTCCAAACACATGAAAAACATTGCATCAAACAAATCTATTTTGATCTTCTGAATGCAATTTGAATGATGTAAACTGTGAATAATGTCCATTCCTACCAGCGGTGTCATTGAGGAAGCTTTCAGTTGAGGCTCTTTGAAGAGAGATCATTGTAAGCACAGCTGTGCCAAGTTACCTTATAGATTTGCCTGCTGAGCTTGAGAAGTGAAAGGGATGGGTGCGCTTGATTCTTTGCGAGGTGCGTGCCAGTTTGGGTGGAAATGGTGAATACATTCAAAAGTGTACCATTTGCTGTTTTAACTTGACGTTGTGGTAAAACCACATCTCCTGACTGCTGTCTGCCTAATCTGTCATTACAATACTTCGGCCACTCTGTGTGACTTTCAGTATGTAGAGTTACCTCTATCATGTATAGACATCAAGACCAGCAAACCAATTATATAATCGGCATGCAATGCATGAATATCATGCCGACAGTGATATATTCTGATGAGACCCAATTTTTCTCTCTTGAATTTCTCTCTGTATTTTGATGAAATTCAGAAAGTCTTCCCAAACTGCTTCAGAAAGCATTTTTTCTGTACAGCTAAAAGCAGCACCGTCTAAAGCACCAGGAGGTGTAATGCACAAATTGCCAATGAAGTGCATAGAAATAAGACGAGCACACACTCCTCTTTCATTGCATAACAGGCATAACAAGTGTAACTCGTCACCATGGGAACTGTGGATGGATGGAGCAGAATACCAGAGCTCAGCTGTAGCCCACAGAAAAAAAAGAAAAAAAAAATATTTCTGTTTCAGGACTCACTGGCAAGTTCTTGATGCAAAAATTGATAGTCGGGTTTAATGTACACCCCTCTTCGTACCCTCTTTGCTTTTAATGAAGCCCCCTTTTCACAGCCTCACAAAGAGCCTTTTAATAAGCCTTTGGTGATTTGTGTACAGTGGTAATAAGGAGAGCCGCGTTCCCCGGACACATCCTCCGGAGACGCCGGAATGAGGTCAAGGTTGTGTTTGTCCCAGTTGTCAGGGTGACGCGAGATTTACAACAGTGTTTTTCCTCCTTCTCCTGCCTTGTTTACAGGTGTTCAAAGATGAGCTGGAGGGCCTGATTCAGGACCAGCTGACGAAGGGCAACAACCCCTCTGGTCTTCTGGCTCTCAGGCAAATTGCTGACCTGGTCATGGCCAGCACCGTGGGAGGAGCTGGCCCTTTGACTTCACCCATCAGTGAGTGGCTGTGTTTGCAAAAGAGTCTGTCCTCGTCCCTGTGAGCCCAGATGAATCTAAGCGCGCTACATGTGTACAAGCGTGTTCTGCACCCTGATTAACCTCATTGTTGGAGGGTAAATTCTCAGACTCTTGTGACGCTCGACAACCCTGAAACTGCAGAAGAGGCACAAAGTTGTTGACAACGTCCTTCATTGTGTGCGTTTCTCATGACCACTCTTGGTAAAGAATTATAGCAGTTTGCAGTGGTAATTATGTTAGTGTGACGGTTTGCCTCAGGGGAGTTTTTGGGGAGGTCATGGAGAAGTTATAAACATTTGGATCATGCCATGAAGGAAGTGGCTGTGAAACTGCTTATGCAAACCTTTCTTTCAAAAAGCCAGAGTGGCTGTAAAAGAAGGCCGAGTTCTGTATCATTATATGTCCTTATATGGAGGTAAAGGCCAAAAATATCCTTCGGTTTCACATTGGGAATTGTGAGACCTTTTTTAGCCTTGGAGTTGCATTCAGCCATGGAGACTCCAGTTTCCTGTTTGTAGGAAGCTGCATATACAATAAAAGCAAACCCTGCAACTGGAACTCAGTTACATGGTTTCTATGCCATCTGGCCAAGAATGGAAAAGGAAGATTTGCTTTGTTTTGTTAAATTGAGTGTATAAACTAATATAGACCATGAAGAAGAATTTATTTTACCAGACCTTATTTGCATCCATCCATCCATCCATCCATCCACCCACCCACCCACCCATCTATCCATCCATCCATCCATCCATCCATCCAAAGAAAATGTGAAAAATATGGACTTGAAAACTAACATTACAACAAGTAACTTTTCAGTAAGATAAAGGAGCTTGTCTTAAATCACTAATTCCTTAATATTGATGAAAAAGTACAAGTTCCACTGGCAAACTATTTCACCCTGAAGTTTGGGGTTTTTGACACGTGACATTGTGTCGGAAACGCAGATGTAAACTCTGATTCGCATCATTGAATCGGAACAATGCACTGAAGCTGTTATGTCTCGCTGCAGGCTTTGGGATGGTGCCTCCAGTAAACGACCTGTACAGCATAGAGTCTCCGTCCTTTGCCAAAGGAGAGAAGCAGAGCCGCTGCAAACTGGCCACCCTCTACAGGCTTGTTGATCTCTTCAGCTGGGCTCGTTTTACAAGCTCCTACATCACTGTGAGCACAACTTCACTGTCACGCTTCGGTGGATGGCTGCTTATTTATGCAGTGGTTTGCATTTCTGTCATTGTGACCTCTTTAACAATCTATAGAGGGAATCCCTCTTTAATTTCAGAAAGCATAAATGATAAATGGTGTAGATATCTGAGATCTTGAAGTAGAAACGGCTTTGAGAAGCCAAGTCACATTTCTGTCTTTGTATAGAGTTATACTTCACTGTCATCAATGCAAATCGGCTTTTATATGTTGGCCAGAGTGAATCTTCTTTCACATGGTTGGAAGTGTTGATATGCAGCTTTGCAGCTGGTTATTGTTGGCCGAGGAGAGAGCTTATAAATCTCTCTGTATCTCAGGTGCGTGTCAGCAAAGAGCAGGACCATGTTCTCATCAGTCCACGAGGCCTGTCATTCACTGAGGTGACAGCAGCAAATTTGGTAAGAACAACACCCGAGCAAGATGTCACTAACTGAATATTGTTAGTACCGGTGTTACAATGCTTTCAGCTGCTGATCTTGTTTTCCATCTTTTGCCCAAATTCACTGAAACATCAACATTTGCTATGAATTCATTCAGTGCGAAAACTGGATGATTGTTTTTAATTAGGAATATCGAGACAACAATCTAACTTTGTTGTTGTTGGCATGCAGTTTTTTTCACTTTCTGTGTTCTCATATAAGTATGATGTATTAGACGTTTTTCCAAAATCATTTAAATTACATTTTATATTTTAGTTTCTGTAGCGTTTAGAGGTGCAGAAAAATCAGCTGGCAGGTAAAATCAGACTGGCTTTTGCTTGACTTTCTATCACAGAAAGCACCACTTTTAAGAGGCATCACATCACTCTAACCACAACATTCATCATTGTGGAAGAAGCCACTGCAAGAAGGTGTTACTGTGGAAGAAGACTTAAAGTTCACTATTTTTAGTATCAGTGAGGCGTTTTAGAAGAAATCAGATGAAGCCAAAAGGCTCTATTTCTGAAGAGATATGCTGGCTGTTCTTGAAAACAACATAACTTTCTATCTTGTTTTATTTTGCTAAGGTCTATTCATTTAAATATATATATACATACATATAGGAGGATTTGCCAAGGATTTACAGATCCCTTCCTAACCCAATTCAAAAAAACATCCAAATGCTAAGATGAATTTGAAATGGGAAAAAAACTGGGCAGCACAATGATGTAGTGGTTAGCACTGCAACTTCACAGAGAGGATGTGTCAGATCTTTGCTGTGTGGAGTTTGCATGTTCTCCCTGTGCTTGCGTGGGTTTTCTCCGGGTGCTCCAGTTATCCCTCACATCACCTTAAACATGTAGGTTAGATCAATTGGTTAATGTAAATTGCCCCCAAAAGAGTTCAAGAAACCAAAATAATTGCTCTAAAAAATAGCCCATTTCCCTTCGCTTTTCTAGTGGTTGATGGCACAACAACATATATCTTAATATTTATAGCATTGTATTAATTTAAGAATTAAAATGAATGGTTTTGTTTATTTTCTCACTGTTCTTGTATTTTTATGGTTTGTCCTTTACTGTACCTTTTCTATTCACTTTTTATGTTAAATTGCACTTTTTCATAGTGAAATGTAGCTTGTTGTACTGTGTTTAAATCCATATTTTAAAAAAGATTAACAAAAGGATCATGTAGTGGCTCTTTTTATTTTAGGGCGACTGTGGCTTTGTGGATAAAGTGATCGTCTTGTGATCAGAAGGTTGTAAGTTCGATTTCAGCTTCCTCCTGCCACGTGTTGAGGTGCCCCTGGGCAGGGCACTCAACCCCGGTTACCTACCGAACTGCATATCGATGTAAATGTGTGTGTGAGGGTGACTGTAGTATGAAGTTCTTTGAGTGGTCAAAATGATTAGCAAGGCACTACATAACTTCAGTCCATTTATCATTTTTTCATTTGAAAAGCCCTGTGTTTTTTTTTATATATACCAAACAAAAAAAGCTGATTTAACAAGTTTGGACTTCTTCAAGGTCCAGGGTGTTAAATTAAGATTAGAATTACATCTGTACATATTATTAGATGATAATTGTAATTATAATGTAATACTCTGGACCCTGTAGAAGCCCAAACTTATTATATCTGGTTTGTTTGTTGTAAGAAAAAAAAACAGGTTTTACCAAAACTAAAAGGAACTGTGTGATCTTTCTGTTAGTCTTTATTTACAATAACGGATTCAAGATAGTATAACAAACTTAACAAAATAAGTGCAATTTAACATAAAAACCTGAGTAGAAAAGGTAAAAAAAAGAACAATTCATGAAAGTACTAAAACAGAGAACTTAATCAGAAATCATTACTATTACAGGAAGAAAATCAATTCTTAAACGAATACATTGCTATAAATATTAAGCTTATGTATCCACCACCAGGTGTGCAAAAGTCTTAGATTTGGATGATTCACCAAATAGAAAAAAGTCCCTGTCCTAACACAATTCAAAAGACTTTTAGTCACATTCAAACAAAACACATATTGATTTTTCCTCTTAAGGGAAAAATTAAATAAGGCATTTAAATAAATTTCACCTGGGTGTGCCGCATGGCGCAGAAGGTACAGCGTGCGCAACATCTGCAGCAGCTGTAGACCTCAACACAGTTATCTTGGGTTCAATTCCTAGTCTTGGGCAATCTGCTGCATGTCATTCCCTTCTCTTTCCTCCCAATTTCCTGTTCAACTACTGCTGAATAAAGGTCCATTCTAAAGAAATTAAAATACAAAAGAGAAACATAGGCACTGGCATCAATCAGTGACTTCAATAATTGAAATTCTTTCTCCAGCTTGAACTATTTGTCTTACATGCAAAACTCTTGTCAGAAAATTCATCACCTTGAACAATAAATCACCATCTAGCAGGTGAATAAACACCTGATTAGGAAAGATGTTTGTCACAGATTTGATATTATGTATGGGCTTGTTTTTTTTTTTGCTGTTTTTTTTTAATGTTTCAATACTGCTATTACTTTCATAGCAGTATTGACTAGTGCTACTTAGAAAGTATTAGTCTCTCAGCTAATATTGATCTTTTAACTGTAGTTTGTTTTTCTTTTGCATCACATGTAGGTAAAAGTGAACATAGTGGGTGACGTTGTGGACCAGGGTTCCACTGACCTGGGCCCTGACCATTTTGGATTCGCTCCTCATGCTGCCATTTACTCGATGCGCCCCGATGTGAAATGCATCATCCATATACACACCTCAGCTACAGCTGCTGTAAGTATGCCCCGGTCATATTTTAATTGAGTTTTTGTTTTTTATCTCTACATAAAAGCTGCTGCTTTACAGCTGAAAAACATGATCAAGTGAAAAGCAGCCTGTCACATGCCTGGTTGGTTCAGGTACAGAGCCCCTGTAATGTATTTTTACCATCTCTTTTGAAGCCTCGCCGTAAATTGCAGAGCACACTGCAAGCATCGCTATAAAACTCTGTTTTTATTTGTGCCCAAAAGCAAAAAAAGAAAAGAAAAAAAAAACAGTGCTTCTGTTGAAGACGCTCGTGCATCACAGTCTCGCTTGTTTTCATCCCACGCTAACAGGTGTCCTCGATGAAATGTGGAATCCTGCCCATTTCCCAGGAGGCTTTGCTGCTGGGAGACGTGAGCTGCTTCGGTTACCATGGCTGCCTGGATAATAAAGAGGAGAAGGTGGAGTTTCAGAAAGCGCTGGGCCCGACTGCCAAGGTACCGCCAAACTGAAGCACCTCATTAACAGCTTGCTCACATTAACATGAGGCAGGCTTATTATATCATAATGTTTCACACACAAGGGAGTCTATGAATGTTTTGTTGAACCGGCTTAATCATAGCCATACGTGCCACTAGGCACGGCTTAATTATTATAGTGTATGCATAGTTTCTAAAAAGATAGTCTCAAATCTTTTCAGAGATGTTCCACTATAAATTTCTTTTTTAAAGAGCATAGTATATGGCTGGTTATTGGACTGAAAGAGGGCTTGAGCAATAAATTTTAATGTTTAAAAATACATACAAAAACACATGGAGTCATGGTATAAAACCTACGAGAGTACTTCTAAAATGCAGCAAATATGAATATTGCCAGTAATCCTTGCTGACCTAAAACATGTACAGTTTTGTTTTGATGCTTACTAGTTAGAAAAAAGCATTATATGCTACATTGTGAACCATTGTGTATAGGAACTATGCACAACATCTTAGTCGTGCCAAACACATCATTAGAGATTTAAAGTAATTAAGAGGAGAACACAACCTATTTTGAAACATGATGAAATATAAAAGTTTGCTCTCATAGCTGAGTATTATGTCCTTCCATTGCATGTTACACCTATACGATGCTATTTCATACCCATTTCCGTAAACCATTTAGTGTTAGCTTATTTCTCTTTGTGTTTTAAGTATTTTTCATGAATTATGGAATGAAGTGTTCAGATAACTTCGTGCATATTGTTTTATGAAAACATTTTATGGTTGGTGTTTACTCTTTCAGTGTTTGTAGTTGCTGCCAACCCCTGAAACAGCGACCTTGCAGATTTTGCTGCCAGTGCATAAGGCTTCCCACCCTCTGAAGGCACAACATGCATCTGCAAAGCAGTCCATAGAAACTTAGTGGTTTTACTAAAACTTCACAGCTGAGAACAGAGCTCAAGTTTCGTTTTCTTTCGGAACTAATAGATTTATTCTAGCCCGGGTAGAATATTGAGCAATTTTGCTCACCAGCTTCAAATTATCAAAGCTTATCCTGTTTTTCTTTGTTTTGTTTTGGTTTTGTTTTTTTAATTCAGACAGAAAAACTAGATCACATACCATGATCCTGTGATGTGTTTTTCAGGTGATGCTTCTGAGAAACCACGGGCTGCTCGCCTTGGGAGAAACAGTGGAAGAAGCTTTTCATTACGTGTACCATTCACAGCAAGCCTGTGAAATCCAGGTACGCAAATGATACTCTTCATTGGTTTCCCTGTGCTGCACCATTCGGCTCATTTCAACCCGCGTGTCCCTGTACTCACACTTGCCACCGCCTAAGGTAGCCGAGTTATTGTTAATCATATGTTGATTAATGAGTCAGAAGGATGAGATAAAGCCAGCGCCTAAAATAGACGCGCAGCAGATGATGTCTGGCATGCAGGATTTCCAAGCAAATCTAAGTCAAATATGAACTGGATGAGGCTGTTCTTGGGTTGGATTTTTTTTTTGTGTGTTCTGGTCACAAATTTGCAGTCAGGGCGCCTACACAGTCTAGGAAGTCTGAAAATGTGTAGAATTAGACCTCTGTGTTCTCCAGATTTGGATAGATATAGAAAAGAAAAGAAGAGGATGGAAAAAATATAGCATTTGCAGACTTTATTCCATTTTCTTTTTCTTAACTCTCTTCATCTCTTTGGTCTCTTTGTTTCCTGCCTACATTTTTTTGTGATCTTACTTCCTGGCTTCTTTTCCTTTTGTCTAGCCTTTCTTGTGTTGTGCCTTACGTCCTCCTGTTCTTTTTTTTCTTTCTTGTGTTCTTCCTTTTCTCTCTCCTGTCCTTTTGTTCCTACTTTTTTCACTCCTTTTTTCTTTCTCTCTCCTTCTTATGTCATGTATAATTTCCTTTTGTCTGTTCTTTCTTCTTGATGTTTGTTATTTTTTTCATTTCCTTCTTTAATTCCTTCTTACTTCTTACTCCTTCCTTGTGCTGTACATTTCTTCCCTTCATGTGTTCTTCCGTCCTTCCTTTATATACAGTAGAATAATAGTATCTCCAAGTTGCTTTCATGGTGCTGTTTTTGAAGTGCGTTTTATTGTACACATGAGGAAAATTATAACTTCACGCAGTGATAATTTAGCTTTTAACACTCTGCAAACACATATTTGACGCCTTTGTTTAGGTGAATTCTCTGAGGTGTTCGGGCACCGTGGACGACCTTGTCCTTCTGGACAGGGACAAGTTTAAGCCCCGCACCCAGGGAGTGGCTGCCGCCGGGGTCGTCATTAACAACGAGGTCAAGTGGAAGGTGGGCGAGGCCAAGTTCGAGTCCCTCATGAGGATGCTGGACAACCTGGTGAGTGAACCCTCACCTCACCTTCCCAGAGGAAGCGCCTGATTAGAGAACACAATGAAAAGACTACATGTGTTTGTTAATGTAATATTTTGTGTAAATTAATCATATTGTTATGTGATTGTATTCCCATTCCCCTCATGGAGCGTGTTTGTATTTTTAAGTCGTTGAGAGCAGTGAGTCGTTTCCAGCGGTTTTAAAAAATTTTTTTTTTACCTCTCTAAGGATTTCTGTGGGCTGATTGCTGCTGCTGTCATTGCACCCGCTCTGATAATAAAAAGCATCCGGCTCGCTCTGTGGACAGACGAGATGTCAGGCTGTAAATCTGAGTGGACTTCTCGCTAACAGCTGCTGCAGCTGCGTTAACTCTGTGGAGTCATTACCCGCCCGTCCACTTGATCACAGCTTTTCAGACGGGAAGGAACGCTGTGGGCAGCTAGGAGAACCACAGACCACACAATTGCTTATTGGAAGAGCTGTATTTCAACTAGTTTATATTTGGCATTTCTTCAAAGGCTTTTAGGGGCTACCACGTGAAAATACAAGTTCATTAAGCCTAACTGGTGGTCTGACCTTTTAAACCAGAAGGGGAAGTGGGCTAGTTGTGTGGGAAATGAATCATAAGCAATAGGCCCTTGCAGAAAGAATAACAAATTAGGCTGAGTGCATTAGTTTTCTGAACTAAGAAAAGAAACTGAGACGGGTCAGAATTTCAGATGGGATTTATGATCTCTGGTTTTTAAAAACCAAATATTAAGAAGTACAAAGAACGACGTTGAAGCCATCAACTGCTATCCCTAATTATTATCATGGATAACATACTTGATGGCTTAGACAGCCTTTAGTGACCTTATGTTAGTGATTAGCATGGTTAGCATTAGGAGTCTTTGTGTGTATTCTGTAGACAGAATGTAGATTGTTACTTTAAATGTGATACTTTCAAAATGCTGGCAACTTTTCCAAATCTAGCCTGTTCCATTACAGACAGAAGTGAAATTCTCATTTTATTCCATTCTGCCTTTCTATTATCTGCTGTTTGTCTTGCTCTCTCATACTCCGAATGAACACACTAAGGATGGGCAGTTGTCACTAAATTTATAATTACTAAAAGATAAATTTATCTTGATACAGATTAGAATTCATTGTGAGCTCAGTAATCTCTGATGATGCTTGCAAACCCCAGAAACGGGCGCTATGATTGGAATTATTACTATTTCCTTTTTCAGAACAACTTCTTTCACTGTTTTACTGTTTCAGTTACATGTACGAAAATTGGCATTTTGTAATGCCCTTTTTAATAATCAATATCAGGATTTTGATTAGTATATGTTCCTTTTTTTGTAGGGATGGTGCACAAACAAACTCAATCTAAACATTTTAATTAATACTCTGCTTTTGATGTGTTAACAAACTGAAAAAGGTTTGCTCTTCTCGTTCATAGACTTGGCAAATCTATAAAAAATGTTTGTTTATGTTTTGGTCTGTTTAAATATTTAAAAGCTAAATGGAAATGGATGTTTTGGGGCCTGTGGATTGTTTGCATTTAAAATATTTTTGAGTGCAGCTCTCATGCCTGGGTAATGTAAATTGTTCCATTTTCACATCACAATTTAGTCATTTGTTGTCCCCTCTGCACGCCACCTGATAGGGATACAGAACAGGCTACTCTTATCGGAACCCCATCGTCCGGGAGAAGCCCCGTTCCAAGAACGACGTGGAAATCCCCGCCACGGTTTCGGCGGTGCCGTCGGACGATAGTGACCCAGGTCTGTGCAGCCCCTTTAAGTTCATGGCACAGAAACAGCAGAGGGAGAGAACCAGGTGGCTCACCTCGCCTCACAGCTACCTGAAGGTCAACGTTCCTGAACAGTCACCCAGCGGGGATGTCAGCCCCAGGACCAAAATCATGGTATGCTGATTTTAAAAGCTCCACCCGTCATAAGAAATTGAGTCATTCACAGTGATGGCCTCTGCTTCTGGCTGCAGAAACAAACTGTGCTCAGTACATTTTCTTTTTATGTAAGCCTGCCCTCTTGTGGTTTTTTTGGAAGAAAGCATGCGTTAGATGTGGTTGTTACTTTAATTTTTCTAATGAATCTGCTTTGAATTATTTTCAGTGGATGAAGTCGTCACAGCCAGGCAACAGCGTGGGGACCCCGATAAAAATTGAGGACCCTAACCAGTTTGTCCCACTTAACACAAATCCCACAGAGGTGTTGGATAAGAGGAACCGGGTCAGTTTTCACTGCACAACGAAATTTCTGTCTCAGTTTCAGGATATCACTTTCAAAATAACAACCTGACATGTTATTTAAACAATTACTGATCATCAATATCAGGTAATCTGACTACTAAACACAATATGTAGTTATTTTCATTGTTTAGCGTAAACAGTAAGCAAACAACTAGTCAAAAAATGTTTAAGCTTTTGTACAGATACTTGGACAAGCAACTAAATAAAGCAGGGGTGGGTTCTTTACTTTTTATTTAAACATAATTTTTTTTAATTAAATTATAAACAAAATGAAAAATTTCAATACCAGCAAATAAAAACACCTAACTATGAATTGTATTTTAACACTAATATGAATATATGTGATGTCTATTTACTTTTATAAGAATAACTTTTTAGACTTAAAAAAAATCTATAAATCATATACATTTTTATGTGAACATAGGAAGTAAAAAGATAAATAAAAGAAGCATCCTAACACATTGAAAAGAATGCAAACATACAAAAATTAATATGCGGTACATTTGTTTTCCTTTGACATTCTGATATAATTGCTGTTCTGAACAGTGAACTGTTCATATAAAACAGATTAGCTCAAACTAACACATAATCCACATGGTCGATTTTCAAACACAATAATTCATCAGTCTCTAATCCTGATTTTGGCAGACCAGGTTTTTCAGCTAAATCAACAAACTGCCTCATTAGAGTAGCATTGGAAAGAAGACAAGCCAAACAATGACTTAAGACTCATAGTGGTTCTCTAAGACTTCTCTATCCCAAATAAAACGAGAGAGAAAAAGAGAAATGTCAGCCGATTCTATCGCTAGGAAAAGGGAAGTTTGGTTACAGAATCTCACTTCTTGAGTGAATAGAGTCTGGAGAGCTTTTTATTTTGAACTTCACAAGAAGTAACTAACACAAATTCACTCAGTATGACTGCAATACTTCATATTAACTAGAATGCATTTTGGTGCCTATAGCACTTAGAAAGTAATTCAAAATATCCTTTGTTTTGGATTATTATATTAACTAGGTATCCTACATTTGATCCATAGTTTGTGAGCTGAATAAAACATGAATATTAACAGATATTTTTCTTAACTTTTAAATATTACAAACATCTGTATGACATAAAACATATTTATCCCAAGTATCTAAAAGGATCTTTGTTGAGTTGACGAATCCACTTAGTACACAGCTTTAAGTTCCTGCTCTCTAACGTAAAACCTTTGTTTTTACCGGTGGTGTATTGTTCTAAAATCCTGTCAAAAATGTTTGTATACACATATTTTTTTTAAATATGTTTTTTTTTTTCAGATAAAGGAACAACACAGGGGTGATCAGATGACTCCAGGACCAAAATCTCAATTACTGGCAGGCATTGTAGTGGACACCAAACCAGGACCAGTGAGTATATGCACATGTGATGTTAAGAGTTCAGTACCTGTAACTGCAGTTTACTAGTTTTTGACCTTTCCTTATGCATGTTGAACATAACTTTATGGAAACATGTAGTTCTATCCAACATAGTTCATTAGAATACAATATTCCTTTCATTTTGCTTAAAACAGGAAACAAATATTTAGTAGTGAGGATGATTCATCCATTCATTTTTCGCATTTTTTTGCTAAAGATAAAATTTTAAATGTTTGAAAGTCTCCATTAATAATATTGAGAAAATAAACGACCACATTCTTTTTAGTTAAAGTGTTGTCTGTCTCTCTGAGCGTTATTCATCTGCTATTGACATGACTTTTTCTGGTCAAATGAGTGTTTGCTATTATTAGCTATTGTCATGAGCCATCGATGTGAAGGTATGTGCTTAAAGACATCCTTTTTCTTTACGCAGTGGTGTCTTTCAGCCTTTAAATAAAGGCTTTAAGACATCTTTAGCTTAACCTTAATCTAAGGTTCTCTTAAGGAGAACCTTAAATTAAGATAAGCGTTTAAATCTCAACATCAATCTAAACGTGGACTAAAGTATTCTGCACTGATCGTATATTCCTTGAAATACAGTTTCTGATGCATGGAAGATTTACTTGGTTTGCATATATGAAAAAATGGGGAGTGTTTCCCCAAAATCATTGCTAGTGTCATCTCATTTCATGAACCCAGTATTGTTTACAGTCTTGTCTCGTAAAATTAATTAATCTCTAAAGTCCTATAAGTAAAACTGGAGTAAGAAATGGATAAACCTCGAAATAAGGTGAAATTACTGAGTCTTTGCCTTTTTCCGAGCTCTTCACACAATAGTTGTGCACAGTGACCAGGCTAACTGTTATTAGCATTCTAAGATAATAACAATGTATTTATTAGCCTTTTGTCTACTGCTACTGGTTGACCAAAACTATTATGTGTACAATTTTATGAAATCCAAACCACACCAGATTTCACTGCATTGGATTTTGATGTCTGCTTTGTGAGAAATGTGTAACTTTTAACAAAATACGTACCAGTGGCACAAATATATAACTTAAATGCTTTTTCCAAACAGTAGCTGTAACATGTTGGCTTAAATCAAAAATACAGTAGCCTACCAGAAAAAAATCATTGATTATTCTCTTCATATTCCTCCTTCACGAAACCACTGAAGTCGTCTTCTTCTGTGTCGGAATTGAACAGCCTCTCCCACACATCCTCAACCTCGCTTTCCATTTCGATTTCATCTTGAGACAAATTCACTTTTCGCTTGTCCCGTCGTCTTAATCACCCCTTCATCAGTCCAGAAACCTGTTGGTGACAAGTCTCATATTAACCACATCACAGCTGTTCACAGTATGTGAAAAAAAAGTAGCAGCTTATAAGTCCAGAAATTACGGTAATAAAATTTGACTTCTCTTTCCTCCAGGCTTTCATCATTGAAGATGAGGCGCTGACCCGCACTCTTCCTCCCAACCCCTTCCATGATCTCACCGAGAAGGAGCTGGAAGAATATAAGAGCCTGGTAGAAAGAAAGCAGCAAGGCCAAGAAGGTATTATTGTTGTTGTTGCTGTTGTTATTATTATTATTACTGTTATTATTATTATTATTATTAGTAGTAGTAGTAGTACTGTCATTACAGTGATCAGATTGTGTCTAACCCCTGGCAGAGCAAAAGGGAACACTGTCTGATTTTCAGATCTTTCTGAAGGTAGATAAGATTGGTTTTATATGTAAATATCGGCCGATACTCAACCGCCCAAAATGTAGGAAATCGGGGCTGATCGGTTCACCGCCGCTACTGCCAATAAAACACAAGTTTCACTGGAGGGTGTCACTGTCTCTGTGTGACCCAGCTATAATATATTTCTGTAATATAACTATTTTTATTGGGTTTAAGTAATATAACCTTTTTTTTTTCTTAGGACCTAAATTATGAGTTTTTATTAGCAGAAAGCGCTAACTATCAAAATGAGCAGAAATCTACATAACAAACTGAATCACTAAATACATTATTTCTTAATTAATATTATAGTATATTGAGATGATATTGTAATACATTGTAATACATGCTGTATATAGCAGTTAGGTTATTAGATTGTTTTCCAGGCAGTTCATTAGTCCATCCCAGAGTTGGATCATTTCTGCCTGAGGAAATGTTAAGGCAAGATGAGCAGAACCTTGAAGTTTCCTCCAAACAAGCGTTGGGACACCCAGCTGTCAGCCTGTGCTCAGCGCTGTTCAGTCAGCTCACAGGACGATGAGGGATGAGCAGCAAAGACTTCAATCTTGTCTAACCCTTCATGTCTCGGTTGTTACTGCAGGCAGGAATGAAATGTGCGTGCAGGAGAAGAATGTGTTCACAACTGTGTCACCTTTATTTTCCTTAATAACGTGTCATTTCTGAAACATGTCAACTTTATCAGATCTAGGCAGCTTGTTTAATAAGCTTCTTGTGTCATTTTGGTTTGTGTGTTGTTGATGCTAACAGCATCTGAGCAAGTATCAGACGAAGGAAAGGATGGACCGTTGGATGGATTTTTTTATGATTTCATGTCTTTTGTAGAGGATGAAGATGCAACTGATGCTGATGAGATGACCACATTCGATGGGTCTACTATCTCCCTGTCACTTTCTCCGATAATGACACCGGCTAAACAAGGTAACCAGAAAATCAGTTGCCTTCAAAATGATTCATACTCCTTGGATATTTTCACACTTCAACATAATAGGATCATATGTGATTGAAAGTAGAACGTAGCTTTGAAGTAAAATGGAAAAGTCCTGGGCGTGCCGTGGTGGCGTAGTGGTTAGCGCGACCCATATTTGGAGGCCTTGAGTCCTCGATGTGGCCGTCGTGGGTTCGACTCCCGGACCCGACGATATTTGCCGCATGTCTTCCCCCCTCTCCTTCCCCGTTTCCTGTCAGCTCACTGTCATATAAGGGACACTAGAGCCCACAAAAGACCCCCTGGAGGGGTAAAAAAAAAAAAAAAAGGAAAAGTCCTAATAAGCACAAATCAGAACCCCTCCCCCCGCCGCTTACTCTGATCCCACAATATGTAATCTATCTATCTATCTATCTATCTATCTATCTATCTTTCTTTCTTTCTTTCTTTACTTTAAAATGTGATGAAGTCCAAGGAGTAGGAATCCCTTTGTAAGTCACAGTATAACAAATTGATGGTTTAGCTCGTGATTAAATGTCTCTTCTGAAGGAGCTTTCTGCAGCTCGTCTCTGACTCAGTCTTATGTGTCGACAGATTCAATACCCAATGGTAAGGACCACTTGTCTGAGCTGGAGGAGGA
The DNA here is from genome assembly GCF_001444195.1 of Xiphophorus couchianus. Taxonomy (NCBI): domain Eukaryota; kingdom Metazoa; phylum Chordata; class Actinopteri; order Cyprinodontiformes; family Poeciliidae; genus Xiphophorus; species Xiphophorus couchianus. The sequence continues at coordinate 8,854,230 of NC_040249.1, read as the reverse complement.
TCTGAGCATCGAGGTATCCAAGCTGAGCGTGAGCACTTCAGAAACTGTGGAAATCTCCATAACAACGAGGGAGAAGACGGAGGAGGCCCAGACCCCAGAGAGCCAGACCAAGTCCCCCAAGAAAAAGAAAAACAAGTTCCGCACTCCCTCATTCCTAAAAAAGAGTAAGAAAAAGAAGGAGGAGAAGGAAAAGACAGAAGCTTGAGTTTTTACATGAGGGGAAAAGCATGAAATGAAAGCCTTATTTTCGTTGTGTTGAAGGGAAGTCAAATAAGAGAAACGGTCTGATAGGAGAGCCTTCTGTATGTTTCCCCTTATTCACAGCAATCTTTCCAAGTTCTTTCAATATTTTTTTTAATTTGTGACTAACCACTGAGAGCTTCAAATGGAAAAAATCAGATCAAGAGTGAATGCAAAACGACATTCCTGTACTTCTTACCCATATTTATAATGGGCTGTCATCTGTATCATAAAGTAGTTCATACAATGAAACATCAAGGTGGAATCCTTAAACGGTTGTGTTTTTCTTATTATTGCACAAGTTGTTGAATGTATTCGACAATCTAGGATTTTCTAAAACACGTTAGTTAACAGTAATAGAAGTAGTTTTAAGAGTGGCTGAAAAGTTTAAAGTTATAACGATGTTTAGCCTTATAAACAGTATGATTTCTATTTGAGCTTTGAATCTAATCATAGTTATATTTACATGTAATAATATATGTGGGTCTATATGACATCTATAACAGTATAGTGTTTGGTAGTAAATGATTTGATAGCCTTTATATACTCACACACTAAAACATGCTGTGATAAATGGGACGGTATCAATCCATGTTGTTTCCTACACGTGTTCAGACGTTTGCTGCTTTTATGGTATTTGGATGAGGAATCGAACTGTGACTAATAGAGAAAACTGATTAAGCGACTGTTTATGAATTTGACTTTTACTAATAGCTACTTTTTTTATTATGGGATGACAATTATGTAAGTGCCAAGTGTGAATTGCAGCAAGTGGATTTGAGGACTTGGTTTTGTTTGTTAAACTTGTCAGTAAAGGTGTCGGGCTATAAAGCTTTTCTTGCTCACTTTTGGAGTTTTCCATGAAGTACAATGGAGGATTGTACATTTTTAACCCAGTCAATAATGTGAATGATTAGTTTGAACCCAAAGGGAGTGAACTTTTTTGTAAATAGTTTTGTTTTTGTGCAGTTCCTTTGTTATGCTGAGCCAAATGGAAATGACTCTTTAAAAACGTGACAGAACAATCTAATATCGATATTTTAACACTCCCTGAATCACAATGTAGTTTTACTTACTTTGATTAAGCTCCATAATTTTTTTGCGTTTACATTTGTATTGCTAGTGTGTGCTTGTGTTTCCCCTTTTGTTTACGTTGCTCTTTGTATTGCCTTATTTCAGTGTTGGCCTTTTTAATACTGCCTTCTAGCTGAATAAAACATTTCTTCCGTACGTTGTTCTCACGTCTTATAATTTTTTAAGAAGACATGCAACTCATTTTTTAAATCCAAAATCCACTAACATGCAGAAAAGAAAAATATTTAATTAGAATTTTTTTGGCTAGACAAAATTACATTTCCCATTTAAAATAAAGCTTTTCTCAACAATCCTCCCTTCTTAAAATGCACTAAACTCTCCCCCCACCCATCAGAAAACAACTCATTCATTCCGTTTGGTGATAATTACCCACGTGAAGCTGCATAATCAGCCTTCAGCCATGATATGAATGAGCGTTGTCATGGTAAACCCCGAGTGTGGGGGCTGTGAAGACAAAAGAGGGGATTTGGTGTCTCCAACAGGTGTTCGTGGTGGGGGAAGTGACGGGATCTGCACCTTCACGACCCCCTTGAACCACACACACATATTTCTCCATAAAACACATGGAGAGGAAGATTAGTATTTTTTTTCTGTTAATTAAGGCGGTAAAAGCATCTTTTGGTATATTAGATTTTTACCATTTTTGTGCTTGACCACCATCAGACTCCATATTTGCTAAATGTGCATGTGGAGAACAAAGCTCAGTTTGGTTTCTGCCCTGCATGCGGCAGGCTGCAGAGGGTAAAGAGCAGGTGACAAATGTCTGACCTGTAGCAGCGTTGAACTCTGACCTCTGGACAAAGGGTCTCTATTGTTGAGAAACAACTATAGAATCAACAGACCACCAGTAAGCTTGAACATAGGTTGAACCTTTTACATTTTTTCACATTGAACTACAAACTTTAATGTATTCCACTGGAATATTATTTGACAGACCAACACACAGAAAATTATACTTTTACAAACATTTTTCAACAAAATAGTACTTGGAAAGCATTTGTAATAACTTGACATTAATCAAGCTGTTTTATGAAGGTGCTGAGATTTGAAAGAGAAAATTAAAGCATCATTGAGACAAAGAACTAAAGTTAAAGAAGACAACAGTTTCCCAAATGTTGAGCACCTCATAATGCTGTGTTCAATCAATAATCCAGAAATCATAAAGAGTATAGCATAACTGGAAACTTACCAAGACAGATCGTTAATGAGAGAAGCAGCCAGCATGACCATAGTTACTCTGGAAGAGCAGCAGAGATCCATAAGGTATTGAAAGAAAGCCATGATGTGTCTCATTTGTAGTTTTCCACAAGTCGAATAGTAAACATGTTGAAGATGACAGATCAAATCAAGATCTGACTTTTTGGCCCAACATGCAAAATACCTTTCCCTCAATACGTTACGCCTCAGTATGGACAGGGAAACTGTTCACAATTAATGTGAAGTTGGCAGTCCTTGAAGAAAACCTTTTTATATATATATTCTCAAAGCACCTTAAACTCCTGTAATGGTGGCAAGAACATAGCAAAGTTGTGAAAGTGTATTTAACATGTCAATGAGCACAACTCATCCTTTGTCCCATTCTATATAGGGACGACAACCATTAAAGTTATAGGATGAGATACAGTGGAATGGGTTAAAACTGAGCTACACATGTGGCTCAGATTTTCTGAGACCAGACAGATAGATAAATGGATGGACGGACAGACGGAAGGACAGACGGACGGACAGACAGACAGACGGATAGATAGGTAGATGATGTGTTTTCAGTTTAAAAAATAAGCAGCACCGTGTGTCTTTGCCTCTTCTATGATGACAGCCGAGCCACTGGTGTAATCCTCAGGCTTTTCAGATTACTCCAGTTGGGGTCACATTCTACACCAACCTACAGCAGGTCAGCTTTCCACTCCCTGCTATCACTCAGCCAGTTGGCACACAAGCCTCACAGCACAGATGAAGCTTTTTTTCTGGTGAAACGCTGTTAGGTTCCCTCCCCCACTGATCTCTCGGTGCAAATTTGTCCTATTGAGCACACTGGCCAGAGAGCTATAGGAGCAAAGGGTGATGCCTGAGTTACACACATCAGAGATGCTGCAGCAGTGAAATCTCTGTAAAATTGAGTTTTTAAACGTGCAAATCGGACAGAAATGCAAATGAGCATATTTGCCTTTATTGACCAGATTATGAGGTATCAGGGCTCCAGGCCTCACCAGGCGGCTGCTATAAGCTCCATGGGAGGGTGAACTCTCTTTCACTCGGGCGTCCGTTACAGGCCTGGCCACATCTGCATCAGGCGAGCCATCTGCACCTATTGTCTCAGAGCCACAACACGGCCGTGCACGCATGGCTGGCCTCGTAAAGGCAGCGAGTCCCTTTCCCCTCTGTTCTCTGCCATCTCTCGTAGCGAGGGGGAACATGACTTCTTAATCTCACAAACGCAACAAACAGCAAGCAGATATCAGACTGAAAAGAGCTTTCATTTCAAGGTTAGCTTTATTAAACAGGAGATAACATTAAATATCAGTGAGGTCATTGTCACTGTCAGACACATGGAGATGACAGAAAGGACGGGTTGTGCTCATTGATATATCAAATATACTTTCACAACTTATACGTCACAACGTTCTTTCCATCATAATTGCAATTTAAAGTGTTTTGAGAACAATAAGTAAAGTGAAAAATATTAGAACAGGTACATCTTTAAAAATGAGAAAATAGTGAAAAGGCTTAGTGTATTTTGTCACTTCAGAAAGTAGAACTCATGTAGTATTTATATTAATCACATAGGGTTCGTTTTTTCAAGTTTACAGATAATAAAACCCCTAAATTTATTGTCTCAGAAATTTTAACATCACACAAAGTCAATTAAAAAAAAAAAACATTTTCAATGTATAAATGTTACGTAATTGCCATAATACCCTCTGACTACAAAGATGTCCAGAAGGCAGTCACATACACCGTCCACAATGAGAGTAAGATACAAAACGTCATTGCTAATGAAGCAGGATGTTCACAGAGTGCGGTATCCAAGCATATTAACAGGAAGTTGAGTGTAAGGAAAAAGTACGATAGGGAAAGGTGGAACCGGGAGAACCGCAGCCATGTGACAATTGTCCAGCAAAATCCATACCAGAACTCCGAGAAGCCTAATAAGGACTGAGGTTGGGACCTCTCTGTATAGACAAATCCACATATGGGATACAAATGTCACAAAGTTCACATCAAGCCAGGCCTGAACCTCAAATCACCACCGACTGCGATGTTTTGGGATGCCATGTCATCTGGTGACGCTGATCCACTGTGTTTATGAAAGCCACAGTCATAGCCATCAGTTAGGAAATTCTACAGCATTTCATGCTTCATTCTGCTGATAACTTTAATGGAGATGCTGATTTCATTTTCCAGCTGGACATGGTGTCTCTCCCACAGTGCCAGTGCCAAAGGTACCAAAAGCTAGCTCAGTGTTCCAGTTCTTGATTGGCCAGCATGAGCAAACTCCTCTAACCTAACCCGCATAGAAGTTCTATGGTATACTGTCAAGATTTTTTCAGCCTTATAAAGAATAATATTCTGCTCTGAATGGATCAAAGGTTTCTGGTTCGAATCTGAGAAAGCAGTCATTTGATATTTACACACAGAGTAAAAAATAAAAATGAAATCTAGCTACTAGGCCTTATGGGCGACATAGTTGCGTGGATGTTTTGAAAGGACTGTATTTCATATGGTTACAAAGAATACATATAAAACCATATCACTTTAAAGTGTTTAAATTTGTTGGGATTTTTAGCAAACAGCTAATAAGCCACTATTTAAAAATGGTGATGTCACAAACTTAGCCCTGAGCATGATGAGCATAACACCAGCAAGTTTCTGTCATGGAATGGTGTTGAGGTGGTGAGGCAGACGCAAATGGAACCAGGTTAGATGAATAATGATGATTTAATTAACAAAAACCAAAACAGTCCAAAAACACAGGCAGCACGACTGAGCGGAAGCCAGGGCTCAACGTCAGTAGCAACTGGTGTGATAAAAGGACAACACGAAGGACTGAGCGCACATTAGACGCCAAATGAGACGAGGACCCGACAAAGACACAGACACACAGGTGACACTAAATACACATGAGGTAATCACGGGGACGAGAAACACCTGGGGACAATTAAGGGGAAGACAGGACAACATGGAAACTCAGAAACACAGAAACTCGAAATAAATACACAGGAAAAACACGGAACATGACAGTTTCAAGTGCTGTCCCAAGACTATGTAGGGTGTAAGGCTGAATTTCATTTGGATGGTACACTTCTATCTGTGGCCTTTACAAAGAGACTGTTTGTGGTGTCTGAAGTCGAAAATCACACAAGTGGATTGTGTTCCATTTGCAAGTTGGAAAAATCCCTGAGACTTGCAATTAGTTGCGACGATGATTATTAGCAATCATCAATAGGCATGTATTTGTCTCCATTTTATGAACTTAAATACTTAAGGGATTGAACTGCACTATTTCCTACTGCTTTAATCAGTACGGAATACAATCATCAGAAGAACTAATAAATAGTTTATACCTGCAGCTTTTACTGCACCTTCCACAGTAGCCATACTGGATTCAATGTCAGGGCTGTTCCTTGACCTCCAACTCCACCAGTCAGAACTCCAACTTTAAGGGACCCTTCTTGTTTTATTCTGACTAGAAACTTGGAAAATCCAACTCCAAGACACATAGAGAGCACACCAGTATTGGAGATTGGTTATGTGTGTTGCAAGTCCTAAAGAAAAAGGCTAATACCTTTTTTATCTACTTATAAACAGTTCCAGAAAGCGTGTGGCATGAGCAGGATTTTTTTGAATTAGTGATTATAAATGACTTTGTTAAAAATATTTCTAAAAATATGACATTTTTTGTAACTATGTATAAGTTGTGAGTAACTGGTGCACTTGCAAACCTGTCCTAGCTGAAATCAAGTGATCCTGCAGTTCTCAGCTGGACTAATCCATCACAATGTTCACTAACACCAGCCGTGGCACTTTGCTTTTGATGAATGTTGGTGACTGCTTTACAAACCCCACAAACGTGCTCAGCAAAATCAATAAAATGTTTGCTTTCTTTTTGCTTTTGTATAGAGCTCAGGGTATTTCTACAAACAACGGTATGCTCATAAGTACGTTGTTCAAGTGGAAAAATACAACCTATAATAAAATGTACAGTTTGATATGTATGCAACTTTTCTATGTAAACATCAAAATCAGGTTATAAAAGAAACTTTTGGAAATATATCTGAACTTTCTTCAGGAAGTTATTGCTTAGGCACAAATCTGTCTTCCAAACAGACAGTGACTAAATATATCACAAAAGTACTCAATATTTTTGAAACAGCTATCACAAAACCCTGACCACTTATGGATAATTTGTGGACAGAGGTGATAAATTTGTGTGAACCTATAAACTTCACTCAGTTACACTGGTTCTGTCAAAATTCAAGCAAACTATAGAGAGAAGCTTGCGGAAGGACAGCCGTAATAATTAAGCCAAGTTATGCAGTTTAAGGAAATTCGAACAACAGCAACAACAACAACAAAAAAGAACATGTTTCAGGAATTTGAAGAAAGAAAATGTTTTGCTTATTGTCCTGGTGTTCATCTACTAGAAACAAACTGACCAAAAATAGCAAAGGTTTTGTCAGACAAATAGCTTTTTCTCCACAAGGTATTTGAATACTGACTGTCATGGCTGCAGATGACAGCCAAGTTGAACTCATACTGTGGCACCGAATTACTTAGAAATCAGTGTGCACAAAAAAAAAATAAAAAATAAATAAATAAATAAATATTGCTTTTGGGTTTTTTTCTGAGGTAATAAAGTGGCTTCTCTGCTAGCTGAAGCAGCCTTTATAGTTGCATTAGCCGTTCTCCTGCAGTATTGATAATGAGGATTTATTATGGAACAGTTGACAATGAATGCAATGTGCATGCGTTAGTGGGAGGGATTATCCACCAAGTAGGGCAAGTGGAAAAGGCTAAGGACTGCAATTCCATCCAGCCTAGTTCATTTCAGTCATCCGCTCTGAGCACACACACATACGCACACAGGACAAGGGGAGCACATTTCTGCGCAAGCTCTTCCCCACAATAGTAATAATAATAACAATAAAAAGCCTTCAGTGGAAGGAAAAGGGGGTAAAATGGTAAAGTACATTCGACAGGATAGCAGCAAGCTGAGAAGCGAAGAGGTCCTGTCGGAGTCTGACGCGTCCAAGGAGCAGCAGGAGAGATTCGGAGAGATGTCCGGCTGTTCTTTCAGCGACGCTTTCTACTCCAAATGCTCCGCAATGGACCAGATCGGGACTTTCATGCGGAACGTGCAAGTGCTGCTGGAGGCGGCCAGTTACATTGAAAGCGCTGAGAAGAGCAACGGAAGTAAGTAAACAAACGGGACATTTAATGCGCCGAGCAGACAACAATAGAGAGCGAGGGCGACAAAAGACGCGCAGCGGACAAATGCACTGCTGGCCCCGAGCGGCGGCTGCGACGTTTCACCTGCTGCTTCCTATTAGACCGAGCTCTTTTGAGACCGACACATTTAAAACGGGGCTCATTTGCACACGAGTTGGGAAATGCATTGAAGTAGGAAATTGGGAGAACAATCGGTTCATCGGAAGCAATGTCTTGCAGCCGCCTCTCGCTGCTGTTTAAGATGATTATTTTGCCACTATTAGATTAGATCTATTTTTTTTTAAATTACGTGCACGATTTTAATGAGCCTTCCTTATGTGCACTTGAGTCCACATTATTATAGCCTATTTGCGGCTTCCCATTTCTACGCCTAGCATTTATTTTTCATTTAACAGAACCTATCCCCGGATTATGTCCTTTAAGTTTACACTTTCACTCGGAATACGTCATGTTTACTGCCCTTCTATCGTAACCGAGACTCCGATTTGGATTTTATTTCCTCTTGGCTTTCCAAATGATCAGCCCTGCTGCCCTGTTCTCTGAAAGCTGCTGCTTCCTTGTATGTGTTGTTCACATGGTCTACACATGGAACAAATCGCAAAGTTTCTATTGGTCGGAAGCCACGTCCCCCAGCCCCTTGTCCACAGCAGCTAACCAATCGTAGGCAGGTTTTTATTTCTGACATCTTATGTTACCGAGAATAGTGGTTCATGGGAACTGTAGGAAACAGGATCCTAAACCAACACTAATTCTACTGTTAAAGGGGAGTATGAACAATTTAACAAGCTTTTCCCATTTATTCTGACCTTTTGTAAACTGATAGATATATCCTCAACGGCCACTTTATTAGGTACAACCCTGCTGGTGTTGTTTTAATTATTTGCAGCATATTTTGGCTCATGCTGACATGATAGCATTCCAGTCACCACATCTAAAATGTGCCCAGTTGGTTTGAGATTTGGTGATGAGATAATTATATAAAATTTTAAAAAATCATAGGAAGATTGTATGACATTTGTTACATGATGTATTCTTCTGTTGGAAGTAACCTGTTAGAGATTGACAAAGTCAGCAGCAATTCTAAGGGCGTCTGTGATGTCTAAATGATACTCACTTGATACCAAAGGGTCAAAGAGCACCAAGAAAGCATCCCTGCTGTCACCGCCAGTCTGAAATCTAGATATAAGTCAGGATGGAGCCTTTCTTTTTAGTTGTTTATGCCAAATCTTGATCTTGTGTGAGCCTGTGCAAACTGTCGCTTCAGTTTCCTGTTTGTAGCTGACAGCAGGTCTTCTAACAGATTCATGCGAAGAACAAATATGATTATCATTATCAAAATGCAACCAATACAGCAGCTCTATGTAGCTGCTTGAAGGACTCCCACACCAACAGGAAGAACACTGAATTGTTAAGAAGAGACGTTTACACATATAGCTGACCATCAGCCATAGAAAGGGAGCTTTTTGTTTGATAACTTTCACTCTCTGCTCTATTGCGAGACACTACAGAAATTTTATTAAAACAACATAAGATATGTCATATGTCAAGACTTTAAACATAAACTATGCAGTATGTCGCTTGATAATTTTCTTATAGCTGTAACTATATTTGCAACATTAGATTTATCATCAATAAACATACATATTTTGGTTGGTCTATGAAAGAAATGTCTAGGGCAATGGTTAGCAGTTGTAGTTGGAAGTCACTGAAATTTAGCTTAGGGACCCATACAACCCTCGGTCAGTTCTGGCAAGAGAGCATCAACATTTTCATTTGCTTGTTTGTTTCCATAATTCTGTTTTTTTACTACATGGACCTTTTTACAATTCAGTATGTAAACTTCAGGTCACATTTAGTCACTTTTATCAAGTAAATTCAGCCTTCCTTATAGTTGTTACAGATTCAATAAAGTAAAAATATTAATTCTCTATCTCCATTTATTTTTTTGCCGCTTATCAGAATGTGAGCATGGTTATGCTTCAGCATACCCCGAAACACAGATTGCACATCAACAAAAACATCGCAAATTCAAGAACAGGAAAATGGACAATATGCACAACAGGTAAGTTAATATTATTGACTTGTTGCAAGATCCCCAATACTTATTATGTCATATTATCTTTGTTAATGACTGAATTATAGCAATCAACTTCAGTGTGTTGGGTTTGGTGTTTGCACACAGTATGCTATGCTGCTGTGGATCTGGTTTCTCTATCAATTAAATAATTGACAGTAAATGTTTTAATGCTTTCCACAGATCAGCACACAATGAGCTGGAAAAGAACAGGTGAGTGAACAAGGTCCTTTCAATGCATGTTTTAACTTTTGAGACAATCCCACAACAAACAGTTCTAAACCTGGTGCATGCTTAACACTTGTGCATGATAGTGAGTATAAAACTTGAGAAAAAGGAGGAATAAATCAAAAATAAGAATAGACTTTCTTTCTTATCTGCAATTTTCATAATGGAGCTCCAGGTGCACAAGCCCACAACTTTCCTTCCCTCAGCCACATTTGCATATCTTGGGTAAATGTTAAATACATCAACCATATAATTTTAAAATAAGATGTGCTGCAGGACTGTAAATTAACTTATCGTCACAGCACCTTAAGGGAACTTTTATAACAAACAGCTTTGTCATTTCCGTACCGGATATCGGCGTAGGTTTTTGCAAGGCAAAATAGAGCACGGCCACAGTGTAGCAACACTGATCCTCGAGGACATGCAGACATTTCCCCAGTCAGCAAATGGGAAGCGTCCGTTTCCAGACAACAGGGTTCCTTCCTGAAAGATTTCCAGCTGCAAAAGCTGACTGCCGTTTGCTTTTGCTTCCCGTGACGTGGTTTCTGCTTTGAACAGGGAGCCAAGGAACGCCTATCAACCTTTTATTCTAAATTTAAATCATTAGCCATATGCATGCGTAAGAAGTGTAACCTTTAAAATATAAGGGGAAACATCCTAAAGGAAGATTCAGAAGAGATTACTCTAATTTATAAAATGGAGGCCAATGCAGATATGACATCATGATTTGACCTACATTTTACTCCATTATATGCAGGCATACTGAGAGTCCTTTAGCCAGTTATTGTGCTCACTCAGACTGCAGAGGAGTCTCTGGATGGCAGAGTAATAGATGACTTCAGCAACTTTGAGATCCCGGCCCACATTTATGCCTACATTTGAAACACGATTAATGACATTATAAAATAGCAATTTTTCAAAGCCTTTTTTTTTAGCGGTTCATGTTCAGTGTGGGGAATGTAATGCACTCGTTGTGTCCGGTCCCTGCAGAGAAATTACCTGAATGATGTCTCCTCCCACAGGCGAGCACATCTCCGCCTGTGTTTGGAGAGGTTGAAGTCACTCATCCCTCTGGGACCAGACTGCAGCCGGCACACCACACTGGGACTGCTCAACAAGGCCAAAGTACACATCAAGGTGTGGAAGTGTGAGAGCTGTGGCAGAGGGGACTTCTGAAGGCTGCCCCTTTTTTGGCTTTTAGAAATACTTCTCATGAGGGCAGCTTTATTTTTGTTCAGGTTTCACCACAAAGTAGTAGCTGGGTTATTTAGGTTTTAGAAAAACTTCCGAAACAGTGAAAACATGTCGTTTCAGGTTATGAAACGCATTTTAATGTTAGACAAATATAGCTAGAGTAAAACATTTTATAAATCATTTCAAACTAACTAAAGCCTTTGTGAAAATAGAAATGCCCCTCAAAGTTTAATGATGTGTTATAATGCATTGGCTGTGTCTAACCACGTTTCTAGGCAGCTGAGTTGTATTTCACTTGCCACACCCAGGCCTGATTAGTGCCAGACTTCATGCTTAAAAAGCCAAAACAAATTAACAAAAAAAAACAAAAAAACAGATGAGTAGCTGGCACAAAACAAAGAGAGAAAATACAAACAAAATCTAAAGCATTACAAGTCTCCTTTATCTCAGCTAATGTCAGTGTTTAGGATTAAACAAAAAGGAAGAGAAGAGGAAACTGGAGGAAATTTGCATCATTGGGAAAGGTGCAGTTTGAAAACAGCTACTGACCAAAAAGAACCTGTTTAATATTTGCCAGAAAACATCTTGTTTGTCCTCAAAATCTATGGTACGTTTGCAGCTATAGCACATTCAAACAATGTTCAGATGATGGATTATCTTTGAGATGTTTAAAGCTTGGGATATTGTTTTGTAACTTATATTGCTTTAAACTTTTCTACAGCTTTCTCACTGCCCCTAACTTGATTTTCATGATGCAGTATGTCCACTAATATTTTCTGACACACAGATCGAGTCTGTTTACTAACCGGGTGATTTTTAAGGCAACTTATTTTGTCGCCATCACGTGAAACATTTCTAATCTAACTAATTCGATTTTTGTAGCTCCAGCAATGACCTCTGATATTAACACAGGTTAGCTTAGCAGACCACAGTGTCTAAGCAACACAAGACAGAGGAGTTAAATAAAAACAAAAAATTAAGCTTAAAAGCATCCACCATTTAACACAGCATGTATAAGTCAAATCATTTTTGAAGTGGAGTAGAAGTTGGAGGGAAGCCATATAAAAACTATCCTGGCGACAGCCTACAAGACGGGCAATAAGTGAGAAAGCTGCAAGGTTTGCTGTTGACGTTGGATTTGTACAATTAAAGTTCACAAACTGAGGCTTTCCAAAAATTACTGTAGTTTTATTTTTAGAAGGTGAGGTTGAGTATTTAAAGGTTGGAACAGGTGCAGCTGGCATAGGGCCATAAAGCCTCTGGGCATAAAAACAAAGCGAACCAAAATCAACAGCTGTTTTGCAGAGAGCAGTGATAAAAGCTCTTCTCCCTTGTATGGAGGCAATAACGTGGAATGCTCTCTATTAGTTTTAGATGTTTGACACGTATTTAACTTTACATTAGTCTTAAACAGTAATATTGGTCTCTGCTGGGGTTTTTTTTCCTGTGAATAGGAAATACCTTGATCACTTCCACATTTTGTCATGTTGAATTTATAAACTTCAATGTAGCTTACTGGGACTATTGTGTTATAGACAAACACAAAGTAGAGCATATAGTAGACCAATAGTAGAGCATTGGTTGTAAGGGAAATGAAATGTGCCTCTCAAAGGTTTTTACAAAAAAAGAAATATCTAAAATGTTTAAAAAATTATATATAAATGTATTAATTTGTCGATGAATAAAAAACAAGGATGTCATAAAATTTAGTTTAGGTCACCATAAGCCATTACAACACAGTTCAGACGAATGACTGATCCAGAAGTGATGTACACAAATTACAAGCACTTTCTTTACATTTCCTTAACTACAAGAGCTCTTTAATTAGAAATGAACATTCCTTTTTTTTTCTCTAAAGAAACTTGAAGAGGTAGACCGAAGGAGTCAGCACCAACTGGAGACCTTAGAAAGGGAGCAGAGGCACCTACAGAGGCAGCTGTCTCTGCTGCAGTCTCATGGAGAAAGAGAGAGGGTCCGCACAGACAGCCTTGGCTCCCGCATGGACTCGGACCGCTCAGAGTCTGACAGAGGTCAGTGTCGCAATGAAACCCTTTACTTACTTTTTTCAATGGTTGATTACTTATTGATTGTGATTTTTTATTTTATTTTTTCCCGGATGCAGAGGAAATTGAAGTGGACGTGGAAAGCACTGAGTTCTCCCATGAAGAAATGGACAGTGTTAGCACCAGTGGTGCAAGCGACCTGGACGACCACAGCAGCCGGCAGAGCTCAGCCAGTGACGAGGGCTACTCCACCTGCAGTCTGAAACTTGCCTTCTCTGCTTAAACAACCAGCCTATACCTACACTGAAGCTGCAATCTTTTTATGGCTTTCTCCCTTCAAAGTACCAGCCTAGAGCTCCGTTCTCCCTCGACCTTCTTCAAACAAACCAGCCTCCCCACATGAAAAATCAAATATAACTCTCCCCAGAACCAGCCTTAAGTTCAGTACACTCCCCTTCAAAAGAGCAGCAGCCTTCTCTCTATCATATTATTACAATAATACAACTTTGGTAATGTACAACCATTATCAAAACATCGTTCCCTTTACCTTTTGTAAGTTCAAGTGAACTATACTCGTTTTAAAAGTCGATCCCGTGGAGGACCGGTTATTTAACCAGTGTCAAACACTGACGGAGGAACTCTGCTTTAAACATGCTGATCTTTAAAAAAAAAAAAACAACCAGCAAATCCCACTTTCGCACATACACACACGCAGACACACAACCAGCAAGGAGCTCAGCATTGGAAACATCTGCGCCATATGCCTTGTAAAAAAAAAAAGCCCTTTTTTCCCCCCACTGGATAACACGTCCAGACAGCACTTCTTGTTAACGTACAAGCCGGCAAGGGCTAAAATATAGCTTGCATTCCAAAATACGCTCCACAAGTCTGTTACTCACGCTTTAGGATCCACAAATCAATCCTTGATTTCATGTGGAATCCCTCTTCTTCAACAAAACAGTCCAATCAAGACAGGCGGCGTGTAGTCCACCTGTTACACCTAATATATTTTGCATGATTCTATTTATTTTTGATATATTTAATTGTACTTTAGTTGTTCTTGAATGGCAAACCTTTCATCACTGTTTTTAAACGTCTGCCAAACTGACTTAGAAGGAAGCCCCACAAGAAGCATTTGCTGTGCTCTGAGGTTCACCCATTGCTCAGTGTTTAGTTAAATGCTTTCACACTGTGTGCAAATTCAATGAGTTTAGTCGATAATAAGCTAATCTAGCACTTGTCCAAGCACAAAGCTTAAGCAATAATGTCTAGTTTGATCATGTGTGTAATGTTGGCTGGGTTAATAATTTTTTTCCCCCCATCCGTCCAATTCCAAATACGAGGACATACACTTGCTTTTGGTAGTAGAATCAGCGACTAATAATCAGCAGTAAAATGATTGTAATTGACTCGAAACGCTATGGTGCATGTGTCTTGAATGTAGCCTTTCTAATATTGTAATGTATTTTGAATTGACAAGTCTCATATTAATAATGTTGGTAGCATGAACAGCAAGTGACAGAATATTGGTTTTGGTTTATACTTCAGTGTTTAATACTGTATCTTTTTTTGTACTGTAGCCAAGAAAGGAAAAATTGAATTTCTTGATATTTGAAGACTTTCCACTGAAATTCAGAATATATTTAATACAAAACTGCACAGCTGATTTGTTTCAACAATTGAAACCAAAAATAGATATTTCAATATGAACATTTATCTGCGTTCTTCTGAACAAAGTCCTAAGTAAATCACCACCAATTTGTGTCTTAACGTGGGGATTGCCAACGCTTTGTCGTTGGAGATCGGTCCCCTACCCAGCGTGTTTGGGGAAACTGCAAAAAAGATAAATAAATAAAATGCACTATTTAAAAAAAATGTCAATTATGTCGAGGCACAATGTTTTTCTTATACTTATTAAGCCGTCCAAGGTGACTTTTGTGCAAAATATGTGCTGCTGGTCCCCTGCTAACAATTTGTTACAACTCCTGAAAACTATTCCTAGAATCTTAATAAAAATACAAAAAAACATGGTTATGTTGTGTTTTTTAAGCTTACTAAGGGCTATGTACGTTCTGTACATCACAAAAGATGCAATTAAAAAGTTAAGTCAGTAAAAATTAAAACTCACTTTTTCATTCTAGTCACATATTTCAAGCATTTATTTCTGTTAATTGTGATAAAGACAGTTAATGAAAGCCCAACATTCTGTTTCTCAGAAAATTAGATTAAGACTATTTTAAATAAAGGTTTCTTTTAAGTACAGAATTGCTATGGCCTACATAAAACAGGCAAGCCTGCTGATTTGACAGTTGTCCAATAGATAGGACTATTTTAATGATGTTCTAAGTTACTATGATGTACCTTTGCCAGCAATTTTAAATCGTGTCGTTTGTTTACTGCTCAACTGAAGTCAGGCTTTTGTTTTTGTTGGGCATCTCCAAAAGGCTTCAAGTTCTAGCGTAATTGTACTGTACTGTTTATGTGTGTAAAAGTCTCTGCTGCCATCTGCAGGGTCGACAGTCACTATACTACAATGAGGAAAAAAAAAAAACTTTAAAAAAAAAAAACGAGAACATAACGTTTATTTTCCGCTTTTATATATATGTACAGAAATTAAAATGTCAAGTTAGTCATTCCAAATTCTCAACATAATTAATAATCAGATATTATTGTTATTGATGAGAATTGAACAATCCAGCATCAAATGTACACTCCAAATCAACACATCTTAGAGGAGATTTTGCCTCAAAAATAAGTACAAACAGCAAACTCCACAGTTTTTTCCATAACATACGTTCTTACGCAACAGGAGACTTTGTTCCAGTGGTGGAAAAATCCCTCATGTGAATCTTTTAGTTGAGTCTACGTAATATACAAGAAAACTACAGCAATACTTTAAACACCGGTGTCCAACCAGTTCCTTTAAAAGCTTTCATTATACGAGGGACTTTAATCATGTAGAAAGACAACAAAAAGCACCGATACAACTAGTATACAGTGGATTATTATGTACAGAGTGTGCAAGGTCATTGTGGCATCAGATGTCTGACATTGTATTTGGATGTGTCATTATACTGGGTCATAGGTTTGTCTGCAATGCCACATGTTCCCACTCCCACCTTTCCATTTACACTTTCTGGCGATGCAAATATGCTTCTCTTTACCTATAAGGACACAAAAAAAAAACATGTTAGCTAGAAAAGAAATTAAAAAAAACAATAAGAAGAGGTAAAAAATATCTTACCTGTCCTTTCTTGTTCTTTGAGTAAGCTTTGTTGTTGAACTGTTGCCACTTAGACTTCTGCTCCTCCCTCTCTTGCTCCAGCTCCTTCATCCTCTGTACCTTTTTCTGAGCTTTCTTCTTCTTATACTCTCGCTGCTCCGCTATTTGCTCTTTTCTAGAAAGTCACACAAGATGAGAGAAAGTTAAAAAACAAACTTCACACCAGAAATCGGAAACTGCAATTTATGACTTGACTTGAAGTAGTACACCTGTAACAAAAATACTAATGTTAAAGGGCTGCAAGAAACAACAATTTTATTTTTTATTATTTTATTTTTAATAGAATAATATTTCTATTCAATATTAGAAATACATTAAAAGATGCTAATAAAATTGCTCGGTTAAATAATAAACATTGTATTGCCCAAGATGCAATAAGTTTCAACTAATGCAACTAATGTGCACAAATCAGCTGATGGTGGACATCCATGAATCTAGACTCAAATGCAAACTCAAAAACCTCCTGAGTGATGGCGCCTGATCTGTGGAACAGATTGCCTTGCAAATCAAGGAAAGGCAAGTGTTCATCAGTACTTATTTGGGGAAGCAGAATGTAAAGTGTCAGTAATGCAAGGCTTTCACAGATTTCAGTGTAGAAATACGAACAAAACAAGAAACAAGATGAGGTTGTTCATTACCTTGACTTTGACTTTAAACCTCCGTCATCCTCATTTCGTTTCCCTTCCTCCACGACTTTGAGGTTCTGCAGAGGAATCACTTCAGCATTCCCGTACTCTGTGAACGTAACGGCCGCAGTGCCATTCTCTCGGTCTAACTCCTCAATCTCAGCTTCATACACCCTGTCAAAAGATCACGTCTGTAAGCAGGTGAGTATGAGCCAAAGACTCAAGGTCTACTTAATAAGCAACGTTCAATAATTACTCAGTAAGTACGAAATAATTCCATTTCATTGTTACAAACTCTAATTTCAATTTTATAAGAAAAACTGCATTTTTTAAATATCTCCCAACTATACACTTAAATACAGTTACATAGACACAGACTCTACAAAGCAACAATGTGTTTCCTCAAGTTACATAAGATGAATGTTAGAATAAAATGCAACTGAATGTCAAAATACAGTTTTAAGGGAATTCACACTTGCTTAAGGTTTCTGAAATGTTACAATTATGATTCGTATTAATCAGTTTCCATTTACAGAACAAAACTA
This sequence comes from Xiphophorus couchianus, assembly GCF_001444195.1. Taxonomy (NCBI): domain Eukaryota; kingdom Metazoa; phylum Chordata; class Actinopteri; order Cyprinodontiformes; family Poeciliidae; genus Xiphophorus; species Xiphophorus couchianus. Next base: position 8,836,495 of record NC_040249.1, on the reverse strand, counting down.
CAAATAAAAATATTTTTGTGAACCCATTGAAGATGGTGCTGCTTTATGGTGACACACATTACACTGGTGAGTCATTTGTTTATTTAAAACGAATGTTGAAACTCACTGGCCATCCTGGCTCCACGTTGCCAAACATCGTTCACCCACTTTCCAGCTTTTCTTCACTGGCACTGACTCTGAGCCGCTGGTGCTGGAAGCCCCATCAATGGGTTGCGAAGTCAGGAGATCTTTAGTCAGATCGATGACTTCCTGCAAAAGAGCAAGAAAAAAAACGACAATAATTACAGGAACTAAGGTGCTCTTATTAGGTTAGGCAACATAATGACTTCCTACTTCCTCCCTTTCAAATGCTTCCATGCCATCAGTTATTTTTAGGGTACAGAATATTTCAAGTTAATACAATTCACCACATCTATAGACTTGATCAAACTTATTAGACAAAGGTAAGAGTATGTATAAAGGTAAACCAGATATTTCAAAAGTTTAGAATCTGCTTAATTGTGTAAACCTACAGGTTTAAGTCATTTTAATGAGAAGTCACAGACACTCCTGGGTTTAGTGGAGTTTTCTGTTGATGAAAAGAGCAAAGATCTCCCAACCTGTTGCTCTGCCAGGCAGCTAGTTGGGAGAGAGCAACTTTATACCATGAGATTGTCGCACTGGCTCGTGTCCATATGCAATTTTAGATTCTATAAATATTAAAACTTGGCATAGTTTCTCTTCAATTGGATTTCCTGCACTGTCCAAATTCCTGTCCTAGAAACTATGCATGTGTGGGGCTCACATGATTATAGGGGCAAATTTTATTAATTTACAAACTTCAACAAAAATACTTATTACATATCAAGATCACAAAGAACTGCAGAAAATAAGTACCATCTAAAGCAGAAGGACATCAACACTATTTGCTTAAACATAGTTCATTTAACAATCATTGTAACTTTATTGATTACACATTTCAAAGATTTTGTGTAGCACTAATTTCTATTATACATTTGGTTATTTTATTGAAGGCAGTTTGTCTTTTAAACCTATACAAAAAGAAGTTAGGTTACACAAAAAAAAATGGCTTACACACCAAGAGAAAAACGCCTAAAAGCGACAAATGCTTTGTAACTTTATTCGAAATTTTCTAATAAAAATAATGAAAAGGCATACTTTTTAAGATTAATTTACTTAGTTTTCCGATGTTTTCAGTCTCATGTTATAAACGTACGGCAAAATATACCTACGGTACAAGGGTCCAGCTATGTATAAGTAATCTGCAAAAAACACAGTAGTAAAGAAGCAGAAACAAAATGTGAAGGAAGGATGAAAAATATTGCAATTGAGGGAAACACGGTTGTAGAAAACAAAAAATATAGAACGAAAGGGAATAAAAATGGAACATTATCATTGGGATGGATGACAAACATGATGACCCGCTCTATTCCGAATAAAAACTTTTTATAAATGCTACAGTGAAAACAATTTTCGGATGAAGGGAGAAAACAAACCTGCAAGTCCTTCTGAAGTTTTAGGAGGTCTTCATTATCTGGATCGGTTGATAAGGCAACTTCTACTTGCTGTAGCTGAGCTTTGTAGCTGCTCAACTGTTTCACCAAATCTTCCGACATTTGTGCGCTAAAAAACAAAAAGCAAAATGTGACGTTACCCAGTTTTCTACGGGTAGCTGATAAGAGGGCGTAGTATAAAACACGTTTATGACTATACTAGTAATCCCGCTTTATAAAAATCTGAATAAATTGATGTACAATGCGTCAACTAAAAAAAAATAAACGTTAGCACAGCGCTAACGCACTTAGCAAGGCCTTTTCTTCGACGTACGTTTAACGTAACGAGGCTACCGCTAGCTAACAGCCACAGAGAAGAAACAACAAAAGAGGGGATATGTGTGGTCTTACCTTTGTTTTAGAACCCTTGTCTAATCAGCTGAGCAATAAGTACGATTCAAAGTCGATTATTTTTCGTAAATAGCCGTTCTAATTTTTAAAATGTGCTCTTCTTCTCTCTATCTGTGAATAGCACACCGGAAACCAGTGTAAATCCCATGCGATGATACGCTGTTCTAGAGGCTCATCAGCGCCCCCTACCGGCTGGACATAGTATCTTCAGTCTCTCTTTGACTTCAGACTGAAAAACCAAGCTTGTACAGTCGCCAAAACCAATTCCAGCAAGCTTAAAGTTGTTTATTTATACAGTTTTGGTCTCTTTAGACATATAAAAGCGTACTTCTTAATCTCACCCCATCATAAAGTTATATGTATTTAACTTCCCGCAGCTCTTACGCAAAAACGATGGCTGCACAGATGGTTTTCTAAGTGGTCAAAAGTAAAACCACATTTTCTTCCACATAATTTCTCTGAAACACTAAAGTATATAAAAACCCATTTTGTCACAACATTAAACGTATTGCCAGAGTTATAATGAAATAGTTCAGCTCAAAGCAAATGTATTAGTTAGAATCGCTTAATCACAGTTTTCCAGTTCCCATGCACGACTTAAAAATTACTTTGTTCACAACCGCTTTGCATTCAGTCTGACTGAGCTTGCAAACAATTTAAAGAATATCAATCTTTAAATTAGAGAAGCTGCTATAAATATATACTTGCAGCTGTAACTGCAGCAAAAGATGAGTTGACAGAGTATTAAATCAGAGTCGATATAAATGCACATGACATCTTTAGATTTTCTCTCAAAAAGAAAATTGGAAAATCTTTTTCTTTCCACTTCACAAATATGAAATATTTGTGTTAGTCTATCACATAAAATCCCATAGACACTGAAGTTTGTACATATAAAGTGAAGAATATGGAAAAAGTCCAACAGATATGAGTACTCTAATGCAGCAAGGCTGAGCTCAGCAGCAGCTTCACTCACCCAGAATGTCACACATTGGACTGGAATGTGATGTAGAGGTGTTGCAAAAAACAAAATGAATAAAAATGAATAGCTTATTATGTAAAACTATGTGCAGCGAAAAATAAGCAAAATTTAATAAATTCAGAGAAACTGTAGAAAAATTACATTATCAGATAAGAAACACAAGAAGAGCAAGGATCCTAAAAACCTAAATTAAAATGACCCCATATGTGTATTCTTTCACTGGACACAAGTAACAACTTTAAAATATGAGCTGTATCTGACTTACTTTATAAAAGTTTAGTATATTAATCAAACCCATTCATTTTGATTAATGCAGTTCTGCTCTGAAAACAAGATTAGATTAATCTGTGTCAGGTTGTATGTCAACAGTCTTCTCTATCTGGGCCCTAAATGCTATTAGTGAAAAGCTGAATAACCCCCATCCTCTCTCTAAAGACAACCATTATTTTCAGCTTTTTTTCTTTTTCTTTTTTTTTACTTTCAAGATATATGATTAGCTTATGACACAGAAGCTCAAAGCGATAGAGTGTACTCGTACAACACCGTAATCTAATAGTGCACATAAATTGCTTCTATAAATCACCAACATAATTATACTCAAAAATCAACCAATGACTTAGGCGTCTGGAAGCAGCACCGAATCACTTTTTATGTCTTCAGCAGTTGAACTCCTCCCATTCCTGTTCTCACTGTAGTGGAGGCAGCATCACAGATCTCCAGCGTCAGATCAAGCCCATTGAAAATACGAGCTTCACTACAACTGCAACAGATGAAGAGACCTGCTTCAGTCAGAAATGAAAGGAAAATGGGTGCTTTATGATATGGCTTCCAGGGAATTAAAATGTGTAGTTTTATTCCTAAAGGTAGGTGGATTCATATTTCTTACTGCTATTACCAGCACTAAGTAAAAAAGAAAATTATGTAAAAGCTGGAATGCATTAAATCACTTTTAATAGACCTTGTCTCTTTAACACAAAGAGGTATTCATGGTTATTATGTTTATACTTTTTTTTACTCTCAAGGGAGACACAAACTATTGACTTCTTCAGCAATCTCAGCAAAATGAAGAGACCATTCTCTGCTGCTGTTTTCCTTTAGAGAATCCCCTGAACAGGCAGTGGAAGAGCACAGTTTCTCCTCGGCTCACAGTGAACACAACTCAGACTATTATTTTGGACCCCACGGCTCGTCCTGATGGGCTGCCTCAACCTCACCAGCAGAAACGAGACTTTGCCTGGCAAGCAGCCCTTCTCGGTGCAGACCTCAGTGTTGCTCACCACCCTGGTGGGGATGCTCATTTTACTAACCGTGTTTGGCAACGTCATGGTAGTGATTGCTGTGATCACAAGCCGAGTCCTGAAGGCACCCCAGAACTTGTTTTTAGTCTCTCTGGCTTGCGCAGACATTCTGGTTTCCACCTTAGTGATGCCATTTTCCTTAGCAAACGAACTCATGGGTTACTGGTACTTTGGCACAGTGTGGTGTGAAATCCACCTGGCTTTGGATGTTCTCTTTTGCACTTCATCCATCGTTCACCTGTGCGCCATAAGCCTGGACAGGTACTGGTCTGTGACTAAAGCCATCGAGTATAACCTGAAGCGGACGCCCCGCAGGATTAAATGCACAATCTGCTTGGTTTGGGCGCTTGCAGCCTTGATTTCATTTCCCCCGCTCATCACAATGACAAAGAAGGAGGGAGGAAAGGACAACCCTGCATGCAAGATCAACGAGGTGAAATGGTATATCATATTCTCAAGCATTGCATCGTTCTTTGCACCCTGTGTCATCATGATTATGGTGTATGTCCGGATCTACCAGGTTGCCAAGAAAAGAACCAGAGCCTCACCGGGAGAACGGCAAAGAGAGAACGGCAATTTAGAGAACACCCAATTTGACATGGACCCCGGAGAAAAGCAAGAAAAAGAAATGGATGAGCCGAAAGATGGGGAAGAGGTCTACAGGCTAGATGTGGAGGAAGAGCCGTCCTCCTCTGATGGGAATGAAAACATCTTGTGTTCCCTGATGAAAAAGAGGAGCGGAAGAACACCCAAAGTGACTCAGGTGAAATCTAAAGAAACTTATACAAAGGCAGAGGACCTGTCCTCTGCGAGGGCGAGCAAGTGGAAGGGAAGGCAGTACAGAGAGAGGCGCTTCACCTTCGTCCTGGCTGTGGTCGTGGGAGTGTTTGTTCTTTGCTGGTTCCCCTTTTTTTTCACCTACACGCTTGCAGCAGTTTGTGACATGTGCTGCATCCCAGAGACGCTGTTCAAAACCTTCTTCTGGTTCGGTTACTGCAACAGCTCACTAAATCCGGTGATATACACTATATTCAATAAAGACTTCAGAAAATCATTCAAAAAAATCCTTTGCAAAAGAAACACAGGAGGTTTGTAATTAAAACAAAACAAACAAAAAAAATTGTATTATGCTTGTATTGCAATCTGTATTACAATGTTGCAGCATGCCAGTTTAGAGTTTTGATATTGTATAACTGTGACATTGTGGGTGGCTATTTATGAAAAATGTTACATTAAATGTTCATGTTTATAATCATAATTATAATATTGTCATGAAGAGTACAAATTTAAAATGACACAGATGCATCAAAACATGACTTATATCTGCATGCTTTTAGGAGATGGTATAAATCTCCTAAAATTTCAAAGTTTGTAAATAAACATAACTTGGCACATTATTTATTTCTGCCAACTGTATAATATCCCCACAGCGGTGGCGATTCAGTAAGGGAAATTAAATGCCAAAAAGATGCATAACAGACCTGTGACACATACATAATCACCTCGTCAGAGCTGGCAAAAGACTATATGGGACCCTAATCATTTTAATTTGGGGCCTCATTTCCAGTTAAGCCCGAAGCCTCAACAACACCATAAATCTGCTTTAAATTAGATTTAACAGCGCTAAGCTTTCACAGTTCACTAGCAAACCGACAATTAAATTGACTATTTGTATTTATCTTGACCCTGACATCATTTGCTTCACATTGGTTGTTAAAGTAAAACTTGAAAATGCAGTAAGTTGCGAAACTTCAACATATTTTGTTAGGATTTCTTTTCTCTTTTTTTTTTGCATAGTTGAAAAATGAAAGGAATAAAAAGTACAAATAAAAATCTAAGAAAGTGTGGTGTGCCTTTTAACTCTCCTACGATGTAAATTTCTGAGGCACAGCTATAATGTTCCTGGCTCAAGTTGACCCATGGATTTTTTTTTTAATATGCACTAATGTCAAAATCCAAAATGTTTCCCCCAAAACATTCTTATATCTGATCAGTGCTAACAATTTCAATCAATATTTACTGCAATGATGTAATTTGCCGCTTAGAGATGAAGGCTGAATGAGGATAATTCACTTGTTTTTCACAAAAATAGAACTATTTTAATTTTTAATCTCCACTAGGAAAGCCTACACAGACAAGTCAACCTCAAAATTATTTTGTCAATTATTTTGTCAGTGTTCAGTCATTCACCTGGTGCTATGTGATCCAGTAACCGTGTCCAAGTTACCTACTCCCCCTTTGACAGTATTAAAGGATTTGTTTTCTGGTCCTTTCAGGTGATGATTTCAGCACTTTTGTGCAAAGTACTCAAGAGGACAACATTTTCTCCCTTTTTATTAGGGCACTGTAAATTATCTCAGATTATGTTTTGCCCCCTGAGACCATTTGCCATAGTAAGCACCGCCCTTGTATCCTAATTCTTCTCTGGAGATGCTAAAGCTGGTTTTCCAACGAAAATCAGCATTGTCTCTGTATAGCTAGTGTTTGCATCACATGCTGCCCACATTTATGCCATATTTAGCCCAAATATGCCCATATATATCCCAAATAAAAGTATTTCCTCAAGCTCCTTTTATTATTATTATTATTATTATTATTAATAATAATAATAATAATAATAATAATAATAATAATAATAATAATAATAATAATAATAATAATAATAAATATAAATCCATTTGACCTTCAACTTAACAGGAGGGTTAAGTTAATCTCCCTTTAAAATTGTAACTTTTTAAAAACATTCTTTAAAATTGGCTATTTGTGAACATTTGTAAAGGGTAAAAATTAAGACAAATCTTTATTAAACAACCAAATAAATAAATAAAAATGTTAAGAGCTCTTGCACCTCCTGCCCTACTTTTTTGGAGAAACAAATTTAGCTTTTTATGGGGCCAGCCCTGCACCAGGTTGTACTTCTTCAAGCGAGTCAGTGATTTTGCATAACAGCAAATATCTTTTCTTATGAAAAAACCTGGAAGGATTTACCCAGAATTGCTAATTTACTTTACTTTTGGTTGACAATTTCCATGATGGTTTCCATGTTTCCACCTTCAACTTCAGGAAATATATTTCTTCTCGTTTTAATGCAAATGGATTTGGATAGTAAAGCCACTGTTGTTTATTTCAATGTGCTGAAGTGAAAATATACTTCACATATTTAACAGGCTGCAGTTTTTTAAAGTTTCTGTTGATATGACTAGCTGTGATGGTGTATGACAAGAACAAGGTCGATTGTTCCAATGTTCAACCCCAATAAATGACTTTTTGGCTTCTTTATTAGTTGTGACTCTGCTTTTATAATTAGGCTTTGTCAAAGAAGCAGAAAAAGAAAAATCATTAGCACCAATTATCTGCTGCATGATATGCAATGATTGTGGCAGCCAGGCAACTGAGCGTGTTTCACTGTGAGACCGAGAAAACAAGCAATATTGTAAATTTTCTGAAAACTGTCGTACATGTCTTCTAATGGCTGTACAAACAATTGTGCCCCCTCTTCACCCCCTAAAGCAATCTGTACAGAGGAGGATGTTATCTCCACCCCACCAACGAGCTCACTCCCTCATAACAAGCCCTAGAACAAGACAATTATACGAACAGAAAATTATCCCTGGGAGGGACGAGTAACACGACAGTATTGAACACAGTTTATCATGAATTATAGCCCCTCATATCAGGATATCATTAAATCCTCCCCTGGAGTCAAACAGAACTCATGCACGGATAGAAATATAAGTGTCTTCTGCAAATTACGCTATGGGGTTAATATCCAGCAGCTTATCAGTATTTTTTTTTGTTCTTTGAGTGTTATCAGTGTTCCTTGTCTCTTGTCCATTTTTGCGCACTTTTCATGCTGAAAGTTCTCATTGTTTGTGCTTTATTCACTTAGGTAGTTTTTAGGTTCAGATTGATCTTTTTAATAGTCAATCATTTGTTTATAACTTACAAAACATTTTCTACGGTCATGTATTTTATTTTATTTTTTTTTACTACAAATAACTGAGAGGTTCCCAGGACTTCCTTTCTGGGATTCTGGTATTGTAAGATTCCCGTGGCTAAGCCATTTCTCAAAGGCTTAAAATACAACATAATAGAATTTCCATAAAATTCCATTGTGAGAAAATAGTATTTTTAGGTTTTGTGGTGAAGCCTAATCATGCAACATGAATGTATTTCTACAGCAGCATGAATAGATCTGAAGGTACTCATGCAGAGAAAAAGTTGACATTTGGTTTGTTTTGGAACAAATTAAAATAAATATCTGCTTATGAGAATCTTGAGTATTAACAATATTAAATATTTAGTATTACGAAGAATTCAAGGGAAATATATATCGTTTGGTTCTGGCTCATTGCATGTCAGTGTGTTTGGAAAAAATAAAAAATAAATAAACTGCTATGATTAGTTTCTGAATGCCTCCTTTAATTAAAATGACTATTCTCTTGGAGTCTGCTGCACTGCTTGAGCAGCTGCATTGCATAAATTACAATTTGAAGTGCCTCAACATCAAGCAATTGGGAGATTAAAATACCAAAATGAACATTACTGTCTTCCCCAAAAAGATTAATGAAACATTTGTAATCTTACCGACACGCTCAGTTGGTTTGGTTCAAACCGCAATAATGCTGGCATTATTTCAAGCCCTGCATGTTTTTAGGCTGTATTTTTGTCTCATGTCAAATTACAGTAATTTATGTGACTTATATTTACAAACACTATTGTTGGAATAGCTAAAGTACATGAGTCCACTTTCACTGTTTGCTGAGACAATGATTAATTTCCTTCTGCGAAGACCGCAGACCATCACGATTTATGCCCATGATGGCTCAACTTGTAAAACTATCTTAAACACTTAATCACATTTGGAGTTCCCACAGCTTTCACACTGTTTCCCTGGCAGTCCTCTCCCTTTCATAATACTTTTCTACTCAATCTGTATTTTTTAAAAACTTTTTGCACTCTAAGAAACAACCTACTTTGTATTATTTTGCTAATAATGGGTCAAATACAATCCAATACAGATTAGGTTAATTTAGCTCAAAAAGGTTGAATTAGTATAAAAAAATTGATCAAATTTGGCCTTTCACCTAGATCAGCGTTTCCCAATTCCGGTCCTCAGGCCTCCCTGCTCTGCATGTTTTAGATGTGCCTCTATTCCAGAGCAGCTGATTCAAATGATTGCATGACCATCAAGTGCTGCAGAAACCTGTTGATCACCCATATATTCAATCCAGGTGTGTAGCAGAAGGGAAACACCTAAAACATGCAGGGCAGGGAGGCCTGAGGACCGGAATTGGGAAACGCTGACCTATACACTTTTCTTCAAATTCCTTCAAAATATCCTTGCAATCCCATTTGGATGAAACTCTTATTAAATGTGTTTTTATTATGTTGACCATAGGAAGAGTAGCCATAGTCAAAACGACAGCTGATGGGCATCCTGAGCAAATCAACAAAGAAAATAACATACAGGACATTTCTTTTTCTACTAGTCATTGTTTAGATGGTAATTCGTGTGTTAAATCCTGAATGAGATATTGTGTTTGTATTAAAATAGACTGATCAAATGTTTGCGACCTCAAATGTGAAAACCATTTTAGTTATGACAGTAAATTTCTCTACAGTAATCAGTTGTCCACATTTTCGGTGTTCATAGTCTTCTGTGATTTACAAACAACACCATAATCTACTTCCTCTGTGCAATCGGACATGCCCTCACACTTGTTAGACCCCACCTGTGATTGGATGATTAGCCCATTCTGAGGATTCCTCTGGTGCATGAATGCAAGAGCTGACTTGGACTGCCAATTTGGATAGTGAAGTTTGCCTGTAGTAATTTCATTACCACAGCCCACTGCATTAATGAGCAGATTTTTTTGTTGTTGTTCTATCTTCATATTGTGGAAGAAGTCAGTGAGGGTTCAAAATTGTAATCAGTGTGGAATGAAGACACTCCTTCTAGCCTCTACAAACTGGATCATGATTTTTTTAGCCAATGTTTGATTTAAAATGCCAAATCTCTGTCCTGACAGAATAAACCAAACATTTGTGTTGAAGAAATCACCCATACGCCTTTTCTGTTTGCCACACTCTCAAAGAAGTAGTTAGAGAGACATCAGATAAACAAGAGTTGTCTAGAAGCCCTAACAAGTTTAAATAAAAGCATGAGATGAATAGGCTGTTTTTAATTTAATGGTAAGTCATCTATTATTTATTAATCAGAATGCACCAGACACACTGGGGTATATTAGATCTCCTCCATGATAAAGACAGAAGATAATATAATTTGACTCGGAGGACTGCAAGCGGCAGGAAGACCCTGTAATGTTTCATATTTCCTTTCCATTCCCGAGGGTTTACTTCTGCATATAAAATTAACAATTAACCCAGTTTTTAATTGTGTTTGAAGTAAGACACCTGTGAAACTGGAGTTGTTTTTTTTGTTTAGTTTTTTTTTTTTTTTTTTTTAGAAATAGACATCGTAGTATGACTTCTAAAATATAGATTTGGCTATCTCCGCATCCACACTCCTGGCCCCCCAAAAAATACATGATTTGCATATTTACTTATTTTTTTTAACATTTTTCATTTACCATGCACTTGGCCTCTGTTAATTCACAAAGAAATCTTAATTCGCCTTAGGTCATCTTCTGATTGACAATAACTCCTAACAGGCCCAGTGGAGACAGTGTACCTCTGCATAATTTGAATATTTCCACAATCTTGAGCAGTTCTTACGAAACAGTTTCGCTGCAGGGATCAGTGAGATTTTTCTGAATCTGATTAAATCTTCAAGGACTCCACAACCAAATGTTTCTTGTCTGCTTTGACTGGGGGCCACTCTTGATCTCCAGAAGAACACCTCGGGGACCAGAGGACCTCACTGGGAATTAAAAGAGCTAGAATATGTGGAAGGCATAGAGCTTGGAATAAGAAATCAAACATCTCAGCATTTTAACAAGCCTGTAATATGCTAAGTTAAAGGTTTTCAGTCTTGTTTTAGTTTGTTTCATAGATTTAAAAAGGATAGTTCTGTTCTCATACTGCTATGGCTTCTTCTCTTTCTGCCCAAAATGCTTATTTGGAAAAGAATGACGAAATTAGAGGTGATGTGTTTAAATAAACCTTAGTTCCACATAATCCCCTCCTCGTGTTGTATAAACAAAATAATGAACAAAGGGGCATGCTGTGGTGGCGCAGGGGGTTAGCACGCCCCACGTTTGGAGGCCTAAGTCCTCGACGCGGACGACTCCCGGTCCCGGCGACCTTTGCCGCATGTCCTCCCCCCCCTCCTCGCCCTCTTTCCTGTCTGCCTACTGTCGCAAAAAAATACGAGCCACTAGCGCCGCAAAAACTCTTCGGAGAAAAAAAATGAACAAAACTCCTATGTTATGAAGCTGCAGGAGAGTTCTACCTACTACAAATGACCATTAATTTCAGTAGGAAAAAGCTGATTAAATAAGGTAAAACTGCATAATGCATGCAGGAGTTATTTGAGAAAATTAAACAAGCTGACTACTCTTTGTTAGTTACTTAGCATAAAAATGGAATAAGCACAGGAAGGTGTCCATTTTATATGTAGGAGAAATCAAATTACCCCCTGGCCAGCTGCAAATGTATTCTACTGTGACGCTACGAGCCATAACACATTTCAATGACTCAAGAGCAAGGAGAAAATGGAGCAAGTTTTCTGAAAGGTGATGATCTACATGGTGGTGGATGTGAGGGTAAGACTGCCTTCATCCACAGCAAAACTCACAACTTCAACTCCTTGAAATTAAAATAAAACTTGATATGTGCAATGCTAGCACAGTTTTAACCAGTAGATACTTTACTAAAATATTCACTGACTAAACATGTAGTCAACAGACTATGATTAAGCATGGGCTATACAAAATCTAACCAAATCTGGAAGTTAAACTGAAAAGTATAACTAACATATTAGTATAGTCCATGATCTTAAAAAGTATTTACCTGGTGCAAATTTATTGACAAATTTGCTATCTTATTATATCTGTCCTGCTAATATTATCATTTCCACTCTGTTTTCTCCTGGTGTTTTGCTCACAACATCCTCTCATATATGCACATGCCCTTGGGCAATGGCAGCATCCGACATATATAGACAACATAAATATCAATTTCTATTTACTTCTAAGTGAACTTCATCTATTCTCACCAGTCAACTGTTGAAAAAAAAATCTATTGATGAGCTGTCATCTACAGCACAGCTAGACACACAAAGACTTAGCTGAATACAGAGACGGTTAAACAAGCTCTGACAGCTTCGGTAAAGGTGTCAACTTTACTTTATTTCATCTTAAAAGACTTTCAGAGAACAAAGTAAACCTACCAAGCTGGTATTGAATCATACCTAATGACATTTTATTGAGTGATGTAAAGATGTATCATAATAACTGCAACATGCAAATCAGTTGGCATTAATATTCAATGTTCTATTAGCCCATAAAATAAAAACATTGCAAAGACTGAGAGAGACATTTCTAAACAAGGTTCAGACTTTTTGATAACATAATATTTTAATTATGAATTTGATTGACTATAAGGCTACATACTGCATCTTTCTATGATTTTCTTTGTTGTTTCTTTGCATTAATCATCCAATATGTTTCTCTTGAAGCTGGAAATAAAGCAATGAAATTATTTCAGGTTATTATGGTAGGTAAAGTTTAGGGTAAAGTGACCATATCTCAAATAATTGGTATTTAACAGACTTTGAATTATACAGCTGTCTAAATCTTTCAGGTACTTTGGTAATTAAATGATAAAAATGGCTTGCCTTAAATTAAGGTTCTGCTGAAAACATCCAAAGGAAAAATAAATACATTACTTTTTTTAAATTATTACATTCTGAGTCGTAGTGATACAAAACAAAAAGTGGTTTTCCTTCATTTCTACCATTTACTCCTCATTTTATTTGTCTTCACCATTCAGTCACAGGAAGAATGACTTCTTTTCACTTCAATTGTCTTATTCAAAAATAATATCAATACTTACATTGCTCAAAATAGCTCGCAAAAGTCAAAATGTCCTTTATGATGTTGATCCCAACCTTTTATTTTTGTTGCATTTACAAAATTAATTTAAAATAGTCTTAACACTTCTCTCTGCCTAAATAAATGTATTCCTGTGTGGAAAAGGAACTCACATCTCAGAATAATAAGAAGCTCTCTCTATTGTAGAAATAATTACATTTTTTTTTCAGGATAATCAGTCACGCTTATCTGCATGGGAGCTAAAATAATTACATTTGCCAGATTCAAAATTGGGCTTGCCTGATGAAGAACTAATGAACAATGAATCTGCATTTTACCTTTTCACATTGGAGCATAGACTCGTGCAGTTCTTCAACAAAGGTATGACAGGTAATGTTTTTCATTGTGTGTCTGAAAACTTTAATTCACTTTGATCAATAGGTCTGTCACAGTTAAAACTTAACTGATTTGCCAATTGCTGGGCAAAAGTATGCATACCCCTTTTTTCCCATAAGTTGTTATGTTACAACAAACTTCAAAGTATTACATTGAGAAATCATATGTTCAAACAACACAAAGTAGCAAATCATTTTAAAGCCTTAAGAAAATGATGCAAGTAAATGTGCATTAGTATTCTGAGTCAGCGCTGCGTAAAACTGCTGTTGACAAATGGCATCTGCTTCTGCAGTATTTTGGGGGGTTCTTCTAGCAGCTCTGCACCTAAAACGTAGTTTTTTCCAGTCTTATTTACAGCCCCTGTAAATGTTAAGACAATAACAAAGACATTAAAGAACATAACCTATATTAATTAATATTTAATTAACAAGTAACTTTGCTAAAACAATTGTTGAACCTTTACATCCCCCTTCATCGCCCCCCTCTCAAGTGTTTATCAATACTTGACCTCAAACAACATGTTGTGACACAGCTTGGAAAGTGCCAGTGCAGCGACAACGCTGAAGAACGACAGTGATGAGTCATTGCTGCCATCTACAGACGGCTGAGTGGAACTGCAATATTTCAACAAACCTGCACAAAGAAATAAACCTGACATGAGCTAAGTTTTTTTTTTCTATATTGCTACAGTGATAATTTAAAAGATTTTAATATGCATCCATGATGCTTTAAACTTAACTGAAAGGGTATTCAGAAGACGTAGATGTGACCCTGCGCATGCGCACTGTCTCTGATGTCATACTGGAACTTGGTGTGCGTTTTATACGTGCCCTCCTTTTTGGTTCCAATCCCAGTTCGGATAAACAAAATATTGCGTCACTGTTATTGTGCTAGTTGAGCCTCCAGCTGGTTAGGGACATTTCGCCACCGTTTCACCTACATTCAGGCCTTTAAAGCTACGTTTCCGATTAAAATTCGTCACACGGCACAGGCACAGCGCAAATGTCGCTTCAAAAGGACGCTTCATCTGACGAGAGTTTGCAAGGTAAAGTATTTAAATCTAATGATATATAAAACATTAGAAACGCGTTGCTGTCTCTATATTTGATAGTTTCCGCCCCCCCCCCCCCTCATCGTGTGAACTGTTTGTTGTTCTGCTGTGCCCTTTACCCTTCGTGGCAGTTGTTACCAATACGCCTGTAAAAAAAAAAAAAGATAATAAAAAAAGAGTATTCATGTGTAGACACTGTTTATCCTAAGGTTCCTGGGTAGAGCTGCATTTCAGTGGAACTGGCTCCCAAGGTACCAGTCATCGAGGAAGTCAGGAGCACATTCCCACGTCCAGTCAGGAGGGGGACGTGGAGAAAATGCTCCTTGAAGCGCAACACGAGTCAGGCAGGAGCAGCTCCAAAGGAAGTTCCCAGTGCAACAGGTTGGTCTGCAAAAATAAAAATGAGGAAGAAGAGTCAGTGTTGCTCTTTCAACGTTGGTTGTGCAACACCTATTACCCAAGAAGCTGTCGTTGCGGGTGTGTTCACATCTCTGTTATGTATTTTCTTCTCCGCAACAGCCCACTCAGATCTCAGACTCCCCTTCTTCTGTGGAGAGGCTCAGAGGGAAACAGCTCTCAGGTAGAATATGTTGAAACTACTTAGTTTTTGTACATTTCCTCAAAAATGTATCAATGTTCCCTGATCTTTTTTTCCACATTCAACTGAAAAATTGTTTTTAGAACCACCTTGTGCTGCAATTGCAATTGGAAGTCTTCTGTGGAATGTGACTGTTGGCTTTGCAAGTTTACAGCCTGGGATTTTTGCCCATTTGTGTTTACAAAATAGCTCAACCTAAGTCAGATAGCATCGGACACAGCTACTCCAGTTTCATGTCTTTTAAAGCCTTTAACTTCCACGCCTTCCCTGTATTTAACTCCATCCAGCTTTCCATATCACCACAGCTGATGTTGCCTCTACCATGCTTCACTTGGCGATGGTGTGTTCAAGGGAGGTTGTTGAGTTAGTTTTCCACAGTGCACATCATTTTGCTTGTAGGCTAACAACTTTAAATTTGGTCTCATCTGACCAGAACTCCTTTTTCCACGTGTTTGTTGTGTCCCTTACATGGCTGGTGGTGAAGTTTAAACAACTCTTCTAATGGTTTTCTCTCTGCAAATGCAGACTCGTTGTTCTTTTTTTAAAATAAAAGTCAGATTTGTGGTGTGGATCACTAACAGTCATCAATATATTCTCCCTGCTTTGAATGTGTGCAAATCTTCCAGAGTTACCATAAGCCTCTTGGCTGTCCCTCTGATTAATGCACTTCTTGCTCAGCCTGTCGGTGTAAGTGGATGACCATGTTAACATTTACAGTTGTTCCATACTCTTTCCATTCTCATATAATGGTCTATAATAAAAACAATTCCTGTGGTTATAATGTAACAAAATGTTCAAGCAGTGTACTATAACGTGGTATACATTTACAAGACTGTAGCAGAACTATGTTTGACATGTCAAAGCAGGAACAAGAAAATATGTCCTAATAACTCCAGCATTCCTGTATAGGGAGGTCCTCATTTCTGCGTTCAGGCTTAGTTTGTGCAAGTGAATCAGTCTTAATATTACTAACGCTAATCTTGGACTTCATAGCCATTGTACACCCTGAAAATCATCTCTTGCTCATGTAACATTTTAAAACACAGACGGTTTTCATTGCTGTCTATTTTTCCAGTCAGACGAAGACTTTCAAGAGAGAAGACGTGAAGTGGAGAGACTGATGAAGAAAAATGCTGACTGGATATGGGACTGGTCCAGTCGGCCGGAGAACAGTCCGCCAAAGTAAAGACCTCTTTTTTTTGTTTTTTTAAACACAAAAGTTCGAACGTTTAGGGCAGTGTTTCCCAATCCTTGCCCTCAGGGCACACTGCTCTGCTTTAACATGCCTCATTCAACAAAAGCCTGGCAATCGGCCATCAATTGAAATCAGGTGTGTTGAAGCAGGTAAACATTTAAACATAGGGACGGTGTGCCTTGAGGAGCAGGGTTGAAAAACACTGACGAGGGCACTGCCGTTCACTGAGGTGCGTAGACTGGTTGCTGTTATCAAGATATACAGAGGTTTTAAAAGTTTCAAAAACACTTACATCTACTGTCACACTATTCCTACTATTCAAAACCCTTTGAGATTCCAAGGGAAGGTGACTGAGCAATAGCAATAAACAGATGCCATGAAAAACATTGCCATAACTGTAATAAACACTATATTAGCAGCTAGAGTAATCGCTACTTTTCAGTTTTAAATGAAGTCACTTTAGTCAAGGCTGTCATAGTTCTAGTGTAGTTTTAACTACAAACACTCAGGGCTCTAACCTAACCTGAATTAGATTGCTTATATTTTCCTCATACTGTCATATTTGTGATTTGCTGACTTCACGGTGGTATCTGTGTGAGCACGGGCGTTCGCATGACATTAAACCAGAAATAGCTGATCTTTAATCTATGCAATAGACTGAAATATTAATGTGCTGCTCTGCAGGGAGTTCCTGCTGAAGTACCCCAAGCACTCGACCTCGCTCAGCATACGGAACACCAGTGTCATGAAGAAGGGCGGCATCCTCTCCGCTGACTTTCTGAAGATATTCCTTCCCTCGTTAATCATTTCTCACATTCTCGCTCTTGGCTTGGGGTAAGCGGTAGGATTTATATTCCGACTCTGGGAATGTCGTGGAGTCTCATTAATTTTTACGCAGCACACAGGTGTATCTCAATAAATTTGAATATTACTGCTACGTTAATAAATTTCACAAATGGAATTAAAAAAGCTCAGCTCATATATCCTATAAATTTATTAGACACGGCGTAGTGTATTTCAAATATTTCTGTTAAATTCGATGTTATGAACATGATTGTGTGCATGGCCTACACAATCATGAAAAGACTGCTGTCTTGATAGTTGTCCAGCAGTTACTTACACATCCAACAAGAAGAGTAAGCCATAAAAGGTCATTTTTAAAAGTACTACATCCAAACATTTTATTAGGAAGTTGAGTGGAAGGAAAAAGTCCAGTAGGAATTGGTGCAAAAGCCAGAGTGGTAATGGCTTCCTTCAAAAGGTTGTGAAATCTCCCCGGTTCAAGTACTGAGTGCATGCACTGTACTGTGCAGTTTATGGCCATGTGGGGTTAACATTTCTGTTTTGGAAAATACATATTTTTTGTCTCTTCGCTGAAAACCTTTTTTTTTATTATTCCATTTTGGCGTTTTATGAACTGTAAGCCATAAACATCAAAATGGACAGAAATAATTGCCTAAATTAACATTATATTGAATCTATATCAGTTTCACTTTTTTGACATATTGAAATAAATCAACTTTTTGAATATATTCTATTTTTTTAGATGCACCTGTAATATTTGAACTTAAGGACTACTTTAACATAAAAATGTTTCTTTGTTTTCAGGATATTTATTGGGAAGCGCCTAACTTCTCACAACACCTACTGAGCAAGCTGCTGATGCGTGTAGGGACACCTCGTTACAACCAGCTTGTCATGCCTTAAATTGGGACCTGTGCCATGTGACCTGTGATTCTGACTGATTGCCCCACGCCAGCATGAAGAGCCGAGAATCTCCCACTGCTGTGTTGTTGAATGCACCACAACCAATCTCCCTGTCCATGATGTGTTCACTGTTAACTGAGATTATCGTTTTGCTGCTTACTGCTCCTTACACATGCATGCTATGGGACAAATATATATATAATATATATGTAAATCACTTTTTTTGATTTAATTAAAATCAGATTTAATTTATTATGATGTTCTGAATTTGCTGTTCTTTTTAGATCAGCCTTGTGATAAAAACAATAATAGGAAAATTGTTAGCTTAGTGTTGATCAGAAACTGCTAAGTGTAATAATAAAATATGTTAGAATTTTAAGGAAATTGGAAGGACATTTGATAAATAAATCAGCAAGTATATTTGTTATTCCAAATACAGTAATCTAACATATAGATCATTAAATGTTACACAAGTTATATGACAAAACCATATCTGTTTGATATTTTGTTTTGCAGTGCACTGTGAAATAATACTTCAGGTTTTCATTCACACAGGAAATGTGACCGTTTTAGTCCAAGTTCTAGATGTGTCTGTGTATGAAGTTTCTTCAATCCCTGACTCCAGGTGAAGTTAGCGAATTGTAAATCTCCAAATTCCTTAATAGGCTTTGATTCGCAATTCTCTAAAAGCTGCAGTTATTTTTCTATCACTTTTTCCTACCACTAAACTTTCCCACATATGCTTGGATACAAAACTCTTCTCCAATGAGCGGTAGTGACCCACGTCACTGACTCTTAATGGTTCAGAACTAGTTAAAATAATTACTGATAATGTTTTTTGGAAAGTAAAATGCAGCTATATTTTTATCAATATTTCATTTCTTAAATATTTAATGCTACATTTGCTTTTAAATGCAAGTGTTGGGATCCATTGAATTGTGCAACGTTTGGACCCCCATAGTGTGGAGGTTTGTATTAAACATTAATGTGCCTGATGGACTTCCAAAACAACCCTTTACCACGCATAATAAAAAGGAACGGAAAACATGCAGATGAACACAATTAAAATTTTATTGAACTTTGGTCAAAATAATAAACAAGTGAATACATTGCCACCATGTTAGGAATCAATGGACAAAGACAATGCATTATTATGTGTTTGTAACGTCATCGGTATACTTTTTGCGTAGTCAACCTTCATGTCTGCATTCACAACTACAAAGATCCACATTTGCAGTATGTGGTTCAGATCTGGGTGGCATCCCTAATCAAATGGAAAAAAAAAGGAAAAAAAAAAAAAAGGGCACATGTATGAGGCCTGTCTTTGTTTCCTACTTATTACAAGATTCGGAGGCACTCTATCACATAAACCGTATGTATGGTGTGCAATTTTCCTCCTTTATGTTTTTTCATAGACAGCCACGTGTAGCAGCAGTGTATGAGGACAAAACTCTATAAAATAGGATTTACAAATAATGCACATGAGGTTCGTATAACGCTCGGGGACGCAACTTGTAGCTGTAGCTGTCACTGGTTGAAGTAGGTATTAAGGCTGCAGATTCCCTTTGTCCTGGACTCTATTTTGTGCCGTTCAGTTTCCAGTCTGCATCCTAAAACAGTGTCAAAAAGTAGGACTTTAATATCTTCACGCAGACATTTTCCGACAGTAATTTCCAAACCGATTGCCCCAAATAGTTTTTCCTCGACAAGTTTGCCGTAGATCTGCTCGAAAAAAAAAAGAAAGAAGAAAAAAACAGTGGCGTGACTGGACATTTCTCCACCTCTCTACAACATAAAAACATGCAAAGCAATAAACATGTTTTAATACCTTACTTCTAAATTTAAAAACACATCTGTAGTTTTAGTTTCTTTTATTATGTCGATGACAAGGTGTACTTGAGTAGATACAGTCAGTGAATTTTATGTTGCTGTATTGACTGGGGGATAAAAAGAAGAGAACGGGGTAGGGGAAGGGAGGAAATGAAACAAGTCCACTTTTCAAATTCATGGGCCTTTTTCCAGCAGTAATTTGGCCTGAATACAAGACCAATGGGGGAATGTTACAGTTAGGCCTACTGGCCTATTCACCCGTGCTTCTCAGGGCCCAAAAATTTCTGAAAGATGAATACAACCTTGACAAGACGTCATTTTAAGGACTTCCGAGAGTTCTGTCGTTAAATTGTGAAATGAAGGCTTAAAATGTCAACACAAATAGCAATGTTCAAGGGTTTGACCTCTAGGAAGTGCCATTCCATCAATTAGACCCGAATTGGGCTTTCTGGGTCAGGGGAGGGGCGTGCTGATTGCCCTGGTGCCAAAGGCAAAGAACAACCTAAGCTCAGACTCGAAAATAAAACAGGCCTATGGATCAACCTCCTGTGGCAAAAAAAAGTAGACACGTGCTTTCAATTTCTTCACCAGGAGGAACAACAAGGCTGTTTCTTCTTATACAGATAGACAAGTAGTAGGCTTAACTACACAGGTATGGTAAAAGCCCTATCCTCTGGAGCCCCAAATATTTTTTTTTTGTTTTTAGTTGATTTTGTCCTGGAAAATGTACAAGTTGTTGGTGGCTGCCACAGCTATCACGTTATCTTTGGGGTGCCAGGCAGTGTGGAGGATCTTCTTGTTGAAGTCCAGGCTGTCCACGCTGATCTCGTCCTTCTTCCTCTTGCCGCCGGTGGACACTTTGCGGGGTTTGAGCGTAGCCCGTGGTTTGCTGCTCTCCCGGGACGCCTCCAGTGTAATGTCCCGCCTGGTGTTGCGGTCAAACATTCGGAAGAAGTTGTTGTAGGAGCCGGTCATGATGGCACTGGTGGAGGAAGTAAAAACGGATTACCTGCATTGATTGTCTTGCCATAAAACAAAAGGAGAAAAAAAAAAAACAAAGCGACTCGTGGATCGATGATGCTGAAAGATCTAAAGCGGCAGCAGGGGAACAATAACTGCTTGCAATAGGGAGGATGTTTGTTTACCTGTCACTGCCATTCCAGCAGCACTCAAACTTGTCAAAGATGCAGTCGTTTTCATACAAGGAGCAGAGCTTACTGCGAAGGTATTCATGGACCTGAAACAAAACATTTTAATAAACATGAATACTTGACTTAAAAAATACAATTGCTTTTAAAATCTTAAAGTAGTGACACAAAACTTATTATAAATTTATAGCCTACGTTATTTTTAAACAATCATTGTCTGCAAAAGCAATAAATGGAGAGCAGTGAATTGCATGTTGTCAAGCAGGAATAATTGAGCCCAGAACTCAAGAGCTACTTATCCTGCAGCTTTCAGATGCATCTGTTGAACACACCTGAATCTGATGAGGGAATTAAGGCATTTGATTTAAGTGTGCATCCAAAAGTTGCAGAATGTTCGCTCTCAAAGATTGGACTTGGGCACCAATGGCACCTGATAGTGTTCCATTGTATGCTAATGTTATTGTAGCGAAATATAGCATACACGCATGACTTTCATAGTAAGTACAACTTATGTTAGGCAACATTTTGATGTATTGTAGCTCAAGACAGCATATAAATTCAATGAGCAGAGCTGAAAGTGGCTAACAAGCACTTGTTAGCATATTAGCCAAAGACAGCGTATACTGCTTTTAGCACAACAGACAGGGTTAGCTAACATAAGCCAACATACTATTAATAACTTGTTAGCTTACACTAGCATTTTAGCTAATGAGCATTTTAGTGAAACATTGTGTTAGATATTGACAGGAACATGCTAGTGTTAGCATGTCTGATATTTATTTTGGAGTGCTATTACTCTAGATTCCCAGTGGGCCTGAAAATCCCAAAGTTAATACATTTTAGGGATAACATAGCTGTCCCTGTACACACCAGGATTTCTTCAAGACTTTTCTAGCTTAATGTTATTTTGATTATCTGTATGTCAATGGAGCTGTCATCAAATATATTTCTCTTAAAAAAAAAAATCCGAATAAATATAAAACATAAAAATTACTCTAAATTTGGCGGTTATTTACTGTTACTTACTCAATGTTGTTGAAATGATAGATATAAGTCATAATAGTCTTATTGGATTTACATTTGATATATTTGTACTAAGTGCAGAGAGATGCACCTAAAATAGTTGTTTTAAACCCCTGCAGAAGTAGATCTATGCACCTGATACGTCTCCACTGGTCTGTTCTCCATGTTGAGGTCCCAAACCTTGACGGAGAGGTAGTCACGTGTCATCATATAGCGTCCGCTGTGACTGAACTTCACGTCTGAGATGGAGGAGATGATCTCTGAGAAAAAGGATCGGCTGCTTGGATCCTCAGGTTCCTCAAAGACTAAAAATACACATACACACACATTAAAAGAAAAATGAGAATGGCTCCCAAAACTACATTTACAAACAGCAAGTGCGGTAATCCTAATATCCTCTATTGAGCCATAAACTTACACTTTGAGTGCCTATCGCAGAGTGCCGCTGCTCGCATGTCACACAGGCGGATGGTGCCTTTGCTACTGCTGTACACAAATACATTGCATTGGTGTGGATGGCACTCAGCAGCTGTGATTACTTCTGTCAGTTCTTCCATATTGGCGGGCTTGATGTCTACTATATCTGGGAGAGCAGTGTTAAAGGAACAAACCGCCTTCTCTTTCAGTAAGATACAGACGCCAAACGACGAGGCATGCGTTTGATATCTGATATATATGATCAAGAAAAGGATACTAAAACTTCTGTCTGTGATTTCCAAGTGCCATAGATTTATTCTTAGGTCATCTGCAGAGAGGTAAGTTTCATGGTCACTATTTACAGAAATGGAATTAATGTGATAGGTGTGCGCATTTGCAAAGATCCTCCGTGGGCTTGCTTCTACCATGAGATCCATTGGCATCAGAACAGGTACCTAAAAGAAAATGCAGAACAATCACTTGTTATCGATTTTAAAAGTTTTAGAACTCATCAAAGCAAAAAAAAAATGAGGCAGGTTTGAACTGTGGTTGAACATACCCGTAAAGAGGTGATTCTAAAAGGATCTCTGAGTCGCCCATCTTCATCTTTTAGGTTGTAACCCTCTGCCCGTTTATCTCTTTCGCTTATTTTCCACAATTTGATAGTTTTATCTGCCAGAAGTTAAAGACGTCGTCAGTTTTGAAAATCATGTGTGAGCATGAAGTCTAAAACCAAGTCAAGGCCTCTTACCGTTTGTTGAAAGTAGAAAGTGAGCAGCATTTTGTTGGGGTAGCCATCTTATTTTATTAATTTTTTCCTCAATTTCTAAACTTTTCAAATAGTCAAATTCTGGCTCATGACTCTGAAAAGTGCTATAGACGTTGTACTCCCCACGCAGGTGTGGACGATTCTTAGACTGAGGAGAACAATAAATAAGAGCACACACACAAAAAAAAACATGAGTCACCAGGTTTAAATCCTTTCACTGCAACAGAGGAGGGAGGAGGGATGGCATGGCAAACCATCCCTTACTATACTGAATAAATCTTACCTCTTGTTCATGTTGAAATATCACTACTCGCCCTCCCTTGTCTCCAGTTGCAAGTAAATCTCCAGAATAGTTGAACTCAACAGTTGAGATTATGTCAGCTGAAAAAAAAAAACACGCATATTGGGTGACTGCCACTTCACCCAACATTGCCTTTTTGACAAAATTTAATATCTGTATGGCAGTTAATTTTAAGATCTCCAGAATTTTTCTGACTTCTCACAACCACAGTTATATAAATCTAAAATGATTTCAAATGTCATCAAGAGGTGTGAAAATGAGCGTGAGGTTGCTATAGCACTATGCGGCTCTGTGGAGCATTTCAATAGTATCATCTTAAGGAGGAAGAACAATACTGATGTGAACACAGCAACAGATTTCTTGGTGACAGCAAGTGTTGACCTGATGATAAAAAATATATATATCTTTTGGTTTATGCTGTCTACTTGCTGGCCTAACATCTACATTTTTGCAGCAGCATTAATAAGTATAGACTGTATTTCAGTGTATTTGTACGTTGACCAGTATACTTGCTGGAGCATCACCAATATATTGGCCAGAATTCAAATTAGACATTTTTTCCTTGATTGACATGAACGTTTTATTTATTTATCAAAACTTAAGAACCATAAAAATTTTCAGTCTAAAAAGAATCAACCAACGGCAACTACTTTGATTAACTTCTTTATTTTAATATATGGAAAAACATAAAAATAACAAAGAAACATTAACTTTGATTTAAAATAAAATGGGAATAGTTTAGCAATTCTTTAACTGGTTTTGTTACATTTTAAAACTGAAACCTTTAGTAAAGAACCTGCAGCACATGTTTTACTTTTAAAATATAAAGGGGAAAAAATAACCTGATTGGCAGCTCAGAAAATAAACACAACAGGCAATCAGCTTTGGCTAGAAAACCTTGATTGATACGTATCTAAATATCCTTTTTATGCATGTCAACAGCAATAAGCAAAGCAGTAAGTTAGAAATAAGCTCTACGGATCTGGAACTCAAAGGTTGCACACTGGATTTCTGATTCAATATTTTACAGTGTTTTTAATTATCTGGATTGCCCTTGATCTATTCTACCTCAAAATCTGCAAACTTTAACTCTGTCAAATCTGTGAAGGATTACCTTGATCTATGATTATG
The DNA here is from genome assembly GCF_001444195.1 of Xiphophorus couchianus. NCBI lineage: Eukaryota > Metazoa > Chordata > Actinopteri > Cyprinodontiformes > Poeciliidae > Xiphophorus > Xiphophorus couchianus. Next base: position 8,811,749 of record NC_040249.1, on the reverse strand, counting down.
GTCAATAAAACTTTGGTTTGTCTAAATTTAGAAAAGTGTCAGTTTTCAAGCATTTTCTTTCATACCTAGACTGACCCAAGATCAGCAACATCATTTTTTTTAAAGGAATGTGGACTACTCCTGGTTTACATTTAAGTAGCTTTTAGTTTTATGTATTTATTACAAAGTATGCAGCGACTGTTGGTGCTCCAGGGGATTAACTTTTGAATATGCTAGTCATGGCCGCACTGTCCCATAAAAAGGACATTTTATTTGCTATTGCAGATTGTTGTTTTGAAAATTAACAAAAGATAATTGTGTGTAACATACACAAAATAGCAATTGTTACTTGTTGAATATAAGTTACTATTTTTGTACGTGACATGATATTGAGCTTATTTTAAAAGAGTTAGTCTTATGATAATTAAGTACAATACAAGTAGAATTTATAAATCCACCAAATCGTCTGTTAACACTTTCCGCGTATCCCGAAACTAACAAAAAACAAACTGATTTGACACATCAGCACAAATAAATCAGCCTGTGTGAGGTCCAGAGATTCCAACAAAAATTAGAAATACTTTATTTTAGGATGCAACAGTGTTTCATTTGAACAAGAATGCATCTTTTACATAAAGCAGGATTTTTTTTTATTGCTTTTCCACCATTTTACAATGGTGTAAACATAATTCGCTACCAACAGATGTCACCTGTAGGCTGAATAATAAAAGACTATTTACAAGCCAATTATCTAACATTTCGTCGCCATTAAAAATCCTGAAAGTTGATCAAATATTGTAAATAACCACAAGTGTTTTCATTGCAGCAAATCTGAATGTGTTTTATTTTGCCTGTAATTTTGACATTTGTTTAACTGCTTAACGTTATATGGCAATCATAAATAATTTTTTTAATAAACATTGCTGTTTACTTTTGGTCACAACCTTAAACAAATTTCAGTATAAATTGAGAAGCATAAATTACTTCAGAATTTCAGCTTTTAAAGCTGCTGTAGCAGTACTAATTTTTAACACGCACATGATTTTAACACTTGAAAGTTGTTACCCTTTCAGATAAAATATTTGGGTTTGACAAATAGGTCTTATGACATGCACAAATTTTGCTAAAACATCTAGCTTAATATTCTTTTAATAATGCCAGATCCCAAAAACGTGGTGAAACCCTGCAGCAAGATCAAAGGCCAACTTCAACATCAATGAAATAATTCAGAAAAGCAGAAGACAATTATGATGATTTCTAGTTTAAAAATGTTCCATTACTCATACAATGCCAAAAGGCTCCAATAGAAATTTGTTTAGCCTGTAAAATAGCATTTCCTTGAATGACTAAATATGTATACAGAGGGAGTAACAGTGTTGCCTCGCTGCTAGCGAATACCTGAAATGTCATTCTACTGACAATGAGGAAGTACGCTTCAGGTACAGGCAGTGCAGACATGCACCGAAAAAGGGAAGGACGGGCCATATTTCAGCGACTGACAGCCAAATACGCACAGCGACTCTTCATGTATGAATGAAAACAAGCCATGATGTCACGCCAGCAGCACACTGACATTTAGCTCCCACCTAGCTTACAGCTAGTTAGCGAAAACAGCAATTCACAGGGTAAGGGCGTTCCCACAACCACAGTCACACAAAACGGGAGAACTGACTTTTAAAATAAACCAGGCTTGCATCTGTGGCTACGTGTCGAGACTTTCCTTTCAAGCCCACAGAGCGCCATCCCCGCGGTATCCGAGTAGCAGCTTTAGCTTAGCTGCCGAGCTAACGCTAGCTACATACCTTCCGCAACATCTTCATCTATGGCTCCTTTCACTTGGGAGAAACACCACTGGAAATCATTTCCTCCTGTAACTCCTGTGAAAAGAACGATGGCGTTAGTTTGGGTTAGACCATTTCCTTCTTTTAGTTTTACAACTGGTGATGAGATGACCTGACAGGGACACAGTTTTGACAACTTAGCTCGCTAGCGCTAACGTTGGTTCAGATTCAGGCCACACCGAGAGAAAGGTGGATCCTTTTTCCTCCCTTCAAAAGTAGCTTACCCGCCATTGCTTCATTTAGCAGCTTTTGTTGCACGCAGCTTCCGATACCCGATCAACCCAACGCGGCTCGCTCGCTCCGGGAAACGGATAGCATCAACAATCAGTGAGAAGACTCGGGTCCAGATCTGTCAAGACCACGGAAATTATCCGTGATTTTTTTTTTCTCTTCCAAAATGGCGCACGGTACATGGAGAAACGACGTCATGCACACATGCCACATCCTGGCTCCATCCATCCTCCCGTGCATCCCTTTCTAACGCCTTATATTTCCCCTCTTTCTTCCATTTATCCAACTTTATTACACCAAACTAGATCATAAAACCTCCGCGTCTTGTTTTAAAGACACGTTTTCCGTTCTTTGGCGACTGAGTCAAACATTACATCCAGAGAACAGCTATGAAAATGATTTCTAAATTTAAAGTAAAGAAAATACATCTCAACGAGCTACTATCAGACTCTTACATTTTTAGACCGTGTGTTCAACAGGCGGCATATTTTTTTATTTATATTTTAAATGCGAAGGGTTAGAAATGCAAAAATATTCTTTTAAAACATATCGTTAGATTTTTTTATAAGTTTTGTGACATGATTACAAATTTAAAGTACGGTAAGATGCAATTTAAAAACGTGACAGGACAGGGTACCAATGGTTCTATTTGACGGGCATTTGGTGACATCTAGTGGTGAAATGGTGGAAGTCAATGTCACTGTTATTGAATAACTTGTATATGGTCAAAAAGTGTTACATTAAAAAAAACAAAAACATAAGCGATTAAATAAATATCCCTAAAGGTGATTATTAAACATTCGAGATAAATGTTTAATAAATGCATGCATAATTATTGAAATCTTTCAATGATGTATGAAATACATGGATAAATTGCAATTTGGATTTGTTAAATGACTACATTGTATACACATTCCAAACAAATGCTGACATAAGCAGGTTTTTCTGTTCAGACAAGTTCACCTTGAAAACAGATCACTAGATGATCTCCGATCTCCGAAAATATCTAAAGTTTTATCGCAGAACCTACAGGAAGAGTTTGCAACTGTGTGAGATACACCAGAAAAACACTGCATAGGTTTTACTCCTATGGAGATGCGCAAGGATGAAACCTTTGCTCTTAAAGGCCCATACATAATGCAGATAAAGACCAGGACTACTGAAGTAAATCTCTTTTGGCAGATAAGGTCAAAATGGTATTATGTACAACACCAGAGAAAAGCCAATTAAAGCATTTGAGGAAAAGAACATTTTCAAAACCGTGAAGCATGAATGTCAAAAGGTGATGGTTTTGGGATGCTTTGACTCCACCATGAATTCTGCTGTTTGTCACACGGTTCTGGAGAAAAATGTGATTCTGTCCACAAAAAATCAACATGGATAGTGACCCTAAGCATATCAGTGAATATATCTGGGTGAGAATTAAGACACGGAAAGTCCTGGGCTGATTCAGAATTTCAATCTTGATCTCATTGAGATGCTGTGGGTGACGTGAGACAGGCTGAACATGGACCATGGCAGAACGGGGCTAGGTTGTCCTAATTTTTTTCTCAAACTAGATACATTTTGATTTACACACGGTTTGTTTTATCAATGAAATTACAGTCATGTTTTAGCACTCATCTATAAATAAATGACTATTTTTTCCAGCGAAAAAAAAAACGATTAAAGATTAATCCTTTTAAATGTCTCAATCAAAAACCGCAATTTGGAATATCCTTATTTTTTCAAATGGATGAATTTGTGGGTGAAGATAAAAATAGAGCAAACAAAATTTCAAGCCAACAACACATCTGCTTTTATTTCATCGCTCGATCATATTAATGTTTCAACAAAAATATAATGTTTTTTTAGATACACTCTAAGTTGGGCTGCAGTTTCCACTAAATGTATCTTGCAATATGAAGGATAGCATCATAGAGAAAGCTGTAATGTTCCACTTGTGAAAGTAAATCTGCTGGCCTTCACCTTACAATTCTGAAACAGAAAGGTTACATATAAAAAGACAAAAGAAAACAACCTGTAATACCTTTCTTCCTTTCATTCAATGTTTTAAGATAGTCTCATTTAAATTTAACCCCAAAATAAATAATAAAAAAACAACAGAAGAAGAAAATATGTATGAATTAATGCAAAAGACTGAATATCTTATGAGGCAGCACATCATTTCAGCTGTGTATTTGTTTATTCCACAAAGTAGTATATTTCTCACAAAACAAACCAAAACAACTTTTCAAATGCTCCTCGACTCAACCGGAATTTATGCTGCGTACTTATTTATTTAGCATGCTCAATCAAAGTAGTGTAAAAATACACCGAGAAATAAATGTTGGAGCAGCAGAATTTGTTTATAGTTTCATACTTGTGATGCTGTGTGAAGTGCTTCCTGTACAATGAGTGCTGTCATGAACTGGGAATAAAACGCTTGCCCATTGGGATTGATAGTGCTATAAAAAAGTCACATTCCAAAAAAATATGAGGGGAAAAAATTTCATGTAGCGTGGGAATGCTTGATATCTGGGCCACATTTGAGCGGATAAAGTAAGCACATTTGTTCCTTTGAGTGCACAAACTGATAGAAGCACCCTATTTAAGTGCATACTAATATATGTATATATATATATATATTAACCTGAAATAGGTCCTCTTTTCTTTTTACATTTTCCTCTTTGTTATAAAATATCTCTGTGACTTGGAAAAGCACTATTTCACAGTTAGTAATTGTGATCCATGAGCAAGATGTCTTACACAGAAATAGTACCTGTGACTTCTTTTGTTATACGTTTTCTTCATCTGCAGATTCTCCTGGAGGTGTCAAGACAATGGATAGGAGTGCAGCCTCAAAGACCTGGACCAAACTTGACCAAAAATCCTCTCTCCAGTATCTCCCGAGCTATGTGCATCTTTCTCATCAATCACACAGCGTGTCCCGTGGGAAGGAGCCGAGCAGAGGCCTGGAGGTTAGGCACACTCACGCACAAACACACTCACACATCAACATACACAGAAACAACCAGTGAGAGAGGAAAAAGAAGAAAACTGACATAAATAACAGAAAAATTATGCATTAGGCATGTTAAAAACAGATAATTATGCCATATCTCTTCTTCTGCTTCACCTTTTGCACCAATCCCCTTTGGTTATTGCAGATGTGGGAAGTTGCGAAAATTGATTAGAGGTGTACCCCAAGGCTTAGTTCTTGACCCCCTCTTTCTAGTTTACATTGAGCTGATTTGAAAATAAGCAGCAGGAAAAAAAAATTGTCTGTGGTGTACCCCAAGGCTCAGTTGTTGGCTTAGTATTTTAGTTCATATTGAACTGATTTGAAAATAAGCAACACAAGCAAAATTATCTATGGCTTGATGGAGGTTTCAAGACGGATGGTGATGATACAGTTTGGATGTAGCTATTCAGGACATTGCATGGATTGATATTTGGTATGCGTAGAGGCATGGCTTGTAAATTTATACATTATGCTGGCTGTAAAAAAAAAAAAATCTTTTGTTTGCTTGATGTTTTAGTTACATTAATTGTTAAACTGAAGTTTAATTGGTAACTTATGCTGCAAGTACAAAAAAAAATATTTTGGTTTTGAATTCGACATTTGACAAGGTGAAGAAAACCTGCGAAAGCAATCTTCTACAGACTTGAACTGATCAGACAGTAGTTTCTAGTTTATGTCACAAATTACTATTATGACACTCTTGACATACTGGTTCAGTAACTCCAATGCAAACTGTAGAATTAGTTTATGTAGAGATTTTCTTGAATAAATATCATTCTCTTTAGGAGAGGTCAACAAATGGATTTGCAGACCCACAGAACTACTTCTGAACTCATACTGGGGTCATTTTAAAATAAAACTGAAATGATTTGTAAAGACCAGCTATATTGCTCACTATATTTTCTTTTTACTTTAATGATATTATGTTATATAATTAATTACAATGCTTACAGGTGTCGCAAATCAGCCAGCGCTGAATAATGCCATGCAAAAGTGTACATTTGCATTGAATTTTTCCAGATTATTTATTTATTTATTTTACTTTTGAACCACAAAATTCAACGTTTAATTAAAATTTGATGTGACAGACCAAATCAACAGTTGCCCATTATTGTGAAGTTTTGGTTGTCAAGTGTTGTGTGTTTACAATCAAACCTAAATTTACTTGGATAGCTCGAAAATTAAATCTATTGCAACCACCTGCCGTGAGAAGTCAAAGTTAGTAAATAGAGCCCACCTTCCTGTTATTTATTCTAAGTGCAGTTGTTCTGAAAAGGCTTTGTTTGTTAGAGATCATTAGTGAACAAACAGAATTATGAAGACCAATAAATGTAGCAGATCTGCAACAAAGCTGAGGAGAATTTGAAGGCAGGGCTAGGTTATAAGGCAATATGTCAAGCTTTGAAAATCTTGCTAAGAACTGTTCAATCTATTATCTGAAACTGGAAAGAGTACAAGATTATTGTAAAAATACCAAGATATGGATGTCCACCAAAACTGGACCACATAAGAGGAGCATTATGAGTGGTAATTCTGGGGGAGCTGCAAAGATCCAGAGATCAGGGGAAAGAATGTGATGACATATCTGTTTTTTTTATAGAGGAGTGGAAAGAACAACGCCAAAAGACCCCCAGTGTGCTGCTATGTTGGGAAGACAGCAAACATGTAGAAAACTTACTTCTCCTAGAATATACTGTATATAATTGAAACATAGTGTTTGAAGTATCGTGCTGTGTGAACGGTTTACTTCAGTGGTGAAAGGGAAGCTTAAGCTAGAGAGAGCTAAGTACTGGAAGATTCTGAAAGAAACCCTGACTTCACAAGTGACCATAGACATACAGCTGGAACTACAATATCACAGTTTACATTAAAGCATATTAATATGTATTGTTTTCCTTCAACTTCACATACTTTGTGTTGGTCAGTTAACAAAAATCCCAATAAAACACACACAATGATTGTGGTTATAACTTCACAAAATGTGAAAAAGTTTAGAGGTGTAAATACTTTCTGAAAGCATTGTGCATTAGTGTACATGTGTTAATATGTAGTTTGTCCTGATAGCAATGAACTACAAATCAATGAGCACAAATGGTTCTGATGTTGCAAAAGAATCGTTTTAAGAACCTTAACCTCTATGTTATGTTTGACTTACTTTTAAACATGTTGGTTTGTTTTTATGTAGCTTTCACCTTTAGCTAAATACATTGTGATAGAACTGAACGTTATTTGCTCCATAAGGTACAAAGAGTTCCTGATTTTTAAAATAAAAGCTTTTCCTACGACATATGTGATATAGTAACAAAGAGTGCTGTATTTGGACCTTTGAATTGAAGGAGTTTTGAGAAAGAGAAATTGTATTTATATGATGTCGTTTATCTTATAAATGACATAATAATATGTCATATTTCCATTTAGATTCTGAAAATGTGTTGCGATGCCAAATATCAAACTATTAAAATCATTAGACTCTTTTTTGGTCTATGTGAAATATTTGACTGAAACCTAATTTGCTATTTTATAAACTAAATAATTAAATCGTGTTTGTAGGATTTTTAAATATTTCTTTACAGGTTTACAGCTTTGGCAGTGACTGTGTGTGTGTGCTGCCGTAGATTCATCAGGTATAAGGAGAGGTGTTGACTTTATTCCGAGCCTCCAGTAACACCACTGACTCTGATAGTTCCCCATCCCTGTGGGAATTCATTATAAGACAGCTAGAGGCTGCTTGTGGATGGTTACTGTGCTGCCCGTATGTTAACTTGTCGCTATCGCGCAAGGCAAACATGTGGTGCAGCTGCTTTCTCTGGCTGTGGGCAACCTGGAGAGATTGATTGGTGAGCCTTCTGTTTTATCCAGGATCAGGGCCACATTCAGTAGACAAGGTGCCTCCGGAGAAGCAGCCATTTTCCCCAGAAAATATAGCTCATTACCAGCACAGACAAAATGAAGGTGTATTGACTTTTTAACATCTTACAACACACCTATTCCTGGGCCGTTTAAAACAGCGTGCATTTGTTTTTCTGGAAAATCATTACCTTATTGTATTCTTGAGCAAAAAAGAGGCATAATATGAGTCAACTTTGTTTTGGGGAGAGGAAAAAAAAAAGAGAAAAAGTCGATGCAGCCACTGTCCTCTTGCAATTTGGTGCGAGTGGACGCACAGAGGCATTAAAGCACAACACAAACACACTCCTCCCCCACACTCGGCCTATCAGACGGTCTTTAACACAAGCCATTGGCCAGTGGATGTGTCTGCCCTGCTCAGGGGCATTAAGCTCTGTCCAGGCCTTCACTCTTTACTTACAGACACACACAAACGCACGGACACACACATACACACACAAACAGCAAAGGCAAACACAATCAATTATTCAAGACTCCAGTTTTTGGCTCGTGTTTTTTTTTTTTTGTTTTGTTTTGTTTTTGTTTTTTTTCTTTCCTTATTATTTTTGATTCTGTTGCTTCTGTAACATCTTCTGGCAACCTTAACAGCCGGAAGGCCAGATGAGTGAAATGTGAGGCCTGATGACTTGAGGTCTGTGTATGTCTTTGTAATTTAGATGGCAGAGTGTAATTTGCATGTGTAGCCTTCGACATTGCCTCATTTTCTGAAAGAAGGTTGTCCTTGCAGCTCACCACAAACTAACGGCTGTCAGAGACCTGGCTCGAAGGGCAAATCTTTGTTTATTTCCCCCCACATGTGTGGTCATTTAATGTGGTTATGCCCCACCCTGTAGCCCACGTGTATTCAGTGAAAAGGTACACAGACTTGCGCTCTTGTTTCTTTTTATTTTCTACCTTCATTGTGCCCACTGTGTGATATGCTGTGCAGCTTACTTTATGTGCACAGGGACTGTCGCTCTTCAGTGTGCAAATGCGTTCACTAGATGGCACTATGGCACTTATTATTCAAGCACATCATTTTTATTCTGGTTGATAAACCTGTGTGTATGTCACTGGCACAAACAGTTTAACCAGACCTAATAGGTTTTCTTCCGTTTTAATTAATGAATAGTTATTACCTTTAATTGTAAAAAAAAAAAAAAGAAACTAGAAATCTAATTTCAATAGCATGGGTTTGATGTAGGAAAACACACATAGCTGGACTCGTGCAGAGCATCAAAGTTTCCAGCTGGACTCTGAGCACATGCGCCTCGTTTTATGGGCTCAGCTGCACATCAAACAGAGCACACTCTTACAAATCAATGAAAACAGAAAAGAATTACATTGCGGGGAATGTACCAGGTTGCGAATCCTTGCAGCGATGATGTCCTCGTAACAGATCATATTGTAAATAAGATGGGTTAAATTGCACTTGTAGCTTCCCTTCAAACAGTCAGGCTTTTTTCTCTCAGGGGGGCAAAGAGAGAGAGAGAAAGAGAGAAGGAGAGGGAAGCGCTGCCGACTCTTCCTCTAATAACGCCAGACAATGAGATCCTGGCTCATAACGTAGGCCTCCACTATATAGAACAAGTAGCGGGGGCTTAGCAGCTAATAAAGTGGCAAGTCTTCAAATCCATGTCAGAGGAGCAGAGTGCCACGGGGACCTTTCATAGCACTTGTACGAGCAGGTTCCAGTGCAGTGTAAAGGTTACACATCCGCGTTGTACTGATCTAACCTGATGAATTGCCTTAAGCCCCACAAATTTTCAAGGCTGTTTTTAGTTTTTTTTTAAACGCAGAACCGAATAATTCTCCGTCTCTCTGAAAGATGGCAGGCGAAGACATGAGAGGGGAACGGATCCTAAAAAGCAAGAGCATCTACATTCAGTGTGAACTTTGCTATTGAATCTGACAAAAATACGACTTCAGCTGTTAAACCTGATTTAAAGAATCTGTCCAGGGGTATATATTTTTCCACTGACAGATGCAGGCTGATAATAAAAATACAGATGGGTAATAAAGTACAGATTTCCACTGCCAGATTTCACAAAATACAAAGTCTTTGAAAAAAAACACTGATGGAAAAAAACAGCTAATCCTGCTTTTTGTTTAATTTGGTTGACGGCAACACAGAAAGGTAAGAATTTAACATTTCGGCTTGAAAAATTCATCTCAGTTAAAAGCATTAAACAGACTATAAGTTTTATTTTATTTTATTTTAAAAATAAAGACACCCAACTTGGCTCATAGTAATGGCTGCTGATTTTTAATAATGAAATCTGCTCACTGTAGTCCAACCATGGCTGTCATCACAAATTCCCTGTGTTTTATTGTTGAAAATTCTGATGTGTTCTGACTTAAAGTCATACAAAACACAGGGAAACACCTTTAAAGGTGGAATATGATTAAAAACATCCTTGGAAAAATAAGAAAAATACAAATAGACACACAAAAACATACATACAACAGAAGTCTGTGTTGCCCTATGCCATATATGATGTAACCAAAAATATGTGTCCATACAAGCCTGTTTTAAGGAGTGTATATTTTCTCCGTGTTAAATAACAATTTCTTGATTTTTGTAGTTGTTTTATACCTAACAACCTAGTTTTGGAATTATTTTTACTCCTCAATAAGAGTCACTTTTGGTACTCCTTACGCTTAGTTTTATGCCAGGTAACTTTTTTTTACTTTTTCTGCATGGAAATAAAGGTTTTCTAAAACTATTTTTGTTTTCTAAAACAAGTATGGGCTTAGAGTGGAGGCAAGTTTCTTATATGTATGCAAATCACAACAGAATGATGGTTAAAGTTCAAGATCTTTAAGCTTAGTCCATATTTAAATACAGTGTTTTTTTTATGCTTTTTTTGTTTTATTATGGGGAAAAGAATCATGACATCCTTTCTAGATGTTTCTAAAAAACATTAGTCAACTTGATAGCAGGTATTTATAAGGTCACTGAAATGCTCCAAAATCAAAGTCACGCTGTTTTACATACTTTTGATCAAGAGACAGATTAAAGTTTAGACTATAAAAATGATCATTTTCAAATAGTTTCAGCTTTCTAGATTCACAAAATTAAAATACCAAACTTAAATGTAAACGTTTTCTTAGGAGATTTATACAACAAACCATTGAAAAAAATTATATATACAGTTCAGGAATCCCAAAATCTCAGGACCCCAGACTATTGCCTGGTAAGCCCTCTGTAAATTCTGGCCAAGGCCACAATGTGTGTCGCCGAATCACGACGCCCTATGAGTTCAGAAATACAGTCTCAGTAATTAGCCTTCGATTGCCTGGTCTATGTTTGATAAAAATTGTCGCTCCTTCCTTCTCTATGGTGAACCTGTCCTTCACTTGAGCACTCCTCCAGCATTTCCACCCACTTTGTTTGTGAGTCTTTGATCCACAGAATTCCAGTTAAAGTTACACCCATGTGCTGCAAGTTGAAACTTTCAGCTTTGTTGCTCAGGGGAACCTTATACCCGTGGCGCCTTCTGCTTTTGTCCTTCCTTTTAGCAACAGAACTCTCCTATGCTCCTGGACAAAAGACTACTCACGGCACCATTTTATGATCTCTGTGATGATACCGTTTCCTTTCCCTGTTTGCATGTTACCCCTTGCTTATTTTAATCCAATCCAACGTTATGTCAAAAAAGAAAACATCATTAGGAAGGAAGGTGGAGGTGGGGGGGTACTCTCCTTTGAGACAGTTGTTGATTTGGAGGAATGGATGAGGAAATAAGAAAAGAGATGTGTTTTACTCCAAGATGGAACAAGAAAACCAATTTAAATAGGTTCTCTTTATGCACAATAACACAAAAGCGTAAAACTAGATGCCGCCAAGTTTGTAATTTAACCATAAATCCAAAGCCCGACTTTTTTCCCCCCCAATTATATTTATTTGCACTAAATCAGCTGGACTAAACAATAACTCTCATTCTCTTGATTGTTTTTGTGCACGTATGTGACATGCATATAAATGTGATTGTGCGCTGAATTACAACTTCTTATGTGAAGCGTAATTGACACACCACCACCAACCACTCTCAACACACTCTCACAACACAATCTGGTGGATAAAACACATGAAGGCAAAAGCCAACAAATGCAGTATATCGAAGTTGCATGTGAAGCGCTGTGACGTCTGGCCCCCTCCCCCAGTTTGTCTAATCACTTATGTGACTGAAACATTCATGGTACACTAGATCAGTTCAATATTTAATTTCCCAACAAAGACTACATGATGGAACAGATGCTCAAACTTTGCATGTTTCGTCAGCGAGAGGCAGTGTAAAACTCTCTGTTTGAGCCGCTGCAAGCACAAGATCAGATTTGCATGAGAGTTCCTCTTTTTTTGGGGGGGGGGGGGGGGGGGGGGGGGGTTTGTCCTCACTTATGTGAACTACCTCAATTAGTTTTGAAATAATTATTTGATTACTTTTAAACTACAATTGCATACTGGTTGTTTTGCACACTTTTTTTTCACTCTTGAATGATTTTTTTTATTCCAGTGTAATATAAAATATAATTTTTAATTATTGTATTTCTAAGACTTCAACAAAGTTGATGCCTACCTCTAAATCTTCTTACTTGTCCTATGCAAGCACATTGCTATACAATTGTTTGATTTTAAAATGATGGACTGCAAAAGAAGAGTTTTCAAAAATTAAGTTAAATACGTATTATCAAATAGAAAATAACAGTGAAAATGTGTGTATTTTTTGTGATGCTTTAAGTATACAGTTACATTTTACAAGTAAGTGCAACAGTGTAAGTTGCTTTTGGTTTCTTCAATTAATCTGTAATATTCATATACTAAAATAAAGCCAGCTCTTACTTAGTCAGATTTATATTATTCATTGGAAGAAGCAAAATATATATATATATATCTATTGTAAATAGTTTATGTATAATTTAGGAATGTAATAATGTAACTATTTTGACATTTTAATAAATACTTTTAAGAAAAACAACCAATAAACAGTTCAGTTTTCAAAGTGGCAGTATGATGTATTTTCTAGGCACACAGAGCCGTTTTATAGCACAATCAAGTAACTATGTTACCTTTGGTTGTTATAAAAATGCTGTATATACTGATCATGACTAAAAAGAAATTTGACGCCTTCAAATTTTGCCTCGGTCTCTTTCAGAAGATCCGGTTCTTTATGACACTGCTTTCAGCACATCATCACAACGTTTCTCTATTTAGCCTTTAATAACATTGTTTCGGGGCGTTACGCTTAGAAGTAGTTCGTATGATGAGCTCAGCAGACGCACAGCTCTACTAGGTGTGTGCTAATTGCTGCTGCCGCTAGTCTGGTGGAGCTAAGGCTCGGGGGAGGGGCTCTGCGAGGCCGAAACTCAGTTTCAAGGAGGCGCTTTGTGGAAATGGGCTGCACTTTATGCACTTTAGGGGAGCAAGAGGAAGATTCATGGATTCCTCAAACATGCATGAAAGATTCATAGCAACATTCCAGGTATATTTTAGATGAGGGCCTAACATTATAACACAATATAAAAAATAATCTAATTCACATAATACCACCCCTCCCCTTTGAGGTAAAGTATTTTCTGACCTTTACTTGTATCAAATGTTAAAGGCATCGATTGTGTTAAATTATTTGTATTTTGCCATTTGTATAGCTCAAACCTCAACTGAGGTTGTTTTAAATGTGCCCTATTGGTAAATAAAATCATTGAAATGCAACGCTAAAACTCCTGAAATTTTTGTTCCATCTTTCAGCTTTGGTGCACTGCTCCAAGATCATCAGTGGGGAACCCTTCCAGCCGTCCCTTTTGCAAACTTTCTGGAGGCGGCCCTGCTCCGACATGCACTGTGAATCGGTGCTCAAACCATGTTCTGAATACATCACTTGTTTACATCCAGGGGCACTGAACACTCATGTGTGCAACCACATTAGTGATGCGCCAAGGTTGCCCTTTGCCTTTATGTCACATTTCAAGTGAAAATTTGACTTGGCATGTTTACATAGGATTCCTTCATCTCCCTTTTCAAACCCCCTATGGGCAAGCTGAAGGTGAGAGGAACTAAGATTATTATCCCCCCACCACCCCACCCGTTTCTCAGAGGAGCTTTTCTTTATGCACACCCTCACAGATGTCGACATTTGGTTAGGCGGTGTACATAGAAGCCCCAGATTATCTGCCGCTCCAGGAAGTCTGTTTAGCTGAAGTTAGGAGTGGTTACTTTCCGGCACCTTTTTTTAATTTGTGTTACCCAGAGACCCGTTTGCTTAGCCTTACATCTGTGTTAAAAGGGAGTTTAAGAGGGAAATATTAGATTGGATAACGCTGTCCTTTCCCGAGCAGGTTTTAATTATACTGATGTTCGCATCAATAGGACTCCACTTGTGCAGATGTAGACCTATACTCACAGGAAGTGTAACAGATGGTGTACTATATGTCATAATGCTATAAAATCCAACAGGAATTGACAATTGAAATCCCACCCTGGAGTTTGCCTCTTTTTAGCTTTTGCATAATCTTCTCAGGATTTCAATTGCAAAGTCAAAGAGAATAGTCTAGCACATGGGGACTAGTTATCTGGGGCAAACGCGGTCTAAGGTTGACAATGCGAGGGCTATGTTTATGTGCATCACACTTGCTATACTGAATGCTTCCCAGAGTGCAAGAACATCCTCCCCTGAATTCTATTGCTCTTCCCACGTCCCAGCGCTGCCGTGGAAAGTAGGCCAAGTGAGCACCAGGGCGTTGCTTTTTTTAAGATGATCAGTTTGTCAGTGTTTTTCTATGTGTGTGTGCGGGTGTGTGTGTGTGTGCTCAGGACAGCTATTCATGTTGCTCTACCCGGTGGAAACAAAGAGCAGCATTATACAATTTGCAAGCCCTTCCAAAAGAGGGGAAGAGGTTGGAAAATAGGGACAGGACGAGCGTGGATGAAACAATGACAAAATCTGGCTTGTTCTCTAATTCATTTACTTCCTCCTCTTTTTTTCTCTTCTTCTTCTTCTTGTCTTTGTTGCCGTAAAAAGGTCCCTTGCCGGTAACACTCCTCTGTAAGGATCACACTGCACTCTGGGCTGGCGTGGATTATTTTTAGCTAATGCTGTGCAGCTTTTCACCTTGACTCCTTCTGTCTTGACATAATAATTAACATTTCTCTTAATAGCAACACAGTTCAATATTAATAATGATCTTTGACTCGATGCAGAGAAACCACCTTCAGAGCGACGAGGAGCTGTGCAGCTGCATTACTTCCCATAGCCATCAAATGATGATATTCCCTGTAGAGATGGATTAGAGGCACTGATGCAACATGTTGAAAATATACATTTTGATGGGAAGGAACTTGAGAATTATTGGACTCCTGCAGACAACAGGAGGAGGGGAGGGGGGGGGGTATAACAGTAAGTTGGCAGCACCTCCATCACAGGGGTCAGCAGGTGAATTCAAGTTCTCCTGAGTGCCAGGGCTGCAGGAATAAGAAGGGGAGGAGCAACCTTAAACTGATTCCTCTCCTCATGTCCGGACGCAACTGGTGCCTGAATTTCAAACTGAGTGTTGAGATTTCTTAAATGACTTTTTCAAAGTCAAATTTTTTATATTTTTTTGCACCTGCATTCTGCCTGCGTGGCAGCCCGGCGCCCGCATTATAAGTGAATATGTTCCGATTAAAGGCTGAAAAATGAAATTTGCCTCGCTTTCATCAACGCGAGGCGGCGTGATAACTTTTTTTTTTTTTTTTTTAAATAAGGAATTTTAGATGGGCCAACAAAACGGTGATGGACACAATCGAGACGTGCGGGGCCGCTCTGCGAAAGCGAAGGGTATACCCTGGGTATTTGGTCATGTGTATTTTGGTCCAAATTTCCAGGGGATATTTTAGATGTTAATAGCCCTGAAGTGGTCTCGGTTTCTTATTTAATTTCTCTCGCCTTCTTTAAATGTAATTCGCCCACAGACTGCGCCGCGAGGCTCTAAACCGCGCAGAAACTCTCTCTCATCATTTCCACAGCAGAATGGAAATGCAAATTGTGCGCACGGGCAATGCCCTTGACAGAACTCACCACTGCACACAATTAACATGAGCGCTCTGACAGAAGTCAGTGACGAAATGTGAGGTCACACCGGCACTGAGTCGGAAAACCTGCTTGCATTTATTTAAGAGAAAGGGTACAAAAAATAAATGAAAATGTGAAACGTATAATAATAATAATAATAATAATAATAATAATAATAATAATAATAACACAAACAGATTTTGTTACCTTCCGTGACGCATACAGTTTGTTTTTTTTTAACCGTTTTTACCACTTTATAATAATTGAATTTAAACATTTTTACATAAAAATATTATCTTTATATAACCACTCAATTTAGTATTTTTAAATATTCTTCAAATATATATATATATATATATATATATTTTTAAATTTATGATAACTAGTAGATATCTTTAAATCGATATAAACATGAGAGATTCTGCTATCTTGTCACTCATGAAGAGAACAGCTGCCTCAAAAATCGACACGATGATCTCAAGTGTAACCAAGGAGGGGCGCTGTCCGTCCATCAGCGCCAGCAACTTGACACGCGCTGGGCTGTGCAGCACCGCGCGCCCGACCGATCCCGTGATTGATCTCGCCACTCTTGCCCGTCTGTGTTTTACCGCTATAATTAAAAATAACGTGCGGGCTTGTGTTTTAATGCGATGTTTGAATATTGTCACCTCGGATTTTTTTTTTTTCCTCCCCGCTTTTTTCGGAGGTCCATAAATCAGGCCTATATGGAGTTGGGAAAGTTTGCAAAAAAATTTAGGGTTGTCATTTCAGATTAAATACATTTTATAAAATGATTTAAATAATAATAATTAAAAAAAAAAAATCAGCTCCCATTAGGCCTGATGTTTTTATTATTATTATTTTGCCATTTAGAAAATGCTTATGAAGCTTTTATAATAATAACACAAAATAGAAATATCAGGGGGTTTTTCAACAATATGCGCGCGAATTTTTGGAAATAAAGATGACTACATTTTTTTCAGAGCAATTACTTTCTTTTTTATTATTATTCTAACAGAACAATAACTGCGTTTAAGTTGTGTTGCTACAAACAATACACGTGCTCACTATTTTCTTTTTCCCCACAATGACTTTGGAGTGATGCGTTTACTGTAGGTGGATTTGATTAATAATAAATCGGGATAAAAAAAAAAGAGAGAGACTTGCTTAAAACAACCTCTATGATAAAGCAATGAGCGATTTAGCTCGATGGGTGCTAATAAGACCCCCCCCCCCACTCCCCGCCACCCTTCTCTCTCTCTCTCTTTCTTTTACTTTCTCTCTCTCCTTCTTCTTCTCCTTCTTCTTCTATCGCCAATCAATCCATTAGGAAACAATGCAGGTGAGCATAATGAAAGTGTTGTCCCAATAAAGTGCATCGATGGACAGCTGGGCAGCGGCCGGCTGATTGACTTTGCCTTGACATCTGGGAGGCCCGCTGGCCCCTGGCACGCGTAGAGGCTGATGTCGCCATTTACATGCAAATTTAAGGAGATCATGAGGGCCTCGCCCCGTAAATTCACACACACACACACACACACACATGCACACACACACAAAGAAAGACGTCACCTCTGAATACGAAGGATGAACATAACCCTTTGAGACTGGAGGTCTCCTGAAGTCACCCTATACATCTTTTTTGTGTTATCATTGCTATTGCTATTATTATTATTATTATTATTATTATTGGAGGAGCTGGGTTTGATATCAGTCTTCAGGCTCAAACCTTTGGGGGCTCGTTCATTGTGGTCACTGAATAGAAGAGTGAAGATCAGCCGGCCATTTAAGACTGAGCGCAGCCATGGCTCCAACGCGGGCCAAAGATGCAGGAGATCAATTATAGTTTGCACTTGTCACCCACCACTTACCTCCAGCGTGCTGCTGAGGAAAGTCTTTTTTTTTTTCTTCCTCCAAATAATGAGGAGGCTCCCCTTGAAATCATGCAAGTTTTCATGCATGTAAGCATTAGACCAAACAGGGATCAGCGTTTCTTTCTTTCATTTTATATATTATTATTATTTCTGATGCCGTACCATTTCACCTAATGATGGAGAGCGCATTTTCCACGGTGTAAAGCCCACCACGCAGATGATCCCACAGAATGAGCTGAGACGGATTCAGACTGCGCGCATGCAGCAGCAGCAGCAGCAAGCAAGCAGCAAGCAGCAGCAGCTGACTCCCTCTCTCCGCGTCCAGATGGCTCCTGCACACAGATTTGCATTCATTTTCCCCCCACCACCCGCCTTTAATATCTTCTGAAATAGCGGGGGGACAGCTGCATTTGTTGTCAAATACGGTTTAAAACTCCCTTTCAGGACAGCATCGTTACCTACGTGACGGGTGTGGAGATCCATTTTCCCTCTCCAGTCAACAGTATCAGATCTAAGAGGATTTGTCTCAAAAGTCTCCCTAATTTGATAATCAGATTTAAATCGCCTCGGTGCGTGTAATCAGGGGTTAAGTTCTAATAAGCGACTTGAAACTGTTCAAAAAAAAAAAAAAAAAAAAAAAGATAGAAAGAAAGAATGAAAAAGAAATGCAATCTGCTCAAACAACAGACAAAACATTTGCAACATGCGTCTCCTTTAAGAGGAAAAATACGATTAGAAAGGCGTCAGGCATTTTTCTTTATTATTATTATTTTTTTTGTGCAAACTGAAAGTGGGATCAATTATAAATTTGAAAGAAAAAAAAAAGTTTAAGGACAAGCAAATCTTTATTTTGTGACTGAGCAATTTGGCAATAGATTTTGCAGAGGTGAAAGCAACAGCTTATAATTCACTTATCTTTGGCAGCAGCTATTAACCCTCAGCACCAGCTAGATAGATTGCTCAGGATATAGCACACATCTCTCTTCCTCGCACCCTCCCCTTCACCCGCGCTCACCCCCTCTCCCCCCACCCACCACCCCCTTTTCACCACTAATGAACCGAATTGCTCGCTTGTCCCTCTCGGACAGAGTCGGACATGTAAGGCAGTTGGCCTCTTTAAAAATGATTAAGATGTTTCTGATTATTACTGATTTTACGGGACGTGCATGAAATAAGAGGGAGGGCAGAGAAGCCACGCGGCGTGGGGGTCCCCTCGAAGTTGTGTCTTAACGCTCTCTCCGTGACCGAAAAGTGACAAATAAATAAGTGTTCACCTGCAATAACTGGGATCAGAATTTCACTGATTTACGGCAATGCGAGAATTATTGCCATCGTGTATTTCATTTCCCCTCCCCGTCCTAGGCTCGTTCATAGCGCAGAGAAATCGAGAAACTCTTTTTCTTTATGGGAATAAAAAACAACTTGATATTGTTGCAATTTCTCGATGAAAAATTAATCCAATATAATAGATTTATAATGACGTGTGATTCTTTTACATGAAAGCTGAATTATCCGTGACATATATATGAATTGCATTTTAAAAACTTCAAAACATTTGGAAAAATGTGAAAAAAGTGGACATTTTAGACAAGTATGGTACAAGCATAAACGTAACGTGCCAGTATTGAATTTTTTTTTTTTCCAGAACAAAATTATTTCAAAACTTATTTAAGGTAATATGTTTAAAAAAAAAAAATAACAACAGAAATAATCAAACAAAAATTAATCGAAGGAATACAACAAAATTCATCACTTTTAATCAACAGAAACTAAAGCAAACTTTATCATTAAAGAAAAAAAAAAATAAACATGAATTCTGAAGTCGGAGTTATTAATAAGCATTTTTATTATTGTTATTACTATTAATATTACCACTATTTTTTCTCTCTCTTTCTCTCCTTATTATGTTTGATGGTTACACCCCGCTCGAATTGTCCATATCATTAAAAAAGTCAAACTCACCACATATAGGGGCCTAAGCAAGAAGGAAAAAAAGAGGAGCGAGTGAGTGTTCTCATGCTGCTGCACTAAATGGGCTGCACCCGCGGAGTGGAGCGCCGCTGCCTGACAGGAACCGTCAGCGCTCCGTATATGGTCAAAACCCCGCCCCCTTCAGCGTCACGTTCTGACAGCGCCTCTCCCGTGGGTTTAGAGTTTTGGCTCCCGGGAAAGATTTCAGTCCTCGGGGAAAGAGGGCTTAGTTTTGCATGTTCCCATCCATCCTGCACGACGCGAAAGGGGCCCCCTTATCCACCTCTCCTGTGTACGAGGAACACCTCCACTGGTGATCAGCCTTTGCCTTCGTGTGTTTGTCTTGCGGAGAAGCAGCAGCAGCAGCAGCAGCACCACCACCACCACCACCACCAGCAGCAGCAGCAGCAGCACCTTTTTCCAGGAGTGGGGCTTGCTTTTTTTTTTTAATTCAACGAGAAGTCCTGAAGGTTTTGGATGCGGGCGCTTCAGGGATGTGGGCACTTTGAGAGCAGCAGCATCACCCACAAACACAAACAACTGCCATCGATTTTTCTCTGAATAGCACAGAAAGACAAGAAAAAAAAAGAGAAAAGAAACAGAGGAACAATAGCAAGACAAAAAAACAAAAAAAAAATCTCGTCTATTGAACAATTCACTTTTGCAGTTTGTGGATACCGCTCTAACTAAGTACAGCACTTTGAGAATTGCTCACATCGGACGGACTGAAGAGGGAGGCAAGACCTGTGGACCGGGATTTTTCCCCTCGCAAGTCTTATCCCGCGAAGATAAAACCCTGAAGGATAACACGCTTGGACGTTTATTTCCCCTAATTTCACAGGAGGCTCTTCTCTCTCTTTTTTTCCCCCCCTTATTCTTCTTCTTCTTCTTTTCACGCAAATTGTCCTAAATGTTTGGGATTCAGGAAACTATACCGCGGGGTGGGACGACGATGAAGGAGGAACCGCTGGGTGGACTGAACTCGGTCCGCTCCTGGATGCACACAGCTGGGGTGGTGGATGCAAACACAGCCGCCCAAAGGTACGCATGCCAAAAAATGCATCTGATTTTTTTTTTTTTTTCCCCTCGCACGCATTCAGCTCCTCATCATATCGACCCCTCAATCCCCTGAATACTCTGTATCAATTACGGTCTCCCAATAAAATGCCCTCCCTTCGGCTTTTCGCTTCTTTCATTACATCAGATTAGCCATTATTGTGACAAATCAAGAAATCTCCCCCGGTTTGTGCTCAAGCGTGCTTCTGCATCCTCAATGTTTCTCCCCCTCCACCAGCTTCTCCATCATCTAGTGGCATATCCCCGGTGTCCGGTGCTTTAACCGAGATGGTCTCTTGTTCTCTCCCCGCAGCGGTGTCGGCTTGGCACGGGCACATTATGAAAAGCAGCCCCCTTCCAACCTCAGAAAATCCAATTTTTTCCATTTCGTCCTGGCGCTGTATGACAGACAGGGTCAGCCCGTGGAGATCGAAAGAACAGCTTTTGTGGACTTTGTGGAGAAAGAAAAAGTAAGACGTTTTAATAAAAAAATAATAATAATACTTTTATTATTATTATTATTATTTAATTTTTTTTTTAGAAATAAATGTATCTGCAAATAACCTGCACATGTTTCCAAATTATGTTCTCTAAAATTATAGAAGGGGGAAGTCACGTGTATTATTGATTTCTTTTTTTATTATTATTATTATTTTTTATTTAAAACTCAATTCGCTTATGACAGAGAGTCGTTTTAACCACTAAAGCAGATCTTCCTACTTATAGAATTAAAAATATGCATGTATTTAGATTTTTATATTTGATAAATAAAAACAAACACGTCTGTTAGTTCTGGAAAGCTGATTCACTGATGCTGATTTTCACAAACTGTTGTCTTCTGCAGGAACCAACCAGTGAAAAAACTAACAATGGAATACATTACAAACTACAGTTATTGTACAGCAACGGTGAGTAAAACTAATAATAATAATAATAATAATAATAATAACAATAATAATAATAATAATAATAATAATAATGCTTTATTTTGAAATGCATTTTATTTTTATTGAACGTTGCTTTATTTGCAAGCTAAAATTCATAAAACATTTCTAAAGTGCCCCTCTTCTTCTCTCCCCCCCCCCACAGGCGTCAGAACAGAACAGGATCTTTACATACGATTAATCGATTCCATGACGAAGCAGGTAAGCTGTTTGTCACACTTTAAGTTTCTTTTACGCACGGCGCGAAAACCCAAAGTGCCGTGCAAATCGTCACCCCCTAAAGCCAGAGGAGGGGAACATAACAAAACTTATGGTACAAAATAAAATCAAATTACGTGCGTAATCAGAAGAGACAGCCTCTATTTTTGACTGTCTACGTTTGACCCTACATTATTGCCATACTCCTAAAAGTCAATGTCACCCTGGAGTTTTTTTTTTTTTCTTTTCCTTTCTTCTTCTTCTTTTTTTTTTGGCTTCTTTGTAAGTTCAGTTTGTCCAAGCATTAAAAATGTACGCATCACCTCTGCTCCATATGATCTGATTTGACTTTTCTCTCGCAAAGAGTCAGAGGTGACGCTCTAAACCAGTTTTGGAATAGTGTTTTACATAAATATACAGTTTTTTATTATTATTGTTATTTTAGGTTTTTTCAAAAGGAGCTTAAAGCCTAAACGCACGGTGTGGATTTTTAAACCCAAAGCAAACCCAATTACAATGAAGAAATAGATAGATTAAATTAAATTAAATATTTAAAAGGCCGCACACACATGCTTAATTTTTTTGCCTTCCATTTCCCCCCCTTGTTTTGTTATTAAAGCAGGGGGTGTGGTGGGGAGGTTAGGGGGGTTGGGGGGGAATTAGATAGAGCCGTGAAGCTTGGACAACATTCCTGCGCGAATGATCCGAGTCAATGACGCAGAACAAGCAATTTATGGATTTCTGTTACTGCAGTTGCAAATAGCGACATAAATCAAACCAATAAAGATAATCGCCAGTTACAAGCGGGTAAAATACTACAAAAAGGAACGATGGGGAAAAAAACCCATAATAAAACCTGCAGGTCAAACAAGTTATCTTTTATAATGTGAATGATGCGACCTGGTTCAGATGTGTCACTCTCTCTCTCTTTTTTTTTCTTCTTTCCCCACACTCGTTTTATCCTGTTGGCCTGAAGCGTGCCAGACGATGATTGAATTTATTAATGGCAACACAGCGAAAATCAGCAATAAAATTATCACCCTTATTATTGTTATTATTATTATTTGCTACAACCCTTTGTATTTATGAACGTCGACTTTTATTCATTTGTTTATTTCACTCACATTTGCACATTGTGCCTCAGCCTTGTACAAGGGAGTAAAAAAAAAGAGAGAAAGAAGTCTATCCTTAGAAATAGAAGAAGGAAGGAAAGGAGAGGGAGGGAGGGAGGGGATGGAGGGAGGGAGAGAAGAGCGGCAGAACTGATAGCTCCACGCCATCTGTTTCAGCCAATGCTCAAAAATTACTCAACCGTACCGCCAGACACCGCTTTTTATCCACAGAAAGATCATTGTTAGCGGCTCAAAATAAACAACAGATTGCCCATTAACACTTTCCCCCAAATATCCCCAGATTATAAGCATATTGATGACACTTCTATTGGATCTCTCCTCGTGAAAAATCTCTTCTGTGTGTCTGTGCGAGCCACAGGATATTACCGAGATTAATAATAATAACAATAATAATAATAATAATAATAATAATAATAATAATAATAATAATAACAATAATAATAATAAAATAATACAGTTTATTATTAGGCTATTTCTATAATTATCAAAAAACTTCAATTGTGTGCTTTTTTAATTTTGAAAAAAATAATACCATTGCTGGATTTAAAATGTTTGTTTCTGCTATTTATATTATATTTTGGAATTGTTGATCATGTTTTAAATAGATGGGTTTTTTTGTAATGTTTTTTTTTATAGAGAAATAATTTGCACATGGGAACCGCGTTTACTATTCAGTTTAATATTCCTTGCTGTCTGTACACTGTGTGCATTTATTTTCAGGAGAAGTAAAATCAGTAAAAAAAAAATATACATACAAATATTTATTTATGTTGCAAAATAAATTAATACAATTTATTTCTGTGTCATTTTGGTTTAAAAAGGCCATAGTTTATGAGGGTCAGGACAAGAATCCAGAAATGTGCAGAGTTCTTCTCACTCATGAAATCATGTGCAGGTAAGCATTGTGTATATTTATTATTATTATTATTATTTTACACTGATACACTGTCCATGTTGCAGAACCAGGCAAAATCGTTATTCTCTTTCCCTCCAATAAGTTTTGACACTTTTGATGTGATGCAGCAGCCTAAATTGTTCTGTGGTCCTTCAGCAGCCACACACACATCCACACACCCACACGCACGCACCTACACACACACCCCCACACACACCCCCACACATACTGAGCCAGAGCGAGAGAGCTAGAGAGGAAGAGAAAGCTGCTGTCATTTCCAACTTTGATATGATGTGATTAGACTTTGATACAAATATGACAGTGAAAATGAACTGACTGTCTTTTTTTATTGAATGGAAATTGACATAACCACACAAGATCCAATTTCTTTCTTACTTTCTTTTTTTATTTAATGTGATTTCTTTAGGAGCTGCATGCCACTGTTAATGTTCTGTTATGCATAAATGCAGCATGCAGCGCATTCTCTATCTCTCTCTCTTTTTTTTTTTATTTTAGTACAGAGTCATTTCTCGCTTGATCCCACCTGTCAACACTGATCAGCGAGCCTTTTAGTGTCATTTAAACCACGTAAATCTCAACAGCTCACGTTGCACCCGCCTATTCATCGGTGTCACTGATACTAAAAGGAAAAAACTCCTTTTGTTGTTATTGTTAAGGCTCAGCGTGAGCTCTGTGAACACTGAATTTGGATACTGTCGGTTAACCTCTCCTTTGTTGCACCCGGTGCATTGTTCAAGTTGTGCTGGTTGGGGAGCAGGAGCAGCATGAGAGCTGAGAATGATTTGTCCTTTTTCATGCATAAACTCATCACTCACGCTCAATTTATACATGCATCCATCACTTATTTGTGACACACTGAATATGCTCGTGCTGTAGGGGTAATTTTTTATTTATTTTTTTTACCAAGAGGAAGTGCATTTTGCGGCTGCATAAAATAAGTACTAGAACCTATTACAACATATATAAGACTGGTGTTTTGATATATTACCTAATTCTATCTTTATTTTTTTTCCCCAGCTTGTTTTGAATTACATTTTTTTCTTTCCTTTAATACATCTCAGCTATAAAGCTCACCTTTAATATTGCCTCTTGTAAATAAGGGACACCCAGATAGTGTGTGGTTGACTGACAGAAGCTTTGTTTTTCTCCTTGCAGCATATGGCATAAATCAATCCCATTCACATACGCTGCTACGTTTTCATCTCAAACGGAAGCCGAGACGATGCATTTGTTTGTTGTTGTTTTTTTTTTTCTTATGCACTTTTCTGAACCAAAGAGGTGGTAGGCAGCAGCTATAGCTATAAGTTTTCTTTGTTTTTTGTTTTTTTTTACAGTGAGGAAAGGGCTGGAGCAATGTGCTGGAAGATAGATTAGTGCTTTTGAGGGCCATAATTGATAAATGCCCCACAGAAATATTGGTTGAGGGTGGCACCTTGCATCTCCCTCAGAAATAGCAGCTTGGCAATTAGAGGTAAACAAAAGCTGAAGCTGTGAAAAGTGACTCCCCTGCCTCCTGGCCCAGTCCCCACTCCCCTCCCTTCCATCGCTAAGCCAAACAACACAACATGTTGTTTTCACCATTTTTATCAGCCATCAGCATCAATGGGATTGGGTAGATTGAGTGAAGGAAATCTCAAGGCAATGTCTTACCACTCTGATGTACTTAGCGAATAAATGTTCTGATATTTAGCTAATTATTTGTTGTTGGGAAAAAAAAAACCAATCGTTTTCTCTGTGTCTCCAGCCGATGCTGCGATAAGAAAAGCTGTGGAAACAGGAACGAGACCCCGTCAGACCCCGTCATCATTGACAGGTAGGATGTGTGCATCATTCTGCATGCGTGTGTGTGTGTTTGCAAAGAGGCAATGAGTGAATGAATGAGAGTCACACCGACTAAACGGATGAGTGACGGAGTGCTTGATCTCCTTCCTGGTGCATCAGTCTGGCCCAGTTGGGCTGACTTGCATCTTCCAGCACCACAGTGTGGGAACTGCGGGCGAGTCTGTGTGAGCGGCTGAGGGGCTTCTTTCCCAGGTAGCCTGTGCACCACCGAGGGGGCGGTCACCACCTGGATAGGGTCTGTTGGATCACAGGTGGTCGAGCCACCAGAGGATCATGCTGAGAACAACGTCTAATTAGCTCGCTCTTATCTGGCATGCTGTCGTATCTTTATTTTTGACAGCGACGCCGTCAATAATAATTGCTTTTCATTGACTACTTCCTCCACTCGGGCGAGCTGCTTGCTGGGCCGCCACTAAAGTTTTGTTTTCAGGGGGGGATAAACATTTTATGGCTGCTGTTTTGAGCTCCACCAGAAGGGAAGTTGCACCTTGCACATTTATATTACCCTCGCCGCTAAAGAGGAAGAATAAAAGCTCCTCTCTGCAGGCACTGACATTTCTTTCCCATGCCAGAGCAATAGGTCCTGGTCAGCAAGGGGTTTGTTTAGGTTGAACATATGTGTGTGTGTGGTTGGATATAGAGGTGATGCAGGGGGTTGCAGCCTGAGTGTTGGATCTCAATGTAACTCGCACCACGTAGTGAGGGAGGCAGCAATGCTAATGTTTGACTAGCCGGAATCACTGTTTGCTTAGCGGAGAATGCCTGGTATCTGACAGAGGGGACAACTCTCTTATTAGTAATCAAATAGGGCTGAGCAGTTGTTGCTGCCACTCCACTCCAGCGGCTTCTCATGCATCAGGAAGTAGGGAGCCGGCTGCCCTGGGAGCCTGGATGGATTACCAGGGCTACTGCTGTCTGAACCCCAAACTCACACAGACACAAATGCATGTCAACAGACACACGGACGGAGACACAAGTGCAGCAAGAGACACGCTCTCTGCAGGCGTGCATGCATATTTTCTGTATGTTGTTTAAACTACTGCTCTGGTTGACTGTCATATTTTTATACAGCTTGGGAGAAAAAAAATTAGGAGACCTCTGTACAATTCAAAGTTCTGGTGATCTGACTGTAGCTCCGAGTTTGAGTAGTGCTAACATTTGTTTTAATCCTAGAAACATAAAACAACATTCCTCCGAAATTTCACGTAACAA
This sequence comes from Xiphophorus couchianus, assembly GCF_001444195.1. Lineage (NCBI taxonomy): Eukaryota > Metazoa > Chordata > Actinopteri > Cyprinodontiformes > Poeciliidae > Xiphophorus > Xiphophorus couchianus. The sequence goes on along the minus strand of NC_040249.1, from coordinate 8,784,614 downwards.
CATTGTCATTACGAGCATTTATTTGCAGTAAGAGAAAATGTTAAAATAAACTAAGGGAAAGAAACCATTGACTTTTAAATAGCATGTTCCTGATGTTTTAACTTAGGAGGTGTTCAAGCATCAGTATTTGCTGGAAAATCAAGATTTTCAATCACAGCTTTCACATGCCTTGGCATGCGCTCCATAAGTTTTTCTTACTGATGTTGAGTTGAGGTGATCACCTAGTCCAGGGGTGGGCAACTCCAGGCCTCGAGGGCCGGACTCCTGCAACTTTTAGATGCATCTCTACTTCAACACACCTGAGTCAAATAATGAGGTCATTAGCAGGACTCTGGAGAACCTGACTGCACTTGGGAGGTGATTCAGCTGCTGGATTCAAGTGTGTTGGACCAGGGAGACTTGCAAGAGTTGCAGGACACCGGCCCTCGAGGACCAGGATTGCCCACCCCTGACCTAGTCAGTGCCGCAGTACACTGATATGTGCTTCTTGTGTTGACTCGACTGGCTTTCACGTAGAGATCCTGATTTCAAAACTATTTTCAGGTGTCACTTTATATTCTGAGGAATTCATATTTAATGACTACGGCTGGTTTAAAATAATTTTTACTCACGTTTATTTCATTTTTTTAAACAAAAACTGGAACATTTGTTAGATTCAGGTCAGTCAGATCTGGCAGGGGTATGGATAATTTTGCCAAACATTTTTTGTCATATTTTTCCTACAAATCGTCTTAATGAAATGATAGAGAAAGTGATTATTTTCGGCTATTTTATGCATTGAGTAACGCAGTACTGCATAACCCCTAGAATTATTGCTGCACACTTCTGGTCAGCTGGCTGAAATAAGCTTACTATGCTTTTCCCTGGCTAACAAGAAAAAACACTGCATAGAAAAAAAAATCAATTATTAAAAACTGTAGTTAATGGAGGTTATGCACAGCATTACTAGAGCTAGAATTCAAAATAATTTGTATTATTTCAGCAGTAGTAGGCGTAAAGGTGGGTTTTCAGATTTGAAAAATTTGACATTTACGTACATTTTACTTTGAAATCTCTCGTTTGGCCTATGTCAAATGTACATATATATTCTTTAAGGCAGGCTCAGTGGATGTATACCAGAGTGAAAAGCTGCATTTATTAGTCAGGAGGAGTTCTAAAAAGATTAGACTAGATAAAAAATATCCACTTTTTCCCGGATTTCCGGTCCTTTCATGTTTGCTTTGTGTCGTTGCTACTGTTTAAAGTTTCGCACACCATTGTCCCTCATTCTGATCGGACAAAAGCGTGTAACTTAAGTACAATAAGCAAAATGAAAGCAAGTAGAATTAAAGTCAAGAAGAAGGGGTGGGAAAAAAAGGGGTGGGAAAAAAAAAAAAAGAAGAGAGAAGCGGATGGATATTGTAAGCTCAACCAGCTCAGGGAGGGCTCGGATTTTCATTGTGACGACTCTGAATAGGAGCAGAGTATCCCTTTCCTTGCACAATGAGCTGCTCTGTTGAAACACAAAAGCATATGTTCCTCATTAGACCCTCCCATTGTCTCCATGTCGTAACTATGAGCCCGTCAGCTCACCCTAACAGACCCACGCAGGTTCCCAGTGACTGAGGGGGGAAACGCTCACAGAGAGGGGCGCCTGTGAAAGTTTGCAGAGTTTAGCAAGAGTTACGGACATGACCCGAGCACCGAGCGCGCTTACTTACTGTACGATTATTTAGTGCAGTTACTTGACTCTTCCTGCAGTGCATATGGTTAAGCTTTTAGTTTAAGCCCCCATGTTTTACAGCCATTTCTGTTACATCTGTCATTTTCCCATACACATCATTAGAGGCACCTGTGCTGTGGTCGCTGCTGGCAGAAACTGATTATTTCCAATTGAGTAGAACATAGCTGAGTGACATAAACCTAGAGGAGAGGTTTGATTGTTGAATCAAGCATGTCTCATCTGTCTAGAATTACAGCATGAGAGAAAAAAGAAAACAAAAAGAAAGAAAGAGAGAGAAAGAGAGAGAAAAAAGAAAAAGCCCAGCGAGCACTGCCACATTTCGTTGAGAAACAGTAGCATGGCTGAACCTTAAGAAACAGATTTGGAGTGAATCATTGATGGCTTTCACTCTCTGTAACATTTTCCCAGATGGTACGAGGGGGGAAAGCGCACACAGCTAGCTGGCATCTAGCAAGACATTAACTGGCGTTCCCATGGATCTGGCATATCCAACGGAGTTTGGGAAACTTATCATTCCAAATGTGTCCTATTTTCCTGCGGTCAAGCCAGACATCTGTTTACCCTATTTTCTCTTGGAGTTTTGATACAGATTTTCACTCAGATTTCTGAAGAGGAAGGATTCTCTTAAAAAAAAAAAAGAAAAAAAAAAAAAATGTTGGTTAGATATTGGCCCAACAGCTGTCACAAAGTTTCAGCTCTACTTGGGCTTTAAATATTTCAGCAATTACACTAGATGCCCTTGCATTATTCATATTTGGTTTTGGATGAAGAAAAGTTCTATTTTTGATTAATTCTTGTGGTTTTATATCAGGCATGGGGCCGGCATGAGGTTCTCACGGTGTGTACAAGCGCCACAAAAAAATATAAAACAATATCCGAGCGCTTTTATTTAAAACTGGTGCATTACTCATACTACTAAAATAAGATTGTATTGTTTATTACAGTCATGGTAATGTTTCGATAGCTTTTATTTATAGGTATTTTGAGTCTGACGCATTTAAATGTGCTTAATATTATAATTATGTTGGTAATATCATTATGAACACTTTTATTATCTGGTTAATTACTGAGGCTAATTCCTTAGTCAGTAAAAACAGAAATCTGCCCTTTAAAATTGTGTTACACTAATAGGTTGATAGGTGGGGCTCTTTTAGTTTCCACGCCTCTACTTTACTTATTTTCAGAGACTAGAAATTTTTACATTTTTTTTCCCACCAGCCAAATTTGTGTTTCTTGTAGAAAAGAAAAAAAAGGTAGCAGCCATTCTATTGGACAGCTGACCAGCAGTGTGCAGCAACAGATAGGGCAAGAAGATTACTTGCGGTATTCTGTACTCCGTATCCAGATAATTAAAAGGCCCTTAAACTGTAGGAATGATATGACAAACAAATTTATGCAATTTAGAAATCACAGTTTTTTAAATACGTATTATACTTTTATCCCAGCCTCTCCTCACTTTGTATTTACCATGACTTGTTGTCATGAATGGGTTTTTCAAACATAACAAGTGAAAAAAGTGAAAAAAATTCAAAGCCAGTTGGTGCGAGAATTAGATTCATCTAGAGACTAATTGTTGCGATGTTGCTATGGCCGCATCCCCTTCCAGTTTGCATAAATCTGGCGGAGCTGCAGATGTCACTTTTATAAGTTAATGGTGCTTTAAAGTAACTGGGGGAGCAGGTTTATTTAGTCTGTAATTTAAATCCTGAGAGTTATAGTGATGAGGTACCCAATATCTGATTAGATGTTTTTCTCCCCCCCATTTACAGTGCATGCAGCATATATCCCAAACATAACTTAATTTACGACGACTCCTCTGGTCTGGGATCTGTCTTCACTCTTCTGCATATTGACTTTGTCTTCTCTTGTGTGAAAGATTAGATACATTGGCCAGGCTCTACGCATGGATTTTGTAATAAGGCGGCACATGTTGTTGAAAGATGAGAGAAAATGAGTCATTCTGACTGTCTGGGTTCAAAGGTCACCTTTAGCCTGGGAAAATTGGGATTTTTTTTTTCTGTTTTTTCTTTTTTTTTTTGACTGCAGAAATCAGATGGACAGTGTGTGAATTCTGGTTTTATTGTATCTTCGTGAGGTCGGACATCCTGTCTCAATTTTCATTGCCATTCGCAAACAGTTTTTGGAAGAGAGCTAAACACGTCAGCTTCATTTTTTCCATCGGCCACAGCACTCCATTTCACTTCCTGTCACAAAGGTCAAAGAGCGCTGACCTTTGGAGTGCAGCCCAGCCACTGAATAATTCATGACATTGACTTGTTTTTTCCCCTTATTTTTTTCCCCCTTGCCTCCTTTTTTTTATTTTTTCGGTCAGCACACATGGCTGTGCAGTGGGAGGCTTTTATTCATTTAGCTCATTTATAAAAAGGGCCTCGTTGCACCTGTTTGTGTGTTAATGCAATTAAATTTTGGCCTAATGTAAATTTTGCTTAGCTTTCTGTTATGTCCCTCATTAGGCAGCCTGTATTTTCTAAACGACTTTGCGTTATCGTTCATTTGTGGGAACACCTACGAGGTCATTTCCCAGAGTGCACTTGACTTGTTGTCAAGTTGTTTACCAGAAACAAAAGGGGGGACTGCAAGCCTCAGAACGTCTCGCGAGCGGCCTCCTAAGAAACAAATCGTGGAAATTTGTGCGCTCCCATCTGGTTTTTGCAGAGCCGTGATTACCTCCGAAAGCTGAACAAATGCCAGTATTTATAAGGTCAGCCCTTTATGTGGAAATGCGATGTAAATGAGAATCAGCGAAAGGGGACATTAAACAAAATTAAATTCATTGTCTCCTTTAATGTCATTTACATTTTTGGCTAAGCTCCGGACTGTCAAAGAGGATTTCTAAAACCATTTTAATTGCACATCAGCATTGAGGGAGAACCCCCCCCCCCAAAAAAAAACGGAGGGTGTTTTCACTGTGCAGCTGCCTTGATAACCTGTGAAAAAGAAGTGTGTTTATGAAGTACCTAAATGACATGTTTTCACTGCGTCTGCACAGGGGCAATTAAGATGGCAGTCAGTAGGTAGTGTTAATCTGCCATGGTACTCCAAGCATCCTTAATGAAAATGATGCTGAAGGTCTTTATTTTATTCTTAATACCTTTTTTTATTTTGTATTGCACCTTTAAGTTGCAGCACTTGAGTTGCAGTGCTTCCTTTATGGTTTAGCCATTAAAGCTGTTAACATGTATAGGAAGTGCCCTCTTATTATATTTCTGCACGCATGCAAACACCTGCGAACACCTAATTACTTGCGACTTAACAACACATTCAAGTCAACGTTGTATTTATGGACGTGTTTGGCATCATTCCTGAGACAGATGTGGGTTGAGAAATGGGAGCACAAGCCGGCCACCCCTGCTTTAAGCCGGCGTGGTGTTTGAGTGAAGCCTGTCTCCTGCCGGGGTCCAGAGCAGGAAGAGCAGGAAGTGTTGAGAGCGAAAGCTGTACTTTGGCAGCTCTCCTTTGGCTTGCACTTGCCGAAAAATGAAACCCAGACCCTCTGAGCAGCCCCTAAAGGAGCCAGAAACCTTCCTTCCCAGCGCTCCCAACCATCCAGGATTGGGTAATACTTGTTCACTAAGCAAAACATTACCTCAAATTATTCTCGCCCTGTTCCCCCTATTCCCTCCTCCCCTCGTGTCGGTTTTTATCGCAGTTTGTAAATGTCAAGACACGTACGACGACGCACAGTATAAATGATATTTTCCAAATTATGCTCACATGTTTGGGTTCACATGAGTGGCGGCTGAATGTAACGTGGTGCCTGATGCTCCCGCGGGACACCCACCTCACTGGGGTAGCATTCCCCAGTGGCATCAGCTAATGGCAAGACTTGACAACAGCAGAGAAGCCGGGGGTGTTGTGTTTTACTAGCGCTGAGCAGGGGTGATGACTTTAACATGTGTGCAGAGAGAAAGACGGAGATGTTTGTGTGCTCTGTGTGCGTGTGTGAGTGAGTGTGTGTGCTGTGCTAAAGAGAGAGGTGTGCAATACGAAAGATTGGCGCGGGCCAACAGAGCGACGGATTCGGCTCCAGCTTGACGGCAGTGAAAGACGAAACATGGTTCCACATGTGTTGAGAAAGAGCAGTCCATCTGTCCATGGAGACAACCCCTCCTCCTTCAACCCCCATTTCTCTTCCCCTCTTTCCTTCTCTTCCTTTCCTTCTCCTCCACTCTTTTACTCCCCTGGTTCAATGCTGACAGAAACAAGGCCAGAGCTGGGGTGATGAGATGAATGCTGGGCCAAAAGCAACACTGGACCTTGTGTACACACACAGAGAGACATGCACATGCACACATACACATATATATATATATATATAAATATATATATATATATATATCCTGAAGAGGAATGAAAAAGGCTTTAGAGAGATTATTTGTTATTTTGTGTTATGTTTTATATATGTTGGTAAAAGTTTTCATTTTTATTTCTGTGCTGTTTGTGCATTTTAAATCTCGCCGCCCCCCAAAAAATCTATGAGTAAAAAAATCAATCTATAAAAACAGGGATTGTTTACTGGTATATATTAAAAAAATAAACTGTATTAAAACAGTGTTACTGGAATACAACTATGCTAACACTGAACAAAAAGGTAACATTAACTATTGTTTGTAAACCCTACGAACTGAAAGTATGGTTGGAGTTATAACTTTTTTACCAGTGATGCCCTGAGGGAGTGTCCAGAGGGGCTTAAAGGGGAGCAGTGGCTACCTCTATAAATTATATTTGTCAATACATAAAAAAGAAGACAAGATTTAGATCTGAACGCTCTCTCTTTTGTTCTTTATAGTATTTATATTGAATGCCCTCAAATGATACCACAGTTATTTTATGCCAAACTGTAGGAGGCTTGCTGTATTTTAAAGTAATGAGCTACAATTTGCAGGGATAGAAAAAAAGGAGGTTGTAACACATATCACCTGATATTTGGTATGTAAGTACGCACTTTATGGAGAAGGTAACATTTTTTTTTTTGTGCCATAATGAAACTAATTAAATTCTGTAATAGCTTTTGGATTTCGGTGTGCCACCCTAGCAATGTAAAGGAACCCCATCTGGCAGTCTCTTTCAAATCCTTCCACTGCATGATCCATTGGAGCAACAATAAGTATAAATATTCGGCACTAGTTCATGTAAATAGTGTGCTGCTGGTGTAGCTTATTTGATAAAGGGTACGTTTTATTGTTAAATCAATATCTGTGTTTGTGGAACTTTGTATGCAGCGACAAGTTTAATGTCAAAACGACTGATAAAGTGAAAAATAGGATTCCAAATCCTTTTTACTGTAATAATAATGTCGTGATTATTTTGATAATATTTCAGTCCATATTGCCAATCCCTGGTGAAAGCTCTAATGAGATAAACAAAACAAGTACTTAGCAGCACTCCTTTCTAATTTAGCTTTATTGCGGTTTTGAAGGTGTTTTGTTTTTCCATGCGGTATTTTTATTTTTTGGTCAAATTGCTTCTGATTCTGTGAACCAATTTGGTTCACTCAAGCCTATGTTTTTCCTTTTGCAAAAAGTGTCCGTTTTCTTTCTCTTGGCGTACTCTCCCTTCTCATTCAACCCTTATTAGGTTTCCCCTAATTGTCAAACAAACTGTTGGGTCAACCTCAGTCATATCTGGCCGTAAAACAGCACATTAGGCCCCGGCGAGGGATATATGTGGTATTTCATCGGGAGACGGAGTAATGCTGGGGTTTTATGGTTAAGTACCAGTTCACGCCCACGCCATTTGTTTCGCATTAGAAGCGAAGGTTTTGTAAATCAGATCAATATGTTCGCTGAGATGTGATTCCATGTCGGGATCTCCCGAGTCGTTCGTTCCTCCAGTATTTTTCTTAGGGGACTGGTTGTCGATGCACACTCTTCCCCTCCTTTGCCCTTCCTTTCCACCCCCTTTTCTTTTTTTCTTCCTGTATTTCCCACCTCTGCTATTCCCTCCCTCCGTCTTCACCTCAATCTATTTCCATTTTCTGAATGTAGCAATTTGTCGCGTGACACGGACGAGATTAGGATGGGAAGCAGTCCTGAAGATTTCATCGGACATGGTCCTGCTCCCGCTGGTGTGAGGTCACAGGACAAAAAATGGGGGGTGGCGATGGTGGGTGGATTCGGGGAGAGGGTCATCAGTTACCTTCGGGGAAACGAGCTGGTCTGCTGGCTGCTCCGTTGGCCCCCAGGGGTGCCTGGGATGTATCGGAGGAGAAGGCCCCAGAGAAGGAGCCCTGAACCAGTGTCATTTATTAAAAGTGACAAGTTATTTCTAACTATAGCTCTGTTTTTATTGTTTTACAATGCTGTCGTTTGGAACGGCGGCCCCTCTCTTCAAGCATCACAAACAAGTGATGAATGAACCAGGTGACCAGCTTTTTTTTTCTTTTCGTTTTTTTTTTTACATGCTCGATGCACTTAAGCGCCACATGTGCGCCGTTAAATCATGTAACGTATCTTGTTGCTCTGTTAAAATTAAACAAACGTGCAGCTTTAATAAAAATCAGACCATATGTTAAGTGTAGAAGAAATATTTCAGCATTCGCCAGTTTTTTTTTTGTTCTCCAGGACATTTGTTCAGTAAATTAATAACAGCTTACAGTATGAATCTCAAGTTGACCTCTGCATAATCAGTTCCAGAACATGACCAAACTGCAATAGTTGAGCTTTTTTCCTTATTCCATTCAGCACTTCCTTAATGAAAACCCCACTAATAATGGAGTGTTATTCAATGTGTGACCAAAGATCCTTATTGAGGGTCAGCAAGGTACCCGACCGGCCCCACCTCCTCAAACCCCCTTCCCCCCATTTTTTTTTTTTTTTTTTACAGCCAGCCCCAAGTGCGTTAATGATATATGACAGAAATTTCCTTGTGCTGGTTCAGTGGCAAGAAAGGTCCTGGCTAGTCTATATCAATCCATCTGACTTATGTTCCCATGTCTTGAATTACCGCTTGATGGAAACCTGCTGCGGGCTTCTCTCGCCAATTGAAATCAGATCTCCTCCACAGCCTGGTGTGATATTGATCCATATTCAACACCCAGGCTGCGGATCGATCAGTATTGATTTACAATAAAAAACACTCCTCTGCTTGTTCAGCACTGCAATCGATACTTTAAAGCAAAGGAGAGAGGGGGGGGGGAAAATGCAAAAAGAAGAAAAACAGGACCTGCACTGTCCAGCTGGAATTTATATATGAAAAAAAAAGAGGATCTGTTTTATTTCATTTGAGGAGCAAGAGTTTATGTGACCAAACCTTAACCACTCTGGTAACCCCACAACCCCTGCAATGATCCTCCCCTGCAATGTAAGACAAACCTATAAAAATGGTTTTACAGGATGATATTTCTATAAGGACCCGTTTACTGAAAGAGGTGTGTCTGTTTCTGAATTAGCGGCACATCTGCACTGCAGTCTGCAAGCGCTAAAACTGTCACATCAAATCTGTTGGAGAGCTGAAATGGAATGCTAAAATTGGTGGATCACTTTAGCTTGATTTCGGCGTGTTAACACAATGACATGATTTCCTGTGGTTTTGATATTAATTCATTTCTCATTTTCCACCCCCCACCGTTCCCCCCATGCTCACACACAGACACATAATCTTGGTCCAAGCCTCCCACACGTTCACGATTAGGGCCCGGTACAATGCTGAACACGCTGGAACAGGCCGAGGCGACCCAGTGAGCTCCGGCCAGATCCACTTTCCTCCCTGTCACATCTTAGTCCTAATCTTTCGGACTTCCTCTCCCCTGCCAAATAACTGTTCCCATCCAGCAGGTCCCAGCATTGGCTCAGGCTGCCAACATCTGAAAGTTATTATCCCCAATCTCTGACATCCAGGAGTTTACAGTTATATAATGATGGGGAAAACCACATGTCCCCAGAGGCAGAGAACATTTTTGAGATGCCTCCCCATCTGTTTTGGGGGGAGCTGCCCATTTTGGGCAAAACTCGGAATGGCAGGCAAGCAGAATTTTTTTGTAATCTTTCAGTTATTTATTTTTTTTTCCAACAACTGTAACAGGCTGGTCTGGGAGTCATTATATGGGGTGATAAAGCAAATCCAATTGGGTCAAGTTCCCCTCTACACAGCGCTGGTGGCATCAGCTCTCTCCGCCTCACCGCTCGTCCCTGACTGTGTAAGTGGCGCTTGTTTGTTTGTCCTAGAGAGTCAGTGTTGGGGGGGCCTAATGCAAGCCCAGGGGCCAGCCAGGTCGGAGGCGACGGTAAACCCGAGCTGCCTGGTGTAGCTGCGCTCCCTTGCTGCCGGCTCGGCCTTGTTTGGACTGCAGCTCCGGTTTGCTTTCTTAGAGGGAAGTTGAGCCTCCGTAATCACTGAGCCCTTCGCTCGGGTGGGGAGTGCAGCCGAGGCCAGAGGGAGTGATGACATAGGTCCGCAGAGGCCTGGCCCGGTCCACCCCTGCTGCTCCTCGCATATTTATTTTCTCTTCCCATTGCATGGTTTAAGTCACACCATATTATGTTCGGACCTTATGCACGTGCGTAAGGCACTCAGATGTGATGAGGTGCATCGAGTAAGCCGTGGGCTTTGTTTTTACTAATAAAGCTAGGGATTATTGCCTTGCTGACCTCAGTGTAAACTTTATTAGTCTCTTAATCACATACTCTAGTTATGAAGCAGCCCTACCTGCCTTGGGAGTACTTATACAGCCATACAGTTCACGTTATTGGGGAACTGACTAAATTGCACTCAATTATTAAAACCCCAGCCACACAACTTTGGAAATTTTCTTGCATGGGTAAACTATTAGTATTTTGAGAAAAAAAAAAGAAGCCCTGTCAACACTGTCTCTCGGACTCCTGCAATGATAATGTAATACTTACTCCAAGCCAGCAGTTGGCAATAATATCGTCAACAATTACATCAACACTTCAAAAAGAAGATCAATGACCCTGTTGCTATATTTAGCTGGTAATTAGAAACTTCCACCATCTATTTTTCAAAAAGCAGTGACAATTGGCAAATCTATCAATATTTTTTTGGTGCTACTGAAGACTTTTGTAACTTCTGACAAGGCTTGCATCATCTGTACATCTGTTGTTTTTGGCCCAGCTGCAGAGAGCAGGAAATATTCACACTTCTAAGGTGTGAGTAAACTACGCATGTGTGAAGCAGTCGTTGCTAAACCTCCAAATCCTCTAATCTGATGTAAGAAAGTTAATCTGTTTTCAACTATTTAGATTGTTTTCTGTGTCACTTCCATTGGGTTTTTTCTCTCTAACAGCATACATAAAAATTACGTGTAGAATTGTGTTAATTAGGTGACTTTCTGATATGCTAAATGTAGCTAAAGCAGCGCAGGGGTAAAAACTGGCCAAAACAGCTGCAGTGCTTGTTTTCTTCAACACTTTACACTCCTAACTATCAGTCATTAACTTCAGCTTGCAGTTTAGTGCAAACAGAGTCACAGTAAAGCAAGACATATTTGTAGAAAAAAAGCTTTGTTATATTCTAAGCGTAGTCTTTAGTCTGGACATCAGCATTGGGGATCCACTTTTTAAGAATCCAGATAGCCAATCCACTTAGATACACCACCATTCATTTTTAAACTAATCAGAGTCCACACTTACCATACAATACAATTCACTACCTGTGCTGCTCCAGCAGGTGGTGATAACAATGATATGACCTACAAAAAAATAAAAGGATGAATAAAATGAGGATGCCGAAAGCAGTGCTAGGCTAGAGAGTCTCTTAAATCAGTTATAGTTCATGTTTTTCTTCTCATCATTTACCCTCTGTCCACAAGCTGTTGCATCAGAGTTGTTAAAAGGCTCCACTTTGAAAAGTGCTTTTGAAAATCTGTTTTGTCACAAACAGCTTATTTTGAGTGTGGAGAGCTACGTGGATGCAGCAGAAAATCGCAAAGTATCTCAAAGTATTTGTATTAATGTGGACAGCGCCTGAATCACTAGGTGAGACATTGTTTATGTCTAGGTAAATAGGTGCTTTGGCATAAATGAGCAAAACTCTTCCCAATTTTTCGCTGTTTAAAATCTCATCTACGCAGTTCTTCAAAAATGTTTTATTCAGCATGACCACTCTGTTTTGTTTTGTTACGTTATTGAAATGGGTTGTCGATTCGAATAGAGTCAACCTGGTGGGCCAATCTCATTGTAACCAGTGGAGAGTGAAAGCCATCTCCGCACTGTGGGCTCACCAGAACACACACTAAGATTGGACAAGGGGGGCAGTGAGTGAGAGAGAGGGTGCGCTGCTCTCCAGATGGAGATCCCAGATATCGGGAAAGGGGGGGGGGGCGGAGGGGGTAATGTCCGGGCCATTTTCCAGGGCTTCCATAATGGGAATCTACCCCTTGCTTGCTTATTAAGTTGTGCACACACGGCAGAGGGACAGGAGAGATGGAGGGGAGAGGAGATAAGGGCAGGCGAGGCGGAGGATGGACAACCTGCTCGCATTCACCTCTCCGTCGCAAGTGTCAAGCAGACCCTGTCGGAGAAATCGCAGGTCATGTGGACAGATGATTGTCAAAGCTCCACCTTGATAGAGGGCTTTTCCGTCTTTCTTGTCGCTGAGCTGCTGAGGTGAAAGATAAGATTTGTTTTTGTTTTCCGTCGGAGAGGGAGAAAGTATGACGTTCCAGTGAGGAAGGTCGCCTCCGGGGGGTCACCGGGTCGCGGCCCTCACGGTACCTGAGCACCCTCACACGGCTAATCCATTTCTCAGCCTTGCCGAAACGACGATGGGGTGCGGAGAGGAGTGGGGAGCTCGGCTTGAGGAGAATGATCTATCAGCGGCAGCAGCAGACATGCAGACAGCATGGCAGCTACTACAGCTAAACAGAGTGAGACAGATAGGCCAAAGTCTCTCATACGTAACACCGGCAGCTTTAAGACGACAGCACTGAGTGTTATGGATGCTTGACATTGACCTCCGATGCACAGATGGTGTATTTATCAAGGTTGTAGGACAATGGTGTATTTGTTTGTAAATTATTTAGTTCGGCGGGTGAAATGCTGCCTCTCTTCACATAAAAAAAAAAAAAACATAAAAACTTGCCACTTCTGTGAGATAAGAACAATCTGTTTCCGTTCTCCCCTTTTTGTGCCTCTTGTCAGCTGTTTTCTACACGGCTTAGAATTTAGGTGATCATATTTCCAACACTGTCAGTTCTATCAAGTCAAATCTGCTTTAAAAGGCAGAGGAAAAAAGCTCTGCAGCGTACATTTTTCTCTAAGAAAAATATTTGTGTAAAGATAGGCTTGTCATTCCGTGAAACAACATTCATGATTCTTTTATTGGTGCTCTGCCATCGCCCCCCCTCTTCTTCCTCTCTTCCCTCTGTGGAAAAAAAGGGCTAGTCTACAAAGTGGCTTTTTGTCGTCTGAGAGAAGTAAACTTCATCAGGTCGACGGTGAGGTGTGCTTCACATGTCACTCAGTTGAGCTCTTTCCTAATGAAATGCTGCATACAGATTTCTGCCTGCGGGCTCAGGGGGATAAGACCGTGGTAACAGAATGAAACAAACCCCTTCCCATTCCCTTCACTCACACACACACACACGCACACACACATCTTTCTGGAGAGCATCCATGTGAAGAGATCCAAATCTGCAATTTATTCAAATATTGATATTTCTACTTGTCAGGAGAAAGGTGCCTTGAAATTTCCTCTGAGTACTCCTGTCAAAAAAATAGCAGGAAATATGTCAGATAATTCATAAATGGAGTTCAGCGCTGCAAAGTCAGTTGGGAACAGCGAGAAAAAATATATATATGCTTGTCAATGAAGAATAGGAGCAATATTCCAGAGCCTGCTGCTCATTCTTCCATCATGTCAAGCAAACAGCTTTTGCTGGCCCATAAGCGTTTGTTTCACAGTTTGTGTGTATATTTGTGTACGTCCGTGTATATTTGCACATGTCCTCGTGTAAGCACATGTGTATGTATATTTATGCATGTGAAAGTGTGTGTGCTTTGGCAATGTTGTGACTCCTACTTAAGATGTGTTTGTTATCTTTTTTCCATCAAGACACCCCATTTCCCGTCCCGGAGCAGCCAATGGGAATGTGTCCACTTTTTTTTTCTTCTTCTTTTTTTTTTTCTGCAGAGGTCCGTAACCGGACGCTGGCCTCCATGTGGTTTGAATTAGGGCCCCTGAAACTGTGAAGGACGCCTCGAATGACGTGAGGCACTTGCAGACCCAAATTCCATTCTGTTGAACGGAGGAGAAGAGAACTCTCCGGAATCCTCTGAGATTTTTTGGCTCGGCCCCCGTTAGCGATTAAAACAGGGCGGAAACTGAAAACTCAATGAATCATGTGGCAATGTCCCATGAAATCTCTCTACCCTGTCACACCCTCATGCAAACACGGATCAGCTTAAGTTGTGAAAAAAAAAACGATTGCCTCACTCGTCTGTGATATCTAGTGAATGAAAATTTCTCCATGTTGGTCAAAAAAGTACTTTTTCTCGCTCTTTTTTTCCCCCATCCACTTCCCTCCTGACGGAGTGGCAGCCCTGTGATGATGTATCGCCTGACCACGTCGTGCCAAGGCAAGACAGAATGGGACCTCACATTTCTCCCGCGGTCATGTGATGCCATAGTTCATAGCTGTTGATGAGATGCAGTTTGGCACAGCTTGGGACCCATCTGGGAGATGCAGATACGCAGACACGAGAAGTATTTTACAGCAATGCATCTGCGCGCTTGAAGAGCCATTTAGCATATGCTGCTATACAGGAGAATGTGCAAGGCCATGGCCAGCTGCAGATTAGACTCCATTTCTCGAGAATCCGACAAACCAGCTGATCCATTGTCAGAGATGTGGCAATGCATCGTGTTATTTGATATTGCGCTTTCAATACTTTGAAAAAGTGTTTTGTCACATAACAACCACAAACGTCAGTGAGTTTTTACAGATAAAAATCTGAAAAGTTTGGTGCCCATTTTCATTCACCCCCTTATTTTAATAGCTTTAAATAAAATTCAGTGTAACCAGTTGGTTTCAAAAAAGTCATATAATTAGTAAATAAAGTTGAATAAAAGTCTGAAGGGTATTTTAGAATAGAATTTTTAAAAAAATGTCATGGAAGACTACTTAATCCATCGTCCAAAAATAGAAAAATGATGGCGCAACTGCCAAGACGCTAAGCGACGCAAGGTAACTTTGGAGGAGCTGCAGAGGTTTAGAGCTGGAGATGGAGAATCTGCGGCAGTTCTGGATTTAGCATGCGTTGTAATTCCCTAGTCAAAATTCAAACCTAAATTCAATTTAAAGTATGTGGTAAGATTTGAGATGAGATGTTCGAAGATGGTATCAACCCAATCTGACTGACTGACCTCCTTCACTGGGAAATGGCGTGTTAGAAGCCAAAACATACGTCTAAAGACTTGCAGCTGTGATCGTAGTGAAAGGAGGTCGAACAGTGTAGACTCAGACGGATTAAATACTGTACAAATTCCTCCTAAAACTAGATTTTCACCGATTTTGGTTTGTAA
Organism: Xiphophorus couchianus; assembly: GCF_001444195.1. Taxonomy (NCBI): domain Eukaryota; kingdom Metazoa; phylum Chordata; class Actinopteri; order Cyprinodontiformes; family Poeciliidae; genus Xiphophorus; species Xiphophorus couchianus. Next base: position 8,769,388 of record NC_040249.1, on the reverse strand, counting down.
AAGACAATATACTTCTTTTGTTGGTTTATCTCAACAAGATACACTGTAATGTGACAAAATGTCAAAAAACTTTAAACAATTTGTTTGAATTCTTCTGGACATCCCAATAAGTGTCTGTATATGGCACAGAAAAATATCGCAAAACAAGTAAATTCGGTCACACAACGTGTACTTTAAAGTTTTCCTTGTAACAAGGAAATAAAGCAGAGCAACATTGGAGCTGCCAGCCCAGCTTGTTTTGTTTCTGTTAGCTTTAGCAGAAGTCAGAGACCATCCTGCTGCTCTAACTCAAGTGGCTGATATGTTCGGCCATCTAAGGCATGGCAGGCGGTTGACAGTCCATGCAGCCTGTCTACCCACAGGACATCTCCACACAGTGTGTCCACAGTGGGGGCCAGCGCTGTCATCTGGGCCCACTATGGACCACTGCTCTGCTGACAGTGAGATGGTAAACGTTTACCACCTCAATCCCCCATTAACTCGGTGAAGGCACTTCGATCCTCTGTGAAAATAATGATATTGATTGGAAGCTTGGGCTTTACAAACAAAACGGTTGCAACTAAAAGAGGGATGGGCCCGTGCATTAGAATATGGGATTTCCGAGGATAAAAGAGTGTTTGGATCTTGTTATATTTTCCCTCTCCTCTATCTGCCTCCAGCCCTCCTTCCCTCCCCACCACCACCTCCTCGTCTTCTCTCTTTCTGCATTTTTTTTTTTGCTTGTGTGTCTCCCAAGATTACCCTCCGCAATCCCTACAATCAAACAACAAATGACAACATCATCGCTCGGGTCCTTTTCAAAATACGACACAGAAAATGTGCGTTGTAGCTACATTAACTTGCAACAGCCCCCCTAATAGACCCTTGTGGGTTTTGTATCTTCTCCCTCTTTCTTTTCCCCCCACTTTTCCTCCTCTCTTCTCTCTGCTAGGGCTGTCACATTTCCACCCCCCCACTCCCCCTCCTCCTCACAGCGCGAGCCTCCGAGCCTCGGTGGAGATCAGGAGCTCCCTGTCGGAGGTGCTTTGTCACGTAGCCCAGGGAGCGTGGAACTCACCCAGAGCTGTTGAACAAACACAAGCGCAGGGGCTGTCAATAGCAGCTCCGCAAACTAATTGCCTGTCAAATGAACCACCCTCGTTAAGCTGCCCTCACGCGCACGCACACTTACATGCACGTGCACGCGCCGGGCCTGTTTGATTCAAAGAGTAGTGATACCTTGTTAAAAGGAGAAGACACACGAGTGACACTTCTCTGTTTGCCGTCTTGTTCCCCGCGATCGTTACCTGCGCGTGTGGAGCAGTCACCGTGAGATTGGCTTTTTGTTATTATTAAAGCGAACATGGCATCGTATAGCATAGCTGATGTAATCCAAGCTCATCCAAGGCGCCTCGATGATACATCAGCCCTGTATTGTATTTCAGTTGTTAAACCCACTCATTAGATGGTAGCAGAGCTCCATATGCCAAATGTTATTGTTTTTATGTTTGTTTTGTTTCTCTTTTTTTTCTTTTTTTTTTCTGTAGTCATTAGGCGGTAGCAGTGGAGTGCCCAGCGCCTTGTCTGGGCGCCTGTAACAGTGCTGTCGGATTGACACAGCTGGGGAGAGCAGCTTGAGGCTGCACGCTCAGGAATACACAGGGGTGTTCAAAGCCCCTCTCTGAATCCTGATCAGAGCGCTGCCCCGGCCAACTGATGGCCTATTAAATATACATGCGCAGAGGTCAGAGCTGGAGGTCCCGGCTTCCTCCCAGCCATGTGCACTTAAGCGGAAGGGCTGGGCAACAATAAAACCAACCCTTCTCTCTCTCTCTCTCTCTTTCCTGCGAGCTCTCCCCTGACACCCTCACCTCCAGTGTGTACGTCAAGTACAGTGCTCACCTAGCGCAATATTACAACCGCCTTTGTGAAAAGGCCAAATGATGCATTTTTTACATGGTTATTATATATTTATATTCAATAACACCAGGACCAAGCCTTGAGTCTGTCCGTCTCCTGTTATTTCTTTCTTTTGTCACCTTGCTCGACAAATTGCCCACGCGTGCCTTCTTGTCGTTTAGCGGGGCTCGAGACGAGAAGGTTGAAGGAAGATCCCCTCCAACCCCCCCATAATGGCTGGTCATGATTAACATATTCAGAGTGACACTCTCTGTGTGTTCCTTCGTTAAGCCCGGTCTGTCTGACTAATGAAGTGAAGCGGCAGTTTATCAATTAATCTAGCTCTGAGCCATTTGTGTAGGGGATAACACTCACGCCGGGCATCAGAGTGATCCAGTTTGGTGCCCTTTAACCTCCACTAGCGTTGTGAAGAGTTAAAAAAAAAAAGGGAGCGTGACAAACACTAAAGAGGATGTAGCAGAGAAAAGCATGTGGCTTGATTGGTTATTAGGATCCTGGAAAAGCAAAAAAAAAAAAAAAAAAAAAAAAAGCATAACAACAAACTAACATTGGGGGATTCAGCGTTCTCAGACTTCACATAGATCATAGCAAACAACTTAGTGCTGTCTCTATTAAAACAAGGCCTCCCCTGCCATTATCTTTCCCCCCACTGCTTCCTCCTCCATTTCACATTGTTTGTGTTCATTAAGACATGGGCGACCTGCCTTATCCACACATCAGACCCGGCTCTCAAGAGTAATTGCGATAGTCTTGCAGAGGATAATGTGGTTTAAACTCAGTATAGCCTGTCTATTAGGAGAGACATGATGGCAACCACAAATAATAAAGAACTATTTATTCCTCTCTCTGTGACGCTAACTAGGTAACATATCAAGGCAGCAGCACTAAGGGTCTCTCTTACTGTCAGAAATGGCACCCTCCATCCATTCCCAATGGCCCTTTGCCTCGACATCTCTGCTCTTCATTTTCTACATGAGCTTGGTCATAAATGGACACACACCTCATATATATTTGATGGTTAATATTTATCCTCGCCGGGGAAGTGCACTTTACATGTGGTAACATACGATTACCTGCAATTCTTATAGCAAAGAAACAAAATCGATATGGATATATAATTCATGACAGAGGGGCTATCAGTTTTTATGGCTCTCTATCCAGCCTCATTAAAGTTTTATCATAATTGACTGCAAGCAGGAGTTTTTAAGGCATGTTTCTCCCGTACTTTCTACCTTTAATAATTGAGCAAAGTTTAATTGGTTGTATTTTGAAGCACCTATAGTGGATGATAGGATTCTCTCCGATCCAGAAGCATGAATTATACAGCGTTTTGTTATGCATTAACCTGTCAGTTTGTTCATTCGTTGAAGCAGTACAGTATCCCTAGAAATTAAAAAAACTCAGAATCCAAATAACTAACTGGACGGGACAAAAAAAAAAAAAATCCCTTTTTTATGTCTCTCATTGCTGTGTTAATGTAGTGACACGACGCTGTCACTCAGCGTTCGCCCGTCAAGTGCCGGCCCTCCGAATCGACTCCCCCTGATTGGTGGTCAACTTGTTCTCTTGAAGGGAGATTGACAGACGGAAAATTGCACTCTCAGATTTCACCCTTCATTCGCCGCAGTTGTTCTTCCACTCGTCAACCCCTCCGCCAGTGCCTGAGACAGACAGAGGCTTTATCCATTAGCCGCTGGTGCTGGCGGGTGGGTGGGCAGATTGAGGCGGGGATGGAGGAGGAGATGGGGGGGTGGTAGGAAGACAATCCTACATTTGAGCACTCTGAGGGAAAATCAATCATGTCATCATAAGTGAGAAGTATGGATGAATTTCATCAGCTGGTTCCTTTCCTGTTCGCGCCACTGGATTTCTGACTGGCCTGTCCCTCCTGATTGGCTTTCCCAATGACCCTTAAATCCAAGAATGGGCGAAGATTTTGAAAACACTTTAATAGGAGAAGTCAGACAGCACTTTCAGGGTTACAATTTCCCACTTTGCCTGCTGCTGCACTGCGGGAAACCTCAAGTGGTTTCTCTTGACAAAGTGGTAATAGATTTACCATATGATTCTGTGCCAAACCAGCATTAGGTGGTTTTGTAAGAAAATGTTTCTCAACTATTTTTCCGTCTGCAGCAGATATGATGAAGTGTTATAAAGGGCAGCCTCAGTCTGCCACTGAAAATTTATTTTATAATTTCCACGCCCCCCATCATCATCTCACAAGGTCACAGATGAGCACTAAAAGCATTGCAGGTATAGGGTGTGAAGCAATCAGAAATGGACGAAAATGAAGACATGGGAATCACAGATGAGAAATGGACAGCCGTTTACAGCCTTGTTGTTGATGTGAGTGAGGAGGGACGGGGGGCCTGAAAGCGAAAAGGAAGGAGCGAGAAGGAGAAAGGGAAAAGGAAAGAGTTAAAGTGGTGATAAATTTAATGGAAAAATCAAATACAAACCAAATTCATTCCTCTGAACTTGATGCTCCGGTCGTTCTTTTCTTAGCTCGTGCTAAGCCTTAGAATAAACTGTCACTCCCTATCGATTGCATCTGAATTGTTACCGAGATTTCTCAAAAGTAGTCTTGACACACACCCCGCGAATGGTAATCTTGGGAGATGAGAACATCCAGACCGAACATCTAACACCCCTGGCTTAAAATAAAAAGAGGCTTTTCCTTTTCTCTGCCTTTATTCGAAACCAAACTAATACACGTCGGTGAATTACAAATTCGGTGATAAATATGTGCTCGAGAAAGACGGGGGTTTTTATTATCTTTCACGGTACAGTGCCCTAAAAAAATACTCATGGCTTTTGTCACATAACAGCTAGAAACCTCAATGTATTTTTATTGGATAGACCAATCCAAAAGAAAGCACATTTCTTAAGTGTAAGGGAAATTTTAAATATTCCAAAAAAATAAAAATCTTGAAAGTGTGGCCTTTATTGTATTTATGGAGCCCCTTCTACAGTCCCTCAAAATGAAATTCTACCTGTGTCTAGTTTAATCACAGCATAAATCCAGTTCTGTGAATGAATCAGAGGCTTGTTAGAACAAACAGCATCACTAAGACTTGTCAGAAATAAAGTTATGAAGAAGTTTAAAGCAAGGCTAGGTTATGGAACAATAATCAAAGCTTTGAATATATCATGAAATATGACGCAATTGACTTGATGCCACCTGTCAATCAATCTAGTGGGTTTGTCAGCAGCTGACCAATAAGCAGTCACAATTTTTCCCAAAGTAAACGCCCCTTGCATGGAGGAACTGAACCGCCTGTGGTGCTGACACATAGTGTCAGGGTTTATCATTATAAATGAAAGACATTGTAAGCCAAAAAGCAGCCAAGAGGCATATGGTGACCTTGGAATAACAGCAGAGATCCAGTCCTCAGGTGGGATAATTTGTTGACAGGAAAAGTATCAGTTGTGCACTCCTCAGATTTGTATTTTACGAAAGAGTGGAAAAGAGAAAAAAAAAACTATGAAAAGTTTGCTCTGCTGTTCGCTGCATTTTATGTGGGGACACAGCAAACACATGATACAAAGTCACTGTGGTCTGATGAAGCCAAAATTAATATTCTCAGCCTATTTGCAAAATGTTATATGTGGCAGAAAACCAACACCCTGAGCACAGTTTCAATTATGAAACAAGGTGGTGGCTGCATTAGTGTGGGAATGCTTCGAGGAGTGGTGGTGGACAGTTTTTTTCATGATAGCACCCCTTTGCATTGGTTTGTCATAAAAAGTCTTAATAATTTATATACAAGTCTGTGGTTGTGATAGGACAAAATGGACAACAAATTTCAAGAGGTATGAATACTTTTGCACAGTTCAACACAGTAGCTGCAAATACAAGGGACGCCTAATGTTTTGTCATGGGGGAATGTTTAGAAGCAGCAGCTGAGCATGAAATGTTTGCACACAATTTGCCTAATATTTGTGTCGGAAGTGACATGATCAGAAAATCAATTCACTTCACATGTAATTTCCAAACAAGCGGCTAAATGACTGCCGCTGACAGCTGCCGCTGGAATTCATGTATCATGGTATGGCTCATTATATTCTGATGGTGTATTAATTATGGCTATAGATAGAGAGCTAAGCTATGAGCAGTAGCCTTGCCGCTGTGTGCCAGGGGGAGCTCGCCTGAGGAGGAAAAGCTCCGCTTGTATCCACTCATCCCTCAGCTGACAGGGCTGCTCCGGGAGAAAAGGATTTCTCCGGATTGAGTGCCATTTTCTCTTCTTTAACAAGGAAATTAGTGTGTAAAGGAGATCTGTCAGGATAAAGTGCAGCTTGACTGCTGCCGCCCTCCCCTTCTCTCCTCTCCGCCTTTCTTTTCCCGCTCTCTTTTCCCTCTTTCCCCAATCCTGTAACCTGCTCTTCACCTCCCTCTCTCTCTCTCTGTTTCTCTCGCCTTCCCCTCACACTCTATCCGTTTCTTTCCTTCCCTTCTCTTTCTTCTCCTTCTCCTCCTCTCAATGGCTCCCTCAGGGGATCTTCCTTGAGCATTAGCAGAACACATCCAATGTCCCAGCTACATGATTTCATGATATGATTTGTACCGGGGATTTGCAATAATCCGCAAATAAAGTTGAAAGTCAATGACTCTCAATAAGAGAAGCAGACAAGCACAACCAAACCTTTTAAGATTTTCTTTATCTTTAATGGCATGAAAAATGAATTTGTTTTGCATTAGATCACAACTATTTAGGAACAGGCTTGAGTGCCTTGTTTTGTCTTTGGCTTTTATGATCATGATTAATTCCTGCACAGGAATTTCAGTGATATACATAATGCATCACACTCTCATTTAAATGTTCAACTCCTCTGCAGCAGCAGAGCTTGGTAGCTCATTACACATTACCCACGTGTGCCTGGGAGTTGGAGTATGCCAGTTTCTCACTTGTAGTCAAAGATTCAGTATGTGCAGCTTTACTTGGATGTCATGTTAAGCTCAGGTGTCATCTCCATTTCACCGGCTTCATTCGCCTAATGCTGGTGCTTTTATTTTTGTCGAACTTTTTTTTTTTTTCCCCAACTCGAGCGGATGGACAGGAACGATACCCGCTGGCACATTTTAATAAGTCTGCTTCAAAGGTGTTGGACGAAGAAGAGAAAAATCAAAACATCCTGGGTTAATTTGAAATGTACTCTGCATCTGTGATGGGAAATGGCCTCACAGGTAAGTATGGGGAGACAATTAGGGAATATCCGTTAGTGCAGGGGGCTGCATACTAAAAAAAACGCAAATCACTATTTCCCCCCATCTGGCCCCCGCTGCGCTGAGAACTGCAGCTGAGGTCCGATTTCACCCGTCAATCATGGCCTCCTCGCTGTGGGGTGTGTGTCCTGGTGAGAGAGCCTACCCCCAAGTCATTAGCACACACAGTCAAACTGTACTGAGAACTGCCCCGCGCCGCTCTCCTCAGCACCGCGGTTTAAATATCCCCAGCCTGTGACAGGATCAGTTTAGCGATCTGTAGGATTGATCTCCTCTTTAAAGTTTTGCCTGAGGCGACTCTAATTGGGAACGAGGCTGCCTCCCACTCCTCTCACTCCCTTAACTGTCAGTCTTGGCTTTGTTTACTGAGGACATGCCCAAACCTATTTACTCAATAATGAGGAGACGTGGTGGGGATGCTGCTGATCACATCCAGTCCCCCAGCGGGACTCATACCTGCTGGGAAGGGCGGGAACATCGGTTTTGGACTGTTCGAGTCGGTAAAACTTGGCCTGTACGCCGTCATTGTAACGTAGACTGATGAATCTTTTTTTTTTTGCTCCTGGTTTTCTCGTCTGGCTCTCACACCTTGATTTGCAGATCACTTCTCTGCCTCCGGGTGTTTATTGTTTTTCTCAGTCATGTGGTGCGTTTATCTAAAATAGAACCACCTTTGAACAGACAGCACATACAGTGCCTTTCAAATGGATTCATGACCTTCCTTTCCAGTTTACTGCATGACAAACACAAAATTTGGTAACTTTTATCGATGTGATGCAATTATTTCATAATCACAAGGTGAAATGAAAATGACCTGTCATAGGTTTTTACAAATAGAAGAAAAAGTGTGGTGTGCGTAAGTATTTAGCCTCATTTTGCTCTGGTACCAATGAAATATTTCCTGCAGCCACCTGCCTTCTGGCAGCACCTAGGCATTAGAGTGACATCATGGTGTTTTTGCAGCTTACTGAAATATACTCTGGGCAAAACAAGTTTGTTGCATGGTTTCCAATAAATATTGTGTGATTGGTCAGAAATGTAAAGCGGGCATGGATTGTGCTCCTTTTCTTGTGACGTATGAAATGTCCTGGTCAGCAAGAACTCTGCTCTCTCTTATTTTTCTCTCCTTGAGTGAAACAATATTTTTTTTCTGCTCTTGCACAGTATGCATAGATGCTTCGGAGAAGCAGGTAGCTCTGGGGGAGCTGCAGAGCTTAGGTGGGGAATTTGTCAACAGGACAGCTACCTGGCCTTTCCCACAGAATATTTTTCCCTTAGTAGGGAATCTGGTGTTAGCTATCAATGTGACGGCCTACGAAGAAAACCTGATAACCTGAGTCTGTCTAGGACAGAGATTTATCTTTTAGCATTCTAATGACCCTAAACATACACACAGAGCTCAGGTAGACTGATTTCAATCAAAGCAGGTTGATGTGATAGAATGGGCTAGTCAAAGTCCTGACCTAAATCTAATTAGATATATGTTGGATTTGACGGGGGGTTAATATAAATGAAATGCTACATTTATTTTTTTGCCATTTCTCAATATTGCTCTACTTTTGTCTGGTCTGTACATTTAGGTTTATGCTTGTTATTTGAAAAAAATACTGTATATACTACACAGGGTTTTTTTTAAAACACAGTAGCACAGCTTTGTACTTCTACAGTGATGTTTGATGTCATACTTGCAGAATAAAAGCCCACTCCAGACATGTGAGGCACCACCAACGCTTTGCTGTGGATTAGACTATTCATGATTCAAGTGTTTTGGCCTGCCAGCTAATTTCCTCATCTCTTTTAGCCGATCCCTCAATGCTCTCATTTAGGTTGTTTTCATTTTGCACCGAACGACAAAGCCTTTGGTGTGGCCGGGCCATAGAATCCATCGATGCCCATTGGGATTATGAATGATGAAGTGGAGAAGCTGCTGCTATCAGAGGGACACAACACTGCTCTTAATAGAAAAGCATTTAGAGAGGCAGCAGGGAGGAGGTGGTGGTGCAGGGGGCTTTCTGACACTCCACTGATAAGAGGCAGCCCTTCAGAGGTGGTAGTGTGTACAATGAAACACGCTGATGGGGATACAATGACACACATGTTGCGTCTGACAGCCGCGTGATTTAGATGTGCAGTTGTGAAGAGAGAGAGAGAGAAAAAAAAACTGGACCACACAACAGAGAGCTCTGTGATGTGACGTTCTTGACGTGGAAATCTGCATTTACATGTTGCTGCTTATTGGTTTGATTTGAGGAAAAAACGAGTTGTCGTTACTCATATCAAGCCCTTTCACAGAATGAAGAGGGAAAAGAGGCAGGACGAGAGAGGAGTTAGTAGGGTAGTGGCACGGGAGTGAAAGAGAGATATGCAGAAAGGAAGGGCTGTCAGTTTGAGGAATGAGCCTGATAAGAAAAGGGGACTCGGCAGATGGGAGGAAGAAACCGGCAGCGCACTTCTCAATTAAACATGTAAATACCAAAAGCAGGCGGCAATCGAGAAGAGGGAGTTGGGTAAACACAGCACCGTGCTGTGATTACAAGCTCAGAACGCTGCCACCTTTACCACTAGTTTTAGTTTTTGGAATACCAAGTAATTGTTTAATCAATCCGAACTTTTGCTTTGCCATATATATACACAGGAAGTGCACCCCAAAGTAAGAATTTCATAGAAAAGTTAAATAATTTTAGTAATTTAATTTGAAAAAACTCAGAAACTAACATACACTAATTCAAGTGTTCATTTCTTTTCATTTTGATATACTTTAAAGTATGTCCGTTTCGTTATGGCGTAAACACTCAAAACTTGGACTGGCTCCTTTTGCAGCGTGACATGAAGATGATGCTCTGCTGAGGTGTATTGTTGATTCTTGTGTCCTTCATGTTTCTCTGACAGTTATCCATTGATTCTTTACTGGTTTTAGGTCAGGCCAGCATGCAAGCTTATCAAGCACAGTGATACCATGGTCATTAAACCAGATATTGGTATTTTCGCAGTATGGACAGCACTGGCTCGGGTGATAGACCAGGTTGGCCATAGACCCCACTCTGGTTCGAACCTCACTCGTTCCCTTCCTGGTGATATTTGAGGAGGTTGCATTAGGAAGGGCATTGAATGTCAAACCTCAGCCAAGTCCGTGTGCATGCAGCTGTGGTGTGTGGAGGCTGCTTTGCTTTTGCAATCCCATGTTGGACAGTGCCACAAAAACAAAAAAAATAACATTGTGGGCAGGTTCCAAGTCCTGTGGGAAAAGTGAAATTCCATAGAACTTGTCAACAGGGAGAACCATGAAACGCTGACATTTTCTAAGAGATGACTTCATGGTCTTTGAACTTGTGTGGACCCACATTAGCAAATGACACAGATTCCCAAACTATCAGTGACTATGGAAACTTAACACTAATGCCAGCCCCTGTCTACATGTTATAAATCTCCCTCAAACAAGCTGTTCTTCACCATGCTATAAAATTGGGATAATGCTGCTGCTGTGTGCAACTTTTCCTTCCACTCAACTTTCCATTAATATGTTTGGATGCAGCACTGTGTGAAGACCTTTTGTGGCTTACCCTCCTTGCGGACGGTGTCAGTGTCTGTCTGCTGGACAATGGTCATGTCAGCAGTCTCTCACATCATTGTGTCATTGTGTAGACTACAACATAATATTTAGTTTAAAAAAATCTTTTTTTTATTGGCCTTGTGTAATATGAAATTTTTCTAGGAAACATTTTTTTTTGCTTTTATTATCTGTAAGCCATAATCATCAAGATCAAAAATAAAAGCTTAAAGTTTATCAATGTACACAATGAATCTATATGCAAGTCTCATGTGTAGATATTTACTTGTTTTACTCACCTCCTGTGGGTGAATTGATTCATGCAGAGTCATTCTTTGGAAAACGGCACGCCCACCAGGAAATTTGGTAAAGACCTAATTAATGCTGTTTATCCATCCACTTTGCCCTTTTGTTGTAATTTCTCTATTCTAATATCTTTTCTAATATTCTTTGTCTATCACTTCTACATATTTGCCCCCTCCTCTGTATGCACCCCGCTGTGAACTACAGGGAGTATCTTAAATACTTCTGTAGGCAGTGTCCCTGACATTAATAACAATGAGCTTGGCATAAGCACAGTGCGTTCTCAGGGTAGACTCACAGTTTGACATTCAGCCCAGATGCTATCGCGAAGCCTCGCCGTTTAAGACCGCAGAGAAGACAGACATCTGTCACTTGTTACCTTTGAAGTGAATAAAAGAGGGATGCAGAAAAACACAGTGGACAAAAGGCCATTCTGACCACAGACCTTCAGTGTTTACAAACGGAAAGAGAGAGTGACAGGAGAAACTGGAGATGAATGGATCGCCGCTGTTGATCTCGCCTCCTCATTCCATGTGCTAAGTTATTCTGCGGCTGCTGCCCCAGTGGGGGGTGTAGGGAAACAGGAAGTTGAGAGAGGGAGGCAGAGGCAGAAAGAAATGCCTCAAGGAGTCTAAAGGTGCCGAGCACTGCAGCCTGCATGGGAAAGAAAAAAGTCCCTAACAACTTACTGTACACTTCTCTAACCGGAGGTATCAAACATTACAAATGTGAACACCATACAGCTTTTAATGAGGGGATGATGCTATACTAAAGCAATATTTGCAATAGTGTTGTTGAAATAACCGCTCTTGTTGCGTTAGCTGCTATTTGTACACAGTGCAGATTAAGACTTGAAGTGTAAAGAAAGGCATTTTCATACAATTATTAGAACAATGGCCACATTCATTTATCTTCTGTCATGTCTCCTTAGACCTGTTTCTATTTCAGGTTGCACGTCAAGTGAGAGCAGCTATATCTGGCTGGCAATTAAGTCGGTCCTGCCTCCCCTTGATGCTTGATTAGTCCGATTGATGGAGGAGGCCATATGTGGCGGTGTCAAAACTTGGCAGCCAGTCTCCATCCTCTCAAATGAGAGGCAGGCAATAAAGAGGCAGGCTGCCCAGAATGGGTGCATGTATGCAAGGCCGGCAGCACTGCGATTTTAGGCCCTGCTGATGCGATGTGTGGCGTTTTTCTCTGGGGGCCTTCAGGGCGCTGACCGCTTCCGCCAAGTTCTCGTCAGGCCAGAGGTGGCCACCGGCTAGGCGTGTCACTGTACCAAGCCCTCTGGGGGGGCCCAGGCTTCGGGCTAGGCATAGAGAGGGAGGGAAGATTGGGGGAAGTTGGGTGCGTTCATGTTGTTGGTGGGGGGGGTGGGCCGATACCATAAGGGGGAGGGTTGGGAGGTTTAGAAAGCTGAGAGATATGGCCCCCATCCCAATCTCGCTCGGAGACAACAAAAAGGGAATGCTTGAGAAGGGGAAGCAGCGGGAGGAGAGCACAAAGACAAAGGCGCGGGCAAGGTCAGTCTAGCTAATGGGCCTGAGCCGTAGGCTGCCTGGGGCTAGGCACACTTCTGTTCTCTCTCACACACTGGGCCTTCAAAGACCCTTCAGTCCACCCCTCTCCTTCTCTCCTCTCTCCCTCCATTCTCTTCCACTCCTCTTTTGCTCGCTTCCCCACTTCCATTGGTGACACTTCCTCCCTTCAAAAGATCCTGCACAGGTGCTTTCACCGACACGCTTTTCCACGAAAGCGTCTCCTGAAATCCCGACTCGTTGCGAGTATCAACAACCGTGAATTAATAAATGGCAGAAATAATTCAGCGACGTGTTCAGCGGGCGAAGAATTCTCCAAGTTTACACAAGCACCATCATTAGCTTCAAGGTGGGTCTGAGGAAGTGCTAAGAGGAGCTGTTGGAAACGAGGAGGAGGTGGAGCGGCGTTGTCAGGTTGGCTGGCTGGCGTTGCTTGGCTCCACTCGAGGGCTCCTTTAATGTGCAGCGGAGTAGAATAAGTGAGTGGCTGTGGGCACCAGCTGAGCTCACTCTCGTCTTCGCCTGGTAGCTGAGGGGTGAGCCGCCGCCACCTGACACTGGGCACACGGCTCAGGGCTCCTCTTGGCAACGTGGCACGGCACACATGTCCCCTCATTTGGATGGAGATTCAGACACAACACACAAAAGCTTTCCCCCCCACCCCTCTCAGCCCCTCAGTCACTCAGTCTCTCGTTTCGTCTCCCTTCCGCTTTTTTTCTTCTCCTTCCTTTAGTTTTTGACAGCATCATAATAATCTGGGTATCTTCTTGATCATGCCCCATGTTTTTTTTTCAGCTTCTTTTCCTCATCTTCTCAGAGACGAGTTTGAAATTGCCTGCGTCAGGACTTTGCTAATTAAAGTCATACTTTCAAAAATGCCATAATAACTGTTAATTAGCTTGATGCTATTTTCAGCATAATTTGCTAATTAGTGGAAAACCTGTACAGCGTTTCTCTCTAATTACAGTATGGCTCTGCACGGCGCATCTGTGCCTTGACTCCAAATGATACCATTACAAAGTCCCGTATTACGCATTCTCTCAAAACAGTTAATTGCCTCCACAGATAGTGAGATACTTCAGTCAGCTGATTTTTATGGTAATAAATGGACAGGCACAGACTCAAACCACCCTGGTTCATATTTATGAAATATGAAGAAGGAAAACAACCTCCTTATGAGATGCATGGAGTTAGTTTGGAATATAATCTAGTTGGTTCTGTGATGATTTTGTGTGCTCATGCGTTGAGTTGCTGGGATTTTTCTTTAATGAAGTTGGTTTTATTCTTTGTTGCGACCTCTTGTCAAGTAAACCATAATGCTGCAATTAAAGGGAAAGTTCAAATTTATTTGAAGTGATGTTCTGTGTTATTATGAGTAACAGTTCCTTTACGTGGTAGAAAGATGTCACGTTACCAAGGGTTTGCAACAAACTGAAGAGATCTTCAGAGCTAAAAGGCTAACAGCAGATTTGAGCTAATTATAGACTTTAGCTGAAAATGTTAATATCTGTGTGAAGTAATTCTGTATTTGACAGCTATTAAAGGTTTACACTTTCACACAGAAACGGTTAAGTATGTCACTTTTTTCAAACAACTTCTATGCTACTACACTAAAGTTACACTCCTGGAGGCCTTCAGCTGCATCAATACACCTAATCAACAAATCAGCTAATAGCATGTCCACTTGCCTTGGAAACACACAGAGATGAACCATATTTGATGTCACTGCATCCTGATGCAAATCCAGATGTTTACTCCACTATTGGTAGGTTAAGTGATGAGTTGTTGTTGATCAGGTGGATTAATACGCCTGGCAGCTTTAAGGACTTTATCATTGTAAGATTGTTGAAGTTTCTCAGCTGGAGAACATCTGCATTACCACCTTGAAGTTATGTTGGTGTCCTCTAACTCTGCCAAGAGTGGAAAAAAATTAGTGATTCTGTGAAATGCTGTCATTTCTGAATTCGGCAGTGAAGATGGTATAGTCTTGTGCTTTTCCAGGTCTTACATATTTGCTTGAAAGTTATGTTGACATTCTGCAGATTAACAAATTGGATCGACACAGTCGACAGCCTTGCCTAGCATAACTTTAGCTTCATAGCAGAAAAACTTGTTGAATGACAGTCCATAATATATCATTGTATACCACAGACCTAATCATTTTTCAGTGTGAATTGTTATAAATTTCTAAAATTAGCTAAAGCAGTAGAGGTTTTCTTCACTTTTCTACAATCCCACTGTGATATCTTTCAACTACACGTAAGGGAACTGTTACTCATAATAGCTTCACAGAACATTACTTCTAAAACATCTGAACTTTCCCTTTAAAGCAGAAGAGATTCATACCGTTATACGATGAAAGGCAGCGCTGTGATGGAGTCCTGCTTCAGGGTTAGCGTGTAAATACAAGCTGGAACATTATGCGACCATGCCACTACTTATTACTGAGGATGTAACTACCTTGTCGCACCGCCGTTTATTTTCATGTGGTCTAGAATTACGGACATGACCACAGGTTGACCCCCTGACACACATGTGTACGAGACGCAAATTATGACTCATTAAGCGCGTTGAGGAGTGTGATTGGCATGACCTTTGAACCCAGAGACGTCAGCTGTGCCCATCCTCCGCTCTGCCCCGCTTTTTGACAGCCACCAGTCTGACAGGGGTAGCATTGGCGTCGGCTAATTAATGCGCCACTTCAGAGACCCTTTCATTTATGGCTTCTGAAAGGCATTATTAAATTAATTAAACCACCAAGAGTTAGTCATTATGAAATCAGGAGGTTTACATGGATGACAGCGTTTATGAATTAAACATCCCCAAAGTTCCTCGCAGGAGATACCCCGAGCTGCATGCGGGTACCTAGCGCGACAGATGTTTGCCCCCCCTCCACCCACCCCTCCTCCTCGAGCTAACCTGTATTGCAAGCGATTTAGGTCTCATTTGGGGGTTTGAAAACTAAAGGCAGGGAGAGAAAGAGGTTCAGGATAGCTAATGAGCAGAGAAAGAGAGGGGAAAAGGAGGTCACTAGCTCTGTTCATCTGTAGACAGTACAGATGGTTCTGTTTTATACAATGCAACAATAGCGCACATCAATTTGTTGATTGCTAATAGATAGCTGCTCTCAGAAGAATTGCAGTCTGGGATTAGCTGTCTACGGGTTCGAGCTGAGAACTCCACATTCATAGCCTGGAAACATTTAGAGAAGCTCTGTGCTGTTTTTAACTCATCATGTGATATGAAAACTACAAATGGTTCGCAAGATAAATCCCATAAACTCAGGCTTAGCTGGAGAGCAGAGGGCAGAGATGAGTGGCTCGCTCAGGAGCCTTGACGATAGACTTCTTTTCATCTGCGGACTGAGATTCACAGATTATCTCAAGAGGCTCTCTATCTCTGTCCTCGTCTCTATTTCTCTTCCTCTGTTACACCCTCCCTCTCTCTCCACCCCTCCACCTCCCGAATCAGGAAGTTTGCCAGCTACTGTCTTTGTTTACAATGCCAAGGGAAAATGTCAGAGCCGTTGAGAAAAATATCCTTAGAATCTCTCTTTTTTTCATCTTCTTAATCTAACAGTTTACTGAACTTGATAAGTGTCCTATCAACATGCTAATCAAATTACTTCGGAACCAAAATTGACAGTTTTCATTAATTATACAAGATTATTCTAATTGCAATTCAAATTTATTCATTCTGAACAGAAGGTATTCAGTAATATTTTACAAAATTTGCATATTAAATGGAGGGAGTTGTGCATTATGCATGGTAATGTATGCACAGTTTCTTATTTTTAACTTCACGGCCATATGTGGTGTCGTTGTAGGAGCAGGTGAAAAGTCTAAGTGTGTTTAATTTGCTTGACAAACATTCGGCTGGAGCTTGTCAAGGGGAGTATTGTGCATGCCAATCTTTATTCCCTCTTTATTGATTACCCCCAAACCCTAAACATCTGGAGGTAAATGGCACTGAGAGAGATGAACTGAATCATGGGATTAGTACCCTCAATGACTGAATCACTATCAATTACTTCAATAGCATAATTCAAGTGTACCGCATAAAAAGCAGCAGCACCTCAGTCTGAGCATGGGATTAATATTGCAATTTAACGTAACAATGGAGGCGCGGGAATGATATGGATGGCGTCCAACTTTTTTTTTTTTTAACACTGATGTCAGGGAGCTAATGCTGTTATCTAAATATGAAAGTATTTAATTCCTAATTTGAGCTTTGTTTGTGGAATGAAAAGACTCCACGCATTAGGCACATGTTTTAAAAGGTAATGGATTCTGTGAGTAAAACAACCTTATTTATTCACCGAGACGCAAAACCCCCAATTTGCTCTTTGTTTTTATTTCCTAAAGCGGGCAGTGAAGTGCAAACAGCTTACTGGGAAGCTGTTTACTACTGTATATGACAAAAGGAGTGTGTGCGTCGGCATGCGCGAGTGTGTGTGTGTTTATAGGAAAGGGGGCTGGCTCTTGCAGCTCCACAGGCAAGGTCTTGTGCTGTAATGTAAGCGTAATAATTATCAAACAGCATCGGGGGCTCTGGGTACGGGCTTTAACAGGGGGAGAGCATGTTTGATATGTAGAATCAGCCCATAGTGCATCCATAGAGGGTGACTAAATCGCACGGTTCATGGATCACATTAGTATTGCTCTGCATCCACCCTCGCACTATAGGTGATTTCCATTTAGACACACATTTCCACACGAAGATAAATATGACTTGAATCGTAATTTCCCTGAAGTAAATATAACACAAATACAACATAATACAGTGTCAGGCCAGGCAGGCTAATAGATTACTAGCGTGTTTTCCATTTGTATGGTAAGTGGTGAGCCAAGGTGGTGGTCTGGCGAGTAACAAATTGAATGTTTAATCCATCTCAGTGCAGATTGAAGGTATCAGAAAAGATCGGTAGTCTTTGCAGTTCTCCTGTGGCCGGTACTATATTAGAGATTTCTTTTTTTTCCTTCACTCTTTGGGGAATTTTGAGGAATGTTGTCGGATTAACAAGAGGTGCAAAGTGCTAGATAAATTCAATTTCTTATCTCTTCAAACGTCATCTGCTCTTTTTTCAAATAGGTGTTTGGGTTTGATGGGCAGCGTTTCCAGTCACTCGCAAGTGTAATCTCTGATGGCTGATTAAAATAAGACCAGCTCTGCTTGAGCTAGATAGTTAAAATATTTCACGACTTTTAATTACTGAATTTTTTATTAGAGTATTGAATTATTAAACTCCCCACCAGTCACATATGTGGAAGTCATTACACCCACTATTAGGTTCATCTTTTTAGAGGCTTCTTCCCTATAACTATGGTGGAGGAACAGTGATAAATATGCAAAAGACGTGCCTCTTTAATGCTACCAACTATTCTCTAAGTGCGTGTTTAATTCTTTAATAAATGTTTGCTCTTGCATTTGGAAAAGCTAGATTAGCCCCAACTGTGCGGCATCTTATATAAGTGTGACAAATTGATATTTTTATATAGCTTAATCTGTTTACTATGATGTTTTTTTTTTTTTTGCGAGGACTTATTACAAACTAATTAAAGAAATCACTTTGATATAATTAGTCAGATTTCAGGAAGCTCATTAGTAGTAATTTGCATGAAAAATAAGCCCTGTAGTGGTGCTCAGACCCAGCTATCCGATCTGTGTTTTATCTGGTTACACATCATCCCCCATTGTTTGTTGTCTGAGGCTTGTCTGAAGTGGCCCACGATATTTTCAGTCATTGCCCTGAGAAGCGGCAGGGTGTCTTTCAACAAATTCCTCCGCCTAAAGCTAGTCAACCTGCATGGGGAAGCAGACACGCGCCTCTGTGTACATAAGGCAGGAGGACTGAGCAGCAAAACACTGTCTATTTATCTGTCAGGTTCCTGACAAAGAACTGAGCTGACAAGTAATGGTTTCCCCCAGCAGAACAGGGGGGGAGCTTTTTTTTTTCTCCCACTGTACTTACATGCCCAGTCTATGCCCAGAGACTCATGTTATTTGCAAATCACAGCCTTTGAAAATTCACAAGCGGGGCGAGACATGCCATGCTAGGGTTTTGTCAGCTGCCTTCATAACAACGAGCTGTATCACTAACAGTGTGCGGTTTGGTAAGGAAGCAGCTTTCTCTTAGCATTTGCCTCGCTGTCACTTTTTCCAACACATGCGTTCTGTGTCTTCATGCATGGGGTCTTTCCTCCCTCAGAGGGTTGCCATCTTCCCTTTGGACTGACAGAACGTCCACACTCCCACTGATATAAAGAAAGAAGTGGGGAGGGAGAAAAAAAAAAGAAAAAAAAGGGACAGAATTATATCATTCAGTGCTGTGGTAGTTCTTCCAGAAACTGACACACAAATATTATATTTATGATTAGATAAAGGTAAGCTAAGGGTGTTTGACAGTGACAAAAAAGAAATAATGCTAACATCATATTTCTTTTTTTGCCATTGTTCTAATAATAATTTTACTTACAAAAATGCTTGATTTCAAAAACTTTTGGATGTTTCCAAGTAGTAAATTTCAAGAAGTGGTCATTTATGAAATACCACACACCATTTTTGGTGGTTATGTTAACTGTTAACTGATTTGTAACAACATATATATGGCAAATAGAATTGAATATTTTTACCATTAAAAAGTTATAAACAATATTGTTTGAAATCAAATATATTCCGCTTACATTTTTAAATAATAATAATAATAAAAATTCTGATTTCTGACGGAAACCGGACTTTGCTCAATCTATATAAGCGTGCTCGTTAATTAAATCTATAGATTTTTGGTACATCGGTACTTTCATTGTTTAAAAATGCTACTTGCCCTAAGAAACACAGCATTGTCAGACCAAAATTTCTAAAATACACCTTGGTGCTGGCTCTCGCACTCACAGGAATGAAAGAAGGAATAAATCATACTATTTAGTTCTCAATGAGAAATCTTTAAACTCATACTCCGATCACTCAGAAAAGAAGAATTAACTACTTCAAAAGCCTCACAAAATGACTGATTGATCGATTACAGTTTGCAGATGCACTCAGGGACAAATACCTTAAATGTTGGAATAGTGTTCTATAGCCTGCTGATACTTCAATTAACATTTTTGGCCATAATGTACACTGTTACATTTAATGAAATAAAGGACAAGTTTGCATGCCAGAGCAGACCATCCTCACAGGAAATTTCAGAAGTTGCAGCATTATGTGGTGGAGTTGTTTTGCTGCAAAAAGAGGCTGATAGTCTTTGCCAAACAGTTGACAGTGTGAGGGAAAGAAACATTATGTAAATATATTGAAGCAACATCTCAAAACATGAGCCAGGTAGTTAAAGCTTGAGCACAAACTGGTCTTCCAAATGGGCAATGAGCTAAACATAACAACATCTTAAATATAAAGTGGCTTAAGGACAATAACGGAATATTTTTAAGAAGAAAATCAAATAGGGTAAGTCCAATAGAAATTTTCAGGACAGAGCTTAAAAGATGAGTGTAAACAAGCTTGCCTAACTCACTTCACTCAGTTACACCAGCTCTGTTGGGAGGAATAGGCATATATTGCAGCAAAGTACTTTAAGTAGATACAGTAGGGTATGGTAATTGTACCAAATACTGAAACGTGTTTTTCTGTCATTTTGTTCAGTGTGTGTAAATATCTAGTTTCACATGTGTATTGCACACACTTTGGTAATAGTTATGAATCTTCAGTTTTTTTAAAGAAATTTTCCTTCAACATGTGGGGTTCAGAATGACGGCACAAAAGTGGAACCTGTTTATTCTCCATACTCCTTTCCCACCACAGGACGAAATCCTTCCCTAAACATCCGGACAGAGAAGCACTTGTGTGACGTTGATGTCACAGACCTACCTGGCCTCCCTCTCACAAAAGCTAAGGTATCATTAGCTAGGCCCACACAATGGCCATTCAACCAAGCCACTGCGCTCCTCAGGACTGAGGAACAATGTTATTTTTTGTCTCAGAATTATAAAGACAGACTTTTGCAGGAAACCTGACAGACAAAACCTTTTAGAGGTAAATGCTCCAGGCGGCTTTTGGGTTTAATCTTTTCCCATTAGCATTTCAGCCCCCCTCCCCAACCCCACACCCACCAACACACACACTACGCTCCCTCTTTCCCTTTGCTCACACACAAAGACCATATTTACAGGGTCAAAAAGTACAGACTCTGAATCTGATTCTTTTCAACTTTACATTTTTGCACTTTTTTTAAACTTTAGTTCAATCTGATCAATACATAACACATTACATACATACATACTAAACATTTTTAAAATAACATTTTTTCTGTTTTTTTTAATAAAGCCAACTAATAAAACAATATATAGACAGAGATCATACGTGTTTACAAGAATATGAAAAATGATTTACCTACGAATGCAAAGGCTAACTTAATAGTCACATTGTCAACAATACAACAACCGTGCTAAGGGTTCATAGACCTACCTTTGTGTGTGTTTGTGTGCATGTGTGTAGGCGTGCACACATTCACTTACACTCATGCGTGTGTGTGACTCCATGTGTGTGATTCATTCCAGGGCAGTTTTAGTCCTTATAAAATATTCATTTTGGTTGTGCAGGGCCCTGTAATTGCCATCTCTCACCCTGAATTATTTATACCTCGCACAGACTGACAAAGCTTTGCCATACGGCCCCAGATGAATCAGAAAGCAGCCATCTCTGCTGCCAACAGCACTGGGCTTTCACACAAATATGGCAGCCACGTCTCTCTGCCTGGCCTCTCTTAATTTGACATTTTCTTTTTCCCCCCTGCCTTTGTCCTAGGTGCAGAGAAAGGTTACCTGTTAGCTTTAAGCACCGACCCACTCTCTGTCTTTCTGTCTCTATCCCCCCTACCTACATGACAGTCCGTTATGTTTTTTTTTCCCCCTCTCTCTCTCTTTTTTTAAAGTCTTCTGAGAATGCGTCAAAGTAGTGGCAATGTCACAGTGACTGCTTCATGATGACTGATCAGCTCTGACAGCCACTTTAGATGTATGTATTATACATTAGTAAAACTATGATGTAGAGTAACACTCACATAAATATGAGCACGCATGGACAGACTGCAAAACCATTGACTCGGTGACCTAAAAGCAGCACACACACATGTAAATCAGCCCCTGATGGCATGCTGAGTCCACCAAGGCTGTCTGTACCGTAAGCGGTCACAGCCTCCCCGCTAACCTTCGCTGTACAGCCGTGCTCCTCTGCACCTCGCCTGGGTCTGATCACTCCGAGGGGTGTCACAGGAGAGCGCCTGTGTTGTATGGCTTTCGTTGTGAACAGACTCCAGGAGCCTGCAGAACACCACGTCCAACACCCTAAATACAACTATTCAACCAGCCACGCCAACATATGCTTATCTTCCATCTCACCAGTGCAGGGAGGTGCTGACTGGTATTTCCTCAAGGCCACAAGCTGCAACATTGACCAGTAATCAAAGCTGCATATTTCCTTTTATGCACACACGAAAAATAAATAATAATAAAAAAAGAACATAACAAGCAGATACCTCTATGGTGTCCAGCTGGTGAGTAAATATTCCTGGCAGCTGTGTTGTTGATGTGCGTGATTGTTTTTGCAATGGCAGAAATCTCTCAGTCGACACTGGTCTGACTGCCATAGTCAACACTGGTAATAGGCATGGACCTTTTACCGCTATACCAAGGTTTTGCTAATTTAAACCATCAATATACCATTCCTACATGAGTTGGGTATATATCTGCTTTGAATCAGAAATAATATGGATCTCAATACACTGCTAAACAATCTGCTAAAATAAAGATGCATGAGCTGCAAACTCCAATCTGATACAACTCAACCACAGTTCCGTTCAGTTCGGTATGTTTTGACTATAATAATTACAACGCAATTCAATTTGATGTGACAGGATACAATAAAGTAGAGTGAAGGAAAGAAATTATCATTTGCAACTCAATGAGAAGAAGCCATGTAGTATAATGTCAGTACAATGAGCCTCGGTGGATTATAAAACATCTGCAATGCAACAGATCGTCATTTTATGAACCTTTCAGTTCCCAAATAGAGAGCGGCAAAATTGTGCTTTCTAGATTGTGAGCATCAAAAAATGAGCTAAACCAAATTCTCAAGACAGGTCTTTAGAACTGCTCACGAATGGGAGATTTGAGCTTAGTGACATTCACTGGGTGTGTAATTAGTCCCATTGTTACAATACAGTAACATAGATTAGTGGTAGTGAGAATTTTATTAAAGTGAACATAAACGTTCAACAGAAAGGGCTGGATTGCACTGATGCAAACATTTAAAAACCAACACATCTAGACTTTATCTAAACCAGCCAGTCAGCATACTGCCAGCCAGCTGGCTGAAATAAGGCCACCATGCTGTTTCTTGTTTACATGAACAAAACCTTTTTCTGTCTGGAAACGTGTCATGGTTTTGGAAACTGGAGGACTGCTATAACACTAACGTTGCGAAATGGCAGGTCTGTTAAGCAGCTCACTGCAAGCTAGCTACTGGAGCACATAGCCACATAGCTAGCTTATGATAGCTTGTTAAACCTGTGCTACTCTGCTGCATTTCTGCCAGAGTAGAACTGAATAAAGGTATGATATTCCGTGTAGTAAGTGCTAGAAAACCGCTTCTAAAAATGGTAATTGTTTACTTTTTATTTTGGTTTAGGATCATTATATAACAACAGATAGTTGATGACTTTATTGGAACTGTAATATTCAAGCTGCTGGAAAAATTAGAAATAATTATTGCTTTTCTCTTTCTAAAAAAATCAGTCGGATCATTTTTCTTTAAAACTTGGCTACCGTTAAACCTCACTGTTTTTACTTAACTTTATACCCTGAGAATTTCTTGCTTGCCAATGCCTATAATCTGTAGTGAACTTCACATGTTTTTTTTCCAGGGGCAAACAACAATTCAGCTGCATTGAGAGATTCCACTTTCAATGCAGATCATGTTTGTTCTACAGCAGCATTTAGCATCAGATTTGTTTTTACCACAGCACCAGGCAAGACAAAGTAACGCAGAATTATTTATGTCCAGCGTCTTATTATATTGTGTTCAAAGTCCTGGTAGAGTAACGTCGTATTCTGAGTAAAACAAAGAACAGCGTGGAACAGTACACAGCCTTTGCAGTGTCTCAATGTGAATGGGATGGGAAAGGCAGAGAGAGCAGAGAAAGCTCGGGGCTAAACATGCAGTGTGTGGCGGGGTTGAAGCTAAAAGCTGCATAAAGCACACAGCCTTAGTCCACTGTTAGCTAGTGATGGATAGTTAGCAGGAGCTCCAAGTCTTCGTCTAATCTGTTACAGTAAACCTATGCCAAAGCCCGAAGGGAATCAGTGGGGGCTATAGCTGGGAGTGGGCTTGACGTGAAACCATTTGTGAAGACGAGTGATTCTCTTAAGTAAGAAACTAACAGTGTAGAGAAAGGGAGAGGGGAAGAGAGAGAGTGAGAGTGAGGTGGAGAGAAAGTGAGACAGGAGGTGAGGAGAATGAGTGAGCGTGTGAGGGAGAGTGAAGGAGGAAAATATACCATAATGAGTCCTGTAGCCATGGAGTAAATGAAGAGGGATTGACAGAGTGAGGGATCCTCAAGTGAAATAATGTCAATGCCACTCTGCCCATTAGAGAAGATGGGGGTGGTGGAGCTGGTGCTGGTGGAAAGGGTAAAGAGGGATGAATGGAGGGACAGAGCTACATCTTACGTTGCAGAGGAAGCACATAAATTATTTGTGACACCTTTGCAACACACGTGTACGAGCTACAAAAATATGAAATATGAAACAGCGGAATGAACCGACAATAGCAGCTGAAAAAATATAGAAGTAAAAAAATAAAAAATCCCAGAAAGGGCCTTGGAAATACCTAATAAATTCTCAGAGACGTGCAGTCGGGGGTATTTGATGTCGAACAATAATAATCACAGCAACATCTGCCTTGCTGCTCTCTGAGGAGGTGGGCAGCACCAGTGGGTGGAAGGGGTTAATCTCCCAAACCCAATAAGGTTGGATAGTGAGGCACTTGTTCCCTGATAAAGAAGTGATAGGATCTGTTGGTCTGGTCCCTTGGCGCTTGTACAGGGGTAGAGCAAATATTGTTAATGTGCTGTGGTTTACTTCAGCTAAGGCGAGAAAAAACAGCCCAGTTTGACGAGGGAGAACAGCAGCAAACCAGAAATATGATGGAGAGGGTCGAGTTTGCTCAGTGCGGCCTCCCAAGGTCTTAACTGGCATGTATATCTGGGCCTACTCAGCTGCATAAATAAGTGTTCGGGGAAGATTAAGATCTATAAGTGTCTCTATTTCTCGTTTTACCTGCCCCTCCTTGTCACAACAGGGATCTGAATGCAGTTCAGTGAAGTGCCTAATAACCAGAGCAGTAGGTAGGAAAGGCAGGAGGCTTGACATTAAGACCCTGGCGTTTTGGAAATCCGATATGCTATTGACCCGTGTACTACTATCTCAGCGTAGAGATCTGGTGTCAGCAGATTGTAGTCTGGTGTTGGGAGCCGTTTCTTACTGGGCTCTTGTAACAGGGGCCCATTGAGTCTGGGAGGCAGCTGGGGCCTGATGGGCTAGAGCTGGGTGGTGATCGATACTCACCACCCCGCAACGGATGACCTCACTGTCATGGCTGCCGGCTGTGGACACTGCTTGCTAGTCATTAGTGCCGGGGCACCAATCAGGAGCTTAGAGTTGTCAATACCTGCCTCTTACAGATACTGTGGCCATCTGTCAGTGTATTGTGTAACGGCCTGAGTAAATACGGGGAAGCTCTTTTGAACAATAAGAACAAGGTGTACTATCGATAGAAAAAAAAATTGCTTCGCTGTAAGTAATTTAAGAAATCACTGAAAAGCTGTTAAATAATTCCGAAAATTTAAACAAAAATAAACAGATTTAAAAAAGGTTTTATCATAAATTCAACATGAGGCCCTTTTAGGTTTAAATTTGAGAAATGGAACTTATATGATAACAATTATTCAACTCGTCTTATAGCTTAGTCAAGTAAAATACTTTTATGTGAGTTGAAGTTGCTTTTTCCTGGATGGTTTTATGTCTGGCCTAATAAGATACACTGCTTTCGTAGGATTATAGCAATTATGAGTTTAGCTGACCACTTTGAGTCAAACACATTTAAAGATACACTTTCCAATCATCTATAAATGTGTGTTTTTTTAATCAGAATTCCAATAGGACAATCTCATTTTTTTAAGAAATATCATTCAATGTCACTGTAGAAAAATAGAAAACTCACATTACACAGTCACACCGACGGTTGCAACAACCAGTGCAGTGTCTCTTTAACCATTCTTTCATTGTGAACATCAATGAAAAGGTTGGGAATTCTTAGCGGAAATATTTTTCTTAAATTATATGCACATAGATTTTTCTTAATCCGCTATATTCCAGTTTGAAAGTGAATTCCTGCATCTGAATCTGCAAGTCATAGAAAGTTGTATATGGAAAAATGATTACATTTTTATTTATTTTTTTGATTTTAATAATGTTTTTGTAATCACATGGAGGAGAAATTGATGTACGTGACTGATTAGGTGGATGGTCTTAGTGGAAAATAAACAAGAACCTCCTTTTACTTCAATTACCCTAAGCATTAGATTTAATCCCAATAATTTTGCTTCGGAAACATTACATTTTCAGAGGTTTGAGGAAAGGTTGAAGATCTAAGGTTCTAATATTTATTGAACAGTAATTATTGCATCCCTGCATTGTGGGATTTGTAGTTTTATTACAATAAAAATAACAGTAACATTCATCAGAGCTAAAAAAAAGAAAAGAAATGAAACTAACTTGACTTGACTTTATACATTTAAAAAAAGACAATGCAGCTGAATTAATATGAACACAGAGACTAATTTTCACTGGCAATTCTGGGAAGGTTAGCTGGTATAAAACAAAATGGTAACATTCAAAACAAATTAAGTAAAAAAAACCAGCAACAAACAAACAATAAATTAATACAACAAGTAATGGACATGTGATATAAATACATGTAATTAAACACCTACAGAAAATCTGGTTGTATTTAAGATGTTTATGGCCTAAAATGAGGATGAATGAAGACTTTTCAATAATTTGCAGAAACACTGAAAAAAAGAATGAAAATGCGAAGACAGCAAGCCTTGGAGATCGATAGATCCTCCTTAATAATACAACATTATCCTTATTTGCCCTCCTCACTCAAATCAAAAGGTTGGACATTTATGCATGAGTGACATCAACCCGGCAATTAAGTTGGCCATTTAAATGAGAGAAGGGCTTCCTCACCTCCTGTGTTTGTTTTTCCCCCCTCTTCTCTCTTCCTTTTTTTTCCCTATTCCCCCCTCTGTTTGATGAGGGGAGAGGGTGAGCTCGAATTAGGGCGATGGGTCTTCCTTTGAGTGTCAGCCTAAAATGATCAGAGTAAAGATAAGAGGGTCTAGCAGCCCTCAAATCAGTCAAAGTGCCAAAGTCGGCCTTTTTCTCCTCAATTACCGGGTCTGTGAAGCCAGGGAGTAGAAGGCGCAGAGCCTGCTGCATTACTAAAGAGACAATCTATTTCCCCTTTGACCAGAGGGAGAGAAATCATTATGGCATGATTAGTAGCTTCGGCAGTGGGCGAGCATGGAGGTACTACAGGAGAACCGTATTAATTGCCTTAGACCGAGGCATGAGCGGGATTGTTTTAACGTTGATTTGAGGACCTGTATGACTAGCTGTCGGAGATAAAAGCCCGTGTCAGGTCTTAGTTATACTGGCAGACTTCGGGCGTACAGAATGAGAGGCTTGATGTCAAAAAGAGCTTCTGTGGCTGGCCCAGAAGTCTTTCTCTATATGCCTGTCGATGTCTTCCTCTTTGTCTTTCTTCACACTTCAGAGTTTTTCCTTTACGCCTCCCACTATCCCTCCCTCCACTCCCCCCACGCTCCCCCGCCTCTTCCTTCCCTCGCGTGGACTGCACCCCACCCCTTCCCACACTCCTGTTCTCTCCCTCCTCCAACTGATAGCTGCCTTGGCCGATTATTTCATCCAGTGCAGTCCACTGAGAGCCTCCTCTCTCGGCTTTGGAAGAGCTTTAATTAGCCATGTTAATATCCCCTTCATTGGCCTTAATATCACTCAACACCTTCCTCCATCTCGGCGGCCACCAGGGTCCCCCTGTCCTGTCAGAACAGCTGATTATTGAGAAGGATAGCTTTAATCAAACCTAATTGCAGTTCATTCTTTCCCTCTATCCCCCTTTGCCCTCCATTGCCAACATCTAATGGCAGCGACGACTTGATATCCCATTAAAAAACAATTAAACAACCTCCTTTTGTCTCTGTGCGTGCCAAAACACCAGCACAAACTTCTGCAGATATTTAAGAAGTACAGGAGAGAGAGGGGCCTTGTCTTAATTGCTCTCCTTTCCACCAAGGACCAATTTGCAGAGTACTCATGGAGAATCCTAACCAACTCAAATGTAATGAATGCTATAGTAGTGTGGACGGTGAAAATGAAGCCTCTTTCTTTCTTTTTTTTTAGGGGAGAAATTGTACTTAATTGCCTTCATAAGATTAAGCATAAAGAGCTTCTTTGTAACAATGTGGACACTCAAACTTTTGGTTTTGCTTAGGGAGGAGCTGCATGGGAAGGCATTGAAGCATCCAGGAAAGAGACAAGACAAACTCTGAAAGTGATGCGTTTCTTTTATGAAGTGAATGCCTGGAAAATATATTCTGTCTCCAGCACTGACATAAATTGTCTCTCAATAGGTGATGCATGTGCATGCACATCTTCACACAAACCCACTCCAGCTCTCACACACACACATACAAATACGCACATGCCGTATGAGAGGCGACAGACAAATAAAAGTCGTATTTCAGGTCTGCTTTCCGCAGATGTCTGCTGCTCTACATTATGACTCTTCTGGGAAATAAAAACAGGGTCAGGGAATTAGAGTACATAATGGTCATTTTGATGATCAGCCAACAGATGCAACCCGAAAAAACACAGCGAACACAATCAAGTGAAACGCACTAATGGCAAGTTAGGATTTTTAAATTTTTATTTATTTATTTTGTTTTAGATAGCCTTGCCACACACTGACAGGCTATCAGCATTCTAGCATGGTTTAAAACATATTTTATTGATGTCGAAGCCAAAGCTCCTCGGATGTGGAGAGAAAATATTTTCTCACCTCTGCTCACCCTCCTGGGTACACGGCGGAGCGCAAAAGTATAGAAGTCTATCGAAGAACGCTTCTAAATGACCAGTGCATGTGTTAATGCGGCCAGGGTTAGAAGGGTCATTTCAGTCTCTGATTTATGGCCTGGCTGGAATCCCAGTGGGCGAACGCAAAAGTCTTAAGTGTTGTGAAAGCGTCCTCGCAGGACACACAAGTCACTGAATTTAGCTGAATGAAATGGCCACGCAATCTATGGTGCAATCTATGGTAATCCAGTAAGACACAGCGATTCAAAAGCCAAGTCATTTTTACAAAGGCAACAATAGCATTGTATATAGTAATAATGGCGCAATGTGATGAAAAAATAAATACGACTGTGCTGTATTTCTAATTGGAGAAACCGTAGGCACAATCAGTCGGAATCTGTGGTCGATTTCATTGTTTATTCTGTGTGTGTGCTTTTTAGCACAATGGCTTACAGCTGAGATAATTTCTTGCCGTGCTTTTCCCTTCCTTGTAAATTTTCCCTCCTTAACTATTTTGCGTCGGGGAGGCTACATCTTGATATGTGCAACTCTAAATTTGCTTCCTTATCAATAAATCCAGCGAGAGAAGAGGGCAGCTTATGTGAACTAAACCAAGCCCAGATCTCACTCAGACGTGACATTTGTTCAGAGACGATTAGCCAGGTTGTAATTTGTGGCATAATTGCCTCACCCACCCACAAGTACATGGGTGTGTGTACGCAGTAGGTGTGTGTGCCTGTGTGTGTGTGGCATTCTGCGGTCCCAGGAGTGTCCGCCTAATTGCCTGACAGGACTATAAGTTTTGTGGCGCGCTCTCACCTTGTTAGGTCCTTTATCCCTGATGCTCTTCAAACAAGACCTGGTCACAGGTGGGCCTCATTTGCTTCCCTATTGAACAGGGGAACTTTAATTGCACAGGGGGTGTCCTGGGATTAAAGAGGTGGGTGGAATATCAAGTGACTTCCTGTATGTTAGTGGCAGATGGGTGTTGGGGAAGACCTGTGAACTCAGGTGAGATCACAAAGAGGCTGAAGCTCCCGGGTTAGAAAAAAAAATGAGATAAAAATGTTCAGATGAATGTATGAATGCAATCAGATCTGCCTGGAGAGTTTAATTTAAACATTCTGTCCCCTTTTTCCTTCATTCATTTTTAACTTTGGGAACATAACTAATAGTTTTTTTTTTGCTGTTCTCTGTTGCTCTTTTTCAGATTCTTCCTAAAGTTCTTTCTCAAGTGCAATCAGAACTGTCTGAAAAATGCAGGGAATCCACGAGACATGCGCAGATTCCAGGTGACTGAAACCTATTTCACACATACGCTCCATTTCTGTCACTGTCTTTCACTGTCTGTCTTCTTCTTTTTTTTTCAGACACACACACACACACCCACAGGTGTAGAAATGTGCAGCTACAGCTGCTACTCTGCACTAACTCACCCTGACACAGATTCACATATGAACACATTCTTATTACTGGCACTAAAGGAGGTAAAAAAGAGAAAAAAATAGAGGAAGAAAGAGTGAGGGATTTTGTGTCGTGTGTGCCCTGGACAGAATATTTATTAGGGAATACCATCTGACACAAATAAGGATATAGGATTTAAGAGTGCCATCAATTGTGTTCCTGACAGCTTTCTGAGCCTCGGCGCACAGGGGAGGACGATACAACCACATGTAACAACAGTGTTAACTCAGGATCTGTCTGGCAGAGGAAATGCATACCTTCTAGCGCACTCATATGCGCGGGCACGAACCACATATGGATGCACGCACATAAACGGAGCGCATGTGTTTGCTTTCTTCATGTCCGTCTCTTGGTTTTAAGCCACATGTGCATATGCTTAATGCCAGTCATGCAATTCTAAGCAAAGCCATCAAAAGAAAAAAGTACACGAGCGCAAAGTGATGTTGGATGTTTCTCTTACCCTCTCACTTCTGATCTGCCAGAGAAGTAAAGAGGAGCGGTGATTGACCCACTCCTGATCCATTTATCCAACCGTTCATCCATTCTGCTCCGACATTTTCAACACAAACAGCCCACTAGGTCAAGGTGAGACAGCAAGAGTTAGTGTGATTTGTCCTATCAGGGTTTACTACAAACTACAAGAGGACGTCCATGACTGGCAGCACTATTCAGTGATAGACACATGAGCCGGCATCCTCCAGGAGGAAGCCCAGACATGAAACAGACAAGACAGGGCGTCCCCTCCTGATGTCACCACCATCAGACCTCCCCTGCCTCCTCAAATCTTCCCTCAGGGTGAATGTGGACTGATGCGTGACAGCCACCATGGGTTTTCAGCTTTCTCACATTCTGGTATCAAGAAGGAATTCAAGAACCAACTTTTCTTTTATTTTTTGAAGGTTCTGAAATAATAGAATACTTTTTCCATCGTCGATTATGATGATCATAACAGTTAAGATGCCATTACCCCCTAATGGATTTCCCAGATGTTCCTGCATAGGTATTTCTCTGGCCAAAGTTGTGTATTTTACATGCCTTCGACTCTACTTATTACCCCCCAAAACCAGCTGGAGGCCAGAAAGGGCCCAATCCATCATCCTCTGCTTGGCCCAGCTCTGAACCTGCTCACAAGAATGGAGCTCTTTCACTTCCCCTCCTCCCTCCACCTTCCCTTTACACCCCCACCATTCTCAAACCAACTCCCCCCCCCCAGAAAAAAAGTGCCCCCCTAAATTCCAGCGCCACACCGAGGTCACTTACCGGCGAAGCAAAACCTGAGAGGGGCTCTCTGTTTCCGGCTCAGAAAACACTTTGGCCATTCACATGCAGGTTTGCTTGTTTGGAGTGCGGTAGCCAAAAAACAACAACAAAAATAAGCGTTATAAAATATGGAGTGTGGTTTGGAATATGATCCTGGTAAAATGTTTGCTGAGTGATGGGGACGGCGTACGGCCTGGCTGTTAATGACTCCGGTAATAGTTTAAAAGGAAAGGGCCTACCGTATTCAGAGTTGGTGGAAAAGCTGATCAATATTTTTGAGTTTTAGTCATGATGACAGTTTGGGATGTAGATAAATGAAAATTGTATTCCAGTCAGTCAATCTCTCTGAAAGTAGGGCGTTAAAAACAAAGGAAGGAACAGGAAAAATAATGGTAATGCAATATTTCCAAGGAGAACAATCACTTCAACAGGTTTGGCAGTACTTACAAAGGTATGCTCCTCACAGGGGAGCAGTTGCTCATTTTCTTCATGTATTAATCTATTTACTTAATTATATCCTACATTGCCCAGAACTGCTTTACATTCTGTCACATTAAAACTACAAACTGTAATGCAATTTATGGCAGTTTAACGTGATAGCCCAACACAAGTGCAAACTTGTGAGGAAGAAGAGGGATGCATAGTTTTTCTTTTTGTAAACACATTATCTAAAAGGTTTGGCATGCATTTTTATTAAGATGAGTAAATACTGTGGAAATCCACCTTCTATTGCCGCTTTTTCGCTGCTTTTTGTTAAAGAGTTTTCAATAATTTATCTGTGTAAAATAACTCAAACTCCATTTTATTGCATGGAAAATTCATCCCAGTATTTTTAATTTGATTTAGGTATGGACTTTAGGATATTCCTAATAATGAATAGGCATTGATCTAAACCTCTCCAGTGTGTCTCTGGCTGCATGTTTAAGGTCATTGAACCTCTGCCCCAGCCTAAAGTCTTCTGCAACCTTTAACAGTTAGTGTTCCCAGATTACTCTATATTTACTTCAATCCATTTCCCATAAGCTATGTCCCATAGCATGATGCTGCCATCAACATGCTTCACCCTGGGGACAACATATCTGTGTTGTCCCCAGGGACAACACTCCAGGAATATGTGGAGTTTTGATAGGTGAAAAACATGCATCTTTTTCCATCCATTTCCCAACTACAAACTGTGTTGTAGTTTTTCAAATGTAATCCTGTTAACACCTCATGGACTAGTAAAGCTAATTAGCTTCATACCTGTTTTGATGAAAATAAAGCCAAGGTGGTGTATGAATAGTACAAATATTGGTAGATAGATGTGTCTTTCATACCAAGGACACCATCAGTGGTCGAAGTGTGGACTACATGTGGATGTGCACAATAGACAGACTGCATGGAATTTTGCTGATAAAGTCAATAAATAATTTTAACTCTGAGCCAAACTATGCAGCAAAAACTATAATTAGGATTACAGATGTAGTTAATAGCTAGTTGTTTGTGATTTTGGGTGTGACGTATTTTAGCGACACTAGGCAACTAAGGAATAAAAATAAGTAATACTAATATAATAAGGATTCAGGTGTACTTGTAGATTTGTGTGGATGTATTTTAAAATTCAACTTTAAATTAAAGGATTACTTCAGGTTACAAAAATATTAATAAAAATATAGATGTAAAAATAATTACTTAAATGAGTACATAAATATTATTTTCTTTTTTCATGAAACGGGATAAAAGCTTCTGAGAGTTTAATAAAACTATATTTCAATGCTTAGCTGTACTTAAAACACTGCAGGTTGAACACCAATAACTGTTCAAAAATATACATTGAAATTAATTTGTAACACTGATTTCTTATTGTGAAAACTGGCAAGAAGCTCATGGGACTGTGTGGCAAAAATGCTTTACTACATTTGAAACACTGCAGATATAGCTGTCCAAAAACATCCATAGTTGACTGGAGTTATTATGCAACTCCAAGCAACTCAATTTCAAAGTTTTGTTTGAGAAACAGAGGGATCAATAAAATAATCAACATACCACAATTGAAAAGTTAGTTTCAGTACCTAAATGTCTAGTGGATCTAATTGTGTCATACATCCATCATACCAAAATTTACACTAATTGTTAGTACAATGTTCACAATAATAATCCCAAATTAATTTAACATCTAACTGACAGCAAAAACACAAATAATATATATATATTTTTTGGTACAATTAGAAATCATTTCAGGCACTTAGGGGTCAAACCACACTTAGTTTGTGACTGTAATGTAGCAAAATAGGAAAAGATTCAACGCTCCATGTCTTTATCTGTATGCAATATATTTTTCAAAGCCTGAATTTTTGTCTTGTATCTTGCTAAACCACATCTCACTTTCACTCCTCTCACAGGTTGTCGTATCGACGACCGTCAACGTGGACGGCCATGTCTTGGCCGTTTCCGACAACATGTTCGTACACAACAATTCCAAGCATGGGCGAAGGGCTCGCAGACTCGACCCTTCAGAAGGTACGCCTCCTTATCTGGAAAATGGTAGGCACATTTTTACATCTTATAATTTGCTACGCTGCTTTTTTCCTATTAGTTTTTTTTCTTCCTTTTTCCATTTTTCAGATCACACACCTATAGCTCCTTTTACATCCGTAGAATCAATAGTTCCTTCAACATCATCTTTTTTTTTTTTTTTCACTTTTTGAGTTGCTTCTGGCTTCCATCCGAACTTCTGTTATGCATTGACAGAAAATACAATGCATTAGTTTTTATCAGGGCTGCACAGTGGCGCAGTTGGTAGCACTGTTGCCTTGCAGCAAGAAGGTCCTGGGTTCGATTCCCGGCCGGGGTCTTTCTGCATGGAGTTTGCATGTTCTCCCTGTGCATGCGTGGGTTCTCTCCGGGTACTCCGGCTTCCTCCCACAGTCCAAAAACATGACTGTCAGGTCAATTGGTTTCTCTGAATTCTCCCTAGGTGTGAGTGTGTGTGTGCATGGTTGTTTGTCCTGTATGTCTCTGTGTTGCCCTGCGACAGACTGGCGACCTGTCCGGGGTGTACCCCGCCTCTCGCCCGGAACGTAGCTGGAGATAGGCACCAGCAACCCTCCCGACCCCATTGGGGACAAGGGTGAACAGAAAATGGATGGATGGATGGATAGTTTTTATCATTGTTGCACTGCGAATAACAACTAATTCAGAAACGTTATGCTACTTCTACTCTGGTAATGCACCTACATTTGTCCTAAAAGCCACAGTGAAACATGATCAAATTGCTGAAGAATTTGGCTGTAAGGTTAATTTCCTGCCGTTGGAGTTCTGTAGATTTAGCTGAGAGAGAGTCGAAACAGGGGGAGGAAGGAGAAAGACAGAAAGAGAGAAGGGGGGGAGAGGGAGGTCGACTGATTCTGTGTGTGTGTGTGTGTGTGTGTGGGTGGGTGGGTGGGTGCATGGAGGAGTGGGGGGGCCTATGAGCAAAACAGAACTTACTGTTTTTCTTCCAACTGATTCCATATGATAGACTGATTGCCTTCTCAGCCAAAAGGGAGAAAAGAAGGACCACCAAACCATGGGAAATCCGAAAAGTAAAATGTGCTATGTGTAACCTTTCGACCCCCGTGGCCTTCGCTTACGGAAAGCAGCTAACCCACAGCTGAAATACTGTTAAGCAAAGAAAAGAAGGGGAAACCTGACTTTTGTGCGATTGTTTAGATTTAAATTGTGAGGGCCAATTATGGCAAGGCAAACAGTTTATATATGCCACGAACTAAAAACAAGCTTCTCTGCACATTAATGGGCATTAATGGTTCTGTCACCAAAAGCAAATGTAATGTTTAATACAACAACGACGAATACAAAAGAAAAAAAAAAAGCAACAACAAAAAAAAAAAAAAACATAGCAGACAATTAATATATCTCGGTGCTCTGTAGTCCTAGTGGGGGAAAAAGCTAATCTATTTGTTTTTGTCTTTATTAATGACTCCTCTACTGGAGAACAAAATCAAATAATTAAAGTCCTGCCCGGAGCACCAAAGTCATTATGTTCGCTGACGTTCTGTTTGTGTGTTTCACATTTATGACACGATAGGTGTGGATCGCCTAGCAACCAGTTTCTTAATGAGGAGAGCAATTAAAGAGGTTGAGCCCTTGCCTCCGTGTTCCCCTGCTCCCATGAGACCTTCTGTGTGTTGTGTGTGGTGTGTGGTGTGTGTGTGTGTGTGGGGGGGGTGTGCGTGGGTGCGTGTGTGTGTGGGTTCTTTACAGGTTACCCCAACCCATCCTTTATTCTCCTCTTCACCGCACTCTTCAAAGCGGCAGAGTGACGCCCCGTAAAGCAAGAAAAGAAGCAATTGTCAACCGCCCAGTTGAACATGTCTTTGTCTAATAACTTTAATATACCTTCCCTCTTCTTTAGAAGTTGAGATCTGTTTTTTTTTTCCTCTCCCAGACTAAGCTCTACAACAAACTAATTTATCATGCATCAACAGCGATGGCTCACTTTGTTTTGAGTCACCTTTAACAAACGGAGATGTGGCACGGGAGGAGAGGGGAAAAAAAAGAAAAAAAGAGAGAGGCGGTTTTATAAAATGTAACTCCAGCCATGTCCTCCGCAGCGGCTCTGACAACTCGAAGGCAAACAGACAGACAGCGTGCTTTAAATTAGCAACACATTCTTCCTCTGGAGTTCACAGGGCGAGAGGCTTTCAGCCTTTGTGGCTGTCTGACTGGCTGGAACAGGGAGGCATTCTTTCCGAGCGCAGCTCAGGCTCAAGAAGTGCTGCCCCCTATTGGCACTCAGAGGGGATCGCACCCAGATGACAGTCTGAATCTCGCCATGTGACATTTTTGTTCACTTGTGTGCTCTGTCACACAACAAGCATATTATGCATTCAGACATGAATGTGCTTTGAGGCCGGCTGTCACTCAAACATGTATGGATTCAGGCTCAAAGGTGCATAAACATGCTCACAAATAGCTGAGTCTTTCACACACACACATCACCCCCCTCCCACCCTCACCTCCAAACACACACACACACAGCAAATACAGAAATGCTCTCACTCACTCACCCCCACACGCATACACACGCCAACACAGACATACACTCATGCGCGCACGTTCCTTAGCTCAGTTTCACCATTATAGAGCCCCAGACAATATAGGAGACTTAGCATAGGGCCTGCAGCGCCTGACTCATTTGCATGCCAAGTGGCTGTAATGCTGTTAGGGTTTATGCAATAAAGACAAGCGAATCCAGACCGCCGGGCCTAAGAGGACGAAAAAAGAAGAAGGGAAAAGAGGATGGGAGGAAAAGGAATAAGAGAAGGAGAGAGACTGAGGGTGAGACAGCGAGAAAGAGAGACAGAAGAGAGAGTCAAAGGGAACAGATGGCCCAGGGAGAGGTAAAAGGTATAATCCCATCAGCTGCACTATCAACCGACCATCTGGACATCCCACAGCACAATTACAACACATTTCAGCAGGCAGAACAAAGGACGGCTTCACAGGGCCACATCAGACCTGTTTGAGTGTCACAAAACCAGAGCCAGAAGCTCCTCCGCTCAGATCTCGAATCGGCTTTGACGTCCTCCACGGCTAACGCTAAACTGAGAACAAGGAAAAAAAGTTGAAAACGGGTAGCAAAGTTGCAGCATGTGGTTGTTTAAAAACATAAAATTATTTAGATTCAATTTGAGGTGATAACTGGCCCTTGATTTGTTTTACTTTCGATCCTAAAGTTTGTAAAGACTTAGTAAAGCAGCAGAACATTGCAAACTCCTCCGTCCACTTCAACTGATGTCTATCATCTGTCGGGGGTGGGTGGGGGGCACACTGTGCGTGTCTGTCATCAGATCGCCTGTGCTGACTGTGTAATCCACTTTGCCACGGTCCCCATTCAGCACATGCTCCCCGCTCTGACTGTGCATTGAGACATATGCAAATTTCCAGGCAGAAGGGTGGACGGCTTAGGGCCTCAGTCACTGCCTCTCCATGAGTCCTTCTGCGCGTGGGAGTGAGGCGTGGGGCTGGGGGTATATGGATGCAGACAGGGGTGTGATAGATGGGATTTCCGAGGTGGCGTTTGTCTATTCTCATGTCCGTGTGTGTGTGTGTGTGTATGTGTGTATGCGTAACTAAGCGCAGCCCGTCATAGGTTTCAGGCAGCAGCTGCCCCCCCACGTCCCCACCCAACAGTCACCATCAGGCACCCTTCTAGCCCCCTCCTCCTTCCTGCCCCTCCTTCCCTCTCTTCGTTCTCTCTCATCCCCAAAGTCAATTTGTTTACAGTAATTTTGAAGGGTGAATTATTTGCTGTAATCGTCCGCACTGATGAAGGTCAGGCCCTTAGAGGGGGCCCCGGCATGCCCATGGAGGGTTGGTCCTCTTTCAGACGCTCCGCTTCGCAATTAAGGAAAGCAAATGTCACTCCTCCAGGCCTCACAAATGAAAATCTGTACGAGGTGATTAGCATGAAGTCAACAGCGCCTGTTAAAGTCAGATTCCCTGTAGTACCAATGTGTGTGTGCGCACTTTATGGGCAGAGAGAGAGAGCAAACATGACCTGAACAGACCCAACAGTAAGGCAAACAAAGGGAGATGTCTTGTCTGAGGTGATCCATACAACAATGGCTGACTGT
Source organism: Xiphophorus couchianus (assembly GCF_001444195.1). Classification (NCBI taxonomy): domain Eukaryota; kingdom Metazoa; phylum Chordata; class Actinopteri; order Cyprinodontiformes; family Poeciliidae; genus Xiphophorus; species Xiphophorus couchianus. The sequence goes on along the minus strand of NC_040249.1, from coordinate 8,731,322 downwards.
GATTTACTTACTGGATGGAGGGGATAAAGGAGGATAGAAGTGTGCTTGCAGTGGGAGGAGAGTAAGAAAAAAAAAAGAACAGAAAGAGAACTTGCAGGAATAGTTGCACGCATTTTGAGGAGCGGGAAAACATGCGCATTTCACGCCATATTATAAGATATTGATGAAAATAGATTAAATTTGATATTGCTATTTTATGGCAAGCTGTCATGATATTTCTGTTGTAAACATGGTGTTTTGCCGAACACCATATTAAGGCAATGCATCAAGTGACAGCGAAAGTGAAGCATAAGATCACTCAAATTAGATTATAATAACAACTCCCACTGTTGATGAATGGCAGCGCTGCACAGCAGAAGTCATGCCAGATGAAAAGCATTGTAATAAACAATGTGAAATGGATTGAATCGATCACAAAAAGAAAACAAAAAAAAAAATCTTATACTGAATAATTCATGAGCGCATTTCACGATATGAAACCTGAAACTACACGCAGTGTGCCTTCACTGTATTGTAGAACAAAGGTAATGAAATAACATGAAGCAGCAAAGCTTTAGCTTGTCATTTCCACTTCTTGACTCATTTAAGATGTGTTCAGCTTTAAAATTTTACTGTACATGTCCGTGCATGCTTAATCAATTCTGATGGCTACATTTGCCCTGACACATAATTTGCTCCATCAAATCATTTTCCTGGGGAGCCTGAGCGTTTAGCCTTTGTGAAGTGGACCATTTGAAGGGTCTGCTTAACCACACCACTCCACCGAGCTGATAAATGATTTTGATTCTCGTGCCTTAAAGGACAAATCCATCATTTTTTTTTTTTTTTCTGGGGGCAATTTCCATGATATGTCTTTGTGGGAAAAGACACGCAGGGCTGAACGTAGAGGTGATTCAGTAACGTGTCTGAGAGAAAAGAGACATGTGCTGGAGTGTCAAAGCCTGGGTGCTGAATTTGCTCTTCTCTTTGTCTTGGATAAGCAGCCACCCCATGCATCAAGGCTATCAGCCCCAGTGAGGGATGGACCACTGGAGGAGCCACTGTCATCATCATCGGGGACAACTTTTTCGATGGTCTTCAAGTCGTGTTTGGCACCATGCTTGTATGGAGTGAGGTACGATAAAACATTTGTTAAAGAAATACTTCAGAATTTGTTCTCATCAGTAAGTGTTGGATGCTGAGACTAATCCGAAAGCAGGGTTTCAACCTGGATTAAACAAACATAAGTTTAGCACAGCAGTGATAATCATTTACATAGCTGTAAAAAGTGGTACGCCTAAATTGTCCTCTGCTGAGAAACGTACTGAGAAACAACAGATAAAACTAAACTGTCTTAAAATTAATCAAACAATGGTTTGTCAAAAACAAAGTAATATATTTGACTTTTTCCACCACTTCACTTTTAAATCAGTTACTTTAATTTAAAGTTTTGTTGAACATGTTCTGTTCTTAGTAAATGTTTCGCAACAGGAAGATAATTTTTGGTGCACCACCTTTTACCTCCATGTAAAAAAAAATCATAAGCCTTTTGTGTAAAATAAACGCTAAATGCAATTGTGGCAATGATTTCAAGGTTCATGAAATAACATCTGCATGAACAATTCTGAGATTGGAGTAATTTCGGACTAGCAGTTGGCTTCACCTTCCAGGATCAACTAATGTGGATTTGTGTTAAATGATGCCAATATATATCTTAACCATCGCTTTCCCTCTTGCATGGAAATTATGTTCTCAAACGCTGATTGTTTGTTTTTTGTCGGTAACTTGTGATTTCCTCTCGTTTTCCTCTGTAATCTAGCTGATAACTCCCCACGCCATCCGTGTTCAGACTCCCCCTCGGCACATCCCCGGCGTTGTGGAAGTCACGCTGTCCTACAAGTCCAAGCAGTTCTGCAAAGGTGCCCCTGGGAGATTTGTCTATACTGGTGAGTCAGAACCTTCTGTTCCTGTCTTTCTTTGTATTTTACAATCTTTTACTATACTCTATCTCCATTCTGTCATTGGGGTGGAGACCTCAACTATCTATCCTAGCCAATAATAAAGAGATGCGGCACACAAGCTTTTCTGGACGGCTAGTCTCTTGCTTTTAAAGCCTTTACAAATATGATTTTGACTGATTTGGATTTCTCCTTAAGAACTATAATATAAAAAGATAAAAGAGATACAACCAAGATTTTTTTTTCTTGTTCTTCTGCCACGAGCAGTTGATATTTTTCAAGAGCAAATGTTAACATCACATGTTTGTGAAAGAGCATATTAGCAGCGTTTGGTATTATTTTAAAGGCAAAGAGATTACAAAGTTGACATTTTGAACTTGCATTAGCATGCTTCCTCAAAGTTCCCTTTAAACACCTCACTGATATTGTACATAGCTAACTCAGAGTCTTCTCAAAATTCAAACTTGTCAAGTAATCTAGAGCCAATTTCTCTGCTCTTGTTAAGTGATCTGGTTCGATGAATGTTAAGTAACCATGATCCAGTAAGGTATCATGCTAAATTACAGTCAAAACTCTTCAAGATAAATCTTTCTCCCAATCGTTCATATCTACCATTAAGCATAACAGATTATGTTTTAGTGTAATTTGCTGAATTTATAAGTCAAGCGTGGTTTCATTTTTTATGAATCAAATAAGAACGTCTATAACTAGGTTAAGTGAATGAGTGTGTCTGAAGTTATTCTCATGTGTGATCAGCATGAATTTGTAAGAGAAAGTGTGGGAAGAGAGGGTGAGAGAAAGAGGGAGCGTGTGTGTGTCACACCGCGAGTAAAAGATCTGATTATCTTGGCTAACAGAAGGAAGTGGTGGTCTTATCTGTCATCATTGGTGAATAGACAGAGGTTGTGAGGGTCAGAGCCTGTCTGACCTGGAAGCCTCTGTCTGTTCCAACTCTGGTGGGCAGAATGAAATGACCCCTCCTTCCCTCTCAGCACTCCTGAGCCTTAAGCGAAGCTCTGGCCTTGAGCTCAGCAAGGCCAAAGCTGGGGGCCCCCCAACCCCCTTTCCCACCCCCAACAAAAAAAAAAAAAAATCCCAATCCAGACCTTTCCATCCTGCAGCAGCTGTTTTTCATCAAGTCCCCCTTGCTCTCCCTGATGCCCCAAAACTACTACTCCCCCCAGCACCAGAAACAGCCGTTGGTCCCCTTCTCCTCCAACCGTGCAGTCTGGCCCAGCTCTCCTGCGTTTAACCTCCCTAGCAGGAGTGGAGCAGAGGCCAACAAGACACCGGGATAATGAAACAGGAGTGTAGTGTGACTGCATAAGTGTATGTGTATGTCTGAAAGTGAATGAAAGTGGGGGAGAAAGTGTGAGTGCAAAAGAGTCTTTGTGTGTGAGGGGTGGGTGTGTGTGTGTGTGTGTGTTACTAAACAGCCCTGAGAAGGTGTATAAGTTAAGACATTAATGGCTTCTATAGCACCCTAGTGAAAGTGCCAGGTCCCTTAAGAACAGACCCCATTAGTCACAGAGGCTAAGCGGATTGGGATGATTACCATCAGGTTTTACTGGAGAAATGTGTCCCCTTCCCTCTATCTTTGTTGATTTTTCTCCCCCCATTCTTCCACTCTGTCTTCCCTGGCTCCTTCTCACTTCCAGTTAGTATTAAGATACAATTACCCCTGGAGGCAATGGTGGTGCAATTGATTAGTGTGGTGAATTAAAAGCGAAAGTCACCAACAGACAGGTCCAACTCCTTTGCTTCCGTACTCCCTCAGTGGCTCGCTGTGATTGTGCGATGGTGGAGGGTGAAGCTCGAGCGAACGAAACCATTAAAAGGCAGCATAATGCCAGAATTAGGTGCCGCTGATTCCATATGTACAGTAATTGCGAGATGAAAAGGATGTTAGCTACTCCTCTCGGAGATTAAAAAGCAAATTGAGTGCAGGGAGAGTGGATTGTGTCTTTAAAAATGAAACAGCTCATTTTAAGACCACAGTTTTTCTTTTTCTTTCACAGCACTTGAACAAATGGCCTTCACACAGAAGTAGATCGGAGTTACATGAGCGGGGAAAGTGAGTGCGATAAAACGGCGCTGTTGAATAGGCAAAAAACGTCACCATAGAGCAACACGTGTATATCAAAAAGTCTAGCCATCAAAGCTTTTTGACTTCAGAATGCAACCTGAGGACTGTGGTTTTTTTTTTTCCATGTTGACTCCTCTTTCCCCACCGTCCTAATTGTGGAGATTTAACTCGGTCAATTTAAGAAATTATCACAAATTACCAAGAGTCAACACAGAGGAGACTGCAGTCAATTGGAACAGCGGGGGGACACGTCCTCAGTCAGGTTAGCACCCTGGATCGGCTCCAAAACTCACAATCCATTCTCAGAAAGAGAAGATCCTGTAGCGTATGTCAAATAATCCTGTCGGCATTGACTATTGAATGTTTAAAACACTAATGAGACAAACAGACAGACCATATAAAACTTAACTAAGCTGTAGCTGACTGCTTCAAGGAACCTATTTATGTTCTTTAATTGACACTTTTTAAAGGAGTGAGAAGCTATTTTTGTTTGTTTTGCAGCCTTCTAAAAGAGCCTTGTCCCCTGGAGCTTACATGCCTGTCCTCTGTCTAATCCATGTATTGGTTATCCATTGGTCAGGACAGAAGTGGTGGAACCAGCTGTCAGCAAGGTTGTGGAAAATCAAAAGGAGAAAGTTACGGCTGCACCTGAGTCGATATTTTATTTTGCTTTACACTTTATTAAGCACGGAAAACAGCAGCGAAATGGGTTTAATCAAATATCTTAAACAACGAGTCCCAATTTTAAGCCTCATTTGTTGCCTCCCAACCTTTTTACTGCATACTTATAGAGCTGTGTGAAGGAGTAAATCATAAATAAAAATTTGACTGTACAATTCTTCCAATTTAAACTCCTAATTGCATCAGAGCTATTGTTGTATATATATATATATATATAATTTTTTTTTTTATCTCAGCCAAGTTTCCATGAAGAACTCCCCTCCAGGGCCAGCGATGATGCAGGCCTGTGGTAATATGGTTCTGCAAGCAGTCCTAACACACTCAGCCACTATTTATCCTAATCAGTGACATCCACATAACCAGGATTGCTTAAAATGAACCCCTTCCGCGCCCCAGAAAACGCACATTTACCGGGACCCCATTTGTCATGGGTAAATTGAGGGTCAGTAAACTTCGCCTGTATCCTCCAGTGGGGATCCAGGACATGCATCATAACGTTAGGAGAGAATGATTGGCGAAGGCGAGCTGTCACATATTTGTCAGGGGGAAGGGAACATTATTTGCTAATTTCCCAAGCTGGGCACTGACAGGGTGCTTCGTCTTCAGACCTTTGGTGACCAGCATGGCTTCCCGGCTATTAGTACAAGTCAAGTGTTTTTTTCTTTTTTTCTCTCCTCCCACTGTAAAGCGGCAGTAATAAGAGCCATTCGTTCGACCTCACAAGACTGCAGCACACTGGGTGAAGGATTTTGGATGAAGCAGATGCCCCCCATACAGAGAGTTGCTCTTGCCAGGCCTTAGTTGTGGCCAGACAGCCTTGAGGGCTGATGGATCACAAAGTTTCCTCGTCAAGGTGACGCTATCGACTCCACTGCACCAAAATCTGACAAAATGGGTATGAGGCAGTCATTCATCAACATAAGGACAAAGGGGTCATGTGTGCTTCACTCAATACTGTTGGAGATCAAGAAATGTCAACCCTGTGAGGGAATAAAAAAGGAAGCGGTTGAGAGTGCTGAAGTGGGTTCTCTATATAGATAAAATGTTTTTTTCGAAGTATTCATACCTCGTTAACTTTTTTTCCCCATTTTGTCACAAAGCAACCACAAACCTTGTTGTGTTCAATTGGAATTTGCATGTGATAGACCAACAGAAAACAGCACAAAATGTTGAGGTGGAAAAGAAACACGCATTGTTTTTAGAGTACTTTAGAATAAATAATCTGTTAAGATTTAAAGCAGGGTTAGGTTAAAATATCACCATATGAACATAGAAGGATTATTGCAGAACTACATGGACTTCCACCTAATTTTAAAGGCTGGGCGAGTCGAAATTTAATTATTACGGCAGCCAAAAGGCCCGGGGTATCACTAGAAGAGCTGCAATAGTAAACAGCTCATGTTGGAGAATCTGTGGACAGATTAAATATAAGTCGAGTGACAGACACATACCACATAAAAGACTTGCAGCTGTAATATGAGAGACATGTCATTCAAAATATTGAATCAAAAGGTATAACTATAGATCCACGCCACACTTTTATTTAAAGAAAATACTCCTATGCAATTTTTGGCTGTAACCTGACAAAAGATTAAAATGGGTATGGGTATGAATACTTTTGCAAGGCAAAGCACACACAAACTAAATGTTTTAAATTTATTAAGCCAAAAAAAAAAAAACATGCATGTACATTGGATTTCCCTGCATTTTAGCAAATAGCGCCCTTTTCTCCAAAGCTATAAATAGTGGTATCCAAAAATCAAACACTTCCTGCTCCACTCGTGGAAGGCAGAACAAAATGCTGCACCGTTCTTGACCCTCCTCTCTCCTGAAAAAATTAAATAAACAACCAAAGACATCTTTATCGGCACACATCAGACAGGGTCTAGTGCCGTCCAGCTGGTGAATTGAGCCTATCCTCTCCGCCCTGCCGGCACTTTGAAGTCCCAGACTTACAAGCTGATTAGATGGAGAGCTTCCTTTTCATTTCCTGTCCTGCAGGGCTGGGTTTGGTACTTCACTAGCGAATGGTCAGTGACGGGGTGTGGCCTACTGAAAGATATGTTATAATCAAAGGCATTCAAGGAGGTATGTAAACAGATCGGCTTCTGAGGAGGACCTGCAAACACACAAAATACTTCATACTTCATTTGCGTATTTAGAATCTGCTCCACGCAGGGTTTTGTAACCTTCCTCCAAAGCCTATTTTTAAGACGAAAGTCAGTGCAGGAGCGAGGAAGGATGACACAGGCATTTATAAATGTCATCTCTGCAGTGAAATGGGTTGTAACCAGTTGGCACAACAGTTTTAGCATGTGTCAAGGCGTGTTATCCACCAGCCATCGCCATACCTGCCTGTCTTATTACAACTGCTGGTATTTAGCGCGAGCTCCACAGGAGTGGAGCAGACACTCATTGCCAAGTGAGATGGGCCTGGGCTTGAAGGCCTTGTGAGCTTGTGTGCATCGCGACAAGGTTCCACAGAGGAAGGTCCTTGTGTCCAATTAGAGGGCTGACGTGACACGTGCTCACACTCCCCCACTGTCAGGCAGCTTGTCAGGTAAGCTTTGAGAAGCACACTGTGGCATTATTCCACAGCGTGTTATCAGCAAGTGACCTGTGAAATCCAGCTTCAGGAAATTGATTGAAATAAGTACTCGCGGCTGAACGTGTATTTTCACCCATTACTTGTTTCTGAAAGTGGTTATTTTTCAGGAGCGGGAATAAAAAAAAAATGAAGGTGTTACTATAGTGTGTTTTTTCTACCAATAAAGCAGGTATGCATTGATTTATTTTTAATTGGGCCCACTTTTTGTTTAACTATTAGCGTTTTTTTTTTGGTAAGGGAAAGTCGTCACCAAGTCGCAGCATTAGTCTTTTGCCACTGGACAGACAGGCAGAAATATGTTCTGTTCTCCTTTCACCGCCTACCCTTCCCATTTTCAGGCATGATCCAAACCCGAAAGGCTTTAAAGGAACTCCAGCCCCCGACCACCCCCATCTCTTCTCCTCCGCTGCCGCTTTTTGATTGAAATTCATCGGCAAGTTTATTGAGAAATGAATGAGGGAGGCAGCGCGGTATTGACTTTGAGAGGAAAACACAACTCATCTTGAATGAGGGGGAAAATTCACCCGTAATTTAGCCGCCATCGATCCATGCCCCGTCCATGTATTGATCTTCATTTTACAATATTAATTTGCGCTTGCAATCAGCTGTGAAGGGAGCCCATTTGATTTCTGCGGGGCCAGTAATGTGCGAGAGTCCACCGGCGTCCTCGGAGAAGAGGCACACATGCTTTAGATGTCATCTAAGAGGATTGAAACAGGTGTCTCTGGCACCTTTCTAATAACACAGCCAATATGAAGGGAGCTGAAATTATGGATGTGCGATCTGTAACATTGTTCCCTTTTAACCGTGTTAATTACATTTTATCTGTTGCAGGGGCAATATCTGTGGGAGACTGTAACTGTCGAGCTTTTTTCATCTGTATTGGCTCAAAGTTCATGAAATTTCAATGAACATTGATCTGTCTCCATTGATTTATCTTAACTGCAGATCTTTGAAATTTTAATTTCCTGTTCATCTCGAGACTGCTGGAGATGGAATCACTGAGTGGTAACTGGCTGCAGTGGATGGAGATGATATGGTCAGTGTTGAAACAGATGAGGTTTGCTTTGCGTGGGCTTGCTGTGAAAATTTCAATTTGACTTGGTTTGGTTGGTTTATAGGTTGGTTTCCACGTCTGTGTGCATGTTTTCTACTCTTCCAAATGGAACTTATCTATTCTGAGGAGCAGCAGCATGACTTCTGATTTCTTTACCTTCCCTCTATGCACAGCATTCAATTTTAATTCCTTGAAGTAACCATGGAAAGTTATTCGCCCTTTCTGCAGTGCTTTGCAATAGTATTCAGACCTGAAATGTTTTCCCGTGTTACCATGTTACAGCCAAAAACAGAGTATTTTCAAATCTTACAACAGAATCTCAATTGGCTTCATATCTAGGTCATTCGAACACATGGACCTGATTTGGTTTAAGCTATGTTTTATTGCTGCATGTGTAACATTTGGCCTCAAATAGGCTTTTCTCCAAGAATGCTCTGTATTCATCTTCATCCATTTCCCTATTAGCTATGATCAGCTTCTGCTGCTGAAGAATAGTACATCCACAGGATGAAGCTGCCACCACTCTTTTTCCTGGTTCTTTGTGGGTATGGTGTGTCCAGGGCGATCTGCTGTGTTAGTTTTGCATCCAGTTACATTTTAGTCTCATCTTACATGAGCAACTTTTTCTATACAGTTTCTTGAAGCAAAATGCAAATGGGACTTGACTTTCCTCTCACCACTTTTCCATAAAGAGTGGCAAGAAAAAACGAATAGCTTTCCTTTCAACAGATCCCCCCCCACCTGAGCAGTGTATCTTTGCAGCTCCTCCAGTTACCATGGGACTCTTGCCACATCTTAGTAATTTTGCAGTAGCACCATAGACTTCCTGACCTAACACTAACTTTTAACAACTTCATCCTTGACCTGTCAGTTGAGTTCATTGCTGTTCCTAATGCTGTTTGCTCACTGATGTTCTCAAACAAACCTCTGAGGCACTCACAGGACAGCAAGATTAAATTACATTAATTAATTGGATTAAGTGACCTTTTAAGGGGAGGATTGTATTTTATTTTAGAGTATCAGAAGAAAACTGAAATCTCACGTAACTTTTGAGATTTCAGTTTTATTTGAAAAAACTATATTTCTATACATTTTCTTTCTATTTCATGCACTACTCTGTGTTGGTCTGTTAGATTAAGTCTTAATAAAATACATAATTTTTTTTGGCTGTAACATGATGAACTGAGAAAATTCTCAAGGGCTATGAATACCACAAGGCACCAAGTAATTCCTGTACAGTGGTGAATTTCAGCTGGAAGAGGTCATTCTGCGTGATGATAGATCTGCATTCGCGTAACAGACTACAGGTGCCTAAAGGGCTTCAGTTTGACAAGTCACAAATGCAATAACACTTGAATGAACTTCTTGCTTGTGCTGTTTATCTGTCTCCCCCTTTCCAACTCCCACTCCACCTCTAATTTGTGTTAAGGGGGGAAAGAAAAAAACTGCTCAATGGTGTAGGAGGAGTGGAGATAAGCTCGAAGCAGTTAAGTATAATTAGCGAAAGTAATAGCTGGCAAATGGCAACAAGGCTAGGTTTTTTATCTCCTGGAAAGATAGAGTTATCGTAATAAGCTGTAATGGCTGCCAGGAATGCTAGTACTCTGTGCAGGCTTCCATTCAGGCTCGTAGACTTAACAAGGAACAATTTCCCTTGAATTTACTGCTTTGCTCAAACATTTCCCTATGTTTATACCCTGATACTGTAAGTCAATACACGTGTTCACTCCACTTTCATATAGATTGAGGGCACACATTGCCGTATTGCCATGTAAGCACTTCTGGCTGCCAGCATCGGCCATGTTCTTCTGTTCCCTCAGAGCGGTTACTCATGTCCCATTTCCAGAGAACACGGAGAAGTGAGCAGCAGACCACACTCATACGGCATGTACAAGCGATCCACTCTACATTTTAAGTAAAGTGCCGGTGACCGAGGCTGCTGAAGGACCTCTCGCAGAAAATGAAGGGAAAAGGGGGGAAAGATTGAGGCGTCAGATCGAAATAAGATTGGGAAGTGTGCATTCCAGGAAAGGAGGAATTCAACTGAAGGCCTGCCACGGCTGCCAGTGCGCATGCGGGCCTGCTCAAAAGGAGGAAACGATACGGTCGCAGCTGCACAAGGAGTCAAGCATTCCATTTCTTCATATTCTGAAACACGATCATTCGGTCTCTTGAGAGAATTGCTGAAATAGTCATAAAAAAATATTCTACTTCCCAATCTTCAAGACGGTCCACAGTATGTCTGCGTATTTTGCCACTTACCATGCTAATTCTGCTCGCATGTGGCCATAATTCTTTAAGTTATCAGCTGTTAAATTTGAAACATATTTGCTGTCACATTCAGTTAGGAAAATTTCTATCATTCTGGAAATTAAAACACGAAGCATCTCTGATCCAGCCAGGGTGAACAGATATAAGGAGTATAATTGAACAAAACACGCAACCTGTCGAAATCTGTGCAGAAAATGAGAGAAAATGAAAATTCTATTAGTGCCTAATGTTCCCTCCTCCCCCTCGCTGCGCGCTCTTCATCTCTCCGGCAAAGTATTCAAATGCAAGCCCTGCCTTACCTCCCCGTGTCTCTTTTTCTCTAATTATCCATGAGGTCAGTAAGCAAAATGGGGAAGAAGCCAGGAGATCAATACAAATTATCCCTGAGCAAACCAGTGCTGACAGTTTGAATTGCAGCATATGTTTACCCAAAATCAGGCAATTTATCTTAATATCAGGCGAGTAATGCAGCAGGGGTGAGAGGTCACACAATCTCTCCACCTCATAATTACCCGCCTCTAAAACAGGAAAGTGGTATTGATTGGCCGCGGGCCGGGAAGCGGGCGTGACTGGAACGTGCCAGTGACCCCCACCTCTCCCGCTCCCTGACACCCACCCTCCCCTATCATACCTCCCATAGTTCTCTCTGTCCCTCCGCCTCCCTTCGGCTAGACTCCCCACCCAGTGCAGGATTTATGGGATGTGTGTGGATGGTTTCGTGTTTCCTCGAAGCGACTCAGAAGTCTTACAGAAGGGGTAAGAATGGGTGAAGGGGGCGAGGGAGTGTAATACCGCTTTCACTGTTTATCATTGGAAGGTCAAGGAGGACTAAACAAATTTTGGCTCTGGATCATCGCACTACTTTATTGCAGCGCAAAGTTTATGACTGAGAAGAAGTACATGACGAGGTGTTGTAGACCTGGGAGGTGAAGAGGGTAAAAGTGTGGAAACATGCACATCAATGCAGGGAAACGTAAGGAGAGTGGTCCCAATGATTCTTGTAAAAGCTCAGCAGATGAAAGGAAATCTTTGCATGGAGGAAAAAGAAAATCTGCGGAGCAGTGCAGCGACTGCACATTTATTGTCCAGATTGAACATAAGTGCTCAGTATATATCATCAGCAGCTCTTACAGGATTATTGACATTGTCTGTGTCTGTCTGCGCCGGTGTTACACGCTATGACTACAAAACTGTCAACTCATCAACTGACAGCACCGTTTAGCGCTAATGCAAGTCTCCATCAGCTGTCAAAAGCATTTGCATGAAATCAATAGCAGATGGCGGTCTGTGTCACCAATTTCATTACGCCAGGGTTGTTACAAAGATCATCTCCATGATAGATGAGACGGCGACATGCCGGCATGGGGAGATCATGCCTTGTGCTGGAACTGAGACTGCACCGAGTTCTGACACCAACTGAGACAAGTTTTAATATATCTTTTTTTTTTTTTTTGGTCTGTCACCAGAGCGTGATGCCAACTGAGTCCTCCAAATCACATTCATTGCAGTTCTGAGGCCGGCATTTACAGTAGGGCATCATTATCATTGGAAAGACATGTCAAAAAGTCCACCTCTCCCGTTCTCCGTCTCGTTCTGTACTTTACATCTGTCCGGCCGAGTTCCCAGCATGCCTGGCGGGTTCTGCAGGCCCCAGCTGAGGCAGAGGACAGGAGAGCGTGATGTATCACCCTGAGAGAGCCCACTGACAGCCTCTGATGATGGATGGCCTGATTATGGAGTGCTTTTTACACATACACAATTTACATCACACTGAGCAGCGGGGTCTGGCAGGGCCGTTGAGCACATACGCGTTTTCCAAGCGGGGCACAGGCGTTCACACGCTTGCATGTGTGCACATACACGCCTGCACGAGTCTGCCAGAGTGCATAAGATAAGGAGGGGAGTGGAAATAACAAAAGAAAAGGGGGCAAATTCCTCACTACAGCCTTGTCATGTAAGATCAATATGGCAGATCAATCCTTTATTAAGGAGAAGATGGCTTCTCCCCCTACATTCCGAAGCAGACCTTTGTCGTTTTGCGACACATGATGACATGTCAAATCAGATTTCCAGCAGTGTATGTAGCTGTGGTGGGGGGTTTATTCAGGTGTGTCTGCACTGCCGGGTTGAATACCACTGTATTTGTAAGCTGGATCTGTGCTATCGATTAGAGCCCCCACATTGTCCATGCTTGAGTACATAATTGCTGTTTGACCATGCTTGAGCTGGCAATTACTGTATTCAGCATTTAGCACAACTGCTGCATGTGTTCAGTTGCAAGAACAAGTTGGAATGAATAGGAAATTAGTGTCTATGTCAAACGTTGGCATTGAAATGAAGCCCTGAGTTCCATTTCAACCCATAAACCTAAATCTAAGCTCTTGACCCCACATTACTGAGGGGCATAGCGTCCAAATTGGTTCTGTGTTGTATAGAGACAGCAAAGTAGAATTAATTTTTAGCCCTTGAAAACAGAACCACACTTTATAACAAAAGGGGTAAAAAAATGTAAGCAAATTTTTACTCTGTTTACATATTTTTAATGGCACAAAAGCACCAATGTTGTCAAGTCTTAAATGGCCGTAGTAAACATACTATAGTATGTTTAGAATCACTGCTAAACATTTAAATAATTCACCATCACACCCACTAATAATTGTGCAGTTGGATGTAAAACAATGTGTTTATTAATATAATATTCAAGAATATTTTAGGCAAAGTGAAAGAAAGGTTAGACACAGGTTGTTACAATGAAAATAAAGAATGTACTAATCATCAGTGTATGCAAGATATTTTTTCTATTTTAAGATTATTAGACTTAATGTGTTTATTTTAAACTATTTTCAAGTTGTACATGCTAAATTGAAGAATGGAGCATAAAAGCAATTTCCACTGCAGAACTGATTACTGTTTACATCATAACACATAAGTGCATATTTGGTCACGTGTGCAGACAGAAAAATAGATAAAAGCTGATAATATACCAATGTCATTGAAGAAGTATACTGTTTCCAGTGGTAATTTTTATCCAGTACCATAATTAATTGCAAACAAATAAGACAGTAGATAGTGGTATGGGGTAACCTAACTAAATGGTACTTAGGTCATGACCTTTGTGTTACTGTCCATGACTCTTTGTGCTTGAGATCACTTGTTTAAGACCTTTTCCTATAAAAGCAGATACCTAATAAAGAGTAGCAGGCTTTGTATAGACCAACGCCCAGTCCTAATCCGGTAGAACTTAATTTCTGGTTTCAGAGTTCGGGTCAAAGTACTGGTGATGGTCATGGATAAGTACAAGTGAAATTACTCAAATGAATAAAAGTCAGTGCCATGTCCCAATGAGAATAGGAACACAAACTGGGGTGTGAGGGTGTGTGTGGGGGTGTTTTTGTGAAATTGTTGGGGGTTGCATTCACTTGCTTATACATTCAGCAGGTTCAGCGAGCTATGTGGTGTTAATGCTGAAATTACATGCTGAGTAATGAGTGATGGGCGAAATTACAGGCTGAACAATGAATAGAGGCAGGTAGCTCTTATTAGTCTCCATAGAAAGCCATTGATTTATGAAGCGCCTTGCTCGGCGGAGTTACTCTCCTGAAAATGATATCTACATTGAGAAGTGATGTTCTCTATTAAGCCATTCTTTCCCCTTTTGCACTGCTCTCCTCCTTCCTAACTCTCCTCCCCTCTGCCTCTCTCTGAGTGTACACATGATTGTTTAGAATCAGGCGGAGCTGTAAGGAAACCTTCAATTACCCATTAGGACTGTCAGACATAAAACGCCCGGCTCTCACCAAAGTCTGGGTTATGATTCATTTACTTTGTGCCTCTGATTCATCGCCCAATATGCCCCAGATTACTGTTTGAGGGGTGGGAGAGATTAATGGCTCCATGGGATCTGCCACCGTTTTTCAAGGGCCCAGTGTTGCAGTACAGTTGGTGCAGAAGGGTGAAATGACAGCAACTTACACTAGATCAATGTGTGGACAGTCTTTCACAGATTATTAAAGCTCTGTTAGATTAAAAGACCCCCGCTATGTAGTTTACTGTAGTCAATATTCCCAAGCAGATAAAAAGGGGGCGGATCCCTCTAAATAATTCTTAGACTGATGTAGGTCATCATGGCTGCTAATGAAATAGCACTTGGTGACACAAGTGTCAAAAGGAACCCCCCCAAACCCCCACCATAGCTGATGATGTTTCATAAAACATTGTCTCACCCTTGAGTTTTTTTTTTTTTTTTAATTAGGCATTCTGAAATTACTGTACTGTAAACCATCACAAATTTTTCAATTAGTTCCCTCATATCTCTGGCAAAATTAGCCCTCAAATGGGTCTAATCTTTATCTTCCCTTTTCTCTCTTCTAGCTCTCAATGAGCCCACCATCGACTACGGTTTCCAGAGGCTGCAGAAGGTCATCCCCAGACACCCTGGCGATCCTGAGAGATTACCAAAGGTCAGTACATTGTCCTTTCCGAGCAGAGAAACGTAGGGTGGTAATGACACAGAGCTCCTCAGGTTCTGAAGGAACAGTTTATATCTTAACCATAGCAGATAACTCTCATGACATTGTTATTTAATATAAATCCAGATTAGTTTGTTGGTGCTAATTGGCTAGTCCAAGAGGGGCCATTGTCCGTTGTGTATTGGTGACTGTCCTTGGAAGCTCGTTGGGGGACTAGTGCTCCAGCGGTCATTGGGCAAAAGGCAGGGTACACTCTTTACAAGCCACCGGTTCATCACAAGGCAAAAAGAAACAAACAACTATAGACAAAGTGAATGTGCGTGGAGTACCGTGGAAGGAAGCATCAGTAGTCTGGACATTACCCACACATGTAAGGGGAGAACATGCAAACTGGATACAAAAAGGCCTCATCCAATGCAGAGCATAGATCCTATACAGTAAAATCATTTTATTGCTGTCCAATTTTCCATATTGATGTTGCACACACTAATGCAATGCAGGTCGATAAAATAGCATTTGCTTAAACAGCGGCAACGTTTTTGGGACTGACGTTGTGTTAAGACCCTACAAGTAAACTTTATTCTTGGCCACTAGCTTCAATCTCCAGGGTCAACTAATCTGGATTTACACTAAATGAAGACTCCAAAAGAATTATCCCCATGAATTAAGACATTTACTGCCTATAATCTTTTAACAGAACCTCCCTTCAAAAATCCTGAACCATCCATTTAATATCTTGCTAATACTCTGTGACAAATAAACTAAACAACATTCCCATCAACGCAGAGCACTGCGACCCAGAGCTCTAACAGCTTTTACTCCAGATATGTGGCTCACCCTCCAACCAGCGTGGTAATGGTATTGGGGGTTTTTTGTGTGTGGGGAGAGAGGCGTAAACTCTCTGTGTGGTAAAATAGCTCAATCAGGCGTTTTCCTCTCCAGTAGTCTGTGGAGATGGTAATCTGGTCAGAAACGACGCCTGCACCCTCATTACCCCACTCATGTTTTCCTTTCATTTTCTGCGGCTCGATTTGGTTTAATCTTTTGTTTACAGAACCCTGTGCCGTAAACCTTTCTAGTCTTGCTGCAGCTAATAGACAAAGACTGCATGTTATTATGCTCTGGCTTTTATAATGCTTTGTTTTTTATCTTTAAGTTGAAAGTCACATCAGTTTGGCATGACACATCAATAGGCCAAACTGAAAGAAAGAACTGAAAATTAGCATTAAAACTGAGGTGTTCAAATGTCTGTTGTTTTTTTTTTCATAAATGCTCTCCTGCACAGTCCTTTTGATTCCTTTGATTCTTTCCCTCTTAGTTTCCCACTGATAGAACCTGTGTGTTTTCTCTAATTGCCACCCCGCTAGTAACCATTTTGATGACCAATGCTCCAAATGTGTCAAAAGTAATAATATGACTGATTAGTCAATTCAGGACCCCTCGGCACGCCGTAATGCGGGGACCACCTCAGAGTTTTAATAATACTGTAGAACCTTTAAAGACCTTATCTATCATATCCCAGCAAGCAACACAACAAAATTATTAATGTCCAACAGACAATTTAATAAAGAACAGAGTGTGATGTTTGACCAAGGCAACCTGGAGAAATGGAACTTCACAGCTAGTCTTTGGCTCAGTATATGAAGTGTTTCAATTAGACCTGGTCCCTGTGGAGACAGGAAGCTACACCTCGACATGAAATGTTGCTCTAATTTCAGGTGTAAACGTTGACCAAAAGGTGAAGTTCACTTACCTTTCATATCTACAACTCTATCTCAGCTGGCAAGACTGTTTGAGTTTTACAGGGTTTTCAAAGGTTTTCACCCTCTGTTAAAATTAAACCATGATAAATAATTTCAAAATATTTTTACACATATTATGTTAAATATATCTGCACTAAAATCACTTGGAGTAAAAAGAAAATGCTGCAATAACTCGACTGCATAAGTGTGGACATTTTAAAACCAATACCTTCTTAAAACATGTTTTGATGCAGTTTTAGAAAACTTAATCGGTTTCAAACTGATTCAGTTTCAGTCTGAAAACTGATATATTAAGTGACATGCTTAATATATCAGCATGTGGCATACTGATACATTAAGTTAGAATATATCAGCATGTTACATGAAAGTTATCCAAATCTGTCAGACTACTATTGCACATGGCCATCTTCAGATGGACCCACAGATTTTATGTTAGATTTGTTTAGCGATTTTAGCTTGGTCAGTCCAAAACTTAATTTTTTTTTCTCACAAAACTATTGTTTTATTAATTGAACAGTATGCTTGGACTTCTGGTAATGTTGACAAATTAATTCCCACTTCATCTTGATGTTTTACAATAAAGCTGACTAGTATTTGATATATTTCCTTCCACTTTGAAAAGAGAAAAAACACAATTCCAACTGAAGCCACCATGTTTCAGTGCGTTGGTTATGGTGTTCTTCTGGTGGTGGGTGTTGTCTTTGAGTCAAACTTATCCTTTAGAATTGTGGCCCAAAGTTCAACTTTGGTTTCATCTGACCACAACAAATTTTATTTGACATAAAAGGTGACTCTTCTTGCAGTCCAAATCTTTAGTAAAGATATTTGAAGATTATTGGAGATGTAGGATATTTTTTGTCATATATAGAACACAAAATGCTTGGAATACGTTCCTGCGGTTTCTTTATTTAAATTACTGATGACTGTCTCCCATTTGCCCTGGTGCATGCATAATAATTTATTTGTGTTTTTGTAATGACTGATAATTTTAAAATACGAAATACTTCTCAGCAAACCAAAAGATGCAATTGGAAGTGCAATAAAAATCCTATTAGGGTAGCTGAACTTCAGAATCACTTTAATTAGTATAAGATGTCCAAAAAAGTTTAATTCTTCAATTAAATCAAAAGGCCTTTTAACATTAAAAGTATTAGGTTAAGGTTGTGAACACCTAAGCAAGAAGGTTATTGCACTTTTTTTATTTTAATTTGAAGACAGATATCTTGGCTTTTTACTTCAATTCTATGTGGTGAAAATTTGTCGTGGTGACATTGTTTTATCATCAAAACTTTTTCACATTTTAACAGAGCTGTGTACACTTTTGAGAGCCACTGTATATAAACCAAGTCCACATCTTTTCTGCAACCAGAGACACAATGTTACATGGTAACATGGCTTTATTACAAAGAAACCTTGAATACAAAGCATGGCTGGTTGTGGGACAGATTTTGACACTGAGACCGAGATTAGTTTCCTGGGTGAGCGTATACTTAATATAGCACGGTCTCCCGGCCTTTGCATGAAACAATCAGAGAGTGAGATGAAACCCTGCACTCCCAATAAACAACATAAATATTTGATTTGCTCTCTAATGGACCCAAATATGGGGTTCAGGGGGCATGTAAATGATCCCACGAAGTGATTCGTCATTGTTAAGCTTGCCATCTCAGGGTCAGCTCTCGGGGTCAAAAGCACATTCCCAATAAAACAAGCCTGCGGCGGGCCGAGGCTGCCGTGCACATTCGGAATG
This sequence comes from Xiphophorus couchianus, assembly GCF_001444195.1. Classification (NCBI taxonomy): domain Eukaryota; kingdom Metazoa; phylum Chordata; class Actinopteri; order Cyprinodontiformes; family Poeciliidae; genus Xiphophorus; species Xiphophorus couchianus. The sequence goes on along the minus strand of NC_040249.1, from coordinate 8,712,700 downwards.
AGAGCAGAAACAGAATATAGAGAACAGCCATTACAGGGTGCAGGTGAGGCAGAGAGACTCTATAAAAAGAAGATAAAGCTGGAGGACGGCACGGTGTGCATTAGCAGAAAGGCAAATCGACACCAAGCCCACTCACCACCTCTACCCAAGACCCCCCACCCCCGTCTCCTCCGTTCCCTCCCTCCCATGACTTCACCCTCCAGTTGATAATATTACTGCGCTATTGATTTCCACCAGCCTTCTCCCTGGGACCAGTAAGACACGTGGTAATTGTAAGGAGACAGAAAGCCAATATGGGAGTGCTCATGGATAGCAAGGGATGCACGCTAATATTGTTGCTACACAGAGAAAAAAAGGGGGGAAGCTGCCTCTGATTGAAGTTTACCTCGTAATTCTAAGACAACATCGCAGATGACAGCCTGACCCTGTGGGAGGAGAGGAGATATAAAAATTCAATGCAAAGTCCAGGGTGAATATGAAAGTAATAAGTGTGAGCAGTCAAGTGATGAGAAAGGAGATTGGTTTGCGGGCATGGCGTTAAGTGAAGAGAGACTTTAGAATTCACCCTCCTTTTTAAGATCTTGTTATAAAACAATTTTCTATTCATAATATAAAAAAGACAATTTATAATACCATTTTGTGCCCTCTGGCAGTAATGGACAAATAGACTGAATATCACATTATATCACACTCAATTTCTCTCCTCTGCAACAAATTAGATTCATTATAAAATTAAAAGTGGAAACTCAATATTGTTTTATTATTAAGCTGATTGCTTTGGATTCTTTTTGTTCCCCCCACCCCCCAAAATGAGCATAAGCCCATTCTTTTCCAATTCTTTGTGTAATCCACAAGGAGAAAATATTACAAATGTGTTCATGTCAAGCAATTACCCATGTATTTAAATGAATCTCTCTTCCTGTGCTCTTTGAAGTACCTTCATCTAATGGCCCTATGCTTCTAAATGCATTCATTACCTCAGGCTAGAGCTAACAGAGTAATTGCCTTACAGTTTTATAATGGCATTAGCACTCCAAGCTACATAACCTAGGCCCTCTTTTATTAACTGTGATAATATAAATACAACATCCATGTTAATCTAGTGCTTGAAGACTCCTTATTGTTAGATTTGTATTTTTTTTTTTTATAAGTCGTCATTTTGGATTTCTTCCCCTCAATTTTATGCCTCGGCAATAACACGAACCGGCTTTTAAATCTTAGGTGATCAGTCATCGGAGCGTTTGTTAGCAGAGCACGGGACCTTTTATGCAGAACAGTCCCAAACAATAGCCGAAATCAGTCACGCATTTGTCACAGAACAGCAGAAATCATTCGAAGCCGTTAATTGTTTCAATTTAACATGGTGTGTTCAGATATGTCTCCATGACAAGAAAGCCAATTACACTTATGCCGGAGCAGCATTTGAGATTTACATGGAAATGCCCTCGGAACGCTATTCCGTGCTAATCGTATTCACAGCATGAGCTGATGCGCATGAAGGCGTCTCGTCAGAAGAAAACAAACTTCCTTCCTTGATTGGGTGCAGCACTTCTCATCATCCGCCGATATGACTAGGTTGCCACTTAAGCATAGCCCCGGCGAGTCAGCTTGGTTAGTTAAGACACCACGCGGTAAACGACAGATTAAGGATGAGAGGCAATATCGTTTTCTCCCCTCCTCTTTTTTTTTCCCAAGCTGTCCTTATGTCACTGCTGCAAAGTACCATATGGACAAGGAGGGAGAGGACGTTTCGCGGAGAATGAAACATGGCTTCCGAATGCGACAGTCTTAATTGCTTTAATTGTTGTTTAAAATTGAGAGCCATGTAGGAGATCTTGAAATATGATAGAATAGATTATTGGTAATTATTAACTGCAGACAAAAAGAAAGGAAACCACTTTATCTCACTCAGCAAGAGAGAGAAAAATCTGTTCTGCCTGATGAGAACACATCAAGACAGCTGGTACTCTCATTTAGTCTACCTGCTTCACGACAACCATAATTCTTTATTTGTATGCAAACTAGATGCATGCAACGTTGAGCATACACACCAATTTCAGAGGTAAATGCCCATTCTAAGAGCCACCCATCCGGTAACTTGGGGTGGATTAAGCGATATGTTTCTATAAGAGAGCATGGCACACGCTGCAAGTGGCTCCTACAGCGATTCATCTTGATAAATCAAGGACGGTGGCTAGCTATGCTCCTTAGGATGAAAGGGGGGCCCCCTTACACACGCTGCGTACACACACTGCATACGCCGTGCCTCGGAGACGCAGGCCAAGTCTTGGAGGCCGCTGTTTGAAGGCGCGAAGGCTGTGTTTACATTCATTTACGGCAGCTGCCGTCTTAATCCCACACTGCCATTGCCAAGTGATGGAACACTTCAGACAAATTACCGAGGCCTGCAAAAGAAAACACAGTGAATGTGGGAAGAAAACAAGCACCATCTGAGATGTTTCTAGTGACAGATTTGCATTGCTTTTAACCGGAGTTCTAACAGCACAGTCGACAAATCTCTGCTCTACAGCAGGTGACAACAAGAGAGCATTTTAAAAACACACACACACAACAGCCATGACTGCAACTTGCCTTTGTCAGATTAAATGCACTCTTAAGAGGAGGAGAGGGTTTTCATACAGCAAACTGCCTTCTGTATTATGGAAAACAAAGAGAGCAGTCTGGTTTCTGGAGAGGGATTTAATTGTAAGTGCTGAATTCAAAGAGCCGATAAGGACACACAAATGGGCCAAACCCCACCTAGCCGAAAGCCCAAAACAGAGTGTGTGTGTGTGGTTGACTGGGTGGGGGTGAATGGGGGCTGAGGGGTGCGGGATCCGGGGCCAACTCATTTTCACCGTTAAGAGCCAAAGCAACACAGCTAATCCGCATTGTCAAGCGGGGGCAAGCATGCAGACATGGATAAGACCACATCCTGAGCATCCGTGTCCCCAAGGCACGAGCACCCAGCTCTTGCTGGATGGGAAGTCATTTGTGAAGTCCTTTGCAACAGCCAGTCAAAGAGGTTAATTGAAAAATTCCTTAATGTCATTACAACAGAACTAGATTAACCCAGAGCTAATTCACTTTATTGTTCTGAAGAGAGGGGACTCGGCACTGAACTCCGGAGCAAACGTGAAGCCCGGAATCAGGGGTGAGGTGTTGTTTTTAAAGGACTATGCCAGTTTAATTAAGATAGGGAACATTATTCACTGCTCTGCATGGTTGGAAGGAGCAAAATGGTAGTGCTGTATAAATTTACCTCCGGTGCCTCTTAAATCTAGGTGGCTCTTATTTATGTAAACGTTTCATAGCACTTTTTAGCACTGTTGTTCGGCTCTCTGTGTGTCATTCTTATTCTGCATGTACAGTGACGACACACCTCCCTGCTTCCCCCTCAAAAGTAATGACAAAACTAATAGTGGTGTATATTTTGTTGGATTGCCTTTGACATTGTCTGATGCCTTTGTTTTTGGTGTTTCAAACTAATTGCAATCCCCTTTTTTGAGATGTGTATTGATGGGATGGTTAGGCTCCTTTGTAACATGTTTTCAAGTCCATCAAACATTTTCAGAGGGCCTAAGGACCTAAAAACATGGTGCTTCGATGCTCCTTGAACCACTTTCCCACTATTTGGGCCCACTGAATACTGGCATTATTATTTAATTTGAGCTGGATGCTAAAACAAACATTTTACGCAATTATTTAAGGGATAAGAGACATAAAACTGGACTGTTTTGACTTGCATAACCTGTTGCCTGTAGAAACATGTTAATCACTGCAAAAATCTTCCCAAAGCAGGGGTCTTCTCTTTGGTTTGACAGAGGCCTCAGGCTAAAGAAAACTCTGTTGTGGGAGTTGTATTTATTTCCTTTCCCTGTTTCCCTAATCAGGAGGTGTTACTGAAGAGGGCGGCTGATCTCGTCGAAGCCCTGTACGGGATGCCCCACAATAATCAGGTACCTCAAAAATCCTCTCAGTGTGTCTGATTTACACATAAAGAATTTTTGATGACATAATTAAGGCCAATATTCAGGACTATATCTGAAGGAATATAGTGCCGCAAGTCAACTCAACAGCCATGTATTATGCATTAAAAAAATCCTTTGCCTTCTTTTTTTGCCTCTCAGGAGATCATTCTGAAGAGGGCAGCTGACATCGCAGAAGCCCTATACAGCGTTCCCCGCAACCACAACCAGATTCCCTCTCTCGCCAACACAGCCTCCCACGGCATGATGGGAGTCAACTCCTTCAGCAGCCAGCTAGCAGTCAATGTGTCAGAGTCACAAGGGAATGACCAAGGTGTGTGATTTGGGGGGGTTAGCTCCATAACTTAGAGGTGCTCAAAAGGGGGTTGCAGAAGGATTGCAGGTGCTTCTAAGAGGAATACCCAGGGACTTACAAGAATATGGCAAATATGTTCTCCCTTCTGTCGCCTTCAAATAAAAATAACTAATAAAAAATGGCCTAATACGAAAAAAGGTATTAATCCAGTCCGCGAGTCTTCTATCATTTTTTGTAAGGAGGGGTATTACGTATTTCCCAGGCACATAGCAACATTTCATAGCACAATCAATTAATTATGTTACCTTCAGTTGTTATTAAAAAAATCCTGTATATATCAAACATAGCTTAAAAGAAATCTGACTTTCTGATTTGATACCTTGAATTTGAGCCTCAGTCTCTTTAAGAAGCTCAAATTCTTCCCGACATGCCGCCTTCAGCACGTTATCACAATGCCTTTCAGTAGTGCCATTTATAACCATTCATATGAGCATTGGACTGAGAAGTAGTTCATATGATGAGCTCAGCCATACCCAATTTCCACCAGATGTTTGATAATTGTTGCTGCCGCCAGTGTGGTGGAGCTCAGTGGGGAAGGCTTGGTGGGTGAGGGTTGCTCTGTGAAGAGGAAGCTCGGCTGGATACTGTGGCTCCAAGGAGGAGCTTTGTGTAAATAGGCGGTGCTTTGAATGAGCAAGCATTTTAGGCAACCTGAATGGCTGGCAGGGGTGCATGAAAGAATCAAAGCAAAACTCCAGGTATGTTTTCAAACACGATATAAAGTTAAAAATTAACTATATTTTACATAATACCTCCATTTGAATGTGGAACTTGCAATATGTCTTTATAAAGAAAATAGAGATGAATTTGGCTGATTCTGTCTTTTATAAGGCGTTAACATGCCAGAACTAATTTCAGCCAACTATGATTTTGTTGTACATGATACAGATATATAATTCTGACATTATTGATATGACATACTATAGATAATGAACAGCACCCAAAATACTTCTGTCTAGTCTTCTCACCAGTGTGAGTGATTAATAATTATTTATATTCAGAACAGACATGAAGTCATGCCCTGTGTGTGCGCGAGACAGTGTCTGTAAAACAGTTTTACAGCTAATTTAAAACAAAGAAAATATTATGCAGCTTCCCTTTTAAGCTGTCTTCAGCATCTTATATTAGCTATCAACAGGATTAGCGAGACTAGGATTATTAAAACAGCCATCTATGTGTGTATTCCCTGTGGAGAATGTAGACGACATTTTCAACTCCAGCATGATCCATCAGATACAGAGGCTGAACGCTTAAAAGGATAAAACAGTTCAACTTTGCTTAACGTTCAGACTTCTTATTAGCCCCTGAAAGTCTTGCTCTATCACTGCTTAAAGCTGCAGTAGATAACTTTAATTTTATTTTTTTACATATTTGTTAAAGTTGCCACTATGTCCTGAAAATATAATTTGAGACAGTTTGTAAAAAAAAATCCTGTGGTCCTATTGCCATCTGCAGATTTATACCACTTCCGAACAGAAACTACCAATCAGAGCTAGGAGGAGGGTCTTAGTGCTGTCAATCAATCTTGTGTACGCACTGCTCAAGATTGGCAGTTTGCTGCAGCTTTGGTAATGGTGGGCAAACAACTTACTGCTACAGGAAGACTGATTATCTACAGTTGTTACTAGCAGGCACATTCACAACAGACTATGCTCTGGGAAAGGAGCTGTATTTCAGCAGAGAGCAAGATTTACTGATCGGTCAATCAAGGAGGATCTAAGGCCCTCCTCCTGGCTCTGATTGGTTGCTTCCGATCAGGATTGGTGTATTTGTGCAAATAGCAGTCAAACAACAGGGAGGAGGCAGAGGAACTTGACTTTTTTCACTGATTATGTCTCACCCTAAGCTGCCACAAAATAAAATAAATACAATCTTTTTGTAATAAAAGTTATCTACTGCAGCTTTAAAGAAATTGCAGAAATGTCTCAACATCGGTTGAAAACAGATTTCTCGTAGCATCTTACTACTATGGACCTAATCTGAATTCCTTTTTTAATAAACTCACTGCCCCTGAAAATAGAGAGTTTTGGCTGTTCTTCACTCAGTAATAGCATCCACATTTGGGAGTGCTGCTGTATGACTTGTGCACTGACATGGAAAAAAAATTATTTGAACAAGTCATCAACAGATTTCTCAGTGAATCTTTTTAGCAACTTTGCATACTGAATGTTATGTAAATTCTGGAAAGATAATAGAAATGTGTTGTTTCAGCTTCCTGCCTCTCTTTTGACACTCTAAAGTCATTGTATCGTTTACGTTCTTCATTCAGTAACAGAGGATTTGTCAGTGAAGCTTTGTTAGCGTCTTGATAAAAGAGCTATCTGATCATGGAAACATCATATTTCTCGCTATGTTGCTAATGAAGATCTTTGACTGTACCAGTTCATTTCCACTGCCATTTACTTTCAATCACCGGACAATGCCTCGGAAAGAAAGGAATGAATGAATGTCCTTGTACGTCTTCCATTTGTGTTATCCAGTTGGCTACAGCCGGAACACCAGCAGCGTGTCCCCCAGGGGCTACATCTCCAGCAGCACCCCACAGCAGTCGAGCTACAACACAGTCAGCAACAGCATGAACGGCTACGGCAATGCCGGCATGAACCTGGGTGTGCCAAGCTCCCCGGGGTTCCTCAACGGATCCTCTGCCAACTCCCCATATGGAAGTAAGTAGCTTGCCACTCTTGCATGCTGTAGTAGCACTAAGTTCCTGCTGATTTAATTCCAGCTCCTGCATTCATTCACACCTCTACGAGGCGTTTCTGAAAGGAAAGGGGTACGGGGGGTGAGCGCATTGTTGATGGTGATAATATGTGAGTCTTCATTCACAAAAGCTTGTTTAGTTTCAGGACTTTAGAGAGCACACATGTGGTTTAGAATTGTGGAAATATTAGGTTTACTTCACCACACGCCACCTGTATTTGTTCAGCCGGACCAAAATGTTGATCATAGGGGCCTGTGAGTACTGATCATGTGTCCCCCACCCCAACCCCTCCCTACCTGACAGTAACTCTACCCCAGCCTTACCTTAACTGCCCTCTCCCCTCTCAAGCACTACTCACAGCACGTTCTCACTCTCGCCCTCCCTCCTTCCCTTGCCCTCCCTGTCGTCTCCGCAGTTAAACAAAAGAGCGCCTTCGCCCCTGTGGTCCGACCCCAGGCCTCCCCACCCCCCTCCTGCACCAGCGCCAACGGCAACGGACTGCAAGGTGAGCCCCCCTCACCCCCTCATCCCTTCCCTACGGACTACTGGTCAGATACCGCTGCTCAGGCCTCTGTCCGGTTTGGTGAGGGATTAATCATTACAAATATATGCATTTTGACAGGCCAATTTACACCTTTCAGTTCACATTCAGACACACACTCTTGCAGAGAGCATGCACACACACGCCTGCACACCTCCACACACGCAAACAAGACAGCGCAGGTCTGAAAGTGACAGTGCAAATGTTTATGCATACATGCATCCTCGTTGCCCTTACATACAAACGATCCGCTCCGATGTCGCAGGACAAGACCTTCGGCGAATTGTTTTAGTAATTATGTTTATTAGGTTTTGTGCGTGTGTCATGACCAACATGATTGCATTGAAAACAAGCTTAGCTGTAGCGCGTGCCCCAAGATTAATAACATTGGGCTTAATGAAGTGGGAAATTAAAGTTCATCTTGCTACACGTTCATACTTATTAATACATGTTGTGCAGAAATTAATGAGCAATGCCTTGCCATCATCTGCGCTGGCAAACTTAAAAGCATTTCAACCATGACTCTACAAATATACTGCGAGCAATACACTAATACATCATCCTAGCACTTCACTAGTTGCCTAATTGTTAAAACATGTGAAAATACTGAATATATAAACTCTTAGGGCGAGCTACAGTTGCTAATGATATCCAAAGCAGATGGTCTTAGCGCAATAACAGGGAGCTACTTTTGATCTTGCCTAATCTCTATTGGATAATGACGTGAAGGCAAAACTTGAGTCGATGATAAAGAGACGAAGGGGGTGCAGAAAGGAAGGAAGTCACAGAAATGAATCCGAGTGGGAGACTGAGCCGAGTTGCGGCATTGTGGGAAATGACCGTGTTGTTGCTCCGTCGTCACCACAGCCGGCTCTCCTGGGAGTCTGGGCCACTGTTTGCCATTACCCCGATGGCAGGAGAAATATCACACATAGCAGGAGCGGCGTGCTGAGAGCTGAAATGTCAGAGCAGGAGGGAGGTTAGGGGAACGTACGGCGATGAGGGCCAGCGGACACGGCAAACACTCGCAGGCACATGCGCAAACAGGCACATTTAAAGGCTTACATCCACGCACTTGTGCAGCATCAGGTGGCTGGACTCCGAACAAGCACGCACTGACACACACACTGCACACATGCATGCACTCATTTTTTTTTTTTTCAGTTTTGATCAATTTTTAGATCAATAAAGCCAAATCTGCTGTAGCCAATCCAACTAATCTGTTCTCTTGTTCTTTCTTTATCCCCCCCCTCAGCCATGTCCGGCCTGGTTGTCCCTCCAATGTAAATGCACTTTTGTCATCTCGAGCACCAGTCGACACACTACCACTTCACAGGACACTCCCCCTTGTCCCCGTACCCCTCTTCTTCCCAAGCACACTGCAAAATGCTGGTGTAATGTATAGTCAACTGCTCGTTCTGAAGAAAGAAAAAAAAAAAGAGATTCCCCCCCCCCCCCCCCCCTTTTCAATGACTTTCAGAACCTGCAGAAAAAAGGATTTAACAAGAACAATATTATTTTTATTTTTTTTCTGTGGGATTTTATTTTTCTTTACCCTCCCTAACCCACAATTTTATCAACCTTTGAAGAGAAAAGGACGCGGGATGATGAAGGATTTATTTTGTATACCTGTCGAGTTGAGCTTCAGCCTCGGACAGCCACTCTCAGTACTGGAAGGGACTCTGTGGACTCACCATCTGGTTGTAAAGTAAAAACACTGATGTACAGTCCATTTGCCAACAAACTTGTTTGCCTCAGTTTTTTTTTCTTTCTTTTTTTTTGTTTCAACTCTCTTTTAATAGATTCACAACAGTTGTGCGTCTTTATAATGTGACTTTTGTATTTTTATGTGTGAGAAAACTACACAGGGGCCAAGACAGTTTGAATTTCAACTGGAAAAATATATGAAATATATAATTTAGCAAAAACCGATCATAAAAGTACAATAAATATGAAGTAAAAACAGGATTTCTTTTTTGGGAGGGCCAGGGTGTGGGGGGGTGATGGGTGGGTGATGTTGTATCATGTTTCATTCCTGCATTTTAACTTAAATTTTGTAATTTATTGTAGCTAGAAATCATCTTCAAAAGTGAAAAAAAAAAAAATCCTCCGCGTCAACAAGCACACTGATGTGTACAAAAACACTACTCTGTTGATGAATATGATGTACTTCCACGTCTAGAGCTTCCTTTTAAGCAAGTGTGTTTTGCCATGTTTTTTCAACTTTTTTGCTAGCACTGTATATTAATGCATTCCTAGGCTACTGTGAAGTCTGTTTCTTGTTGATGAGGAGCAGTCTCCTTTTGGCTCCAACTCCCTTATGTGTTTTATATGTGGTTAAAAAAATTGTAGACTATTGTGATATTGCCAAACTTGTGCTAAATATTTATACATCTGTCTTTTTCATGTTCTTTTAGATCAACAAAAAAATGTTTAAAAACAAAAAAATTAAAACCCATTGAGAATGTAGGAATATAGTCGGTCATTGTCATTTTTCTGTTCAAATACACACTTGCGCTCACTGAAGGAAATTTTGTAACATATCAACTATAAATAATGTATTTATCTCTGAAATTTTGTATATTGCTTTTCATTATGTATGTATTAATCGTCATGCCCTTAATATAGTGATGCAGCACAGATAATTCAGCCAAGAACTGTTGCCTTCATTTGTTTTTCTTTTTTGTATTTGATGAAATGCAATGTGCATATATTTCATGTGTATCCTCGAAACTTTTTGTGTTACACCGTCGAGACTCTCTGTCCATTTTTTTTAAAAGGGAAGTCAAACTTCATTGTTTATTTTTATATTGATTTTAAATTATCTATACAGACCATTTTGGAGAAAACTTTGTTGGTTGTATTGTCAAATAAATTGTTTGTGACCCATATGATAGTTGTTAAGATCCAATAGAGACTAATGTGCATGAGGGACAACCTTGGAGATAAAAAAAAACTCCATTTGTGGTTGTATTTTTTTTCTTTCCTGTTTTGTAGAATGTATAGAAGTCATTTTTACTCACCACTTAAGACTCTGCCACATAGCTTACATGTGTTTACAGGGAAGAAAATTTTAAAATGTCAGCATTTGGAATGGAAACAGAAATGACTAAGTGATGTTTTATTAAAATTTTCAGTAAAAAAAACATAATAGCCCCTCAACTGTGGACTTCTTCAGTTTTAAGCCCAGTTTGGATGGCAGATAAACTGACAATCAGGAACAAGGAAACAAACAAATACAAAAAACAACAACAACAAAAAAAAAAAAAAACAAGAGAAAAGACAGTAGACAAAACCTGTGATTCATCTGTAAGATGTAGTATTTAGACATTGCTATGGAGATAACTGTTTGAACCTGTGGAAAAAGTGTAACATCCATAAAAAAGATGAAAACTGCTCTATCCTCATATTCTTTCAGCGAAGCATTCTGAATTTGTTTCTACTGGTCTCTGTGTGAGCACATCCTGCATCTGTGGTGCTTCAAAGGTTCATTGTAGTCATTCATAAACAGTGCAAGCTTTTTTTATTCAAAGCACCCCAAATGGGGCTCATTCAAATCCCTCATTTCATTGCATTAAGCCACCTAGTTAATAAAGAATCGATACATTGAAAGAGCAAGGTTATCCTTTGTCTATAAGGCCTGGTATCGTTTTGAACCTCTTATAGTTTGAGTGCTGAAAGGGGGGACGGCAAGGGGGGCGTTGTGAAATCTATACTCATCAAGTGGGTCAAACAGGAGGATAGAAGTGTTTGAGGGAAGAACAGTGGTTCTCCTTAAAAACAACTGAGCATCTTATCTGGCATCCTGAGTGCTTGCGGAGCGCAGGTCACAAAATGTCAATTTCTCATCAAGGCGCCATTGTCCGAGGCCACGTCTGCCTTTAATGCACAATTAAATGACAGCAACCCGAGTGGCAATCAGCATATCAGCGGCTTATTACGCCAGCCAGCATGCGCGGATCTCGGCGGTGCAGGAGATCCACCAGGAGCTGCTGATAGTGCAAAGGACAGACACACCGAAAGCAGCAATTTCATTTTCTGCAGGCTTCAAATAATTTCCCTGATAACCCAGTGCATCTGATAACAACGTGCACACAACTGTCTCCCTGCGTTATCTGTGTCGGATACACAAGTTTCGATCCATCACGTTGCATTCTGCTTTGTGTTTTTTTTTTTTAGGGGGTGGAGGTGGAAGGGGGTTAAAATAAAAACAAACAAGCAAACTCGATATTAATCAATGCAGCAAAGAAAGTAGATGCACAAAACATGAATAGGGATTGCTGAGGAGAAGCTCTGTTAAATTATTTTAGGCAGTTAATTACGTACCTGCTGTAAATAACTCCATTAACATCTTTATCAGTGTAAAACCAGATTAGTTGGAACTGCATTATATTTGAGGGTTGTTTAAAGTGAAGCTGGTGATTAGTTACATGGAGAATGGAGTTACCTGTCTAATACAAAACATACTCTAACCGTTTTTACTGATTTTTATGTTTTGCTATTTTATTTGCAATAAGTGTTGCTACTGACAGCTAATAAACATCCTTTAGATTTATTACAAAATATATTTTTGGAATAATTTAGCTCTGCAACAATCACAGTTATTTCGGAGTCTATTTTGGAAAATAATTTTTCTCGTGATGTAAGGTGTGTCCAGTTTAAACAACTATTCAAAATAAAATTGTTTAAAAAGTAAAAATAGCACAAATAAATAGGGTTTATACAAACTCTGTTTTATTTATTTTTACCCTGCCTTACTGTTCTTTGAGGTCGTTACTGAGTTTGGAAAAACCTGACATGTTCTCAGTCCATGTTTCACTCAGGAAGGTCACTGGTGGCTCACCGCCTCCAACCTTTATTTCCTTTGTAAATAATCACTTTCTAACCACCTAATAAAATGTGATAATAAAATACGATTTGCCTTAACCACTAACATGTTTTGGGCATTGGACACTAGTTTGGGTTTTGCCACTCTTCTATTACTCCTTGAGCTCTGGGATCATCCAATCTTGATTTACACCAGAAAAAAATGCCAAGAATTATCCACTGTAGGCTACATATCAATTCCTTATAACAATTTAACTAAACCTCTTTTTAAAGACTAAAATCAGAGGGTAAAAAACCTAATGTATATATAAAAAATGACAAGTTAGCTCAGTTGCTGGGTGCTTTAAAAGCTCTGAAGCCTGCCAGGCAGGCTGGAGGTACAGTATATATAGTCTCAGCAGGTTTCTTTGTACCCAACAAACAGCCACTAGCTCTGCCACACCATTCAATCATCGTGAGAGCCTCTTTTATTGGAGAACTCTAATGGCCACCCTCCACCATGATCTTAATGTGTGCATTAAATATTTATAAATCCTGGGTCAATAATGCCCCATAACCAGAGCCTGACAGACCCCCACCGTACCATGTGGCTGCCTTGCTCTCAAACAGAAGCATGGGTCACGGGGTCACACAATCAAAAGAAAGCGAAGCTTACCGCATCCATATGTTGCCACTCTTATCAAGACTTTCCTCCGTACTGGTTATCTGTCAAAGGAAAGAAATATTGAAAGCAATATCGATCTTAACTAGCCTTGTGTTGCCGAGGGCCACTCTTCAAACATCTGCTCGTGTATTGTTATATTTCAAAAAAAGAAAAGGGGTGGGGGGGGAAAGAAAAAGTCATCTCAGTAATAAAAGCCCAAGCTGTAATATTGAACATCTCTGTGTGACGCAGGCACCCTGAGCATGACTAATGACCACGTTATTAAGAAGCATCGCTGGAGGTTTTTAAAGTTTCAAATATTTCTTCATCAGTGTCGGGTTAATTAAGCAACCTGGCATCTACATGGGTGACTTGCTTGTTTTTGGGGTTTTTTTTATTATTTTTTTTAATGTGACCACATCCAGGCTGTGCGCTCCTGAACTGTTCAGGTGAAAGATTGTGCTCCGGTGATAGC